>NC_045635.1:38048384-39470384 GCF_009829155.1 Mustela erminea
TGCTCCATGAAATACATGCCCTCCATAATACCCACCACCTGGCTCCCCCAATCTCCCACACCCCGCCCCTTCAAAACCCTCAGATTGTTTTTCAGAGTCCATAGTCTCTCATGGTTCACCTCCCCTTCCAATTTCCCTCAACTCCCTTCTCCTCTCCATCTCCTTATGTCCTCCATGTTATTTGCTATGCTCCACCAATAAGTGAAATCATATGATAATTGACTCTCTCTCCTTGACTTATTTCACTCAGCATAATTTCTTTCAGTCCCATCCATGTTGATACAAAAGTTGGGTATTCATCCTTTCTGATGGAGGCATAATACTCCAGAGTGTATATGGACCACATCTTCCTTATCCATTCGTCCATTGAAGGGCATCTTGGTTCTTTCCACAGTTTGGTGACCGTGGCCATTGCAGCTATAAATATTGGGGTAGAGATGGACCTTCTTTTCACTACATCTGTATCTTTGGGGTAAATACCCAGTAGTAAGTTTCATTTCTTTTATTATCTCTAAGTTGAACATTTTCATATGCTCACTTTCCATTTACAAGATTTTATTTATTTATTTATTTATTTGAGATAGAGTAAATGAGTGGGCAGAGAAGCAGAGGGAGATAGACAAGCAGACTCCATGATGAGCATGGAGTCCCACAAGGGGCTTGATCTCAAGACCCTGAGATCACACTCTGAGCCAAAATTAAGAGTTGGATGCTTAACCAACTGACTCACCCAGACAACCTTGGCTTTTCCATTTATATTTCCAGTAAACTATTTCATCCTTTGCTTTTTTGTCTAAAAGATTTCATCTCTCTTTTTCTTACATGTCAAAGTACTTACCCTTGTCAATATTTATTTTTTTTCAATTTATTTATTTTCAGAAAAACAGTATTCATTATTTTTTCACCACACCCAGTGCTCCATGCCAATTTTTGATGACAAAAAGAGCAAAATAAGAAATAAGGGGTACAACTGAATTTATTCAGTGTAGGATTTCTGAAGGACTGAGTCACAGATACTTTTCAAAGTTATTTTTAGGATAAATTGTATTCTCTTCTTGAATATACACAATGATTATCATTAACATCACCAGGAACTGCATGAATAAGTTATCAACAGAAAAAAGAGTCTCTTTGAGTAGATATCAAAACTTACAATACAGTGTTATTTAAAATACTAGCCTAGAAAATAAGAGTTTCTTCATGAAAAGAGACTGGAGTGGCCCAGTTTCATGGAGGGGTAGAATTGTGAAATAGATCTGTAATGACAAGAAGAAGAAAAAATAATGATATCGAAGTCTGAACACTTGCCCCTCAATCCACATCAGACTTCCAACCATCCAGTTTGTATGACAGAGAGTTGTGATAAGGATCAAATGGCATAGTATATTGTTTCTAGAACTTGGGTCAGCCAGTGGACAGAGGCTCCACTATGCATTACTTTACACTCATCCTCAACTCCTTCTACATAGCACACTTCCTAGAAAGGCTACACTCACTTCCTGTCTCTCTTCCACAAGTGATGCCCATGTGATATAACTGGTTATAAACAAAGAGCTTAATATAGGGGCACTTCTTTTTCTTTCCTGTTCCATGATAGATGCACTTTCCATCTCTGTCTGCCATAGTGAGAAGAGCGGCCACCATGTCCGCCCACCTGCAATGGATGGTCCCTGAGGAACTGCTCCAACTTCCTGATGAAGAGGAACAAGAAGACATTACCAACACCAATAACCTGAAGGCTCACAACTCCTTCCACTACCTGGGCTGATTCACCACTAGACTGTGGGCATGGAGTATGGGGCTAAGGGGAAAGGTATAGTGGTAACATGAAGCCCACATCCCACCAGCAATAACCGACCACCTTCTCCTTATGGAACCAGAATGCCCAGGCCACCCTCGGCAGCATCAGGCACATGATCTACAAGAACAAGTACCACCCAGATCTGCACATGCCTGCCATTCACACAACGAGAGCCTTCCTGTGCAGTCAGAAGCCTGTGATGGTAAAGAAGAAGTGGCCTGCCCTACCAAGAGCTCCTGAACACCTGCCACTCACCTCCAAAGCAATAAAGATGTCAACCACCTGAAAAAGAGAGAAAGAGAGAGAGAAAGATGCAGATGGGGCAGCCAGCTTGAAACAAAGACACAAAACCCCAACACACTAGGTTTGACAGAGCAGAAAGATATATTTTTAAGCTATGTTATTGAGATGTTGCCCAATCCCCACCTGCCCAACTCTGGAGTGTCTCTCACCATACCTCTTGTTATGTGAAAATCTATACTGTTACCTGTCATCTACTGTAATCTGTGTAAGCAATCGTATCCTGACTGTTAGATACATTGAAACTGGATGCTCACCTACCCCAATTTCTAGACCCTTACTTTTTATGCCCTTCAGGAGCCCATGAGAAGGAATTTAAATTAGGTTCTTAGTTGGGATTCATACAACTCGACTGATATTCTGGAGCTCTTCCAAAGGAAACTGAAAGAAAAGAAAACACAATGGAATCTCTATAAGAAAGTATGTATGAATGTTTCACAAAGGCATGAATGATGCTGACATCATTTTGGGGACCAGGTATGAGATCTAGTAAATTTCTGGGTAGAGAGTGAGGTGGTACAGCCTTCTGTGAACTTTAAGAGTCAAACAGCTGTGGTATAAAGAACAAAACAGTATTTCCAGAGGTCAAATAGTTCTGCTGAGGAAGCCCTCTGAAAGAGGTTGTGAGAAAAAAAGGGAAGGATTTTTATACAGGTTGGAGAGAAAGAAAATAGCAAGAAGATGTTGATTTTTTTAAAGATTTATTTATTTCTTTAAAAGAGATAAGGAAAGAGCAGGGGAAAAGCAGGGAAAGAAGGACAAGCAGACTCCATGCTGAGCACAGAGCCCAACTTGGTGTTCGATCTCAAGACCCCAAGATCATGACCTGAGCTGAAATCAAGAGTCAGATGCTTAACTGACTGAGGCACCCAGGTGCCCCAAGAAGATGTTAATTTTTTAAAAGATTAGTAAGACTTCTGGTTTCAGCTCTGACATATAAAAAGCTTAGAAGTCATCACTCTAGTCCTTACAAGAAATAAAGTAAGCACACCAAAAAGCACGGACTTTTCTTGGAGGGGCAGAACTGCACAAGGAGTCTAGTTTAAATATTCAGACTGTGGTATTTTAAAGATAAGGAGAAAAAAATACACTATGCTAACACTAATCAAAGAATGCTGGAGTAGCTGTGTTAATTTGAGACTAAGTAGAGTTCAGATCAAGGAAATCTGTCAAGCATAAAAAGAAGAAGACATAATAACAAATAATAATAATAATAATTAATAATAATAATTTGGAGTCAATTCTCCAAAAGACATAACAATCTTAAATATGTATGAACACAATAACAGAGCACCAAAATGCAGGAGGCCAAAACTGATGAAAGTGACAGGAGAAATAGACAAATCCAGTTTTATAGCTGGAAACTTCAACACCTCTATTACTACTTGATAGGTCAAGGAAATAGGAGACCAATAGCTTATAGGTGACTTGAACAGCCGTAGCAAACAATTAGATCTAATTGACATTAATAGAATGCTCTCTTGAACATCATTGGGATATATATTCTCATAAAGCTTGCAAGGAACATCCCCCAATATAGATCACATTCTGCACCGTAAGATATACCATAACAAATTAAAAAAAATTATACAAAGTATGTTCCCACACTACAGTGGAATTTAAAAGAGAAATCAACAGAAGATGACACTTGGAAACTCTCAAAATATTTGGATATTAAGCAACACTTCTGTAATAACAGATGGATCAAAGAAAAAATCTCAAGAACATAATATAAAAGTATGTTGTATTAAATGAAAATGAAAATACAACTTCTCAAAATTTGTGGGAGACAATGAAAGCAGAGCTTAGAGGGAAATGTATAGCATCAAATATATGTTAGAAAAGAAAGATCTAAAATCAGTAAAGTTCAGCTTAAGCCTTAGAAAACAAGACAAAGAGGAGTAACTTAAGCCTAAAGCAAATGTTAGGGAAAAAAAGAAAATGAGAGTAGAAATCTGTGAAACTGAAAATAGGAAACCAACAGAGAAGATCAGCAAAACCAGAAGATCAATAAAATTAATAAATGCATACAGAGGTTAACCAATGAAAAAAGAGAGAAGACCCAAATTGCCAATATCCAAAATGAAAAAGGGTTCCTCATCACCAATCACATGAACATTCAAATGATAATAAAGGAATACTAAGAACATTTCTTTTGCCTGCAAGTTTGGTAACTAGCAATGGACTGATTCTTTGAAAGAAACTGCCAAAACACACAGGAGGAGAAATAGTTAACTTGATAGCCTTATATCTATTAATGAAATTTTGAAATAATAATTTCCAAAAAACAAAGCACCACACCTAGGTGATTTCAGTGTGGAAATGCACCAAATATTTAGAAAAAAAAAATGACAGCAGGTTTATATAATTTCTTCCAGAAAATAGAAACAGAAAGAACACTTCCTTACTCTAAGAAAAACACCATGCTTCAGCTGTTTGACCCTCATATCCCTTTGCCGAAGTCCCTGGATACCACTAATGTTTTCACCATCTCTACAGTTTTGCCTTTTACAGAATATATGATCCTGTAATGGTGACAGTAATAGATTAAGCATTTGTCAAAACCCATAGGGCTTAACAGTGCAGACTAAGCCTAATAATGTGTGCAAATTAAAAAAACAAAACAAAATAAACAAAAACCTTTAGGAAGCCAGGAGATCTCAGGATGTAAAGTAGAATGTGACAAAAGAATCTCAATGTATTACAAAAGTTTGGAACAGCTTCACTTCAGGGGAGTGGATGAAAAGGCACTAATATAAGTCAACCTGAAAATGAGTAGAGTTTATAAGACTAAAAGCAAAAGAACCTATATTTAACCACTGTGCTCCAGTTGATAGAACTGTTTCCCGTGGGGGTATAGGTTAGCGATTCTGAAAACACCATACATTCATACTGGAATTGAACAGTTAATTAACTGGATAGCAGACAATGGGAGTCAGATCTCACTCTTGGGAGTGGGAGGTTACAGGGAAGGAAGCCAGAATGAGTCATGCAGTAATGGTTTAGACTTGGAGACATCAGCATGAACCAATTTCAGCTTAATAAAGATATAGATCTCTATGTATTTATACTGTATTAATTCCAGATGGTAATAACAGTGATAAAGATGTGGTGTATATGGGAACTCTGCACCATCTAAATGGTAATTCTGCAAATCTAAAACCTCTCTAAAATAAAATACAAAGTTTGGGGGCACCTGGGTGGCTCAGTTGGTTAAGTGTCTCATGCTTTCTAGCCCAGGTCATGATCTCAGGGTCCTGAGATCGAGCCCCCCATCAGGCTCACACTCAGCGGGGAAGTCTGACATTCTCTCCCTACTCCTCACCTTCTGCCCATCCCATCTCTTGCACACACTCTCTCTCTCTCTCTCAAATAAATAAAATCTTTTAAAAAATAATTAAAATAAAACAAATTACAAAGTTTATTAGAACAACATTACTAAGCAACATAGAGGATAACTTCACGTGCTATAAGGATAGTGGTGAATGAATTAAATGGTAGAGAAAATTAACTATTAATTTTTCCCACCTGTCCTTAAACATAGGAGCACTAACTACACATGCTATGATGTTAGGCACAAAGTCTAGGGACGGATGGTAGACTGTGAAAACAAACTCTAAGTTTCGATACAAGGATGTAATTGCTTGCCACCTGTGGGGCCTTGTAAATGCCCTTCCCTTTCTTTTTTTTTTTTTTTTTTTGAAGATTTTATTTATTTATTTGAGACAGAGAGAGAGAGAGCGAACAGGGGGAGGGGCAGAGGGAGATAAAGAATCACAATCAGACTCCCCGCAGAGCATGGAGCCCATGTGGGGCTCCATCCCACGACCCTGAGATCATGACCTGAGCAGAAACCAAGAGCTGGATGCTTAACTGACTGAGCCATCCAGGCGCCCCTGTCCTTCCCTTTAAAACAAGGGTATTAGATCCGATTACCTTTTTTTTTTTTTAAAGATTCTATTTATTTGACAGAAAGCAAGCACAAGCAGGGGGAGCAGCAGAGAGAGAGAGGGAAAAGCATGCTCCCCACTGAGCAAGGACTCCGATGTGAAGCTCAATCTCAGGACCCTGAGATCATGACCTGAGCCCAAGACAGACACTTACCCAACTGAGCCACCCAGGCACCCAGACTGATGATTCCTGAACCCTGTCCAGCTCAGACATTCCATCACTCTTTATCCTTTAATCTAGAAGGCAGATCAGTCTCCTCACATGTTCCTAAGTCTGATGCCTCCTGTTGGGTATGGCTGTGTATCTGCCCATAGGTTGTGGGAGTCTATCCCAGGCAGCCACGTAGAGTCAAGGACCTCTACAGAGTACAAGGGAGGCTACAACCTTTCAACCAGGTATAAGGTTACAGTAGTCTCCTCACCTCATTGTCACTTGTGTGGCAGTTACTGCTGGGTCCCAGTGCCCTTCATCAGGCTATTGTGCTAGGAGTACTAGCTCACCTGTCCTCCAGAACTGGGCTAGGTTACCAGGGACTGCTTTGTGCAAAGAGGCCTATGAGGTTACAGAGATCCCTTTTCTGGGCATGGGCACATTACTACTAATATTGCAGTATTAAAGCCCAGCCCCCACTCCCCCGGCCCCAAGGTGGGACAATTCCATGGCATTCCTCGCATTACAGAGCTCTCTATGAGATCAAAGCTGAGCCTCGATTGTACCGAACCCACATCTTGGCCTGGCTTCCTCTGCCCTCTCCTGACTGCTTTACTCGCTAGAGGTTTCACTGGGGAACTGTCCCTTACTAAACTAGTTGCACAAACATCGTGCTTTAGGCTCTGCTTTCTGGAAAACCTACCACAAAGAGTATGGAGAAAGTTGTAGCAGGCTTCTAAATGTTCTGAGGAAATCATAGGTTTGGCTATGCCAAATTCTCAAAAGCAGGACTCAGGAAGCTGCTTCTTTTTTTTTTTTTTTAAGATTTTTATTTATTTATTTGAGAGAGAGCGAGAGAGCACAAGTAGGAAAGAGAGGGATAAGAAGACGCCCTACTAAGCAGGGAGCCTAACAAGGGGCTTGATCCTAGGGCGCTGAGATCACGACCTGAGCCGCAACCAAGAGTTGGACGATTAACTGACTGAGCCACCCAGGCGCCCCAGTAAGGTGCTTCTACAGTGTAAAGCCAAAGAGTAAGAATTCTAGGCTTTGCAGGACACGTATTGTCTCTGCCAAATATTCTATTTCTCCTTTTCTTAAAACCCTTTTAAAATGTCAGCAGTATTCATAGCTCCTGACTTGTATAAAAACAAGCAATAGGCACTGTTTGGGCCAAGGGTTGTAGTCTGCTGACCTCTCTGCTCTATGGCATAGAGGTAAACAAACATGGCAGGGTCACCCCACTTCAGAGTGGAGGCTCAGGGGCCTCAGCTGTACTTCTGTCTCCTCTGGGGAGTATTAAAGCTGAAACCCGTCTGACAGAGATGCAGCAGGAATTAACTAATGAGCTTTAAAGGCGCCCAAAACATAATGGGCTCTACGAGATGAAGTATTCAGGGATTTATCATTAAATATTCATCTCCTGTTTAATCAGTTGTCTTCTGGTTATGGTTATTATGAGAAAATCTTTTAACAAAATGACTTAATTTAGAAGACCTAAAGATCTCACAAGAACCAAAAGAGTTCCTAGTGAACCACTGCACATGACTGAGCAAGGGAAAAAAATAAAAGCAAGAGACAGAAGATAAACAAGAGACACAGACAGATACTCCTAAAGAGGCTGAGGCAGAGACCAAAAGATGGAGGAGAAAGAGAGAGAGAGAGGTGGAGAAGAGATGGGGAAGGGGGAGCGGAAGAGAAAATAAACATATGCAAAGAGGAAAGTGAAAAACAGATACAGACCAAATGACACAGAAAAAGGGATGAAGGGTCGAAAACAGCAAGAGAAAGAAATCAAGAAACAGGGGCACAGAGAGAGAGACTAAGAGAAAGATCAGAGAGAGAAAAGTTTTTAACAAGCAGTATGTTCGGCCATGACTGAAAGCCTGGTCTCAATCAGAGACACTCTCAGTTCATGTTCCAACACGTGTCTCATTTGGGCCTCTACCTTCACAAGCCAACACCTTGGGCAAAGGAGGAGGCAGAGGTGTGTTGTTCGATTTTAAGAGAATATTTTATATTTTATTTTTTAAAAATTTCTTAAAGAATGTATTTATTTATTTGAGAGAGAGCAGAGCAAGACAGTAAGAAAGCAAGAATAGGGGAAGGGGCAGAGGGAGAGGGAGCAGCAGACTCCCCACTGAGCAGGGAGCCCGAATCGGGGCTCTATCCCAGGACCCTGACATCATGACCCCAGCCAAAGGCAGACGTTTACCCAACTCAGTCAACCAGATGCCCCAATATGTTTTAAAAATTCTGGACTAGATTTGCTGGCTTATCTACTGAGGAGGGTATGGGTAACCTTGCGATTCGGTCTGAGAGTGATGTCTGAGACCAAATTCTGAGTAAGACAGAAAACAGGAGAAAACAGGCAGGAGAAAACAGGAGAGACAGGCAGGAGAAAACAGGAAAGACAGGCAGGAGGAATCATGGGATGCGTCACATAATGGAAGAAAAACAGTGTGCCCTCACAATAAATGGTCTGGGTTCCAGTATATAACCTATACCTTAATAATTATGGGAAAGTTACTTAATGTGTCTGAGTTCACTTGTATACTTTCAATTTTGCTCTGAGCAACTAAGGAGTTCGGTCAAGAATTCAACAAAGCCAGCAGCAATGAAGAAAATGAAGCTGACAGCTCCAACATTCCAACAGAGCTCTGTGGACTATGTGACGTCATGTATGGAAACCGCTTTCTCAGTGATTATGTCCCATATGTTTTGCTTCTGTGAGGGCTAATTCTAGACCAATAAAATCAAGAATTAATTTGGCTTACCCGAAATGCCAGTTCACTCAAAACAGTGAAACCTTTGACATATGGTAACACAGATCTTTTATCTCCAAGGCCAGGGGCACAATTCCGTTCCCATGCCTCAGGGAAGCCACAGGGCCAAGACTGTGAGTTTCTCAAAATGACAAAAGGAGCACTGCGAAGTAATCTTAATTTCTAGTCATTTCCTTTCAAATAACAACATCAAAACTTCTTCTAGCCAGGAAGTAGAGCTGCATTGGTCTCTGAAGAGCCCGGAAGTGTTTTGTCAGTTTATACTGCAGTTCTAGCACTGGGATTTCCTGTTCTTGTGTTCCTTCTTCCCATCTGTAGTCAACACCAAGATGAGCCTCTACCCAGATCCCGCCTCAATGAAGGATGTGTTGCTCCAGCTGTTGGGCCTGCCGCAGAGAGACAACCTCCAGCTGTCAGCCTCTTCACTATCTGCCTCAGCTGCAGAGAGCAGCCTGGGCAAGGTCTCATCCCTCCCTGGGTGGTCTACATCCAGTGTCTTAATCATGAGAGAGAGAGGCCAAACCATGTGGGCCCAACCTGGGAAAAAAATGCTTAAGAGACTTCCTCATCCCACTATTGTCTGTGGGGTTACTAGAGGTGGTCACAGGGCCTACATCACAGCTGGACATCTCCTTCTGCCAAATCTTGCTTCCTTCCCTTCCCCTTGCACAGGCATTGGATCTGAAGACGCTCCTGAATAAAAATCCTGCGTGCTTAAATTCTGTGTCATGATCTCCTTCCCAGAGAACCACACTGCAACACTTTCTCACTCTCCTTTTCTCCTTTGTCGTATCACACTGTGTAGCATGCCTTCATGAAATGCCAGGCCAAGAAAGAATGGAACCCTATCCTGGGTAGCTGGTGACAAGCTGCAAGAGGGCTGTATCAGGATTCCTTGGACCTAGCTACCATCTACTAGAATAAACATGGTAGTTACAAGGGGCTGGGGATCCATGTAAAAGAAGCAAACTTACATGAATATGTTATTAGCATACTAATATTATATTATGCCAGGCATGGCGCTAGACACTTTTATACCTACTCATTCACCTAATCCTCATTAAGAAGCAGGTGCCATAGGTAATATTCTCCTAGCGTACAAAAAAGGGTCGAGGCTGAAATGTGTGCATGAACTAAGACTCAAGGTCAAGATCCTCTAACTCCAACTTAAGAGTCTAAACTCCAGCTCACCTCTTACCTGAATCCAGAGCCTACAAGTACTTTCCCCCCACCTCTACTAGATAAGGATTGAGTTTGGTTCAATATAATAAAACCCAAACAACAAGAACTTAAACAAGATGTCTTCCTTTCTCTCAATTGACAAAAGTCATAAGTTAGGTGGTGGCTGACTCAGCTCGGGAACTTTAGGATGTTAGAGCTCAGGTTCCAAAATCTGCTGGGCTTTCCCTCAGGTCCCCCCCCAGTGTTAAAACTACTTTTCAGAAAGAAAAAATAAAGAGAGGGTGAAGGACAGAAGGATGGATACCACCTACTTGGCCCCTTTACACAGCAGTAATTTCTACTTATATCTCATTGGCCAGAGCTGTAACACGTGGCACTCTTGACTGCAAGGAAATCTGGAAAATAAAGTTTGGAATGTAATCTAGGCCCACGAACAGCCCAAACTGAAGTTCACTTTCTGAGAAAGGAGGAGACAAATGGGTATTGACAAGACAACTAGCTTCCATACCTGAAGATTCATCTCAGGGATTTCTAAAGGTTTTATAGATAGATAGAAAGGTTGGATTCCCTGGGAAATCAACTCAGAAATGAAAACTTGTGCACAGCTTTTCAAGGGACTGCTTTTGTGAACAACACGTGTAAGGGAGAATGGGAGAAACTGAACAGTAATAAAAGTGCAACAGAGACCAGTCAGCTTCATGGAGAGCTTGGAAGCTGGAGTGACCCCCAGAGATGTCCCAAACTGAAGCAAGGGGATCAGCCTTATAGCCCATATCACCCGGTTATTGAATGTTGGGTGCCCCTTGGAAAAGGTATAACCTTGGAAGACACAGCCATTTCAGCCAAGGGCAATTCCTGAGAATAGACTCAGCTCTGAACTGCCAGCAACCAACACTCCAGGGAAATAAGTGCTTTGGACCTGAAGAGGAAATTTGGACAGCACATCTCAGCATCCACAATGCCAGGCTAATAATAAGTTGACCCTCACATGTTGAAGTACAGACTCTCCATGCTGATCTCACAGAATGTGTTAGACACAGCGGCAAGTGAGGCACAGAGGAGAGCAAAACCTTCCCCAGTATATTCGTTTTGATGCAAATGCTGCACCATTGCTTTTTGCAAATCTCCCAATGCTAATGATTGCTATTACTCTAAATAATCATATAGTTCTGGTAAAAACTGGGCTCCTGTGAATGTATGTTATCTCTGAACTGGTGACTTATTTATTTATTTGTTTGTTTGTTTGTTTGACAGAGAGAGAGATCACAAGTAAGGAGAGAGGCAGTCAGAGAGAGAGGAGGAAGCAGGCTCCCCGCTGAACAGAGAGCCCAATGTGGGACTTGATCTGAGGACCCTGAGATCATGACCTGAGCCGAAGGCCGAGGCTTAACCCACTGAGCCACCCAGGTGCCCTGAACTGGTGACTTCTTTAAAAGAAAAACAAGTGGCTAACCCCAACAGGATTTTCAGGAACTTGGTCTACAAAATCTTTTTTTTAAGATTTTGTTTATTTATTTGTCAGAGAGAGGGAGGGAGAGAGAGAGAGAGAGCATGAGCATGGGGTTGGGGCAGAGACAGAGGGAGGAGCAGACTCACCTCTGTTCAAGGAGCCCAATATAGGGCATGAACCTAGGACCCTGAGATCATGACCTAAGCTGAAGGCAGACGCTTCGTTGACTGAACAACTTAGGCACCATACAAAATTTTCGATATAAAGAAATGCATTTGGATAACCTATTTGCAATTCATGTAGATCATCTTTTAAAAATGCCACCAGTCCTTATGGAGACCTTGTACAAATCAGAAACTGTCCCCCTCTTTGGGCAGAGGTAGCTCTGAGCTAAGACGATCAACTTCGCAAATTCAGACGTTGGTAAATTCCTTTGTCCACCATTTGGAAAACCATACGTGGCTGTGACAAAAACATTCCACATTTCTGATGTCAGTTGATCCTAAAAACTGTATTAAGGTAGTCATGATGGAGGACACTATCTTCCTAGTTCACAAATGAGGTGGTTCGGATTGTTTCAATGACTTGCTTGAAGCTACACGACCAGTAATTGTCATAGCCTTGACACAAACCCTAAAATCCTGTCAATCCCAGAGCTTTCCCCAGGATGCTACTGTCTAAAACAGGATTGTGTAAAACAGTGAATGGTAGTGATAGACAAAACAGAAGTAAGAAACACACCTACAGAGAAACTGGAAAGGAAAAATAGCTTTGTGTGCTAAAACTGCCAACAAATTGTAGAACAAAAACACGGTATGAAGAATACATGTACTGCATAAACAATGGATGATTTCATAGATAAATATTTCAGAATCTCTAAAACCACGAGTTATGTTGTGCTTACCTTTAACAAGTGTGTGTATCAGTGTATGTATACAGATCTATTCACACATCAATGGTTTTACTGTTCCTTTTTTTTTAAGATTTTATTTATTTGAGAGAAAGCACATGCAGGGGGAGGGGCAGAGGGAGAAGCAGACTTCTCACTGAGCAGGGAGCTGGACATGGGGCTCAATTGTAGGGCCCCAAGATCATGACCTGAGCAAAGGCAGATGCTTAACCAACTGAGCCACCCAGGCATCCCGGTTTTACTGTTCTAAAAGGAACTGAAGATACTTTAGAAGGGCATATCAGATCTAAGAAAACACAATTTGAAAATACAAGTGAAAAAAAAGTTAGAAGGGATATAACATGGGGCTAAGAAAAAGGCAAAAAGTGCATTATCATGAAAATCCTTTCAGTTGCAAAGGACACACAAAAAATTTGGCTCTAAGCTTTGTAGAAGTCAAAATTAGAAGGGAAGCTTGATCCTTTATATAATGACCCATGTTAAACAGATTAAAAAGACTAGTTTGTCAGGAATAAAGCTATTAAGTTTTTTCAAAAGTAAAACCCTCATGTAAATAAGCCACCTCATCCTAATAGATGTAACTATAACTTATAAGTAATTTATCAAATGAGACTTAACATGTGCCTGATTTTTTTCCTCAGGTTGCAAAAGAAATGTGTTAACTCCAAAAATGTTTAAAATATACAAAAGTTAAAAAAAAAATTAGCCAACATGTAGAGATAACCACTTTTAATACTGCAGTGTATATTATATCCACATGCATGTTTGTGTGTATATATACATACACACATTCAGACATGTGTTTGTGTATTACAAACAATATATATAATGTGTATAATACACACATATAATTTATAATATGAATTGCAATATATGGTAGAAAAAGATTGGGTTCAGCCATTAGCATGCTTTAAAGACTTCCTCATGCTGTATATTCATTTATAGTACATTTGCATGTGAAATATTATGCAGTCATTGAAAATCATATAAAAATTTACTCAACCAAACATATACGGCTGGATATATATGCATATATTTTCTCTATTATGAATAATACTGTACACAAACATTTTGCAGAATTCTGATTATTTCCTTCTGATCAGGTACTCAAAAAAGTACTAGTTAGGTAAAAAGACATCAACTCCTTAAAATAATTTACATTAAAATTCATAATTTGCCCTCTGGAAAAGTAATACCAATTTCCACTTTTTAAACATGTATGAGGAATTGAGCCGACTTCCAAAGTGGCAGAGTGAGGATCTTGGTGAAAGTGCACTCCCATTAAAATACAGGAGACACTGCCAAAGCAATCCAAACCAACAATTTATTAGCTCTGAAAATTAATCAAAGGCACAGGATACACCCAAAACAGTTTATTCAAGAAAAAAAGATTATATCTTGGGAAGAACCATGGTGTCTATAACACCTTCACTTGAATCTTCTCCCATGCTCCCCCACAAAGTCACTGGCGTGGTAGCTATAAAAATCCGATGGTGTTGGGGCGCCTGGGTGGCTCAGTGGGTTAGGCCGCAGCCTTCGGCTCAGGTCATGATCTCGGGGTCCTGGGATCGAGTCCCGCATCAGCCTCTCTGCTCAGCAGGGAGCCTGCTTCCCTCTCTCTCTCTGCCCGCCTCTCCATCTACTTGTGATTTCTCTGTCAAATAATTAAATAAAATCTTTAAAAAAAAAAATCCGATGGTGTTGGGTGCCTGGGTGGCTCAGCTGTTAAGCATCTGCCTTTGGCTCAGGTCATGATCCCAGGCTCCTGGGACAGATCCCTACATCTGGCTCCCTGCTCAGCCTGCTTCTCCTTCTTTCACGCCCCCTGCCTGTGTTCCCTCTCTCACTGTGTCTCTCTCTGTCAAATAAATAAAATCTTTTTAAAAAAAAAAAAATCTGATGGTCTTCCCGTCAACAGAGAGAAGTGACCCCCTTTGGAGTTCTGTTAAAAGCCTATCACCAGGGCACGATCAATATTTTGACCAGACCCACAGCTCTCTGTATAAACTTCAGTTCTAGGGAACTGTTGCTACTTGAGCTAACTCAGAGCTCAGCTATGAGACAAACCCTATCCCCGGGGTGTGACTGAAAACAATAGCAATCAGCTGGAATTATTAACATCACAGCTGTCTAAGATTCAAGTTGGGGAAAACAAGAGCCTGGCCAAAAATATCAACGATAGACTTGAGGGTGTAGGCAACCACAAGAACCTTTGAAAAGCTTTAAGATATTTCTGGGATACTAGAAGGCTGTGCACATATGTGGGAGGGTGGTTAGGCTTAGGAAAAAACTGAGAAAGGAAAGAGCCCAAGTAACTCACTTTTGGTTGAACTTGAGGCCCTGTGCAATCAGAAAGTGAAAGCTTGGGCTGACTTTGAAACCACCTGACATTTAAAAGGATGCCTACACCCAGAGATCCACACCTGGCAGAGGATGGGAGGCATACATTTCTCAGTATGTTTAAGGAACTCTTATGACTCATCATTGGCTGACCTATAAACTCTACTGCTCCAGAGGTGATCCATAAGAAGCCAAGCTTAATTTTTTTTTTAATTTTAAGTGAGAAGAGGACTCAGTCACCACACACCACAGGGAATATGAAACCTGTACAAATAGTCCAGGAAAGGCACTGAGCAAACAAGCAGGAACAAGAAAAATTAACCACAGAGCCAACAACAAATCCAAACTATTGGGGAGCTTTAACTCCAAAGTTGCCACAATATGTTATCAAAAATGTCCAGCTTAATGAGAATTATGAAATGTGCAACATACCAAGAAATTATGGACCCCACACAGGAAAAGAGCAAGCAACAGGAAATGTCTGTTAGGGGCTGAGATTTTAAATTAGACAAAGACTTTAGGCCACATTAAGTATGTTCAAAGAAATAAAGGAAACTAGGATTCAAGAATAAAAGTATGCCAGCTATGTCTTACCAAATAGAGAGTATCAACAGAGCAAAATTTTGACACTCTGAAGCTTACCAACATACACATAATGGGGGTCCCAAAGTGAGAAAAGAAAGAAGAAATGGCAGAAAAAAAGCATTTGAAAAAATAAATTGTGGGGCGCCTGGGTGGCTCAGTGGGTTAAAGCCTCTGCCTTCAGCTCAGGTCATGATCCCAAGGTCCTGGGATCGAGCCCCACATCGGGCTCTCTGCTCTGCAGAAAGCCCGCTTCTTCCCCTATCTCTCTCTCTCTCTGCCTGCCTCTCTGCCTACTTGTGATTTCTCTCTCTCTGTCAAATAAATAAAATCTTAAAAAAAAAATAAATTGAAATTGAAAAAATAAAAACTTCCTAATTTTGATGAAGAATATTAATTTACATATCCACAAGCCTATCAAACTCCAAAGCAGGAAAAACTCAAAAAAATCTACAAGTACACACACTGTAGTCATAATGCCAAAAGTCAAAAACAATGAGAAAATATGAAAACCAGCAAGAGAAAAACTCTTCACATATAAGGAATCCTCAATAGGATTAATGGGTGATTTCAGTCAATAACCATGAAGGCCAGAACATAGTTGGATGACATATTCCAAGTGCTAAAATAAGACTATTAAGTAAGACCTATATTTGGCAAAACTGTCCCTCAAGTAAAAAATTTTAAAAATCCCCAGAGAAACAAAGAAAATTAGTCACCAGTATAACTGCCCTATAAGAATTATGAGAGCGCCTTCCAGCTAAAGAAAAAAAACAAGAAAACAAAAAACAGATAACAATTTGGATCCACACAAAGGAAAAAGAAGACTGAAAATAATTAAAGGGTAAAAATTTGTAAAGGATTTTATTTACTTATTTGAGAGAGAGGGAGAGAGCAGAGTGAGGGGCAGAGTGGGAGGGAGAGAGACAGACAGACTCTGTGTTGAGTGCACAGCCCAAAGCAGCACTCAGTCTCATGACCCTGAGATCATGACCTAAACCAAAACCAAGAATCCAAATCTTAACTGACTGAGCCACACAGGTGCTGCAAATGGGTAAATTTAATTCATAAACCTATTTTTCACTCCTTTTTCTCCTAACTAGTTTGAAAGACAACTGCATAAAACAATCATAACAAAATGTATTTATAAAGTTAATGCAAAATTTAAAATGGAATTTTTATGTAAATAAGAATACAAAGGAAGAGGGTCACCGGGCTGCCTCAGTCAGTAGAATATGTAACTATGGATCTCAGGGTTGTGAGTTCAAGTCCCATGTTTGGTATAAAGATTACTTAAAAATAAAATCTTTTAAAAAAGAATACAAAGGAAGAAAAGAGAAGGGAGCTGTGTAGGAGCAAATTTTCTGCATACCTGTAGCAATTAGTTTGGTATTAACTCAAACTGATTGTTTTCAAAGTTCAGATATGTAACATCCAGGAAAACACCTATGAAATAACGGAAAATACAAAAGAAAGCTAATAAAAAATATTTAAATGATATACTAGAAAATATCCATTTAACATAAAGAAATAATGAAGGAATAGAGAGGATCCAAAGGATATGACTCATAATAAACAGAGCAAAATGGCAAATTTTGTAAATCCTACCATATAAATAATTACATTATATATAAATGGGTTAAATGCACCATACAAAAGTAAGAGGTTATCAGACTACATAAAAAGAAAGAGACTCCGACTATATACTATCTATAAGAGACACAGTTAAAGACAAATGGGTTGCAAAGAAAAAGATGGAAAAAGATAGAGAATGCAGATAATAACTAAAAGAGAGTTGAATGTTAAAATCAGACAAAGTAAAGGGGCGCTTGAGTGGCTCTGTCAGGTTAAGCATCTGACTCTTGATCTTGGCTCAGGTCATGATCTCAAAGTCATGGGATCTGGCCTCCCATCAGGCTCTGCACTCAGCATACAATCTGTTTGTCCCTCTCCATCTGCTCCTCCCCCTGATCGAGTGCGCTCCTTCCCTCATTCATAAATAAATAAATAAATAAATAAATAAAATCTTTGAAAGGTAGACTTTAAGGGGGTTGGGGGAAAGATGACAGAGGAGTAGGCGACCCTATCTCAATCAGTCTCCCGAACTGAGCGGGATATCTACGAGACTGCTCATAATACCCATGAAATCAGTTTGAGATGTAAGAAGGTATATCCAGATCTCTACAAACAGAATATCTCTGGAGGCTGGTTTTGAGGTATGAAGTGGGGAGCCATTATTTTGCAGGCAGATATTGGAAGACAAATGGAATGGAGAGCCTCCGGGATCCTGTGCCACTGGATCCCAAAAGCCTCCCATGCTGGGGACCAGGAATAGACTCGCAGACTGGTAGCACTGGGGTAGGGACTTTGGGCCAGCTCCCCAGACTGAAGTCTGGAGCTGCGGGAGCATGTGTGCAAACTTGGGGAAGCTGGTGATTTTAGAAGAACAAAGGGGCAGAGAGGTGCCTATATCTGGAAGCGAGGGTTGGGAGTACTGCTGTGGGGAGCACAACCGAGGATGCTGTGGTTTGTAGCAGCACAGACAAAAATGAAGACAGTGTGGCCTGGAGAGCTCATTGGAGAAGAAACTTCGATCTCTCTGTTCTGAGACATAAGTATGGATATGGTCACTTCTGCTCTGACTCTTGGAAGAGACCCAGAAAGCTGCCAGGGAAAGACACTAGAGAACAAAAGGCCCAAAAGAACTGGTTTTCACTGAGCCCATCCCCTCCACAGGGGGCAGGAAAACTACCCAAATAGAGTTGCCTGAGTAACAGTGTGCCAAGCCCATCCCCAACAGGCTGGAAGAGCAAGAGGCCAACAACCCTAAGGTCTAAATAAAACAGGTGCATCTTGCTTGGGTTGCGGTCAATAATTTGGACTCGGTACATGGTACACTCCCTCAACCACCCCTCAATAGAATGACTAAGAGGAACAACACCCAACATGGGAAGAATTTAGAGACTGGAACCTCTGCCACAGAACTAATGGATATGGATATAAGCAAGATGTTGGAGATAGACGTCAGGGTAACAGTTATGCAGACAAGAGCAAGGATGGAGAAAATCATTAATGGCAACATAGATTCTCTAAGGGCAGAAATGAGAACTTATCTGACAGAATGTAAAAATGCTATCAGTGAAATCCAATCTAATCTAGATACTCTAGCAGCTAGGGTAAATGAAGCAGAAGAACAAATTGGTGATCTAGAAGACAAACTGATGGAAAAGAAGGAACAGGAGGAGGCCTGGAATAAACGGCTTAAATTCCATGAAAACAGAATTAGAGAAATAAATGATACCATGAAACATTCCAGTGTCAGAATTATTGGGATCTCTGAGCAGGTGGAAGGAGAGAGAGGACTAGAAGATATATTTGAGCAAACCGTAGCTGAAAGTTTCCCTAATTTGGGGAATGAAACGAGTACTTGTGTCCTAGAGGTAGAGAGGACCTCTCCCAAGATTAAGGAGAATAGACTAATGCCACCACAGGTAACAGTAAAATCTGCAAATCTTAGAACTAAGGAAACCATCTTAACAGCAGTTAGAGGCAAGATATTCCTTATGTACAGAGGGAGGAACATCAGAATAACTTTAGGCCTGTCCACAGAGATCTAGCAAACCAGAAAGGGCTGACAAAACATATACACAGTACTACATGAGAAGAACATGAAGCCAAGAATACTTTACCCAGCAAGGCTGTCATTCAGAATGGATAGAGAGATAAAGAGCTTCCAAGCCCAGCAAAAACTGAAAGAATATGTGACCACTAAGCTATTCCTGCAAGAAATATTAAGGGGGCTTCTATAAAAGGAGAAAGATGCCAAGAGTCATATAGAACCGAAATTTACAATGAAAATCTAATGAAACGAGGACTTCACAGGCAACATGATGACAATAAAATCATATCTTTCAATAATCACTCTGAATGTGAATGGCCTAAATGCTCCCATAATACAGCTCAGGGTTGCAGCTTGGATAAAAAGACAGGACCCATTCATATGCTGTCTACAAGAGACTCATTCTGAACCTAAAGATACATCCAGACTGAAAGTGAAGGATAGAGAACCATCTTTCATGTCAATGGACCTCAAAAGAAAGCTGGGGCAGCCAATTCTTATTTCAAATTAGATTTTAAGCTAGAGACTGTAGTTAGATATAAAGAAGGACACTGTACCATGCTTAAATATCCAACAAGAGGATCTAACAGTTGTAAATATCTATACCCCCAACATGGAAGTAGCCAAATACATAAGCCGACTGTTAACCAAAATAAAGAGGCATATTGATAATAATACATGAATAGTAGGAGACCTCAACACTCATCTCTCAGCAAAAGACAGATCATCTAAGTAGAAAATCAACAAAGAAACAAGAGCTTTGAATGACACACTAGACTAGATGGACCATATATATATATATATATATAGAACATTCCTCCCTAAAACAACAGAATACTCATTCTTCTCTAGTGCACATGGAACTTTCTCTAGAATAGAACACATGCAGGGGTTACAAATCAGGGCTCAAATATTATGAAAAGACTGAGATTATTCCTTGCATATTATCAGACCACAATGCTTTGAAACTTGAATTCAAACACAAGAAAGGTTTGGAAGAAATTCAAACACTTAGAAGTTAAAGACCATCCTGCTCAAGAATGTGTGGGTCAAGCAGGAAATCAAAGATGACCTTAAACAATTCATGGAAACCAATGAGAACAAAAACACATCAGTCCAAAACCTAAGGGATATGGCGAAGGCAGTCCTAAGGGGGAAATACAGAGCTATCCAAGACTCCCTCAAAAAAATAGAAAAATCCTGAGTACACCATCTCTCTTTAAACCTTAAAGAACTGGAGAATCAACAACAAATTTAGCCTAACACACACATGAGAAGGGAAATAATTAAGATTAAAGCATAGATCAATGAATTAGAAAACAGAAATACAGTAGAATACATCAACAACACTAGAAGCTGGTGTTTGAAAGAATTAAGATTGATAATCTGCTGGCCAGACTTATCCAAAAGAAAAGAGGAAGGACCCAAATTAACAAAATTATGAATGAAAAGGGAGAGATTAAGACTAACACCAAGGAAATAGAAACAATCATTAGAAATTATTATCAATACCTATATGTCAATAAGTTAAACAACCTAGAAGAAATGGATGCATTGCTAGAAAACCCATAAACTACCAAGACTGAAACAGGAAAAAATTGACAATCTGAACAGACCAATAACCAGTAACAAAACTGAAGCAGTGATCAAAATCCTCTCAAAAAAACAGGAGTCTGGGACCTTATGGAACCCTTGGGGAATTCTACCAAACATTCCAAGAAGAAATAATACCTCTTCTCCTGAAGCTGTTTCAAAAAACAGAAACAGAAGGAAAACTTCCAGACTCTTTCTATGAAGCCAGCATTACCTTGATCTCAAAACCAGGCAAAAACTCCATCAAAGAGGAGAATTTCAGACCAATACCCCTGATGAATTTGGATGTCAAAACTCGATAAGATCCTAGCTAGTAGGATCCAAGAGTACATTAAAAGGATTATCTGCCACAACCATGTGGGATTTATCTCTGGGATGCAAGGGTAGTTCGACATTTGCAAATCAATCAATGTGTTAGAACACATTAATAAAGAGGAGAGAGAAGAACCACATGGTCTTCTTAACCGATGCAGAAAAAGCATCTAACAGGGGCGCCTGGGTGGCTCAGTGGGTTAAAGCCTCTGCCTTCCGTTCAGGTCATGATCCCAGGGTCCTGGAATCGAGACCCGCATCAGGTTCTCTGCTCAGCAGGGAGCCTGTTTCCTCCTCTCTCTGCCTGCCTCTACGTCTACTTGTGATCTTTCTGTCAAATAAATAAATAAAATCTTTTAAAAAAAAGCATCTAACAAAATACAGCATCATTTCCTGATCAAAATTCTTTAGAGTATAGGGATAGAGGGAACATTCCTCATCTTCATAAAATCCATCTATGAAGAACCCAGAGCGAATATCATTCTCAATGGGGAAAAGCTGAGAGCCTTTCCTTTAACATCAGGAACACAACAAGAATGCCCACTCTCGCCACTATGGTTCAACATCATACTAGAAGTCCTAGTAACAGTAATCAGACAACAGAAAGAAATAAAACGTATTCAAATTGGCCAAGAAGTCAAACTCTCTCTCTTTGCAGATGGCATGATACTTTTTTTTTTTTTTTATAAGGGGGTGGGATTGGGGAGGGCATGATACTTTATGTGGAAAACCCAAAAGACTCCACCCCCAAACTACTAGAACTCATACAGCAATTCAGTAATGTGGCAGGATACAAAATCAATGCACAGAAATCAGTTGTTTTCTTATACACTAACAATGTAACTGCAGAAAGAGAAATTAGAGAATCGATTCCGTTTACCATAGCACCAAAAACCACAAGATACCTTGGAATAAACCTAACCAAAGATATGAAGGATCTATACTCTAGGAACTACAGAACACTTGTGAAAAAAATCAGAGATGACACAGAAAGATGGAAAAACACTCCATGCTCATGGATCGGAAGAATAAACACTGTTAAAATATCTATGCTGCCCAGAACAATCTATACTTTATACACCATCCCAATCAATACACCAATAGCATTTCTCAAGTGCTGGAACAAACAATCCTAAAATACCTATGGAATCAGAAAAGACACTGAGTCACCAAAGAAATTTGAAAAAGAAAAAAAAAGCCAGGACATAATGTTGCCTGACTTCAAGCTATACCACAAAGCTGTGATCACTAAGACAGCATGGTACTGGCACAAAAAGAGACACATAAACCAAGGGAACAGAATAGAGATCCCATATACAGACCCTCAACTCTAAGGTCAAATAATCTTCGACTAAGCAGGAAAAAATACCCAGTGGAAAAACAGACAGTCTCTTCAATAAATGGTGCTGGGAAAATTAGACAGCTATATACAGAAGATGAAACTGGACCATTCTCTTACTCCATACACAAAGATAACTCCAAATGGATGAAAGAGTTCAATGTGAGACAGGAATCCATCAAAATCCTAGAGAAGAACATAGGCAGTAACCTCTTCAACACTGACCATAGCAACTTCTTTCAAGACACGTCTCCAGGGGCGCCTGGGTGGCTCAGTGGGTTAAAGCCTCCGCTTTCGGCTCAGGTCATGATCCCAGGGTCCTAGGATCGAACCCCACATCGGGCTCTCTACTCTGCAGGGAACCTGCTTCCTCCTCTCTCTCTCTCTGCCTGCCTCTCTGCCTACTTGTGATCTCTATCTGTCAAATAAATAAATAAAATCTTTAAAAAAAAAAAAAAAAAGACACGTCTCCAAAGGCAAGGGAAACAAAACTAAAAATGAACTTCTGGGGCGCCTGGGTGGCTCAGTGGGTTAAGCCGCTGCCTTCGGCTCAGGTCATGATCTCAGAGTCCTGGGATCGAGTCCCGCATCGGGCTCTCTGCTCAGCGGAGAGCCTGCTTCCCTCTCTCTCTCTCTGCCTGCCTCTCCATCTACTTGTGATTTCTCTCTGTCAAATAAATAAATAAAATCTTTAAAAAAAAAAAAATGAACTTCTGGGACTTCATCAAGATCTGCACAGCAAAGGAAACAGTCAACAGAACAAAGAGGCAACCCATGGAATGGGATTAGATATTTGCAAATGACACTACAGAAAAAGGGCTGGTATCCAAGGCCTATAAAGAACTTATGAAACTCAACACCCAAAAAACAGATAATCAAGTCAAAAAATGGGCAGAAGACATGAGCAGACACTTCTCCAAAGAAGACATACAAATGGTTAACAGACACATGAAAAAGTGTTCATCATCATTAGCCATCAGAGAAATTCAAATCAAAACCACATGGAGATACCACCTCACACCAGTTAAAATGGCAAAAATTGACAAGGCAAGAAAGAGAAAATGTTTGAGAAGTTGTGGAGAAAGGGGAACTCTCTTATACTGTTGGTGGGAATGCAAACTGGTGCAGTCACTGTGGAAAATAGTGTGGGGGTTCCACGAAAAAATTAAAATAGAGCTACTGTATGACCCAGCAATTGCACTACTGGGTATTTACCCCAAAGATACAGATGTAGTGAGAGGAAGAGCCATATGCATGTTAATGTTCATAGCAGCCATGTCCACAACAGCCAAACTGGGGAAAGAGCCAAGATACCCCTCAAGAGACAAATGGATAAAGAAGATTCAGTCCATATATACAATGGAATATTACTCAGCCATCAGAAAGGATGAATACCCAACTTTTGCATCAACATGGAAGGGACTGGAAGAGATAATGCTAAATGAAGTAAGTCAAGGAGAGAAAGTCAATTATCATATGGTTTCACTTTTTTATGGAACATAAGGAACAGTATGGAGGACATTAGGAGAAGAAAGGGAAAAATAAAGGGGGGAGGAGTCAGAGGGGGAGAAGAACCATGAAAGACTGTGCAATACAAGAAACAAACTGAGGGTTTTAGAGGGGAGGGGGGCAGGGGGATGGGTGAGCCCCGTGATGAGTATTAAGGAGGGCAAAGACTGCATGGAAAACTGGGTGTTATATGCAAACAATGAATCGTGGAACACTATGTCAAAAGCTAATGATGCACTGTATGGTGACTAACATAACATAATTTTTTTTAAAAGGTAGACTTTAAGAAGAGAAAAAGGAAGTTTTTATTTTTATCTTAAAAAGGATCATTTCAGTGGGAAGATACAGCAATCATAAGTATAAATGCACCTAATACTGCCCCAAAATACATGAAACAAAAACTGACAGAACTGAAGAAAGAAATGGACAATTCAACAATAACAATTGGATATCTTAATACTGCACTCTCAATAACTGATGTAATCATTAAACAGAAAAAGATCTGAGCAATATTATCAACCAAATTGATCCAACAAACACCTATGACATTCCACCCAACCACACAATGCAAATTATTTTCAAAATCACACCCCACCATTTCCTAACTAATAATAACTGTACCTAAATTGTCTATTCTAAACACCTGCTTTCATTCTGGGCCCCTGGAATCTGGGTTCATGCGAAGCTGAGTACTTATGTGACCAGTACCCAATAAAAACCTTAGGCAGGGGCGCCTGGGTGGCTCAGTGGGTTAAGCCTCTGTCTTCTGCTCAGGTCATGATCTCAGGGTCCTGGGATTGGGCCCCGCATCAGGCTCTCGGCTCAGCAAGGAGCCTGCTTCCCCCTGTCTCTGCCTGCCTTTCTGCCTGCTTGTGATCTCTCTCTCTGTCAAAGAAATTAATAAAATTTAAAAAAAAAAACCTCAGGCAATGACGTTTTAAAGAGATTCCCTGATAGCATTTCATATGTTAGCATGATCTGTTATTAAAAAAATTAACTGTGTCCTGTGTGACTCCACTGAGAGAGGACTCTTGGAAGTTCACACCTGGTTTCCCCAAGACTTTACCCCATGTACTTTTTCCCTTTGCTGATTTCCTTTTGTATACTTTCAGTATAATTAAGCAGTCATTGGTGGTGAGAACTGAGTAATGTGTAGAATTATTGAATCGTTATGTTATATAACTGAAACTAATATACCACGTTATGTTAATTATATTCCAATAAAAAATAAAGTTAATCACAGTCTTGAGTATGACTATATATTGATTCCTGTGAGTCACAGCAAATCAGAAAAATCTACTAATGGTCTTGTGGACTCAACACAGTGCCTCAGTTAACTTGTCAAAACTGTATGAGGATATTCATTTTCTTGTACATTCATCAACAATAGATATTAACATTGTTCAAAATATTAATGAATTCAAAAGTAATTAATGTTATCATTTTACATTTTCTTCCAATTATTGAGTTTGAATTTTCATTCCTATGTTTATTGATCATTTGTATTAGATATTCTGTAAATTACCTATTCATGTCCTTGTGTTTCCTTTAAAATACACACACACACACACACACACACACACACACACACTCACACACACACACATTCCTTTCATGACCTCCCAGCTTTCTCTGCCTATTAAAGATATCAGTCATCTGCAAAATAGTGTGGGTGTTCTTCCCAATTAATCATTATCACAGAGACCTTTCTTTAAAAAAAAAAAATCTTGTTTCTTTATTTTAGAGAAAGACAGCACAGGCAGGAGGAGTAGCAGAGGGAGAGAGAAGCAAACTCAGCTAAGCAGAGAGCCCCATGCAAGGCTGGATCCCAGAACTCCACAACCTGAGCCAAAGGCAGAGGCTTAACCGCCTGAGCCACCCAGGCGCCCTTCATAGAGATCTTTCTTATAGAATACTTTAATATTAGCTAATTGCTTTACACCAGAGCTCAGAGGAAAACAAATAGCTCTTTCAGGATCTACTTCCCAATAGTATAGTCCTCAGAGTTTGTGCATCCAACAAGATAAAAAAGAAATTCGAAAACCATGGATGGAAAGTACTATTTTTGCATCCATCAAGGGATTCCTCCCCCAAACATTGTTTGTCTTCACTGTTTCTTTGCTATATAAGGAGAAGCAATTAAAACAAGTTTACCCTCACTATCAGGTACTTGACAGGGGAAAATGCCATTGGGTCAATTACAGAACAGACCAAGGCAGACACATGAACTAGGAAAAGGATTCACACTTTGCCTTCCAGCCTCACTGGTTTTTTGGTTCCTACCACTTAGCATACTCCCTCCCATCATTGTGAGGGTCATTTGGAGCTGCTGTCCCTCAACCCAGAAGCACTTCCAGCCTCTTCTTATCCAGAGCTACTTCCCATTCAGATCTCAACTCAAGTGTCCTCTCCTGGAGAAGCATTCTTTGATTTTCCTCAAGTGGTCAAATCTCCCTTTGTATGTGTACTCAAAATACCTCTACCACCTCATTAGCCACAGTAGGAATTTTCTTTTCATTTGTGAGATTGTTTGGTTAACTACTATTTCCCCCATTAGGCTGTAAATTCTTTGAAAGCAAAGACTAGGTTTCTTTTTTTTTTTAAGATTTATTTATATATTTGAAAAAGAGAGACAGTAAATGCACAGGGTCAGGGACAGAGGGAACGGGAGAGTGAGTCCCAAGCAGACACCGTGCTCAGTATGGAGCATGACCTAGGGCTCCATCCCACGACCCTGAGATCACGACCTGAGCCGAAACCAGAGTCCAACGCTTAACTGACTATGCCACTCAGGATCCCCTAGGTGCCTTCTGTTCATTATTGTAACTCCAATCCTAGCAGTCTCTGACACCAAGCAGGTGCTCAGGTAACATTTGCTCAATGAATTCAGCAATCCTCTTTGGTGAATGGATACCATCTCCTAAGGCCAATGCACTGCACTTTAGAAAATATTTTTAAATGATATTTAATAGTGGCAAATACTTTCCCAACTAGTATCACATTTAATCATTACAAAACCTCTGTCAGGTGTTGTTTACCTAATTTTACAAAAGAAGATACCAAAGTTGCAAGTAACTGAATGACCTTTTAGGTCCATTTGTTTCCCACTAAAGTCCAATCTGAAGTCCAATCATCCTCTCACAACTGTGATGTAGGTGCTAAGGGATCATTATTGTCCTAATTTATGATTTGTTTCCTTACTTCCAACCATGAGGATTGCCTTTTGCTTTTTCAGGTTAGCTGTAATCAAAATTTAGTAACTGAACAACCTGCTGGATAAATAACAGATTTACTGATTTTAAGTGAAAAGATCAATTATGAAGACAGAGATGCTGTGTATTCCAGGCAGAAGTGTGGCCCCAGCAATGATGGGTCATGCATTTGAAGCTTCCCTCTTGCGTAGTTCCATCATCTGTAACCCAGGCCCAGAGTGGTGCTCAGAGGCTATGCCTTGTTAAGATGACATGAGATCACCTGTACCCCATCCCCAGCAATTTCAAAGAAATACTTGAAGTCGGCTCTGTAACTTCTGCACTCAAAATGGTCTTGTATTAGTTATCTATTGTTATACAATAAATTACCTCCAAAATGTAACAGCTTAAAATAATGAATATTTATTGTCTCACAGTTTTGGTGGATCAAGAACCCACTAGCAGTTTAACTTAGTAATTATAAAGATTTATTTATTTATTTGAGAGAGATAGCACAAGCAGGGAGTCAGGGTGGAGAGAGAGGGAGAAGCAGATCCCCACTGAGCAGGGAGCCAGATGCAGGATTCAATCCCAGGACGCTGAGATCACGACCTGAGCTGAAATCAAAGAGTCGGGTGCGTAACTAACTGACCCACCCAGGGGCCCTTTAGCTTAGTAATTATAGTTCAGAGTTCCTCATGAGTTTGCTGTGAGCCATAGCTGCATCAACCAAGGTTAGAGAATCTGTTTCCATGCCATTTACATGGCTGTTGGTAGAATTCAATTCCTCACTGGCCATTTGCTAAAGACTTTACTTCCTTGACACATGGTTCTCTCCACAGGCTTAACACATGTCCTCACAACACGGGCATTGGCTTCCTTCAGAGAAAGCGACCCAAGAGAGACAGAGGAAGGGCGCCTGGGTGGCTCAGTGGGTTAAGCCGCTGCCTTCGGCTCAGGTCATGATCTCAGAGTCCTGGGATCGAGTCCCACATCGGGCTCCCTGCTCAGCAGAGAGCCTGCTTCCCTCTCTCTCTCTCTGCCTGCCTCTCCATCTACTTGTGATTTCTCTCTGTCAAATAAATAAATAAAATCTTTAAAAAAAAAAAAAAAAAAAAAAAAAAAAAAAAAAAAAAAAGAGAGACAGAGGAAGAACCCAAGATGGAAGCCACAGTCTTATAACTGAATCTCAGAAGTGATATGACATAATTTCTACTATTTTCTATTGGCTACACCAAATAAACTTCCTATAATATTGAAAGGGGACCACCCAAAGGTATGATTGAATACTAGGAAGCTGAGATTATTGGTGGCCATCTTGGAGGCTAGTTACAACCAGTCCCTTCTCATCTTTAGCAGATTGTAAAGTTGTTTCTCTGAACTCAAATCATGAAGATGAGAAGGGACAATAAAATTAGCTAATGAGAAACCTCTGGCATCCAGTAAAGTCTAATGTTAGCTACTATACCACTGGAAACTTTGTCCCCATCTCTGTGATCTAATAATAGATGCAATGCACAAAAGGAGAGATATTTAAGTGACTCGCTATGGTATTATATATAAAGATACAACAGGAAATTGCTTCATTAATTTCTCTGCTTACAAAAGGAGGCTTACACTGTCAGAGAAATGGATGGACATGCAAAAGGAAAAAGGCATAGCTGTATATGTATATGTATATGTATATGTACTGTCAACATACACACCTGTCTGAGTGCTGTAATGCTAAACTGAAACAGATCTCGTGTGATACCTGGCTGAGAAATGACATCTGAACTAAGGTTTTCTCTCCACAAAGACAGTGATATAAAATAAAATTGCTGTGCTGTTTTATAAGTACCTATATTAACATCCAACTCAATGGAGCATAGCTTGAAATGTCCACATAAGTTATATAACCAGATACCAATTTAGACATTTTAGACACCTTCTAGACCTCTCTTCCTGCTTTTTCCTCTGCTTGAAACTCCATCCCCATTGTCAACTCAAGGATGCTCTTTTTCGCTGTTGAAATATTTTTCATACCACCTTGTCCATGGTTTTCCAGATTTTCCTAAATTCAGAACCAATTATCAGTGCTTCTCAGCACTTATTTATCATACTTATCATACTTATGCAATTATCGCACTTATGCAATTAAATGTAACACAGACTCCAATAAATGGACTATTTGTTTGGGAAAAGCAGGCAGTGTACTTTATTTCTATGCATGGCTCTGAGCATACCTCTGGAATACAGCACTTTCCTAGAGGACAAAAAAGGCCAATTCTGAGAATCTGTTGATTAACCAGGCTCCTTGCCATGAAGAGAATGCAGGGTGGCATAAGTACCCAATTACATGTGATTCGTTAGAGAAAAATATTAAATAGATTTCACACATAAAGTAACCAAATATGCAAAGAATTCACAAAAATCAGTCAAGGAACAAATCATACTCATTTCACATTGGTAAATATCAGAAAATTACTTTCTAAGAGCAAAAAAGAAAAAAAAAGCGAAAAAACAAAAACCAAAAAACCCATTAGGTACAGTGATCTCCACATCTAAAAGAAGAAGAAAACTCCGGATTTGCCCTCGATGTTTTATATACCCAAGAACTGCCAACTCACTGGAAAACTTTTAAATAATGGAAGAATGGAAAGTGGTTGCCCTATAGTGAATGGTAATAAACCAGAGCTGCATTTCGAATCTTCTGTCAGGATGGAAGAACTATCCAGAATGAAATGTTTACCCAGATTCAAAATATGATAAAAGGCAAGAGATTTCCTCCATATCACTTAGGTATAAACATTATATTTTTCTACCCCCTATAATTTCTTCTCTGGCTGGCTACCATGACCAGCAGCAGAAATCTTGAACCTCCATAAGTAGAAGGAACAACACACTAGGAAGGTATGCTTTTTAGCACTTTAGATAGCAAACCCTGGCAATGTTTACCTACGTGAGTTATCTAGAGTATTGTTATTTACAGCTCCTGCTGTTTTGCAAAAGAAGAAGGAAAAATGAGCTCTCCCCCTCCCTGGGCTTTGGAAACAATGGAGTTATGTTTTCTTAACAGTCAGGGATTTGGCAGCAGGAATGGGGACTCTCTTAAGTTGCCATATGGACCCCCAAGCAGCCATAGGTTTCCAAATGTTTGTGCTGTGGGTTTTAGCCTAAATCAGAAGAGTCTCAGATGAGTGGTATTTGCACTTTACAGAAAGGAAACGAAAAAAAGCTGCTAAACAAAACAGGGAATTGGGGATTAAACTAATAAATTGGGTCCAAGATCGAGCCAGTGAGCATCAGGCACTGAACCATATGTTCAACGAAAGAGCCAGAGTCCTCGTACGTACTTGAAAAGGAACAGAACAGATGAGAACCATAGACATGAGAACACATAAACAAATACTCTGGAAATATTCCCTAAAAAACAACAACAACAACAACAAAAAAAACCTCATAAAGGAGCTACAAATCAGCCAGGTTGTAAGACAAACAAAACTGATGTTCTGAGAGAGAAGACTGGACTCAAAACCAAGAAAAAGCAGTCTGGCATGACTTTGAAAACAATTCTTGCATAGAATTCATAAGTCCTTTAACCTTGAAAAAGACCTAATCCTGAACTAGTATGGCCTCTACAGGAACTAAAATTCTTAAAAGAATCTAAATCCAGAAGTTGTTAGTTGATGTCAGTAATAACCAACTTCGAAAGTACACTAGAAGATGTAACTGGAGAGTCCTGCTGAACTGTACTGAAGGGGACCAGAATACACCAGCCCCAAATACGCCAAGTTGGTATAAGGATTATTTTGAGCTGAAGGAAACCCAGAAACAACAGATACAAGAAAACCTCTCAAAACAGGGTATTGGGGTGCCTGGGTGGCTCATTTGGTTAGGTGTCCAACTCTTTATTTCAGCTCCGGTCATGAACCCTTCTCAGGGTCCTGAGATAAAGCCCCACCTCGGCCTCTGTGATCCGCTTAGACCCCGCTTAAGATGTTCTCCCTCCCTCTTTTTCTGCCCCACCTCTCTCTCTCTCTCTCTCTCTCAAAAATAAATAAATAAATACCTGTTTAAAAAACAAGGCCTTAATTTCCCTTTTGTAAAGGAAATTTAATTTGTAATTAGTAATCCTCTCCTCCCCACTCTGAAGACAAATTTTATCACTTGATAGGATGTGAATCAGCATAACAAAACCTTACTAAACAACCTATATTTACCAGTATTTCCTCAACAACTTCCCATTACCTCTCCCTCCCCAAAAGCCAAAGCCCCTTTCTCCACACTCTCTTAAAATCTTATATAACCCTTGTGTGTACCCCTCCTTAGCCTTCCACTCCCCTTCTGTGAAGCTCCAGGTACATATGTAATAATAAACCTTTCTTCTCCTGTTATTAATATTTTGTCCCTTTCATTTGTCGGGCCCCATTAACAGAATTGAAGAAAATAGAGAAAAAATTTCCTTCCTCCCTACTTTCGTGAGAAACGTGAAAAGGATGCAATTAAAGTAAATTGAAATTGAAGTTTACCAGCATTATCTCACTGAAAGGAGTTTCCACTGCCATAGGTGACCACCTCACAAGACACAGTAAGTCCCCAAGAACCCAACACCTCAATTCAAAGAGCATGTAAAAATCACAAAAAGTATCTATTGGAAGATGAATAGGACTATGGGGATCCACTGAAAAACCCCAATTATAAAATTCCAGCCTCCTCAATACTATCTTGTCCCTAACATGTTTCTCTGGCCTACTGCCCTGCCTCCCATTTCTTTTTTTTTTTTTAATATAGTTGACACACTATGTTATGTTAATTTCAGGTGTACAACATAGTATACGAGTCTATACCTTCTGCTGTGCTCACCACAAACACAGCTCCCATCTGCCAACATACAATGCTGTTACGAGACCACTGACTGTATTCCCTATGCCGTGCCTTTCATCCCCGGGACTTATTCCTTCCATAACTGGAAGCCTGGACCTCCCACTCCCCTTCACCCATTTTGCCCATCCCCACTCTGGCAACCAACAGTTTGTTCCCTGTATTTCTGGGTCTGATTCTGCTTTTTCTTTGTTTATTCATTTGGTTTTTTTCAAGTTCCACATGAGTGAAATCCTATGGTATTTGTTTTTCTCCATCTGACTTATTTCACTTAGCATAATTTCCACTAGGTCCATCCATGTTGTCCCAATGGCATGATCCCCATTTCCTCATCTTTGAACCACCAGTATTACTTCCTCCTCTAATTTTTAAAATTTATTTAAATTCAATTAATTAACATACAGTATATTATTAGTTTCAGAGGTAGAGTTCAGTGATTCATCAGTCTTAGGAGAACACTCGGTGCTCATTACATCATGTGCTCTGCTTAATGCCCATCAACCAGTTCCCCATCTTCCCACCTCCCTCTCCTCGAGCTCCTCCTCTGCTTTTATGACATCCACTTCATCTGTTCATGTACAGCCCCACTCAACCTTTTGCAAGACTCTCTACCATTTCCTTATCCTGTGCCATGTTGGATAAAATTCCAACACATCCTTAAATTTTTGTCCAAAACCCCTTAACTAAAAATCATAGCCCCCAAGCAGAGAACTCCCTGATAAGCCACCTCATCCCTAACAGCAGAGAGCTAACAACAAAACACTTACTGCATTCTTTTTCCTTCCACTCTTGCTGCATAATCTTTTCTCTGTAGAAACACATCTTGCTTCATATTAGCTTTCTCCCACTGGTATCTATAGTTTGTGGGTCTCCAGGTCTCTTGTGCTGATGAGCTTATCACTTAAATCAGCTAAGAAGATTTTCCAAATAGATGTTTAACACCTTAACTTCACTGTAACCCTGAGCCCTGTAATTCCAACAGCACTCAGAAGTTGGTTCATCTAGAACTCCACCCTTTTCAAATCTTTTTTTTTTTTTTTAGTTTTTTTTTTTAATAAACATATAATGTATTTTTATCCCCAGGGGTACAGGTTTGTTAATTGCCAGGTTTAAACACTTCACGGCACTCACCATAGCACATACCCTCCCCAATGTCCATAACCCCAAACCCCTCTCCCAAACCCCCTCCCCCCAGCAACCCTCAGTTTATTTTGTGAGATTAAGAGTCACTTATGGTTTGTCTCCCTCCCAATCCCATCTTGTTTCATTCATTCTTCTCCTACCCCCTTAACCCCCCATGTTGCATCTCCATTTCCTCATATCAGGGAGATCATATGGTAGTTGTCTTTCTCCGATTGACTTATTTTGCTAAGCATGATGCCCTCTAGTTCCATCCACATCGTTGCAAATGCAAGATTTCATTTCTTTTCATGGCTGCATAATATTCCATTGTGTACATATACCAGATCTTCTTTATCCATTCATCTGTTGATGGACATCTAGGTTCTTTCCATAGTTTGGCTATTGTGGACATTGCTGCTATAAACCTTAGGGTGCACGTGCCCCTTCGGATCACTACGTTTGTATCTTTAGGGTAAACACCCAGTAGTGCAATTGCTGGGTCGTAGGGTAGTTCTATTTTAAACATTTTGAAGAACCTCCAAGCTGTTTTCCAGAGTGGTTGCACCAGCTTGCATTCCCACCAACAGTGTAGGAGGGTTCCCCTTTCTCCACATCCTCGCCAGCATCTGTCATTTCTGGACTTGTTAATTTTAGCCATTCTGACTGGTGTGAGGTAATATCTCCCTGGGGTTTTGATTTGTATTTCCCTGATGCCGAGTGATGTGGAGCACTTTTTCATGTGTCTGTTGGCCATATGGATATCTTCTTTCGAGAAATGTCTGTTCATGTCTTCTGCCCATTTCTTGATTGGATTATTTGTTCTTTGGGTGTTGAGTTTGCTAAGTTCTTTATAGATATTGGACACTAGCCCTTTATCTGATATATCGTTTGCAAATATCTTCTACCATTCTGTCAGTTATCTTTTGGTTTTGTTAACTGTTTCCTTTGCTGTGCAAAAGCTTTTGATCTTGATGAAATCCCAATAGTTCATTTTTGTCCTTGCTTCCCTTGCCTTTGGCGATGTTCCTAGGAAGATGTTGCTGTGGCTGAGGTCGAAGAGGTTGCTGCCTGTGTTCTCCTCAAGGATTTTGATGGATTCCTTTCTCAAATTGATGTCCTTTATCCATTTTGAGTCTATTTTTGTGTGTGGTGTAAGGAAATGGTCCAATTTCATTTTTCTGCATGTGGCTGTCCAATTTTCCCAGCACCATTTATTGAAGAGGCTGTCTTTTTTCCATTGGACATTCCTTCCTGCTTTGCTGAAGACTAGTTGACCATAGAGTTGAGGATCTATTTCTGGGCTCTCTATTCTGTTCCATTGATCTATGTGTCCGTTTTTGTGCCAGTACCATGCTGTCATGATGATGACAGCTTTGTAATAGAGCTTGAAGTCTGGAATTGTGATGCCACCACCTTTGGCTTTCTTTTTCAATATTCCTTTGGCTATTCGAGGGCTTTTCTGGTTCCACATAAATTTTAGAGTTATTTGTTCCATTTCTTTGAAAAAAAATGGATGGTACTTTGATAGGAATTGCATTAAATATGCAGATTGCTTTAGGTAGCATAGACATTTCCACAATATTTGTTCTTCCAATCCAGGAGCATGGAACATTTTTCCATTTCTTTGTGTCTTCCTTAATTTCTTTCATGAGTACGTTATAGTTTTCGGAGTATAGATTCTTAGCCTCTTTGGTTAGGTTTATTCCTATGTATCTTATAGTTTTGGATGCAATTGTAAATGCGATTGACTCCTTGATTTCTCTTTCTTCTGTCTTGTTGTTGGTGTAAAGAAATGCAACTGATTTCTGTGCATTGATTTTATATCCTGACACTTTACTGAATTCCTGTATAAGTTCTAGCAGTTTTGGAGTGGAGTCTTTTCAGTTTTCCACATATAGTATCATATCATCTGTGAAGAGTGATAGTTTGACTTCTTTGCTGATTTGGATGCGTTTAATTTACTTTTGTGGTCTGATTGCTGAGGCTAGGACTTCTAGTACTTTGTTGAATAGCAGTGGTGATAATGGACATCCCTGCCATGTTCCTGACTTTAGCGGAATAGCTTTCAGTTTTTCTCCATTGAGAATGATATTTGCAGGGGGTTTTTCATAGATGGCTTTGATGATTTTGAGGTATGTGCTCTCTATCCCTACACTTTGAAGAGTTTTGATCAGGAAAGGATGCTGTACTTTGTCAAATGCTTTTTCAGCATCTATTGAGAGTATCACATGGTTCTTGTTCTTTCTTTTATTAATGTATTGTATCACATTGATTGATCTACAGATGTTGAACCAACCTTGCAGCCCTGGAATGAATCCCACTTGGTTGTGGTGAATAATCCTTTTAATGTACTGTTGAATCATACTGGCTAGTATTTTGGTGAGAATTTTCGCATCTGTGTTCATCAAGGATATTGGTCTGTAGTTCTCTTTTTTGATGGGATCCTTGTCTGGTTTTGGGATCAAGGTGATGCTGGCCTCATAAAATGAGTTTGGAAGTTTTCCTTCCATTTCTATTTTTTGGAACAGTTTCAGGAGAATAGGAACTAGTTCTCCTTTAAATGTTTGGTAGAATTCCCCTGGAAAGCCGTCTTGACCTGGGCTTTTGTTTGTTTGGAGATTTTTGATGACTGTTTCAATCTCCTTACTGGTTATGGGTCTTTTGAGGTTTTCTGTTTCTTCCTAGTTCAGTTGTGGTAGTTTGTATGTCTCTAGAAATGCATCCATTTCTTCCAGATTGTCAAATTTGTTGGCGTAGAGTTGCTCATAGTATGTTCTTATAATAGTTTGTATTTCTTTGGTGTTAGTTGTCATCTCTCCTCTTTCATTCATGATTTTATTGAGTCCTTTCTCTTTTCTTTTTGATAAGTCTGGCCAGGGGTTTATCAATCTTATTAATTCTTTCAAAGAACCAGCTCCTAGTTTCACTGATTTGCTCTATTGTTTTTTTGGTGTCTATTTCATTGATTTCTGCTCTAATCTTTGTTTCTCTTCTCCTGCTGGGTATAGGGTTTCTTTCTTGTTCTTTCTCCAGCTCCTTTAGGTGTAGGGTCAGGTTGTGTACCTGAGACCTTTCTTGTTTCTTGAGAAAGGCTTGAACCGCAACATATTTTTCTCTCAGGACTGCCTTTGTTGTGTCCCACAGATTTTGACCCGTTGTGTTTTCATTATCATTTGTTTCCATGAATTTTTTCAATTATTCTTTAATTTCCTGGTTGACCCATTCATCCTTTATACATGTATTTGAGTTCTTTCCAAATTTCCTCTTGTGACTGAGTTCTAGCTTCAGAGCATTGTGGTCTGGAAATATGCAGGGAATGATCCCAATCTTTTGATACTGATGGAGACCTGATTTAGGACCTAGGATGTGATCTATTCTGGAGAATGTTCCATGTGCACCAGAGAAGAATGTGTATTCTGTTGCTTTGGAATGAAATGTTCTGAATATATCTGTGATGTACATCTGGTCCAGTGTGTCATTTAAGGCCTTTATTTCCTTGTTGATCTTTTGCTTGAATGATCTATCCATTTCAGTGAGGGGGAGTGTTAAATTCCCCTACTATCATTGTATTATTGTTGATGTGTTTCTTTGATTTTGTTATTAATTGGTTTATATAGTTGGCTGCTCTCACATTAGGGGCATAGATATTTTAAATTGTTAGATCTTCTTCTTGGACAGACCCTTTGAGTATGACATAGTGTCCATCCTCATCTCTTATTATAGTTTTTGGCTTAAAATTTAATTGATCTGATGTAAGGGTTGCCACCCCTGCTTTCTTCTGATGTCCATTAGCATGGCAAATTTTTTTCCACCTCCTCACTTTAAATCTGGAGGTGTCTTCGGATCTGAAATGAGTTTCTTGTAGGCAACATGTAGATTGGTTTTGTTTTTTTACCCATTCTGATAACCTGTGTCTTTTGATTGGGGCATTTAGCCCATTAACATTCAGGGTAACTATTGAGAGATATGAATTTAGTGCCATTGTATTGCCTGTAAGGCCTGTATTGTCTCTGTTCCTTTCTGATCTACTACTTTTAGGGTCTCTCTTTGCTTAGAGGACCCCTTTCAATATTTCCTGTAGAGCTGGTTTGGTGTTTGCAAATTCTTTCAGTTTTTGTTTGTCCTGGAAGCTTTGTATCTCTCCTTCTATTTTCAATGATAGCCTAGCTGGATGTAGTATTCTTGGCTGCATGTTTTTCTCATTTAGTGCTCTGAATATATCATGCAAGTTCTTTCTGGCCTGCCAGGTCACTGTGGATAAGTCTGCTGCCAATCTAATATTTTTACCATTGTATGTTACAGATTTCTTTTCCCGGGCTGCTTTCAGGATTTTCTGTCAATAAGACTTGTAAATTTTACTATTAGTTGATGGGGTGTGGACCTATTCTTGTTGATTTTGAGGGGGGTTCTCTGCGCCTCCTGGATTTTGATGCTTGTTCCCTTTGCCATATTAGGGAAATTCTCTCCAATAATTCTCTGCAATATACCTTCTGCTCCTCTCTCTCTTTCTTCTTCTTCTGGAATCCCAATTATTCTAATGTTGTTTCATCTTATGGTGTCACTTGTCTCTCGAATTCTCATGGTCCACTAGCTGTTTGTCCCTCTTTTGTTCAGCTTCTTTATTCTCTGTCATTTGGTATTCTATATGACTAATTCTTTCTTCTGCCTCATTTATCCTAGCAGTGAGAGCCTCCATTTTTTATTGCACCTCATTAATAGCTTTTTTGATTTCAACTTGGTTAGATTTTAGTTCTTTTATTTTTCCAGAAAGGGCTTTTATATCTCCCGAGAGGGTTTCTCTAATATCTTCCATGCCTTTTTCGAGCCCAGCTAGAACCTTGAGAATTGTCATTCTGAACTCTAGATCTGACGTATTACCGATGTCTGTATTGATTAGGTCCCTAGCCTTCAGTACTGCCTCTTGTTCTTTTTTTTTTGTGGTGAAATTTTCCGCCTTGTCATTTTGTCCAGATAAGAGTATATGAAGCAGCAAGTAAAATACTAAAAGGGTGTCAAAGACCCCAGGAAAATACACTTTAACCAAATCAGAAGAGACCCCAAATCGTGGTGGGGAGAAAGGGGATGAAAAGGGGTTCAGGAAAAAAAAAGAATTAACAATTAAAAAAAGAATTTAAAGAAAAAATTAAAATAAGAAAACGAATAAAGAAAAAATATAAAAAAGAAAAATATATATATATTAGATAAACTAGTTTTAAAATGTTAAAAAAAGAAAAGGGTAAAAGTTTGAAAAAAATTTAGCAGCAGAAGAAAAAGAATTGAAAAACAAAAACAAACACACACACACAAAAAACAAATTAAATTAACTGCAAGTCTAAGGAATCATGGGGAGAAAACCATTGAGTTCAGTGCTTTGCTTTCTCTTCCTCTGGAATTCCGCTGCTCTCCTTGGTATTGAACCTGCACTCCTTGGTAGGTAAACTTGTTCCGGGCTGGATTTCTTGTTGATCTTCTGGGGGAGGGGCCTGTTGTAGTGATTCTCAAGTGTCTTTCCCAGGTGGAGTTGCACCGCCCTTAACAGGGGCCGGGCTGAGTAATCCGTTCGGGTTCGCTTTCGGGAGTTTTTGTTCCCTGAACGCTTTCCGTAGAGTTTCGGAGGACGGGAATGAAAATGGCTGCCTCCTAGTCTCCGGCCCAGAGGAGCTGAGAGCTCGGGGCCCCACTCCTCAGTATGCCCTCAGAGAATAGCACCCAATAACTCCTGTCTCCCTGGCCTCCTGGCACGCTCCAAGCTCACCCAGACTGCGACCGGTTCAAGGTAACCCCGAGCTGAGAGCTCACTCCTCGGCTCTGTCTCTGTAGCTGGCTTCCCAGTTCTAATACCTGCGAGCTCTGCAACACTCAGACACCTCCAATCCTTCTGTGACCTTGCGAGACCTGGGGCCACGCTGACCCCACGTGGGCTTCACGCTGGTTTAGCCTCTGGAGCGATGTCCTTCAGCAAAACAGACTTTTAAAAGTCCCGATTTTGTGCTCTGTTGCTCTGCCGCTTGCCGGAAGCCCGCCCCTCCCCCACGTTCTGTCTTCCTATCACTTTGGATTCACTTCTCTGTGAGTTCTACCTTTCAGAAAGTGGTTGATTTTCTGTTTCTAGAATTGCTGTTCTTCTTCTCTTCGATCTCCCGTTGGATTTGTAGGTGTTTGCAATGTTTAGATAAGCTATCTAACTGATCTCCTGCTACCTGATGTAGCCTCAGCCTGCAACTTCTTCGCCATCTTGACTCCTCCCGATTCTCATCCCTACTCTTAGCAAATGACCTCAACTCCTCCTCAAGTGTAATTAAATGGAATCACGTCTTTCTTTCCTTCTCTCTCAGAAGATGAAGTATTCCATAGTTGGCTTCTATAGGTTTCTCATTTACATGGACTCAACAACTCCATACCTTCGATATCTTTGTTGTAGATATTTTGTTCTCACTTGTATCGTTAATCTCTCCTCTGCCTGATCTTTAAGATCTTTCTACCTTCTTACTCACATATACTTAAAATTTTTCTAAAAATGTTTCCTGAGATGTTCTACCCCACTAAGTTTCTGATCCTTCTCTTCTTTTATTGCCAAATTCCTTTCAAAAAATCAAATTCCTCCACTTCCATAATACCTTCTTATTCTCTAATCTCTCACAATCTGAGTAGTAAGTCTATCTTCTCTAAAACTACTTACTAAATTGTCAAAAGTGTCCTCCTAGACATGAAATTCAATGATGCTTTCTGACTTTTCCTTCTTTTCAGATTCTGCAAAATTTGATTGGGTTATATTCTCCTTGAATCTTTCTCTGTGAAATTGTGCATCTCCAGTTATCTTCCTATTTTACTGACCTTTTCTTTTTCTCACTTACTGCTTTACATTCCTTTTTTTTTTTTGTATAGCCTTTCTAACGATCTCATTCCCTCCGTGTTCCAAGCTTTCAAAAATCCTATGCATGTTGATGGCAGTGAAATCTACAATGCTAGCTACTACTTGTTTCTAAATCCTAAAATCCAATTTACAGACTACTGTCATATAATGCCTCCTGAATATTCCTTCATTTTCTAGCCATAAGATTAGCTGTTCACAGACTAAGTCTCCCAGTGAAAGAAAAGTATAAGAGCTATTGCAATACAAAAATAATTGTTTGAAGTCATTAAAGAGTCAGAAGTCAAAGGACCAGGATTCCAGAAAGAAGGAAATACAACGAGATACACCTGACATCATGCATGCCATACTCCCTTGAGGCAATTTGAAAACACATGAAATATGATTCTGGGGAACCAAGAAAAAAGCAAGTACTAAGAGGGTGAAATCCAGAGGTCAAGGCCCAACAAGGAAAAGGAGCCCCAGTAAACAATGTGGATTTTTAGTTGATGCCACAGAATGAGTACACCCTAAAAATAAAAGCAGTATGAAAACAGAGCATTTTTATCTCAAACAAGGTGATCCCTTAGCTCCATCTTAAACTGGAAGAGAATTACATCTTCTCTAAAGGAAAATAATATCCTGAGCCTCTACAATTTGTTAAAAATGATATTTCACATTCACTCAAAAATTAAAAACATGGCAGGAAGCAGAACCGAATGACTAAAAATCAAGAGAAATAAAGAAATAAGGAAATTGAACCTACAAATGATTCAGATATCATCAGACATGGACTTTAAAACTTTATAAACAGGATTAAATCATGCAAGAAATAGATTTTTATAAGAAGAAATTTCTCCAAAGAGAACTGGAATCTATTTTTTTAAAAAGTGAGATAGCAATTCCAGAATGAAAAGCATAACAACATGAAATTTAACACTGAATATAACTGACGGCACATTAGCACAACAAAGAATGGAGTAGTGAATAGTAAGTTGGTGGGAAATACACAAAATGAAACACAGAAACATAATATAAGAAATGAGAAAAGAATGTAAGAAAAGTATGGGATGTGGGTACAGCTCTATCCTACATATAATTTATATTTCTGGGAAGACTGGAATGAAAGATGGGGTAGAAGTAATCTCTGAAAAGATGGAAGACTGTTATTTTCTCAAACAACATTATCAAGAAGCTTCATGAATCCCAACTATGTAATTACAAAGAAAATCACATGTAGGCATAAAATCATTAAAATTATCAGCAAAAGAAGAAAAAAAATTAAGCATACACAATGACATATAACCTCCTAAGGAACATTAGGACTATATGACCAATATTCAAATTCTCAACACATACTATACATAGAAAAGACTGGAATGATCTATTTGAAATGCTAAAATACAAGAATTATCAACTTACAATTGAGAAATAGGAAATATCCTTAAAAAATAAAGAGAAAATCAATAAATTTTTAAGTAAACAAACAGAACCTGATTAGATTCATTGGAGAAATACTATAGGAAGAATGAAGAAAAGGGAAGGAAAACTCTCTGAAATGGAATCACAGTAATCCAACGATGAATAAAGAGTCACTAGAAAGGAAAAATATTTGGACAAATTCAGTTTGAAACAATACTACTATTAATCTACGAATTTTTAATATAGAGAGGCTTAAAATACATAAAAAACGGTAAGCCAAAAGCAAAAAATGGAGATGGACTTAAAATGTTTTAAGAGTCCTATATTGCTTATAAAATCATAAAGGATCAAGCTTAGCTTATCAGCAAGTAAGTCAAGAATGCAATCATAATCTCTAAGGTAAAAATTAACAGTAACTACAGTGAAAAATTAACAGCATAAATGGAATATTCAAACTATTTGATTAATCAAAGAAAATGTTAAGATCAAGGAACAAAAGAGGAGAGATGGAAATAGGAAACAGTGTATTTTTTTTGAAATAGTGTATTTAAATATAAATATATCACTACTTAAATTAAGTGAAATTAAATACTTTAACTAAAAGACTAAAATAAACTAAATTTAAAAAGCACATATACTAACAAAAACTCTCTGCTGCTTACCAGAAACATGCCTAAAACATGTTTATTAAAATTATTTTTTAAGAAGGATGACAAAATTTATCTTGAAATATTACTAAAGACAAAAAGGAATATTCAGATGTGGAAAAGTCAGCTCAAGACGATATAACAATCAAAATATGTATGTGCCTAATATGTAGCCCCAAGCACACACTAATAGACCAACAAGGAATAATAAACAATATAAAAACAATCGTTGAATATTTCAGCATATCTACTTCAGTGGAGAGAGCCAGCAAACAAGAATCAACAAACTTATAGGCGTTTTGAACAGTGTAATTCAAAAGGTGAACTTAATTGACATATATAAGTATGGGGGATCTACCAAAACTCTAGAGCAAACATTACACTAAATGGTGAAGGGGTGACAGCTTTCTCCTTAAGATTATGAACAAAACAAGGATATACCTTCTTACCATTTCTGTTCAAAACTGTATTAGAGATTCTAGCCAGGACAATTAGTTAAGAAAAAGAAATAAAAAGTATCCAGATTGGAAAAAGAGAAGTTATCCTATCAACTAACAGATGACATGTCCTTGTATATAGAGAACCATAAGGAAGCCACCAAAAAACCTATTAGAGGTAATAAATGAGTTTAGCAAGGTCACAAGATACAATAGTCACAAATAAAAATCAACCATTTGTACATACTAGCAATAAACAATTGAAAAATGAAATAAAGAAAAAAATTCTACTTACAGTAGCATTAAAAACAATAAAATATTTGGGAATAAATTAACAAAATAAGTACAAGTCTTGTACACTGAACACTATAAAATGTCATCTAAAAAAATTAAGACCTCAAAAAGTGGAAAACAACCCCATGCTCATTGATTGGAAGACATAACTGTTAACATGACAATACTTAATTGTTAATTGTTAAGACAACAATACTTCCCAAATTAGTCTATTCAGTCACTGCATTATCAAAATCTCAGTGATTTTTTTTTTACAGTAAATGACAAGTTGATCCTAAAGGTGTATGGAAATATAAGAGATTCTAAACAGCCAAAAGAATTTGAAAAGTAGAGCAAAGTTGGAAGACCAGTTTCCTGATTTTAAAGTTTACTACAACATTACAGTGTCAACACAGGATGTTACTGTCACAAAAACAGCCATGTAGATTGGGATGCCTGGGTGGTTCAGTCGGTTAAGTTTCTGCCTTTGGTTGAGGTCATGATTCCAGGGTTATCGGGTTCACTGCTCAGCAGAGAACCTGCTTCTCCCTCTGCCTCTGCCCCTTTCCCTGCTTGTGCTCTCTCTCTGACAAATGAATAAAATCTTTAAAAAATTAAGACATACTGATGAATAGAACAGAACAAAGTATTCAGAAATAAATTCCCACAATTATGGTCAATTGATCTTTGACTATGGTATCAAGACAATTCAGTGGGGAAAGTCTTTTCTGTTAATGCTGCTGGGACAACATGATATCCACATGCAAAAGAATGAATTTGGACCCTTTATACCATAAAGAAAAATAATATAGAAATATGTAAAGGTTTCATTATAGGAACTCATACTGTAATACTCTTAGAAGAAACTAAAAGCATAAATTTCCATGATTCCAGATTAGGCCATGGTTTCTCATATGCGTCAATGAAAGCACAAGCAACAACAACAAAAATAAATAAATTGCATTTCATTAAAATAACGTTGTGTTTTGAGTAATTCTAACAGGAGACTGAAAATGAGAGAAAGAGGGAAAATATTTTTCATTCATATATCTGGCAGACTTTTATCCAGAATATAATGCTTCCAACTAAAAAATAAGAAGATAAAGAATCCAATTTAAAAATTGGCCAAAGATTAGAATAGAGAGTTCTCCAAAGAAGATATATAATTAGCCAGTAAGGACATGAAAAGACATTGGACATTCTTAGTTACTATAGAAATGCAAATCAAAACAATAATAAGATACCATTCCACACATACTATGATGGCTCTAATCAAAATAACAGACAGTATGTATTGATAGATTCATATGTATTGAGGATATGGAGAAACTGAACCCTCATACATTGTTATTCAGAATGTACCATGGTAGAGCTGCTTTGGAATTGATGACATATGTTCATAAAAGAATTTCTACGTGGGTATTAAGAGCAGCATTACTCATATAGCCAGAATGTGCCCATTAGTTACTGAATGGATAAACAAAATGTGATACATCTATACATTACTGTCCAACCATAAAAAGAAACGAAGTACTGACACATGCTGAGGCACAAATGAACCCTGACAACATTATTTTAAGTGAAAAAAGTCAGACAAAAGCTACATGTTATATAATTCCATTTATATAGAATGTACAGAATAGGTAAATTCACAGAGACAGAAAGTAAATTACACTTTTCCAGGACCTAGGGAGAAGGAGGAATAAGGGTGAGTTCAGGACTTTTTTGTGTGGTGATGAATATATTCTGAAATTAGTAGTGATAGGTGTACAACTTTAAGAATATACTAGAAACCACTGAGTTTTACCATTTAAAGGGGGTGATTTATGGTATGATAATTATATACAATCATATGAAAAAGCATAGCCCACTTTCTTGCAAAGAAAGTGAAGTGATAATGTATAAAGCTTCTAATAGCTCAGCTGGCTTGTCCAGTAAATTATCTCCAATATTTAAGGAAAAAATCACAGTAATTTTAAGAGACAGAAAAATCCTCTTCCAGAAACTAAAGAAAAGGAGACACCTCCACAAAGTTTTTGTGAGGTTAGGATAACTTTGATACAAAATATGTAGGTACATTATTTAAAAGCTTAATTATAGGTAAAACTCTATTATGAATAGAGATTTTTTAAAAAACCTCCAAAGGATAATTTTCAAATCATATCCATTCAATATAGAATAAGGATAAAATGGCACAATAATTTTAGGAATGTACAGTTCCTTTAATATTCAAAATCCAATCAGTGTAACTCACTGAATTAACAGGAAATAAAGTAAAAAATCAACATGACTTCTTGATGGATGATTAAAAATTATTTGATAAAAATGAATATCCACAGAAACCGATAAGAAATTTCTCAATCTGTTATAGGGTTATCAGACAAAACCAACCAAAAAAAAAAAAAAAACCCACAGTGCTTATCAGATAAATGTCATAATTAATGATGAATTATTGAATGCTTTCCCCCTGACATAGGAAATGAGGCAGAGTTACCCACCAGGACTAATTCTAACATTGATTAGAGATTCTCTCTAGTGAAATAAGGAAAATTAAAGAAAAAAAAATAGCAGGGTTATACAAAATGAAACAAAAAACAACTGAAATTTAAGTAAAAACTGAAAAACACACAGAACACATACACCACACCTACAACACCTATTACACACATACACCACACAATCACCATAAACAGGCTGCACACACACTCTTCACATATGCAAAACACACACAGCATCTCCCCCCCACAACACACACTACAGAAAAGAAACGAAATTGTCTTTATGCATAAACAACATGACTGTGCCACAGTAGAGCACCTAGGAAAGGAATGGTTTGAATCGATTGTATGTATATGGTCAACAACTCCAGTCCCCTACCTCCCAGCAAAGACAAGAATTAATTTTGTAGAGATGTTACACTGAAGTGTGAAAATTAAAAGAAAAAATTAGAAGAAAACAAATGAGAACAGCTTCAATGCCTGTGGGCTAAGAAATTTTTTAAAGATTTATTTCTTTATTTGAGAGAAAAAGGGAAGGGGAGGGGCAGAGGGAGAGAATCTTCAAGCAGACTCCCTACTGAGCAGGGAGCCCAATGCAGAGCTGGTTCCCTCGACCTGTGAGATCAAGGTGAAACAAAGAGTGGGACACTCAACCAACTGGGCCACCCAGGCATCCCTATAAGAAAGCATTTTTTATTAAGGATTTTTTTTTAATTTATTTCACATGCAGAGAGAGATCACAAGTAGGCAGAGAGGCAGGCAGAGAGAGAAGGGGAAGCCGACTCCCTGCTGAGCAGAGAGCCCAATGCGGGACTCAACCCCAGGACCCTGAGATCATGACCTGAGCCCAAGGCAGAGGCTTAACCCACTTTCAGGCGTGCCAAGAAAGTATTTTTTAACAGGATACCAAAGAGTACAAACCATATACGGGGCTACTAAATTGGATTTTATTCAAATTAAGAGTTTCTGTTCAACAGAAAACACCACATTAGGAGATGGAAGAATCAAGCCACAGATTTATCTACTCAACAAAGAACTCTTATTTGGAAATCTGTAATAAAATGGAGAGGGCCCAAATAAAACAAATGGGCAAAAGGCCACAAATGCACTTCACAAAAGATGATATCCAAATGGCCAATGTCCAATCTCATAGCTCATGAGGGAAACACAAACAAAAGTTATAAGTAGGTACTACTACATAATCACTAGAATTAGCTAAATTAATGGACTGACAACACCAAGTTTTGGCAAGGTTAGAGAGCAACTGGAACTTTAAGGTAGTGCCAGAGCGAGTGTGAACTGGCACACCACTTTGAAAGCTGTCTCACAATATCTACTAAATCTGTACACTTTCACACCAGCATTTGAACTCCTAAGTATATACCCAATAGAAATGTGAACACATGTCTGCCAAAAATCACGCATGAGAGGCTTCCTAGCAGCATTATTTGCAATAGATAAAAATGGAAACAGCCCAATTCTCCATACACTGTAGACTGGGTAAACAAACTAGGGTCTAAGAATGAAACAGAATGAACCCACTACTCCACAGATGCGGATGAATCTTACAAGCTTAACCTGTAAGCAACAGATGCCAACATGAGAGAGCATATATCATACTGTTCTGAGCGGGTTGATGGAGCTTTTTCATACCAGTTTATGAGGACTGACTTGAATGCATTTCTTCTCAACTCCACCTTCATTGATAGCTCCTTGGTAGTCTACAATCACCTGTGGTGGGAGTAGTTACACCACAGAAACTGTCAAAAGTTACAAATCAGGGCTCCTCCCTCATCTATCCCTGAGAGTTGGTTGTTAAATATGGACCAACCTATCATTGTATTAACCCCAAACAAGTACAACTGTTCTATACTGAGATAATTCAGAATAATAACGGAGAGCATCATGGACATTTCTGGGTAACATTTTATTGTATTTTTTTGAAGATTTTATTTCTTTGACAGAGAGAGACACAGCAAGAGAGGGAACACAAGCATGGGGAGTGGGAGAGGGAGAAGCAGGCTTCCTGCTGAGCAGGCAGCCCGATGTGGGACCCCATCCCAGGACCCTGGCATCATGACCTGAGCTGAAGGAGCTGCTTAATGACTGAGCCACCCAGCACCCCTAGGTAACATTTTATTTTGTGTGTTGATTCACTTCTTGGTTACACAAGTTTATTCATTTCATAAAAGGTCCTCAAGCACTTAAAATCAGTCCATTTCACCATACGTATATTATTAAAACATTTTTCTTGAAGGAAACAGTTAACATTTCCCAATGCAAATCTCATATTTTATATTTCTTTTAATGTCTTCACTAGGGTCTTAGTACTTCCAGGATTGAAAGGTCAAGATCTTTTTACGTCTCATCCTTCCTTTCTTCAGTAACCCCACTCCTAAGGGTCACTGGCTTAATGAATTTCTTTTAATCTCTCTCATGACTCTCTTTTTCACTTCTAAAACACCGGTACAAGCCTGCATAACTTTGTGCATAAGTCATTACAATATTGCCAGATAAGCCTATCTGCTCAAAAAATTTTTTAGTCAATAAAAAATGGTGAAAAGGTAAATGATCAGCTGATTTGAATGGTATTCAAGGCTTATTTCCCAATATTCCCTGTTACCCACCTAACTTTCCAGCCAAACTGAAACTTTGTATGCTCTGAATATAATCCTTTGTTTTTCCATGTGTTGAAAAATATTTTTCACCCCATGTGTCTATAAAAATTTGGCTAACCTTTAAACAACTAATTTCTTCATCCCACCTAGGACATGGTCAGAGCACCTAGTAAGTGTTCAATAAATACTAAGTTGAAGAGCTCATAATGGTAAGTCTCTCTCCCCTTGGAAAAAACATCATGCATGGATCTGGAATGCTCCCTTAAGTTTAAGGACTCAAGTTATATTTGACAGCGCTGATAAGGCAGGTGATGGAGGACAAGATGGTGTCATTACAGGGAAATAGTCGTATTGCATAGTATACCGGGCAACTCAGAATCACAGTCATATGGCGTAAGAAATTTCCATCTAGATAAGAACTGTTAAAAGAAGCTAGCAAACTAATGACGTGAGAAAAGATCCAGAAGAGACTTAAGCGATACTCACACTCTTCACTCCCAAATATGTGAATCTCAAAGAAACGTAACTCTTAAATAATGAGGAAACCATTTCCAGAGAATAATATTTACCGGAGAGTATCTACAAAGTAAACACCAGACACAACAGCTTGAAAAAAGTTCTGACCCACTCACATAACTCAATGGCACAAGATAACAGTATTTAACTTGGAATAATGTTCAAAGACACTTTTGATTTTGTTTAGCACAAATCATCACTCATCTTCAAGGAGAGACGCACAGATGTCCAGCCATTAGCATAACAGAAGAATTGTTTCAAGATTCACATAACATTGGTGATTCTTTGAATTCTATTCAGCCTAACATATTTCAAGTTGGAGTAGGGCCAGAGGATTCTCTGCAAGCATTACATTTTTATTTGCATACATTTTGCTTTCTAGAATAAAGATTTTCAAACCCACCAAGGAGTCAAAAGATTAATACAATGAATAGTTGTATATATCAGATTCACCAAATATTAGTATTTTTCCACCTTCTGACATTAACATTCAACTTGGCTATAAGAGGAAAACAGCAATGAAATATACATCTAAAATTTGTAAATAATTTTCCTTATGCGGCCAATAACATGACAGTGTCAACAAATTTCAGATTTTCTGAAGATACACGATCATCAGTGATCCATGAAAGGAAATGGCTTCAAGCCTATCCATTTTTGAAACTATTCTGTAAACTGTCAGGTTTCAAAATACAACATAGGACATGTGCGAATTTCTTCCTCCAACTTTGTCCAGACTCATACACAATTAATGATGCAGCACAGTGGTATACCAACAAAATGGAAAACAACAACAACAAAAAAAAAACACACCCCAATTATTTATTTATACCCCAGATTGCCCCACAAAAAACTTAAGGTTGCTTTCAAAAAGACATATTGTGCGTTGGTGGTATAGTGGTGAGCATAGCTGCCTTCCAAAAAGACATATTGTATAAAAGAATACAAATGAACATTTGTGGGGATTGATATGATAGGGAAAAAAAATCAGAGGTAATATTGGATTTGCAGAGCATACAGTCCTATATAGTTACAACAATTTAGTTTTGCTTTCGGGTGGCGAAATACAAAACAAACATGATAATGAACATGACTCATAGAGCCCATGAGATAGATAGGGCTAAGTTTTTCCTAGGCAACTTGTTGATTTGTTATCTATAAATCTAAGAACAGCTTCTTCCAGGGGTCCTGTAGGTGAAGTTACTGACCATGCTCTACAGTCACATGTGACTGTGAGTTTCATTTGGTTTCTAGAAGCCAACTCACTCAGACTTAGGCAATGGCTTAGTGCCCAAACATCATTCAGCAAAAGCAATTCCTTTACAGAATGGCTATAAGGCACAAATCTCTAGTTCTGATGGTCTTACAGCCTAACTTCTGAGGCAACATTGAGAAAATCCAGAACAGACACACTGACCAACATACATGGATGGCTTGGGTTTGAGAGAACATAGAGGGAGATGACAAGTTACTGAATGAGGTGCAAAGCTTTTCTTCGCAAAAATACTGACTGGATGTCAAATTATATGTGGAAACATTCTCACCCTCCAAAGACGGAGAAAGCAAGAAATGCTACCTTACACAGTCAGGTAACATAAAATCTCCACTCTATTCATAACAGTACACCAAGTAGAATACTTAATAGAAATTTAGGAAAACATACCTTGCCATTACAATTGTTGCATCTATATTTGTATATAATGGATTAAGCTAAAGTTGTAAATTTTTTAAAGAAAAAATGGGACACCCTTCATTCTTTTAACCTTCATTATTGAATATGATGGCACAAAGAGAGATCTGGTACAGAGGTCCTTGACAACCAAATGCAGAAAGCCAAAGAACTACTAAAGCACCTGGTTTCACTTATTCTCGAAAATATCCCAAACTTAATTAAAAGTTTGAGTCTAAAGCATGTAACATTCACTGAAAATTTGATATGCCACAATGCAAAAGCTTTCTCTTAAAACACACCACTGTGTCAGTTACCAAATACATTCATTAATTTGGTAAATATTCGTGGAATGCCTACTATGTGCTAGGAGCTATTCTAGGCACTGGAATTTTGACTGAAGAAAGCAGTCAAAATTCCTGCCTTATATTCAGGTTAGGAAGAAAGACAAACAAACAAGTATTTATGTCTCGTAATAAGTGCTATAAAGAAAACCACAAGAGGACAAGAGGGCACCTTGGTGGTTCAGTCGGTTAAGTGTCTGCCTTTGGCTCAAGTCATGACCTTGGGGTCCTGGGATTGAGCACCGCATCAGGGTTCTTGCTCAACGGGGAGTCTGCTTCTCCCTCTCCCTCTGCCACTCCCCCTGCTCGTGCGCTCTCTCTCTCTGAAATAAATAAAGAAAATCTTTTTAAAAAAGAAAGAAAGAAAATCACAAGTGGTGAGACAGACAGAGATGAGAGATGGCAGTCAAGCACCTTCACAAAGAATGCTTAAGGAAAGACTTGCCTAATAAGGACACAGCTGAGCAGGATCTCAACTAAGCCATAGGGGGGCACCTGGGTGTCTCAGTGAACTGAGCATCTGCCTCTTGAGTTCTGCTCAGGTCATGATCTCAGAGTCATGAGATCGAGCCCCCCACAGGGCTCCACATTGGGCATGGAGCCTGCCTAAGATTCTCTCCCTCCCTCCACCCTGTCCCCCAGCTCTCTGTCTCTCTCTTAAATAAATAAATAAATAAATAAATAAATAAATAAATAAAGTGAGCCATTCGGATTTTTGGAAGAAAAGTGATCCAGGAGAAGGAACAGGAAGAGAAAAGTCCCTGAAGCAGGAGAGTGCTTGGTCGGTTCAAGAGATATTCCTGGAGTGGACGTTTGACAGGGGTGTGGATTTGCATGGTCCAGGGGAGGAGCACCTCCTGGGCTGGTGTCTGTCCACACTGGGGGACTCAGAGCATTCTGGAGCTCCATCTGACTGACTGCTGGAGACAGATCCGCTGAAGGCACTGTCTCGACAGCCCATGCTACTCGAAGTTGAGTGGGTTTGGTTTGTGATTGGGCAAGACAGAACATGCTGGCAAATGGTACTGAACAAGGGAGTGGTACCATCTGACTTGTGGTTTGTTTTGCTTTGTTTTTAAAGGATTGCTCTGTCTACTGTAAAGATAATACTAGACTGTGCAGGGCAAGGATAGAATCAGGAAAACCAGTTAGGAGAAACCTATGATAGTCTACACAACAGGTGAGAGTGGCTTGCACCAAGGTGATCATAGTACAAAGGTGAATGAGTGGCCAGATCTTGGATCTATTTTTAAGATAGACATAAAAGGATTTGCTGATTTTCCATGAGGTTTGAGAGGTCAAGTTCAAGCCAAGCTATCTGGCATGAATGGAGTTGTCATTTACCCATAAGGGGAAAACAGCTGATAGAAGAGGAGGGTATGGATGGGTTGGAGACGTGTTAAGTTTGTGGTAGCCGACAGGATTCTGGAAGGAAACAGATGAGAAAGTTGAAGTAGGCTAATATGAGTTAAGTTTAATGAAGGAACTATTTATAAAGGAATACAGATAGGAAATAACCGAGGCTAAAATCTGCTGAATTTTTAAGAACTCCTCCACCAGATACGGTAAGGCAACGGGAGCTGTATAAGACTGGGGAAGGAACTAAAATCTTTCTATAGGGTGCAGCCAGTACTCAGGCACTCAGCAGGAAGGGAATCTGAAGAATAAATACCCCAACCTCTTCTCCTTCCTCCTTATGCTCCTGCTGTTGCTGCCTACTATCTTAGCCCAACAGAGAGCCACAGAACAAAGAAGCCCTTTAATTAAGCCCATAGACCTCAGATTCCCAGGGCAGAGAGCAGAGCAAAGAAGGGTACAGAACAGACTGGAAGGGGAAACAGAAGATCTACAACACAGGCAAGAGAAGATCAAGTTGAGCTGCTTAATGGTTGATCTTTTCACAAGAAACATACCACACTCAATTCAGTATGATTCTGATGAAGTCCTGTGCCCTGGGATGGGTCAAACTGATACGTAACTCAGTAACGGGAAGAATTCAGAAATAGTGAACAAATACTCCAACAAATACTATCATTGACTCCAGAATCACTGACATTTATTGTTATATTGAGAAGTAGGTCATGGGATAATTGGCAGTTATGCCACATCCCAAAAGCATACAGCTGGATTAAAGCTAAAACCACTGGTGTTCTTCAGTGCACACAGCATCTGATGGAACTTTCTTTTTGTAAGCTCTTGTGAAAACCTCACGTTTTTTTAGTATGATGACATATTTACAAAATTTCTCGGCCAAGAACAACAACAAACAGAGGCAAGAATATCCAACAAGAAAAAGACGGTCTCTTCAACAAATGGTGCTGGAAAAACCAGTCAGCTACATGCAAAAGAATGAAACTGGACCACTTCCTTACACCATACACAAAAATCAACTCAAAATGGTTTAAAGACCTAAATGGTAGACTAGAAATGATAAAAAAAAAATCCTATAAAAGAACACAAGACAGTAACTTCTTTGACATTGGCCACAGCAACTTCTTTCTGGGTGTATCTCCTGAGGTGAGGGAAACAAAAGCTAATGTAAACATCAAAATAAAAAGCTTCTGCACAGTGAAGGAAACAATCAACAAAATGTAAAGGCAGGGATGCCTGGGTGGCTCAGTCAGTTGAGCATCTGCCTTTGGCTCAGGTCATGATCCCAGGGTCCAGGGATAGAGCCCCACGTTTGGCTCCGCATCGCATCTGGCTCCACATTGGGCTCCCTGCTCAGCAGAGAGCCGCTTCTCCCTCTGCCTGCCACTCCCCCTGCTTGTGCACTCTCTCTCTCTGACAAATAAATACAATCTTTAAAAAACACACACAGAAAGCATAAAGGCAACCTGTGGAATGGGAGCAGATATTTGCAAATGAAATACCCAATAAAGGGTTAGTATCTAAAGTATATAAAGAACTTACCAGGGTGCCTGGGTGTCTCAGTGGGTTAAAGCCTCTGCCTTCGGGTCAGGTCATGATCCTAGGGTCCTGGGATGGAGCTCCGCATTGGGCTCTCTGTTGGGCAGGGAGCCTGCTTCCTCCTCTCTCTCTGCCTGCTGCTCTGCCTACTTGTGATCTCTGTCTGTCAAATAAATAAATAAATAATCTTTAAAAAAGTAGAACTTACCAAACTCAGCACCCAAAACAACCAATCCTATTTAAAAATGGACAGAAGACATGTACAGACAACTCTCTGAAGAAGACGTATGTTTGGCGAACAGATACATGCAAAGATGCTCAACATCACTGATCATCAAGGAAATGCAAATTAAAACCACACTGAAAGAGGACCTCACCCCTGTCAGAAAGGCTAAAATCAAAACCACAAGAAACAACAAGTGTTGGTGAGGATGTGGAGAAAAAGGAACCCTCCCACACTGTTGGTGGGAATGCAAGCTGGTGCAGGCATTGTGGAAAACAGTACAGAGATTCCTTTAAAAAGTTAAAAATAGAACTGTGCTACGATCCAGCAATCAAACTACTGGGTATTTACCCACAAAATACAAAAACACTCACTCAAAGAGATACATGCTACCCTATGTTTTCTGCAGCATTATTGACAATAGCCAAATTATGAAGCAACATAGTGTCCATTGATAGATGAATAGATAAAGAACATGTGGGGTGTGTGTGTGTGTGTGTGTGTGTGTGTGTGTGTGTGTATTTATGTAAATATAATGGCATATTATTCAGACATAAAAGAGACTGAAATTTTGCCTTTTGCAACAAAATGGATGGATCTAAAGAGTATAATCCCAAGCAAAAAAAGCCAGTCAAAGAAAGACAAATACCGTATGATTTTATGCATATGTGGATTTTAAGTAACAAACAAACAAAATGAACAAACGAAAAAACAGAAACAAACCAAGAAACAGACTCTTAACTATAAAGAACAAACTGATGGTTACCAGAGGGGAGGGTGTGTGGGGGGGGGATGGGTGACACAGGTGATGGGGATTAAGGAACACACTTGTCCACATGTCCTGATGAGCACCGGGTGATGTATGGAAGATGTGAAGATAGTACACAGAGCTCCCATTTGCCCTGCACCCAATTTTTCCTATTGTTAACACAGCACATTACTATATTTGTAATAATTAACAAACCAGTATCAATGCATTACTACTAACTAAAGTCCGTATTTTATGCAGATTTCCTTAGTTTTGACCTAGTGTGCCTTTTTTTCCCCACTATACCATCCAGGGACACCACATTTCAGCCAATCCTCATGCCTTTGGGGTTCCTCTTGGCTGTTACTTTATTTTTTTTTCCCCTGTTTCTGATGACCTTCACAGTTTGGAGGAATACTGGCCAGGTGTTTTATAGAATGTCTCTCAGCTGGGATTTGTTGGAGATTTTTCCTGATTACTCTGGGGTCATAGTATTTTTAAAAAGGCCACAAATATGAAGTGTCATTCTCCTCACATCCTAACAAAGGTACGTACCTTCAACGTGACTTCTCACTACTGGTATATTTATTTTTTAAAGATTTTGCGCAAGTAGGGGAGCAGCGGGCAGAGGGGGAAGCAGGCTCCCTGCTGAGCAAGGAGCTCGATGCAGGACTCGATCCCAGGACCCTGAGATCATGACCTAAGCCAAAGGCAGGCACGTAACCAACTGAGCCACCCAGACAGCATGTCACTGTTGCTATCTTAATCACATGGCTCAGGTAGTGTTTGTCAAATTACTCCATTGGAAAGTTACTCTTTTATTTCCCACGTCTAGTGCTGAACTCTGAAAGAAGATCACCTCTCACAGTCCACAATTAAGGAGTGGTGAGTTATGCTCCACCTCCTTTTAGGACATAAATTCTGGAATTCTTCTGCACAGATTTGTCTATTTTCCTATTTATTCAATCGTTTATTTTATCAGTATGTTTATATATATTACATATACATATATATATTTAATTTTTTGGTGCTATTATAACTGGCATTATATTAATTCCTCATTCCAATTGCTCCTTGCTCCAACAATTGACTTAAAGATACTAAATTTATGTCATATGACCTTACTATATTCTCTTCTTAGTTATAGGATATTTGGGGGGAGTGTGTTGAGGGGTTAATCTATGTAGACTATCAAATCACTTGTTTTTCGTGTTTTTTTTCTTTTTTTTGACCATCAAGTCATTTACAAACAAGATTTATTTCTTCCTTCCAAATCTATATGCCTTTTCTTTCTTTCCCTCTCTCCCTCTTTGATTCTGTTTTTCCTGTCTTATTGAATAACCAGGATTTACAGTATGATATTGAAGAAGACTGTTGAGAAGACCCCTCTACTTTGTTTCTGATCTTAGAGGTAAAGTGCCGCCCTTTTTTCAGAGAGGGAGGAAGAGAGAGAGAGAATATTGAGCAGGCTTCAGTCCCACTGTGGAGCCCGATGCAGGGCTCAATCTCACAACCCTGAGAACAGCTCAAGAGTCACATGCTTAATCAACTGAGCCACCTAGGCACCCTAAGCGTCCACTTTTTAACTATCAAATATGATGTTATCTGTAGGGCATTCTTTTTTTTTTTTTCTCTGTAGGGCATTCTTTATCAAGATGTAAGAGGTACCCTCAATTCACATTTTTGCTCAGTTTTTCTTTATGATTGAGTATTGCATTTAGTCGAATACTTCATCTGCATCAGGTGATAAAAATCACATGATTTTTCTTTAGCCCCTTGAATGTAGTGGATTAGACTAATTTTAACCTGTTGAAGCAGGCTTGTATACCTGAGATAAATCCCACTCATTCATGGAGTATAATTCTTTTTATATACATTTCAAGCTTTCGTTTGCTAATATTTTATGATTTTTGAGTCTATATGCATGGGAGATATTGGTATGTAGCATTCTCATAATGCTTTCATCGGGTTCTGGCATGACAGTAATGCTGCCCTCATAGGATAATCTGGGAAGGGCATCTTTTGCTTTTATTTTCTGAGACTGTGGAGAATTGGTATCATTTCTTCCTTAAATGTTTGGAGGAATTTGCCAGTGAAACCATCTAGGCTCAACTCTTCTTTTTTGTGGGGACGTTATTCATTATTGATGCAAGTTTTTTAATAGATATAGGGCTGTTGAGTTCTTCCTTTGTGCATTTTGGTAGTTTTGTCTTCCAAGGAATTTTCCATTTAATGGAAATTATCAAACTTAGGGGCCTAGACTTGTTCATAGCATTCCTTTATTATCCTTTCAGTATCATGAGGATCAGCAATGATCATGGCACTTCCATTACTGGTATTAGTAATTTATGGTTTCCCTTTCTTCATGGTTAGCCTGGCTGGAGATTTATTAATTTTATTGATTTTTCAAAGAAGCAGCTTTTGACTTTGTTGATTTTTCTCTTGTTTCTGCACAAAGTTTTATTATTTCTTTTCTTCTGCTTGCATTAGGCTTAAATTGTTCTTCTTTGTCTGGTTGTGTAAGGCAAAATCTTACACCATTGACTTTAGCACATCTTTAATAACAGGCTTTTTAAGACTATCAATTTTCCTCAAACACTGTGTGCACCAGACCTCATACCTTTTACTAAGTTGTGTTTTCATTTCCAGTTAGCTAAAAATATTTTTTTAATTTATTTATTTATTTTCAGAAAAACAGTATTCATTATTTTTTCACCACACCCAGTGCTCCATGCAATCCGTGCCCTCTTTTTAAATTTCTCAAGACTTTTTGACTCATGTGTTATTTAGAAGTGTGCAGTTTATTTTCCAAGTATTTTGTGACTATCCATCTATCTCCCTGTTATTGATTTCTAGCTTAATTTCGTTGTGATCTGAGATATGCATATGATTTTGACCATTTTAAATTTGATTAAATTTGTTTTATGATCCACAATATAGTCAAAGATGAATATTCCATGTGAGCTTGAAAAGAATTTGTTTTCTGCTCGTTAGACTGAGTGTCCTATAAATGCTAAATAGATCGAGTTGACTGATAGTGCTATTTTGCATTATTCTTATTAATCTGTATTCTTAGTCATTTTCTGTCTCTGTGGTCTACCGATTGCTACAATTGAACTGTTAGTAGTATAGTTATGTATTACTCCTTTTAATTCTAACAGTTTGTGTCTAATGTATTTTGGTACTCTGCTGTTAGGGGCATTACATATTAAGGGTTCTTATATCTTCTTAAAGCATGGACCCCTTTACCATGTCATTTCTCTTGGTCCCTGATAATTTTCCTTGTTCTCAATCTACTTTGAGACTAATACAGCTACTCCAGCTGTCCTCTGATTAGTGTTAGCATAATATATTTTTGTCCACTCCTTTACTTCCAGTATGTCTTATTCTTTTTATTGAGAGTGGAGCTTTTGTGGACAATGTATAGTTGGGTCTTATTTTTGTGTCTACTCTGACAATGTCTTTACTTTGATTAGCATATTTAGAACATTCTCATTTCAATAATTATTGTTGTCATTGGTTATCATGTTTATAACTGTTTTCTCTTTATTGTTCTTATTCTTTGGGGTTTTTTTCCCCCTTCTTTTTCTGCCTTCTCTAGCTTTAATTGAGCATTTTATGTTTTTGTCTCCTGTGTTGTGTTTGGGCTTCCCTAAATATGCCTCTTTACAATAAGTCTGTGTTTTGACAGTCTTTCAGCTAAAATCCTGTGATTACACTGGAGCCTTGTTGGTGTGGTGGGAAACTATGGAGATTTAGGAGAATTTTACACTGTTATACTTAAATCTCAGTATTTTAGTGGGCCATTATCCCTGGACTGTGACCTTCACAAGTGTTTCTTAGCTTTTTTAACTTTCTTAGGTGAGACGGGACAACCAGAGGGGGACAGAGTAGGAGCACTATATTTCCCCCAGGTGGGATAAGATGCTGGCAGTCTTTTCTCCTGGCGAGGAACTCTTTATTATCAAGAATGCTCTGGGCAAATTTCACAATGGTTCATTTTCCCTCCTCTTGCAACAGCCAAGAGGGTTATCTTCTTTGCTCTTCATCATGAGAACTTAGTGGAGTTCCTAGAGATAAAGCCCAGGAAAGTATGGAAACCCCCAAAGAAATGTGATCTGCAGGTGTTTTCCCCTCTCATACTGGTACTACCTCTCTCCAGTAATTTATCAAAATTCGTATTTGTGTTCCTATTGTTTTATGATTCCAGTAGCTCCTGCTCTAAGGATTATTTTGCCAGTTATGCTCCAGAATCATGTGCCCCTCCATATTTACTTGTCTTGTCACCTTAGTTTTTGGATAGGCCCAGGACAACTCAATGATTTTTTTCAGTTTGTTCAGTTTTTTTCCTTAATTTCAAAATGGGGATGAGGGGCATCTGGGTGGCTCAGTCAGTTGAGCATTCAATTCTTGGTTTCAGCTCAGAGATGATCTCAGGTTCCTGGGATGGAGCCTCACATTGGGCTCCATGCTCACTCAGCAGGGAGTCAGCTTCTCTCCCTCTCCCTCTCCAGTAATAAACAATTCTTTAAAACATATATAGATGGAAATGATTATCTAGAAGCTCTTTCTATGCTAGAGCTACTGCTGGAAATCTGGATCATTGCTTGAATTTCTTTCTTTCCAGTAAGATCTCACCACCAAGGAGGGTGTAAACTTAATCTCTGCCTGTAAAAGTCCTTAACATTACTCACCCCGTACCCTCAAAAGGATCCATAAACACAAAATTTTAAGAAAGCATCTATCTGGACTATAGGAAGGAATGGTCCCATTCTTTTTTTTTTTTTTTTAAGATTTTATTTATTCATTTGACAGAGATCACAAGCAGGCAGAGTGGCAGGCAGAGAGAGAGGAGGAAGCAGGCACCCCGCTGAGCAGAGAGTCCAATGTGGGGCTCGATCCCAGGACCCCGGGATCATGACCTGAGCCAAAAGCAGAGGCTTTAACCCACTGAGCCACCCAGGCGCCCCTGGTCCCATTCTTTTAATAAATATCTGAATATGATGTACCAGAGTCATTTGCGTCACTGATCACATCCAGATAAATTTCAATTTCTGGAATGGCATTCACAAAATGAACTCATTAGATGACTTTAGGGCTGTTATTTGATATACAGAGAGAGAGACAGCAAGAGAGTAACACAAGCTGTGGGAGTGGGAGAGGGAGAAGCATGCTTCCTGTTGAGCAGGGAGCCTAACGAGGGACTCAATCCCAAGACCCTGGGATTATGACTTGAGCCAATGGCAGACTCTTAACAGACTGAGACACCCAGGTGCCTCCTGGGAGCTCCTTTAGAGCAGGATGTGTTTTTCTCTATTTCCATGACTTAGCGTTGTCCTTAGCTTACTGAATCAACCTTCTAGCTGTAGGACCGTGGACATCTTGTTACTCAGCCTTAGCAACCAACTACCACACCAGGACATGTTGTTCAGACCCATTTGCCAGCTAACTCATAAGGCTGCCAATCTGGAGTACGAGAAAAGCCTTGTCAGGAAGTCCAGGCTGTTGGTTTGTAGCTTCCCTCTTACCAAGGCTTTATAAGCCAGCATGCTAAAGGTTAATTTGAAAATGTCTGTGGCAACTAGGGATTGTGTATGGAGCCTTTGAAAATCTCCCTAAGGATGATTGTAGGAGTTAAAGAAGTTCATATACTTAATGTGCTTAGAACAGGGACTGGAACAAGCCATCTAGATTAATAAATATTAGTTTGTATTTATTATTATTAAAGGCACTCTTATTGAATGAATGGATGGATCAATGAATAAGCACAGGGAAAAAAACTAGGAGGCAAAGAAATATGGTCTACCTCTCAGGGGAGGTCTAGTAACTACTCTAACTATGTTCACGGGGTACATGAACTTAAAAACATTGGTGCTTAATTATACAAATAGTTTGGTTACGTATCAGTGATTCCTAACTGGCAACATGATACAGTGCATTATAAGTAATCTTACACATTTGTGAACAGTAATGATTAGATTCCTATTACCATTTTTTAAAATTTCTGAGAAAAGATAAAACTGTATTTAATAGTAATGCTTTTTATTCAAAAGTTATGCTTACTCTGTAGAAAAAACTAGCTCTACCCTCACTAGTCCCTGAGAACTGCTGGACAGCAGAAGCCTGATGCAGACAACAGAGGCAGCTTCTTAAAGAGCACGAACACCAGACTATCTTTTGGAAAAAGTGGTCTCCAAAGTGGGGTGTTCACATTCAAAGGGGATGCAAGATGATCCACTATGAGATCTGGAATTGGATCCTAGAAAGGAAACTAGGACTTTAGTGGAAAATGCGAGGGAAAAAAAATCAGAATTTCTAGTTATAGCTATGTATGAATAACAAAGGAAGAAAAGAAGCTTTACCACTATTGACTACGAGGCACCCTTACATCTAAAGTCATGGAGCACTCGTGGGGACAGTGCCTCGCGCAATGGGTTACGTAATGCAGCACATTGCAGTGGAATGCTGTTTACACCCACACAGGAATTAAGACAAATGGGTCATGTCATCTGGTTTTAACTAAATAAACCCTAATAAAGTGGTTAAGGAGCTAGAAATGATTTCTTCCAGAGGGGGGTTGGAGAATGAAAGCATGTGCAAGAGCGCATGTGTGCGAGCCTGCATGACTGAAGGTAGCACTAATAATATAAGTTCAAGCAAACAAAAAAGCAAAGCTAAAATTGCTACTCCAATATGAAATCTTTATTCGACAAAAAAAAGAGATTAAAAAAACAGTGATGAATTAATGTGACCTGACAAGAAGTTGACATCAAACTTGCAGAATTAACAATGAGACTATTTGAAGTACGGATTTACATCTAGCATTATTAACGATAAACCTCTTCAACAGTGTCTACTTTGTGTCATAGCCCTCGAAAAGAGAATGGCAATTATGACAGTCTTGAAAATCAAAGACATAAATGAGCTAAATCTTGAGCTAGGTTTTAGATCACTGTATTATTATGTCAAACTGGAATTTCAAAATTAGACAAATTTGTCATGAATTTTCTTAGCTCTAGGAGTGACTGGAGAGACTCAGTGTGCATATAAACATTCAATTTATGAAAGTTAGGAAAAATCTAAATATTAACCAACAAAAGAATGGATGGCAAATTATAGTATTACCATATAATGGAATATTATTGTAGACATTTAAAAGCACAGGGTCCTGGGGCACCTGGGTGGATCAGTGGGTTGGGCACCTGACTCTTGGTTTTGGCTCTGGTCATGACCTCAGGGTCAGGAGATGGAGCCCTGTGTGGGGCGGTGGTTAGTATGGACTTTGCTTGAGATTCTTTTGCCCTCTGTTCCCCCCACTCACATGCACTCGTGCATTCTCTCTCTCTCTCTCTAAAATAAATAAATGAATAAATAACATTTTTTCAAAATAAATAAAAGCACAGTCCTAACATTAATGTTATCTATGGGGAAATATGCTTAAACGTTTATAAATGAGCACATCTTTCAGTGTGTATATGTTAAAATGTGTAACTAAAAAAATTACTTAGAGAATCCTGAAAGCAAATAAAACTTGAAAACAATTTATTTGTAAAACAGATTATGGATGATTTCCTTTATTACTATTATTATTATTTTTACTATTATCTCCATTATGGTGACTCACATATGATGCATGAGTTAGAACAGAAAAAAAAAACTGAGTTCAAATCTAAACAACTACACTTCCTAGCACTATAAACTTAAATAACTTAGAAAACCTATCAGGTCTCTCTTCTCTCCATCCAGTGGGTGCAATCCCCCATCAGATTTATCTTTTGTACTTCCTCAACTTTGCTCCTATTCACTTTACCCTTGATATCAACTACAGAGTTCACTCCCACTGCCTTTGTGGCCAATTGATCTTACAGTCCTTCAAAAAAAGTTCTTGCTCTTGGGGCACCTCAGTGGCTCAGTCAGTTAAATGTCTGCCTTTGGCTCAGATGGCGATCTCAGGGTCCTGCAATGGAGGCCTGTATCAGGCTCCACGCTCAGTGGGAAGTCAGCTTGTCCCTCGCTGTTCCCCCTGCTTGGGCTCACGTGCATGCACGCTCGCTCTCTCTCAAATGCATAAATAAAAGCCTTAAAAACAAACAAATACTGAAGATCTTGCCCGTCGAGGAGCAGAGTTTTCCGACACTGTCTGCTAGCATGACAGCTTTTGAGCTGAGGAAGCCCCTGACCAATGACTGAGCAGGGCAGACCAGGCCCTGGCTGTCTGGGGGATTGGCCAGATCAACAGCAGGCTTGAGGCCTCCAGCTGCTTGATAGCACTTCTTTCACAGGAATGTACTCCCTCCACCCCCTACTTCCATTGCAGTGTCTGCTTCCCAGATGACCCCACTGGTACACTGATCAACTCTATGTAGGCTCCTGTGGTTTTGCTGCCTGAAGATGAGACTACAGGTTTGTAGTCTCTCGACTCCTTCAACCAATTCTGTCCTCCAATGCAACACCACATCACAAGGAGTAGGATCTGGCTTCTAGAACAGCTGCTACAAGGGCTGTTCAGGTCTGAGGCAGTTAATTACTCCCCAGAGCAAACCTGAACCAATGAGAGATGGAAGATGGAAAAAGTCAGGCAACTAAGTCTCTTCCCATCCATGATGGGTCGAGTCATCAACCTCTTGGCTTTGTTTCCTAGTCTGGCCTAGCCATTTCCCTTTTCCCGCACTCTCCCTTCTCCGAGAAAGCCTCTCCTCCGGAAAGCAAGTTAACACTTAATCCTTGCCCAAGGCTCTGTTTCCAAGGGAAACACAGATCATAAAAACACCGTTTGCCTTCCAGAGTTGGAAAGAAGGTTAAACTAGATAATTCAGCTAGGAGAAGCCGGGCATGCAAGAGGCCCTCAGTGACACCGAGCTTAACGCTCATTTGACTGTCCCTCAGTCCACAGGACGGGAGCTCTCAGTGGGCTTGAACATGAGCTTCGGAGTCCACAGAGAATGCACAAGTGCTGATTCCAACTCCCCTCGTCCCTGTTCTGAAACCCTGTGGATCGTGCCCCTGCTCCACGAACTGAAGCCCAGCATTGCACGCAAACCAGATTCCTCTGTGCAGGGACCCTGTGACAGGGCTCACATAGTCACCTAGAAGTATTAGAGGATAGGAGAGTTTTCCTTCAGAGCCAGGAAATCGTCTTCTTTATTGACTGCCTCGTGCAGTTGGAGGAGAAGCCTCTGCTAGGCGGAAATGTTCTGTGAATCCCCACACAGAGTCTGTAAACCCTACCCAGCTTGCGAGATAGCACATACGCTTTCAGGAGAAATGATCTAAAATTAACATTTCTGCTAGTTCAAGCACTAGGAAACCAGAGATGACTGTGCTTTTTAGAACAGAAGGCCTGTGCGTTCAGGGCATATGCTGTTTGCATCTGTTCTAAATTGGCATTGTGTGGTTCAGGTGCAGGAGGGGAGACTGTTAAGGAAAGAGAAGAGCCATGGTACCAGGCCCCGGATGTTGTAGATTTGCCCCCTCTAGGAGGAAACTGCATCTTATCTCAGGACCACGGAGCACTTAGTCAGAGGTGACAGCGGAAAGGGGAGACGGAAACACCCAAGGATCGGACCATTACATTATGTGTGCATTTGCAGAGCGATTATAGCAGCAAGGTAAGTAGGTGGCCACCTTTTTAATTAGTCTTTTCCCCCCAGCAATCTAGATAGAAGGCAACTATTACCAAAAAGAATCAAACAGTCCCCAATGCCAATCCCACTCAAAAGATGGCCACTCGGGGTTTTTCAAAATGAAATCCACAGACCCCTTGCCATAGACTCCCTGGGGTTGCCCAGACGATTGCTTTTAAACAACCACTTTGGGTGATTCCAACGAACGCTAGATTTTAAAACCTCTGATTTAATTGAACTAAATTATTAAAAAGTCCAACTTTTCACATGCAGCTCCCAGGAGAATGTCCCTGAATAGGAGTGCTTCAGGACAGACAGCGTTCCCTCTCTTTTCCTAGGGAGGCAAAATGGAGTAGAGGTGCCTGCCGTGACTTCCTCCAGTGCAACGCCACACCACAAGCTGGCCTTTCCCGAATGTCAAACAAGCTGGCCTCCAGGTTTCCAGGCAGCCAGAGCTTCAGAAAGATAAGGGAGTCTCTGTGAGTAACCATTTCACACATGGAGAAGCCATGTGGCTCCATTCCTGCATTTCCTTGCATGGATGATTCACAAAATCTCTTTATGAAAGCCATGATGGAATTAACAAAGATCCCCTTGACTTGGAACATTCCCATTCTGCTTTGGCTCTCTGAAGTCAAAGCCCTAGGATCAGGAAGGGTTTCAACCGGTAGCTTATTCTGTCTGGATTTCAAACCCGACCCTTTAGCACACTGGTCAAGATCGGACTCTTCCTTCAATGCAACAGCATTTCTCATCCATAGTACTACATCTGTTAAACTGCCATACCCCATGCCTTTGTGAGGTGGTTTATACACAATTGATTAATAGGGGAATGGTACCATCATAACAAGGAAAGCAGAAGCAGATTTACCATGAAGTTGACGGGCCCCTTTCCAAAGGCCCTACGAAGAACCCTAACAGTGTGTTCACCTGGGACTTTTTGTAGAACTGATGCCCATCAGTCCATGAGGCATTAAAATGAATGTAGGCATTAACTGAGTTGGAGACCTATTCGGATTACAGAGAGTAGGCAATGCAGGTTCCGTCACCAATATGATCAAGTTAACGCCGACAGTCTCGGCAGACGACTCAGTACAGCACAGGCAACCGCCTACTGCCCACTGTACCAGCTTACCTGGGTAATACCATAAAGGGGTAGTAAAATAAAGTTACATATATCTCTAGGTCAGCTTATCACATGTGTACATTCATACCACCATGACCGTAATCAAGATGCATAGAACGATCCCAACACCTTGAAGACCTCTCTGCTGGGGGTCTCTTTAGAGTCACTCCCAGCCCCTTTGCCACCACCATCTTAACCCCCAACAGCTATTAGTTTGTTCTCCAACTCCGTAACTTTCTCAATTTGAGAATTTTATTTAGCCACATTACATGAACTCAACATGTTTCCTTAGGCTCCTCTTGACTATAACGTTCTTTAGACTTCGTTTTTTATGACCTTGACAGTTTGGGGGAGTACTGGCCAAACAGAATGTCTCTCCACTGAGATGTGTCTGAGGTTTTTCTAATGATTAGACAGAGATTATGATAATTTCTTGGCCTTTTGGCTAAGATCAAGCATAGACAGGGGTTATGAATTTTTTAGAGAAAGACCACAGAGATAAAGTGCCATTCTCATCACAACATCTCAGGATTCCATACTGTTGACATGACTCATCACTAATGATGGTAACCTTCATCTCCTGGCTGAGGTCATGTTTCTCAGGTTTCTCCACTATCAGGTTACCTCGTCGTCCCTGTTTTTATACTGTATTCTTTGGAAGGAAGTGATCATGCATAGCCCAAGCCTAAGGAGTGGGGAGTTACATCCACATCATTGAGGGTACAGTACCTATATACATTATTTGAATTTTTCAGCATAGATTTTTCAATTCTCCCCCATTTATTTGCTTATACAATCATATATTTGTATCCACATGGACTCGGGGCTATTTCTTTTGTACTCTCAGCTATAATTCTATTTTATTTCCTTGGTGGTTCCAAGTGTTCCCGCTTTATTCATGAAGAGTACTTTTAGTTGTTCCCGGGTCCCTTTGACAATAGCCTCATAATTGTGTGCATGTGTGTATGTCTGTTTGGGGGCACTTTATTCCTCTCTGACATTATAAGATGCTCTAGCCTCATATTGTATATTTCCTACTCCAGTTCTAGAACAATTTTCCCAAGGAGTCTTGATTCCTTTTATTGAGAATGGTCGTAAAACCCAAGATCTCTGTTCTAAGTGTACTTGTTGATGTGGGAGTGTCGTTACATCTATAATCTTTGCACAGTGTAAGAAAACACATGGGGCTATACTTACATAATATTGCTATATGTAGCCCTCTCCATCTATATTAAGGTAAGTAGGAGTTCAAACGGATGTCTCCAACTCAAATCCATTACCATATGGATCATTCTAGCCTCCTCCCCTTGATTATCTGTAACTTCCCATTCCAACAGAAATTTGGCTCCTGACAGTGGTCATACAGGTACCATGATTTGGGAATGATTTATGAAATAGGAAAGCAAGTCATCAAGTAGAGTGAGGTTTACATAGTTCCTTCTGCCTTTTGTCTTACAGACTCAACCCCCTGCCAGAGTCACTTGTATCTTTCCTCACGAACAACTTGTTACCCAGTTTCACATACAATTTGATGTTCTCCTTGAAGGGAAGCCCTCCACATTATATGAACTCCAGAATCCCAAAACAGGCTGTCCCTCATGGGCGTCACAGTCCACACCTAATGGTTTGAGGCAACTGAAAACAAGTGCTTTCACACTCAAGGGGGGAGACAGAGCAACACGTGAAGATCTTAATACCTGAAAATCCTATAGAACAAAATTCCTCTAATGCAAGTGGCTTAGTGAATTCAGCAATTGCTCTAAATGTCCAAGAGTGGAAACTATCCAAAGTAGTTCCAAAGGCAAGCACAGATGCTGCAAAGACACTTATTTCTCTTGATGCTGATAGGAAATGATGATGAAGACCACACCCCAGATGAAAGGTTTAATTTTGAGGAACTGCAACATTCAGTAAACCAGTTCTCTGGGAGAACTGTTCTCTTGGAGGAGTTCTTGAAACAGTTCTCTTGGAGGAGGAACTAGAAACACCAGTGTTTCCGGGAGCAAAAGATTGACAAGGCTATAGGGCTGGGTCTGCTTATCAGTTCTGATCTTGCTGTACCAGTAGCTTATTAGGCTCACATGCTTATTTTTGACAGTTCTCGGGTTAACCCTTGCCATATGTTTTGAGTGGTAGGCCTCATGTCTGTTTTTTCTCATCAACTGTTACTTTCAAAATGCAGTTTAAGCCTACAGTGTTCTATAAGAAACTGCATGCATGAGTCTAGTGTCTACTTCTCTGAAGCTCAATCACTAGATCGTGGACATGTCCTTCCTGGGGAAATATTTTTACCTCATTCATTTTTATAAACTCGGCAGGTAGCACAGTGACGGCTGAGTGGTGGAATCTACATTATAACATTATAATGTAGTTTAACACTTCTGCCTGATTTCCTTTGGGTCTTATGGATGGATGGAGTTCTTTGCTCCTGGGCCTGCATCCTTTTTTTTTTTTTTTTTTTTTTTGGCCAACTACTCACCTTCACATCCCGATGAGGTAAGGTGGCCTTCTGCCCTGACATCCTTGAGATCTACCATCAGTAATTCAAATGCAAACATTTCATCTGTACCTGCCAATTAATAATGGATTGGGCTTGATATTTTCATGGCAGGTATTGCTTTTGTATACTGTTTACTGTCAAACTCAGTCTGGCTGTGGAAATGCCTACTTTGTGGAACTGGCCTGCCTGCTTAAAACTGTTTTATTCAGAAATCAAATTCCTTTCAGCCTGAACAACCAGGTATAATAATAACAGCTTGCATTTGTGAAGCAGAGACATTTCCAGAGCACCTCCTCTAATACTTCCCATGACAGCAAGGGGCAGATAGGGCCATCACTGTCCCTCTCTCTCTACAAGGTCCATAATAGTTAAGCAACACAGGAAACCGTGAGTTCTTTCCCCACATATCCCCCTATTTTTAACTTTCTGACTCTCCTGGTTTTCAACATGGCAATAATGTAGTCTACGTACTGGGACTACGGCATGAATTTCTCTCTCATTAAAAAAAAAAAAACTCATTCTCAAATAAAAAGAATGATTTTGTTAAGTACAAAGTAAATTTTCAAGTACAAGAATGGAGTGTATTTAGAAGATAGTTGACAATTTTGAGACATTCTTTATGAAGCATCTTGATTTTAAAAATCATTTAAAGTGGGGGGGTCGGAATTTCTAGAAAGCAAACCTGCAGCTTATTCATCAAAGTTCACTATCTGCCAAATATGACATCTAACCCAGAGTTAGAAATGTCCTCAAGGCAGGCTTTGCAAACTCTGACCGAGAACTGAGGGTAGTTGATACAGGACTTGTAACCCAAAACCCTATAGAATGTTATTTTGGAGGCTGCAGAGAGCAGAGCTATTTGACCTCCTGGCATTCATTTTTTAGAGACGGAGAATAAACAATTCTGAGTGGGTTTGACTAATGGAATGATGGGCAGAACAATGAAAGCAGACTATTGCTTGAAGGCAGGGAAACTGCTAAAATATAAAAGTACCCATAAGCTGGGATAGATTCTTCCTGAGGCTTGACCTTCAACCAGATCTCCTCAGATGCCTGTCTTGATGGGACTACTTAAGGAACATCTTCAGTTTCAGTATTTACGGCAATAGCGATCTAGGGCCCTCTGACTGCATCGCTCAGATACTAATGATCATCAGATATATCAAACATCTAATGATAAATCAGAAAAAAGTAAGAAACATTCCCTCATAGGTATATATTGGTTTTATTTTTTTTTAAAGATTTTATTTATTTATTTATTTATTTGACAGAGAGAGATCACAAGTAGACTGAGAGGCAGGCAGAGAGAGAGAGAGAGAGAGAGAGAGAGAAGCAGGTCCCCTGCTGAGCAGAGAGCCCGATGCGGGACTCGATCCCAGGACCCTGAGATCATGACCTGAGCCGAAGGCAGCGGCTTAACCCACTGAGCCACCCAGGCGCCCCTGGTTTTATTTTTTTAATTTTTTTAAAGATTTTATTTATTTATTTGACAGAGATCACAAGTAGGCAGAGAGGCAGGTGGGGGTGGGGAGCAGGCTCCCTGCTGAGCAGAGAGCCCAATGTGGGGCTTGATCCCAGAACCCTGAGATCATGACCTGAGCCAAGGCAACGACTTGACCCACGGAGCCACCCAGGGGCCGCCACATTTGTTTTAAAATACAAACTGATTTACAAACTTTACAGGATAAACAATACCTGTTCAGAATTGAAATTGAAATTAAAAAAAAAATACTTGGTATTTGTTGAATGAATGGCTAGTTTAGTATTACTTTTGATGGATCAAACCAAAGAGCTGTGATCCTGGTCTCCTCTCTATTGGTTAATCAACAGGAATCTTGCCCTGAGGTCTAGTTTCCTTCTACAATTATCCTCCAGACTGAAAGGGTGAAAGGAACAGGTGAAGTTTTAGAACTCGGGAAAAACTGGAGCTAGGGAGCTCTAAGGATCTCAGCAACAAGAACGTATCCCAGCTCTAGCTTAGTTAAAACTCAGCTCTGCATACCTCCCATCATTGTGTCACTGGTCTCAAGCTGCAAATCCCATGACAGCCCGATTCACCCAGCTTGACCTATGAGTGTATCTCTAGGGTGGGGGCACCTGAGCCAGCACCACATAAAATCTCACCAGCCCCATGATTCATGGGTTGGGGGGAGAGCTGTTTCAAAGGAAAAGGAAGGTGGTGCTATTACCAAAAGAAAATGGAAACTGGGCCTCAGCACAAATGAGAAAAAAGTGCCCTCTTAGGTGGATATAGTAGGGAAAGACACTTTTCTCCATCCTAGAGGTAGGGATTTCAACCCCCACTGAGCCTTTTAGGGGTCTACCAACTTGCAACTCACAAAGGGCATAGATGTAGACAATGGCCATAAGAGAAATAAGGACATCAGTAGTCACTACTTATGGAAATGCCATCAAAGTAACTTTGGTCAAGTCACCTGATGCTCCCTAAGTACTAGTTGTCTCAATTATGGCCTTGCTCATTCACAGAATCTACTCAATTTTCTATTCATTCGCACAAAACACTTTTCTATGTATCTTTTTCTACTTTGGTCAAACACATTTTTCCCTTTCATCTTTGAAAATATCTGGGGATCCAAATCACCATGTCACTCATACTTCTGGACGTTAACTCAGATTTTGTAGCTTTCTCCTGGAACGAGGATCAGCAAAATGTCTACTTCTGGATGACAAAGCAGAGTTTCTCACCACAGTTTAACCCTGGAGCCTGCTTATCAGTCACACTGTCCCATGAGACCACTTTGACCAGGTAGCCTAAGTATCACTGACCAAAGATGGGCAACTGGGGTTGGAGGGGGCAGAAGGAGGACCTGTAAAGCCATTCTTCACTCTTAATACAGTGATCCCTGCCCTTGTGCCCAGATGGACACTCAGATCTACAAAACATAGGTGGATGATTTCATGTTCCTGAACCTTCGTTTCCCAGATCTATGTAATGCATATAATAAATACTGCCCATCCAAAGATTATGATCAACATTCAATGAGCTCACATAAGTGGGCCTGGGGGCTCTCTAATGAAAGTCACTTTTCTATGTATCTTTTTCTACTTTGGTCAAACATATTTTTCAACTCCTGCCTGTGTGCTGGAAATTAAATGTCCTTTCTACAGTTCCTTCTGTCTACACCATGTAGAATATTTTCTCTTATTAAGGATTTGTTGCAATCCAATGCCACAATTCCACTTGCTCTCACTAGAACAGTGGAAGCTCTAATAGGTTTTTTAAAGAGAACACAAAAGAGCCAAGATACCTCCTAAAGTTTACATATCCAAAGAAGGAACCACTCAGCCAGGATACAGGCTTCCCCAATGCTACATTTTCTGTCCCAGTGTTATACACTCGACTGGTACCAGGAATCTGAGTTTTAAAGCATAGCTACAGAAAGGAACAAGAGGTGACAGATGACAGAGGATCCTGAAATGTTTGAGATTCAAATTTTCTTTAGCTTTCTCAATGTTGGAAATCTCTAAAGGACAAACCTACATTTGCTCATCTGGTTTTCAGCTGGGATCTCACCACTTACTTTCTGAGGGATCTTGTTGTCCCCCCTCTGAACACATTTCCTCACAGGTAAAGAGTTAATGGTTTCAGGTGGCATGTTCATCAAGTGGTTTAAGAATAAAATGAAATAATATGTAAATATATACATAGATGTATAGATTAGACACAGATTAGATATTTTAGAAGAGCCAGTTTAATTAGTTATTTAATTTATTCTGCAAATATTTATTAAGCACTTGTTACATACCAATATAGTGCTAGGGAAACTAAAATGAAGAAAATTTGTCTCCCACAAACGAGAAGAAGTTTCAGGGTACCTTGGTGGCTCACTCAGTTAAGTGTCTGCCTTTGGTTCAGGTCATGATCCCAGGGTCTGGGACTGAGCCCCGAATCAGGCTCCCTGCTCAACAGGTAGCCTGCTTCTCCCTCTCCCTCTGCCCGTCACTCCCCCTGCTTGTGTGCATGTTCTGTCTGTCTCTCTGTCAAATAAAAAAATTCTTAAAAAAGAGAGAGAGAAGTTGTTTCAAGTCTAGCAAAAGAAATAGATGTGTGAGCAAAGAAACAAAAATGCAGTGCTCTATGGGTCCAAAGGACAGGCTGAATAGCTGTAAGGAATGTCCAGGCAGATATTTCAGAAAATCTGAACTTTGAAATGGCCTTGAATTTTGTTGTCACCATGCTGAGGGGAGGAAAGAATTCAAGGCTGAGACAGCACAACATGTCAAATTACGTTGGCATGAGGAGAACATGAGTGATGACAAAATGAAGGGAATTATTGTAGCAATGTAGAAGGCAGGACTGATGGGTACCCTAGGCTGGGTTCCCTGAAAGGAAATCCTAGGAGGAGAATTGGTACTCGAGAAATTTATTAAGTACGTTTTCCAGGAAAAGGCAGCAATGCAGAGGTGGAACAAAGGCAGAGAAAGCAAATCAGGCAAGCAGCAGCTTGAGTTCAGCCAAGGTGTCACACAGGATGGCTTCAGTCTGGCTCTGCAGGGGAGTTCTAGAAAATGAGTCATCCCTCGGAACTGTGTGATACAAAGGAAGAGACACAGACTTCCACACTTCTGTACATACCAATCCATTAACTCAAGATAACACCAGGGTGTGTAAAATCTCCGATTTGTCTAGCTATTTCTGCAGGACAAGCAGCTTCACGAGCCTGAGAGAGCAGAGTTAAGGGAGCAAGCTTTTAGACACACACACACACACAAAAAAAAAAAAACACCAAAGGTGGAAGAGTGCCAAGAAATGGTACAAGGCCCCAAAGAAGATAAAGGCTGATGCTGTGGGTCTCTGCTATCACTGGAGTTGATAAAAAAAATAATCCAAGATATGGGTGGCTCAGTCAGTTAAATATCCGCCTTCTGCTAAAGTCATGGGTCATGGAATCAAGCCCCACATCAGGCTCCCTGCTTAGCGCAGAGTCTGCTTCTCCCTCATCCTCTTTCCCAGCTAGTGCGTTCTTTCTCTCTCTCTCTCAAATAAATGAATAAAATCTTAAAAAAAAATCCAAATTAGATTACAGATAAACCTATAAACCAAGCCACTTCAAAATGTTTTTCATCCGGTGCCTGCCTAAGTGGTTTTTTATAATAACAAGAGTACTTCATCAGACACTTTCACTTGACACTGTTTTTGAATTGAGATGATACCTAAAATAGGCAATCATTACTCTAATACCAAGCCAGACAAAGACATTATAGAAAAGGGAAAATGTATACCAGTATCTCTCATGAATGATGAATGTAAAAATAGTCACCAAAAAGAAAAACCAAATCAGGGCCTCTGGCTGGCTCGGTCAGAGGACCATGTGACTCTTGCTCTCAAAGTCATGGGCTCAAGTCCCACAACTGGTGTAGAGATTACTTAAAAAAATAAAAACTGAAAAAAAACAATAATACCAAACCAAACTCAGCAACATACAAAATGGATACATCACAACCAATTGTGGTTCATATAGGAATGAAAAGCTGTTTTAGTATTTGAAACTCAATCAGTGTAATTCACCACATTAACAGGCTAAATAAGAAAAGACATCCGATTATATAAATACACGTAGAAAATGCATTCAGTAAAATACAACATCAATTCACGATAGTACTCTAGCAAACAAGGGGGAAAAAGGGAACGTCCTTAATCTAATACTGAATCTACAACAAAACAAAGCAACCAAACAAAAAAACTACCCCCAACTTCGTACTTTATATTGAAAGACTAATGCAATCCCCTTAAAATCAGAAGCAAGGCAAGCACGTTCTCTCTCACTACCCATATTCAACAAAATACTGGAAGTCCTAGCTGATGCAAAAAGACAGAAAAGGAAAACAAAAGGCATATAGATTGAAAAGGAGAAACTAAAATTACCTTTATTTCAGACAGCATAATTGACAATACAGTAAATCCTAAAGAATCTACAGGACAAACCCTCCTATAACTCAGTGAATTTAACAAAGTCGCAGGATACAGGTTCCATATATCCACAAATAAAATGTTGGAATTACCCCTTTTAGGAAGATGGTGCCAAAAGGTAAGAAGGAAGCCCCCACCCCGCCCAAAGCCCAAGCCAAAGCAAAGGCTTTGAAGGGCAAGAAAGAGGTGCCGAAAGGCGTCCACAGTCACAAAAAAAAAAAAAAAGAAGATCCGCACATCACCTACGTTCTGATGACCCAAGACTCTGCATCTCCAAAGGTATCCCAAATACCCTCGAAAGAGCAACCCCAGGAGAAACGAGCTTGATAACCATGCCATCAACATGTCATCAAGCTCCCCCTGACTACTGAGTCAGCCATGAAGAAAATAGAAGACAACAACACACTTGTGCTCATTGTCTATGTCAAGACCAACAAGCACCAGATCAAACAGGCTGTGAAGAAGCCCTATGACATTGATGTGGCCAAGGTCAACTCCTTCATCAGGCCTGATGAAGAGAAGAAAGCGTATGTTTGACTGGCCCCTGACTATGATGCTTTGGATGTTGCCAACAAAATTGGGATCATCTAAACTGAGTCCAACTAGCTAAATCTAAATACAGTTTTTTTCATCATTTTAAAAAATGTTGGAATTAAAATTATACACCATTTGTAATATTTTAAAATGAAATGCTTAAGGTCTGTAATAGATTTTCCAATGTGTCAATTTGCTTAGGCTACAGTTCCCAGAGTTTCCATCTATTTGTTGCTAGGAAACCATTTTAAAGGTTTAAAGTCCACAGTCAGTGTATTTTAGGTAAGGGAGATTATCTGGGATAATCTGGATGGCACTGATTTAATTGGTAGAAAAAGCATTATGAGCCAGGCTAAGGCTTTGGAGAGAGACAGAGGAAGAGGAAGAAGGAGAAGAAAGAAATTCTACTTATGAACAACAGTTTCCACACATGTATGTGGAATTTCATACTGCTGGTGATCTTCTCTTCCTGAGCAGCCCTCACAACCATAAGAACCATCTCACTATAATAAATCTCAGTAGATAGATAGATGGATCCCTCCTGCTAATCCTGTTTCATGGTTAAACACTGACTAATACAGGTATAAACCTAGCAAAATATATTCTACAGAATCTGTATGTTGAAAACTAAAAAAAAAAAAAACTGAGACAAATCAAGGAAAATCTAAATAAATGGAGAAATACACAGATCATGAATTGGAAGACCCAATATTGTAAAGATATCAATTCTCCCTAATTTGATCTATAAGTCCAACACAATCTTTATCAAAATACAGAAAGCATTTTTTAGACACCAAAAAGTTGATTCTAACATTTATATTAAAAGAAAAGGAGGGGCGCCTGGGTGGCTCAGTGGGTTAAGCCGCTGCCTTCGGCTCAGGTCATGATCTCAGGGTTCTGGGATCGAGTCCCACATTGGGCTCTCTGCTCAGCAGGGAGCCTGCTTCCTCCTCTCTCTCTCTGCCTGCCTCTCTGCCTACTTGTGATCTCTCTCTGTCAAATAAATAAATAAAATCTTAAAAAAAAAAAGAAAAGGAACTAGAATAGTCCCCCCAAAACTGAAAAATAACAAAGTGAGAGGATACCCATTACCAGATTTATTTTTTTTCCATTACCAGATTTTAAGACTTACTATAAAGCTACAGTAATCTTGAAAGTGTGGTACTGGCAAAAAAAGATAAACACAGAGATCAGTGGAACACCCCAGAAATAAGCCCACATAAATATAGGATTTGACCAAGATTCAAAAGCAATTCAGTCGGGCACCTGGGTGGCTCAGTGGGTTAAAGCCTCTGCCTTCGGCTGAGGTTGTGATCCCAGGGTCCTGGGATCCAGCCCTGCATGGGGCTCTCTGCTCAGCAGGGAGCCTGCTCCCTACCTGTTCTCTCTTCTCTGTCTGCCTCTCTGCCTACTTGTGATCTCTGTCAAATAAATAAATAAAATCTTAAAAAAAAAAACAATTCAATCAAGAAAGAATGGACTTTTCAACAAATGGTGCTGGAACAACTGGATGTCCATATCCAAAAATATAACCCACAAAACATACCTCACACTATATGCCAAATTTTCGTCAAAATGGACCACAGAACTAAATGTAAAACTATAAAATTTTTAGAAAAAAACAGAAAACCTGTGTGACCTTGGGTTTAGCAATAAATTCTTAGATACAAGATCAAAAGCCACTATGTATGAAAGAAAAAAAATAATAAATGAAACTTCAACTAATTAAAATTGTACTTTTTGAAAGACACCATCAAGAAAATAAGAAAATGAAGCAAGATACACAGACTGGGAGAAAAAACTTGGAAATCATCTATCTGATAAAGGACCTATCCCGGACACAAAAAGAATTCTTAAAATTTAACCATAAGAAAACAAACCACCTTGTTAAATGAGAACAAAGATTTGAAAAGATACTTCTCAAAGAAGATTTAAGTATGACAAGTAAACCTATTTGTCTTTTGTTATTACAGAAATAACCATTAAAATAATGCCATTATTTTACAACTATTAGAATGGCTGGAAAAACCTGACCATAAAAGTGCTGGCAAGGATGGAAAGCAACAAGCCCTCATATTCATTGCTGGTGGGAAATCAAATAGTACAATCACTTCAGAAGACAGATTATCACTTGCTTATAAAGTCATACACAGATCTGCAGTATGATCCTGCAACTGCACTCCTAGATATTGCCAAATGAATTCAAAATTTATGTTCAAACAAAACCCCACATATAACATATACAGAAGCTTTCATAATCTCTAAAACCTGCAAGCTACTTAAGACAATGGACACGCAAACTGCAGTACATCCATCCATACAATGGAACACCAGTCATTGATGAAAAGGAAGGAACTGACGCACACAACGACATGGATGTCATAAATACAATTTGCTAAGTGAAAGAAGCCAGACCCAAAAGAATACATACTGTATAATTACATTTATAGGACATTCTGGAGAAAGTAAAACTATATAAATGAAAAACAGATTGGGGCGCCTGGGTAGCTCAGTTGGTTAAGTGTCCCACCTCTTGGTTTTGGTTCAGGTCATGATCTCAGGGTCTTGAGATAGAGCCCTGCATTGGACTCCATGCTCACTGGGGAGTCTGATTGTTTCCCTCTCCCTCTGTTCTCCCCCACCCCACTCATGCTCTCTCTGTAAAATAAGTAATGCTTTAAAAAACGAAAAACAGAACAACAGTCACAAGAAAATGGGGAATATTTAACTACAAAGGAGGTGCACAGAATTTTCAGTGTGATGAAACCATTGTGTATGGTACTACTAGGCTGGTAGATATATGTGACTCTGTTCATGTTTCAAAACCCTAAGTAAATCACCAAGACTGAATTTTTAAGTATGCAAATTACAGAAATCAACCAGAATGCTAATGGAAGTCCAGATGGAATTCAGATTATGACAAATTATTCTACCTGCACCATACATTTATTATACCATCTCAGCGAAAAGCATAGGGAAAAGAAGACCTGAGTAACATTAGAAAACGGTGTTTCAACTGGAAAAACCCCAGGACTAAAGATAAAAAGACTGTATATATACAGTGTGATCTTCCAGGTAAATTTGTTTCTCAAAGGTATGGGTTAAGAAGAATGAGATTTTAATGTATATACTATGATTGAATTATAGAAGTCAATAAATTATAGACAATAGAGTCATATTACTCACGAAACAGAGAAAAAAGTTAAAAATAAGCTAAGGAAAGGGGCACCTGAGTGGCTCAGTTGTTAAGCATCCACTTTTGACTCAGGTCATGATCCCAGGGTCCTGGAATCGAGCCCCACATCAGGCTTCCTGCTCTGAGGGGAGCCTGCTTCTCCCTCTTCCACTCCCCCTGCTTGTGTTCCCTCTCTCACTGTCTCTCTCTGTCAAATACATAAACAAAGTATTAAAAAAAAAAAGCTAAGGAAAGACTAGAACAAATCCGTTGGTACTGTGGTAGAGTTCAAGACATGAATATGAATTCAGATATATCTATATATATATACACACACATACACACAAGTGGACAGAGAAATAATTTTATGTGTGTGTATACACTGGTTAATACACATACATATATTTGCTAGTTCATTCTCCTGAGAGAGCCTAGAAGTAGTGATAACCCCATAGCAATGAGGCACAGTCGGTAAGTGCCCAGATCTTGATTTTTTTAAATACTATTCCTTAATAAAAGAAACCAGGACTCCTTAGAGAAATATCCTGAGCCTGGGGCAGGAAATAGGCTGAGCCGAAAGCATTTTGTATTGATAGAAAGAAAGGAAGTTCTCAAAGGAACGTAAGAATGGGGTGTGTTTCCGGGCAACAAGACCCAAGCTGAAAGAGTTCCCAAAGGCCAAAGCTGGAACAGCTCAACCAATAAAATCAATAAAATAATACTGTATTCTAAGCCAATTATAAAATAAATATTGTGGAAATAAATGGAAATCAACCAACTAAGAACAATCAAAGGCAGCTGATTCAGAGCTTGCCTGTACCAAGGGAGGCCAAAGTCACTTGGACTTCTGTTTGTGCACTAGTGTTTGGGCTTATACTCAAAGGCAGGCAGAGAGGTGGGAAAGCTTTATATGGAAAAAGAGAAAGGCTTCAGGTGTATTCTGATTGGAGGTGGGCTAACAAGAAGTGGGTCATCTTTTGTGATTGGCTAGAAATTCATGTTTGGATTTCTCTGGTTGGTTCTAAGTTAGAAGTAGGGACACAAAATAGGGAAGCTCTCAGTTAGTAATCAAGTTCTGGCCATTTGGGGCTGATTGTTGAAGATGTTGTTATTCAGCTTCCTGAATTCTTGTGGGAAATAACAATCCGACTTCCTACAAGCCTGACTTACAGACAGCAGGCTGGCTTTCTGGGCTGGTTATTATACATAATGGGTTAGTCTCCCAGACTAACTGCTATAGGTTTTGGGTTGGAGTTTGTTTTTATTTTTTATTCATATATAAAGTCATTAAGCCTCTCAATATACATGAGTCCAAAATATAAAAATAAATGATTGAATAAGCATGAGGCTGACCCCCACAAAGTGGACATAATCCCTCCATCCTTGAGTATAGACTGGATTCAGTGACTTCCTTCTAACAAATATGTATTCAGAAATGGAACACAGTGACATCATGGTGGACAAACTTGGCAAGCACTACTCTGTCCACATGATTGAGGACTAAGCAGTAAGTTATGTTGATTCCCTGTACCGTTGATATGATGTTCACAGAAGGGTACTTTACTTCTGTGGTCTTCTTCTCCAAAACCCATAATCCCAATCTAATCGTAAGAAACACCCAAATTGATGGACATTCTACAAAATACTTGACTGATACTCTTCAAAACTATCAAGATCATTAAAGCAAAAAAACAAAACAAAACGTAAAAAATGACGAAGGACTTATCATAGATCAGAGCAGATTAAGTAGATACACTGACTAAATGTAACATAGTAACATAGATGAGATCCTGGAAAGGAAAAAAGACATTAGAACTTTTTTAAAAAGATTTTATTTATTTATTTGACAGAGAGATAAAGAGAAACAGAGAGCACAAGAGGGGGAAATGACAGAGGGAGAGGGAGGAGCAGGATCCCCGCTGAGCTGGGAACCCATATGCAGCTCAATTTCAGGCCCCTGGGATCATGACCTGAGCCAAAGGCAGACGGTTAACCCACTGAGCCACCCAGGCACCCAAACACATTAGATCTTTAAAAGGAGAAAGAAAGAGGAGAACCTGGGTGGCTCAGTCAGTTAAACACCGGACTCTTGATTTTAGCTCAGGTCATGATCTCAGGGTCACATGATTGAGCCCCACATCAGGTTCTGTGTTGGGCATGGAGCCCGCATGAGATTCTCTCTCTTCGTCTCCCTCTGCCCCACCCCACTTCCCCCACCCCACCACCTGCTCAGGGACACCTGCATGCTTTCTCTAACAAGAAAGAAGAGGAAGAGGAAAAAGCAGAAGAGGTAGAAAGAGAAGGAGAAGAAAGAAGAGGAAGACAAGAAAAAGACTAAGATAGTCTGAATAAAGTATAGAATTTAGTCATTATTTCTGTTAATGTTAAATTTTTAGTTTTGACAAATGTATCATGGTTACGTAAATGTTAACATTTGCAGAAACTAGGTGAAGGGCAAAAAGAAACTGTGCTATCTTTGCATTTTTTCTGTAAATCTGAAAGTACTTTAGAATAAAAAGTTTATTTAAGAAAAATAATATGTGTCTCTTTGGGTACATTTTCAGTTGACATTTAAACTTTTCCATCAAAAGTTTAAATATTTGCCAAAGATATAATTTTCAACATATCGTAAATATTGTGACGTTAAATTAAAACTAGCATATCACTCTTTTCCATGTATTCAGAGGACTGTAAATACCAAGCAATTTGAACCATGATCTTCAATTTAAAAAATACATGAACAAGCTCTTCCCCTGTCAGAAATATTAAATTACTCTTTATTCTCCTTGAACTCTTATTTCCAAATTACTTCTTCTTAATTTAATCCTACTGAGATACATTTTGATGCTTTTAAGTCTCATTGATTACCCTAACATCCCTCTCTGCAATAACGATGTGTATATAAATTAAAACTTTAATATTTAAAATTACCCATGACCTTAAGGCATAAGTGTTAATTATAATTAGACTTTGATGCAGAAGACATTTTTTATGAGTAGTATGTGTTGGGTCGGTGGCTCCAGGAATGCAGGAGGAACAATAAAATGACCACCAGGGCCCACCATCTTCCAGCCTCCTCCCTGCCCCTTTCCTTAACCCTGACTCTCCTGCCAAAAGGGTGTATGCCCAGGTCAAGTCTCCATAGGTAACCCAATACCTATGCAGGAAACAGAAGTATCAGGACCCCCCACCCCATACCCTCCAATCACCAAATACCCTACCATATATGGATGTGAGCCCATGCCCTACCTTGGCCCTATAAAAGACCCCTGCCAACTCCCTCCCAGTGCGACTTACCCCTCTCCCCTTTCCAAATTGAGGAACCTCCCCCAAGGGTACCCACCTCCTCCCTGGGCGACTTTCCTGGCTCCCTTTCTCCTGAGCCCTGAAACTTCACCAGAGAGTGTCTTTAATAAATCTTGCCTTGTGCTCACCTTGCCTGGTGTTGTGTTTACCTCACCTGAAAAACTTTACAGTATGTGTTTGATCAAAATAGACTATATTACATGCATCTGAAAATTATAAAACCTAAAAAAGCAGTTATTTATTGAAAAGATGTAACTCAATGAAAACTAGAGAAGTTGATTTTTGCTTTACGAGAACTTGACTCCAACATTTGGACTTACGTTAACCAGGAAGGTTAACACCCATGGAAAAGATTCATAACAGGATTCTAACTGAATGAGAAGTATGCCTCTCTTTTGTAATATAGAAGAAAGGAGATTGTGGAATAAAAGGAGAGTGTGGAAACTGAATGTGATCCAAATGCACAGAAAAAAGAGTAAATATGGACTTTGGGGGGGTGGTGCTTGGGTGGCTCAGTCAGCTGAGCACCTGATTCTTCATTTTGGCTCAGGTCATGATCTCAGGGACCTAGGATCAAGCCCAGAGATGGGCTCTGCACTCAGTAGAGAGTCTGCTTAAAGATTCTCTCCCTCTGCTCCTTCTGCCCCTGTGTCTTCTCTCCCTCTCTCTGTCTCTCTCATAAAAATAAATAAATATTTTTTAAAATATGGGGGGCGCCTGGGTGGCTCGGTGGGTTAAAGCCTCTGCCTTTGGCTCAGGTCATGATCCCAGGGTCCTGGGATCGAGCCCCGCATCGGGCTCTCTGCTCAGCAGGGAGCCTGCTTCCTCCTCTCTCTGACTCTCTGCCTACTTGTGATCTCTGTCTGTCAGATAAATTAAAAAAAAAATTTTCAAAAATAAAAAAATAAAAATAAAATAAAATATGGAAGTTTAGGATTTATTAAGTGATCCCCTTAAGACCCCTTAAAGCCTGTGTGCCCCTTGGAAAGACCACACCTCTCCCTCGGGGTACAAATTCCCCAGTTTGAAAGCAACTCTCATGAAAAAACTCAAAGGCATGAAGTTTATGCTATGGCTAGAGGAGAATAATTCGTGCTATTGAGCACAAAGGATTTTGTGCTTTAGAGACAGAAGCCAGGCCATTATTACCTGGATGCATGAAAAAAAAAGGAACTGGAGGATAGCTGAGTTGGTATCCTACGGAAATCTTACAAGAGTCCCTAAGGGTGAGCACAAGGCCTCTTCCAAGACACATTCTAACTACCAGACAATGAGACCCATTAAGTGGTCATCATCTCCCCAAAGAGCCATGTCCCCTGGAATTTCAGTTCTCTACACATCAGGTAATTGTCTTTCCAACAAGTTGAACCTATTCCAACTGAACAGAGCATATTCTAGAGCCACAGTCCCTGTGACTACAAGCAGGGCATGCTGAGTTCAAAGCCCCTTTTTTGTCTCTATGAATCAGGATGGACACATTTTTCCTTAGTACTTTCCACACACTAGTTGAGTCCCGATTTAAAGAAACCCTCTGCAGATCGAATTCTGCTTACATGAATGCAAGAACAAAACTGAGGTCCCTGCAGAGGGGGACCCTTTGCATCCCAGCACACAGTCTGGATCAGTATCCTATTGCTGCCATGAGAAAGCCCGTATTGTCACAGATTCTCCCATCTGTGAAATTTTCTCATTTAGCAGAAAGCTGATTACGTAACTGGGTATCTTTTGGAAGGACTATTTATGTAGTGGTCAAATTTAGATACCTAGAAAATAACTATTTAAAATAAACCGTTCCTGGGGCACCTGGGTGTCTTAGTTGGTTAAGCATCTGCCTTTGGTTCAGGTCCTGATCCTAGAAGCCGGAGATCCAGCTCAAAGATAGGTTCCCTGATCAGCAGGAAATCTGCTTGTCCCTCTGCCCTGCCCCCATCCCCACTCTTGTTTTAGTGCACTCATGTGCTCACTCCCTCAAATAAGTAAAACCATAAAAAATAAAATACACCATTCCTTTCAAAATGTTGTTCTGATTGTGGATAGGGAAGAACGCATTTTCTCTTGGTAATACCAAAAACGTGTTTCTGAATGTCTGACTGCCCTCCTTAAAGGAAAATAATGTGGCAGGGGTAAAAGGATTATCTTGATTAGTACTATACAATCCAAACCCTGGAAGGCCTTCTAAGTGCTGACAATGAATCACTCCTTGACCAAACTTGAGTCAGGCTCCTTCAAGTGCTCTTTCTACACTAGCCCTCATCTTTGGCCTGAAATCAGTATGCTAGAAGGGGATTATGTCTTATTACATCAAAATACGCCACTTCAGCATAAGGATTCTTTTTAGCTGAAGGTAACTTAAAAATACCAGATGCAGGAAAAGCTTTCCACCCTCCCTTTCTGCTTAAAGGCAAAGCATAAATTTCCCTCTGTGAAGCTGTCCCCCTCTCCCAACCCCATACCAGGAAGTGGAGAACCACTAGTCATCACCAAAGACAGGCTTATCAACTCAGAGGCTACATGAGATTGAGTCTGCCTAATGAACCTTGTGAAAATAACCCTTATCTTCCATTGGTTTGCCCAATTTATTTCCCTTCCTGCATACAACACACCTAGGAGCCCAAACCCCTTTTCCTTTGTTCTCCAAATTTTATTGCTCTTTGTTAAAATGGTATATAACCCCTGGGTCTAACCACTTATTTAGGTCTTCACTTCTTTTTTACAAAGGTCTTCATATGCATACATAATAAAACTTTTCTTGTGGTAATCTGTCTTTTCCAAGACCCCAGTAAGAAAACTGACAAGGCAGAGGAAAGGATTTCTTCTCCTCCCCTACAGCCTACTGTCCTTGATCTGACAAACCCAGTTCAGAAAGAACCCCACCCAACTGGATGACCAAAGATCCACCACCCCTTCTGATCCGTAATCAAGTTCCTCTTAGTAATTCTATTTTTTCTCTCTGTCAAATAAATAAATATTTTTTTAAAAAAAGAATTTGGGGAACTAACACCCTGAAAGATAAAACAGGGGGAGGAAGATTGTGCAAGGATGATGACTGAGACCTGACAAAGTGCTGGTCAACCCAGCAGAAAGCCCATTAGAAAAGCCTCATATTGGACAGAAATGACCAGGTCCTAGTAAGCCCAGTCATGTTCTGTCTTGGGCTGGGGGCTGTGCAGAAAATGTGAAACCTCTGCTCCAAGGCTGAGGTAGATTCTGAGTGTGCTGCAGGCAAACAGCAAGTTCATTTTTGAAGCAAGACTGGAGTCGCGCAGCTCTGTGACTGCCAAATAGAATGTGGAATGATCAGGAACATTTGCTAAGTGGAAAACTGCCCTGAAGCACAGGCTTCCTTCCATCTGGGTACTGGGTATGAGAATGGGCAAAAAGATCACCACAACTTTTTTAGCCCTTAAAGAAATTAACACACTGGTGCACCTGGATGGCTCAGTCAGTTAAATGTCTGAGTCCTGATTTCAGCTCAAGTCATGATCTCCGGGTTGTGAGATTGAGCCTTGAGTGGGGCTCCATGAGGGGTCTGCCTGAGATTCTCTCTCTCCCTCTGCCTCTCCCCCACTCATGTTCTCTCTCTCTCTCTCTCTTTAAATAAATAGATATATATATATTTTTTAAATCTTTAAAAAAAGGAATGAACACATAGAAAATTGCACAAAATAAAAATGTACAACTCAAGAATTTATCACAAAATGAATATCCATGTAACCACAATCAAGAAAAATCCCAAAAGCCTTCCATGTGGCCCTCACCCAAATACTAGCCACCTTTCCCCCACAAAGGTAAACACTATTCTGATTATATCATTCTGATTCCCTAGGTAGCACTTTGATTGCTCAAGGAAAAGGGCTAAACCAAGCTTCTGTCCAAACTCAGGAAAAATGAATTTAGGTGCTCATTAATACTGGTAATGATGTCTTCAAATATAGGGCTCCCTTTCAGCCTCAAGGTCTTACTAATGGATCACAAAGAAGCTGAAGAGTAGAGAGTAAAGATAAAGCATTAGATACCTAAGCAATTCTGAAATCCACCCAAAACTGAAATAACAGATGTAGACCCAGATGTTATGTAAACAAAGAGTCTGAGAGTAGATGATTGATTTCTGATTCACCATGAGGTTTTCAGAAACACTTTTGGCACAGAAGCGCCTGGGTGGCTCAGTTGGTTAAGCATCTACCTTCAGCTCAAGTCATGATCTCAGGGTCCTGGGATCAAGTCCTGCATTGGGCTCCCTGCTCCATGGGGAGTCTGCTTCTACCCCTGCCCTTACTCTGCCCCTCCGTGTTTGTGCACTCACTCTCACTTAAATAAATAAAATCTTTAAAAAAAAAAAAAAGACTTTTGGCACAGATTACGGTAAACTTATTACCTAGACGATCATCAAGGCCAGGTTGCACCAAGAGAATATAGGCGTACTTTCCCAAAGTGGCAGAGCTCTCCTCCCTCTATTCAGACAATTCTGAAAGTAGCTGGTTCTGAATTCAGAACCAGGACTCAACTCCTAAGTGCTCTATTAATCTTTCTTTTCAAAGGATTTTAAAACAATATAATCCTATAAAATTAAAAATTACACAGAGGTGAAAAAGTAAGTTCTTCCCTTAATTTGGATTCCCCAAAGGCAGATCTTGAATTAAGCATGTGGACTCAAGTTCTATTATTTGGAAGGTCAAGGAACATAGCGAGGGAGCCAAGAAATGATGCAGTGAGGTGAAGGAAAATAAAGAAGTGATGTGTTGATGAGCCCATTCTCACTAGGTACATCTGGGCCAATTCCCCTGTGAATCTCTAGTAGATGAGGTAATCAGAAATTGTCTCCCTACAGCCCATGAGTCAAAACTGGCCCCACTGTCTATTTTGATAAAGTTTTAATGGAATACTGACACACCCTATTTCGTTTACATCTTTTCCTATGAGTTAAATAATTATGACTAAGAGTGTCACCCTCTTATCCTAAAGTTTTTGCTATCTAGTCCCAAAGAAAAAGTGTGCCACTCAGTGGTGCGGAACAGGCCCCAGAGTTGTCCCGCTGAGGGAGAGGAAGCCTAAGTATTGATTTCCCACCACTCACTCTTCACTGGCTGAGGGTTGCCCTGGGGGTGCTAATGCCTCAGACCTTCCAGCTGATTCTGTGGGCAGACCAAGAACACTCCTGTATCCCAAGGAAACCATCCTGTGGAGAGCTGCATATGTGCCTGCAGGAAGAAACAGTAGACGTGGATGGGAACAACTGAGGGCCCAGGAGATAAGAGCTGGACAACAGCAGCATCTGTTACGATTCCCAGCACCCACAGCCATCAATTCCAATCCCCACCAGTAACCATGTTCACAGCATGGTGAGGATCTTTCCAGATGTTTTTCTAGGTACACAGAATATGTTATACACATTTGGGTGCTTTAATATATTTGGGGGTTGATGCCAGGACAGGCGTGAAAGAGTAGAGAGAGAAGGAAGGAGAAAACTCTAATACAGGTTTATGTTACCAAACTGGTCACGGCTGCAGAGGCCCTCTGAAGGCTTAGAATTGTCCCCTTGTTGCTGGCTGAATGTTAGGGTGTTTAACGTCCACTTACCATGAAGCTGCCTCCAAGAAGACAGAATCAACTTCACTGACTATGGGAGAAAGCTCAGAGGCCAAAGAGCTAGAGCAAGAAAGCCAGCATTTGAGGTACGATGTTCACAATACACAGGGAAACTGTCCAACAGAGCTGCTGGGGTAAGTCGTGGTCTTGTGAATAGGAAAGCAATATTGTTGACTACAAGCCTAAATCACACTCGCATCATTACTTGGGTGACTCTGATATACCTAGCTGGATAGAAAACAGTCAGCTGCAGGAGCAATGAGTCATAAGATACTCTGAAATAGCAACTTATCCTTTTATCTGCCTGTGAGGAGGAACGCCCTGCGATGATCTCAGCTGACCTGAATAGACAAGGAAGACTATTAACTTCTTGGTTCAGCCGTCTGTTAGCCATTAGGTTTTAAAAGCCATCACGCTTTCCTCAGCCAGGACTCAAAACATCATAACATTTATGGTCCTAACGTGAAAGGAAGTAATAGCTATATTATTCATCCTTTTGTCAAATAAGAAAATGTGCGTGTTTGTCATAAGTGGCTCTTAAGGAAGTATATATGTGATCGCCTTTTACAATGACAGAGATAAAAGGAGGTGTATTCGACTTGGGTGATTTTGCCTTCCTTGAAGATAAATTTCAGGAGGATTTTTCACCCATGTCATACTGCCTTCTTGGGCCTTAAACCTTTAGAGGGGCCTTGGGCTATGGCATACTCTTTGCCCAACACCATGACTTGGGCTTAGCAGTCATTCAACATCCACTGCTGAAACCAGAGGTCAATTCTTTCATTGGTATTTTATAGTGTCCAACTGCGACCTGACCAAGCACCATCCTGTACTTGGTGAGTTTTGTATCCCTGATGATTCCAGGCAACGAAGGAACACAAGGGGCTGAAAAAGAAATCCTGCCAGGCAAACTGGTTGCTGTTGCACAAAACAGCACTGCAAAAATGACAAAAACTTCATTCACTTTGCTTGATTTGTGATGTGTGGCACTCAAAAGGCAGAACGTGTTCATATTGATTTTGCCCATCTAACTGTCAGTACAGATTAGAGGCATGGCTACATACACGGAGTGGCAGACCATCAGACCCTCCATCCAGTTCACATGCCTGGAACCTCACACAACAGCCCAGGACAAGAACAGAAGGGCTAGGAAATCAGCAGAGGCTGGGTCTAGGAGGATCTTAAATGGGCCAGGGATCAGACAGGAACCCAGTGAGACCAGCAGCGTGGAGGTCTGGTGATGGAGAATCATGCTGCACATAAACAAGGCAGAACATCAAACTATTCTGCAGTTCGTCTTGTCTAGTGAGAGGAGCGATCCCCAGTGTGGAAATCGGGAAGAACTAGCCATTAACTACAGCCCTTTGCAGAGAGATGACTGTTAAGGTTCAATTTGGAGGGGAGAAAGGCCTTTCAGAAGGGAGTGGTGGACGTCAAGGGACTTCTTATAATTAGGGCAAACTTAAATAAAGCCTTTTCAATAGAAGATTTAAATGGGTATAGTCCTTGAAGGTGGAAAAACTTACTTTAAAGGAGTCCTAGCAATGAAGTCTAAGGCTGTGACAAAAGTGAAAATGATACAACACTTGAGCTCCATGGGAGATTTGAAAATGATTTTTAGCCCAGCCGCCTTTAGCTTCCACAGATTTGTAGAAGCAAACACGGGTTTTCGGATTGTTGGGGAGAAATCACAGAAAAGTGCTCCCCTTTTTTGTGGCAAGTAAGAGGAGGAATTGTACTACTCCACTAGTCAACCCCAACCACATGCTAAATGGAAGAGCCATCTCTAGATGGATTGATCCCCAAGTCCAGGTGGGTGTGGTGTTAGACGAAAGTTTTCTGACAGAAAAACATTTCTGGAGGATGGTGAAAGCTGAGAATTGCATCGCCGGAGCAGCCTTGAGGGAATGAACTTTTATTCCCCACCTCCACTACGAAAGCTTCGGGTTGTTTTTAGCATAGATAAGTTTAAACTACAATTAAGAGGCATTTGTAACACTCGTTTACACTGGAATCCCTTGGAATTGACAAGTTGTCTCCCTGACGTCATCAAGGTTGCCATGGGAACAAAGAAACCGGTAGCTTAGAGCATCTAACTCTCTTCACATAATCATCATAAAGACAGAAAAAGATGTAAAAATCTGAGAGTAGAGAAGTCACTAGGATGGGGTGGGGGTGGCGTAAGTTCAGACAACTCAGGAAGATGAGGGTTTCTGCAGGGAAGAGACTCAGGGGAAAAAGAGAGTAATAACACTGCAAGCAAGAAATCAATACTTGGCACACAAAAGTATTAAAAGATCATATTATTACACCTGACCTCTTTGATACAAACCAAAAGAATATCTGTTAGCTCTCAATCTGATCATTAAAAACAAGAAAAGAAGTGATGTCGAATAAAGGCAGAAACAAAGAAACAATTAGGAGGGGAATTGTCTAGTGGTCTCAATTAGCAGCAAGGTGACCTAAGAGAGGTTCAGAAAAGAAATACATAATGACTCTTTTTAAAATAAGCCAAGCATACTATTTTAAATGAACCATTGGAAATAAGAAAAAAAAATGGACAGTGTAAGTGAAAATTGAACTGCATGATGGAGTTCCAGGACAAATTACCATTTGTTTATTTTCCAGTCTCTTTTACAGGAAGGTCAGAGAATTCAATACTGTATCAAAATGCAATTTTTATGCCTGTGAGCCTACTTTCACTGCTTATAGAATAATCTGCTTGGAAAAGACAGATCAGCCTGGCTATGGACTTCAGAACAGTCAATCAATCAATTTTTGTCTCACAAAAGTCCCTAGGCTTCCCGAGGATTCTCTGACCACTCTCGGTGCCTTTGCCTGAGTGTGTGTGGGTGTGTGTGTGTGTGTGTATCATACTAGTTAAGGAAAAGCCGATTCCCTAAAAGAATTAAAACTGACCAAAAGATGTTTTCTTTGCCATTAATTCTGGTGATCGTATGTTAGAATTTACAGCTCTGTGTTGGGGTGTAAGGGAGAAAAGGGAAAAGTAGGGGAGAAGGAAGGCAGATGCTATTTTCTTCTCATTTAAGAATACGGTTAGTGGGAAGATTGACATTTTAATAGTTAGTTTCAACTGGTTGCTTTTTTGGATTAAACAAGTGCCTTTAACTGCCACCTGAGTTTTAAATGAGAGAGGGTGTGGGTTCTAGTTTATTTTCAACCCTGCTTATTTATTTCTAGGTAATAGAAAGATGAATTGTAGCTAGCTGTTAAAATGTGTAGGAAAATCAAATCAATACAACTCATTATCACAGTGAAGAAAGGAAGAGTATACACGTAGAGTGAGAAGCTTGTAACGGAAATATTTTTCAATTCAAGGGTATATGAAAGTGTCAATCAAAAACTGCTCCATGGAAAGCATAACTAAGAAAGGATTCAGAAAACGTGTTTGTCGCTAGGGAGGGTCTCTGCCTCTATGAGTCTTCTACTGCCAAAATAATTCCCTGTAATATAGCCACCTTCAAACTCAGTGGATTAAAACTACAATCTTTTTTTTTTTTTTCACTTACACATCTGTCATGGAGTTCTGTGCCTGGCTGGGTAGCTCTGCTTTCATCTGCGACGCCAGCCTGGATTATTTCCTTGCTCGAGGGGCACACGTGTGATCTACATGTGCTCTTGCTATAGAACCCAGCTGAAGAAACAGAAGACAGCCAGGACAATGACATAGGTCCCAGGAGACAAGCTCATTTATAGGCGTGAGGTTCATGCTTCTGCTTTCATCAAGATTCTATCACATCATTTGCTGACGCAAGTCACATGGCCGAGCTAACCTCTGAGGGGCAACAAAATACACTTTTCCACTCTGAGGCCAAAGCAAATCCCACAGACCATGTTTCAGGAAAATAGATTTCCCCCGTAAGTACAAACGGAAACAAGTAAATATTTTTTTAACAATAAACCGCTACAGTTCTAACTAGCTGTATGATTTGTGGCATATCATGCAATCTCTCGTCTAAAAATTCTTCAATAGAAAAAGTGAAAAAGATAGAGAGGTAATATGATATCATGGGAAAACATGAACTTTAGAGTTGTATAGACACTGTTAAATCTCAGGTTTGTCAAGGACTAGCTATGGCTCTTGAGTGAATCACTAAATCTGATTCTCAGAGTCTTCCTTGTATTTCCCTCCAGGGGAAATAGGTCTGTTTTTTATTGTAGCAAACAATCCCAAAACTCAAGTGCCTTAATAGCAAAAAATTTATTTCTCATTTTTTACTTGACCTAGTACAGTTTGGACAGTTTTCCTCTAAGTCAGGAGTTAACAAATCCTGTTGTGTTTTTTTTTTTAAGATTTTTTTTATTTATTTGAGAGAAAGAATGAGCACAAGCAGGGGATAGGGGCAGAGGGAGAGGGACAAGCAGGCTCGCCACTGAGAAGGGAGCCCTATGAGGGGCTCTATCCCAGGACCCTGATATCAAGACCTGAGCTGAAGGCAGACGTTTAATGGACTGAGCCACCGAGGCACCCCACAGGGTTACCAAATTCTAATCCATAGGCCAAATCTGGCCAGCCTCTGTTTTTATAAATAAAGTTTTACTGGAACACTTCCATACCTATTCACTGATGTATTATTTCCTATGGCTACAGTAACAGAGTTGAGTTTTTACAACAGACACACTATGGCCCATAGCAAAACACTTTTTAAAAATAATATTTATTATCAGACTCCTTATCGAAAACATTTGCAGGGGTACCTAGCTCACCCAGTTAAATATATGACTCTTTATTTCAGCTCAGGTCATCTCAGGGTTGTGAGATCAAGCAAGCCCTGTGGCTCTACGCTGGGCATGGAACCTTCGTAAAATTCTCTTTCCCTCTCCTTCTGCCTCTGCTCCTCCCCCACTCAGTGTTCACATTGCCTCTCTCTCTCTCTCTCTCTATCTCATATATATATATATATAATTTTTTTTTAAAGAGTCAGATGCTTAACTGACTGAGCCACCCAGGCACCCCTGGAATGTAGTTTTTAAAAAAAAGTTTTGACTTCAAACTGGGTAAATGAATCAAGTACACAAAAAATAAATTTATACAAAAAAGTAAGTGAAGATTAAAACTGAGCATGGGTATCAACAGATAAACCTAATTTCATATAAAATTGGCAATAATCACAAGGAAAGGAGTTGTTTCAAGTGATTTTTTTAGAGATATCTGTAAATCCCTACATGTTTACAAAGCACATACAGACAGATCTGTTTGTTAAATACTTAAGACAAATAGAACAGCAAAAACATTTTAAACTTTGATCAGTCGTTAAAATAGTGGGAAAATTGCTATTGCAATTTTGCTATTGTATATTGTAGAATAAGCAAGGAGATAGTTAATCTTTTTAGAGACCAAAATTGTAAGTGTTAGAGAAAAGAAAAACACATCAAAATCAAATAAGAATAAACCCTGCAGAATTAAATTTGAATTGGAAATATATTTTAAACAATTTAGTTCATATTAATATATGCTAGCTCTATCCCTCAAAGGTATTAGAAGCAATGACATCCCAGTGGTATTATAAGATAGCTAGCACTCAGATCTTTATGTAGAAGAACCATTTCCCACTAGAAGAAATCTACATGGGGGGCATCTGGGTGGCTCAGTCAATTAATGGACTGCTTCCTGCTCAGGACATGAGCTCAGGGTCCTGAGATTGGCCCCCACATCAGCCTGTTTCTCCCTCTCCTGTGCCTATTCTCTCTCTCTGTCAAATAAATAAGTAAAGTCTTAAAAAAAGAAGAAGAAGAAGAAGAAATAGAGGCACTTGCGTGGCTTAGTCGGTTAAGTATCTGCCTTCGGCTCAAGTCATGATTCTGGGATCCTGGGATCAAGCCCCGCATCAGGCTCCTACTTCAGCAGGGAGACTGTTTATCCTTCTGCCTGCCATTCCCCCTACTTGAGCACACTCTTTTTCTGTCAAATAAATAAATAAAATCTTCCAAAAAAGAAGAAGGAATCTACATGGAGAATTAGCTGGAGCCATGTCTGTCATAAGGAAAATAAAAGGGACCCTGAATGATTTGACACTAGAAATCAAGGAAAGGCTAGAATAATGGGGACATGGCAAAAGGCACAGGAGGCAGCAGGGAAGGGCCCATACTGGCCAAACTGGGGACAATGGGAGCACAAAAAGAACAGGGACTCCTATCTGATTATAAAACACAGAAAAACTGTAAATACATGAACCCACAGTGGTACAGTAATTTTTTAGACTGCTCTTTTTGAAGGACCTACAGTTGATTCCTAGTTAATAACGGAAACTCTTTGTTGTCAATGAAATCCAACTAATAAAATGACAGGATAGAAAAAAATCACCATTCTGCAACATCTGGCAAAATATTTGATTCCCCAAATATCACAGCACAGTGACAATAGCTCTAGTTGGCAAGAGGAGATGTGAGCATTTTGGGTGAGCTTAGAGAACCCCAGCGTCTCGAGGAAGAAGTTGAGGGTCATGTGCTATTAAAAAAGGCGCCGGCAAAAGAAGGCAGGTGGTCAGGGCTCCAGTTGAGGAGTTGGTATTCTAGGGACTGAATTCTGAGAAGGTAACAGAGTACTCTAAGTCAGGAATGAATAGCAGTGGCCTGGGCCTTACAAGCCCAGTTAGTGAGCAAAGCTACAGCTCAGCTGAGCATGTGTTATGTCCAATTACACCTCACTCAGGAAATTCCACTGTCACAAACTGGGAGGGCCTGCTATTGGGGACTTTAGTGCCCATGAGGACTCATAATGAATCAGGATTCCCGTGAGCAGGACATTCTAGGAGGATCAGGTCAGGCTCCCTGTTACAGTCCCAAAATGCCCTGGGTACTCACCACATACTAACGTGTGTCCCTTCTTTTGTGAATAAAAAAAAAAAAAAAGATGATGCAGCATTTTGGTATCAAAATTTAACCCAGGGCCCAGCAGGATTAGCATCCCTTAGGAGCTTATTAAAAATACCCACCCCAGGCTCCTCCCCAGACCTACAGCATCAGTCTCTTCATGTCAACAATATCCCCAGGTGATTCTTAGGCACAAAACATGACTCTTTGGCATACAGATTATTTTTAGCCTGCTTATTTTCAAGAAAGAGAAGGCTCAGGGAGGCCCTTTGCTCTAAAAGAATTTAGATGGAGGACCTGCTCCAGGAAGAGAACAATGACCATAGATAACGACAGTATCATATGAACTAGGTGTGGTAGACAGGGAGAAGTCTAGCAAAATCTGTTCGTTAGAATTCCTCTATGTCCCATTGCTTACGGCGGCCAAGCAAATGGCAGTTTACCAAATACTCTTTTTCATCTTCCTATGAAATGTCCTCCTTCACACTGAAGCCCCAGAGCCCCATCCCCTCCCTTCTCCTTAGCTCAGGATGACATATAAGCCTCAACTGACTGACTGCCTGTGGGCCTCATATTCTTATGGAGTCCCTGTACACACATGACTACATTTTTCTCCTGCTAATCTGTCTCATGTCAATTTAATTCTTACAGCAGCAAAAAGAACCCTGAAGGGTAGAGGGAAATTCTCCTCCCCATTAAAAATGAAGGGCGAGAAGCCTTGATATGGCTTGCACTTGAGAGTCAAGAGGATGTCACAGAGCCCCAGGGGATGATTCCTGGCACTTCTCATAACCAGTGTCAAGTGTACCCCTTACCCTCCTTCCATTCCTTCCCCAAATCTGTATCACTGGCTTGCCGACAATGCCTCCCACTTGTGAGGATGTGAGAGGAGTCAGAATGGAGTTTGCCAGGGGACGGGAAAAGGACAATGTGTCAAGGGAAGCGCAGGTGCCTTGATGACAGACAAGGAAAGGGGCTGGCATATATGGCAGGAAAAGGGACAAATCATTTTCATTAAAGTTTCCATTTTCACCCTGGCTTCTCATTCACCAAAGCCCCAATCTAAAGGATTGGCTCTGACACCCGCCTTGCAAGACTTGAGGAGATCCGCTAGGATGACCTTCAGTAGGCTCTATAAACCCTCTGTGCACCTCAGGTTCTTCAACTGTGAAATGGAGTAATACTAGTACCTACCTCAAAGAGCTCTGGGGAAGATGCAGTGAGTCAAGTTGCTGCCCAACATCACAGGTCTATTTAGTAACAGCCTGCTGTGGTTTGAAGCCAGCCCACCAGCTCCCAAATCCGACAATGGTTCTAAACCACCATGCTGCATAGCCACTCTGAAAAATGAGAAGAGAAGTTAGAGAAGAATTGGGAAGCACTACCTCTCTTCAGTCACAGCACTAAAGGACAGTCACTTCCACATCTTCTCTTCTTGCGAAAACTCTTAAGTCATGGAAGAGCCCACGGGTTACTTGGACTGTCGAGAAAAGCTTGACCTGTATTTCTCACTTCACCCCATCACTGTGGCTACCCTCTCAGCACAGCGGCGACTTGGGTCTGCTAACTCAGTTCATCAGAGTACCTGAGCCTAAGGTACAAAAGAGCTTTCTTAGTAGCCACATCAGGTGACTTAGATGTTTTATCAAAGGTTAGCCATCAAGTGGATCCAGAGGGTATAAGGCTAAGAGAAGTAAGTCAGACAGACACAGACAAATACCAAACGATCTCATTCGATCTCATTCGTATGTGGAATCCAAAAAAAAAAAAAAAAAAAAGGCAAATGAATAAACAAAAGACAGAAACAGACGTTATAAACACAGTGGTTGCCAGAGGGGAGGAGGGTGGGGGATAGGCAAAACAGGGTGAAGGGGAGTGGGAGGTACAGGCTTCTGGTTAAAGAATAAAGAAACCACAGGAATAAAAGGCACAGAATAAGGAATACAGCCAATGGTATTGTAATAGTGTTGCCTGGTGACAGATGGCAGCCCCACTTATAGTGAGTATAGCATAACGTATACACTTAGAGTCACTTATGTTTTACACCTGAAACTAACATAACACTGGGTCAACTAAACACCAACAAAAATGAGTAATTAAAAAAAAAAAAAAGGTTAACCATCATTTCGTTCACTGACACCGCAAGGAAAGTCTCTGGGCTTATTTTTCTGAACTTAAAGTCAACCACCCTCTTTTAACTTTGACATTTATGCCTATTGCTGAAAACCATCATCAAAGCAACACAAAGCAAGGGGAAGAAAAAAAATCAATCCATTGTATGTGAAGTAAGGGCAATTCTGACACAAAAACAGGAAGAATAGCCGTGCAGTGTGGTAAACAAACCGATAAGCTTCAAAACAGGCCTAAGTGATGGAGCTGTGTGACCCGGTAAAGAAATTTCATCACTCTGAGCCTCAGTCTTTCCGTCTTTGAAGTGGGAATCATGCCATCCACTTCACAGAGATATTGTGAGTGCTCCAAGAGACAGGCCATGGAAAGCACCTGCCCAGAGGCCTACACACAGGAACCCCTTGATCAATGATAGCTTGAATCTTTTCAACCATGGAAACCAATAATATCAGTCACTAAAGGAGTATCCATGTATAAGGAATCCGTGAAGTTCTGTACGCCCAGCACCATGGTATAGAGACCGCCCATACACCCAGTGCTTTTATTTAGTGAAAAATACACTTACTAATAGTGATATTAAGGCACACCTGCATGGCTCTGTCAGTTAGTGTGTGCCTTTGGCTCAGGTCATGATTGCAGGGTCCCGGAATCAAGCCCCACATCGGGCTCCCTGCTTGGTGGGGATTCAGCTTCTCCCTCTGCCTGCCGCTCCCCCTGCTTGTGGGGTGTCTCTCTCTCTCTCTCTGTCAAATAAATAAATAAAATCTTTCAAAAATAAAAAAATAAAAGTAATATTTAGAAATGCACATTGCTTGTGCTAGCTGCTCCTTATTTATAGAACAAGTGAAAGTGAACATGAAGTCTCCACCTGAAGAGCTTCTAGTCAGGTAAGACAGAACAGTTATAAACCTCAGAGAAAAATTAACCTATGTGCATAACCAAACACAAAAGAAAGCCCTTCACAAATAGGCTTGAGGTCAAGGATGGAAAGGTTAACATCAGCCTGAACTGCGAGCTTTACATTATAGACAGCCACGCTGCCATTCTTTTGTAATTTCAGATAATCCTGATGATTGAAACTGAGAATAAGGTCTAGAGTGTGGTAAAGACCACGAAAATGCTATATATATGTTATATATATATATATGAGCAAGAGCCCGCACAAGCGTAGTGGGGCAAAGGAGCAGAGGATGAGGAAGAGAGAGAGAATCTCAAGTAGGCTCCATGCCCAGCACGGAACCCAAAGTGGAGCTTAAACTCATGACCCTGAGATAAGGACCTGGGCTGAAATCATGGGTCAGGTGTTTAACTGACTGAGCTACCAGGCATCCCTGGAAGTGCTGCTTTATTATTTAGTACTAGAACAACCATGAAAGCAGTCACTTTGTTATCTCCATCTTACAGATGAAGATACGGAGGCACAGAGAGGTGCCATAATTTACCCAGGGCCACACAGCTACTCAGAAGTAAAGCTGGGATTCAACACAATACAGTACTCTCCAGAGTCCAGGTCTTGGGCTAAGGCCACACCATATTAGAAGTTGAATCCATTTCCCATCACATGGATAAGACTAACTGCTTGGGTACATAAATGAAGACAAAGGCAAAACTAAGAAAGATAAAGGTTAAAGGTTTGGGGATTTTTTCCCCCTGTAAAATATAAAGCAATATAACCAACATGGGAATGGTGCTAGGAAGACAGTGGTTCAAAATTCACTTCATTGAATATGTATTTTATTGCTGTCAGGGTTGCAGTCTCAGTTTTCATGTGGCAAATGATAACTCAAAGCTTGGACGGATATGCTATTCTGTCCTGCCCCTCAGGCCTGGAATAGAAGCTTGCAGGCTCGTCAAGCCTGCCGCAAAGTGTAGCTAATCAGTTACAGCAGCCAGAAATAGTATATATTCATGAGTACAGCAGTGGCCTTTAACCCACGGAGCAGGACCATTCCAGAGGATGGAAAACCAAACCTTGCAGTAAAACCTCAACTTTCACCCTGATTTCCTGTCCTGGGCAGGCCCAGAGAAGTCATTTTCGGCTTAGCCTTGCTGATAGTCATCTGCGTCACAAAACTATTACCCACCGGGCGCCTTCCTACTTAACTCAATGTGTTCTGAGCCTGATAACCGAGACTGCTGGGGAGCCGGCTCAGGACTGGAGTTAATACAGAGACTCAATTGCATTTCACCCCAGAGGGGGCTGCTTACAGGTCAGTGCCGAGATAATCAGCCAAGCAGCTTATGCTCCAGACATCCGCCGGTTGTATTATAAACTGGGAAAATTCAAAAACATCTATTGACAAATAAAAGTGACAAGTGAAATGCTGGGAGAACCGCCTCCTTATTTTCTTAATCGAGATTGGATACGGCAAGTGACATTTCCCCAGGCGCGGTTTTGTTTTTCCTTCCCATCCCTCCTCCCAAATATTTTATGTTAAATCTTGGTCTTGGAGACTGAGAAACAATGGGAATTCAGTAACAGCTTTCCCAGCCGAGATAGCCATGGCTTGATATATGACAAAATACCAGTGACAGAATGGCCTCACTGATTCAGAGGAAGTCATGGCTGTATACATTTTTGAGGTTTAAAATTTCTTTATCTCTCGCTAAGCCAAGATGCATTTTTGTAGAGGTATTAAATAAAAAGTTTTGTTCCAGGTACTGTGGTTTACACAGAATGTATCTCTATCAAATATACGCCAAACAGGTTATAAATTAAGGATTCCATTCAATAAGGCACGATCTTAACGTCACCAGGTTTGACCATCACCTACATACGTCATGCCCTGACCTTCAGTGCACTTTGGACCACAGACTATGCACAAAAGGGCTACTCCTATTCCACGGGTTGGATCTCTCAAAGACCAAGAAGTGAGATCTCAAAGTGTCCTTTGTCCAGTGGAAGGAGAATCAAAAAGATGAAATGCTTTTCATTCTAACAGAGGGCCTTCAGCATCAGAAAAAAGAGTTTAGATATAGTATGGCATTAAAGATTTTTTAAGAAAAGAGGTGGCTTGATTTCCTAGGGAAGTGTTTCTAAAAATTTAATCTGGAAAACATGCAGCATTGGTAAGAGGTAAATATTGGAAGCAGGAAGACAAGTTAAAAAAAAAAAGTATGGATATGGAATGAATAAGCCATGGGGACAAAAGGTCCTACACTGGGAATATTGTCAATGACACTATAATAGCGCTGTACGGTGACAGATGGTAGCCACACTTGCCATAAGCACAGCATAATGAACAGACTTGTCAAATCACATGCTGTACACCTCAAACAAGTGTAACATCGTGTCAACTATACTTCGATAAAATAATTAAATTAAAAATCTACTATGAAATTTAGGCAGGGAATAGTTGTTCAAAGTAGAATAATAGAGACTCTATTACCACCCCAACCTGAAACAATTAAGAGAGCAAACAAAATACTCTAAGGGTTTTCAGACATCGGATATCAGGCATAGGACAATGATTCCTATACAAGGGTAAACAGATAAGGGAAGCCCCATGATTGCCTCAGCTTACTGTCAAGACAAAGTTTCCAGGCCACCACACAGACAGAGGGAACTCAGGCAGAATCCAACAGTGTCCCTGAGTTAAGAAGATGGTATGGGGGAGGGGGCTGTCCAGGGAGGTCATGGTGGCTTAAGTTTACAGGGCAGGGTAACAGAGGTGACACCATAGAGAAGGAGCTCCATAGAGCTGTTGAAGTCCGAACACCTAGTACTTTAGAATGTAGCCTTATTTGAACACAGGGTCACTACAGATAGAATTAGTTAAGATGAGGTCACACTGGGGGTGCCTAGGTGGCTCAGTGGGTTAAGCGTCTGCCTCCAGCTCAGGTCATGACCCCAGGGTCCTGGGATCAAGCCCCGCACTGGGCTCCCCACTCAGCGGGGAGTCTGCTTACTGCTTTCGCTCATGCTCACACTCTCTCTCTCTCAAATAAATAAATAAAATCTTGGGAAAAAAAAGACGACGTCATGCTGGAGTAGGGTACGCCCCTAATCCAGTATGACTGGTGTCCTTGTAGAAAGGGGAAATTTGGACACAGACACACACAGAAAGAATGCCACGTGAACATTAAGGCCAAGATACTTCTACCAACAAGGAATGTCATAGATTACCATTAAACCATCTGGAGCTGGGTGAGAGGCAGAGAAGAAGTTATTCCTCACAGCACTCAAAAGGAACCAACCCTACTGACACCTTGATCTCAGACATCCAGTCTCCAGAACTGTGAGACAGTACATTTTTAAGCCCTCAGTCTGTGGTACCTTAGGATGGCAGCCCTAGCTAACTAACACAATGGACATAAAATAATATGTCTTATTGTTAAATCTTGTATTAGTCAGGTTTCTCTAGAGAAAAAGATTTTTTTAATAAGGAATTGGTTGACACATTTATGGAGACTGAGAAGTCCCAAGATCGGCAATCGGCAAGCTAGAGACCCAAGAAGAGTCAAGGCTGCAGCTCAAGTCCAAACGCAGAAAATACAGCAGCTCAAGTCATCAGGCGGGAGGGGGTCCCTCTTACTCAGCCTTTACATTCTGTTCAGGTCTTTGATTGCATGAGGTCGACCCTCACTGAAGAGGACAATCTGCTTTCCTCAGTGGTCTATGAATTCTAAGGTTAATCTCATGTAAAAAACACCCCAACAAACATACCCAGAGTAATGTTTGGCCAAATGGCTGGGCACTCTGTGGCCTACTCAAGTTGACAAATAAAATTAATCACCAAGGGTGTGCATCATAGCATCAACAAAACTGTGCACTTCTGGTATGTTTAGTGTGGTTTTTGTTTTTTGCATTTGTTTTTGTTTCTTTTGGAAATTGCTTGCTCCTATCCTTGGCCCCATTTTCACCTAAACGCTCTGTGTGCATATAAATAAACAAACAAACAAACTCGGTGTTTGCTTAATTAAAAGGCCATAGAACAATTAAGAAGCATGCTGAGAGCAGATACAAGCATCCATAATTCAAAACTATTTTTATTTTCAAATGTTCCCTTGCAGTTATTTTTCATTCTGAAAGCTTATTCTTGCATGATAGGAGACATAATATATAATTTTGTATTATGGTGTCTTGATTTATTTGACATCAAATCTTAAAATACCATTCGATATCCTATCCTAAACTCCAAGTGGGGAGGAGGAGGCAGTTTAAAAAGGAAGTATTTGTTGAAATAGAACCAGAGGTGAAAAGGGGTGCTATATTTCGTTCCCCTCCTTACTCCTTTCCCCCTCCTTACTTCTCATGTACCGGCTTTTGTCTCTCTTACAATTTTGCTATACACTCTAGAAATGGCTCTGCACTGCCTTCCATGATTAAAGAACTTTGTGTCAACTCTGACCATCTGGGGCAGGTTCTCCTCTCAGATCTAACCTGGCAAGGCCTGCTCACTACAAATTGGTGATATAAACTAATTTAAATGGAATGAGGCCCAGAGCAGAAGGTTCTGGAAACAGTGGTTTTTGTTTGTTTTTGTTTTTTCAAGTCACATCCAATCAGGTCTGAAAATCACATACGTAGCAAAGGACCTTTCAGATATGCTGAGCCAAGCATGTCTGAAAGGCTGTGTTTCTCCAAGGGGTTCAGGTTACTTCCCTTGTACCCTAAGCAGTTATTTCTTGAAAGACACAGCTGGAGACCAGCTTGAGGCAATTTTTCTCCAGCAAAGCAGCCTAGGGCATTGGAGACACACAAACACACACACACACACACACACACACACACACACACAGCAGCCTAGGGCATTGGAAACTCTCTCTCTCTCTCTCTCTCTCTCTCTCATTTAGAATTAGGAGGCCCAGAAAGATGGGGAAAGAGAGTGACTTCAATTTACACCTGGAATGAGTACTGGGACAAAGATTCTAATCTGTTTCCTCATGTGTTAAAAGGAGTTATTGGCTCGAATACCCTTTCAATTTAAGGTTAACCTCTATTCTACAACCCTAAATCTTTTGGTTGATAGACTGAGTTCAAATCGTGGCTTTGCCTCTTATTAGCTATATAATTTTGTTCAAGTATTTATCTGTAGTTTTTACAGATAAAGAACCACCTCACTGATCAGTTATATGGAAAATATGAAGTTCAATGCTTAGCATAGAGCCACCAATTAATAGCAGTAACAGATCATAAAAATTAATTCCCTTTTCACTAATACACAGAAACCTTTTCCATTTTAAAGAATGATTAAAATGTTTAAAATCTAGGATTCTAAAGAACAGTAATTGAGGGATGCCTGGGTGGCTTAGTAGGTTAAGCCACTGCCTTTGGCTCAGGTCATGATCCCAGGGTCCTGGGATCGAGCCCCACATCAGACTCCCTGCTTGGCGGGAAGCATGCTTCTCCCTCTCCCACAAACCCTGCTTGTGCTTCCTCTCGCTGTGTCTCTCTCTGTCAAATAAATAAATAAAATCCTTTAAAAAAAGAAAAAGAACAGTAATTGAATTTGCTAACCTTATCCATGAAAAATCTGAACATGAGACCTGATCAAATCACCCAGCTAGTTAGTTGTAGAACCAAAACTAGAAGCTTGGAGCACTGGCCCTCAGCTCTGCCTGCTATATCCCTCTCCAGGCCCACTTCCAGTCTGCCTTATTCCCAGATTAGAAACTCTCAGCAGTCTGGGTATCCTGGTATCAATGCCTCTACTTTCCCTCCACCTTCTAAAGGTTCCTCCAAGGGGAGGATAAAGCCCCCTTGGGTCTTACTCCTGATCATGCCAATTCCTAGAAAGGTAAGGCTTGCCCAACCTGAATTCAACTCTGTTACTTATCTAGGCCATTCAGTCAACTAAGTGGAGCAGCTCCCTGCTCTAGTTCTTTCTTTTCCCACCACCTGTGCCCTTGGATAATCCATGGGTCTGGTCACAGGATTGCTCTTCCTCACTTTGATTTCAAATAACTTATTTTCCCAAAGGGAGTAGCCAGTGCCCTATGGAGGAAAAAAGAACACCTCTCTCTCTGCTTGATAATGTATTTCCCCTCCTCCCTATTGGTGAAACCTAATCAGAGGACTTTTCCAACAACTTGCTTCTCCATTTAGTTCCCAACATGGAATATCCCAACTTGGGATATTCTGGGTATATGAGAAGGGAGAGAACAATTATTAAGGTTCAGAAGAGGTCACAGATCCTCCTCTCCAGAAATCATAAAAGAGAAACTGAGGCCAAGAGGGGTTCAGTGATAGCTTCTTTGATTCAAGAGCTACGTGGTGGAGTTTATTGGATCAGACATGAGGAGAATTGGTAAACAAACCTTAGAAGTTTGGGGTTTCAGAACCATCTGCAATATTTTTCTTTTTTTTTTCCTTTTCTGGATGTAAGGGAGGAGATGGGAGGAGACAGAACAGGCTAGCAGTGGAAAAGGAAAGATATGGTGGCAACCATGGAAGAGATGAACAGAGATTGTTTTACCCTATCTTCATCAGAGTTTTCAATATACTGTGGGAAGGGGAAACAAAGGCAGCACATACCAAAGAGGAAGGGTCTGGATCACAGGTTGTAAAAGGGACCACAAGCTGTAAATGCTGAGCTTTCCAGGGAAACTAGAATACGTGTGCCTGAATAAGTGTCAGCTTGTAGGGAGACCCGGGTGGCTCAGTCAGTTGAGGGTCTGACTCTTGGCTTTGGCTCATGTCATGATCTCAGCATCCTGGGATTGAGCCCCATGAGGCTGCCTTATTTATGACCACTGAAATTCATGTCAATGAACAGAGTAAGAATTGAGAGCACAACCTATACCAGACTCCAAAAAAAGTCATATATACGTATACACATACATATATACACACATATATATTTACCAATGCCTTTTCCTTCCTGGTTATTGTTAATCTGTGTGTTTTCACTCTTACAGGTCAATTTTATTAGAGGCACAATTTATTTAAGAAGTCATTCTGGGGCATGGACTTAAGTATTTTGTATGACATATTCATGCAGAGAAACACCAGAAAACAGTTCATATTTCATTAAACTAGTCACATGGGAGACTTTCAAGAGGAAACATTCAAAAATGTTCTAACCAGATATGGGACTAGGGACATGGCAGGACTGAAGCCCCGGTTCAAAGCCATGGATGGCTCAAGACACAAAATTTATTTCATTCCTTTTTTACCTAGCTATTCTTCTGACATTACATTACAGAACTTTGCTTTGTTGAATACTGTCTATGTAAAGGTTGAAAAAGAAAACTTCTATGCTAAGTACATTTAATCAAGATCATAACAGAAGTATATAAGAGTAGGTAAAGATAATAGATTGAACAATTTCACTTCAATAACTTAAAGGCATAAAACCATAAGGATTTGGTAAACAGGAGGACACACAAAAAGTTAACAACATTTTAGAAACTGGAAAGCTGATGGGCAAGCAAGAGTAAAGGATTTTAGGAGAAATGAACACTTGATCTTAAGCCAGCAGCAAGGAAACAACTCGAAGTACATCAATTCACACAAGAAAATCCTCAAAGGCAGCAGTAGGTACCTCTAGAAGGGAGGAAAGCCAGGAAAAAGAAAGATTTAAAATAACAAAGATGAGCTAAAATCTATTTAGGCAGCAGTTAGGTCCCCAGATCCTTTCCTCCACTCCTTGAAACTTCTTCCGCTCACCCCAGAACATTATCGAAGATTTATTCTCTAGAAGGAGAAAAGTAGAGTCTTTGTGTCTGGTATCCTCCAGCTCAGTCAAGATACAAACAGACTGAGTATATCAATACTGGATGGTGAAGTCTCCCCAGACCTCTGCCCTACTCTGCACCCAAAAATACTGGTCATTATGCCTTTACCCTCTACTGAAAAAGACCTTGCTCAGGAATACAACCAGTGAAAGAGGTAAACCTAATCAAAGTCCCCCCCTCCCAAAAATGGCCCAGCCAGATAACCCTACAGGGATATTCACAGATGACAACTCCCACTGGTGTGACAAGCTTCCTATCAGCTTTTTAGTGTCCCTCTTATAAATGGAAATGGACAGCCAAGGATCACCAGATATGCAGGAAAAAAGCAATGAGAGGAAACAGATCATCTGTCTGATATTTCTTCTCCGTGAACAATTCTCTATCAACACCTCACTGAGCTGAGAAAATACAGCAATCATGAAAAAAAAAAAAGAACAGGACAAAGAGAAACAGAGATTTAAGCAGACTCTTGAAAAATCAAAAATGTTAGTACATGTATATGTTACATGACAAGTAGACCCACAAATGCATATACTCAATCATCTCAAATACATACCAGGTTTTCCTCTATCTTGTCCTTGTGAACAAGGACACACACATTCATGGCTGAAAGGTTCTTTTAAACACTTCAGGAACTAAGCCTGTGTACACAAAATCCGAAGACATACCCCATGTACACAAAATTAGAGTCCAATAGAACAGTTTTCTTATACCCATTACAATAATTTACACCATTTACTGAATGGCTACTATGTAGTAATAATTAAGCTGGGTGACTTTTCTACATTTTCTCATTAATCCTCATTACTCATTAATCCTCAATAAGTATGAGTATTAATCCTCAATACTGCCCTTCAGTACTACTAGAGAGGTGAAGGAACTGGCTAGCACTCAGATGGTAAATGAGGGAGATGTGGGATATGCCCAAATCTCCCCAAGCCCAAACCCGTTCAAGTACAACATGGGTAGTATGAAATCCACTCAATGGCTGGCCTCATTACCAATAGATTTAAGGTCTTTGCATGGGGACAGCCTAGCTGGTCTATCCTTGCAATGTTCTGTTATTCATTCTCCTCCTCCATGTTGAATCATCCATGCACAAACCATTCTTCTGAACATTCCAGACTATGACAATACACTGCTTGGCTAAGATAATGCTATCATTTTATACCCAGAGACACATACAAACACACATAAATTTTACATGTCTCTTCCTTAGTTTATTACTGCTTTTCTCCCCCAGGAATATTTCTTCCCCAACTGTGTCTGGGCACTAGGGCTGACGAACTCTGGCAGGATTTTAAGAGCACAGAGCTGTCACCTTTCCTGCCGAGCTGGTAAGTACTTACCATTCTGGTAAGTAACTGTTTGGTTTTATGGCCAAAAGTCAGTCTCAGAACCTGCCCTCCTTTCAGCCAAGTAGCAGACACAGAACATCCAGATTACAAAATCTGTTCTGCCAAATTAAAGGCTACTGTAAATTGGTGGTTTATTCAAATGAAGCTTTAAGAAGGGGATAGGGTTCTCGGTGGCACAAGTCTTGTTTATATGGGATACAGCAGGGAACTATCACATTCTAACCTCCTGTAGGCTATCAGCCTGCTGGCCTTCCCGCCTCTTGACCACCTCCAGAGTGCCAAAGGACCCTGCTTAATGAAGGGGTGGCAACATATGACACACAGATTTACAGGGCCCCGAACTAAATTTTCTCAGTGCACCAAGTTAATGAGGCTTTGAGAATTGAGTCACATTGAACCATCACCCAGATATCGTCTGAGGTCAGACATTACTAGCCAGAGTATCTGGGTACTTGCTGACTTTGGTTACAGAGGGTGGTTTGTTTCTCATTCTGAGATTTACTATGGTTTTGGACCTTCGCTCATATAGCCCCTAACTTCAGATCTCTCGTATTTTTCTAGGATTAAGGTAAAAGGGTGGTGTGAGGAATGCACTACCAAACAAATATATTGTCTGATTTTAACCCATTTTTTTTTTTTTGCACAGAATTTTGGAGAATTTCTCCAAGACCGGTTCATGGATCACTTACAACAGGAATACCCAGGAAGCATGGATCTTAAGCTCTGCTTACATGGCACTTGACCTAAGACAAAGGTCTTCATACAAGTAGTTTATCTTGGGAGTGAAGACGGGGAGCAGGAGTAAGGACAAAACAACACAAGAATGCAACCAACAAGTTGGCCACTGCCTCTGGAGACTAGTAGCTGATTTTGGCAAGATCCTTAAAGACCATAGTGCAAAGGGTTTCAGACCTATTCACATAAGGATGAGAGAAGGAAGCTTTTATTCACTGGATTTCATCTCCCATTGGTCAAGTGTGGCCCATGGGGTATTAATTACCCCCATATTTCTGAGTCATTCACATGTCACTACTGAGTGAGCTGCAGCAGGCATTCCATGAGATCGTACTGGAGAAACCTGAGCAAAAAGGAAGACTTACTGTCTGCGAGGGAGGGGAGAGGTATATCCAGATGCCCTCGTATGAAATGGACCAAAATATGCTTAGAACTGGTTGGCATCAGGTCACTGGAGTCCAAGATGGAGCCAGAATTAGTAACAGCAGAACAAGGAGTTGCCAATACAGTATGTAAAAATGCCACTTCTGAGGGGCACCTGGGTGGCACAGTCCAATGAGCATCCAACTCTTAGTTTCAGGTCGGGTCATGATCCCGGTATCATGGGATCAGCCCCACACTGGGCTCAGCGATCGGTGTGGAGTTCGCTTGGCGCACTCTCCCTGTATCTTTTCCCCTCCTGCTCATGCTTGCTTGCTCGCTCTCTCTCTTGCTCTCTCTCTCCCTCTCTCTAAAATAAATAAATAAATCTTTTTTTTTTTTTAATGTTACTTCCTAGTAACCCATCCACTATTACGGATCTGCCTCGCTCAAAATTCAAATGTTGAAGTTCTAACTCCCAGTACACCTCAGAATGTGACCTTACTTGGAACTAGGATTATCTCAGAACTGTTTAGTTACATAATTCTTCAGTTAGAGGACAGTAGGCCCCAAATCCAATTTGATTGGTATACTTAGAAAAAGGAGAAACTTGAAGAATGCCTGGTGGCTCAGTCAGTTAAGCATGTGCCTTGGGCTCAGGTCATGATCTCGGGGTCCCGGGATCAGCAGGGAGCCTGCTTCTCCCTCTCCCTCTCCCTCTCCCTCTCTCTCTGCAGTTTCCCCTGCTTGTGCTCTCTTTCTCTTTGTGTGTGTATCAAGTAAGTAAACAAACAAATAAATCTTTAAAAAAAAAAGGCAGGGGTGGAACTTGGACACAGACACTCACCAATGGAGAACACCATGCATAGACTGTAGTTATCCTGCCACAAACCAAGAAAGTACCAGAGGGGGCGCCTGGGTGGCTCAGTGGGTTAAGCCGCTGCCTTCGGCTCAGGTCATGATCTCAGGGTCCTGGGATCGAGTCCCGCATCAGGCTCTCTGCTTGGCAGGGAGCCTGCTTCCTTCTCTCTCTCTCTCTGCCTGCCTCTCCATCTACTTGTGATTTCTCTCTGTCAAATAAATAAATAAAATCTTTAAAAAAAAAAAAAAGTACCAGAGGTTAGGAGAGAGGTCTGGAACAGATCCTTTGCCAATGCCCTCTGAGGGAGCATGGCCCTAGTGACACATCGACCTCTGATTTCTAGCCCCTAGAACAATGAGACAATGAATTTCTGTTGTTTAAGCCACGCAGTTTGTGATACTTTGTTAAGACATTCTTAGAAAATGAATAAATCCGGGGCACCTGGGTGGCTCAGTGGGTTAAAGCCTCTGACTTCGGCTCAGGTCATGATCCCAGGGTCCTGGGATCAAGCCCCCACATCGGGCTATCTGCTTAGCAGGGAGCCTGCTTCCCCTTCTCTCTGCCTGCCTCTCTGCCTACTTGTAATCTCTGTCTGTGAAATAAATAAATAAATAAAATCTTTGAAAAAAAATAAATCCATGCTGCATTGGACCACTGTCTGAAGAGGTATCATTTACATGTCTGCCTTTCTAACAATGTCAACAGGAAGTTCTATGCACACTGCAAATGTATGAAACCTAATCTAGACTGAAATATCAGAGTCCCTGTGCCCATGCACCCCAAGGAAAGTCAGTCCAAAGGGCATGCTTTCACCCACACGCTCCTCTAGGACAACACACTGCATGCCAAAGCATATCAAATGTAGGGAATTCTCTTTTCAAATGTCAACTCAATGAGCAAGTTTAAGCCAGGGCTGGTACTCAAAACCATAATAGAGAGAAATGATGAAGGAACAGAGTACAACTCTAAGCCCCCACACACACCCAAAACCAAAGAACAGAGTGGATTAGTGAAGGCACAGAGTGCCCCTATCCTTCCTGTCTCTAGCAAAACATGTGTGCATACATGCAGATAGAGAGCTACATACATGTATGTATATAGAATCAGTTATAGCTTGTGAAATAAGTAATAAAACAATGCTTGGAAAAGACAGCACATTAATCTGTTATTTCACAATAGAACAGAAGTGTTCCGTATATGTAAATGTTAAGAAAATGCAGAGCAGGGTGCCTGGGTGGCTTATTCAGCCTTCAGCCCAGGCTCCTGGGATCAAAGAGATTCTGCTTCTCCCTCCTCCTCTACCCCTCCCCCCTGCTCATGCTCTCTCTTGCTCTCTCACGTGCTCTCTCTCTCTCTCTCAAATAAATAAATGAAATCTTTAAAAAAAAAAGAAAGAAAGAAAAGAAAATGCAGAGCAAATGGAAGAGATGAAGTGGAAACCCAAAATGGGAGGGGGGCACTGAAACCATCAACAAGTGCCTATTCTACCCTTGTAAATAAGTAATACCACTTGAGGGCAGGAAGCAGTTCTATCCCCCTCAGTAAGAGTCGCCACTCATTAAGTGTTCACTGAGTGCAGGACAATCTGAGATGCAGTTTTGGCCCTTGTAGGATATAGATTCCTGTTCCAGATTAAAAGTCTCCCCACCAATTTTCAACCACTCTGCAGACTGGCTGGTCTGTGCTCCCACCTCTTGGGCACAGTGCTTCAAACGGAGATAAGATAGGACTCTGAACTCTGGGTTTGGTCTGTTCCTCTTGCTAGCTACTTCTTCCAATAGACTTCAGTCCATCATATGCCCCAACTACTCCAGTCCCAATAACCTACGGGAGTGACCGAAATGGGCGCCATTGCAGGGGGACCTTTTTTTGACCACTGATGTAAAAAGGTACTCAATATTCTAATGAAATTTTAGAGAATGAACAAATGGTTGAATGGATAGGGCATGAAGATCATCTGTCACATGAACAACCATTTTTAGGGTGAAGGTAATGTATACTGGAAGAAGATGACCACCTTTTCACAGAGTACTTTCATATAAATTATAGGAGGGGGGCCTGGGTAGGGCTCAGTCAGTTAAACATCTGACTCTGGATTTTGGCTCAGGTCATGTCAGGTTGTGGGATGGAGGCCCACAACAGGCTCCACGCTCAGTGGGGAGTCTGCTTGAGATGCACTCTCTCTCCCTCAATCTCTCCCACTCAAATAATAAATAAATAATTGAATAAATCTTTTTAAAAAATTATAGGAAACTATAGATACAAAGGTACATGTAAATCGAAAATATGGGTAAGTAGAAAGTAAGAGCCTTAAAATGAAGCCCACTTGAAATAGACTAGAGAAGAGATTTTTTTCCTCCCTGATAGACAAGAGGTATGGGGAGAGAGACAGAGATATTGAGAGAAAGTGAAGAGAAAGAAGAGAGGTATAATACAGAACTCAAAGAGTAATTGCCTGACAGATTTATAATTGAGAGGGATTTCTTATAAGCAATCGCTTTTAAATTTCTGACTTGATAGACCTTCTCTTGCAACTCAACAACACCTAACAGAAATGGCCGCCAATAAGATATAGGCTCAATACTCATAGGAATTTTTGTCCATTTTATTCATGCCATCTAGAGCCTCATGCTAAACAGCGCGCTCAGTAGAGGCATACCTAAATCTACAAAGTTGGAGGTATGGCTTAAGCAAATAGATGACTTTGCAATCTCCTTGAGCTACACCCTACATTGAAGGGTTTCTAACTAATACGGAAGGTGCATCAGGATATCTTCTTTTCTTTTTTAAAGATTTTATTTATTTGACAGAGAGAGAGCAGGAGAGAAAGGGAGATCACAAGTAGTCAGAGGCAGGCAGAGATGGGGGGAAGCAGGCTGCCCGCTGAGCAGAGATTTCCAAAGTGGGGCTCGATCCCGGGACCCTGAGATCATGACCGGAGCTGAAGGCAGAGGCTCAATCCACTGAGCCATCCAGGCGCCCCCCAGGATATCTTCTATCCGTCCCTCCAAATCTCTTCTCCATCCTGCTCTCCACTTTGAGAGCCTGATCTGTATGAACTCTATCAATGTCTTCCTTGTCCTTCACTGTCCAATGGGTTTGGCTCATGAAGACCCTTGCCAAAAGATCGGAGAGAAAATTAAATGAGGCCAGGGTATGTATTTCCGTATGTCCCTCCCTGCCAATTTGCCTCCAGATAAATGGCTTTCTCACTCAAAAGCAACCATCTCTAAAAAACGCTCACTTTTGGGGTCCCAGTAAGTATTTTCTCATCTCCCTTAAGGCCAAGCAATAATAACATCCTTACAGGTATCAGCACTAAAGTCTTTGGTTCCTGAAGTACCTTTTATGGTTTCCCTATATCATGCCCACATCTTTATAAATAGTGCCCTTATTAAGTTCTCCTTAAATCATCCAGTTCAAAAGCATCATCTGTTTCCTGTCAGGGACCTGACTAATTCAAATTAGCTCTTTTCAAAAATAGTCCCCTCCAATGTGCATCTTGACCTCAAAAACTTAAAGAGTTCACTGAAAATGGATTTTCACTAGAAATCATCTAAGGAACAAAGGAGACAAATATTCATATGAGAAGAGAATTACATTTTATCTACAGAATTCTGTAGGTGTTTCTAATGGCTACAGCAAAGACAACCCAGTGACCTATTTTTGCAGACACATCCTTTTGCATGCATGATCAATCTGCCTGTAACACACTAGTCTGAAAAAGACCACAGAATTACAGACCTGGAAAGATGTAAAAATCTTTAATAACCCGTTTGGTCTCTGCCTGGAGCTATTGGTGAAATTTTTTTTTTCCTGGGTTTGTACTGAATGTATGGTGCCAGGGAAAGAAGTGGAACACCCCGAGAAATAATTCCCCTAGAACTGCTTTGTTTTCTATAGACTGAAATTAGTCTGATTATTTCATAATCTTACTTAGATGTATTTTAAGTGAAGAGAACCTTAATCTCGGGTTATATATCCCAAGGAACTCAGATTCTTTGACAAAACATTAAGAGGATTTGCAAGCACATGAGCAATACCATTTCCTGAAAAATCTAACAGAGCATTGGATTTGCCCTCTGCACATAGCAGAGGCCACACGATCTAGGCCAAAGTTAGGTTGACCAGGACTTGATCTATTATCTAGATCCTGAAGCAAGGATAACATTGATCTTGTTCATCAGTATGGTCAGTGCCACAGAGAAGACAATACATATTTGTTGGAAGAATTAATGATGAGTCACCAAAAGATCACAGTAAGGGGACATGGAAGAGAGAAAACATGAAAAGCATGGGGCTTCCTTTCCTTAGTTCTATGCAGACCAGAATAGATCTTTGGCTATACCCAAGGGACTGGATTGCTGGATTCAAGCTTCACTTTGCATGTAATTATCTAATACTAGCGTGTCCAGCGCTAAATCATAAAAGAAACCAAAAGCAGGGCCTCTGCCTTCACAGAGAGTACAGGATTGTTGTAGCTCTTCATCTTGCTTTTCACTTTTGTTTTCTTTGATGACCCCAAGGTACTTTGAAGAACTATGTGAAAAGCGTTAACAGCCAGGGTTTCCAGAGGTTCTATTTGTACCTCAAGCTACCCATTCTTCCAAAATGGGACCCAGAAGAGTTGTCAAACTTATCTAACGCCTTCCTTGGTTCTCATGGTAGCTTCTTTACTTTTGGGGCTCCATTTAAATAGTGAATGTATGGGGGCTTTTGGGTGGCTCAGTCAGTAAGACATCCGACTCTTGATTTCAGCCCAGGTCATGATCTCAGGGTCATGATATCAAGCCCCACGTCAGAGTCTGCTTCTCTCTCTCTCATTCTGCCCCCACGCGCCTCTCTTTCTCTCTCTCTCTCTCTAATAAATAAATAAATAAATCTTTTAAAATAAGTAAAAATAAAAAGGGAATGTATGGGGTGCCTGGCTCGCTCAATCAGTGGAGTGTGTAACTCCTGATCTCAGGGTTTTAAGTTCAAGCCCCACACTGGGTGTAAAGACTACTTGAAAATAAAATCTTAAAAAAAAATAGTGACTGTGTGATGAACACACCTAAAATACGGAGCAAATAGGAGGCACTAGGAAATGTGAATGTTCTCCCAGCAGGGAAGGGGAGATGAATTTGTGTCAATAGCAACAAGGGGAGATGAAGCCTAGCACAGCAGCACTGTGATTGGGTACCAGAGGGGCTTTGCTTCTGCTAAGGGTCTTGGGAGAATTCTCAGCCAAAGTGCATTTCAAAAATAATTTCAGAACCTTTCTGAAAGGCTGGAGCAGTGGCAGACTACTAGGAACAGTTGAAAGTTGGCTTTCACCTTGGAATTGAGACAAAATTTCATATTCTGTTTCTATCTCAACCTCTGAAAGGCTGAACAAACACCCACATCAACGTCACTTCTGGCATCCCTGAATAACACCCATAATATTAAAAAGGCATGTTGTTTGTTCAGGTTTATCATTAACACCTCAGTATTTGTTTATAAATAAATAAATAATCTATAACCTGAAAGGAAAGTCTAGTTTATGAGATTTCTAATATTGAAATTCTATCAGTCCACTGAAGTAAAAATATGTGATTATTATTAGAGTAAAATGTAATATAATTTTTAAAAGATGTAATCACTGCATTACACCTAATATTTCAGCATCCATAAACTGAGCAACCCCCAAAATGGGATATTTCATACAATCATTAGTTTTTGCCCATTTGCTGTTTTTTTCATTAAAGTCTCGAAAACACAGGAGGAATCATGGGTACCTGAAGAGGGTACCATGTGTGGATCTGGGGGAAGGACAGATTTCCACAAGTAAGTGCTAAAGAAGTGCCATCACCTGGTCCAAGCCCACTTAGATCAAACTTTCCAACTTGAGGTGGCACCTGACTGGCTTACGCAGTAGAGCAGGTGACTCTTAATCTAGGGATTGTGAGTTCAAGCTCCACGTCGAGTGTACAGCTTACTTAAGAAAAATAAAAATAAGACCATGTTTATAAACATACCTGGTATGGGCACCTGGGTGGCTCAGTAGGTTAAGCATCTGCCTTTGGCTCAGATCATGATCCCAGAATCCTGGGACTGAGTTCCACATCGGGCTCCCTGCTCAGTGGGGAGTCTGCTTCTCCCTCTGCTGCTCTCTCTTTCTGTCAAATAAATCAATAAAATCTTTAAATAAATAAATAAATAAGTAAACCTGGTGCTAAATAAAGATTCATTACAAAAAAGATTTCCAACTTGAGGAAGAAGAGGCCAAGAGTGCATGGGGTGACAGTCTTGCAGGGTTTTGGGGGGATTTGGGGAGGTTGTTTGTTTTTTTTGGTGACCTAAGTTAGTCTCTCTCTCCTTGGGAATGGTCTGATCTGGAATTTTAATGTTCTTTCCCAGGGATCGAGGAGTATCACAACCTCCTCCTTTCACAGGTGACAGATGCTGGCAAATTATGTGACATTTATTGTCACTCAGCTAAACTAAGTCTATCAGTATTGAAGAAATAAAAATGAGATTGAATCAAGAAAACTAAACTCTGATATGCAAATCTCTTTAATTATATGTTTGGGGTGCCTGGGTGGCTCATTCACTTGAGTGTCCAACTCTAGATCTCAGCTCAGGTCTTTGATCTCAAGGTTGGGAGTTCAAGTCCCACATTGGGCTTCCAGTCAGTAGAGCATGCATTTCTTGATCTTAGGGTCATGAGTTTGAGCCCACGTTGGGGGTAGAGCTTATTTTACATATGTATATTAAATAAATGCACATTACATATGCATATTAAATAAATGCACATGTTTATATATTAAATACATATTTTATATATTATAAATTTATATATATTCAAATATATATTAATATATATAAATACATATGTTAAATAAAGAAAGATAAAAATGTGTCCTGCTGGTACATTTAGGTTGGCACACTAAACAGGCATGATATTAATTAGCGAGCCAATCCTTCCTACTAACACCTCACAACCTTCAGGAGTAATCAGAATGCCACACCCTTTGAAAATAAACCCACATCCTCAATTTAAGATAGTGATTCTCTAACTGTTCAACTCAGAGCCCTCTCAGAACCACAACATGGGGAAAATGGGACTCTGGGAAATGGACTTCCTCTGCTTCAACCAGAATATCCCTTTATCCTCACTTCCATTTATTTCATATATTGAGGAAGAGATGAAATTACATTATATGTGTGTATATATACATATAATTACATATGTTTACATATGTAATTTGAATAATTTACATGTAATTACATTATATGTATATATACATACACACAGGCGTATGTGTGTGTATATGTGTACACACACAGAGATAAACACAGATGGACACAAAATTTTTTCTTACTCTAAGATAAGTAAGTACAGGTAGGTTGTATCTACATCACATGCCTCCTGACATGAGAAGAATGTAGTTTTTACTTCCTTAGCACTCCTGACAGAAATGCATAACCTGCTCTACTCGTGAGAAAACAAGTACCAAACCCAAGCTGAGGGACATTCAGGGATGTGCTGGCTCATGCATACAGCGCATATGAGAGCTGACCGTGCACAGTTCTTTCCAGTGGCACATTCAGCAACATCATGTCGGTAGCTTGACGTCAGCCACAATAGGAGTATTGACACCATGGAAATCGGCAAATGCTACACAGCATGACTTTTCCAGACAGACATCTGTTAAACTTTTACCTAATCACTGCTGGATATTCTGAAGAATAATTGCCCTGTACTTTGAAAATGCCAGTGTCATGAAAGACAAGTAATGCTGAGAAATGTTCCAAAAGAAATATAACGCTAAGAGCATTGAGAACCATGGATGGGTTCCTGGGCAGAAAAGAAATTTTATTCTCCAAGTTATTACTGAAATAATTTGTAAAACTGGAATATGAATTGGAGATTAGGTAAAACTTAAATGTATTTCCTAAGAATAAGAACTTTTTTGCATAACGATGGTGTAATTATCAAAATCGGGAAATATAATACAATATTGTTAATGGGGAAAGGAGTACAATGTATTCAGCATGCTCTCAAATGGTTCAGGAATAATTACACTTAGAAACAGAGTCAGAGAGGGGTGCCTGGGTGGCCAAGTTGGTTAAGGGTCTGCCTTCAGCTCAGGTCATGATCCCAGAGTCCTGGGATGGAGCCCTGCACGGGGCTCCCTGCTCAGTGGGAAGCCTGCGTCTCCCTCTGCCTCCACCCTCCCCCTCTCCGGCTAGTACTCCGTCTCTCTCTCTCAAACAAATAAATTCAGAAAAAGAAAGAAGGAAGGAAAGAAAGAAAGAAAGAAAGAAAGAAAGAAAGGAGGTGGGGGAGGGAGGAAGGAAGGAAGAGAAAATGATAAAAAACAAAGTGGTAAGAGGTTTCCAGCTGGGGCATGAGGATAAAGGTATACAGAAATCTTGGTACTCTCCCTAGAACGAATCATAAATTTGTTCAACATATTGTTTTCACTTTTTATTTTGAGAAAAGTTCAAACTTGGTGGAGGGGAACCCATTCAACCTTGCCAATCCTCTAAGAAATACATGGTAAACAGTAAAGTCACACTTTATACCATGAAAATAATAGAACCACTTAAAATGTTGACACCCAAGGCTGGCAAGTGAGGTGTAAATGTTTAGTGCATTTTAAACTGCTGTAAACATTTTGGAAAGCAATCTAGCAATATCTCAAAAGCTGTCTAAACATTCACAACCCTCTGAACAGTAGCAGTCGTCCTCAAATTTGAGACTGCTCTGTAGTGCAAGAATTACAAACCAGCAAACTGTCCTACAGAAATACAATTGAGTATGGGTGCCTGGGTGGCTCAGGCAGTTCAGCATATGACTCTTGATTTCAGCTCAGCTCAATATCTCAGGGTCATGGGATCAAGCCCTGTCTGTATCCAGCTCCACACTCAGCAGCGAGTCTTGCTTGTCCCTCTCCCTCTTGCTCCTTTCCCTGCTTGTGCTCACTCTCTAGGCACAGCAGCAGGCAGAGAGAGAAGGGGAAGCAGGCTCTCTGCTCAATCCCAGGACCCTGAGATCATGACCTGAGTTGAAGGCAGAAGTTTAACCCACTAAGCCACCCAGGTGCCCCAACAAATAAAATCTTAAAAAAAAAGAATACAACTGAGTAAAACTTGCCACAGAAATCCGTAACACTTATATTTATTAAGACTATGTAATAATATGTAAAAATTATCTTTATGTGAAAAAATCAGAATATAAAATAATCTATATCTACAAAATTTTTTAAAAGGTACATGAGAACAAATATTGGAAGGGACCCGGAACAATGAAAGCTGTTGCCCCATGAGTGTGGCACAATTGAGGGAAAGATATTTTCTACTTGAAATATCTTTTAACTCATGATTTATAGTTAAATGGTTATAACTTTTTTTTGAAGATTTTATTTATTTATTTCTTTGACAGACAGAGATCACAAGTAGGCAGAGAGGCAGGCAGAGAGAGGAAGCAGGCTCCCCGCTGAGCAGAGAGCCCCATGCGGGGCTCGATCCCAGGACCCTGGGATCATGACCCAAGCTGAATGCAGAGGCTTTAATCCACTGAGCCACCCAGGCACCCCAATATTATAACTTTTAACTTCTTCTTTACGGTTATCAATACTGCCACAATTGTACAAGTTAAGTTCAGGCTGGGATTTGAATTCAGGGCACTGACTCCATCACACCATCTTCCCATGGCCTGAAGGTGCATTGCAAAACAGCAAATGCGGATCTTTCGGGACCATTGATGGGCTTTTCCTCTCTTTTCCCCACCTTTCCTCTAACTGTCCATCATCTCAGGTGCGTGCCCCACGCTCTCAAAGAGCTAAGGAAGGAATATATCACATGTGGGTACTCCCCAGGAAACATGAGTTGTCACGTTTCCACTCGTGAGAGGATTCACATTTTCCAAATAATCAGAAAGTGTTAACAGAATACAGCCAAACATGCAGGCTCATGCCAGATGCTGTAGGCTTCAAAACACAATTATAAGAAAAACAATGCACAACAAAGTCATTTCTAAGAGAAAATTTCAAAGGTACCTGGCAGGGCGGCAGAGAGAGAGGGTGGGAGGGACTTTCCTACGAGAGCCCCTGGAATAATGTCCCAGGGGCAGCTGGCTTCAACCCGCACTCCTGTTCTGAGGAACTGTGTCTCACACAGACTCCACACATGTGCTATTTTTCTTCCTCCATTCCCCTGCCAGCTCGGGCACCAGCAAATGTGATACCATTCTTCACTCTGAGTTTTTCTTTCTACCAGTCACTTGTTCGTAAATTTCCCTCACTGCATCATTGAAATCTGTCTCAACGTTCCTGATAAATTCCCCACGCCCTTACCTCCCATCATCCATAATATTATCTCCTTCTTTTCGAGGAATCTGCTTGACATTCAGCTGCAAAGTCACCAACTAGTGTTTTCTTACTGTTCATCTTCTTACACGTGCGGGGGGAGAAAAATTCGGCTCTCCAACTAATTGGATCATCTCCATGCATTTTTAAGAAAGGGTGCAAAATGGTCAAGCTTGCTTTCATGAAGTCTTCCAGGCATCTCTTCAGCGGTTTTTCTGAACTCCATTTCGCTGCTCGTTCTCTCTCTCTCATTAGCTCTCATTTCTTCCCAGACAAAGCTAAGGAGTGAGGGTCGGGGAGAGAGAATGTGGGACAGGCTGTTTTGACAAGTGCAATTGCAAAGGAGACGTTCGTTGTAGCCATAATCTAGCTGTTTTGGAAGCTTTCCCTCTGAAATAGTTCCCATAACATAGAGAACACTTAATGCAATCATACAGCTTACAGTAAATGTCTAACAAGTGTGGGCATAAATGCTGCTCTTTTTATTGTCTGGCTAAGCATAATATGAGCTTGCACAGAAGACAAATACAGAGACTGACCACTGGAGTGAAGAAATACCCTTTCTACCATGGGACTGGCCAGTGCGGAAGCTGTCCAAGTCTCTTCCAGCCAGCCAAGAGTAGCTGACCATACAATGGAGCATCACATCACCATCTGTGCTGTCTCCTTCATCCTAACACCTTCCTTCCTTCCACTGCTCACTTCTAATGCAGGTTGTGATTTGGGTATAATCCACATCCCACCTGAAAACCAAAGGACATCCCCAGTTACTGAGACTATGGATGGTAGATCAGCCCTCTGCTTTCAGATCCCATCTGGGGATTGCTTCAGCTAAAAAAAGACCCCTATCCAAGATCCTCCCGCTACCCATCCAGCTCAATACAGGAGTATACGATGTACTTGTACACTCACAGCACACCTTGGGACAATTCTGAAGGAACACCCCAGCTTCAGAGCTCCATGTGACGTTGACTGGAAAGTCAGTCAAGATTGCATTGCAACCCAACTTCTCCCTCTGCCCAAGCCTGCTTTGAACCTCTCCCTGCATACAATAAATACCCTGGGTGCTCATCTGCCTTTTATCTTGATTCCCAGGGAATTCAACCTGCAACGCTACAGAAGGTGATTCAAGAAGAGAGATTTCATACGGAATTAAGCTATTGAAGTGCTGGATGGTGTGAGGAGTAAAGAGGAGAAGTGGAGTTTATTCCCCAGAGGTCAGGAAGAAGCTTCTCCTGCCCAGGTAGATTCCAAGCACTATGTTGACTAGTGCAGGGAAGAGATCACATACGCAGCAATCAATGAAAACAGTCAACACCCCATCAACTGTGTGATTCTCTACAACACTTCTCCAAGACTCACATGGCCTCTGCCTAAGGCAGTCAAATTAAGATAAGGATGTGACTGGAATCATCCTTCCCACCATCTTTAAAAATTTTCATGGTGACACCAGTATTTGCAGTTGCCTTGGGAAAGTAAATACTGCTTTGGGTTTATTCTCCTGGTGTGGATGCTGGGGGGAGTCACAGGGGTTTTCACTGTGCCTACTACAATGGTAGTCAACTCTATGAATACAGGAGTCAAAGTAGGGATTCTGCCAGATCCTGAGTATGTCTTTCCCAGCCATTATTCTAGAACTTGGTAAATAACCATAGTCTCAGCCTAAAACTCCATTCGTCATCTAACTTCCGGCTAAGTAAGCTTAGTTTACTTACTTACTTAGCTTAATAAACTACAGCAACATCTGACAATTCCAGGATTAGGTGAGCCTCTAACTGGCAATCCCTAATGAGGCTCTCTTTCCTGTTCCCCAGTCCATGAACACTCTGATAAATGGATCCCCATCCCCCTGGAAGAAGGTTTTGAGGCAAATTTGTAGCACATGCTTAGGACAATGTCACAAGGATCCTCTTTCCAGGGGACCCAATACCTGTTTATTCAAGGGGCTGTTTCTGTAACCTGACTCGGGTCCAAGGAGGCAATGATTCTCATTATGATAACACAAGTCAGATCTCTTTACTCGACCTAGATATCGCACCCCCAAAATTTTACAGCTCCTACACTACTTCAGTAAGCATTGTGGGTACCCTAGGGTACCCCTCAAAAACTCACCCCCTCTTTTTAAGACCAAAGCACTCATTCCCCCTCGTTGTTGAGGGTTGACAGCCAACAGTTCTCAACTGAGTCCCTCTTTGAAGCCTTGCCTGGGCCTGAAGAAAGAACATCCTTGCCAAAGATCATGTTCCCTTTGAAGAGCAGCCCATATCAAATAACTGATCACTGCAGATGCATAAAGGCCCGGCAACATTGCTCCAGATCAGAATCACGTCCACAGAATGAGCTTCAGAGCTTACTGCAGGATTAGCCGTAGCCTCTGTTGTGACCATGTCACAATTCAGCCTTTCCCTCTGCCTAATCCTGCTTCCCACTCTCCCATGGGTGTTAATCCCCAACAGCAGTCTGAAATTTCACAATGCACATCTTGCCTTAGAATTTGGTCCTGGGGAAGCTGAACTGTGACAATGAACTGGTAACTTTTTTCATTGAGGGATGCAGAAATCAATGAGCCATCCTCAGAGCTCCCTACACAACAAAACGGCCTAATTGCCACTCTGGTTCTGCTGCCCTTAACAGTAATTGGACCCATTCTGTCTCTAGCAGTTACATGTCTCCCCTTGACCTTTACCATTCTGAGATTCCATCCTTCCCAGTGAAATGAGGAAGCCCAGTTTGACTTGACCCTCTCCCACCATCATTGCGAACCTCAAGAAGGCGACTCCAACAGAGTATTCAAGTACCCATCGCCATGTACTTCTCAGTGCCTTGAGAAGGGAGTAGGTCATTATCATATTATTGGCAAATATGGTGCAAAGAGAAGTAGGGAAATGGGCCCACCCAATAAAATCACTCCAAAGTTCTAATTTTTCTGATTTCTTGAGTTCCTTCAGGCTACTTCTGGCATTTCAACCTTAGAGGCAACTCTTATGTTAGGTCTCGGTCAACCATCCCAGCCACTTCAGGTATCAAATCTGTCTGGACTGTCTAGACTGTAGAGTTTCTGTATGAAGCAAAAACTATCTATTAATAGGTAGATGTAGCCAATGTTACCTTTCACCATCTCTGGTCTAGAAATTTGAGAATTCATTCTCGTATAGACTTCCCAGACTGTCGCAGATACAAGTTAGCAGGAAGCTTGCTGTTTTACCAATGTTTAAGCTGTATCCTCCCCACTCTGTCTCTGAACTTGTCCCTTACTAAGCATACTATGGCAGGACTCCAGTTATGGGTCTGATTGAATGGAAGGTGGTGGCCATGGGTTTTGATGGAACTTGGTGACCTCTGGTAAGGTAACTTCCCCCAACGAGGTTAATACAAGGTCTTCACACAAGAGAAGAGCCACAACCACCTTGAGACAAGTGCCTGGGTATTTCTGCCCAGGTCCATATTCACAGCTTAGTGGTTCTCCTTCTGAATGCAAAATTGGGTCTCACATTTCTTCTCTCCCCACTGCCCAGGGGAATACTCACATATACAGACACAGTACATTTTTACTTTTGTGGAATTTCACCTTAATCTTGCCATTAGGTACCATCCTTTTTTCATCTCTCATTGCCATCAAGACTCACTCAAGGTAAAAATCACGAGAGAGATAACCCTGGATTCTACAGCACGTGGGTTCGTCCTGCCATGAAGCAGTTCAAGTTTGAGTGCCCAGAGACCAGGGACAGATGCCAGGTTTCCCACACTGACCTTGGGCTGCTTTATTCATCCATGTAATTAGGGTTTAATTATTGGCATACATATCTCAATTTCCTAAGTCCTGGTATGTGCACAACTGTGTTACAAAAACAAAAAAAAAGCAAGAATTCTTCTAGGACTTACAGAGCTGATATATGAGGGGTGAGTAAGAACATTACATCTTTTGTAAATGGTAATACAGCTGCAAATCCAAGCTCTAAATCCTAGTAACTTGCCTGAGGTCACACATTCAAAAGAGCTGAATTCTATTCTCAGATTTGCCTCCACCTAACTCCCACTGTGGTCTCTTGCCTGGACAGAGGAGGTACGTCATGCTTACATTCAAAACAAAGGTAGAGGAAAACAAATCCCAAAACACAATAATAATAATAATCAAGGTAGAAATCCCCATATAGTTTCTGTTTAAAAAGGAAGATTCAGGGGCACCTGACTGGCTCAGTCAGTGGAGCATGCAACTCCTGATCTCAGGTTTGAGTTCGAACCCCACGGTGGGTATAGAGATTACTTAAAAATAAAATGTTTAGGGGTGCCTTGGGTGGCTCAGTTGTTTAAGTGGCCAGCTCCGGAACTGGGTTCAAGTAGAAATCTCGGGGTCCTGGGACCGAGCCCCACATCAGGCTTCATGCTTAGTGGGGAGTCTGCTTAAGGTTTCTCTCTCCCCTTCTCCCTCTGCCCCTTCCTCGCTCATGCTCTCACTTACTCTATCTCTCTCTTTCTCTCAAATGAGTAAACAAATCTATAAAATAAAATTTAAAAAAATAAAATAAAAAGCATAAAAAGAATCATCACTTGGGAGAAGCATGAAGTAGAAAGTTAGAGATGACTATTCATTCTCCAAGAGGCACTTAATCAAATCACACAGGTCAGCATCCCAAGACCTGATCATTTCATCCACCAGGACCTGGCTCCTCATCTGAATGTAAAACCCAATCGCTCTGGAACCTGAGCATATTTACACACAAAGCATCATGCTTTGGGAATTCAGCATACATTTGCCATGAATACCATCTATTCTTCTACTCAATCAACTTCATTAGATTCCACCAATATGATTTAGAAAGAGGAAGATCTTCAATAAAGCATACATTTCATTATTGCAACTTGTCCATGCCATTGCTTAAAGTTGGGAATTCTTTCTTAGTTTGTAATAGGAAAAAAAAATCCCTTAGCCCAATGCAAAACAAAAACATGTAAAAGAAGACAGAGTTCTTGCCTCCGCTAACTCATCTGCAATTCTAATGTTCACTCATATTTTAGGCATTGATGTATGATGAAGTTGCTTACTTTCCGGAGTCAAATGTGGCATGATTATTTTTTTCCCTCCTCTCTTCTTCAGCCTCTCAGGGGCACTTAAAATCAGTCTAGCTCACCATCAACTTAACTAACATTTTCTTTGCAATGATTGCAAAATTTTCTCAAAATTAAAATTTAATCTAACAGCAAGTCACTTCTCACTGTTTTTTTTTCTGGTTTTAATAGTGTTAAGACACTAACAAGTGCAATGAATACAATGGTTTAATTTCTGTCTCATTTGTCTTAAGTATAACAAAAGAGATAAGTTAAGGATAAGTAAAGTCTTGGAAAATCCCAACTCCCAACTTGGATAAGTGGAATTTAGTTATTACGGATAATAGGTTTAAAGACTGCTTCCCTAGAGGGTGCCTGGGTGGCTCAGTGGGTTAAGCTGCTGCCTTCAGCTCAGGTCATGATCTCAGGGTCCTGGGATCGAGTCCCGCATCGGGCTCTCTGCTCAGCAGGGAGCCTGCTTCCTCCTCTCTCTCTCTGCCTGCCTCTCTGCCTACTTGTGATCTCCCTCTGTCAAATAAATAAATAAAATCTTAAAAAAAAAAAAAAGACTGCTTTCCTAGAAAATGTATAATTGAAGAAGCTTAGAATATCAGACACTCAAAATCTATCAAGGAAATATATGCATTACTAAATTTTTATTGGTGCCTTAGAGATCCCTAGTGATATAGCAAATACTATCTGTGTATTGTGTATGTATTGAAAGCATCTTGCCAAGTAATTTTGAAGTGATGGAGCTAATGTTCTTTCTTCTGAAGAATGTTACACAAGGACTCTCTAACACTTCTTTTCGAAAATTAGTGCCCAGAAGCCCCGTGCCCAAGAGGTAGGAGAAAGACAACCCAAGTCATGCCTTCTTGTCTAACTGGTAAGGAAAAGAAAAACAAAACACAACAAAAATGTATAGCACAGGGGTGGCTCTTTACTGCAACCTCCAAAGAGTATGCCAGACCTATACACAAAATGAGCCATACATGAGATGAACTAAATAATGTACTTAGGAACCTAAAAATTTATAGTCACTTTGTATTGTTTAAATGGAAACACCTTGTTCACCTAGTTAAGTAAATGAACACAAATAGATTTATTCTAGCCAAGTCACTCCAATCCAAGTTATATGCTGAAAGTCCAACAGTGCTTATATCATCAGAAAACACTTTTAGGGGCACCTGGGTGGCTCAGTCAGTTTAGCATCGGCCTTTGGTTCAAATCATGAGTCCCGGGTCCTGAGATTGAGCCCCACATGGAGCCCCACACATGGGCTCCCTGCTCAGCTAGGAGTCTGCTTCTCCTTCTTTCTCTGCCCCTCCCCCACTGGTACACTCACTTGCTCGCCCTCTCTCTCAAATAAACAAAATCTTTAAAAAAGGAAAGTATTTTTAATGACATAGCAGTCGACAACTTAATTAGGTCCTCCTTCAAGTATCTTGAAAAGGAGGAGCTTGAAAGCATGTGATATTTTTTTTTAAAGTGATCTCTACATCCGATGTGGGGCTTGAACCTACAACCCTGAGATCGACAGTCATATACTCTACCAACTGAGCCAGCCAGGTGCACTTAATTTGCACAAGGATTTATTATACAGTCACTTCAGTCATTCACCTTCTCATTTTCTGGGAAGCATGTACAAAAGGCTTTCCTAGGGGTGCCTGGCTGGCTCTGTGAGAAGAGCATGCATCTCTTGGTCTTGGAGTCATGAGTATAAGCCCCATGCTGGATACAGAGATCACTTAATAAATCGTTAAAAAAAATTTTTTAAGCCTTTACTAAATTCCATAGATAACAATTCATTACTCCTGTTTTATTTTTACTTAGAGGCACCTTGTCTAATATCATATACATAGAAAGGACTGGGAAAATTGCAATATTATTAAGTTTTTATATACTGCTTTTATCTTATCATGTAAATTACTGTTTTCACCAAAACCCTGGAGTGAAAACAGACACCAAGACACTGGAAAATGAAATGTCTCATTTTGTATCTTGTTACTGAGCATATAAAATACAGAAGAAATGAGCTTTGTAAAAGATTGATGTTTCCCATCTTAATTCCTTTTTTATTTGTTTCTTTTTGTTGGTTTCCCATAATTCTGTAAACATTTTTGTGAATATTCATATTCTTAGAGAGACATTTCAGACTTCTGACCTCCAGAGCCCTAAGATAATAAATCTGTGTTGCTTTAAACCCTTAAGTTTATGTTAATTTGATACACCCAGTAAGAGGAAACTCTACAAAAGGTCTCAGCCAATTCCATGAGGAGCCCTGAATCTGGGATGGTCTTTCAGAGTTGTGCCAAGTTGGGCTGATGAGCTGGGCCCTTTGTACCCCCAAAGAGACCATCCACTGGATGTATTAAACTCCCCACCAAAAGTGACCTTGAGAAAGGCACTTTAAGTAAACTCTTTGCAAATGCAGGGCTTGAACTCACCTCCTGAAGATCAAGAGTCTCACGCTCTACTGACTGAACCAGCCAGGCGCCCCAGCCAGGTGGTATTTTCAACCAAGAGCAATTCCCAGAGAGGGCTGACAGCACTCCCAGAAGTGGAAGGAATAAACGCTTAAGTCCTGGAAGGCCTAGAAGATAGCTCTGGACAGTATACCATGGAACCCACTGTCCTCCAAAAATATATGTATTGTCCCCATCCTCACCTCCAGCTCTTACAGTACTGATATGTAGTCCCAGGAGGGAAAGTAAATTTGGTTAGACGTGCTATTACCAAGCGAATTATTTTATCCTGTTCTCACTCCAGCATTCTTGAGCTTATTGGCTTTACTGGGAGGGGCGAACCTCCATTCCCCTGGGTCTCTGAAGTTAAGAAAAGCTTCAGAGTGCAGATTTTCCCCGAAACTACTCAAGGAGCCAGATCAATACAATTATTCTGAAACATGCTAAAAGTAAGAGAGAGACTGTTTAGCTGAGGACTCTAGAGGAAAAATTAGGAATTCGTTTTCAGAAACACATTTCTAAAGATTGAGTTCTCCAAAGACCTTATCAAAGGATGCAATACTAATCGCACACATGTTGTCAATGTCACTGGTTGGAATATTAGAAGAAACTGTTCATTTAATATTTTAAGGGGGAGTAAAGAGTGGGTTTGTTTTTAACACAGCGAGAGTTACTTTGTCAGCCAGTCTGCATTTTATAACTATTACCTGTTACTGCTTGAACCTTAGAACATAAAAATACCACTATAGCCAAATCCTGCCTAGGGTGTGAAATATTCCCATTTCCATATGTTCCAACCTTCATTACACTTTGAGTTAATTCAGGAGTCTCCTCCACTTGTCCTACTAGTCACCATTCCAATCCATTCTGCATACTGTCGCCAGATTAATCCTTCTGAACTACATCTTCCATTATGCCATGCTTTTATTCAAACCCTTGGACCATCTCCTCAATGTCAGACTAGTTTCAAAGTCTTCTCCCTAGCAATCGAGGCCCTCCATACAAGGTCTCCAGAATACATTTCCAACTTTTTCACTGGGCCCTCTATGCTGGGATCATGCCAAATCATAATGCTTCTTAAACATTTCACTGGTCAGCTTTTCATTTCACTGGTCTGCTTTTCTTACTCCTCTTCCTTCAACCAGAAACAATTTACCCATTCTTGGTAGTATATCTAAGCCATCCATGAAAGTAAATGTCACCAACAGCCACATAAAGCCTTTGTTGATTCAATGAACTAGATGTGATCTCTCCCACTTGAGTGTTCTCAAGAAGGGTCCTGGTCAGACATTATTTTGATTGCAGGTAAGAGAAACCTGTTCAAGTGGTTGAAAGAAAAGGATGGCTCATCTGAAAGGTAAGGGGGTATCATAAAATCCAAAGTCCCAAATGGCAGTCCCAGCTCATGAGATTCAAGAGAAAAACGAACTCAGAAAAGCAAAACTGAGTGCTATGAAAAAGATGAAAGCAGCTCTCAGAAATTGAAAACGTGATTTATGGCAATACGAATATATGGGCTGAGTAGCAGAATGGACAGAGTTGAAGAAATGAAGAAAATACCCAAGAGAATCACAGTGTTCCATCTTCCAGGCCAACAATTAATTCGGCAAAAAGATGTGGAGAGAGTAAAGGCAGAAAATGAAAGGTGGGGGGGTTACAGATTGAAATTTTAAAGGTTGATAGGAAAACATTAATTCATAACCAAAAAAAACACCACATTTCAACTTAATAGCAAACACTAGCATGGACAGAAGATGAACAGCTTCCAAAGTGCTAGTGGTAGGTTGGGACAAAACCCAGTTGTGGGGACGGTGCTGGTTAAGAATAAAGGAATCTTGTTTGCTCATTTGCCATTATTGCCAAAACAACAGATGGCAAGGGATCTTAATTTTAATTTGCACTTTCGTATTGCTGGTAAGGTTACTTATCTTTTCATATGTTAATTGGGTTATTCATATTTCTTCTATAAATTGCCCATACATATATACTTTGTCCATATGTCTATTGGGTGCTTTGTCTTTTTTCTTGATTTATAGTACTCTTTGTATGTTATGAATATTAAAACTTGGTCTGATATACTGGGAGGAAATGAAGTATATATTTCTTGTCTTTAAGCTTTATTTTATTTTTTTGCCATAACACATTTTTCATTATTTAAAAGAAACATGCTAGAGGAAAACATAGGTGAAGGCTATCATGATATTATGGTTGGAAAGTCTTTCTGTTTTTCTTCCTCTGTGATTTCTTTCCTTAAAGAAAAAAATAAATAGGAAAATATGAACAGATCTAAACACATAGGAATATTAAAGTTCTAGGTGGAAAACAAGTAAGAGGAGATGAAAAATAGTCATATGATGCTTACTACCTGCCAGCCATAAGCTTCAATTCTTCATCTAGATTAAGTTGTTCATTCAAGCATGACTACTTGTGATCAGATTATTATCGTTGTCTTCTTCATCTGACAATGAGAAAACAGGCACAGAGAGGTTAAGTGCTTGCCCAAGGCAGTAAGAGCAGGTGAATGGTAAAGGTTAAGATTTGAACCGAGGCAGTCTGGTTCCTGGGCCTATGCTCTGGACTGGGGCACCTGGGTTGCTCAGTTAGTTAAGCATCTGCCTTCGGCTCAGGTCATGATCCCAGGTTACTGGGATCGAGTCCCGCATCTGGCTCCCTGCTTAGCAAGGAGCCTGCTTCTCCTTCTGCCTCTCCTCCCTGCTCATGTGCTAGATCTCTCTCTCTCAGAAATAAATAAAATCGTTAAAAAAAAAAAAAAAGGCTCTGGGCTCTAAGTCTACATCTCACAGAAACTGCAGAAAAAGAACTTTCCAGAGCATGTGGGCATATTTTCCTTTGCCATTTGAGTACTGAGCCTGCTTTCTTACCTCTGATGATATTATCCTGGGGGTGCTGAACTTGGCTCAAGAACCAAGAGAGGCCAGTATCTGTGAAAACTGCAGTAATCCAAAATGCACAGATTCCAGGTGCCTGTTCTTGCAGAGTAGCTATGTCAGGCATAGTACAAACGGTGTATAGCATAGCAACAAATGAGCTGTTTTGTCATTTCCATACCCTAATCAGGCACTCAGCTGCCTCTGATAATCTTCGAGCAAGTCCAAAGCAAGACATGCTACTTCTGTTCCTTTTCTGTGCAGTACCTCACTTCTGTTAAGTTCTGAATCCTCAATATATACATTGGGCATTATAAAGGGAGAGAGAGAGAGAGAGAAAGAGAAAGAGAGAGAGAGAGAGTGTATGTGTGTGTGTGTGTGTGTGTGTAAATCCAACAGACCAGAATTTATGTTAAAAAAAAAAAACAGTAACAATAACAAAGAGTCCTGCTGTGAATCATAAACCTGCATTTAACAGAATAAATAATAAATGTAATATCCTGTGTCAGTCATGGTCCCAGCAGGAAACAGATGGCACACTCAAATTAGGAAAATTTAAAGAGGGATTGTTATAGGTAATATCCCCCGGGAGGCAGACTGAGACAGGAGATTCTCAAACGGGAAGATTATCGTGAACGGCTCTGACAGACACACTCGGGGAAGAAAGAAAAGCAGAACTCGGAGGAGAGAAAAGGTGAGCCATCCAAGCCAGTGTCTCAGGAGAGTGTCATGGAAGCCCTGGAGCCAGAAGGGTCCTTCAGAGTTGTCACAAGTCGGGCTGCCCTGTGCAACAATTCCCAGACAGGAGAGTCTGGACCCCCAAGGGGAATCTAGTGGAGGCAGTCCTTCCCCTCCTTAAGAGGGATCTCGGCAACACAGCAGAGCCGCCACTATGGGGTCTCTTAAAGAAAACTACTTCCCCAAGCGCATGCAGAGTATCTGGAAATTATCCGACAACTTCATTCACACCAAGAGATATAAAACGTCAGACCTCGCCACTAAGAGACTGAATGGAAAACGGACACTGGCTGGACAGTACACAAACACTGAATGCTCACCCACAATGCACAGCGACCAGGACAAGAAACCAACACATGATGTGCAGTGACTGGCCCAGAAAGCCAGCCTACGGGCTAGAAGTCAGACTTGGAAGTGTCAGATTGCTGTCTCCAGCGATAATCCAAGATGCCTAACAGTAGCTCCTGTAATAACTGGCCCAAGAAGACCCAGACTTGACTAAATCACTGGCAGTTTCCCTAGTTGTTGGCCCCGTTTCCAAGTTAGGACCAATGGGAGAGAGCCGAACACGTACCCCTCACCAATCTGCTTTGTCCTGAGGTATTCAGACCCAAACCTGGAGCTTCAGAAAGCCAGCCAAGAACGTTCTTGTCTTTACAGAGAACATATTCAGCATCGTAACTACACCAACTTGCTTTTAAGACACATTTTGGTGGATGGCAGGAGCGGGGGTAAAAAAGAACAGATCCGAGGCTCAGGACACAAATAATTAAAGGAAGAGCTTCCAAGATACAGAAGTAGAAAACAGACTTCAATGGTGGCACACCAGTTGACAAGCTACGCTCCTAGTGATTTCAAATATTTCAAGGAGCACATGCCCTGGGGTGAAGTACTTTGCCAATGTTCCAGATCTGATGAGGGGATTCCTTTGAGAGGAATGAGATTCTGGGGGAAAGAAGTTCATTTCTAAGTACAAAGGGGACACTTCCTATATTCTCTTTTTCCCACCCTGAGTCCCATGCCCATGGAAAGCAAACTGAGCAGTAGCTTCTGCCGGAAACGAGGGGCTTCTCAGATCTCTTTGTCGTTCTAGTACATCCCCACTTAAGAACAGAATTTTCAAGCCACGTGCTCGCTTACTTGCCCAAAGAAATGACTCAAGCTGGACATTTTCCAAATTATAACAGGCCAGTGGGAAGGGGGAGGAAAGAGGAGAAGGGACAGACTGTGCCATCAAATAATTTGGTAGCAGTTAACTGTATCACATCAAACCGGGCCTGGGTGAGACAAACTCATTAACCCTCATTAACACCTCAGCAGCAGGCCTTAGTTTACCCGATTAGCCGGATTTAGAGCTGAGCCCCTAGAGAAGGAACTAGATTCGGCACAGGAAGGGAGTTCTAGGAGGCTTGGGTTACCGTGAGAGTACTGACAAATGGCACATGGAATACGCATTCGGGGGTGGGTAGAGAAAACATTGACTGGAGAGTCAAGTAGAGGAGTAGGAGGAAAACCAGCTTGCTCTACATCTGACTGTGACCCTTAACTTGCATATAGCTCAAGAGCCAGCACTGAGAGTAGGAGGAGTGGCCATGAGAGATGACTTAGTCAGCCATCATTCCTAACATTCTGCCCAGCCCAACACAAGCCCTCCTGAAACCACTGGCCAGGCCCTCCAGCCCCCAGCCCACTCTAAACCCTATGGGTAAAGGAAAGGTCTTCGGTCTTCAGTAAGCCCAGGCCTCGATTCCCGTGGCTATTGGATCGCCCATGTTAGTTTCTGTGGGGAGCTGCTTCGGGAAGGCACCCCCATGCCCCGACAGTCCCCCAAGAGCATGCATGTGCTTCCTGAACCATGTAGTTTATTTAAGACCTGCTCCCCTTCACACCAAGAGGGAAAAGTAGCATTTACAAAAGGCTCACTAGAGTTAATCCTCAGCAACAACCCTCAGAATTTCTTACCCTTTACACAGAAAGGATCAGCCTATGCCACACCAAAACAAGCCACTTGGCATAAAGATTGTTTTGAACTAAAAGCAATTAAATAGCAGACTTAAGAACCCTCTGCCCTCCCCCTTTCTGCCTAAAAGCAGGGCATAAGCTTTTTACGAAGGTACCCCCCACCTGTCTCCCAAGCCAGCAAGAGGAGGACTTAAAGATGGCGCCAATTTCAGTCTGCATAACAAATCTTACTAAATAACCCTTATCTGTTTTTAGTAGCCACCAACTACTTACAGTTCTATGAGCTGCAGCTCCTAGAAGCCCACACCTCTTCCTTTGTCCAGTCCTTCTTCACAATATATTGTCCTTTGATAAAATGGCATATAAACGCTCAAGCCTCACCATTTCTAAGCTGGGTGTTTTTTTTAATTAATTTTTTTAGAAGATTTTATTTACTTGACAGAGAGAGAAAGAGATCACAAGTAGGCAGGCGGAGGGGAAGCAGGCTCCCTGCTGAGCAGAGAGCCCAATGCGGGGCTCGATCCCAGGACCCCCAAGACCAGGACCCGAGTTGAAGGCAGAGGCTTAACCCACTGAGCCGCCCAGGTGCCCCTCTAGGCTGGGGATTTTACTTCTTTCCTGTAAAGCATAGTAAGTCTTTTCTCCTCTTAATCTGTCTTTTGTCAGTTTAATTCACAGGCCCCCAAACTCAACTTAAAAGGGAGAAAAAAAGACTTTTCCTCCCCTAGACACACTAACCCCACTTTAAGGATGGGAAATTGAGTCACAGAGAGACTGAGGACAAAACAGCTAGTAGCTAGTGCCAGGGTGTGGAAGCAGGCAGTCTGATTGCAGTCCCCACACTCTTCATTTTAATCCCGCTCTTGCTTCAATACTCCACTGCAACTCCCATTTGAAAAAAAAAAAAAAGAAAGAAAGAAAGAAAAAAGAAAAGAAAAAAACAGAACTCTCCCATGCAGCCCAGTTTCACACAGGGATCACCATGTATTCAAAATACACACTGAGGGGCACCAGGTGGCGGCGGGGCGGGGGGGGGGGGGATACTCAGTCAGTTAAGTGTCTACCTTCAGCTCAGGTCATGATCCTGGAGTCTGGATGGAGCCCTGCTTAGGGCTCCCTGCTCAGTGGGGAGTGTGCTTCTCCCTCTCCCTCTACCCCCGCCTTGTTCTCTTTCTCTCTCTCTCTAAAATAAATAAATACGAATTTTTAAAAAATACACACTGAGTCTTTAAATACTAGAATCATACTCAGTGAGGCAAAGAGTTGCAATGGGCAGGAGGTGGAAACATGCAATCTGCTATCCCCTTAGGAAGTCTCAATCTGGAGCACACGCCCATCAAGTGAAAGATGGGCCAGAGTCTCTTGAGGTATTTAAATCCCTCCTCCATGCATCTCCCTTTGCTGCACACATACAGGAGAATTCATATATGTTGAATGTGCACCAAAGGCTAGGCCACTGTGTATAAACAAGGCACGGTGTAAAGATTTCCAAAAAGACTCAAAAATATAATGACTAAGAGAATCGATGGATAAGGACTTGCCCATGTTTTCCTTCTACTCAGGCCGTGATTAGTTCTGCAGGCAGCACTGAAACCTCATGCAATCAGAAAAGTGCTGGGCAGTGCTTCTAGCAAGCTCAGGGGGAGAAATCACAGCCAGGAGGATGAGAGAAGGAGGGCAAACCTCTGGAAGGAGTCCTCCTGGCAAGACCACTGTGGGAAGGAAAGGCACTGGGTGTTCTGATTGCTCTCCAGTTTCTTTCTTCCCAGTAGTATTGCTAAAATAGCACCGCATGGGGGCGCCCGTGTGGCTCCGTCCTTTGAGCCTCTGCCTTTGGCTCAGGTCTTGATCCTGGAGTCCCAGGATCCAGTCCAGCATGAGGCTCCCTGCTCAGTGGGGAGTCTGCTTCTCCCTTTGCCCTTCACCTCTCTCTCTCTCTCTCTCTCAAATAAATAAATAAAATCTTTTTAAAATAAATAAATAAAATAAAATAAAATATCACCACTTGGCCTCAGAACCCCAGACCGGGTAAAGCGCTTGAATGGGCTGTGGCAACATCACACCCAGGCAGCTCTTGGAGACTCTGGGCATTTGCCCGTCAAGGAAGCTGCAGCCCATACTTTCACCATATCAGTAAGACTTTCCAGGCGGTGGGTGTGAGGCTGATGTCCGTCCACACCCCTGACTTGGACAGAGCCGCCGGGCCCCACATCGCAGGATTCCAGCCAGAGACAGAAATGACAGATGCTCCAAGCGCCACCTCATGACATCATCCCTTCAAAAGAAAAGAGATATGCACCCTGCTACCTTCACCGTGTCAGGTTTGGCCCATGTTAATTGCAACTCTATGCTCCAGTTGCAAGGACTGAATTTCAGGTTATCCCTTAATAACGATTCATTAACTTAAAACAGACACTTGGGGCACTCATTTTTAGGGTGGCTCCAACATGGGGAGCCTGAAGTTGGTGGGGCTCAGCATCAGGAAAATCCACAATGACAGACGTGGGAGGCACTCATCGACCTCATTAGCACAGACTTTTCTAACATCTGCACATTCCAGCAGCGGCAGTTGGGGGTGGGAGAGACAAAGGGAGAAGAGCGGAGAGAGAGGGACTAACCAGAGAGGATATGAGGAAGAGAAGAGGGAGGAAAGGAGGAGGGAAAAAGAGGGAGAAAGGAAGGGGTAAGAGGAGAGGGAAGTTGCGAGGGGGAAGGAAGAGGAGGTAGAGAAAGGAAAAGAAGAAAGAAGAGGGGCGCCTGGGTGGCTCAGTCGGTTAAGCATCTGCCTTCAGCTAAGGTCACGATCTGGGGGTCTTGGGATGGAGTCCTGTGTCAGGCTCCCTGTTGAGCAGGGAGTCTGCTGGTCCTTCACCCACTCCCCCAGCCCCTGCTCATGTCTCTCTCTCTCTCTCTCTCTCTCTAATAAATAAATAAATAAAATCTTTTTAAAAAGAAAAGAGAAAAAAAGAAGTAGTGCAATTCTAGGGGAAGAAAAACAATAACATAAAGGGGTTTGGGGGGAGTTTTGTTGCTGTTGTTTTGCATTTTAGTGTACTGCTTCTTTTTTTTTTTTTTTTAAGATTTTATTTATTTATTTATTTGACAGACAGCGATCACAAGTAGGCAGAGAGGCAGGCAGAGAGAGAAGGAAGGGAAGCAGGTTCCCTGATGAGCAGAGAGCCCAACGTGGGGCTCAATTCCAGGACACTGAGATCATGACCTGAGCCGAAGGCAGAGGCTTTAACCCACTGAGCCACCCAGGCGCCCCTAATGTATTGCTTCTTAATGCAGAGAGGATCTTGGTTGTCTCCATTGTGGCTAGCTGGGCTCCACAGTGACAGAGCATCTTTTTTTTAGATAAAAACTAAGTATAATGACTTAAGCATGCCTAGGAAGAGAAGAAACACATACAGGAAAAGGAAGGTCAAAGAAGAGAAGATGAGGAGGCTTTAATGTATTATTATTGCTATAAGGCAAGGGAACCCTAGGGAGAACAGGTTCCAAAGTATTTGTTGGCCTGATTTTAGTGACATTTCTAAACCTGCCTAGGAGCACTCTGTAATTGTCAGCAGGTAGATTTTATTTAATAGAGAGAGCAGGGAAAAGACATCAGTCATCAAATGCCGTTTACCATTTTGTCTCCCACGTTGCACTGAACCAAAGGTAGAAAACAGTGTGAAAGAACAAACACAAATAAAGCTGGGAAGGCTTTGGAGGTTTCTCCTGGCGCGACAGCGCATGTCTGACAGAGACAGGGGCCACGGGAGCAGTGGCTGAGCACTGCGCAAAAGATAGCTTCGGATTCTGCAGTTAATTGTCCTGCAGCATCTTTTGCCAGGTATCACTCTGTTTCGCATTTTTTTCTTCGTAAAATGGTATATATTTTCTTTTTGCTAAACATATTTTGGTGAGGAGTCACAACACTGAGGCAGATAATCAAGTTGAGAGGCTGGGTATTAAAACGGAGGCCCTGGGACCAGTAGCACCAGCATCATCTGGGAGCTGGTTAGAAATGCAGAATTAGGACCCAGCCCCAAGGCCCACTGAAACCGAATCTGCATAGTAATGAAATCTCAGGGGCATTCCCAGGCAGATGCAAGTTTGAGTAGCTGCTGGCCAAGAGAAATAAAAGTGATATGCTAACATCTCAAGTATTTATTTGTCTGTAGTCTTTGCCTCTGCTTCTGTGCCTAGCTGAGCATGCTTTCGTACCTGACACATGCAACCTCCTTCCCCTTCCTGCACAGCCCAGGCAGACAGTCCTTAATTGATTAATCAATAGTGGACACCTGGAACACTGTCCTGAATTGTGAAATGAAATCTAACTCGACATTAAGAGGAGAGGGGGGGAAAAAAAAAAAAGGTGATCAGAGTTGGCTCTGGTGTGTGTGAACATGTGCATGCACGTGGGTGTGTCTCTATCCGTGGTTCTCAAGCTTTAGCCAGGGTCAACATCATCCCGAGAACTTGCTAAAGCAAACTGCTGAGTTTCTGAGTCAGTAGGTCTGGCACGGAGCCTGAGACTTGGCATGTCTACTCCATTCTAAATGCTAATGCTGCTAGTCCAGGGCTCACACGTGGGGAGCCACTTGTCCCTATTCCCCCCCACCCCTCCCTCTTTCCTTCCTATAAAGACTCTGTTCTCTATCCCTTCCCTTCAGAGCCTTGTTCTCTGCAAACAGAGGTGTAGTAGCTTAATGTGATAGCAGATATCAGTTGCTTACCTTGTTATACTTAAGAGATCAGGAGTTTGGGGTGCCTGGGTGGCTCAGTGAGTTAAGCCTCTGCCTTCGGCTCAGGTCATGCTCTCAGGGTCCTGGGATAGAGCCCCACACTGGGCTCTCTGCTCAGCAGGGAACCTACTTCTCCCTCTCTCTCTCTGCCTGCCTCTCTGCCTACTTGTGATCTCTATGTCAATAAAATCTTAAAAAAAGATATCAAGAGTTTTATAAATATTCTCAAGGGGACACTTAAGAATACGGTCTTGTGTGTGTGGGGGGGGTGCCTGAATGGCTCAGTGGGTTAAAGCCTCTGCCTTCGGCTCAGGTCATGATCCCGGGGTCCTGCGATCGAGCCCTGCATTGGGCTCTCTGCTCGGCAGGGAGCCTGCTTCCTCCTCTCTCTGTGCCTGCCTCTCTGTCTACTTGTGAACTCTGTCTGTCAAATAAATAAATAAAATCTTTTAAAAAAAAAAAAAGAATATGGTCTTGAGCAAACAATCTAAAGAGGATAGTTTATGAGAACCATGTGTTAGAGACCGAGGATGGGTGTTTGGGGACAGACAGAGCTACACCGCATCCCCTATGTAATCACCTTGATAGCTTACTCCCTACCAACAGAACCATGGGCCAGCTCCTGGGAATCTTGCCAGCAAGATTCAGCCAGGGATGCCCTTTTCTTTACCCTAAAAGAGAAGGGAAGAAATCCTATAAAGAAGAAGGAAACACTGTCTTGCAGCATCTTTGGGAGAGAAGTAGAGTCTTTCCCTTATTTTAACACGTGAAGGCTTCTTTATTTCGGGGAACATGGTCTTCAGATCCAAACACACAATTACAGGACATTGTGAATACTGTATTACAGGTAAGAATTGGAATCAGATGCAATAAAAAGAGAAGAAGGGAGGCTCATCTAGCCTCCCTTAAAGGTTAGGGATAGGGTCTCACAGAATAGAGGATGGCTAACCTAATTACCAAATAAAGATCACGACTTACCCTAGGCAGGAGAATAATGTAATAGATGCACTCATTTCAATGGGACAGAATAGAGAACCCAAAAATGGACCCTCAACTCCATGGTCAGCTAATCTTCAACAAAGCAGGAAAGAATGTCCATTGGAAAAAAAAATAGTCTCTTCAATAAATGGTGCCGGGAAAATTAGACAGCCACATGCAGAAGAATGAAACTGGACCATTTCCTTACACCATACACAAAAATAGACTCGAAATGGATGAAAGACCTAAATTTGAGACAGGAATCCATCAAAATCCTAGAGGAGAACACAGGCAGCAACCTCTCTGACCTCGGCCGTGGCAACTTCTTGCTAGACATGTCTCCAAAGGCAAGGGAAACAAAGGCAAAAATAAACTATTGAAACTTCAACAAGATAAAAAAAAACTTCTGCACAGCAAAGGAAAGCATTGACAAAACTAAAAAATAACCAATAGAAAGAAGATATTTGCAAATGACATATTAGATAAAGGGCTAGTATCCAAAATCTATATATATATATAAAAAAAAAAAAACTTACCAAACTCAATACCCAAAGAACAAATAATCCAATCAAGAAATGAGGAGAGGACATGAAGAGACATTTCTCCAAAGACATACAAATGACCAACAGACACATGAAAAAATGCTCCACGTCACTCAGCATCAGGAAAACACAAATCAAGACCACAGTGAAATATACCACCTCACACTAGTCAGAATGGCTGAAATTAATCACCGAGGAAACAGCAGATATTGGTGGGGATGTAGAGAAAGGGGAACCCTCCTACACTGTTGGTGGGAATGCAAGCTGGTTCAGCCACTCTGAAAAACAGTATGGAGGTTCCTCAAAAAGTTAAAAATAGAGCTACCGTATGACCCAGCAATTACACTACTAGGGATTTATCCCAATGATACAACTGCAATGATCTGAAGGGGCACATGTGCCCCAATGTTTACAACAGCAGCGTCCACAACAGCCAAACTATGGAGAGCCCAGATGTCCATCAACAGATGAATGGATGAAGAAGATGTGGTATACATATACACAATGGAATACTATGCAACCATCAAAACAATGAACTCTTGCCATTTGCAACAACGTGAATGAAACTAGAGGGTATTATGCTAAGGGAAATAAGTCAATCAGAGAAAGAATTATATGATCTCATTCACATGGGGAATTTAAGAAACAAAACAGAGGATCATAGAAGAAGGGAGAGAAAAATAAAACAAGATGAAAATCAGAGAGGGAAACAAACCATAAGAGACTCAAAATCATAAGAAACAAACTGAGGATTGCTGGAAGAGAGGGAGGCGGGAGGGAAGGGGTGGCTGGGTGATGGACATTGGGGAGGGCATGTGATGTAATGAGTATTGAGTATTATATAAGACTGATGAGGGACACCTTGGTGGCTCTCCCAGTTAAGTCTAAGTCTGCCTTAGACTCAGGTTATGATCTCAGGATCCTGAGATTGAGCCCTGCATTGGGCTCCCTGCTCAGTGGGGAGCCTGTGTCTCCCTCTCCCTCTATCACTCCCTCTGCTTGTGCTCTCTCGTGTTTTTCTCTGTCAAAAAAAAAAAAATCTCTGAAAAGAAAAAAAGACTGATAAATCACCGAACTCCACCTCTAAAACTAATAATACACTATATGTTAATTAGTGGAATTTAAATTTAAAAAAATAAACAAACAAAAAAATAGTTCTGGCCTCCCATCAGTTTCTTTACACTTCTTAGGAGGCCCAGATGGAATGAAGACCCTCTCCCTCATAGCAATGGTCTCAATTATGTAACCTTTTATTACACTTTCCACCTTCCTCATCTCTTGCTCTCTCGCATCTCACTTCTCCACTTCTCCACGCTTGCCTCATGAAATCAACTCCCAAATAAACCACATGCACTGAAGTCTTCATCTCAGTTTTGTCTCCCCCAGGTGGGGCCTAAGATAGTCCTATAGTATGTTTCACACTTTCATCTAAAATTACTCTCCAGGGGGCACCTGGGTGGCTCAGTCGGTTAAGGGGGTTAATAAGCACCTGCCATCGGCTCAGGTCATGACCCCAGAGGCCTGGAATCGAGCCCACATCAGGCTCCCTGCACAGTGGGGGCTGTTGGGTGGCTGCCTGCTGTTGGGGTGCCTGGGTGGCTCAGTGGGTTAAAGCCTCTGCCTTCAGCTCAGGTCCTGATCCCAGGGATCGAGCCCTGCGTCAGGCTCTCTGCTCAGCAGGGAGCCTGCTTCCCCCCTCTCTCTGCCTGCCTCTCTGCCTACTTGTGATCTCTGTCTGTCAAATAAATAAATAAAATCTTTTAAAAAAAGAAAAGAAACAAATGAACAAAGAAAAAAAAAAAGAAACAAATCACAAGAAACAGACGCCACTAGAGAGAACAAGCTAAGGGTTACCAGAGAGGAGATGGGGGGATGGGTGACATAGGTGATGGGATTAAGAGGATTAAGAGTACACTTATCTTGATGAGCACTGAGTAATGTATGGAAGTGTTGAATCACTATACTCTACACCTGAAACTAATAGAACACTGAATGTTAATTATACATGAATTAAAATTTACAAAAATGAAGTTTTATTGGAGCGTACACACACACAAATACTTAGTTTGTTAGTTTCTAGTCCATCTCCGTCTTAGTTCATTTCCCTTACCTGTGACCACTGGGATCATCTTCCAAATAAAGTACTTCTACTCAAATCCTTGTCTCAGGGTCTGTTTCTCTGCCAACCCAATCGAAGACACCACCAGATAACTGAACCTCATCCTTTCTATTAAAACAGGATAAAATTATGGGAGAAAACAATGTTTCTCAACGAGGGGTGCCTGGCTGCCTCGGTCAGAATAGCATGCGACGCTTGATCTCAGGGTTATGAGTTCAAGCCCCATATGGGGAACAGAGATTACTTAAACAAAACACATTACATTAAAACAAAGAAATTAAGGAAAAGGTTCTTTTTTTAAGACAAAAGGATCATTCTTGGGGCATCTGGGCTGCTCAGTTTGTTAAGCGTTCAACTCTTTTTTTTTTTTTTTTCATTTTATTTTATTTTTTTATTTTATTTTTTTATTTCCAGCATAACAGTATTCATTATTTTTGCACCACACCCCGTGCTCCATGCAATCCGTGCCCTCTATAATACCCACCACCTGGTACCCCAACCTCCCACCCCCCGTCCCTTCAAAACCCTGAGATTGTTTTCCAGAGTCCATAGTCTCTCATGGTTCACCTCCCCTTCCAATTTCCCCCAACTCCCTTCTCCACTCTAAGTCCCCATGTCCTCCATGCTATTTGTTATGCTCCACAAATAAGTGAAACCATATGATAATTGACTCTCTCTGCTTGACTTATTTCACTCAGCATAATCTCTTCCAGTCCCGTCCATGTTGCTACAAAAGTTGGGTATTCATCCTTTCTGATGGAGGCATAATACTCTATCCCCAGGGGTACAGGTCTGTGAATCACCAGGTTTACACACTTCACAGCACTCACCAAAGCACATACCCTCCCCAATGTCCATAATCCCACCCCCTTCTCCCAAACCCCCTCCCCCCAGCAACCCTCAGTTTGTTTTGTGAGATTAAAAGTCACTTATGGTTTGTCTCCCTCCCAATCCCATCTTGTTTCATTTATTCTTCTCCTACCCACTTAAGCCCCCATGTTGCATCACCACTTCCTCATATCAGGGAGATCATATGATAGTTGTCTTTCTCTGCTTGACTTATTTCGCTAAGCATGATACGTTCTAGTTCCATCCATGTTGTCGCAAATGGCAAAATCAAGAAATGGGCAGAGGACATGAACAGACATTTCTGCAAAGAAGACATCCAGATGGCCAACAGACACATGAAAAAGTGCTCCATATCACTCGGCATCAGGGAAATACAAATCAAAACCACAATGAGATATCACCTCACACCAGTCAGAATGGCTAAAATCAACAAGTCAGGAAATGACAGATGCTGACGAGGATGCGGAGAAAGGGGAACCCTCCTACACTGTTGGTGGGAATGCAAGCTGGTGCAAGCACTCTGGAAAACAGCATGGAGGTTCCTCAAAATGTTGAAAATAGAACTGCCCTATGACCCAGCAATTGCACTATTGGGTATTTACCCTAAGGATACAAACGTAGTGATCCAAAGGGGCACATGCACCCGAATGTTTATAGCAGCAATGTCCACAATAGCCAAACTATGGAAAGCGTTCAACTCTTGATTTCAGCTCAGGTCATGATCTGGGGGTCTTGAGATCAAGCCCGCATTAGGTCCTCATTCAGCTTGAGATTCTCCCTCTCCCTCAGTCCCTCCCCCACTCATTTTTTTTCTCTCTCTCTAATAAATAAAATATTTTTAAAAATAAATCTTTTTTTAAAAAGACAAAAGAAGGGGTGCCTGGGTGGCTCAGTGGGTTAACCCACTGAGGGTTAACTCAGGGTTAAATTTAACCCTCTGCCTTCGGCTCAAGTCATGATCCCAGGGTTCTGGGATCGAGCCCCGCATCGGACTCTTTGCTCCACAGGGAGCCTGCTTCCTCCCCTCTCTCTCTGCCTGCCTCTCTGCCTACTTGTGATCTTTGCCTGTCAAATAAATAAATAAAATATTTTTAAAAAAGACAAAAGAACCATTCTTAACCCCACAGTCCAACTGTACCCCCACCACCATAAATTCTACAGCTCACTACTAAAGGTTGGAAGGGAAAAAGAAAGAGTTGGCAACACAGAGGCAAAGTCTGCTTCATCTCCAAACCGGTATACTGGCTATCTCTAGTTCAGGGGTACTGACCTTGAAGGAAGTGGGTTTAGGTAAACCACATTTTAATCAACTGCTCGACCCCCCCCCCCGACTCTATCTGATTTGGGTGGAGATTGCCCTTATCAAGATCTTTTTTCTTTTTTAAAAAAGATTTTATTTATTTATTTATTTGACAGAGAGAGCACAAGCAAGGGGGAATAGGAGAGGGAGAACCAGGCTCCCGCTGAGCAGAGAGCCCCATGTAGGGCTTGATCCTGGGACCTTGGGATCATGACCTGAGCCAGTGGCAGGTGCTTACCCAACTGAGCCACCCAGATGCCCCAAGATCTTTTTTTTCTTTTTAAAAAATAATCTCGGGGTGCCTGGGTGGCTCAGTTGGTTGGATGACTGCCTTCAGCTCAGGTCATGATCCTGGAGTCCCAAGATCGAGTCCCACATCGGGCTCCCAGCTCCATGGGGAGTCTGCTTCTCCCTCTGACCTTCTCCTCACTCACACTCTCTTTCACTGTCTCTCTCTCAAATAAATAAATAAAATCTTTTAAAAAAATAAAATAAAAAGTAATCTCTATGCTCAACATGGGCCTCGAACTCACAACCCTGAGATCAAGAATCTCACGCTCCACTGATTGAGCCTGCCAGGCACCCCAGCAAGACCTTCTGAATTAGAACAGACAGAAAATTCACTACCAGTAGCATGATTCACATAAATATGCCTTCCCAGCTTCACCACCAGAGAAACAGGAGACCTGATTTGTTGCCTTGGGGAAAATGAGAGCCTGAGAGAACCAAGCTCAAAAAAAGAAGCCAAGGAGGAAGGTAAAGAGTAGGGTCCTGTGGCATTTCCACCCCTGGTTCGATGGATTTCCGAATCCATCATTATCTCTGGCCTTCTTACAGATCACTTACATAAGCCAGTCAATTCCTCTTTTGCCTTATCTCATTTTTGGGTGCGAGTGAAAGAAACCCAACATGCGAATACTGATTAAAATATCTTATTTTAATAATTCTGAAATAATCAGGCATTTCTCTTCTTGAACCTCCCAGCTCCCAAACTGGTCTTAATCAGGCTAATTGAGCTTAATTTAAAGGTCAGCTTTCTCCTAACAGAGAAATATGCACTAAAAAATTGTGTTGGGTGCTTTACAAGGCGAATTTTTTCAACTGGAATTTAACCCTGACAATCATCAATCCACATAAACAGTCCCATTTCATATATCAGGAAACCAAGGCTCAGAGAGGTTAAGAAAAGACTTGCCAAAGGTTACCCACCTCTGCCCGAGGTAGAGTCACAGAGGATCCCAAAGCACCAGTCTTTCCCCAAGTGTCATTTATCTCAATCCCTGACCATTAGGACACTGAGGTCCTACTTACCACCTGTCGTTATCTTTGCATTGATGGAACCCCAAAATGAATCCATGGTCCACTTACAAAAAGATGATACCACATGGAGATGTACCAGTCTGCTTTGCCTTCAAGAAGATACTCATCATGGAGCTGTGGGAACTGCAGTTGGCGGATGGCTCCCCTCCTTTGAGCCAAGGCTATGCTTCCCGGGAAGCTCCAGCTTCTGACTGAGCACAGGAGGGGCCCTAGAACCCAACCATTTCGGTCCAATGGGACAGTGGGACTCCTCTAACAAGTCGCCTTCGTTCTGCGTCTCCCCTCGTAGTTGTCCAAGACCTGCTCATACAGACATCCAGGTCGAAGCAATCCTACCCCGTCCTGCGTCTCGGGGCCCCTTCCTTGGGAATCGGCTCGGCATCACTGTCTCAAGGCTCTGCCTGGGCAATCCTGCTTCCTCTGGCTTATTTCCCACGGACACATGTCCCCTCAACAAAACGACTTCCATTTTTAACTCCGCCGCAGCCTCCGCTTCTTGCAAGACCCACTGGAATGCTAACCAGTGAGTGAACGAGCCAGAGAAGTAGGATGCAAGGGAAAATCATCCTTTCCAAGACCCCTTTTCCTCCAGATAAGTCAGCTGTGCCCCAGCAATGGAATGCTAGTCCGTAAAGCAGATTGTGCTGACTATGCCACATGGCTTCTCTTAGCTGGAGGGAGCGCCTCCTCGAGACCTGTCAGGCTCTAATATTTATGGGACCATTTCTGTCTCAGTGATCCAGTCCCTCTTTATGGAGATGATTGCTTCACAGCCCTGCCATAGGTATTTACCATCAGGGCTATTACAGCCCACTGAGTCATCCTGGAGAGAAATCCAACTTGATAATTAACATCCTGAGCAAGGTAATTGTGGAACACTTAAGCACGGGGCCATAACTTCTGGTTCAGAGTCAGTAAGGACAACCTGTAGGGCATATCATACTTAATGAGTCAGTAGCTGCCGAAGATGATTATAAAAACCCAAAGCATATTATTTTTATCACCATGTGCAGGAGCTGCAGATTATGTCCTTTTGACCTATTTTGTGTTCTCCTTCCCTGCCAAATAACAACCATCCAGGAATGGAGGAAACAAATGATTCTTCTCATAATTAAGGAATGTTAGATGCCCACAGTATGTTTCTCTAAACAGGAAAACTTGCAGGGTAGGAGCTTTTCTCCTTTATCCTCATGAGTTAATTTTCTGTTAAAAAATTATTTAACTATGAAAAGGATTCTCTTGACTTCAGGTTGGGGGTGACGTATGGACCTCCACATGTTCTGGTCCATGGATGTAACTAACATCCATTGGTAAGTGAAGGGACAGAGAGGTTGGGTTTGACCTTGGAAACAAAAGCTGGAGGAGAATCCTTCAGGTAACAGTGGGAGGGGTTGGCACGTTCAAGGACAGAGCAACTATCTAACCAACATTTCTAGCTTTCATAAGGGCTCTGCTAGTTTCAGGCAGTGATGTTATTTAAAGGTAGCTATATGCTAACCCTAAGGATATTGGTTCATCCCTGCTCATTTCTCCTATTTTCCTTTCCTTTGCATTTTCTGTGCTACAGTACATATACCTTGCTCACTCTGGACACAAAACTGACAGCTTTTACCACAGCAGAATGGTATCCCTTTGGGTCCTCTGATAAGCAGACACCAGAGTATAAGATGTGTGTTGCAAAGAAATGTGAACGATAAATGGGGACAAGGCAGGATTCAGCACAGAAAGACTTCAGACCCCCCAGACTCTAGGGAAAGAAAAGGAGGAAGGGAGACTTCCACAGGCAGAGCCTCAGGATGCAGTGGTGTGATGAGTCTAACCTACACAAGGGAGAGAAATGAAGTAAAGATTGTCTGCATTGGGCAGAAAGAGCCAGGCCCTAATATATCCCCCCACAGAGCTCTGTCCTTGTCTAGGGGCTATTCCAGAAGAACATGGCCTTGGCTTAAAGGCTGCAATGGATCCCAAAGGCCCTTCAGCTGAAGACCAGCAGCTAGTCACAATCTTGGCCTCACAGGTGACTGGCAAGTTCCGTATTGAAGACCAATCCAAGCAACCCTCCATCATGGTTGTTACTAGAACCCACTCTGTAGGGAGTATGAAACAAACAGCAAAGATTCATGTCTTGATCACATCTTTTTTTTTCTTTAAAGGTTTCTTTATTTATTTGAGAGAGAGAGAGTTCAGGGGAGAAGGGGCAGAGGGAGAGGGAGAAAGAAACCCAAGTAGACTTTGTGCTCATCGCAGAGCCTGAGGCAGGGTTCCATCTCCCAACCCTGCGATCACGACCTGAGCCAAAACCAAGAGTCAGATGTCTAACCAACTGTGCCACTCAGGCAACCCAAACACATGTTCTTTATGGGTTGGTTGTGGTTTTATTCTACCTGTCCTCAAGTTCAGGACCCAAGCCAAGAGAACAGCCATTCTTGGGAGCACTGCCAGAACCTGGGGTAGAAGGATAGCTCTGGAGGGCTTCACACTAGTAAGAGCTCATAATTCCTTGGCCAAAATGGGTCACACTTTGATCCTAAAACCTTCCTACAAGTGGTGGGACCAGGATGGTGGCTCCTATGCCCTCATCTCCAATGCTGAAGGGGAATATGGTTATGGGTTTGTGAAAAAGCCAACTGAGGCATCTGCCCTAAAATCTCCTCCTGCTCACAAAATCTGACCCAGCGAAGTACCTGTGGGGGAATGGGCTAAAGTAACAAAGCCCTTGTAGATTAAGACTGTAACATGGAGAGTCCAGAGAAGTCTGAGACAGTCTATAACTGTGGGTAACTTCGGAAGTACTACCACAAGATCAAACACCTCCAATCACCAAAGGTCACGAGATAGAGGCAGACTGGAAATGCATGGCAAGACAAATGGTATCCCTTGGAGTTCCGAGCAGGTTCTTTGCTTTTCTCTTCTTCAAGGCACAGCCATCAGGAGAGACCCTTAGGGCTAAGTAAACCATTATTCTTGGCTTATTACAAAAACAGGAATCCAGAGAGAAAGGCCGAGCTCTCTGTTCATATAACTGCAGGAAGACAAAAGAAACCCAGGGCGTTGTATCTGGGGACATTATCTTTCCCTGCATCTAATGGGATTCGGAAACATTAATATAAAAAGCTATGTTTTCACATCCTGATAAGAACACCCAAGGGCAAATTTCTCTTAATTTGCTTTTAAATGGCCTGTCCTGATTCCTGGGGATCCTATGTGAAGATGAAATTGTGTAAGTCACAGTCATCAGTGATATTTCTCTGAATTTGTTTCCCACCCCTGCTCCAGCAGGATCTTCGGGTGTAGGTAGAGGAAAGAAGGGAGGCACTCTATTTCTGGGCATCTCCAGGGACATCTCGCCTGAGCTCACAAGTCTATTTCTCTTTGCCATCCCGTGGCATCAGCCATTTCTCTCTCCTGCTGCTATACTCCCTTGGAGCTGAGCTGTCACAGTGCTCGGGCCCACGAGGGGCACCACCCTTCAATTTATAAAAACCTGACATCCTGGGTGAGGGCCCTGCCGTCATGATGGAACTTAGTAGTTTATATAGAGCTTCTGCCCCAGCACAAGTGGGAGATATTTTCCTCAGAGGTGAAGACAATTACTCTCCCCTTACCTTTTCATTTTCAATGATACCATTATTTCCTGAGTCTCAGACATCTGAGTGTGGCCATTCTACCCACTTTTGCCCGCAGCCTCTCACCCTGAGATTCAGGCACTGGTCTGTAGGATCTATTTCAGAGGCCTACCACAGGAGTAGTAGGCCGCGAGTATACTCTGAATTGCCCCCAACCATTCAAGCCAGCCGTGCTGGTCCTCAGAAGGATTAGTTTGTTCTGAGGAGCTATTTCTTTTTTTTTTTTTTAAAGGTTTTATTTATTTATTTCATATATATAGAGAGAGAGACAGCAAGAGAGTAACACAAGCTGTGGGAGTGGGAGAGGGAGAAGCATGCTTCCCGCCGAGCAGGGAGCCCAAGCAGGGCCCATTCCCAGGACCCTGGGATCATGACCTGAGCCGAAGGCCGACACTGAGCCACCCAGGCATCCCCTGAGGAGTTATTTCTCCAGAGACTTCTAGGTCCCCCACGAAAGATGAAACTTGGTGACCCTGAGCCCTACTGAGTGATGGCATGAAGCTCACGGAGAGATCGTTCCTACACATGCAGAGATCACATAGTCCTATATTTAGTGAAATGCAGTGGCGGAACAACAGGGTGGTGAAAATGGAGTGAAAAGTGTTCCAATACTTGACAGCCAGGGTCAGATGTCAATACTTCTCCTAACCATCCAGACCACACCCTTTCATACCTGTTGTCTGCATGGCACTAACCTGCTGTGAGGAGGCAGAGAGACAGGGTGATACCTTCCTCTCAGACAAGGGGGAGATTGTACATATAAGAACCAAGATGGGAAGGTGGCCAATATGCTGAAGGAACAGCAGGTTGGTCAGGTTAAAAGACATAAGCCAAGTGTGGAAGAATGTGCCTTAGAAATGTGGCTTGTGGGGCGCTTGGGTGGCTCAGTGGCTTGAAGCCTCTGCCTTCGGCTCAGGTCATGATCCCAGGGTTCTGGGATCGAGCCCTGCATCAGGCTCTTTGCTCAGCAGAGAGCCTGCTTCCCCCTCTCTCTCTGCCTGCCTCTCTGCCTACCTGTGATCTCTGTCTGTCAAATAAATAAATAAATAAAATCTTTAAAAAAAAAAAAAAGAAAAGAAATGTGGCTTGTGGGGCGCCTGGGTGCCTCAGTGGGTTAAAGCCTCTACCTTCGGCTCAGGTCATGATCCCAGGGTCCTGGGATTGAGCCATGCATCGGGCTCTCTGCTCAGCGGGGAGCCTGCTTCCCCCTCTTTCTCTGCCTGCCTCTCTGCCTACTTATGATCTCTGTGAAATATATAAATAAAATCTTAAAAAAAAAAAAAAAAAGAAATGTGGCTTGTGGCCAAAGTGTGGCTATCAGACTTCAATTTGATAATTTCTAAATTATGTACAGGATTCCTAACCCAATAGTCTTGTTTGTAGCTAGTGTCCTGGAACCATATCTAGTACCTAGAGTAACTATTAGATGCCAAGTGTTTTTCAATGCCAATTTTGATGAACGCTAGTTTCTATGATTTTCTAGCATAACTGTGACAGAAGGATGACCCACCATACACTGTGATCTCGAAGAGCTTTGTCTCTCATGCCTTTTTATGTTAGACCAAATTACAAAACAATGTGAGCCATGCTACCAAAGAGGCAAGCAGGGCATTCTTCGGGCACAGAGCTGAACCTCGTTATCACTACTCCGCCCGGTGGAGTCCAGTAAAGCAACACAGATGAAGTGATGTCAAGACTAAATACCAAAGAGTAGGTAGCTTTCACCAGGCACAATAAGAGGACATCCTCAGAAGAAAGTACACACTTGGGGCGCCTGGGTGGCTTAGAGGGTTAAGCCTCTGCCTTCAGCTCAGGTCATGATCTCGGGGCCCTGGGATTGAGCCCCACATTGGGTTCTCTGCTCAGTGGGGAGCCTGCTTCCCCCTCCCCCTCTGCCTGCCTCTCTGCCTACTTGTGTTCTCTCTCTCTCAATCTCTCTCTCTCTCTCTGTGTCAAATAAATAAATAAATAAATAAATAAATAAAAAGAAGAAGGAAAAAAAAAGAAAAAGAATAAAGAAAAAGAAAAAGGAAGTACACACACCAAAGCAGACCAGGCATGAGAGAGGAGGCACAACTGCTTGATTAGAAAAGTAACTAGTCTGACCTTAATGCCAGGGGTTTGTTTCCTCAGCTCTGCTTTGGAGGGACCTAGGCTAAGGTTTGTGAGTAGGTAATAAGGAAGTGAAAACCAGGGGCACCTAGCCGGTTTAGTCAGTAGTAGAGCCTGTGATTCTTGATCTTGAGGTCAAAAGTTCAAGCCCCATATTGGACACAGAGATTATTTTTTAAAAAAAATTTTTTTAAGTGTAAACCACACTGCTTAGGGCTTGGCCATGACATTCCTATCAGCACATAAACAATGCCCTAAGAATTATTAACAACATCCAGACAACTAGTGTGCAACAGTGTTTGGAACATGACAGGGACAGGGTCACTCTACAACCACATGCGCATACATGCACACCGGCCATAAATAAAGATTCCCTTTACCGACTACTATGAATGACACTTCTTAGCAACACAACCCTAGCCTCTCTTTGATCGTCCCAAGTCCTGAATAAAAATTACGAAAAATAACCAGGGTGCCTGGGTGGCTCAGTCGGTTAAGCCATTGCCTTCAGCTCAGGACATGGTCCTGGAGTCCCAGGATCAAGTCCCACATCAGGCTCCCTGCTCAGCAGCGAGTCTGCTTCTCTCTCTGCCCCTCTTCCCACTCATGCTCTCTTGCTTTCACTCACTCTTTCTCTCAAATAAATAAATAAAATCTTAAAAAAAAAAAAAAGAAAACTAATAACCAAATTGCCCCTGCTGCCTAGCGTCACCCACATCAGAATTGACCCCCACTTTGTTAAATCCTCCTCAGGATCAACCAATACAACCCCAAGCCCTGTAAGAAGCCCCTCTCTATTCCCCACTACTGAGATGCCCCTGGAAGATGTTCTTCCTTGCTCCAACAAGCAAACCAAATAGACCTATCTTGTATCATTATTATTATTATTATTATTATTATTATTATTATTACAGGTGTATTCCTAGTGGTAGTGGGTTCTAACAGCAGCTTATTTGGAGGTGCTGTCCAGGAAGCAGGAGTATGGGACACGAAGTGGGTACAGAAGGAGGGAAACTGAACATAAGGACATGTTGTCAAGTTGGCCACTACTAAGGGTACTGATGGCACCTGACTTCTGGACCTTCTTTCGAAATTTATGAAATGGTTCTGAGAATTATCTGTCGAGGAAGAAAAGGAAGCACTTGCTCATTATTTCCCGTTCTCCTTGGAACAAGGAACATCCTACTCATATTAATTCCCTTGTCGGATATGAATGGGAGTCAGGAAAGTCCCAGGGCAGAAAGCAAGGCAGATCCAGTGTAGGCCCACCCCTACAAAATGGCTAGTCACCACAATAATCATTAGAACAAGAGGAAGAGCCAAGAATGTTCAGAGAGCTGTCCAAGAGGTTTCTTTTCTTTTCTTTTTAAAGATTTTATTTATTTATTTATTTATTTATTTATTTATTTATTTGAGAAAGAAAGAGAGAGAGTGCGTGCACAAGCAGGCTGAGGGGCAGAGGGAAAAGCAGACTCCCTGCCAAGCAGGGAAACCGACTCGGGACTCCATCTCAGGACATGGGAATTGTGACCTGAGCTGAAGGCAAACACTTAACCGACTGAGCCACCCAGGTGCCCCAAGCAGTTTCTTTTCTGCCAAACCTCAGTTCTACTGTGAGAAGCAGTGTTGCCAAACTGTCAATGATACAGCTGAAGGGTTGTAAATACACCACCCCAAAATAAGTCTCTTCGGTATAAGGATTATTTTGAGAAATAGCAGACACAGGAAAAACCATAAAAACAGATTAAAAAGTTACCACTTCCTAAGAAACGTTTACCTTTATAAGGGCAATCTCCATTTGCATGGATGTCTCCCTTTCTGTACAAGAGGAGGATGAGGCTAACTCTCTAGAAACTCTTTTCAATGGAGAAGGCAAACTTCTATCTTCCTGACAACCCTCCTTTGTTTACTGTGCTTTTTCTGGTAACTTCCCATAACTGGCGTCCCCGTCCCCCCAACAGACACACGTTTCTTTTCTCTCCTCTTTAGGTGAAGATGGTACTTAAGTCTGAATTCTATGCTGCCTCTTAGAGCTACTCATTTTCCCCTGGCTAATTCCCATGTGTACATATCAAGAAATTTTTTGTTTCCCTCTTGATAATTTCTTTTTATCACAGTGGTCTCAGCCAAGAACTCAGAAAGGTAGGGGAAAATTGACATTTTCTTCCCTTCACAGCAACACAAAGTTTCTAAAGGACACCCCATCATTAATGAAAATTAGCAAATGAGTTTATAAACTGAGCACCAAGCTTGAGTGAGAGAACAGAAATGAAAACCTGGGAGTCTCTGGGGGCAGGGGGACAGAGTTGCCAAAAACATAGAACATTAGCAAACAAGGGTCTTCTTCCTGGACACCATAAAATTCAGATAAAGTTTGCAAAGTGTCAGGGTGAGAGAAAATTTGGGTTATTCTTAGAAAGTGATTTAGAAAGGAGGTAGTTTTTTTTTTCTTCCAAAAAAAGAAAAAAAACCTTGTTACTAGAAGATGCAGCTGACCTCAGAAACAAGCAGATGTGTTTCCACCACCGGGAGACAGTTTTAGAAAGGATTCCCCCTTGTTAGCTCAAGTTTATTCTTATTCCTAAGAACAAACTGCCTGGGAGATTTGGACATGGGTTGATTGCAGAATTGCATATGTTGAGAACCAGAGTAGCATAATAGTGGGGAATACAAACTTTGGAACTGGTCTGCCTGTTTGGAAAGACCATGCTTGTGACATTTAACTAGCTGTGTGCTAGTGAGCAATTTATTTAACCCCTCTAACCCAGTTATCCCTATCTGATGGATGAAGTAAGAAGGCCAACCCCACACAGCTGCAGGAAGAATTACCTGACAGCATCTGAAGAGTGCTTAGCACAGTTCCTGGCACATCATCATTCAAAAGATGTTTGCTCTTAACATTTCAAGATCGGCACAGGAGAGAGCAGAGAGCTACCAATGACACTGACATTAAGACTCAGAGCTTAACTTGCTCTGAATTCTGTTCTGAAAAATAAGAGCCTCTGCTTATTCTAATCTCGGCAAGTTGTTTACATAAATGTCCAGAAATCTGTAATTGTATTTACCTTCAGTGATTAAGACCCACCATCTTGAATCCTATGGAAAACAAGTTCCCAGCAAAGCAGGACTTGAGGATTATGGTACAGTACTGGCATCTGGTGGTGGCTGGCTCTAAAACAGGAGACGGAAAGGCTCTCAACTGAAAGCTTTGGGAATGGCATCCATCAACACGCACTGTAAGCTTTCAGCAGTCGCCTGTTTGAGAACCTCTTCAAGTTCTAAAATATAAACCAGTCCTAAGCTTTCTATAGAAAGGAAATCCCAAATGACCAACAAATGTGTAAAAAGATGATTATGGTCTCTAAAATCAAGGACATGAAAACAATGCGCTACCAAACAGATTGTCTGACATTAAGAAGTCTGGTACCAACTGGTGGCAAGAATGTGGAAAAAAGGAAACTCTCCAAATCACTGCTTAAATTTGAAGTAGTATTTTGCCATTCTGATTGGAATTTTGCAGTATCTAGTAAAAATGAAGGTGTATATGGCTCAGAAAATTCAAATTCAATGGCTGTATTCTGCACCAAAGGGTCTCAAGGAGAGGTGTCATAGAAGGATGTTCTTAGCAGCATTACCTGCAACAGCAAAAAAAAAGTTGAAAAATAAAAGGACGCATCCTCAACGTTCAGCAACTTGAGGATGGTAATTTGTCATATGCACACACATAACTAGCATAACTCGGAAAAACAATGAATGAGAGCTACGTGTATCAACATGGATTTATCTTCAAAGCAATGGCGTAAAAGAAGCAAACTTTAGAATGACACTTACTGGTATACTGTTTATGAATATAAAAGCACAATGCTACATATTGTTTTTTGGAAAACTAACCATATAATGAAAGTATTAAAATATACAATGGAAGGGGCGCCTGGGTGGCTCAGTCATTTAAGCGTCTGCCTTTCGCTCTGGTCATGATCTCAGGGTCCTGGGATCCAGCCCTGCATCAGGCTCTCTGCTCAGCAGTAGTCTTTTTCTCCCTCTCCCTCTGTTCTCTGTCTCTCTCTGTCTCTCTCTCTCTCTCTCTCAAATAAATAAATATTTTAAAAATATATACAATGGAAGAAAACCCAGCTTTAACACAGTAGTTGCCTTTGGGGGGGGAGGAAACAGAAAGGGATTAGGAGGAAGAATTTAACTCTACCTGTAATGTTCCATTTCTCAAAATTGCCTATTTTCTCTGGCATTTTTACATAAATCACTTTTTACTACATTCTTCTTTATTTTATGCATATTTATATCTCTACAATGAAATATTACTCATCCACAAAAAGGAAGGAAATTCGGACACATGCTACAACATGGATGAACCTTGAGAACATTATGTTGGGTGGCAGAACAAAGTCAGTCACAAAAAGACAAATACTGTATGATTTTACTTATATGAGGTCCCTAGAGTAGTTCAATTCATAGAAGCAGAAAGTTGCATGATGGTTGCCAGAGCCTGGGGCTAGGAGGAAATGGAGAAATGGACACAGAGTTTCTGTCTGGGAAAATGAGAAAGTTCTGGAGATGGATGGTGTTGATAGTTGCCCAACAATCCAAATGTACTTAATGCCATTGAGTTGTATGTACATTTTATTTTTTTATTTTATTTTTTGAGGAGAGGGGAAGGGCAGAGGGAAAGGAAGAGAGAGAATTTTTTTTAAAGATTTTATATATTTATTTGAGAGAATGAGAGGGAACACCACAGCAGGATGAGGGACAGAGGGAGAAGCAGACTTGCTGCTGAGCAGGGAGCTCTATACAGGACTGAATCCTGGGCCTCCAGGATCATGGACTGAGCCAAAGGCAGCCGTTTAACAGACTGAGCCACCCAAGTGCTCTGGGAGCGAGAAAATTAACCAAGTTCCACATTCAGTTTGGAGCCCAACTCAAGGCTCCATCTCAAAACCTGACATCATGACCTGAGCTGAAATGAAAGATTCGGATGCTCAGCTGACTGAGCCAGCCAGGTGTCCCTGTATGTACACTTAAAAAAACGATTAGGGGGGCGCCTGGGTGGCTCAGTCGTTAAGTGTCTGCCTTCGGCTCAGGTCATGATTCCAGGGTCCTGGGATCGAGCCCCGCATCAGGCTCCCTGCTCAGCAGAAGGCCTGCTTCTCCCTCTGCCTGCTGCTCCCCCTACTTGTGTGTGTGCTCTCTCTCTCTCTTAAAAAAAAAAAAAAACGATTAGGATGGTAAGTTTTATGTTAAGTATATTTTACTGTAATAAAAAAAAATTTTAAGATTTTATTTATTTGACAGAGATCACAAGTAGGCAGAGAAGCAGGCAGAGAGAAAGGAGGAAGCAGGCTCCCCGCTGAGCAAAGATTCCCAACTCGGGGCTCGATCCCAGGACCCTGAGCTCATGACCCGAGCCGAAGGCAGAGGCTTTAACCCACTGAGCCACCCAGGCGCCCCTATAATAAAAAATTGTTTAAACTCGTAAGCCAGTTCCTGTCCTTTGGGTCACCACTCACATGTGGCAAAGTATGCTCTATCCAGGCTCACGGTCATAATACAGATGTCAGTCAGGGCTGGGCTGAGAGCTGTAGTGTCGCTCTCGACCCGCAAGAACGACCCGTAGGCGAGGTGAGTGGCAAACTTCTTTATTCACAATCTTCAGCCGGGGACCCCCCCCAGTCTAAGACCCCCAAGTATATCTCCACCAAGTGCGAACTATATCCAATCAGAGTATACCACGACTAACAAAACTACCAATCAGAAGGACTATCTATGTGCACGCATTGTGCTCGTGAGCACGTACGTGACTCCATAGGTTTTCTTTGTTCTACAGATCATGCGCCTTTCCCTTGACTCCTGGTATCTATCAAACGTCACCCGCGAATGCACTCACAGTCCTTGGGTTAATCTCTCACTCCTCCCACTCTTCAGGCCTCGCTTAGTACGTGACTCCCTGCTCCTGCTGCATGGCTCTCCACACTGTAGCTAACATTTCAGCCTTTCATTAAAGCCACAGTAGTAATAGGATAAAACTCAAGATTTGGGGTTACCATAATTCGAGACCAGAACAATTTTATTTTACTGCTCCTTGAAATCCTAGCTTCTCCTGCCTTCTTACCAACAACAGATTAGGGCCCACCAGGGCATGCTGGTTTTTAAACAAGGTCTAATCTTCATCCCCCCCTCCCCCAACCCCACCCTCAGCAACGTAGGTGTTACTATAATTTCCAGATGAGTCTTGGCCATGGCGAGAGGACAACCAGAAGATGGCAGCAAAAGCTTATCTAGTGGGAAAGTCCTTCTGCCACATGCCCAAGAGAACAGGGAGAAGTCAGAAGCCTGCTTTGTTAGGTCCCCAGCTCAGTTCTGGACTGACCTTAATGCTCTGTCACTATGTAGTAGTAACACCATGCCTGCGACCAAGAGAGTCATGCCAAGCACAAGGGTATCAAAATCCAACCATTCAAGGAGGGGCACTTGCCAAGCGAGGGTAAGGAAGAAATCAGGAAAGATCAAGGAGAACCCGATCAGTTAAACTCATCAAACTTCTAGGTCCTGGGCTTGGGGAATTCAAACCTAGGTAATGGTATCTCTTACCTTGAGATATCCAGTCTAGTGGGAGGTATAAACCACAAGTACTTACATGAGGAAAAACAAAAGGCCCAAGGTATTCAGAATGTCCCTGGGTGCCAGGTGTTTTCCAAACCCACTTCCCACCCTTTTCCATACCCCACTCTGCCCCAATAAGTTGAGGTCTAGAAAATGGAAACCAGAATACACAGGAGTCTGTGAATGCAGCAAGGAGATGGCTGCCGCTGGGCTTTTATTCCCATGACTCTCTCCTGCAAAGTTGCCTTGGGCTTGCCCTGTTGCAGAAGGTCACAGTTCCTCTACAGGACCGCTGTATGGGATTCCCTCCCATTCTAGTTTCAACAACAGCTTCGTCCCCTCAGCTCTTCCGATCTGGTGGAAGGGACAGCAGATTCTGATTGGCTTCCTGCACCATCTGTTGAAGTCCTCTTCCCTCCACCTGTATTTGAATTAAACTTTTTCTAAATAAGCCCTCTTAAGTAATCCTCATTTGTGTGCCATCCATTTCTGGTTGAGACCCTGCAGGCAGAGACAGGCAGGCCACAGACCCTGTGGCCCCTGGCTGGATCACATTCCTCCTCCAAGACTGAGCTCATGTAAAGAGGAGAAATAGCAGAAAGGCTTTCCAGGGAGTTACTACCAGCCTTCTGCAAAATTGCTCTCTGAGGTGGCTGGGAGTATGCTGCTCACAACTCCCTTCAAGAGGGCCTGTGGTGGGGAACAGCTGATGGACAGTTTCCAGATGGATCCACCACGCAATTCACAGCAGGTCATGCTTTTCTGGGGCTGTTCCCACCCAGCACAGCCACCAGAGAAGAGCTGCACCATTTACGCCCAAAGCAAGACTCCTAACGGACAACTTATGCTCTGTAATTCTCCAATAGCCCAACCAAATCTTTCTCAGAGTTTGCCATAGTCTGAAGCTCTTCTGTCCAATCCTTCCTTCATACTCCCCTTTACAGGCATCAGACCTGCATTGTGGTCTAAAGTCTCTCCTTCTCCTCTACTCCTGGCTCTTTCCAGCTTCATCCCTCATATGCATTTCTCCCGATAAATCTCTGCTTAGTTTCTGCCTCTTTGTAAACCTCGATCAGCTTATTATCCAAAGACATTCTATCCAAGGAAGTAATAATACCGAAACCAAGACCAGCAGAACTCATGAGACATCGCCAAATTTTAAGAAAGATGTAAAACATTGTGGCTTCCCATTAATATGATGGTGAATGAGCCCCTAATTACCAGAGTGTATTCCTATTCAATACTGGATAGGAAAAATCAGAACTTGCATATAACATATTATTTTTTTAAAAATATCACCTCCATAAGGTACTTGGGTGGCTCAGTTGGTTAAGCATCTCTTGATCTCAGCTCAGGTCTTGATCTTGGGGTACTGAGTTGGAGCCCTACCTTGGGCTCCACACCAGGCATGGTGCCTATTTAAAAAAAAAAATACACCATCTCCATTACCAGGAAAAGATGGATTTTCCTGGCACATCATCAACATTGTAACAAATGCTCTGCTGCTACCCAAGCAAGTTATTTGCAAGTTCAAAGTATAGCAAATAATTTTTATGACCCTGGTCATCTGCCTGGGGATAAAACAAGCTTAAATGTGTTAGTACTCAAAGTGACATTTTGTCCCAGCACTATATTTGCTTTTCAAACCAGCAAGGGAAATTCTGTTTTTCAAATCTGAATCTTTAAAGAAACCAATGGAAATTTCTCAGATTTTCCAAGAGTAGCACTTACCCCCACAGGAATCAGAACAGGTAGTAAATGAAGTTTCTCATCCATGTGACAATTATGCCTTCTTTAAATTAGTAAGTTTCTACCAGGGGCTCCTGGGTGGCTCAATTGGTTAAGCCACTGCCTTCATGACTCAGGTCATGATCCCAGAGTCCTGGGATTGAGTCCCGTATCAGGCTTCCTCTGCTCTGCGGGGAGCTGCTTCTCCCTCTCCTTCTGCTTGCCACTCCCCCTGCTTGTGCTCATTCTCTCTCTCTCTGTCAAATAAATAAATAAAATATTTTTTTTTTAAAAAAAGAAGAAGTTTCCATCATACAAGAGAAGAGGGCTCCATTACTAGAATAAATTTACTTCCAGGCTTAGAGTATAAGCACATAGGACTGGAAACACCAAAGGTCAGGCTACACTTCTAAGGCACATAGTCCTATCTGTGGGGCCCCCACACATGCCTGCTCTTTTGCCTGTTGCCAATCTGTCCAGTCATTGTACCATAATCTTTATGAATCACTTCTCTGATTTAAAGGACTTGTATGAAACAAGATGGGATTGGGAGGGAGACAAACCATAAGTGACTCTTAATCTCACAAAACAAACTGAGGGTTGCTGGGGGGAGGGGGTTTGGGCGAAGGGGGTGGGATTATGGACATTGGGGAGGGTATGTGCTTTGGTAAGTGCTGTGAAGTGTGTAAACCTGGTGATTCACAGACCTGTACCCCTGGGGATAAAAATATATGTTTATAAAAAATAAAAAATTAATTTAAAAAAATAAATAAATAAATAAAGGACTTGTATGGTTGAGTGCTGTGGATTGTACCAGACTGATGGATTCACAGACCTGTACCCCTAAAGCATATAATACATAATATGTTAATAAAAATTTAAAAAAATAAAATAAGGATTTGGGGGAGTCTGGGTGGCTCAGCTGGTTAAGTGTCTGACTTCAGCTCATGTCATAACTGGGGGTCCCGGGATTGAGCCCCGCGTCAGGCTCTGCGCTCAGTGCAGAAGTCTGCTTCTCCCACTCCCTCTACTCCTTCCTCTGCTCATGCTCTCTCCCTCTCTCTCTCTCTAATAAATAAATAAAATCTAAAAAAAAAAATAAGGACTTGAAAAGACAGCCCTTAATTCCAGACAAAGTTTTAAAAGCATTTAATCAAGCACACTCTCTTAAAAACAAAGATGCTTCATATCTTTTCCCCTTAGGATTAGGAAAAGTTAAATAAAAAATAGAAAGGAAACAAAACCCTAGGAGAAAGGCCACAGAACAGCAAACAACCATGTGAAAGGCCTAGTCTGGGCAGACTGGAGATGTAGGGGAACTGCAGCTTAGACCCCATCAGTCAGTGAGATGAATGAGAGCTGAAAGGCTTTTTCCAGGGCCAAGCCTACATAAGCAAGAAGTTTTGCTGCCCAAGGCAGAGAAGCATATGTCAGGAAGATTTATACTTTAGAATAGTCTACTTTAGTAAATGAGTTGCAGTCAAACCCCGTTGTTAGACTTGAGGATCCTAAATTAAGCAAAAAGTCTTATTACCAACAGACTGAAAACACGGCCATTACTCTAATTGGGCATTGTTAACAATGAAAAACAAGGATGATTTACTGGCAAAACTGTGCCCACTGAAGAAGAGGAACATACTGTCAGCTGTACTTTCTTTCCTAACCTCCCCCCATACCCCCTTCTATGTCTGGGCTTGTAGGAGAACTGTCCGAAAGAGCGTAAGAACCAAGGGAAAGTGAACGGCCACATTCTAGCAATTCTACTTCTAAGGATACCACCAAAAGGAACAGAAAAGTCTACCAATGTTGAGAAAAATTAGGCACAAATGTAGCAGAATTGATGCGTGTTGCTTTCAAATACCACACTGAAGTGTGTTCTAAGAGAGCCATTCAACGGTTATTTCATTATCTAGGAAAAGAGAGGGAAAACTGAATGGAAAGTCATCAGAGAGGGAGACAAACCATGGGGGACTCTTAACTCTAGGAAACAAACTGAGGGTTGCTGGAGGGGAGGCGGGTGGGGAGATGGAGTAATTGGATGAGGGGCATCAAGGAGGGCACTTGGTGTGATGAGCACTGGGTGTTATACTCAACTGATGAATTATTGAACACTACATCTGAAACTAATGATGTACTCTATGCTGGCTAACTGAATTAAAAAAATTATCTAGGAAAACATACCATTCAATTCCATTTACTACTATTGTGGGTCAGGACCATGTAGTTACACATTAACATACAGAATTTCATCCTATAGAGATGGAAGTGATTTTCTTTTCAAGTAGAAAAATAACTCCCCAGGCATTTTGTTGCTATTCAACAGTTTGGTATCAAATTTAGCAATCTTATTCCAACATTCTTTCAGGACCCACATATATTAAAATCTCTTGAATTGTCCTTTGAATCCGCTTTATCACCACCTGCCAGATCCTTCAGTAATGAGTTAAATATTGGACGTGAAATTACTACATTGTATGTAAGTGCTGTATTTTAACATTCTTAAAATAAATATATTTCTACCAAGATTAGGCAATCAGGTCTAATTCTGGACAAGATGGAAGAGGTATGATAACCTTATTCTCCACAATAAATACAGCTAAAAATCTTGGAACCACAAATATTAAAAGGTGCTGAATGACAATGAGAAGACAACCATCTAAGGATCTCAAGGGCTGAGGGGATGACAAGGACAGGAATTCCTGGGTTTTGTTATTGCCTCCAATATTCACTGGATTGGGTTCCAAAGTCCCCAATCCAGACACGGAAATTAGCAATACAAAAATGTCCCAGGAAAAGTTTGCTGTCTCTGGCCAAAAGAGCAGTGGCAGGTAGTCTCACAAGACAGAAATGTTTTATATATTTTTTAATTCAATTAGCCAACATATAGTACATGATTAGTTATCAGATGTAGAGCTCAATAATTCAACAGCAGCATGTAACACCCAGGGACTGACTGTCTGATTGATTGATTTGAGAGAGACAGGGTGGGGGCAGAGGGAGAGGCAGAGAGAGTCTTAAGCAGACTTTGCACTGAGTGTAGGGCCCAATGTGGGGGCTCAGTCCCATGACCCTGAGATCACTACCTGAGCTGAAACCACCAGTCGGATCCCCCAGCTGAATGCACCACAGACAGAAACATTTTGACAAAAGTCACCCAACCACAATCAAACACTCCTGAAAAAAAAAAAACAATCTCTCCTGTCCCCACATGAGCAGAGATGCAATTGAGTGTGGATGACCTTCCACCTCCACTTACTGGTGGTGAGGTAGTGATCTGAACTCTAAAAAAGGGTGAAAGCAGCTAAAGAAATAACATGTTGCCACCAGTGCAATGATGATTTGAACAGCAGAGGATCTCCCTTTGTCAATCATGGAAGCCAGAAGACACAGAAAAACTCTTTGAAGTAATGAAAGAAAAAAAATTTTCTCAAACCCCAAATTCTATATACAGTGAGAAAGTTCTTCGGGAATTAAGGTATCTTCTTACAGGAAAGAAAACTAAAAATACGTGTCATTGGAGATCTATTCTAAAAGAATGGCTGAAGAAAGTTCTTCAAGAAGAAAGGCAATGGTATAATTATGAAACTTAGAAAACCAGGAAGAATGAATGACAGAAAGGGTAAAACATGGGTAAATATAAAGGACTACCCTCCTCCTGTTGAGTTTGTTAAATTACGTCTGATGGCTGAAAGCAAATGATGTATTATCTGATATAGTTTTCAATGTATTTAAAATAATGATATTATAAAGGAGGAAACAAAGAATAAAGTCGGAGGTAAGTTATCTCCATTTCACTTGAGGTAGTAAAAATGTCAATGTCAGTACATAGTGATCTGAGCCTTGATTCCTTCATAGTCCAACACTCAAACAAGAAACATTCCAAGGGCTAGACATACAGCATTGAATAAAGAGCTCCTTCTCTGCCCTTACTCAGTTCACTTTTCAACTGCTGAATTACTTTGTGTTTGAATGCCGTTCTCCATTCATGGTGTTGAGAGAAACTTCTATTTGGCCTTCGCTTCCGATTCCTTGCACAGAGCTCCTCAAGCCCTTGCAGTTTCCTGATAGGAGTGTCATTTGTTACTCACAAGGCCTGCCTTCAACTAGAACTGAGTTTATGCTACTTGGGTTATTACTAGTGTTCCCAAGTAACTTTGGCATGGGGTGGGGCTGGCCGTCAAGGGAACCAACCCCGCGATTTGAGGTTTGAAACTTATGGCCCCACCCCCTGATTTCCAATGAAGTCTCATAGAGGTTGTGTTCAATCACCTACTGCCAAAGATTTAATAAGTCATAGCTACAAAATGAAACCTCCATGAAAACCCCAAAACAATGTCATTCAGAGAGCTTCTAGGTTGCTGAATAGCCTGAAATGCTGGCAGGAATGGCACGCCAGAGAAGACAAGGAAGCTCTGTGCCCCTTTTCCCATCCTTTGTCCTGTGTATCAATTCTATTTGGCTGTCCCATAATTGTATCCTTTATAATAATCTGGTAATGGTATAGTAAGTAAAACATTTTCCTGAGTTTAGTTAACTAATTTGAGCAAATTATCAAACCTGACTGAAGGATGGGGGAATGCCTGAATTTGTAGCTAGCTAGGCAGAAATGTGGACAGTCTGTGTATTCCACCTACAGCTACTGTCTGAGGTGGGGGCAGTCTTGTGGAACTGAGCCCTTACTCTTTGGAGTCTGCCCTAACTCCAAGAGTTAGTATCAGAATTGATGGGGCACCTGGATGGCTCAGTTGGTTAAGCATCCGACTCTTAGTTTCAGCTCAGGTCACTATCTCAGGGTCTCGAAATCGAGACCTGCATCAGGCTCCATGGTGAGTGGGAAGTCTGCTTGAGATTCTTTCTCTCCTTCTCCCTCTTCCCCTCCCTCCATTCTCTCTCTCTCTCTCAAATAAATAAATCTTCTAATTTTTTTAAGGATTTTATTTATTCATTTGACACAGAGAGAGAGAGACAGCACAAGCAGGGGATGGGCAGAGGGAGAGGGAGAAACAGGCTCCCCACTGAGCAGGGAGGCTGACATGGGACTTGACCTCAGGACCCTGGGATCACAACCTAAGCTGCAACCAAATGCTTAACCAACTGAGCCACACAGGCACCCTAAATAAATCTTTTTTAAAAAGAGTTACTATGAGAATTGAACTCAGCTGCTGGACACCCAACTAGTGTTGAAGAACTCAAGGACTGAAGTTGAGAAAGATACCCCATATTTGGTATCTGGGAGAAAAAAATTCTTACATTTTCCAATACACTCTTTATTAGTCTGAGCAGATATCTATAAAACGACACGTACATGAATACAAAGTTGTTCGTAACAGATTTATAACAGTTAAGAACTGGGAACAACCTAAATCTCCATCAGTAGGTAAACAGATCAACAAATTGTGATAGATTTATAAACCAAAATACTACTCAGCAATAAAAAAGAATAAACTAATTATCACAACATATGAATCAACACATTATGACAATATATACTTCAAAATAATTATTCGGGGTAGCAGAAGCCAGACTCCCTCCCCAAAAAGTGCATAGTCTATGACTCCACTGATACAAAATTGTTGAAAAAGCAAACTCTAACCCAGTATGACTTCGTTTTAATTTGATTACATCTTTAAAGACCTGATTTCCAAATAAATTCACAGTCACAGGTACCCAGGGTTAGGAGTTCAATGTATCTTTCTGGGGGATAGAATTCAACCCACAACACCATCTGCATAAGCAGAAAAGCATTTTAAGAAAATGTTTAACATGATCCCATTAATTAAAGGAAAACTAAGCACAGATACTTGATGCGAAATTGTTAGGATTTCTTTTCCATAGCAATCATGTCTATGTAATCATGACCTGAACAGAATCAACACATTGCAAAATGCAATTATATATTCAATCTTGTTATCAGGAGCAGTGCCGCTGCAGGCAAAGGAAATACAAACAATTGTCCAATTTCAGTCCTGTATTTATGGTTCTAGTGATGCTATACCCCCATCTACTCGCAATGCCTGAGTGCCAAGAAAACAAAAGACTGTTCATGAATTCCTTTGATTCAGAGGGCGTTGAACTGGAGGCATTTACTGTCTCACTCATTCCTTCACAGACTCACTCACACTTTCTCATCTGCAAACACCAAGCAGCAGAGTGCACAGTTAGTCTAAAGAGGAAAACGGAAGCCACTTCAAGTATTTACAGTGGATGGAATTTGACAGTGAACTGTCCACCCAAATGACAGAGGAAATGAGAAATGAAAAGAGTGGAGAAGGAACCTAGAGATGACCAAAACCAGAAACCAACTACAACCCTTAGCCTAGAACATCAAGAGGAAGGAAGAAAACTGTCAGAGGTCAAGGTGAGCTGGCAGAAGCTGAAACTAGGTCAAGGTCAGCTGGCAGAGGCTGACACTACAGCCAGAGTTATGTCTCAGGAAGAGATGGAACCACTGCCAAAGGCGCCCCTGAACAGAGAAGGAGAGGGGAAAATACATTCATTTCTTGCTTCTCCCCACCTGCCCATGTCTGACCTCTCACCAGTGTCTTCCACTGGCCAAACCCAACCAGGGGCCAGTGTTCACAGAGGCCAAAAGAGTGAAGTCTGCAAGGCTAGGACAAGAAATCTATGGGAGGGGCACCTGGCTGGCTCAGTCAGTACAGCTCGTGACTCTTGATCTTGGGGTCATGAGTTCAAACCTCACACTGGGTGTGAAGCCTACTTAAAGGAAGTCTATGGGCAATAATGCCAAGTCTTATGAGTCTTTCTCCTAGACATTTGTTGCAATGTCAAAGGTAAGTGATTTGTATTTGCTGAACAATGAAAAAAAGTACACCTAGCTAATGAATTCATTAGTCGTTCAGTAACTAGAAAGAGCAGTTTAATATGCTATCACGTAAAAATCCTTTATGAATTGTTTCAAGTACTCAGGACTTTGTTTTATTTTGTTTTGGGTGGAACTTGGGGGAAACGGACTAGGATTGGGGATGGAATGATAACACATTTTTCCCATTTAAAGTAATCAACTCTTCATTCCCAAATTTTGCTATGAGCATGTTTTCAGGAACAAACCGGACTCAGCCATGGGAGATGCACTGGACATGAAGCCTTAGTCCGGTACCAAGATTTTCCACATGGGGGCTAGAGAGCCCTCTCTCCAACTCTCAATTTGTATTTAATTCTTCCTAGACTTTAAACTACCAAGAGCCTATACATTTTTTCCTTGGGTATATGGTAAGCCTTGCTTTAGAGGACCAGTTATTTGTAAAGCATTACCGTGCATCCAGTACATCCACAACACCATCAGGCTAATGAGGTCACCATCCTCTTATGAGTTAGACTATTTCTACCCTGGGACCTAGAACTATTTGAATTTAAAAAAATAGGGGCGCCTGGGTGGCTCAGTGGGTTAAAGCCTCTGCCTTCAGCTCAGGTCATGATCCCAGTGTCCTGGGATCAAGCCCCTCATCAGGCTTTCTGTTCAGCAGGGAGCCTGCTTCTCTTCCTCTCACTCTCTGCCTACTTGTGATCTCTGTCTGGCAAATAAATAAATAAAATCCTTAAAAAAAAAAAGTAAAAAAAAATATGTTAAAATGATTTTGCCATGACCTTATGAATTCTTGCACTCACACCAAATTTCACTTGGCATTGGAAGGGTGCTAAAACATACTATTAATTTTTAGTATCCTTAACTCAAAATGATAAGCACTAAGAAAAATAACAACTAGTATTCTGGTAGGAGTAATGTCCTTTACAATGTTGTATCTGTAGGAACAAAGTTGATATAAAGGACAAGAATATATGGGGCACCTGGGGGGAGGGGCTCAGTCATTTAAACATCTTCCTTGGGCTCAGGTGATGATCCCAGGGTCCTGGGATCGAACCCCATCCTGGGCTTCCTCCTCAGCAGGGGAGTCTGCTTTTCCCTCTGCACCTCCCCTGCTCATGCTCACTCACTCTCTCTCTCAAATAACAAACAAAATCTTTTAAAAAAATAAAGAACAAGGATATAAAATGTGTATTCGTGGAACAAAGCGTAATCAGTTCATCATTCTTCATTAGGAGAATGCTGGCTTAGCTAGTGTCAGACTCACCCATGATCCAGACGTGGCATTCCAATTACAGCACTGACACAGGACCCCGTGATCTAGCAGAAGCAAAATGAGGGCTTGGTGTTGGTGGTCTACTTATCTCTATCAGCATGATTAATACCAAAGGCAGCAGAGGGGTTTGGCCTTCAATAATCTCAAAGAGGTCACAGAAACAGACATAGCAATCCCTAGATCAAAGCATAATCTGAGAACACCTGAAAGTAACACGTGGCTCCTTGGGAAAAAGCTGCTGGTTCACAAAGGGAACACCAAGAGAGCTGCAGAAAAGGAAGCAGGAATAGTCAGGGGACAGTCTTCCCCCAGGAAAATGTTAATACCATCTTCTAGGGCTCATTCAGTGGACTCTTCCTAGGCAGGCTGAGGTAGCCAATTTAATATGAACTACATGACTGTTTTAAGCATCCTGCCTATGTGGCCACCACTCCCACATCTTGCGAGCCCATACTCAAATTTCTCCAGCTGAGTCAAAAGCCATATTCACATCAAGGGGATGGGACAACACAGCCATAGTCATAGCCTGGATTCCAGAGGGCATCTGGAAAATGAGGTCAAAAGCCTTGGGAGATATTTTAAAGATGTTATTTATTTATTTTTTGAGAGATAGATTAAGTGTGCACCAGTGGTGGGAGGGGCAGAAGGAGAGGAAGAAGCAGACTCACCGCTGAGGAAGGAGCCTGACACAGGGCTTGATCCCAGGACCCTAGGATCACGACCTGAGCCAAGTCAGATGCTTAACTGACTGAGCCACCCAGGCACCCCCTCAGAAGATCCTTTAAGCAGTTGAGGATCCTTTAAGCAGTTGAGGATCCTTTAAGCAGTTGAGAAGGAATATATTCCTTCAGAAGATACACACAGGGGTACCTGGGTGGCTCAGTCAGTTGGGCATCTGCCTTCAGCTCAGGTCGTGATCCCAGGTCCTGGGACCAAGCCCCATGTCAGGCTCTCTGCTCATTTTGGGGAGGGTCTACTTCTCCCTCTGCCTCTCCCCTCCCCACCACTTCTGCTTTCTCACACACACTCTCTCTCAAATAAATAAATAAAATCTTTTTTAAAAGAGAGAAATACACACAAAAGGCCCAACTTTGGCTTTCTGCTAATATACATCTCCACATTCCCAGAGATCTCAAGTAGTTCTACCACACAAGGAGAGAGATGACTAAGATGGTCCCCTGCTTCTCAAGAGTTATTATGTCTAGTAGCTGAGACAGACTATTATATTGGATTTCGATGCTGGCATATAAAGTGTTTACCAAGGCAAAACAAATGTTCGGTGGTGCTCCATGAAGCAGAGGGTACTCAGAAAGGCATCCAGGTCTCCGCCTACCCTTTTTTTTACAAAGCCAAATGCCTGTACAGGCTGCCAGGTATTATCCAGTATATACTTAGATATTGAGAAACTCCTCCTGAGCAACTCATACTCCAAAAGAGCTCAGGCTGTCACAGGAACCAGAACTTAAAGTCAGCCCAGCCAGAAATGTCAGCAGTCCACTTTCACAGGACATCTTGGGAGCAGGAGGCAGGCATTCTTAAGACCCCAGGGTACTCTATTTGGGGCACAATTACTTGCTTTCAGCTGTTCCCTGCCTCTCAGGGAAGACAAAGTTCCACCCAAAGGGTGGACAAGTCCAAGGCTGCAGCCAAGTGAGCACAGGGTACCCATCAAATCCCGAAAAATCTCGTGAAAAAGAATTGTACCAATGTTCCTCTCCTGACTTTGGCCCTAGACTAGAGTTACATGAAGATGCTACCATTAGGTACAGGAGGCTTTGTTCTATTTTTGTAATTTCTCATGAACCTATAATGACCTCAAAACAACTTTTTATTGTTGTTGTTTTAATGCATTAAAGGGGTCCCAGAGATCTTTCCCAAGGTCACAGAGCCTTTGAAAACATGTAATTAAATCTCAGGCCTGACACAGTAACTTATCTGATTAACTAGCCTTATAAAATACACCGCCAGAGTGGGGGTCACCCCCACCCATGTGCCCCAGGCCCAAATAAGCAATCAAGCTTTCAGCAGGTATTCTGAATTTCAGGACCCAAAGTCTTATAATATCCATGGAATTTTAATTTGGGAAAGCATTCCGCTTTATTTTTCTTAACCTCTAACTCAAATTCAGTACTCTTTTCTGCTATATACTCAAACCACTGCACTGTTCGCAGAATCCATGAATTTGTCACAATAGAAATGAGATATTTTCATTCCCTATCACCCTGTTGCAGATCTCAAATCTGTGTTTATCACCACCTCAAAATTACGATAGTAATTAGACTAGCCACCAGATGTCACATGATCACTGTCTTTGTGCCTGCAGATATTAGCACAAGGCAGCTGGGCAGTTGCCTGATACCAGGTCGAGCAGATTATCAGCTACTAAAGGATGAAGTAGAAAGCCATTTCATGGATGACCAGACTGCCATGTTGCTTTCCAGTACTCCCTATCTACAATTATTTTTCAATCCATATCTGGAAGGTGGGAAGCCATTCTTCTTCAGTTTTTGCAAAACTAGCACACTCAAATGAAAACACAACTGCCCACAAGTCAGCAGGACCTTTCTAACAGACAGTACACTGACTATAAGGATAGACTAGGCAAGCTCAAACAAATCTGACTGTTGAGGTAAATTTAATACATTTGAACAGATTATGCACTGATACAGGTCATACACGGTGTAAATGTGATGAATAACACGTTTTTCTTATTATACTCTTTTTCTGCACACAATTGTGTGTGTCTGCGTGAGTTGTGTGTGTGTGTGTGTGTGTATGTGAGCTCTATGCCCAACATGGGGCTTGAACTCATGACCCTGACATCAAGAGTCTAGTGTTCTGTCAACTGAGTTGGCCAAACATCCCTTCTTGCACACAGTTAAGAAGTAAAGATATGCACTAGGGTATTATGAGTTATTTTAGGGAGGGCATTCATATATCATTCTGTGAAAATACCCCATTATTAAAAAAGAACAATTTTTGCATGAAAACCAATCACATGAAAGCAGTTTTTCCAGGAAGACACAGAAGGCTACATTACTGGAATGCTAGAAGTTCTTAACCAAGATATAGCTGCAATTCAATTCTATTTCTTTGACAAAACAAAACTGTTAATACTTGGAAGCCCTGCAAAACCCTTTCAAAAAATGTTTTCTTGGTGGTAAACTTAAACCATGGGTCCATAATCTTTTCCTAAATCTGAAAATAAATCAAAGAATTTGGCCTAGCCAAAGATAATCTATTGATTTTCTTTTAAACAATGGCTTTGAGATTTAAGCCATGAATTTAAAAATTAACTTAAGTATACAATTCACTTATACAATTCATTGTATACAAGTATACAATTCAGTTGTGACTATTAGCATAGTCACAAGTTTGTGTGACCATCACTAATTTCCAAACATTTCATTATCCTCCAAAAGAAATCCCATACCCATTAGCAATCACTTCCCATTCCCCTCACCCCCCAGGAACCCTAGTAACCACTAATCTACTTTGTTTATCTGGATCTGTCTCTACAAGTGGAAATACACAAGATATGGCCTTTTGTGATTGGCTTCTTTCCCTTAGCATTAATGTTTTCAAGGTTAATCCTTTTTATTGGTGAATAATATTCCACAGTACAGATATGCTACGTTTGGGTTATCCATTCATTAGTTGACAGACATTTGGGTTGCTTCCACTTTTTTGCTACTATGACAAAATTCTACCGTGAGCATTTAAGTACAGGTTTTTTGTGAGGACAGACACTTAAATTTTCTCAGATACACATCTAGGAGTGGAATTGCTGGGTCACATGGTACTTCTATACTGAACACTTCAAGGAACGGACTGTTTTCCACAGCAGTGATGCCATTTTACATTCCTAGCAACAATGTTTGAGGGTCCAATTCTCCACATCCTTCTTAATAATTGTTGTGGTCTTTCTTTTTTCTCTTTTTTCAGCCACCCTAGTGGGTGTGAAATGGTATTTCATTGTGGTTTTGATTTCCATTTCTCAAATGGTTAGTGTGCTTATTAGCCATTTGTGTATATTCTTGGGAGAAATGTCTATTCAAATCCTTTGCCCATTTCCTAATTGGGTTATTTCTCTATTGTTGAGTTGTAAAAGAGCCTATTGATCTTAGTGTGAATGCTTTAAGACAATTGGAATTTAACTCAAAAAACCTTGGGGAATAAGTGTTTTTACCCTGCAATATGAATTAGAGATGCTCTAATTCCTTTGGAAACAATTTGTAGAATTGACATTTTTCAACCCTGCACTCCATTAAAACAAGAAAATTAGAACTCATTGGTTGTCCAATAGGACATGCATATTGTCTTATCCAAAGACCACCTTAATTTAATGTTGTGATTCAAGGGGCACTTGGGTGGCTCAGTTGGTTAATCCTCTGCCTTCGGCTCAGGTCATGATCCCAGAGTCCTGGGATCAAGCCCCGAATTGGGCTCTCTGCTCAGCGGGGAGCCTGCTTCCCCCTCTCTCTCTGCCTGCCTCTCTGCCTACTTGAGACCTCTCTCTGTGTGTCAAATAAATAAATATAATCTTTTTTAAAAAAAGAAATTAAAATGTTGTGATTCAAGCTAAGCAGCCTTCACACTGTTGTCTTTCAACTTGAATTTGCCTTTGCTTAAAACATACTGTCTTGGGACTTTTGGCTGGCTCAGTTGGAGGAGCGTAAGACTCCTGATCTCCGGGGTCATGAGTTCAAGCCCCATGTTGGGTGTAGAGATTATTTAGATGAATAAAACTTTAAAAATAAATAAATAAACTCTACTGCCTTATTTAATGCATTCACGTACATATTTTTTATCAGAAGCTTTTTTAAAAATCAGTCCCTGTGATATTCTTTTCTTTGAAATCCCATGTGTTTTATTTAGACCTTTACACACATGATTCTGAACTGCCCACAGAACTCAAGACTGCCAAAATGGTCCACGGGACAAGGACCCAAAGTTTCTATTGCCAGCTGCACAGAGGAACAGACCTTCAGAAGGGCAGGATGGGGCATTACAGTATTTTTTTAAATGTTATACCTAAATATAGCTAGTGACAGCAAGCTTCTGGCTTATTCCTCGATCTCATGTTGCATACTGGAATGGCCAAATATTGCCAATTTGATTGGGGGCAAAGGAAAAGCTGAAGTGCTTCTACATGAAAAGTCTTTCACCTTTAAAGATGCAACCAGAGCTTTCCTTTGTAAAGAGTGGGTGGAAAAGAATAGAGAGCAGAGAGAGTTTTGCTTTAAGGAACTGGAACACAGGATTGTAGAAATTTGGTGAGTCCAAATTGTGTTTGGTCAGCTGGCAGGGTGGAGACCCAGCAAAGAGCAGCAGCTCCTGCCCAAAGGCAACCTGCTGACAGAAATCCTTCTGGCTCTGAGGAGAAAGATACTCCCAAGAATCTCAACAATATAACAATTTTTAAAAAATACTTCAGATTTTGTCTCACATCATCATGGGAAGAAGAAAGGAGTTTCTGTCACCCACCAGCCTTGAATTAAAAACTGCCTAATTCACCTGTGGCAACCACCTAGCCTAGGTGCACCTTACCTGGATTCTGTTTGATATATTCAGCTATACATTCCCTCAACCACCTCTCACCAAAAGGACTAGGAGGACGGACACCCAACAGAGGAAAAATTCAGAGACTGTGCCCTCTCCATCAGAACTATTGGATATGGACATAAACAGTATGTCAGAAAAGGAATTCAGGGTAACCATTATTCAGGCAATGTCTAGGTTGGAGAAAACCATTAGTGACAACATAGAATCTCTAAGGGTGGAAGTGAGAGCGGACCTGGCAGGAGTTAAAAATGCTATCAATGAGATCCGATCTAATCTAAATACACTAACAACTAGGGTAACCAAGGCAGAAGATAGAATTAGTGATCTAGAGAACAAACTGATAGAGAAAAAGGATCAGGAGGAGACATGGACCAAGCAACTTAGAAGCCATGAAAACAGAATTAGGGAAATAAATTATGCAATGAAAAGTTCCAACATCAGAATTATTGGGATCCCTGAGGGAGGCGAAAAAAGAGAGAAGACTAGAAGATATAGTTAACAAATTGTGGATGAAAATTTTCCCAATCTGGGGAATCGAACAAGTGTTCATATCCTAGAGGCAGAAAGAACACCCACCAAAATCAAAGAATCTAGAAAGACCTCACAACACTTGATTGTGAAAGTCATGAATCATAATTTTAGACAAGGGCTTCTGAGGTCAGCTAGGGGGAAGAGATTCCTTACGTGAAGAAGAAGGTTCATCAGAATAACGTCAGACCTGTCCATAGAAACCTGGCAAGCCAGAAAGGCTGGCAAGACATATTCAGGGCACTAAATGAGAATAACATGCAGCCAAGAATGCTTTATCCAGAAAGGCTGACATTCAAAATGATTGGAGAAATAAAGAGCTTCCAAGACCAGCAAGGTTTAAAAGAGTATGTGACCACCAAGCCGGCACTGCAAGAAATATTAAGGGGGGGTTCTATAAAAGAAGAAAAAACCCAAGAGTGACATAGAACAGAAATTTACAGAGACAATCTATAGAAACAAAGAATTCACAGGCAACATGATGTCAATAAAAACGTATCCTTCAATAATCACTCTCAACGTGAATGGCCTAAATGTTCCCATAAAATGGTACAGGGTTGCAGATTGGATAAAATGACAGGACCCGTCCACATGCTGCCTGCAAGAGACACATTTAGAACTTAAAGATACATCTGGATTGAAAGTGAAGGGATGAAGAGCTATCTTTCATGCCAATGGGCCCCAAAAGGAAGCTGGGGTAGTGATTCTCATATCAGATAAATTAGATTTTAAACTAAAGATAGTAGTCAGAGATTAAAAAAAAGGCCACTACATCATTCTCAAAGTGCCTATCCAGGAAGAAGATCTAACAATTGTAAATATTTATGCCCCCAATATGGGAGCACCCAACTACATAAGCAAACTGTTAATCAAAATAAAGAGTCATATTGATATGAATACATTAATAGTAGGGGATCTTAACACACCACTCTCAGTAATAGATCATCCAAGCAGAAAATCAATAAAGAAACAAGGGCTTTGAACGACACACTGGACCAGATGGACCTCATAGATATATACAGAACATTCCACCCTAAAACAACAAAATACTCATTCATGGGAACCAATGAGAATGAAGACACATTGGTCCAAAACCTATGGAATATGGCAAAAGCGGTCCTAAGGGGCAAATACATAGCCATCCAAGCCTCAGGCAGAAAAATTGAAAAATCCAGAATACACCAGCTCTCTTTACAACTTAAAGAACTGGAAAATCAACAACAAATTAAGCCAGCCCCACACACAAGAAGGGAAATAATCAAGATTAGAGCAGAGATCAATGAGATAGAAACTAGACACACAGTAGAACACATCAACAAAACCAGAAGCTTGTTCTTTGAAAGAGTCAGTAAGCTTGATAAACCACCGGCCAAACTAATCCAAAAGAAAAGAGAGAGGACCCAAATTAATAAAATTATGAATGAAAGGGGAGAGATCACGACTAATACCAAGGAAATAGAAACAATCGTCAGAAATTATTATCAACAGTTATACATATCAACAGTTATATATATCAACAGTTACATAACTTATTGTTAAGCAACCTAGAAGAAATGGATGCATTCCTAGAAACCTATAAACTTCCAAGACTGAATCAGGAAGAAATTGACAACTTGAATAGACCAATACGGATAAAGAGTTGAAGCAGTGATCAAAAACCTCTCAAAAAACAAGAGCCCAGGACCTGACAGATGCCCTGGGGAATTCTACCAAACATTCAAAGAAGAAATAACACCTATTCTCCTGACGCTGTTTCAAAAAACAGAAACAGAAGGAAAACTCCCAGACTCTTTCTATAAAGCTAGCATAACCCTGATCCCCAAATGACAAAGACCCCACCAAAAAGGAGAATTTCAGACCAGTACCCCTAATGAACATGGATGCCAAGGTTCTCAACAAGATCCTAGCTAAGAGGACCCAACAGTACATTAAAAAGATTATCCACCAGGACCAGGTGGGATTTATCCATGAGATGCAAGGGTGATTCAACACTCACAAATCAATCAGTGTGACAGAACAAATCAATAAGAGAAGAGAGAAGAACCACATGGTCCTCTCAATTGATGCAGAAAAAGCATCTGACAAGATACAGCACCCATTCCTGATTAAAACTCTTCAAAGTATAGGGATAGAGGGAACACTCCTCAACTTCATCAAATCTATCTATGAAAAACCCACAGGAAATATCATTCTGAATGGGGAAAAGTTGACAGCCTTCCCTTTAAGATCAGGAACATGACAAGGATGCCCACTCTTGCCACTGTTGTTCAACATAGTACCAGACGTCATAACAACAACAATCAGACAACAAAAAGAAATAAAAGGCATCAAATTGGCAAAGAAGTCAAACTCTCTCTCTTTCCAGACGGCATGATACTTCATGTGGAAAACCCAAAGACTCCACCCCCAAACTACTAGAACTCATACAGCAATTCAATAATGTGGCAGGATACAAAATCAATGTACAGGGCACCTGGGTGGCTCAGTGGGTTAAAACCTCTGCCTTTAGCTCAGGTCATGATCTCGGGGTCCTGGGATCCAGCCCCACATGGGGCTCTCTGCTCAGCAAGGAGCCTACTTCCCTTTCCCTCTCTCTGCCTGCCTCTCTGCCTACCTGTGATCTCTATCAAATAAATTAATAAATAAATCTTGGGGGAAAAAAATCAATGTACAGAATCAGTTGCTTTCTTATACACTAATTGAAAATACAAAGGGGGAAATTAGAGAACCGATTCCATTTACTATAGCACCAAGAACCACAAGATACCTTGGAATAGACCTAACCAAAAGGGAAAGGATCTGTACTAGAGGAACTACAGAACACTTACAGAAGAAACTGAAGATGACACAAAAAGATGGAAAAGCATTCCATGCTCATGAATCGGAAGAATAAACATTGTTAAAATGTCTATACTGCCTAGAGCAGTCTATACTTTCAATGCCATCCTGATCAAAATTCCACCAGCATTTTTCAAAGTACTGGAACAAAGAATCCTAAAACTTGTATGGGACCAGGAAAGACCCTGGATTGCTAAGGAAATGTTGAAAAAGTAAAACAAAACTGGGGGCATCATGTTGCCGGATTTCAAGCTTTATAATAAAGCTGTGATCACCCAGACAGCATGGTAGTGGCATAAGAACAGACACATAGACCAGTGAAACACAGTAGAGAGCCCAGATATGGACCCACAACTCTATGGTCAAATAATCTTCGACAAAGCAGGAAAAAATACACAGTGGAAAAAAGACAGTTTCTTCAATAAATGGTGCTGGGAAAATTGGGCAGCTATGTATAGAAGAATGAAGCTTGACCATTCTCTTACACCATACACAAAGATAAACTTGAAATGGATAAAAGACCTCAACATGAGGCAAGAATCTATCAAAATCCTAGAGGAGAACACAGGCAGTAACCTCTTTGACACTGGCCACCGCAACTTCTTTCAAGACATGTCTCCAGGGGCGCCTGGGTGGCTCAGTGGGTTAAGGCCTCTGCCTTCAGCTCAGGTCATGATCTCAGGGTCCTGGGATCGAGCCCCACATCGGGCTCTGGGCTCAGCGGGGAGCCTGCTTCCTCCTCTCTCTCTGCCTGCTTGTCTGTCTACTTGTGATCTCTGTCTGACAGATAAATAAATAAAATCTTAAAAAAATAAAAAGACATGTCTCCAAAGGCAAAGGAAACAAAAGCTAAAATGAAATTTTGGGACTTAATCAAGATAAAAAGATTCTGCACAGCAAAGGAAACAGTCAAGAAAACAAAGAGGCAACCCACGAAATGGGAGGAGATATTCGCAAATGACACTACAGACAAACGGCTGATATCCAAGATCTATAAAGAAATTCTCAAACTCAACACTCAAAAAAACAGATAATCATGTCAAAAAATGGTCAAAGACATGAGCGGACACTTCTCCAAAGAAGACATACAAATGGCTAGCAGAGACATGAAAAATGTTCATCATCATTAGCCATCAGGAAGAGTCAAAGCAAAACCACAGTGAGATACCACCTCATACCAGTTAGCATGGCCAAAATCAACAGTACAGGAAATAACAAGTGTTGTACAGGATGTGGAGAAAGGGGAACCCGCTTACACTCTTGGTGGGGATGCAAATTGGTGCAGCCACTTTGGAAAACAGTGTGGAGATTCCTTAAAAAACTAAAAATAGACCTACCCTATGACCCTGCAATGGCACTGCTGGGTATTTACCCCAAAGATACAGATGCAGTAAAAAGAAGGGCCATTTGTACCCCAATGTTCATAGCAGCAATGGTCACAGTAGCCAAACTGTGGAAAGAGCCAAGATGCCCTTCAACAAATGAATGGGTAAAGAAGATGTGGTCCATATATACTATGGAATATTATGCCTCCATCAGAAAGGGTGAATACCCAACATGGACGGGACTGGAAGAGATTATGCTGCGTGAAATAAGTCAAGCAAAGACAGTCAATTATCATATGGTTTCACTTACTTGTGGAGCGTAAGGAATAACACAGAGGACATGGGGAGATGGAGAGGAGAAGGAAGTTGGGGGAAATTGGAAGGGGGAGATGAACCACGAGAGACTATGGACTCTGAGAAACAAACTGAGGGGTTTGGATGGGAGGGGGTGGGATGTTGGGTGAGTTTGGTGAGGTGGTGCGTATTAAGGAGGGCACGTTAATGCATGGATCACTGGGTGTGGTACATAAACAGTGAATAAAAAAAAACTTCACAGGGGCGCCTGGGTGGCTCAGTGGGTTGAGCCGCTGCCTTCAGCTCGGGTCGTGATCTCAGGGTCCTGGGATCAAGTCCCGCATCGGGCTCTCTGCTCAGCAGGGAGCCTGCTGCCTCCTCTCTCTCTGCCTCTCTGCCTACTTGTGATCTCTCTCTCTGTCAAATAAATAGATAAATAAAATCTTTAAAAAAAAAACTTCACATATCAGTAATGAAGTAATTATAGAAAGTTATCTAAAAGTAATAAAGAAGTGCTATTTTCTATAAAAAAAAATAAAAAATAAGGATGCAACTAAATAATGTATTTCCAAGATAGCTTGTTTGTAACGATTCTGAGCAAGTTTGTAGAGCAGATTCTTCTATCAGCCCAAAATGGCAATGTCTACAGAGCTACATGTGATTTTTCAGAAAAATCTCTCGCCTTTTTTAGCACTACCACTCTGGGTAGCAGACTTGATGCTAGTTTGCACATCTTCACTGCTGTCTTATGGATGTAAGGAAGAAGAGTTTTTCCTACTAAGTCAGGTAGCAGAAATAGAAGCTGGAGTCCCTGGGATTGAGGGCATCTAACTGAATGCTTCTGCTCCAGTAAAAAAAAAAAAAAAAAAAAAAAGCAAGCAAACAAAAAAAACCTTATAGAGCAAAGCACAATAATCCTGGGGTCACCTGCTCTGTGCCTAGGGAAGCTGGGAGTCATGGGCTGATTCCTTAGGGAAGCCCCAGAATCTAGACCCTCTCATAATACATACAGATATTTCAATACACTAAAAAGAAGCCTCCATGATTTAACTGACAAGGGCCCAATCCTGTGGTCTCAGAGACAAGGAGAATGAGTCAAGAAAGAATTAAAGTTTACACACTAGGAAAACTAGATAATCCAAAAACAAAAGATGGGGAGGGGAGGCCTTCCTACTGCAGGGGATGGGAGGTGGGCAGAAATACTTATTTTGGTATGCCTAGGTGGCTAAGTTGGTTATGTATCTGCTTCTGGCTGAGGTCATGATCCCAAGGTCCTGGGATGAGCCCTGCATTGGGGAGTCCTGCTCAGCGGGGAGTCCACTTCTCCCTCTCCCTCTGCCCTTTCTCTCACTCATGCTTCCTATCTCTCAAACAAATAAAATCTTTAAAAAATAGTTATTTCTCCCATTTTAGTCCCTGCTGAATATACAAAGATAAATGGCCTCAGCGAGTTTGTAGTATATAATTTTGCACATGTAAGCATGTCGGAATCAACACATCCAAAGAAACTCCAGGATCCCACTGCAATACCCCCCAAAACACACGCAGCCTTACCCATCTCAGCCAATGTCACCATCCACCCAGTTGCTGGGGCCAAAAATTTGCATTACCCTGATTCATCAGTCATCCCACAGTCAATGCATCAGTAGTCATGAAGTTCAAGCTTCAGAGTTTTCAAATTTAGATCCACTTCTCACTGCCATCCATCACATCCACCCGGGTTACCACCATCTGACAGACTAGTGCCGAATCCTCCCCACTGATCCCATTCCATTCTCACCCCTGCACAAGTCAGGGTGACTTTTCTACCACGTAGATCAAATAGCATGCCTCACCTAAACCCTCCCAATGACTTGACAGTATACTTAAAAAGAAATTCCCATCTCTCTACTATGGCCCACAAGACTCTATGTAATCCAGGGCTTTTGCCTTATTTCCTTCCACTTTCCTCCTTATACAAAATTCTTAGGGCATCTGGGTGGCTCAGTCAATTATGCATCCAGCTCTTGGTTTCAGCTCAGGTCATGATCTTGGTGTCGTGAGATCAAGAATCTGCTTGAGATTCCCTCTCTTCCTCTCCCTCCTGTTCTCTCTGTCTCTCTCTCTGTCTCTCTCAGATAAATAAATAAAACCCTTTAAAAAAATTCTTCAGGGGCGCCTGGGTGGCTCAGTCAGTTAAGCATCTGCCTTCGGCTCTGATCATGATCCCGGAGTCCTGGGATCCAGCCCCACACATGCGGTCCCTGCTCAGTGGGGAGTCTGCTTCTCCCTCTCCCTTAGTCCCTCCCTGCCCCATTCATGCCCTCTCTCTCACTCTACTCTCTGTCAAATAAATAAATAAAATATTTTTTAAAAAAGATCAAAGTGTTGCTCATGCTTTCATTGCTCTTGATCTTTCACATCTGAACGTCGCAAGTCTTCATTAAATTATACTTCCAGGATACCCCTAGCCCTGCCATCCTTCAGGAAGGGCTTTTACCTATTACTAAAACTGGAAAGAACTACCCGGCTAGAACAATAAATGTATGCCCACCCAAAGCAAGGAAAAAGTGAAAGGCTATGGAGGGAATTAGGGTAATTTACCTGGGCCATAGCCTCCTCAGGATCTTGCTTTAGGTAGCATCAATAGCTAGAGGCCTGCGCTCACCTCTTCCTTCTGACACACCTGGAATAAAGAGATCCCCGGTGATTATACCTGAAAAGGCTCTGCAAAATTCTGTACCTAGGGGCGCCTAGGTGGCTCAGTCAGTTGGCTTCTCCCTCTGCCCCTCCCCCATTTGTGCTCACCTGCTCTGTCAAATAAAATTAAATTAAAAATTTTTAAAAACAAAAAAAAAAGTCTGTAGCTGTGTCTCCTCCCCCATCACCCCTAGGCTCCTAAGGTACATTATTATTTGAGGAATAGCCATGCCATTTTGTTTCCCACAAACATGAATGTTGTGCCCATGTCCCTTTAGGGGGTAATTGCTCAGCCCCAAAACAGTTTCACACCAATTGTAGCTTCTATTCCCCTGGCATCTACCACTGAATGCTCACTGGAGAGATGGTACCCAGGGAACAGGACCCCTCCCCAGTATCCTAGGACCTGGAAGTTCCCAGCGGCCCCCAATCGTTTAGTCTCACAAGGACAGGCTCTGTTGCTCAGGACTTCCTGGTTTTCCAGACTAGTCACCCCTGTGAAAAGAGTGCATTATCCATCATCACGTTTGACAACTTGACTTTGGAACCAGCCATTGGCCTTTAAGACTTTTACATCCCAGTCTGTCACAGCACGAGGCGTGGCTGCTCTCCGGGTCCAGCCCTCCCTCAGCTTCCCAGAACATCTGACCCTCTTGTGGAGCCACTCAAGCCTACCAGCCACCCTCAGATCCACAGACAACCAGGCTTCCCACACCTTCAGGGTTAAAGTACCCCCATATGCCTCTTCTATTCCTAGGGTCCCCCCTCTGGTTTTAGGCCCCCAGGGCTATCACAACATGGCTACCGCGAAAGTCAGCTATCACAACATGGCTACTGCGGAAGTCAGCCCTTGCTCCCCATGGTCCTGACAGCTGAATGTTACCTGTAAGTGCCTGAAAGAGTAGCCTTCCCCAGGCCCAGAGCAACTCAAAGGGAAACTGCAGCCGCACAGCGCCCTCACGTGTTACGGAGCGGTCGTGCAGCTGGGCGGACCTTGGCCTAAGAGCAAAGCAGGACTCAAAACCAAACAGGAAACCCAGCAAAATTCTGGGATCCAATGAAGCTTCGGCACACAGAATGAAAACAATTCACACTTTCGCGGACTTTTAAAACTGAGAAGGGAAGAAACATGGGCAAGGGAACACAGTAAGACAAAAGCAAAGCCAAGGTCCCTGAAAACCCTGAATACCTTAAAGGATAGGACTTCACTCGGTTGACTAGAGACTCGATTTCTCTCCACAGCTGGTTGCTTACTTAAGCAGTTGGGCGTTTTCAGAGTTAGAAACAGTCACTTGTGGGTAAAAAGCGACGTCCGAATCAGAGTATTTTCGGGAATTAATAAAGAAAAAGAAAATGAGTTAAGTTTTCTCATTTGTTTCCTGGGCTGCCAGAAAAGAAATAGAAAACCAAAGGGATTGCAAGCCATGAACTTTAGCTTTTTAACATTCACGGGAATGGGGCAGAAGTCGTTTGTGGCCAAGGGAAGACTGGTCAAAAATCAGGCCAGGCTGTTTTTCAACAGCACTGTGTGTCACAAATGAAGCTGTCCTTCGAAAGATTAACTCATTTGATTACTAACAATTCTCATCAGATTCTAGCAAACACTGAACAGTTTGGCGAAGAATGCCATTTTCTAAGAGAAACCTGCGTCTAGAATCCAACATAAAAGTATTTGGTTCTTCCTTATTCTCGACTGGAAGACAAAGCTGGAGGTGAACACTCAATGGGGCCAGGGGTTAGGAGCACATCAGGGGAAGAACGGCTTTCAAATGAGCAATAGGAGCTACATTTTGGCCACAGGCAACTTACAAAACAACCCACAACAGCCAATATCTGACACAATCCGCCCTCTTTCAGGAAGCGTCTCGCACTGGTGCTTGTTGAGTGAAAAGTTTCTTTTTTCCAAGAAAACTAACCAACTCCTTGGCCATTATTGTAGGGGCCAATGTCAGGCCATACCCAAATGTGCCAAATTGACATTATATTTAACATACTGTTTTATTTTTTTAAGATTTTATTTATTTGATATTGAGAGTGAGTGAGACAGAGAGCACAAGCAGGGAGCAGAGGCAGAGGGAGAAACAGGATCTTCATTGAGCAGGGAACTGAATGCAGGGCTTAATCACAGGACCCCGGGATTAAGACACAAGCCAAAGGCGGCCGCTTAACGGACTAAGCCATGAGGTGCCCTGACATACTGTTTTAAATAAAAGTTGCTTAAGAAGCAGCCAATGCAGAAAGAACACTCTGACCCTGCCCACCTTTGTCTTCAGAAAGCAAAAATAAAACTCCCATATGAAAGGTACCCTCCCTATATCAAGAGATAGAGAGACATCCGTCTCACCAGAGACAGGAAATTCAGAGCGGAGAAGTCTAGATAAACAACTCTTGTTACTTTTTAGTAATTTACTACTCCAGCCCAAATTCCGTTTAGAATTCCTTACTAATTGAAGTTCCTGTTAACCTTCAAAATAAAACTGCCAGTTATTTTACCAACAAGAGAGTTTATTCGGGAATAGCAGAGAACTGCAATCTGAGACAAACTACAGTAAAACATAGGTAAGTCCGTGGAATAAAGGAAAGGAACACTCTATTACAGAGGAAAAGGAGACGTTTTGAAGGCTGTCATAAATAAAAAGTCCACTGAAGTAAACTGAAGAGTTGAAGTTTGCTTTTCATTGGCTGGGCCATGACTCTTGTTGCCTGGGCCTTGGGGAGCCTTTCATCTTCCTCCATATCCCATAAAGTAGTAACCACGTGCTAGGTTTTGCTCTTCCCATTGGGTCTAAAATTCACAATGAGGCACAGTATATCAGAGCGCCCCCTGCTGGCCTCCCAAATCCATTCTTTTTTTTTTTTTTAAGATTTTATTTATTTATTTGACAGCGAGAGATCACAAGTAGGCAGAGAGGCAAGCAGAGAGAGAGGAAGGGAAGCAGGCTCCCTGCTGAGCAGAGAGCCCGATGTGGGGCTCGATCCCAGGACCCTGAGATCATGACCTGAGCAGAAGGCAGCGGCTTAACCCACTGAGCCACCCAGGCGCCCCTCCCAAATCCATTCTAAGTGAGATTTCCTTTTATTGATTTTGCATACTCCCTAAATTTTCTTTGTCCTGTCGGTTCCTCCCAGATTTATCATCTCTGCCTAAAAAGCGCAAAAAGTGCCTGTCTTGGTCATTTCTTTAAGTCTCAATTTCGTTATTGGGCCTCCATGCACATGAAATAAAACTTCGTTGTTGTTTTCTTTTTCCTCCTGTTAAACTGTCTGCTGTCCATTTAATTCTTAAACCAGTGTAAAGACCTTGAAGGGTAGAAGGAAAACTTCTGTCTTCCCCCACCTTAGATCAATCAGCTTCAAAGCACTGGGGCATACCTGTAGTCTGAGGGTCAGGTTTGTTGAACCATTACAATAAGTGAGAACAAACAACGGAGGAATTATGGGCCATCTCCCATGAATGGAAAAGGTAGTAATTACAAAGTTTGGGGGAGTGGAAGTGGAGTGTAGGTAAATGATGGTCTGAAAAAAGAAAAAAGAGAACAAAGTTTCCCAGTGAGTAGAAAAGAAGTAGTCACTCAAACAACTTGACTCTATTTTATCAAATGCCTTTCAGTACATGTTATAATCAGATGGAGTTTTTTCCCCTTTAATTTGTAGCTTTAGGGGCACCTGGGTGGCTCAGTGGGTTAAGCCGCTGCCTTCGGCTCAGGTCATGATCTCAGGGTCCTGTGATCGAGTCCCGCATCGGGCTCTCTGCTCAGCGGGGAGCCTGCTTCCTTCTCTCTCTCTCTCTGCCTGCCTCTCAGTGAACTTGTAATTTCTCTCTGTCAAATAAATAAATAAAATCTTTAAAAAAAATTGTAGCTTTAATGGATTAGGTTAGTATGTTTCCTGATCTTCAGCTTCACTGGTCCCTTCATGGTAGGGTGCTTTCCTTGGATCCATTGCTGCAGTCTATTTGCAATTAAATGATACTTTTCTACAGCTTCCTTTCTCCCTCCTTCCTCTCTTCCTCTCTCCCTTCTTTCCTTCCTTCTTTTTGTATTGTATTATCATTGTCAGGCTTTTACATTAATGTTAGCATCAGAAAATAAGAAATGTCCATCTTTTGCTTTAAAAAAAAAAAAGGGTTCTTATATTTTGCATCTGCAATGACCTGGTGAAAAAATACTGTTTCCTGATCATTTGCAGCTGGCTTTATCTGTATGTTATCCCAAGTTGCTGGATGACAGGTCAGATTTTTTACCTCCTTGATCTAGGCAATTTTTTACTATATCACATCCAAGCCAGGCCTTTCCGGTGTCCCCCCATAATTTGCCTGGCAACTGTTTCATGAAAATTAAGTCTTCCTCTAACTCTGATGAGGTCAAAAAAGTTCTAAGAGTACTAACAGCAGGAAAAGCAGAGGTCATCAGTACTTTGCAAATGAAGAAACCCAAGACCAAATGCTTTCTCTTGAGTCTTAACCATATTACAAGGACAAACTCCTACATGGGGAAAAAAAGAAGTTACACTAGGAGAGAGTTATCAAGGTAACTGAGCAAGAGCCTAGTAAAGGCAGGGTCAATCAGACTAGAATGGAACTCAATTTTATAGTTTTTCTACAGCAGCAAAACTTTCACTAGAAGCAGATGAAATAATAGAGTTAACCCCTGCTGGCAACTGGAGAAGGTCTTTTATTATTGCCTGACAATTTGATTAAACAAAGAAAGCCCCAAGTTATTAGATTAGTTTGGGCCAACTGAATTCAGAGCCAAAGGCAAATTACATTTGAAAGTCACTGACATTTGCACATTATTGGAAATCTGAGGCCATTTCTGCTGTCAGAGATGAGCAAGCACACAAACACTTGTGACACATGGGGAGGGCGGGGAGCAGTACTGCTGTATCTTCTCCTTATTCCAAGTCAAGACCAAGAACTTGCTTGGAAAAATAAATCATTCTGGAGTCTCATCCCAGCTTGGTCATGCACTAACTCTATGTTCTTGGGCAACTACACCTCCAACGCTCCAGTTGTTGGAGTTATGAAGTAGGGATGCCACTTCAAGATGCCTCACGATGAGGAGCACCTGGGTGGCTCACTCGGTTGAATGTCCGACTCTTGGTTTCAGCTCAGGTCATGTTCTCAGGGTCCTAGGATTGAGCCTTACTGGGTTCCATACTCAATGGGGAGTCTGCTGAAGATTCTCTCTTCTTTCCATCTCCCTCTGCCCCTCCCACTGCTCACGTGTATGCGAGCCCGTTTGCACATGTGCGCACAGGTTCTCTCCCTTTCTCCCTCTCTCTCTCTCATTCTAAAATAAATAAATAACTTTTGATTTAAAAGATGCCTAAAGATGAAATGACAGCAAAAGTGGAAACACTCTGTGAGCTGTACAACACCACACAATGTAAAGTTAAGTTATTATTGGCAATGGGTCAAGACCCTGATCCATCTGAGGCAAGTCTTGATGCCAAGAAGAAAGCCAGAAAGCACCAATTTCAAGATAAATCCTACGTTCCAGGGATAATCCACATATAATATAACTCACTTTTAGAAGTTGTTAGAGCAGGGGCGCCTCAGTGGCACAGTGGGTTGAGCATCCAACTCTTAAGTTTCAGCTCAAGTGGTGATCTCAAAGTCAGAGGATCCAGCTCCTCATCAGGATCCACACTTACTGTAGAGTCAGCTTAAGACTCTGTCTCCCCTTTGGTGAGTGCTGTGAAGTGTGTAAACCTGGTGATTCACAGACCTGTACCCCTGGGGATAAAAATATATGTTTATAAAAAATAAAAAATTTAAAAAAAAAAAGACTCTGTCTCCCGCTCTCCCCCCCAATATATATATATATTATATATTTATATTTATATTTATATTTATTTATTTTTAAACCAAAAGAAGTTGTTAGAGCAGTTTCTGAGCAATCCAGACACTCTCGGTCCAGCACTGAAAGTTAATTGTACTCAGGAAAGAAAGGACATGTGAGGAAACCAAAGTGTATCTTGAATCCCTGATCTATGGTTGTCCCATACAGTGAGCATCTCTACAAAACAAGTTTCCTCAGATCCAATTTTAATGTCTGGTTTCTCACTGGCCTGTATAGTTAAGTATCAGGCTTGAGCTTTCTAGTTTAAAAGCTGAATGGCAGGGGTGCCTGGCTGGCTCAGTCTCAAGAGCACATGACTCTCGATCTCAGGGTCGTGAGTTTGAGCCCCACATTGGGCATAGAGATGACCTAAAGATAAATAAACTTAAAAAAAAAAAAAGAACTAAGGGCACCTGGGTGGCTCAGTCGGTTAAGCGACTGCCTTCGGCTCAGGTCATGATCCCAGAGTCCCAGGATCGAGTCCTGCATCAGGCCCCCAGCTCCATGGGGAGCCTGCTTCTCCCTCTGACCTTCTCCCCTCTCATGCTCTCTCTCTTTAAAAAAAAAAGAAAGAAAGAAAGAAAGAAAAGAAAAGAAATAAAACCGGGACATCTGGGTGGCTCAGTCATTAAGAATCTGCCTTCTGGGCACCTGGGTGGCTCAGTGGGTTAAAGCCTCTGCCTTCGGCTCAGGTCATGATCCCAGGGTCCTGGATCAATCCCCGCGTTGGGCACTCTGCTTGGCGGAAAGCCTTCTTCTCCTCTTCCCACTCCCCTTGTTTGTGTTCCCTCTCTCCCTTTGTCTTTCTCTGTCAAATGAATAAATAAAATAGTTTTAAAAAATAAAAAATAAATAAAACTGAATAGCAAACAAAATATATTTTAAAGATTTTATTTACTTATTTTACAGACAGAGATCACAAGTAGGCAGAGAGGCAGGCAGAGAGAGGAGGAAGCAGGCTCCCTGCCGAGCAGAGAGCCTGATGCGGGGCTCAATCCCAGGACCCTGGGATCAAGACCTGAGCCAAAGGCAGAGGCTTTAACCCACTGAGCCACCCAGGTGCCCCCCAGACAAAAGATTTTGATGTAGAAGTTTAATTACATTTAAGAATAAAGAAAAAAAAAAAACAAGAGAGAAAAAAATCAAAAGTGCCTGGATTCACTGTTGTGTCTGTTAAATCATTCTACTAGTACTTAACTCCCAGCAATTTTATACACTTCCCACACACTGACTACACTTGGAAATGCTCACATTTCATCTTCATCTAGGATCAAGCAAAACTGACCCTCTGCTCTAAGTCGCGGTTAACCACTTTCTTACTCAACTGGACCACTAGTTCCCAAAGACCAGAGGTTGACAGAGAAGAAAAGAATAAACAGAAGACAGGGAAAGAAAAAGCCAGCTTACCTAAACAAAACACCAACACAATGAAGTACCTACCTTGAGGACATTCAGAAAACTGTAATGATGCATGGCTATACTCTTTATACAGACTGGCTTCCAGAGATGCAGGTTAATACTGGCACCTACTACACGTTTTTATCTCATTAAACAGATGTTCCCTTTAATTTTTTGTTTTAAGTAGGCTCCACATCCTGAGCAGTGCCCGAAGTGGAGCTCGGACTCATGACCGTGAGATCAAGACCTGAGCCAAATCAAGAGTTCAACGTTCAACAGACTGGGCCACCCAGGAGCCCGTCCTTTTTGATTTCTGGCTCAGAGCTACTCCTTAGAAAATCCTAGCCATCAAAAGAAAAAAAATCCTAGCCATCAATAGCCTACTGTGGGAAAAGCTGATGAAATCCTACTCAAGTCCATAGTTTAGTTAGTAGGATTATACAAATGTTGACTTCTTATTTTTGACATATGTACATAGTTATGTAAGATGTTCACATTGGAGGTAGCAAGGTAAAAAGTACACAGGAACTCTGTATTATCTTCCCAACTTTTTTCTAAATTTGTTTTTTAAAAAAATACAGCAACCAAACTGTTGCCCAGCACTGTGTTCTGCAAGGCAAGAGTTGGCCTCCCACAGCTGGGTATGCCTTCCCTGGTCAGCTGCACTGCCTCCATGGTCAATTCTTGACTATGAAGCAGCATCCAATCCAGACTACACCTCTGGAAAATGGCTTCCTTGATGAGGAGGAATACTTCTAGGTGCACGGCTCTGTCCACGATTGGAGGAAACAAAGAGCTCTAAGAGACTTGTCTCTGCCTGTCTCACCCCCACCCACTCCAGCATGAACTGGATTCTAGAGTCCATCTAGAGAGCCTCAGGAGGAATGAGAAGATTGCTGGAGAAACCTTTGCTACTGGACAGACTGTTAGCCCCTTCTCTCCTCTTACAAATGCTCCATTCAAGAAAGCCCATCTGCCACTCCACTGCCCATTTGGGACAAATGCCAACAGGGTGACTCACAGGCAGAGTTACCCTCTGACACTCGTTGGCAGTCTCTCTTGATGGCTAGATTTCCTGCTTAAGCAGATCTCACGGTGCTTGGCAATATCCTTAACACCCTTGAATTAGAAGCACTCCTACTAAGAATTCATAATGATAATCCAATGACAAGATCCCTATTAAAGACCTTAGCAGTAATTTTACTAAGTGGAGGTATTTTGTGCTAGATGACTTTTAGCTAATTACTTCCTTAAGATGGTAGATTACTTATCCCTCTTTGTCTTAAGGTTCCTGCCTCAAGTTTGGGATATTAGTATTATATTAGTATTAAAGCTAACATTCTCTACTATACAACATCAATACATTCTGTAGCTTTTATTAATATGTAAAGTAATTTTTATTTTTTAAATTTATTTATTTGAGAGAAGGGGGGACAGACTCCATGCTGAGCATGAAGCCCCATGACGGGCTCAATTCCATGGCCCTGAGATCATGACCTGAGTCAAAATCAGACTCAGACACTTAACCGACTGAGACACCAGGGCTCAGGCCCCTACAGGAGTTTTAAAACCTCTTGGTTAGGTCTTGCTTGTTGGCAAGCTCTGTTACTAAGCTGTCCACGTAACTCAGTGAAAGCTTTTTAGTGGAAAGGTAAATATCTCAGATTAAGTCAATCAACTGTTCCCAATAGCTTAAAAACTTCTTTATCCATCTGATATATATAGAAGGAAAACCATATAAAGACACAATGAATAGGGGGAGAAACAGGGTAAGCTAATGGTTTTTATCATTCACCAGAAGATGCAAGGGGTGCTGGGATAATCATGAAGGAAGAGATAAGCTACCTGCCCTCATGGAGCTTACAGACTTGTAGGGGAGAAACGGCAAAATCTGTTCAACATGGACATCAAAATAATGATGTGGTCATAGATGCTGCACATTAGAGTAAGGCAGAAGGCAGGAGAAATCTACCTTGGAATGGGCTGTCAGGAGAGGGTTCTCTGGGAAGATGGCATTTGAGCTGAGACCTACAGGAAAGAAAGCAGCAGCTCGGCCAAGATGGAAGGCAGAAATCTGCCACAGCTCATGGAAACCCCTGGGGAGGGAACACTGGGCACATGGAGCAAGTGAAAACAACTGGGGCGACACCACACCAAGCAGGGGCAAGTGGCCCACGACTGGCAGAGAGGTAGGATTAGGGACAAGGGATGTGGGGCCCTGCAGGTCATGGGATGCATGCTGCTTTCTGTTCCAGGTACAAACAAAAACCAAGGAAGAGCTTCAAGCTAGGGGGGTGGTGACATGATCTGTTTCAAGAAGGTTCCTTTTGGGCCACTTGGGTGGCTCAGTTGGTTAAGCATGTACCTTCACCTCAGGTCACGATACTGGGGTCCTGGGATAGAGCCCGGAGTCAGGAATCCCTACTCAGCAGGGAATCTGCTTCTCCCTCTCTTCTTCTGCCCCTGCACCCCCCACCCCCATCCCTGCTCATGTGCTCCCTCTCTCTCTCCCTCTCTCAAAGAAATAAAGAAAATCTTTTCTAAAAAATGGTATTCAGGGGGCACCTGGGTGGCTCAGTGGGTTAAAGCCTCTGCCTTTGGCTCAGGTCATGATCCCAGGATCCCGCATCGGGCTCTCTGCTCAGCAGGGAGCCTGTTTCCTCCTCTCTCTCTGCCTGCCTCTCTGCCTACTTGTGATCTCTGCCTGTCAAACAAACAAATAAATAAATAATCTTTTAAAAAAAAAATCACAGTGTTCTTTTTAGTAATGAAGACCAAAACTTAAGGATATTACGTCTTGCGCCTGATTCATGCTTCTAGTAACACAGCAGAACCAGAATGTCAGCCCACATCTGTCTAGTTCCAAAGCCGGTCTGTGCTCTCTCCTTTGTTCCACGCAGCCCACAAGGAACCTACAAACCACTGAGGGTATTCAAATCTTAGCACAAATGTAGATATTTATGCCACCAAGGTTTAGAAATATTATAAAATGGCCCTCTCCCCCTCTTTGGCAGCAGGCTGGCTCAGTTAAGCATCTGCCTTCAGCTCACGTCATGATCTCAGGGTCCTGGCACCGAGCCCCACACCAGGCTCCCTGCTCAGCAGGGAGTCTGCTCTGCTTCTCCCTCTCTCCCCGCTTATGCATGCTCTCTCTCTGTCAGATAAATAAATAAAATCTTTTTTAAAAATCAAGGCATACGGTCATCCCTCAAAATTTGCAGCCAATCTTGATAGAAAGGTAAGACTAGGGAAGTCATTGAAAGTCGGTCTCTCTTCCTCCCCAACCCCTTGTAAAAAAAAAAAAAAAAAAAAACAAGACTCTGGCATTACCACAAGACAGATAAGCCATGGTAACAAGAAGCACATATGTTCAATTGTGTGGGACTACAAATCAGTTTTGCTGGCAAGTATTGAATCTTTGAGGTTCCCTGAAGCACGACATAAACCCGATACTAAATTAGGTAAACATATTTTTTCCATGGGAAAGGAGGGGTAGATTTGGGTCTTGCTATTTTAAATATGATTTTAGCTAAGTACAAATTTCAGGAGCAGTGATAAGGTGTTAAAATCCATAGGAAGTTTTTTGCCTCTGGTGAAGCAGGGAGTCCCTAGGGGATATCATTTATCATTCAAACACAGAAAGGGCAAAGCAAATTATTCCCAGCTTTTTTAATATCATGAAGGTGGCACAACCTTATTAAAATTACACATTTTAAATGCAGAGTTTCTAGCAATTCCACAAAACCTGGAGATGTTGAATCTTTATTCTCTCTGAAGTGCTCGTCTCCTTGCTCTCTGTGTCTCACAAGATCAAGTCAGACTTTTGGAAGGACCCAAGGACTCCTTTCTCATGAATATTCATATATAAGCATGCCTCACCCCACTCCCCATCATAGCGGATCGTTGCATTAGTTAACCTAGCACTGAATAAAAACTAATCCCAAAACCTGATGGCCTCAAACAACAAATATGTAAAAGTTTCTGTGTCAAAAATTTGAGAGGGACCTAGTGGGTGGTTCTGATTCAGGGTCTGCCCTGAAGTCACAGTCAAGGTGATGGCCAGGGCTAAAGTCAGCCTATGCTGAAAGAGAAGTAAAGCCTGTGGCTAGAGGATCCAACTCCAAGCTCACTCGTGTGGTTGTTTGCCAAGGGCCTTAGCTCACACCACATGGGTCATACCATAGGGCTAGTTGTGTCCTCACAACATGGCAGCTGCTTTCCCCAAAGGGCAATGATCCACGACAGAGAGAAGAAAAGAGGAAACCACAGTCCGATTATGACGCAGTCTTGGAAGTTAGATAGCATCACTCCTGCCATGTTATTCATTAGAAGTAAGTCTCTAAGTCCAGCCGACACTCAACGAGGAAGAAATTCAACTCCACATCTTAAAAGGAGGAGCACTAGAGAATTTGTGGACCTATTTTGAAAACACCCATTACCACCCGCAACAAAAACAAGTGCCTTTCTCTGTGCAGCAGAGGAAGTCTCTATTAAATATTACTAGTGTCTTGTGATTGCCAGTGAACAGTAGTGAGTTGCTTAGTAAGAAAATAAAATAATGGTGACCTACTCTATCATGTGGGACACCATTTTGATGCAATTGTGGCCATCATTACGATCAGGCAAGCTATCCCACAAACCCAGAGGTTACAGAACAAGAGTCACAAACCAAATTATGACAAAAATAACAAATACATAGTTTATTTAATCAGTTTAAGATACAGTGAGGAACAAGAGGGAAGAGATAGGATAGTTCAATAGACTTAGAATAAGATACAAGCAGGGTGGAAGGACCACCCATCTAAATCCTTAGAATGTTCTCCTCTTTCTCTTCTCTCCATCTCCCTCTCTCCAACCCCCCACCCACATCAGCCTTCCCTCACTAATGGTGTAGTTATAAATCACAAACTGAAGATTCCTGACACCAATGGTATACACTTGTTGGAAAGCTGCAGGGACAAAGAAGTGAGGACACAGAGCTTGTCAATAAGCCTACTCAACACCAATGAGATTCATCTGTTTTTCTTGGGAAGAACACATGTGAGGCCATAACTGTACCCTACAGGATGTTTGTTACCAATGGGTGGCCAATTTGAGGTGGCAGAACTGTCAACCAGAGGCAGCATGATTGTGACTGGGTCTTCATCTTGCCATCACCACGCTCTGTGCATAAGAACAGTCTTGCCTGTTTGATTATATATTCCATTTATCTCATCTTTTGACACATCTTTTTTGAAGATTTTATTTGTCAGAGAGAGAGAGAGAGAGAGAGAGCACAAGCAGGGTCAGCAGCAGGCAGAAGGAAAAGCAGGCTCCCCACTGAGCAGGGAGCCCAATATAGGGCTCGATCCCAGGACACCGGGATCATGACCTGAGCCGAAGGCAGACGCTTAACGGACTGAATCACCCAGGCTTCCCATAACCCATCTTTGAGATGAGTAACTTACTACCCAAATTTAAAACCCCTTACAATTCAGCATCTGTGTGGGCCAATAAAGAATTCTGCCTGTTATCTTATGAGCCGCAAGCTTACAATTTATGCTTACCATTTGTTATGACTTTCATCTATCCTAATTACTTTTTCTATAGCAGAACTGAACCACTGAATTAGACTACAAATATGAATGACAGCAGTTGTTTCATTCTCCAGTATTACCCCAAGCTCCACATTTTCCACCGTTCCTAAAAGCAGACAGCCCATTCTTAACTGGGGGACTCTGTTTTCTCCCAATATGGATTCAGACTGTATGATCTCTAAAAGAAGTGAATGCGAGCACTTACGAGAGGTGCTTAGGTCACTGAGCAATGGAGCTGCTTGGCTGACAGCTCTCCTGGACAACAGTAGGTCTTGCTATTCATATTCACATCCCGTACCCCCCGCTATTGCCTGTTGACCAACCAATGAAAAACACCAAGGTCTACCCAGAATAATGCAGGATACTTAGTGGATGAATTCAGGAACCAGACAGGATCCAGAGAGCCTCTTACAGGGCGAGTTCTCTGGAAACAGATGCCATGACAGAGTTTGCAGTGCAAGATGCTTACTAGCAATTCATATGTTTGAAAGGAAGGGGGAGCAGAAGAAGAAGCTGAAGTACAGAACAGGCCTGATACAGCCCCATTCAATCCAAAGGGAATCTTTGAGGACAGAATTGCCCGCCAGGGAGCGAGTGACTGTCTGGCTCCATCAGTAGAGCATATGACTCCTGGTTTCGGGTTTTAAGTTCAAGACCCATGTTGGGTAGAGTGATTACCTAAAAATAAAATCTTAAAACATACTGCACACCAGAGTTGTCTCCCATCCAGCCAAAATTGCAGGGCCTTTAGACCAACCACTGCCTCCCTCAGCCATCATGTGTGGGCTGCCCCAGAAGGGCCTGAGCTCCACAAGGGGGCTCTTCAAAGATGAGGTCAACCCTGGAAGTGCTCAGAGAGCTGGAATCTGCCTGATGACTGCCCTACTCACCACTGGGTAGCAAATCTTTCCTTGGAGAAGGATCCAGGCGGCACATCTCTGTGTTGAACACAGAGGTAGAACTTTCCCTCTGAAATGGGATGTGGTTTTCCTGACAAGGAGAGAGGATTCAGACAGAGGTTTGAAGCAGAGGCCAAACCTAAGGATAGAAAAGCCAACTGGCAGGGAGGGGAAGCTGGCAAAGTGTGGCCTTTTCCAGGGGAAGACCAAGGTCTCCATACATCTCTCAGGAAATGACAAGTCAAAAGAAGCGAGAACTTTAATTTCTATCTCTGCTCTCTGTTCCTCTTTTCTAAAAATGCTTTATCCCCAGAGAATATCCCCCATTATCTCTGAGAGAGAAAAACAATGGGGATTTCAGGCCCTGGAAATCTTCCCACAGTTAAGCCAGATGCCACACGATGCACTAAGTCTCTTAAAAAAATGTTTTGGAGAGAACATATGCCAAAAATAATACCAAGACTTCTTCTGGTATATTTATAAATAAGCAAATGATACCTCTTAAGAAAGGGAGGGATCCCAGTGAAATCCTGGTTTACTTAACAAACTTCCCATATTGTGGACTAAAGTCGCTTTTTCTGAAATGTTCGCGTACGAACCAGAGTAAAAGTCTAAATTACGTTCTCAATTTTCAGTTCAGTTACAGGTTCCTATCCATAGTGGGTAGATTAGTCAGGACACAGAAGGGAGTAATCCCTAAACTCTCAGGAGCTTAACAAAACAAAAGATTATTTCCCAATCAAATAAGATAGTAACACTCAAAGGGAGACTGTGCTACATGAGTAAGCCCCTCAAGTAATAAGACCTCCACCATCTTGAAGCACTACCATTCGGAAAACATGTCTTCCATTCAGTTCCACATGAGACTCATGATCTGGAATCCAGTTACATACATGAAACCTAAATGCAATGGAATTTGGGGATTGGAATCTTCTTGTGTATCCGGATACTAGAAGGTGAAAGAGGATTTGGTGAGCACATAGTGTGGCCTCTGACACAATGAGAATAGCTGGCTGTCAGGTTCTGCACAAGAACCTGGTGAACCCCCAAACCCACTGGTCAGGTGTTCTTACTTTTGTCTGGGTTGAATATTCTCAGACATGGAACTGCATACTAACAACACTGTGAGTTAACTGCTTCTGGAAAGAGGACATTAAATTTTATTTTTCAGACAAATTGGCACATAGCTTATCTATAGACCTTGAAATTGTTGAGGTATAAAATGGAGAGCCACCCAGGGACATCTGGGTGGCTCAGTTGGTTAAGGGTCTGCCTTCGGCTCAGGTCATGATCCCAGGGTCCTGTGATCGAACCCCACATTGAACACCTTCTCCATGGGGAGCCTGCTTCTCCCTCTCCTTCTGCCTGCCACTCCCCCTGCTCGTGATCGATCGATCTCTCTCTCTCTCTGACAAATAAATAAAATATTTTTAAGAAATGCTAAGCATAACTAAAAAACTCCATTAATATGTTCAGGCACTAATAATATTTTAGAAGGAGTCTTGACCATTTCAAGAAAACCAGAAGTAGTTTCTGTGAACTATCTTTTAAAACTATAAGTAAACAGAATGTTTCCAAGACATTCATGCCATCTGAACACATGGATAAATACGGCATCTGAGTATCTTTTATTCACTTTATCTCTTTCTCAGTTCAGTAAAACCATGATGAGAAATTGAATCACTGTACTACACACCTGAAATGAATGTAACATTGTATGTCAATTTTGCTCAATGTAACATTTTACAATGTAACGTGTCAATTTGACTCAAAATTTATTTTTGATAAAGTTTTTTTAAAGATTTTATTTATTTATTTTGTCTGAGAGAGAGTGCGTGCACATGCACATGTGCAAGCATGAGGGGGGAAGGGGCAGAGCGAGAGAATCTCAAGCAGGCTCTGCGATAAGCATGGAGCCCTACTCACTCAGGGCTCGAGCCCACAACCTGTGAAATCATGATCTGAGCCGAAACCAAGAGTTGGATGCTCAGCCCCCAAATAAAAAAAATTTTAACATAAAATATGAATAAATAAAACCATGATAGACAGGTACCAGCAAGTTTTCTCACTGAAACAAGTAGATGATTTACTTTCACTCTGCAAATATTCTAGGTACTCAAGCCTAAATATCTGCAACTTGCTACAGTAAGAGACTTTGCTTAGTGGAGGCCTTAGCAACCAGTTATATTCAGCCAAGATTAATTTTCTGCCGCCAACACAACTGAAAATTCTCTTTAACAACGTATACAAGTTTTCCCTTTTTGCTTTAAAAAAAATCCTGACATTTGCTCCCTTAGTGGGACACTCTTTGGGTTGCTACCCAAATCTGTGTATCTCGAATTCTAATTCTTTAATCCCAAATGAAAGTTCTCGCTAAATTATCGCCTCCTGACAACTCAGATTGACAAGTTCATGCATCATGAACCTTACTTCATATAGAAGGATATCGGTAATTAAATAAATGGCTTTAACAAAATCATGTACATGCCATTATTGGAGGAGAATTAAAGGAGTATGTGGCAGGAATACCTAAACTAGAGAAGGCAATCAAGAAAGGCTTCTTGTAGGAAGTGATTTTTCAGCCAGATAGAGGATGCTGCAGATCATTAAGATAATAGAGGGGGTGCCTGGGTGGCTCAGTGGGTTAAGCATCTGCCTTCAGCTCAGGTCATGATCCCAGGGTCCTCAGATTGAGCAAGGCATTGGGCTCCCCAATCAGTGGGAAGCCTGCTTCTCCCTCTCCCACTCCCCCTGCTGTGTTCCATCTCTCGATGTCGCTCTGTCTGTCAAATCAATGAATAAATTCTTTAAAAAGAGAGATAATAGAGGAAATGGAGCAGTTATGGTCAGGAAAAGGAACAAATTTACTCAAGACCTGCTGCGTGAACTTCTAGTGCCTACATTCAAGTGATGACATTTTGGTGGCAGTCGGAAAACTCTTGTCTGGAGCTCACATGACAGATCTGACTTGGGAGTCCTCACCCTGTGTTTGGTCAAGGAAGCCAGAGGACAAAATGAGTTCACCCACTCAGAGAACACATAATAAGAAGAGAAGCTGCCGAGAGCAACGTCATGAAAGACTAAAAAAAAAAACACCCTGAAACAAGTAGAAGAAAAGGAGTCAGAGTGCTGCCAGAAAAGCAGGTAGAAACCCAAGAGCATGGTGCCTCCTTCTAGAAGCAAAATGAAAGAGCGCTTCACGGAAACAGGGAACAAGGAGCGCTGTCAAAAGCCAAAGAAAATGACAACTAAGAAATGTGCACTCGATTAGCAATAAGCGGCTGATTGATAAACGGAAAAATCAAGATTGAGCCGAGTACAGAGCCAAAATACAGATTGGTAAGAAGTGGGAGCTGAACTTGGAAAAACATCAAGTACAAGCAACTTGCTCTAGAAGTCTGGCTGTGAAAGGGGTCGAGAGAGCTAGAGAATGAGATAACAAGGAAATGAGAAGGAATTGAAGAAGCCAAGAGGTGAAACAGGATAGGACAAAAAGAGACAAGCCTAGGTGAGGACAGCCGCCAGGGAAACGCGCTCTTCACAGGGAAGAAAGTGCTGCAGAAAATGAACAGTTAATTACAAACTTATGTACCTTTTTTACATCTTGTAAAAACTTGGAAGTTTATAGACTGGCATACAGGCAGGAATCAGGAGTTTTAACATCAAGGAACGCAGGGAGTAGGAGCATTGATGGCTATCTCAAGGACAAGATGGGTTTTCCTTTAGGCCACTCATTCACAAAGCAGGTGCACAACCTATGCATCGCCGGCCATAAAACGGGCTTTGGGTTTAGACAAAGTTTATGTACAGTCATGCTGACTTAGAAGGTAATCTAAAATGGCTTCCCTTCGATCTCAGGCTTTTGGGAGTTTTTTCTTGCATCACTCTTTAACGGGAGAAACTTAAGCACATTTACATTTTGATGGAAAGAGCATAAAAAAGAAAAGGTTAAAAATAATGGTGGGGGGGATGCAGGGATGGAGAGGAAGAGAATAAAAATAGCCAGAAATGATAAGAATTAAAAAAGAAACAAGCCCAAGGTGGAGTGATCAAAAAATGATAATAAAGGAGTCATCTGACAGCAAACCAAATTTTATTTCAGCTTCAACCTCTCTCAGGAATGTCACCTCGTGACAGTGGATCTGAAATTCCCTGATCAGCACTAGGGAGGCATAATCTGCAGGTTAAAAACCCTGTTGTTTTCTTCCCCACGCCACCCCCACCCCCAAAAGCAGCCCCCCGAGGCCTGAAATGATCCTTTTTATTTTACCAGTGACTTCCTTTCTCTGCCCTCCTGCCTATAAACACCTTCCATTTTGTACAACTCCTCAGAGCATCTCTCCGCTTGCTAGATGAGACGCTGCCCGTTTCCTGAACCGTTGAATAAAGCCCATTAGATCTCAGATTTACTCGGTTCAATTTTGTTGTTTCACAATACTAAAAGAGAGCACAGGTTCTACTAGAACTGGAAGGAATGAAGGGCACCTGGCTGGCTCCAGTGGTGGAGTATGCAACTCCCGATCTTTGGGTTTTGAATTCTAGCCCCACCCTGGGTGCAGAGATTACTTACAAATAAACAAACTTTTTAAAAAAATGTACCGCCTGATCGTAAATGATATTCATTTATTGAACAAACATTCAGCTAGTACTAGAGTAGATACTACGAGGATACTTCAATGAAAAACATAATGCCTTAATTTTATGAATGGGGGTGGAGGGGAGAGCACCCTCTCCCCTCAGTAAATGGCAGCTCCACCGTTCCACCATTGATCTAGTTGCTCTGAGGAGAAACCCAGAAGTCAGCCTGAACTCCGGCCTTCCCCTCAGCTGTTCTCTGCCACCTTCCTCCCCCGTGCATGCACGTGCAGAAGTACGCAGGTACGCAAGTACGCACTGTGCACATAAAGTGCATGCGCACGTTCGCAAGTGCGCAGGTAAGCACACGCACAGGTAAGCACGCGTGCATGTAAACACATGCACACATATGCACACGCACACAACAACCAACTCACTGGGAAGCACTGTCAATTCTAATTTCAAAACAGGTCTGGAATGTGACTGCTATTTCCATCTCCATTACCTCAACCTTGGTCCACACCACCAGTACTTTTCATTTGCACTACATAGGCATTATTCTGTTAAAGAATTTTTAAAAAATCAACTGAGTAAAGGTTAAAGGATTATTTGGCTTTGCTCAGTTGTTCAATTGGGCGGCATCCAGTCTAGATAGTAGAAAGGCGTTCTAAAGAACTATACAGGCAAGAGATTTTATTAGCAGAAGGGAGTAGGAACAAGGAAGGCAAAAGTCGGATTGGTTTTTGCAAGACTATTTGCCTTACAGGGGATGGTAGGGATTTATCAAGCCGATCACCTAACTTGGGTTACTCAGGCAATTCCTGATTGGCTACTTTAAGATTCCAACTTGGGGACAGCCAGAACTCTTAAGGCTCAGTTTGGTGACGGGGCTTAGCAATGAGCAACTCCATTCCTGCTGTGTAGTCTTTTAACACCCCCTAACTTGTCTTCTCGTCATATCCATTCCTAGCTCTTTCCACCCACTTTCCACACAGAGGCTAAATTATAGATCACATCATTATATGTCCCTATGTACAATCTCCCAACTGGGTCCAACTGCTCAGAAAATAAAATCCAAAATCCTCGCCATGCCCTGTAAGACCATGACTATTCTCCTTCTCACCTTTCCAAATTCATCTTGTTCAAAACACCTTCTCCACATGAGCCCTATCTCAGTTCCTAGAATATGCTACATTCTATTATCAACTCCCAGCCTTTGAGCTTCCTGTTTCTCTGCACAGGGCATGTTTCCCCTAGCTTTTTGCATGGCTTTCTCTTACTCAACTTCAGTCTCACTCTTGAGAAACACATGTCTGGACAATTCCACGAAAAGTGTCTCACTTTCCTCCCTAGGGAAGACTGGCTGGCTCAGTTGGTAGAGCATGAGACTCTTGATCTTGGGGCTGGGAGTTTGTGCCCCATGTGGAGTGTAGAGATTACTCAAATAAGTTAGTTTTTAAAAAATAAAAATGGGGCGCCTGAGTGGCTCAGTCGTTGGGTGTCTGCCTTCCGCTCAGGTCATGGTCCCAGGGTCCTGGGATCGAGCCCCACTATGGGTTCCCTGCTCTGCTGGAAGCCTGCTTCTCCCTCTCCCACTCCCCCTGCTTGTGTTCCCTCTCTCGCTGTGTTTCTCTGTCAAATAAATAAATAAATAAATATTTAAATAAATAAATAAAAATGATGAGGCGCCTGGGTGGCTCAGCTGCTTAAACAGCTGCCTTCTGCTCAGGTCATATTTCTCAGGGTCCTGGGATCAGGCCCCCCACTGGGCTCCCTGCTCAGTATAGACTCTATTTGTCCCTCTCCCTCTGCTCCTTGCCAACTTGGGAACGTTTGCGCTCTCTTTTTCAGTCCGAAATAAATAAATATATAAATAAAATCTTCAAAAAAATAAAAATAAAAGTGAAAAATAAATTTTTAAAAATTGTCTCACTTTACTCCCTATCTCAGCACTTTAATGATTCCCATCACAACACTATGACAATCTGTCGTACTTTTATGTGTTTCCTTTTGTTGTCTGTCATCCCCACCTTAATTCTATGAGGACAAGGACTATGTATGTCTTGTCCTCAGTTCTTAGAATAGTGCCTGGCATACAGCAGGTATATAAAATGTAGCTTGAAAAACTAACTGATGAAGAATAACAGGCCAATAAAGCAGAATCAAAGTGTACAACGACATGAAAGTTCTGAGAGCCTAAGAAGAGATGATACATTCTCTTCATTAAATAAACATAATTACAAAGAGAGAACACTTAAAGCAAAACTAACCTGTGCTCCTAGAAGTCAGGAGGATGGCTTCTCTTGGGAGGGGCACATGAAGTGATTACAAGGGAGCATGAGTCAGGCTTCTGGGGTGCTGGTAATGTTCTGTTTCTTTATTTGGCTGCTAACTACCTGGTTGTGTTCAGTTTGTGTGATTTTCTGGATATTCAGTGTATTTCAGTAGAAAGTTAAAATTGAGAAAAAACACAGTGTAGGGGCGCCTGGGTGGCTCAGTGGCTTAAAAGCTCTGCCTTTGGCTCAGGTCATGATCTCAGGGTCCTGGGATCGAGCCCCTCATCGAGCTCTCTGCTCAGCAGGGAGCCTGCTTCCCTCTCTCTCTCTCTGCCTGCTTGCGATCTCTGTCAAATAAATAAATAAAATCTTTGAAAAAAACGACACAGTGTATATGGAGGACATGATATCAAAGTACAATGGCTGCTATTCATAATGGTGGCCCAAATCATCAAAAAGATTATGTTTAGGGGCAGCTGAGTGGCTCAGTTGAGTAAATGCCTGCCTTCAGCTCATGGGATCGAGTCCCACATCAGGCTCCCTGCTCAGCGGGTAGCCTGCTTCTCCCTCTCCCTCTGCCTGCTGCTGCCTACTTGTGCTTTCTATTTCTCCGTCAAGTAAATAAATAAAATCTTTTTAAAAAGGATTATGTTTCTTGGGAACTACTTTCAAAAAACTTCAATGTATTATGTATAGTGTAGTTTCTAAAAAATTTATAATGTATAGCATATATAATGTATAATGTAGTTTTTTTAGAAGATTTTATTTATTTGTCAGAGAGCTAGAGAGAGACCAAGCATTTGCACAAGCAGGGGGAGCAGGAGGCAGAGGGAGAAGCAGGCTCCGCACTGAGCAGGGAGCCCAATGGGGGGGCTCGATCCCAGGACCCTGACAGCATGACCTGAGCCAAAAGCAGATGCTTAACTGACTGAGCGACCCAGGCGTCCCTATAATGTAGTTTTCTGAAAGATTTCCACCCAAAATCGGTAACATTATGCCACCTATTAGATGGCTCTATTACCCGAAAAACTGACTCAAGTGGAATGCCTTGTGCTTCAGTGATGCCATTAGAAAAAACACAAGAACCAAGATAGGATACTGCTCCCAGTTTTATAGAAGAGAACACTGAGGTTCAGGGAAGTTACCAGATTTCCTTACAGCTGCACATGGAGAAAATGCGATCAAGTTCCTCTGACTCCAGGAGCAGTGCGGTATGCTTCTTGACCACTTCTTGGTGTTAGTACATGGAAATCTGGAAGAGAAAAGGCAGTGGGGTTGGGTTAGGCCCTCTGAGGGAGAAAGGTCTGTTAAGATGCTCTGTAGGTGGTCCCCATATTCAGCACTTGCCTTAACATGTCCCATGACTCCCCCTTACTTCCTCTGAGTGGCACTTGGCATTCTTTGGAAGAATGAATACTATTCTTCAACAGGTTTCACTAAGCCTTACCACAGATACAGCTAGGCTCTCAAAAGAACCATCTTTTATTTCTAGGGGCCTCTGGTACATCTATCTGTTCCTTGGTTGTAGATAGTAAAAAATACAAACAGAAAGGACCCTGCAAAATGACTATCGTCTGTTGGGGCCTAGAAATCTCACCTCAAAGCCGATAGAAACATTTGAGCTAACGCTTGAGTAGCAACTCCTTCAACATCCAAGTTCTAGACTGATTGATTTAGGATCTAATCAAGGACTATTAGGTCCAGCATGAGTGAGATGTGGGATGTCAGAAGAAAAAGAAGATGTGAGGCCCACTTTGGTATACAGCAGTCCTGGGACCAGGATCCTATCAGATCTGGAGGGCTTGGTGCAGACCTCTTCCTGGGGCAATAAGAGGACTATGTGTAATTCACACAAAGCCCATACACCCATGGAACCCCCATGTGGGTCTCAGAAATGGCAATCGTAAGTCCCAGGAAGAACCTGAACTCCATCCGAAGCTCTAAGGTAAAGCACTAGATAGGACCAAGAATGCGAAGAAGACCTGAGACCAGATTAGGTTTAACAAAGCCACACTCAACCTCTCAGGCCTGGGGAAGATCAGATATGGCAGAGAAATAGTTCCTCACCCCCAAAGAATTCTAAGTCTTGCCAGGGTTTTCAATCCTGTTATGATCCATTATCCCAGATTCCACTTTGAGGACTGAGACACTCATTGTCCCAACTGCTGGGAATGTTTGCGGCTCGTATCTCTCTGCTGAGGCCTGTCCAGGTGTCTCCAAAAGCCAGAAAGAATCAACTACCTCATGGTCATGCTCTCTTTCTTGGAGTAGACCTCATCCACTGATGGATCAAGGTTAGAGTGGAAAGACTGGTCCTCTTATCTCAGGGTCAATAGCAACTCCGAAGGGTCATGCCAGCTTCAGAGCTCCCCGGGAGATGAGCTGAGCTCTTTGCTCTGTCTCCAGCACAGTTCGGCACCACCAGGCCTTGCTCCTTCACGTTCCCAGATGTGGATCCTGGGAATGGTCCCGAATACACTTCTATACACTAAGCTTTACACTAAGCTCTGGCTCAGGGTCAACTTTCTGGGACTAGGGACTCTGACCTCAAACAATTCCTTATAAAATATAGAAAATATTCTAAGTTGGGGAAACAGAAAGGCCATGGGTATAAATAGCTAAAATATGAATGCAACAGAAAGTATCTTCCTTAGAACGTTGTTTTAGGAGTGGTAATACGTGAAACTTTGAAAAGAGGTGGTAGGACACTGCAATTTACAAAATAATTTAGTTTCAACTTAGTTTCAGTTTTAGGGAGGTTTCAGCCTACAGCTATTTTAGAACTAGAGTCCCAGGCAGATGTGCTGAGTGTTCATTTGTGGTAAATTTTTCATGGCTAGACCAAGGGTTGATATTTTTAATGTCTAAGAAGCTCATATATATACATCAATAAATAAAAGCATGGACTCTTCAAAAGTTATAAATGTTTAATGCCATGAGTAGATAAATCAAAAGAAAGCAAATATTAAGAACAAATCACCTCCAGTAATATAAAATGCAGTTAAAAGAGAACAATGTTTTCTCTATCAAATTAGCATACATGAAAAAAATTGTAAAACGCCTAACCCTGGTGAGTTTTTAATGCAACGCATTCTTACCATTGGTGTGGTACAAATTGGCACCTTTTTTTGGGAAGTACTGTAACATTTCATATTAAAACCAAAAGATTAATATTTTTTACATTAAGGTAATTCCATTTCTTGGAATCGCTCCTAAAGAAACAATTCCAAATACTAAAAAAGCTTTGGTCTACACATTTTTTTCATTACAGGATTAATTCAAGTTGCAAAGACATGAAAACAAATAAATGTGAAACGTGTAAAGCAAGTCAATATATGCATCCGATGGGCTGCTGTGCCATCGCAAAGTGATTACAAAGAATTCATAAAACATGAAAATGTTCCTCTAAGTTCATGCTGAGCAAAAGAACAAAAATACATACATTCTGTATTTCCTCTCTGCTGCTAAGTACAAAAGATCTCTTCCACCTAATATCACTTTTAAACAATTATATCCTGCATTTAAAATATTTTTTTCTCACAGGGGTACCTGGCTGACTCAGTTGGCAGAGCATTTAACTCTTGATCTTAGGGTTGTGGGTATAGAGAGGACAGAAAAACAAACAAACAAAAATCTTTTCTTTTTTATCAAGATTTTATTTATTTATTTGTCAGAGAGAGATCACAAGCGGGGGAGCAGCAGGCAGAGCAGGCAGAGGGAGAACCAGGCTCCCCACCAAGCAGGGAGCCCAATGCAGGACTCCATCCCAGGACCTGGGATCACGACCTGAGCTGAAGACAGATGCTTAATCAACTGAGCCACCCAGGTGTCCAAAAACAAAAAAAATCTTTAAAAAATATTTTTTCTGGAGCACCTGGGTGGCTTAGTTGGATAAGCAGCCAACTCTTGATTTTGGCTCAGGTCAAGATCTCCAGGTCGGGAGATTCAGCCCTGCATCAGGCTCCACACTCGGCAGGGAGTCTGCTTGTCCCTCTTCCTCTGCTCCTCTCCCAACTCACTCTCTCTCTCTCAAATAAAAAACTAAAAAAACCTTTTTTCTTGGGCGCCTGGGTGGTTCAGTTGGTTAAGCGACTGCCTTCAGCTCAGGTGATGATCCCAGAGTCCCAGGATTGAGTCCTGCATCGGGCTCCCAGCTCCACGGGATGGTCTGCTTCTCCCTCTGACCTTCTCCCCTCTCATGCTCTCTCCCTCTGTCTTTCTCTCAAATAAATAAAAATAAATCTTTAAAGAATTTTTTTTTTCTCACAACAATTTAAAATACTGAAAAGATCTTATCTGTATCAGTTTTCCATAATTTTAAGATGTTCCATATCATGTTGGGTAAGATCCATTCACATAAACGTTCTCCAGACTGAAGGGTTCATTGAAACTGACTGGAATACAATACAGGGTAAGACATCATCCCACTGTGCAATGGCTTCCAAGACTTTTAGGTCTTTTAAACATCCCAAGGTGCTGGATCATTGCCCTAGCTCTATTTGCTCCAGCAAATGCAGTAAAACCACTTTATTTACTGACCTACCAAAAGGATTTTGCCTCAAGGTTACTCAACCCAGAAAGCCATCAACAATGAAGCCCAAAGACCTAAGAATGTTCATCATGCACCAGTTAGACTCCACGTTATCTGTGCAGTCTATAACCTGATGTGAAGGTGCTAGCTTTTTGTTTTGTACAAACGTTCCAAAGTAAAATCCATAGTGAAGTACGAGAGACACAAAAATGACTCTACTATATTTCTCTACATTTTCTGAACAATAATCCTTGAGCAAAGAAATGCTCATGAAATGGCTTGTTCTTTGACTTATTTCCTTAGCCCTGCTGCCCGAAATGAATTTGACACATAGAAAAGTGTATTTCTTTACTGGAGCAGGACTCGTGGTCACTTATATGTCACTAAGAAATGTGTTCATTGAATACTTTGAATGTTTGTTTATTTTTACATTTCAAACCAAAAAAATGTGGTGATAAATTTATCGTCTTCTTGTCATACAAGTTTTCAAAAATTATTCCTAATACGTGTTAAAATGCCTTAGATCTTTAAATATAAAATCAATAGTTTTATTTTCCTCTTTTTTTAAAGTAATCTCTAGCCCCAACATGGGGTTCGAACCCACATCCCCATGATTAAGAGTTGCATCTCTATTAACTGAGCCAGCCAAGTGCCCTGATGGTTTCATTTTCCATAATTGAACTTTATTGTCCCATTTCTTTTCAATGGGATAGGATTTTCCTTAAGAGGGAAACAGGAATTTAGATTTTAAGAACAGGTAACATTTGTTACAACAATACTTAGTTGTCCCAACCACACATGGAAATAGACTCCTACACCAAAAAAAAAAAAAAAAAAAAAAAAAGAAAAGAAAAAGGAAAGGGAAAAAAAGCTTTCTCTTTATTATAGCAATCACATCACATCCATTTTGCCACGGTGACACTTTTTTTTTAAAGATTTTATTTATTTATTTGTCAAAGAGATAAAGACAGAACACAAGCAGGTAGAGTGGCAGGCAGAGTTAGAGAGAGAGAGAAGCAGGCTCTCCTCTGAGCAAGGAGCCCAATACAGGACTCGATCTGAGGACCCTGGGATCATGACCTGAGCTGAAGGCAGCGGTTTAACCGACTGAGCTACCCAGGCATCCCCAAGGTGACATTCTAAATATTCAACAGAATATCGCAAAAATTTGGAGGCATTGGAAATTCTCTACATTGCTGCTAGGATGTAAAATAGCACAACCCCTTGGAAAACAGTTTGGCAGTTTCTTAGAGGGAAACATAACAACTGTGTGACCAGGCGTTGCATTTGCAGGCATTATCTAAGAGAAATGAAGCAGAAGTCCATACAAAGACTTGTACGTGAATGTTCGCAGCAGCTCCATCTGTCATAACCAAAACTAGAATCAACCCAATGTTCAAGAGGCGAATGGATAAACAAAATGTGGTACCTCTATAATTGCCCAGTATCCATAAACACCCAACATCCACAGTAAAGCAGAATGAGGGGCGCCTGGGTGGCTCAGTTGGTTAAGCAACTGCCTTTGGCTCTGGTCGTGACCCCAGGGTCCTGGGATAGAGCCCCGCATGGGGCTCACTGCTCACCGGGGAGTCTGCTTCTCCTTCTCCCTCTGCCCCTCCCCACTGCTTGTGCTCTCCCTCCCTTTCTCTCTCAAAATAAATAAAGAAAATATTTTTAAAAAATAATTAAACAGCATAAGTTGAGATACATAAGACAACATGTATGAATTTCAAAATAATATCCTGAGGAAAGAAGCCAGATTTTTTAAAAAAAGAATACATTCTGTCTGAGTCAGCATATACAACGTTCTAGAATATTGCAAACCAATCTAGAGTAACAGAAAGCATTATCAGTGGCTGCCTGGGAGTTAGGTGTAGAGAGGGGATGATGAAGCCCCCCAAGGAAACTTTTGGAGCTGGTGGATATGTTCCTTTTCTTAATCATGGTGATGGTTTCAGTGTGCACACGTATGCTAAAATATATCAACTCATACTCCTCATGTGTTCGGTTTGTTGTGTGTCAATTATACTTCAAGAAAGCCCTTAAAATTAATCAACATAAATAAGACAGAAGAAATCATATTCAATAGAACATGATTATAAAAAATAAGAGGTTGGGGCACCCGGCTGGCTCCGTCAGAGGAGCATGTGACTCTTGATCTTGGGGTTGTAAGTTTAAGCCCCACATTGTGGGTAGAGATTACTGAAAAATAAAAATCTTGAGAAAAATAAAAAATAAGTAGGTGGGTGGGGGATGCCTGAAAAAGATGACGGGAATTAAGGGGTACACTTGTGATGAGCACTGGGTGTTACATGAAAAGTGTTGAATCACTATACTGTACACCTGAAACTAACATTACACTGTATGTTAACTAAGTGGAGTTCAAATAAAAACTTTAAAAAAAAAAATAGGGTCCCCAGGCACCTGGGTGGCTCAGTGAGTTAAAGCTTCTGCCTTTGGCTCAGGTCATGATCCCAGGGTCCTGGGATCAAGCCCAGAATCGGGCTCTCTGCTCAGCAGGGAGCCTGCTTCCTCCTCCCTCTCTGCCCGCCTCTGCCAACTTGTTATCTCTCTCTCTGTCAAATAAATTTTAAAAATCTTAAAAAAAAAAAAAAAAAAACAGGGGCCCCTGGTGGCTCAGTCAGTTGAACGTCTGCTTTTGGCTCAGGTCAGGATCCCAGAGTTCTGGGATCAAGGCCCCCCGCTGGGCTCCTTGCTCAGCAGGGAGCCTGCTTTCCCCTCTCCCTCCTTTGCTCCCACTGCCTGTGCTATCTCTGTGTCTGTCTCTCTCTCTGTATCAAATAAATAAAAAATATAATCTTAAAATAAAGAAAAACCTTAAAAAAAAAAAGATGTGGTGATCGAGCTTCTCAAAAAGGGGGCTATAAAAAGGGATTTTTACACCCTGATTGTTCAAGAACTGCATGGGAGGCACACAATGACTTGCAGCAGAGCTAGAAAATTCCTCTGTAAGGGACAGTCACTAAGTGACTTTCTATTCACTAGGTCATCAGCTACATTAATAACCCTGGGAGAGACAGAGTCTACTGAAATGTCAACAAGAGCACAGTATTCAAGGGACACAATAATCAAAGGTTTGGGAAGAGCAAGTAGAACACTGAGCAAATATAATCCTGCTTCAAACATAATCTAAAGTTCATCCGTCTAAGAGAGAGGGATATAAAATAATTAAAAGGCTCCTAGAATATATAGCGGGCAGTCACCTGCCAAATTATAGCCTATTAACTGGGCAAGGAAAGATGGCCAGGGAGTACATGTGAGGACATGTAACATCCTGTGGAAACTCTTCTTTTAATAAAACTGTGCCCACGGACAATTTCCCAAAGCATCATTTAATATTTAAAACTTAAACCCAATTGAAATATTTTAACATTTCACTTTGGTACAAGCCAAGGAGGGAGAGGGAGAAACAGAGAGGGAAAGAGAGACAGCAAAGAAATGTCAGGGGCCTGGGGGTGTGCTGTCTCTGATTTAATACACCAGCCACAGAAGCAGATATCCTAAACTAGTTAGGAATATTGGATCTGCCTCCCTCCTCAAAGCAAAGAATTAATCGTATTCAATGTATTTTTCCACTGAGGCTGCTCTGAAACTGCTCGTTCACATCTTCTCTGGATCCTCTTGGCAAATGGCTTGGAGATGACATGATAAAAATGAGCTATGGGGGCGCCTGGGTGCTTCAGCTGGATAAGCGTTTGCCTTCAGCACTGGTCATGATCCCGGGGTCCTGGGATCAAGCCCGGCATCGGGCTCCCTGCTCAGTGGGGAGTCTGCTTCTCTGTTGTCCCTCCCTCTCCCTCCACTGGTGCTCTGTCTCTCACTTTCTCTCTCTCAAATAAATAAATAAAATCTTAAAAATAAAAGAAAATGAGCTTTGGGTCTTGTTTTAAATGACTCTCACATACACATGAAGAACAGGCTTACATCTAAAAGTTCTGACGCGGACAGTGTGGGAAGTAACACGAGTGTGAAACAGGCAATGCGAGAGGATGAAGAGTACAAAAAAAGATGAGAGAAGACCTTCCTTTGGGGTAAGGGAAGTAAAGGAACCTGGATTGCTAGAATGGCAGACCATTAAATCAACTGGGACACCGTATTTACTGAATGATACAACTTCATAAGGAGATGATGTTTAATTTAGCCTAGATGAAGAGAGACCATCAAGGCAGAAATTCATACAGAGAATGAAGCCCAGTCTGCAGCACAAATAAAGGGGTGACATCATGGAACATTGTGTTGCTCTTGTGGATGCACAGACTGTGGGCAGGCAGTGAGCAGTGGGGCAGGCAGAGAGGGCCAAGCCAGGAAACTGACATTGGCTACACAATTAAACTAGACTACAGCTCTGTTACTCAGATTTTACCAAATAGCTATGCTATTTAACACTGAAGTGTTAGCATGTTTCTTTTTTTAAAGACTGATTGGTTGATTTAAGGAAGAGGAGAGTTGGGGGAGAAGCGGGCAGAGAGAAAGAGAAAGAGCAAGAGAGTTCCCACTGAGCACAGAGCCCAACTCGAGGCTCAATCCCACAATTCTGAGATCACGACCTGTGCTGAAATCAAGAGTTGGACACTCAATTGACTGAGCCACCCCTACTCAGGCACCCCTGAAGTGTCAGCATTTCAAGAGTGATATGTATACAAGTCAAATACGATTGCTAACAGCTTCTGTAGAGCATGGCTGAGAAATAATACAGTGATACTGGTGAGTATGTACCAACATATAATGTAACTACATTTCCTGTTATAAGACACAACACCCGTCACATAGAAGTTGGCAATCCAGGTGGGAAGCTGGACAATGCAAACAGAGATGAATACACAATCTAAGTTGTTAATGGAAGTTCCAGGCGGAAGCAGTACAGTTGGGTTGGAAGAACTGGAACTTGCTTACAAGGCTAACTCCGTGTAATGCAAAAATAAGAGGGCAGGAAAATTTTAGCCTGAGTGTTAGGACTAGTTATGCCATTTTTGCTGGGACAGCAGATATTTATAAGCAAACCATGACTATTAAACTTGGCAGTTTCATTCTTTGCTCCTCAATTGCAGGCAAGGGAGGTTTCCAAAATGACATAGGAGAAGGAAAGATTTTTTTTTTCCTCTACCCATCTTGGGTTCTGAACAAGTGAAACACAACCAGAAGTACGTTAACATATGCAACATGCATACACCTGGGAGAACTCAGAGACACGTAACTCAAAAAAGTTGTTAGAACTTGGGCTTATACAGCAGCTTAACAAAACAGCAGTGCATTCATAGACACATGAAAAGAAGAGGGAAAAGGGTTGTAGGCTTTCAAGCACAGCAAACTGTGAAAGGGTCAGTAGATGGTGAAAATTTATGGAAGGTAAGGTTATCTGCGCAGGTCCATTATGGTGCTGACTCTCCATCTTCATGGCCAGTAATCCTGCCTAAGGGAGGGAATTAATGGCAATCCTCATTTCTCAGAAGTTTCTGCTTTTACTCAGATAAGAAAAGCTCCAGAGAGGCTTCATTTTGTATCTGTGGATTCTCATTTGCCTCCAGCTCAAAATAATATATAATCAATATGGCATATTTTGATATGGCATATTCTGCTACCCCTCAGTGCGAACAGGAAAAGTAATGGAGAATGGACTCCTCTATCTCCAGGGGACAGTGCTCCTAGGAACACTTTCCAAGGAAGTTACTCTCTTCTGGACTCAACAGAAGCCAAATTATCTCTTCAGATCATTCAAAACCTAATGACTGCAGGCGCCTGGGTGGCTTGGTCGGTTCAATGTCCAACTCTTGGTTTGGGCTCAGATTCGGATCCAGCCACACACAGCTCCCATCCCTGGGCTCTGTGCTCAGCAGGGAGACTGCTTGAGACTCTCCTCCTTCCTCTGCCCCTCCTCTCTAAAATAAATAAATCTTCAAAAAGTAACCACCGAGGTGGTTACTGAGATCTAAAAAATCAATAGACTAGAAAACTTGCAATGATTTACAAGTCAGAGCTGGTAACTAAGGCAGATCTGTGCCACGGATCCTTCTACAGTCTGGATAATAATGTGTCTAAATTAATAAAGGAAAAGATCTAAGATTACAGAGAAAACCAATTCCATTGAAACACAAGTTACTAAAGTATTAAAATTTCATAATAAAATAATATGTGTGATTCTTTTTTTCTGAGATTCTTTATTAGTATATGAAGTAGCAAGATCTAGCAGTGAGCTTTAGGACTAATTTCGAATTATTGTGATGAGTGTAAAGAACTTTCAAGATACCTTCTAGAAGTGTATGATGTTAACAATGTCTGCCTATGATGCTTATTGGTGACAAAGTCACAGGTAGTGCTACTACTGCTACTGTGGTTTGTTACCTACATACGTAATTGAAAGAAATGCTAATCTTAGCTAGAAGTTAGTAAAAATGCAAACGTAAGTTCTTTCCTTTTTCAAGATCACTGATCCTCCTGAATTCTATAAGTTGACCCTAAGTTAAGAACCCCTAGTCTAAAAACCTGTGGTCTTACTGTACGTACACACACACACACACACACACTGGGTCTTGCTAGTGAGTCCTGAGAAAGTCCCCATCATACAGCAAACTCCATGCTCAGAGACAATAGCCAGTCTTTCTAGACCCTTCCCTTCCTCAAATCATGGAGAAGTGTCGAAAGACCGTGCAATGCCTGGCACCCTTGTCACCTGCACAGTGTCCATTTATGTCTTTTTATCTGTAACGCTCTCTGCTTGCTTGCCCCATTTCCGATGCTCTCAGCTTATTCTCATCTTTTTAAAAAAAACTTTATTGCAGGGACACCTGACTGGCTTAGTTGGTACAGCATGCAACTCTTTCTCTCTCTTTTTTAAGTAATCTCTGCCCCCAATTCAGGGCTTGAATTCCCCACACAGAGATCAAGAGTTGGATTCTACCAACTGAGCCAGACAGGCACCCCAAGGATGGGACCCTTGATCTTGGGGTAGTGAGTCCAAGCCCCACATTGGGCATAAAGATTACTTAAAAAATTTTTTTTGCAGGGATACATGGGTGGCTCAGTGGGTTAAGCCTCTGCCTTCAGCTCAGGTCATGATCTCAGAGTCCTGGGATCAAGCCCTGCATCAGGTTCTCTGCTCAGCAGAGAGCCTGCTTCCCTCCCTCTCTGCCTGCCTCTCTGCCTCTCTGTGTCAAATAAATAAATAAAATCTTTTAAAAAAATTTTTTTTTGCAATAATCATGATTTTGGGGACACCTGGGTGGCTGAATCGCTGGGCGTCTGCCTTTGACCTGGGTTGTGATCCTAGGGGGTCCTGGGATCGAGCCCCGGGTTCCCTGGGCTTCTCCCTCTCCCACTCCCCCTGCTTGTGTTCCCTCTCTGTCTGTCAAATAAATAAATAGAATCTTTAAAAAAATCTCATGATTTCAGATTTTAGTCCCCTGGGGGAAATATTTAATTAACCTTAATATATCACAGAGATAAACCGGAAGGATTTGGGCCAACACAGGTGCTCTACACTTGTAGCAAGAGCTGTTAACTACAAGTTTTTTATGTGAACAGGAAGCAATTGGAAATAATGAGGCTGAGTCATGCTCACACCTACCAATCGAAACTGTTCTAAAGAACTTTCACCCTAACACAAAGGATCATGATGACTGATAACAGAGGTCAGGTCACCTCTTTTTACACATTCTCTTTCCAGCTCAGCAGTTTAGAATAGTTTATTTATTGTGCATATACACTGCAATTGCCCACGTTTTGAAATTTTTTTTTAATGAAAATGTACCCCAATGCAGGTCTTGAACTCACAATCCTGAGATCAAGACCTGAGCTGAGATCAAGAGTTGGATGCTTAACTGAACGAGCCACCCAGGCACCGCATCATTTTTTGAAATATTTTTAAGGGACTCATTTAAAAGTAGAACACAGAGGGAAGCCTGGCTGGCTCAGTCGGCAGAGCGTGTGGTTCTTGAACTCCAGAGTATAAGTTTGAGCCCCACCTTGGGTGTACAGAGTCTTTAAAAATAAAATCTAAAAAAAAAAAAAATTAAGATTCAGAAATAAAAACAGACACAGAAAGTAAACAGAGCTACAAAGTCTTTCTTATCAGTTGGTCTTGCTCTAAGCAGTTGAGCATTAATCAGGGTCCTGATAAGAGCCACAGGACAAGCTCAGTTGGGATTTTCGAATGAACTTTTTCAAAGGAGAGTTATTTACAAAGGCGTGGGCTGGGTAAAGGGAACCTACAGGAGATGCCAAGGCACTCAGGGGACTAGCAGGATGGAAAGCCATTACTTGGCCTGACAGGGCATAGGGAAGAAATGGTGTTAAGGGATCCCGGCTGGAGAGGAGGGGAAGGATAGGTGGTTCAGTTGGTCAAACGTCTGCCTTTGGCTTAGGTCATGATCCCAGGGTCCAGGGATCAAGCCCCGCTTTGGGCTCCCTCCTCGGCCAGGAGTCTGCTTCTCCTCTCTCTGCTCCACCCCCTCATTCTATTTCTCTCTGTCTCAAATAAATAAATTAAAAATCTTAAAAAAAAAAAAGGCATCCAGGCTGAGAGCTGGAAAATGGCAGCACACAAGAAGAGGCAATCATGACCATAACCTCATCTAAGTGGGGAATGGGGAGAGATGGTGATGGTGATGCAATGAACACCCTGACCTTGTCCTCCAACCCTTCAGTCTTTTGCTAATAACCCCTACCTCTCTGGCCCAACCCAACCAGAAGCTAAAAGGCCCGGGTGTTCAGACCGTGCACTCCACGGGGGTCAGAGCAGGGCAGAGAAAAATGGAAAAATCAGTGCGGAAGAGGGAGAAACACTGAGGAGCCAGCACACGCCCTCAGCCCTTTTCAAGTGTTTATACAAAAACAATTTGAGGAAATTGAAGGCAGTTATCTGGTTTATAATTCAAGTCCCTCTTAAGATCATGCTCTTAAGGAAGGTCTTGTTTGCCTGGTGTTCCAGTTCCACATTGATCAAATTGTGTAGATAATTGCTTGTTTACCCTGCCATTTTACTTTGCCTCCCTGGTCCCAGTCAGTGGGAATGCCTGGAGCTGCATTTCTTAAGTGAGGCAGATTTGAGCTTAATTGTTTATCTGCTTAAAAGAGCCCTGCCTGGGTGATTGGGTTTTGTTGTAGGGGTTTTTGTGAGTGTTTTGTTTTGTTTTGTTTTGTTTTGTGTTGGTTTGGTTCGGGTTTTTTATCATTCCCGTTCAAACTCTGTCTCAAAATATTGAAAGTTAAAAGGATGATTTAAAGAAGAGCCTGGACTTTAAGTTGCCTACAGCCACATGATTCAGACGGTTCTTCCAATTCTTGTCTATTTAGGCGAAAGAAAGAGTAAACACGTTTACAAATGTCAGATGTGGTCCCTGGAGGGGCAATGATGCAGACAGCCAGAGCCAGTGTTAAAAAAATTATCCAAAGGGCTTGATTCAATATTACTGCTGACCAGAAGTCTGGCAAAGAACTGATGTTGATGTGCTTGGAAAGCCTTACCTTTCCCCAATGTCCTGTCATTGCACATAAGAACCTTCAAAGGAGCTAGGCACTCCTGCCCTCTGAGTATGGGAACTTCAAGGTCAACCACTGAGCCACTAGGAAGATGGAGTTCCCATCACATCATTCTACCAATCCCATGCGTCACTCAGAACTGGAGTCACCTGTCATCCACATACGTTTTATTATTTCTTCTTGTATCTGGGAGACTCTTTGGGGACTTTAATTCGGTCCACAGATAGCATGTCCCAGGGATACCATCACCGGTGTCCACACGGTCATCAGTGTGGTTCTCTCCCACGACAGGGTTGTATTTCAAAATATTATTCTGGCGGTATTCTGTCTTTTCCTGCTCCCACTCTACTCTCACTGGTGCCCTGAGGGCTGCTTCCATTCTTCCAGTCTACACGGAAGGTGAAGTTAGGGTACATAAAGAATGACCAAAGAAAGTTTTAACTTGTGTGTCAAAAAATGATTCTTGGGCAATGTGGATGTCAGCTTTTCCTCTCCCAGAGATTAGATAAGACAAAGCCTAGGCAAAGTAGAAAGAGATGCACAAGAGACATTCAAATGGAAAAGGAAGGACAGAAGAGTGGGAGGAATGGATTTTCTGTCACAATAACCAGGGAGCTGAGGATAAGGGGATCAGCTTTCCTCTAGTTCCCCCGCCTCATCATAATCTGTGGACAACCCAGTTTTCCCACAATACCAGAAATCTGTTAAGCCCCCCTCTCCCTCCACTCTTGAACAAAAAGTGGAGATAGGAGGCACGAAAGGAGAACGTCAGCCCCTGGGGTAAGGTAGAACAGAACAGAAACAGCTGGCAGTTACCTTCCTTGAGCAAGGCAACAATACTCACGTATTTTCTGTTCCACATTCACTTAAAGAACTATACAGAAGGATTAAGTTCAACTGCTTATGGCTGAAAACCCCAAATAATAATGGTTTAAACAAAAAGAACATACCTCTCATGCAGAAGAGTCTAGAAATGTGTATATACTCCTTCCCTCTTATTACTCTACCAGCCTCCTTCTATCTCACCATCTCAGATGGCACGCAATTTCTTTTTTTTTTTTTAAAGATTTTATTTATTTATTTTACAGAGAGAAATCACAAGTAGATGGAGAGGCAGGCAGAGAGAGAGAGAGGGAAGCAGGCTCCCTGCTGAGCAGAGAGCCCGATGCGGGACTCGATCCCAGGACCCTGAGATCATGACCTGAGCCGAAGGCAGCGGCTTAACCCACTGAGCCACCCAGGCACCCACGTGATTTCTAGCCTTCATGTCTACATTCCAGGTAGCAGCAGGAAGGAAGAAGAGTGGACAATCCCTCCCTTTAAGGAAACTTCCCAGAAGTTTCACATGACATTGCCAATTGCATCTATGAGCCAGAATTTAGTCATATTTAGTACAACAGAGCCTTGGAAATTACAGTCTTTATTCCGAGCAGCAAAAACTATGGGTTTTAGTTCTTTTTTTTTTCTGGGCTTAGTTATGGGTTCTATTCTAACGAGAAAAGGGAAAAACAGGTTTGGGGGGGCTGGTGTGACTGTCTCTTCCACACAGATAATCACAATGATTTTCTTTCATCGTGTTAAAAACAAGACAACAGACCAAAATGGGAGTGACAAACTAAGCCCCATCAGCATCAAACTTAAAGTATAGTTCCAGCTCTCCCAGAAATGGAATCATAAGCCAGTCAGGAACTACCTGATCAACACTAGGGAAGGAGTCAGCCAGATATATCCCCTGCCATCCCCTAAAGGAAAGTAATCCCGCAACAATCAATCAGCTTTTCTGCCTAGTACAACTTCCTTCTTCCTGCTTCCTTCTTCCTATACCAGTCTTTCATGTCCCAAAGCACCTCAGAGGACCCCTCTACTTTATAGAGAATCATGAGTCATTTAATAAAGCCAATTAGTATTTTCAAATTTACTCAGTTGAATTCGGTGTTTTGAACACACATGAAGGTCAGCTGGGGCATTTCCCTGATACTCAGGTTTAGTCTTTAAGGTGTGAGCCTCAATTTTGATGACAACAACTTTAGAAGGTAAGAGAATAGTAGTGAAGAAGATTGTTCGCTTGTTGCCCATTTTTGACTGGGATCCCAGAGGACGTACAACATTTTAGGATAATAACTCAAATTATAATGATGACAGTCTACCAGGACATATCAGATTTTTAGGAGTTTCATATAATTTCTAGAACATTTATATACCTAAACAAACACAACAGAAGGCTTAGTGTTATTTCTATTTTGACAAAGCTTCCCATATAATTGAACGTATCAAATAAGCCTAATTACCAAATCCATTGAAATGTTGCTGGGACTGTCTGGAAAAATGCCAAAGTTTCTTCCAGGTAAAAAAGACTTCATTCAGGGCTTAAATTAACAAGTCAGGAAATGACAAGATGCTGGCAAGAATGCGAAGCAAGGAGAACCCTCCTACACAAGCTGGTGGAACCACTCTGGAAAACAGCATGGAGGTTCCTCAAAAAGTTGAAAATAGAGCTACCCTACAACCCAGCAATTGCACTACTGTGTATTTACGCTAAAGATACAAATGTGGTGATCCAAAGGGGCACGTGCACCCAAATGTTTATAGCAGCAATGTCCACAATAGCCAAACTATGGAAAGAACTTAGATGTCCATCAACAGATGAATGGATAAAGATGTGGTATATATCTACAATGGACTACTATGCAGCCATCAAAAGAAACGAAATCTTGCCATTTGTGACGACATGGATGGAACTAGAGGGTATTATGCTTAGCAAAATAAGTCAACTATCATATATGTAGGAAAAGAATAAATGAAACAAGATGGGTTCGGGAGGGAGACAAACCATAAGAGACTGTTAATCTCACAAAACAAACTGAGGGTTGCCAGGGGGAGGGGGGCAGGGAGAGGGTGGTGGGGTTATGGACATTGGGGAGGGTATGTGCTATGGTGAGTGCTGTGAAGTGTGTAAACCTGGTGATTCACAGACCTGTACCCCTGGAGCAAATAGTACATTGTATGTTAATAAAAAAAAAAAGACTTCATTTAGAATTTGCCTTAGGAAGGTAGCACCTATTTGGTTCAGTTAGCAAAGCATATGACGTTCTTAGGGTCTTCAGTTCAAACCCCACCTTGGGCATGGAGCTTTTTTTTTTTTGTGGGGGAGCTTGCTTTAAAAAAGGGGGGGGTTTACCTGGTGAGCATTTTTGAAAAATATCCAAAAAAATCTGTTAAAGCAGTTGTCAGAATGGGATCACAGATTATTATAAAACTTATTAATTACCATTAACAAAACTTCACTCTCTTAATATTAACACTCAATTTTCCTACTTATTCAAAGACCTGATAAGGAGAGCAAACATAGGAAATTACAGTGATAAAATGCAGAATCTTTGTTTTCTGGGTAGAGTACTTTAAAAGTAAAAGAACTTCACAATCTATTATCAAAAGGACTTTAAAAGCCATACATATATATACATATATATATATATAAATTCTCCATCCTTTTAAGAGAGAAAACCAAATTCTAAATTTGCAACAGCCCACTTCTGTACCAGGGCTCAGGGGGTGGGTACAAGAGCAGCAGGAGTCCCAAACTGACCAGGTTCAGCCATTCCCTGTTGACAAAACCTAAAGGTGGAAAAACCAGTGGAGGTGAAACAATCATTGAGGCCCCCACTGGGCAGACAATGGACTAGTGATTCAAAGACAGTCTTCAAAATGCTGAAACTTCTCAGTTTATAGAAGGGAAAAGTGGAACAAAGGTCAGGGCTAGGTGCAGGTGGGCAGGAAAGGTCAACTCATCATTGACATGGGTGGGGTCTTGCTGGCTCAAGACAGTTCTTATTGCTAATGGGAGGGGTGCAGGGTACTTTCGATTCCCATCAGAGGGTACTTTGCCTGAAGGGTCTTTGGCCTGAGTTAAGAATTAAGCTGGAAAGAACTTAATTATAAAGTTTGAGGTCAAAATGGAGGTAGCTGAGGTCTTCTTACACTTCTGATATTAAAATATATTCAAATGGAGCGCCTGGGTGGCTCAGTGGTTAAGTCGCTGCCTTCGGCTTGGGTCACGATCTCAGGGTCCTGGGATCGAGCCCCGCATCGGGCTCTCTGCTCAGCAGGGAGCCTGCTTCCTCCTCTCTCTCTGCCTGTCTCTCTACCTGCTTGTGATCTCTCTCTGTCAAATAAATAAATAAAAAATCTTTAAAATATATTCAAATAAATAAATAAATAAAGGCATATTCATTTCAACTTTAGTCCTGAGCACACATAAAATACCTTTCCAATGATTCCTTTTTCAGAAACTTTCAACTTTTTTTCCTCAAAAAATGCTTCTCCATTCCCTGTATCTTCTTTTTATGGAAAACACATCTTACTTTCTTTGCATATGAAGATTCTCCCCTTACTATTTCTAGTAGCCTCAATTACATATATGAATGAGAATTCTTAACACTTAGAAACCTTATTTTTAGTGAAAACTAAGAAGTAAACAATTATGAATGGTATTAGCAGTCTGTGGCTTGACAGACTTATAAATACGTTTTATAATTTCTAGAAGCATATGCTTTCTTATAATAAATGTTTCAGCATGACACAAAGCATGTTTACTAACACAAAAATCTTCAGCTTTTCTGGAATAAGCTATAAGTGCATAAACCTATGTTCAGTAATTAATATTTCCATATTTTATACCTTACTTGGAAATGATCTAAATATTCAGTAAATTTCCATCATTTAATTTAACTTAACAAAACTCTGAAATTTCAAGCTACCAAAGAGATTAGGAAGCTATTTTTAAGGACATATACCATGAAATATAATTACTCCTCAAGATTTTGTCTATAAACTGTTATTCCTCTTACATAAAAATCATTTGCTTCTAACCTGCCACTCTTGATTTGGAGTTGTGAGTTTGAGCCCCACATTAGGCATAGAGATTACTTAAAATTTAAAAAAAAAATAAATACATACAAAATAAAATGATCTTATTTATTTGGAATGTTCCTCATAATGACCATTTGTAATTCCAAGTCATTTTTAGTAAAATTTTGTCAGTTTGTTACATCTCCGAAACTTATGGGACTATGCTTTTTTTTATAATTAGTCTCTACACCCAGCATGGAGTCCAACACAAGGGCTTGAACCCATGAGCCTAAAATCAAGGCCTAGCCCAGATCAAGGGCCGGAAACTCAACCAACTGAGCCACCCTAGCATCCCTTGGGACTACACTTTTTTTTTTAAGATTTTATTTATTTATTTGACCAAGAGAGACACAGTGAGAGAGGGAACACAAGCAGGAGGTAGTGGGAGAGACAGAAGCAGGCTTCTTGCCGAACAGGGAACCTGATGAGGGACTGGATCCCAAGATGCTGGGATCTTGGATCCAAGCCCAAGGCAGATGCTTAACAACTGAGCCACCCAAGCATCCCTGGGACTATATATTTTATATATAACATAGGCAGGTAGGCTGGAAGGTTGTTGCATAGTCACTCACCTCTCTGGATATAAAGGACCCCATTTCCCACAGCTAGGTCTTTTGGGTTTATGAGAGCCACACTACTAATCTGAGGAGTAAGGAAAGGGCTGAATGAGCCTGCAAGAAATCAAAGAATGAGGACGACAGCTACCACCAACAGTTCCTATCATGGAATCTGGGAATCTGGGAACTGATGTGAGAAAACAACTCTTTAAAGGCCTGAGGTAGGGATGCCTGGGTGGGTCAGTCGGTTAAGAGTCTGCTTTTGGCTCAGGTTATGATCCTGGAGTCCTGGAAGGGACCTCCCATCGGGCTCCTTGCTCAGCAGGGAGCCTGCTTCTCCCTCTCCCCTTCCTTATTCTGTCAAATAAATCTTAAAAAAAAAAAAAAGGCCTGAGACAGAGGGGAAATTTTAGATTTCCGTCTAAGTCAGCATGACTGTACATAAACTTCGTCTAAACCAGAAGCATGTCTTCTGACCCGTGACGCATAGGTTGTGCCCCTGCCTGCTTTGTGAATGAGTGGCCTGAAGGAAAACCCATCTTGTCCTTGCGATAGCAATCAATGCTCCTACTCTCTGCGTTCTTTAATGTTAAAACTCCTGATTCCTGCCCACATGCCAATCTATAATCTCCCGAGCTTCTACAAGATGTAAAAAAGCATATCAGCCTGTAACTGTTGGCTCTCCGCAGAACCTCCTTCCCTGCGAAAAGTGTGTTTCCCAGGCAGCTGGACTCGACCAACACTCCAATCAAACTCCCTTGATTGTTAAGAAGTTCCAAAAGGTTTGTGATTTTGTGCCAAGGGGACAAACCAAAGAGCTGGGGTTTCTTTCTAGCTTCCAAGATACCCAGGTAGCGATAACTTTTATCTACACAAAGCAATACAAACACAGGCACCTGAATGTATCAGCAGTAACTAATCGGAGTCATGGCCTCCGGGTGACCAGAAGACGCTCTGCGCGCCACCAGCAACGCCATGCAGTATTGCACTAAGGAAGAGACTGAACCAGCAGACTCCAAGGAACAGGGACTGCAGACCAATTCCAAACCAATGGGGAAGCGCAGACTGAAACATCAGCTGTTCCTAGCCTGTAATCCCAAGACGGAGCTAATGCATAAGGTTTTTCCAAGCCAGGGAATTGAGGTCTGAAAGGCCAAAGGCTTGGCTTCACGTAGATGCACCCATATCAGCCAACTAGGGTGGAACCCTGCCAGATCAAGCTGACCTGCCCTGTCAAGGAAACCCAGTTATTTTGGGAGCTTGAATGAAAAAAAAAAAAAAAGAGCTAAGATCCACCGAGAGGAACACAGCCCTTGGAAACAGCCAGAAACACGGTGAACTCAGGAGTTCTCGGGCCCCCACGTCTGTTTCTCAATCGTCGCCAAAGGCCAGTCGTGGTTGACTTCTTCTAATCCCTTCGCTGACACCAAATTCATTAGAAATCAACATTCAACCAAGTGAGCTTAAAGATGTCATTGGCTTTCCGAAGTGTCTCGCGAGAAGGACAGCACTCCATCTAGCAAGGAGAGGAATGATACAAAATGGAAGCCTCTTATAGGAGAGAGGGAGGATAGGGCAAAAAAGTTATTCACAAAAGAGAACAAATGGTTGTTTCAGGCCAGGACATCTTTGTTGGGGGAAGGGACCGCAGGTTTTTTACAAATACAGATCACCTTACAGGAGCCAAAGAATTTCAGAAGAACTGTTCCAAGGTCACATTCCTAGGAGAGTTGAAATTGTAATTAAGTCTTGCTTTGCCTACCTGGGGAGCAAATGACCTCCATTTTCTGCTGCTTCTTTTTTTTTTCAGATAAGTGAATCAAGAACATTCAAGCAAAAATTCATACAGAGGGAGAATTTAGGTCAAGAAGCAGCACAGTATAAAAAATTATGAAACACTGTGTGGCTCTTGCCCATGCATGGAGAGTGTGTGTGTGTGTGTGTGTGTGTGTGTGTGTGTGTTGGGGAGGTAGAGTGTAAATGGGTAGCCAAACCAGGAAATTGACAATGGCAACGCAATTATCTAGATTACAACTCTTACTTGGATTTGACCGAATGACAGTATTTTATAAATCAAAGTGTTGGCATGTCAACAGTGATATGTATACACATGAAGTATAATTGCTGGTGGTTTATATGGACTATTATTCAGAAATAACTTCAGGGGTGCCTGGGTGGCTCAGTCATTGTTAGCATCTGCCTTGGGCTGGGGTCATAATCCCAGTTTCCTGGGATCCAGCACCCCACGGGGCTCCCTGCTCAGTGGGAAGTCTGCTTCTCCCTCTTCCACTCCCCCTGCTTGTGTTCCCTCTCTCAGTCAAATAAATAAATAAATAAAATCTTTAAGAGAAAGAACGAACGAATGAACGAACGAACTTCAGTGATGCTAGTGGTAAGTTACTGCTGGAGAAAGCTAGGTGGGTACAAAGGACCTTTCTCTACCGTTCTTGCAACTTTCCATGAGCCCATAATTATTTCAAAATAAAAGCTTAAATTTTGGGATTAATGTTTCAATGATTATATTTGCTTTACATAATTGAGATCACATGCCGCTTAACTTTTTATCATACTTATTCAATCTTATATCATCATATTTTTCTCCTGCCATGATAAAAGTCCTTGTAAAGATAATTCTTTAAAGATTTTATTTATTTATTTGACAGAGTGAGACACAGCGAGAGAGGGAACACAAGTAGGGGGAGTGGGAGATGGAGAAGCAGGCTTCCCCCCAAGCAGGGATCCCAATGCTGGCTCCATCCCAGGACCCTGAGATCTGACCTGAGCCAAAGGCAGAGGCTTTAACCCACTGAGCAACCCAGGTGCCCCACCAAATTGATTTTCTACTAAGTTTGTACCAATCCACTTTCCCAAGAGTTAGGTGTGAAAGAAACTTTTGTCACCAGCTAGACCCCAAGACCTGACCTTTACTGCTCACCTGCTTGTCCCCACAGACCTTCGTCCCACATTTCTCCTTAAGCCCTTCTTTCCAACTTATCTCTTAACTCAGGGAAAATCCCCGAGGGGCATAACATCCCTGATGGAAATTGATACTATCTGTCAAATGATAACAGCTACCTTTTTGAAGCTCTCCTGGCCAGGCAACCCTGACCAGTAGGAGATAAACCCTCAGCTCACCCCTGCACAGAGAGACCCATGGAGTGACTGACAGTTACCTTTAACTCATCAGAGTAGTAAGTCTCCCCTGGGGAGAAGCACAAGCCACATTTACATCACAGACAATGTATGGATAGGCAATTTTTTTAAAGGTGTATGTGGGACCTTATACCAGCCTCTACAGACCATGACAAAACTCCCCTTTCTAAATATTAGTCCTAACCCTAAATAAAAGGAACCCATCCACCCTTGCTCGGGGAGTCTCCACTTCGGAAGTTATTCCCCATGATGTCCTTTTTTGCCGCAAATTATGTTTCCTTTGTGCAACAACTCTCCCTGGTATAGTTTCTATCTGGGATTTACCAAGGAGAAAACTCATGTTAATTTGGTTACACTTGTGCCACACTCCCATTGCCACTTCTGAAAGAACACATCAGAAAACACTTCAGACAGCGGATTCCTGAGACTTTGCTAACCTTCAGTTCTAAAAGATACCACTGGGTCACGTCGCAAAATTTTGGTTTTTCCAACCAAGGCTGTTTACGGTGGATGAATGGCAAACAACCAGAGACTGGAGAGGATTGCAAGTTAAAATGTATTTCTTAGGGGTGCCTGGGTGACTCAGTGGGTTGGGGCCTGTGCCTTCGGCTCGGGTCATGATCCCGGGGTCCTGGGATCCAGCCCTGCATCGGGCTCTCTGCTCAGCAGGAAGCCTGCTTCCCCACCCCCACCCTGCCCGCCACCTGCCTCTCTGCCTACTTGTGATCTCTGTCTGTCAAATAAGTAGATAAAATCTTTTTTTAAAATGTATTTCTTAAAAGAGCCATAAGGGGCACCTGCTGGCTCAGTCAGTAGAGCATGAGACTCTTGATCTTGGGGTTGGAAATTTAAGCCCCACACTGGGTGTAGAGATTACTTAGAAATAAAATCTTGAAAGTCATTTGATCCTTAAAATGATTTTATTAAAGGGGAGCCTGGGTGGCTCAGTCATTAAGCATCTGCCTTCGGCTCATGTCATGATCCCAGAGTCCTGGGATCAAGCCCCACATCTGGCTCCTCGCTCAGTGGGGAGCCTGCTTCTCCCTCTCTCACTCCTCCTGCTTGTGTTCCCTCTCTCACTGTGTATTTCTCCCTGTCAAATAAATAAATAAATTCTTTATTAAAAAATGATTTTATTTTAAAAATAAAAATAAATAAAAGAGCCATAAATTCTGTATACCTGAAACTGATGTAACATTGTGCCTTCACTATACTTCAATTAAAAAAAAGGGAGGGGTGCCTGGGTGGCTCAGTCGCTAAGCATCTGCCTTTGGATCAGGTCATGATCCCAGGGTCCTGGGATCAAGACCCGAGTCAGGTTCCCTGCTCACAGGGGAGCCTGCTTCTCCCTCACCCACTCCCCCTGCTTGTATTCCATCTCTCACTGTGTCTTTGTCAAATAAATAAAATTTTTTTTAAAAAAGAGCCAAAAATTCTGACAAATCATAAATGACAGAGATGATTTTTTTGTTGTGATAAACAAGGTAACTGATGCATTGCTTTCATGGGAGGCTAGCTATGCTGAATACCTTCCAGTTCCAATTACCCATCTAGATCTACTTTCCTCTCTTCTGCACCTCTTCCTGCCGCAGAAGTCTGTCTTCTGTGTTCTGTAACAGGCTCCATATGCTCCGGCTTCTTGTTGAGTTCGTCCAATGGGGAGATAAAAGGGGAAAGGGTAAGTGTAGGGTACTGATCCCATCACTCCTTCCCTGTGAGCTCTTCAGGGGCTACTTGTGTCCCTCAACCAGTGCTCACTGCTCCTTTCCAGGGAGTCCTCTCTGTATGACTTTATTTTTCCAGATTTTCTAGCCCTTCCCAGTAGTGATAACAGCCCCACTATTTTTTCCTCAGGGGTTACCTCACTGTTCTTTGCAGCCTCCCTGTACTCTGCTCACACTTTGGTAAATATTCTGGATCCTAACCCTTATTCAAATTATCCTAATTTGCCGTGTGCCTTCTTTTTCCTGGTGGGGCCCTCCTCGAAAGAGTGACTAGCTGTGGTGGTCTGAGAGAATAGGCGTACCCTATGACTTTCAGAGAGGTTGTGGGTCCTATGACTGTAGGTGCTGTGCATTTGTGGGTAGGGACAAGGACTGGCTGAGCGCCAGAGGGCAGGGGCAAGTCTCCGAGGCTGAACTGACATCAGTCAATCTTGTGTTCAGTGTTTGAGACAGGAAACAACCTCTCCAGAAATGACACAAAGATGCTGAGAGTTGGCAGGCAATCAGCCCCCAAATGGTTCTTATGTCTCATGGAAGCACTCTAGATGACAGGGGGAGGGACAGTGGGGAAATCAAAAAAGAATGTCCCGTGGACCCCAGTGACCTGAAAAGAGTGGCCGGTATGCATGCCCTTCCTGCTGAGATGAGCAAAACCAAGGAAGGGTCTATTGGGAACACCTAGAAATAGTGCTGTGCCTAGCAAAAGGGAAACTCAGAATACGAATCCTGTCTTTATTTATAATTTGGATATTTTGTTCTGGGTTAACTTCAGCATTCATTTTGATTTTTTTAAAAAAAACTGCATGAAAATATTATTTTTCTTGATTACTCAGTATTTGGTGCCCCCTAAACTTTGCACCCGAGGAAAGTGCCTCATTCTCCTCACCTTAGTTTGCCAGGCCAGCTGCAAGGACTTTGCTTTGACTCCTCACAGCCTGTACTTGGCTCTACTTTACAAATACTTCCAGAATTTGATTACATCTTGCCCCCTCTGCATCTACCACCCAGGTTCAAGTCACTGTCACCTCATACATGGTATTCTTACTATTCATGTATCACACATTACAGCCCCAAAAGGAGGAGAATAAAATGACACCCCCTTAATTCTGCTCACGATTTTGTAGGACAGGACTTCAGGGAAGGACTTAGCCAGGTAATTCCTGCCTAGAGTATCTTATGCTGTTGTAGCCCAGTGTCAGCTGGGGCTATAGTCTTCTTAAGGCACGACTGGGCTGGCTGTCCAAGATGGCTCACTCATGGGCCTAAAAGCTGATGATGGCTGCCGGCTGTGAGCTCACCTTGGGCTGTTGAGTGAGACCCATAACACATGGCCTCTCTGGCATGGGGCTCTCTCAGGTGGGGGCCAATTCCCACTGTGGCAAGCATCCCAAGAGAACAAAATGGAAACTTCATGATATTTTATGACCTAGCCTCAGAAGTCACACATCATCACTTCCACCAAATTCTATTGCTAGAAGTGGTCTTAAGATCACCCAGATGGAGGAAGAAGGGCCCTAACTGTCTATCCGTCACAAAGTAGCTAGAATTATCTTTCTAAAATGGAAGTCAGATTATTTTACTCTTCTGCTCAAAATTTTGAACAGTTTCCCGTCACGCAGAAAAAAATCATCCAAAGTCTTTAGCATAGGGGCACTTGACTGGCGCAGTCAGTTGTCTAATCTCAGGGTTGTAAATTCGAGCCCCACGATGGGTGTAGATTACTTAAAAATAAAATGTTTTTTTGAAAAACTCCTTACCATAGTCTACAAAGTCCAGTAAGCTCTGACCACCCCTGCACCACACTCCTCTCCCCCTACTGCCTGCATTTCTCACTCCACTCCGACATTGCCGGGACCCCCTGCTCTTCCTCAAACAAGTCAAGCGTATTTCTAGATTTAGGAATTTGTACTTGCTGTTTTTCTGCCTGGCATGCTCTTCCCCAGTGATCTTCTGGGCTCTGACCCTCAATTTGTTGTCATGGCTACTCAAATGTCACCAGATGGAAGAAGCCTTCCCTGTCCACCTTATACAAAATAGTAAACCCTATCCTATTCTCTTTCCCCTTGTTGTGTTTGATTTTTCTCCAGAGCCCTTTTATAACCTGACATCCAATATAGCTACTTATTTATTTATTTGTTGTTTCCTCTTCTTTTTCTTTTCTGTCTAACCCCATTAGAATCTAAGTTCTAGAGGCACCTGGGGAGCTTAATCGGAGTCAGTTAATCGGCTACCTTCAGCTCAGGTCATGATCCCAGTGTCCTGGGATTGAGTCCCTGCTCCACGGGGAGTCTGCTTTTCCCTCTCCTTCTCCCTCTGCCCCTTCTCCTGCTCATGCTTGCTCTGTCTCTCTCTCAGGTAAATAAGTAAAATCTTAAAAAAAAAAAAGAATCTAAGCTCTATGAGGGCAGAGAAATGATCTATTCTGTCCCCTGATGTATCCGTACCATCAAGGTCAGTGCCTAGCACATAAGGAGTGCTTGATATATATATATTTTTAAAGATTTTATTTATTTATTTGACACACAGAGATCACAAGTAGGCAGAGAGGCAGGCGGGGTGGGAGGGAACAGACTCCCCATCGAAGCAGAGAACCCGATGCAGAACTCGATCCCAGGACCCCGGAATCATGACCTGAGCTGAAAGCAGAGGCTTTAACCCACTGAGTGACCCAGGCACCCCTGATAAATATTTTTCTAATATTTATTTTGGAGAGAAATAAAGAGAGTATGAGCTGGGGAGTGGCAGAGAGAGAGAAAGAATTCCAAGCAGACTCCTTGCTGCATGTGAAGCCCGACATGGGGCTTGATCCCAGGACCCCTAGATCATGACCTAAGCCGAAATCAAGAGTCAGACACTTAACCAAATGAGCCACCCAGGTGCCCCAATAAATATTTCTTTTTTTTTTTAAAGATTTTATTTATTTATTTGACAGAGAGAAATCACAAGTAGATGGAGAGGCAGGCAGAGAGAGGAAGGGAAGCAGGCTCCCTGCTGAGCAGAGAGCCTGATGCGGGACTTGATCGATCCCAGGACCCTGAGATCATGACCTGAGCCGAAGGCAGCGGCTCAACCCACTGAGCCACCCAGGCGCCTCCCCCCCAATAAATATTTCTTAATGAATCAGTGAAGGAACATAGCCATGATTACTCCTGAATGAAATATACATTGTTATTTTTTTTAAAGATTTTATTTATTTATTTGACAGACAGAGATCACAAGTAGGCAGAGAGGCAGGCAGAGAGAGAGAGGAGGAAGCAGGCTCCCTGCTGAGCAGAGAGCCTGATGCGGGACTCGATCCCAGGACCCTGAGATCATGACCTGAGCTGAAGGCAGCAGCTTAACCGTTATTTTTAATGGTTATAATCTTCCGTTTTTTGGGTAATCCAAAATGTATTTACCAAATCCCCTTTATTTGGGTTCCTCTCAATGTATCACTTGTATGAACAATGAACCTGCTTATCGGTAAATCTCTTATAATTATTTCCTTAGGCTAATTCCCTCAAGTAGAATTACTAAACAAAAGAGTATCCATATTTATAAGGCTTTTAATACATATTATCCTAAAATAGGCTACTGAGATTCACAATTCTATCAGCAATATACGGAGGTACTTTTTTCCACAGTCCCAGCTCATGGCACTATTTCCTCACTTGCCTACTTTAGGCACTGTCTACTGACATCCCTGTATTTTAGGTGAGGATCTAATTCAGTTACACCACTCCCACATTCTCTCTTCACTCCCATTTTTGCTTGTTGGCTCATTATTTTACTTTCTCCTTTATATGTTTCAATAATATACTTAAACCCTTATTTCAGTTTCTACCAATTTTCTATGGTATCTTTTGACACTTGATAAGTATTGTGACACTTCTACATTTTTCCTCCCCATCATCTGTCAGCTATTCCTTTATTTTTTATTGTCAAGATTGATAACATTTACATTATTTTCTGCAACCATAACTAAGTATTCTAAAAGTAGAAGAATCAATAGTATTTTTTTATCAAATAACATAGTTAATTGTAGAGCTGAGTTATATGGCATAATTATATAGTGTTTTTTTCTCTCTGGTTCCATGGTCATAATCCTCATGCCAAGCAAAGGAGAATTTGCCTAGTGTCAAAATCAAATGGATTTGCTTCTCTTAAATGTAATAAATTGCTCAGCAATGCCGTCTTTTTTGTTTGTTTCTCTGTCTTTGTTTAATTGAGAGGATAATAATAGGCTTTCATGGGTGATGGGCATTAAGGAGAAGGGCATGTACTGTGATGAGCACTGGATGTTATATGCAACTGATAAATTATAGAAAACTATACCTGAAACTAATGATGTACTTTAAACAGGCTGATTGAAGTTAAAAAAAAATAAAAGCAATGATAATCAACTAACAAACAAAACAAAAACAAATAATGGGCTTTTATTACTCTACTCCTGTGTATTCCAATTCATTCACTCTGTATCTCCTTTGGAATCCACTATAGTCTTCTTAGAGCCCACTGAATTTTAATTTGGCCTATTTACTTTCTAGACTGCCAACCTGTGGCCACTGACATTTTACTGGATTTCCAGTTAGTTCCTTGCCATGGGACAAACCTCTTTCTTACTTTTCAGGCCATATTTTTCTGGAGTGAATACTAAAAAAGGTACTTTTAGAAAGAGAGGTAAACTCTCTTCTTTGCTTATTTGATGAATTTCTTTTGCCTTCCTAATGATTGACTTCCCTTGGTAAAGAACTTGGGGTTCAAAATAATTTTTCTTCCAAACTGTTTTCTTCCCAACACTTTATATGGAAAATATTTCAAACCTGCAGAAAATTTAAAGGAATATTTTTATCAACATAGTGTCTAGGTAGCTCAGTCAGTTAAGCATCTGACTCAATTTAGGGTCAGGTCATGATCTCCAAGTCCTACGATCCAGCCTGGTGACTCAGCATGGAGCCTGCTTAAGAGTCTGACTCTCCCTCACGCTCTGCCCTCCTCTCTGCGCATGTGTGTGCATGCCCCCGCATGCTTTCTCTCTCTCTCTCTAATTAAAAAAAAAAAAGAATACTTTCATCAACACTGATACACCCTACACTAGATCCACCAATTGTGCATATTAACACATTTTCAGTGTTTGTTTTTTTCTAAATTATTTGAAAATAAGTTGGAACACTCAGGGCACCTGGTGGCTCAGTCGTTGAGCATCTGCCTTTGACTCAGGTCATGATCCCAGTGTCCTAGGATGGACCCCGCCTTGGGCTCCCAGCTCAGCGGGAAGCCTGCTTCTCCCTCTCCCACTCCCCTTGATTGCGTTCCCTCTCTTGCTGTGTTTCTCTCTGTCAAGTATATAAAATCTTTAAAACAAAATAAGTTGAGGGGCGCCTGGGTGGCTCAGTGGGTTAAAGCCTCTGCCTTCAGCTCAGGTCATGATCCCAGGGTCCTGGGATTGAGCCCCAAATGGGGCTCTCTGCTCAGCGGGGAGCCTGCTTCCTCCTCTCTCTCTCTTCCTGCCTCTCTGCCTACTTGCGATCTCTGTCAAATAAATAAAATCATAAAAAAAAAATAAGTTGAAACACGCATGATATTCACCTCAAAGAATTTCTGCCTGCATCTCCGAAGAGCAAGAAAGTTCTCCTAAAAAACTGCAGTACTATGATCACATCCAGGATAATGAACACTAGTGAATAACATCACCAGATATATAGCCCATATTAGAATCTTCTCAATTGTCACTATGTCTATAGATTTTTTTAAATTTTCCAATCCAGAATCCAGTCAGGTTTCTCAGTGTTTGGTCTTTATGTCTTTTTATTCTCTTCAAGAGTGCTCTTGTCTTTTGGTTTCTTTTCAACACTGTTTCATTTTGTTTTTTAAAGAATCCAGGCCAGTTGTTCTGTAAAATATCCTTTGTCTGGATTTGTGTGGTTATTTCCTTATGATTGGATTCAAGTTAGACATTTTTGGTAAGAATATAGCACATGTGAGATTGTGTACTTACTACATCACATCAAAGGACATTTATATTAGATTCTTTTTGGGGGGTGTGAGCTCTACATCCAATGTGGGGCTCAAACTCATAATCCTAGGATCAAGAGTCACATGTTCTACTGACTCAGCCAGCCAGGCGCTCCTATATTAAATTATTGATAATTGGTGATCTTAAGTTTGATCATTTGGTTAAGGGGATAACTACCAGATCTCTTAACAGAAAAAAAAATTTTTTTTCCTTTATAATTAGTACAATAATGTATGGAGTCCTACTTGGAGACTGTGCAAATAAACTGTTTCCTAATGATCTTTCACTCAAGTTCTTTAGCATTTGCTGAGATCCTTGCTTAAACCAATTATTACAAGACTTGAAATGGTGTTATTAAAAAGAAATCCTCTGTTTACAACCTGATAGTTTCTATAAAGAATAATTTTCCTTTTAAAGACTCTTTTCTCCTAATATTTTATTAATTTATATTTTCCTAACACGATGAACTGATGCATTTTTTTTTTTTTTTTTTAAAGATTTTATTTATTTATTTGACAGAGAGAGATCACAAGCAGGCAGAGAGGCAGGCAGAGAGAGAGGAAGGGAAGCAGGCCCCCTGTTGAGCAGAGAGCCTGATGTGGGACTCGATCCCAGGACCCTGAGATCATGACCTGAGCTGAAGGTAGTGGCTTAACCCACTGAGCCACCCAGGCGCCCGAACTGATGCATTTTTTGTTAATCTTTTATTAACAATCATCATAATCCTTTGGATGTTCTAACTGTTCCAGTTTGATGAGGCAACATGATTTACGGCCAATCTAAGTGCCTCCTGATCAGTCAAGAGCATGTGGACTGGTAGAAACTATAAATGAACTATAAATACTTGATGCGAATGCCATAAGCTGGGGATCCCTGGGTGTGGTGACTGTTGCAGTTGGGTGTGTCCCATATGAGGGACCCTGGATATTATGCCTGTGAATCAGTTATTGGCGCCTGTGGGCATGAGGCTGCCACCCCAGGAGAGGTTCCATACCTGCCTGATGGGAAATTTTTCCCCTTGTCCCTGAGCAACCACTTGTGGGATAAGAGAAGAGCTGACTGATGCTGTTTGGACGGTTCTATGACCTGTCTGCTACTACAGGGTATCCCGTGATGGAACATTCTACCCTGCCGGCAAGCTGTATCTCTCTGAGCAGACTGAAGCCAGAGGGGGCCCATCGTAGTTTTGTGAGTGTGAAGGTTTCATTGAGCCCATGAAAATCCATAAGAGGAATTGTGCTCTTTTAGAACAGAATACTCAAAAAACTTATTCCCATCCCTGCCCCCACCATTACATGGTCACACATTTCTTCACTTACGATTTATCTTACTTAAGTTTCTCTTTGCAAATAAAGGTACATATTTTTTTCTTACACAAAGACAGAAACACACACACACACACGCACACACATACATATAAAGGTATATATCCTGAAAGTCACTCATATCAGTTCATAAAGAACATCCTCATTCTTTTTTAAAGATTTTATTTATTTATTTGAGAGAGAGAAACATAGTGAGAGAGAGAGAGAGAGAGAGTGCACAAGCAGTGGGGAGAGGGAGAAGCAGACTCCCCGCTGAGCAGGGAGCCCGATATAGGGCTCGATCCCACAGCCCTGGGACCATGACCCAAGCCAAAGGCAGATGCTTAATCAACTGAACCATTCAGGAGCCCTGTCATTTTTTTTTAACAGCTGCATAATGTTTCACTCTGGAGACGTAATCAAAGTTAATGCAAGCAGTTTCCCATCCATGGGCATGTAAATTGCTTCAATTATTTTGCTATTAAAAATAAGTTCACAGTAAATAACTTCAGGCATATGCTAGTCCTGTTTGTTGAGGTATATGGTTAGGACAAATTCCTAGAAGTAGGAGTGCACGGTCCAAGGGTGAATGTATATGTGATTTCCTGAGATGTCACCAAATTCCTCTCCACAGGGGTCATAGCATTTTGTGTTTGAGTTAGCAGTGAACGAGGCTGTGCTACATGTCTGCAAAGAAGAGCATTTCAAACTTGGTTGATGTCCTCAGAAACTGCACAAAACTAAGTCGTTGTGAAACAAAATTTGGAAGTTGTAAGGAGAAGATACGACGAGATATATGTGGCATCAATGAAAAATAATCTGGATGAAATAAAGTTTTAAAGGTCAAGAAAAATCCTAAACTGAAATGGCATTGTCAATATCTGCAGTAGAGGCAGAGAAAAATAGAATTGGAACTGGGGAGGGGCCCCTGGCTGGCTCAGTCAGTAGAGCACAGAACTCTTGATCCTGGGGTTGTAAGTTCAAACTCCACATGGGGAGGGGAGCCTAGTTAAAAAAAATGTTTCAAATCAAAACCACATTGAGATACCACCTTATACTAGTTAGGATGGCAAATATTGACAAGGCAAGAAACAACAAGTGTTGGAGAGGATGTGGAGAAAGGGGAACCCTCTTACACTGTTGGTGGGAATGCAACTTGGTGCAGCTAGCTTTGGAAAACACTGTGGAGATTCCTCAAGATATTAAAAATAGAACTACCTTTTGACCCTGCAATTGCACTACCGGGTATTTACCCCAAAAATACAGATGTTGTGAAAAGAAGTATTTCAATGTATGTTTTTTTCTAAATTATTTGACAATAAGTTGAAACACTCAGGGCACCTGGGTGGCTCAGTCGTTAAGCATCTGCCTTCGGCTCGGGTCATGATCCCAGGGTCCTGGAATTGAACCCCGCATTGGACTCTGGTGCACCCCAATGTTCAGCCCAATGTTCATAGCAGCAATGTCCACAAGAGCCAAACTGTGGAAAGAGCAGAGATGCCCTTCAATGGATGAATAGATACAGAAGATGTGGTCCATATATACAATGGAATATAACACAGCCATCAGAAAGAAGAATACCCAGCTCTTGCATCATCATGGATGGGACCGGAGGAGATAATGCTGAGTGAAATAAGTCAAGCAGAAAGAGTCAATTATCATATGGTTTCACTTACTTGTGGAGTATAAGGAATAGCATGGAGGACATTGGGAGAAGGAAGGGGAAAAGGAAGTGGGGGGGGGGAATCGGAAGGGGAGATGAAGCATGAGAGACTGTGGACTCCCAAGAAACAAAGGGTCTTAGAGGGGAGGGGAGTGAGGGGATGGGTGGGCCGGGTGATGAGTATTAAGGAGGGCATGTATTGCATGGCTCACTGGGTGTTTTACATAAACAATGAATATTGGAACACTATACCAAAAACTAATGATGTACTGGATGCTGACTAACATAATAAAAAAAAAATTTTAATCAGGAAATGCAAATTTAAAAAAATAAAATGCATGTAGAAAAAATAAAAACAAAATAAAATGTAGGTAGAAACTAAAAAAAATAAAATGACACACTTAGAAAAGAATTAGAACTGCAAAAAATTAAATCACTAATACGAAGGATAAATATGATTAGCTGTCTCAGAATTCAGAGGAAAAGAACAGAGACATGACAATGATAAAGGACATAGAAAGATGCTCCAATAACATAATTATAAGTGCTTCTCTGGAAAAAACCACTTAGAACAAATGCAGTAATCCAAATTAGAGTAGAAGAAAATGTCCTAGCATGGAGATTAATTAAAACTGTAAATTAAAAATCCACAGATTGAAAGGAGTTATGATACCACATGCATACACCCATACACACACAGATCCACGTTATCCTCACAAAGTTTTTTCACTTCAGGGATAAATAAAACCATGTCCTATAAATATTCTGGAAATAAAGACATCTTTTAAAAAAGATGTTAGGAGGCCCGGCTGGCTCAGTTGGTAGAGCATAGGCCTCTTGAGCTAGGGATTGTGAGTTCAAGCCCTACCTTGGGCATAGCATTTACGTAAAACAATACTAAAAGTAATGGGGTGCCTGGGTGGCTCAGTGGGCTAAGGCTCTGCCTTTGGCTTGGGTCCTGATCTCAGGGTCCTGGGATGGAGCCCCACATAGAGCTTTCTGCTCAGCAGGGAGCCTGCTTCCCCCCACACACACACACCCCACCGCCTGCCTCTCTGCCTACTTGTGATCTCTTTCTCTGTCAAATAAATAAATAAAATTTTTAAAAAATAATAATAATAAAAATAAAAATAAGATGTTAAATCTAGGAAATCTAAATTTCCTAGATTAATGTTTTGGAATAATCACCATCTCAATTAAATTAGCCAAGAGAGTTTGAATTGATGAAATGATTCTAAAATTCATTTAAACATACAGGAATACATTAACAGAAAGAATATATAGGAACATCATAAATAATTTATAAAGAAGAGTATTGGGAAGGGACTAATCCCTCTGTCTGGTAAAATGTACTATAAAGCAGCTAAAAGTAAATCACTGTGGCATTGGTAGCAATGTGGAGAGAATATGCATGTAAATATAACAGAAGAGATGGTCCAAAGCCAGATCTTAGTGTTTATGTTATATTATGTAAGCAAATCCATGGAAAATGGAAGGATTTTTCTTCTCTTCTTCATTTTTTAAAGATTTAATGTATTCATTTTCAAAGAGCAAGAGAAACAAAGAAAGAGAGAGAGTGAAAGAGCACATGCCGGGGGAGGAGCAAAGGGAGAAGGAGAAGCAGACTCCCTACGGAGCAGGGAACCAGATGTGAGACTCGATCCCAGGACCTGGGATCATGACGGGAGCCAAAGGCAGACGTTCAACCAACTGAGCCACCCAGGTGCCCTGGAAGGATTTTTTCAATAGACACTTTTGTTATGAGCGGTTAACTGTTTAGGCGTGTGGAGGGTGTCTATTTATTTATTTGGCGCTGAAACCTGAGATGGAGTATCTATTTAGATCCTCACTCTATAACATAACAAAATACATCCCAGTAGATTAGGATTTAATAAATTCTAAAATAACCAACCATCAAAACACAAAAGAAAACAGAATTCATCCTTCAAATCTGTAAGTTTAAAAGGAATGGGAGAAATTACCAAAAGGTAGATACAAGCACCTATACTTTAAATTTCTTCTTATCTACAATGCCATAAACAATACTAAAATATAAATTGGAATAAACTATCTGCAGTGAAATTACCAAGGAGGGGGTAATACCTTACTGTACAAATCACTTACAGAAATCAACTACATAAAGGCATGAACTGATCATTCACAACAGAAGAAACTGAAATGGCTAATAAATATCTGAAAAAAGTATTTGATCAGTAATCAAAGAAACGCTGTTGCAGATAGCAATGCCATGCTGATTTTTCACCTTTCAAGTTAAGAAAGTTTAAAAAGGGGGCACCTGGGTGGCTCAGTGGGTTAAAGCCTCTGCCTTCAGCTCAGGTCATGATCCCAGGGTCCTGGGATCGAGCCCCACCTCGGGCTCTCTGCTCAGCGGGGAGCCTGCTTCCTCCTCTCTCTCTGCCTGCCTCTCTGCCTACTTCTGATCTCTGTCTGTCAAATAAATAAATAAAATCTTCAAAAAAAAAAAAAGAAAGAAGGAAAGAAAGTTTAAAAGTTAGCTTCCTTAATGGCTTAATGTGAGAGTGCAGGCAGTAAGAACTTGGACAGTCTTCTTCTTTTTTTGAAGGAGCAATGAGAGCTTTGTTCAGATCCTAGGGCCCTAGATAGTCATTCTTAGACATTGTTGATGAAGTATACATTTGTATGATATCTTGGGCAAGTAATTTGGTAACTTCAATCAAAGAGTTTTAGAAAATCTCCTACTCTCTTACCCCGTAATTTTAGTTTTAGGACTCCATCTCAAGGAAATTCTAAAAAAATGTTTGATACTTTCTGCACAAAAATATTCATCTCCAAGCTATGCATTATATTTAAAAATTAAAAAGTATTACTTGCTTCATGTTAGAGGATAACATGACATGAATATAATGCAGTTTTAAAAAATTAAAATGTATGTATTGAGTAATTGCCTAAGTATTTTGTGTTTGCTCATTGTCCCCTCACTACAAGGATACTGGTTAGATTCCTTGGCCCTTCCAGGTGCACCCACCACTCTTCTCCAGTTTCTTCTGATTGGTAAGAGCTGCATCAACAGAATCTCTTGCCTTCTATCTTCTGGTTGGTGTAGGGCAATGGAAAGGACCAGGGGAAGTCCGGCGAGGAAGTTTTGGATATTATTTGTCCTGGTTCCCTCTCTGTGAGTTTCCTGTGGGCTGTAAACCTCCCTGAACTAAAGACCACAGCTTGTGTAGGAAGCCCCTACCAAACACCACTGTCACCAGGTTCTGATAACTGTTCTCTCCCTTTACCGCTTCACAATGATGCCTTCTTGCTCTAACCAGCCTGGGGATACCGACTGATTCCCTGTGGTTTCTCTTCATCTTACTTATCTCTTTTAAAATATTTCCTTTATGGGGCACCTGGGTGGCTCAGTTGTTTAGCATTTGCCTTCAGCTCAGGTCATGACCCCAGGACCCCATAGAGCCCCACATGGAGCCTTGCATGGAGCCCCACATCGGGCTCCCTGATTGGCAGGAAGCTTGCTTCTCCCTCTTCCCTGGCTTGTGTTCCCTCTCTCGTTATCTCTCTCTCTGTCAAATAAGTAAATAAGAACTTAAAAAAATATATATATATATTTATGTCAGTTTCTTCAAATGATCTAATTAGAGTTTTCTGTTTCCTACCGGATCCCTGACAGATACAATGACTTATGAGACTTTATATCTGAGGAGATAAACGCAGAGAAGTTAAGTAATATGCCCAAGGTCACAAAAGGGAGGAAATAATAATTGTAGGATATGTCAAAATTGTTCCTTTATCTATTTTAAAATAACTTTTGTTTTTATTACAAAAGATATACAAAATATACAGTACAAACAAATAAAATGAAGAGAAGAAAATACCTATATTTCGACTCACCCAACCCATCCATTATTTATTTAATAAGATTCCCATATTTTTGTCTCTAGGCAAACTCCTGCTTCTCATCCCAGGCTCTATGTTCAATTGTCTACTCTATAACCTTCATCTGGATGTTTCAAAGTCACTTGAAACTGAAATGTCCAAAATAGGCTCATGATCTTCCAAATTCTAGTCACAACCAAGTCCTGTCAATTTTACATGTAAATGTCTCTAATATGTCCACAGCTCTCCAGCTGCCACCACCCACCTTAGTCCAAGACACTATCACCTCTTTCTTTGAAGAATTCCAAGCTTGGGTCTCCCTGTATCTATCTACTCTTGTCTCCTTCATCCCATTATTCACACAGCAGGCAGACAGACTTTTTCAAAATGCAATCTAGTCAAAACACCCTCTGCTTAAAACCTTGCAATGGCTTCCACTGCTTTAGAATACAGACCAAGGGGCGTCCTTTGGCCCAGCTAACCTCAGCAGTTTTGTCTCCTGTGCTCCTTTCCTCCCCTTGCTTAGCTCTACTGTCTGGCTTTTAGCTTCACCAAGGAACCATGTTTCTTTCTACCACAGGCCCTTTGCCCACATTGCTCCCTCATTTTGGCTCTTTTTTTTTTTTTTAAGATTTTATCTGTTTATTTGACACAGAGAGAGGGAGACAGCAAGAGAGGAACACAAGCAGGGGGAGTGGAAGAGGGAGAAAAGGGCTTCCTGCTGAGCAGGGAGCCTGACACAGGGCTCCATCCAAGGGCCCTGGGATCAAGACCTGAGCCCAAGGCAGGCACTTAACAACTGAGCCACCCAGGTGCCCCTGGGACTTTTTTTTTTTTAAGATTTTATTTATTTATTTGAGAGATAGAGCATGAACACCAGCTGGGGGTGGGGGCAGGGGCAAAGGGAGAGAGGGAGAAGCAGACTCCCTGCTCAGCACGGGGCCCTATAAGGCACGATCCCAGGACCCTGAGATAATGACCCCGAAGGCAGACGCTCAACCATCTGAGCCACCTAGGCCCTTTTTGGGATGTTTTTACATACCTCTCCAAAGTTAACCTCCAGAGTGATCAAGACACCCTAACACTTTCTTATCACTAGCAGCCTTTCCAACATTACATTTATCAGAGCTTATGTGAACACATCAAGCATGTGGCTGCCATCTCCTTTACCAGCTCCTCTAGCAGACGGTAGGCTGTCTTGTGTCACTTGCACATCTCCATCCAGTACTTTGCCCTGTGCCTAGCACATAGTACGAAATCAGTATTTGTTTTTTGTTTGTTTGTTTGTTTTTTGTGTTTTTTTTTAAGATTTTATTCATTTATTTGACAGACAAGAGATCACAAGCAGGCAGAAAGGCAGGCAGAGAGAGAGGAAGGGAAGCAGGCTCCCCACTGAGCAGGGAGCCCGACGCGGGGCTCAATCCCAGGACCCCGGGACCACGACCCGAGCCAAAGGCAGAGGTTTAACCCACGGAGCCACCCAAGCGCCACTGAAATCAGTATTTGAATGAAAAGTAATAAACGCAACAGTGATAAGGACAAAGCTGGACGAATCGTATTAGAAAGATCTGAATTCTTTATATCCATTATTTCCTCTTTTTTTGCTTCAGAGTCTAAAAAGATAAAAATTTTGATACTTATTTAGTCATGTGTCAACTACTTTTCTAGAAAGTAAAAGCTATTAAAACTGGGTAAATAGGGGCACCTGGGTGATTCAGTCAGTTAAGCGTCTACCTTCAGCTCCAGTCATGATCTCAAGGGCCTGGGATCCAGTCCAGCATCAGGCTCCCTGCTCAGCGGGGAGTCTGCTTCTTCCTCTCCCTCTGCACCCCCCTACATGCTTTCTCTCTCTCTCTCTCAAATAAATGCATTTTAAAAAAAAACTTAAAAAAAAACTGGATAAAAAGACTATATCTATATTCCCTTACAGTTTCTTCAACAAGATTGATATACAACTGGAGAAGCAGGGGAAATATTTATGGGTGGGCATGGATTCTAGTTAATTTCCTGGAGTTTTCGTCACTTACTCTAGATGTTATATTTGTTTTGAGGGTTCTAATGATGACAAAATCAGCTCTAGGCGGATAAAGTGGAAATTTAAAGAAGGGATAAAACTAGCATGAGGCTGGTTGTACAGTAAAATATGTTCACTAAGTATCTTTTTGGTAGGATGGGGAAACATGTGTTTTGTTTGCTTGTGCTCCTTAACCAGCCCTTGATCTTCACTTTTAAAGTGCAGGTCCCACTTAATCTGAGATAGCTGAGGGATTTTTTGGTTTCTTTTCTTTTTTTTTTTTTTTTCAAAGACTTCATTTACTTATTTAAGAGAGAGCGCGAGCTTAAGGGACGAGGAAGCAGGGTAAGAGGGAGAAGCTGGCTCCCTACAGAGCAGGGAGCCTGATGGGGGCTCCAGCCCAAGATTCTGGGGTCATGACCTGAACCAAAGGCAAAAGCTTAACGGACTGAGCCACCCACGCGCCCCTGATACTAGAGTTCTTAATTTTCTTGCCTACTTGCTTGGTTTGGGGTCAAGCACCTCAGCTTGGACAACCCCACAGAGAATCAATAACCGCCCGTTGGCCCCAACGGCTTCCCACCTCACCCCGCCCCCTCCCTAGGGAGGGGCCCGCGGCTGCGCAGACCTCACCCAGCCCCTTGTGACGTCACAAAGGAGCCCACCCAAGTGCCGTGCAGCGCCGGGACCCCATAGTCATGGTCCCTGCCCTTTAATTACCCGCTTCCCTTAGCCCACCTGGCTCAGTCTTCTTTTAGTCAGGGTGTGAGAATAAAGGCGCTAGGCTCAAACCCCCACGGGGCCGCCACTGCGCCCTTGGGGGCGTCGCCCGCCCTTTGGGGCCGGCGAGAGAGACGGAGCCGCGCTGAGCTAGCCCTAGGCTCCCCCGCCGCCCAGTGGGCCAGTCTGCTGGGGCGGCCTCGGGAGCGCGCGGGTACCGGACCCAGGAGCTGGCGAGGCACGCGCCCGTGGGGGAGGGGCGGGGAGCAGAACGTCGTCACCCGCCCCGCGCACTCCGGAACCATGAGCTCACACAGCTCCGCCGCCTCCAGAGTCAGTGGCAGCGGGAGGGGCTGCGAGGCGGAGCCCGCGCCTGGAGCCGGGGGCACAGCTTCCCGTATCCCGGACCCCGACTCCAACTTGGGCGCGGTCACATCCTCCGCCTCCGGGTCGAGCAGCGGTTCTGAGTGGCGGACCTTCTCCAGTCCTTTTTCCAGCTTCCTGTCGAACGCTTCCATACCGGACCCCGGATACGAGAAGAGCTCCGGCGCGCCAGCCCAACTCGGCTCCACTCCCGGCCCCAGGACCAACACAGACTCTAGGATTGGCCTGGGGGGCTTCGGCGCCCGCGGCCTGAACCACCAGATCCCCATGTCTGCCACCCGCCAGAGCACCGCCGATGGGGCCGCGCCAGCTTCCACCCCCGACGCAGGCCACCCCCGGGGACCGGTACAAAGACCTGCCTCGCCCTCAGTTCCCCCTCTAGCGTCGATATCTGAGTCCACCCCGCCCGCAGTGTTCGTCTATTCCCGAGAATCAGTACCAGGACGTCCTACATCCACGACCTCTACCCAAGAATCAGGGCAAGGGTTTGTCTTGCCCTTCTCGCCTGGCTTCCTCAGGTTACCAATTCCAGAACCTCTTACACCCAATAACACTCCCGAGGTGTCAGCACTCGGGCTTGCCCCGCCCTCAGTGATCGGCTCCTCTTGGAGTTCGGTGCAGGGGCCTCCCGTACCCAATAACTCCCCGCTAGTGTCACAGCAAGGATCCTATCAGTTCTCAGGACCCGGCTCTTCTCGACTGTCAGTAGACGCATCTGTTATGCTCTCGGAGTCTTCCCGAGTGTCGGTGCAAGGGTCGCCCCCCCCCTCAGTGCTCAGTACCCCGCGGAGTTCACTGCCGGGATCTGCCCCGCTCTTGGACTCCTCTCGAGTGTCGCTGCAAGGGTCCGCCCCGCCCTCCAAGCTCAGCTCCCTCCCGGCTCCGCAGCAAGGATCCGCCCAGCTCTCCGAGTCCACCCCGCCCTCAGTGCCCGGCTCCCCCCGGGATTCGGTACGAGGACCTCTTACGCCCAGGAACGCCTCCCGAGGGTCGGCACAAGGGTCCACCCAGCCCTCCGTGCCCGGCTCCCCCCGGGATTCGGTACGAGGACCTCTTACGCCCAGGAACACCTCCCGAGGGTCGGCACAAGGGTCCACCCAGCCCTCCGTGCCCGACTCCCCGCGGGGTTCAGTACAAGGACCCCTTACGCCCAGGAACACCTCCCGAGGGTCGGCACAAGGGTCCACCCAGCCCTCCGTGCCCGGCTCCCCCCGGGTTTCGGTACAAGGACCTCTTACACCCAGAAACAACCCCGGAGGGTCGGCACAAGGGTCCACCCAGCCCTCCGTGCCCGGCTCCCCCTGGGATTCGGTACGAGGACTTCTTACGCCCAGAAACGCCTCCCGAGGGTCGGCACAAGGGTCCACCCTGCCCTCAGTGCCAGGTGCCCCCCGAACATCCGCGGAAGGATCGGCTCCGCCCCCGGGCTCCCCTGACCGAGCAGTGCGAGGGGCTGCTCCGCCCTCAGTGCCGGGCTCTGCCCGAGTGTCGGTGGAAGAATCGGCTCCGCCCCCGGACTCCCCCAGAGAGTCGGTAGAAGGGCCCGCCCCGCCCTTGGCCCGCTCCACTCCTATACCTACGCCCCGGGAGAGTCTCAGCCAGAGCATGGAGAGTGAGGAGAAGTCGAGTATCGCGGGCCACATGTTCGACGTAGTCGTGATAGGAGGCGGCATCTCAGGTCAGTATGGACCGTAGTGGCAACCTGAGGGCCCCTGGCCGGCCCGGGGTGGGGGGCTTCCAGTAGCGCAGCAGCATATGGGGTGGCGGGGGGGTCTCTCTTGCTTGCTGGAGTGCAACAATGCAACAGTGCCCGGGCCCAGATCCTGCGAGGCGAGAGTGGGGGTTGGGCCAGATTTGCCGGTAGTGTGAACTGGGGGAGGCAGAACAATAATTTTACTGCTACTATTAAATACTAGCATTTAATTAGCACTCGCTGTGCAGTTATATTCGGTACTTGACTAGCATTTCCTCAATCCTCAGCAGTCCTGTGAGAGGGGTACTCGCCCCCATTTTACAAAACCAAGTAACTGAGGTCTGGAGACTTTCAATTACTTTCCAGCAGTTGAACCACTTAGCCAGAAAAGGGCTGAATGATTTTTTTTTTCCATTTAAGACCTTCACTTCTAATCCCTGAGGTGGCTGCTTTGCCTCACTTGTTTCACGTCCTTTGCCCTAAACAGAACATCAGTGTTGGGATTTTTGTAGTATTGAAGTAGTAAGAGTGTTATTCTGGTTCTGCCCTTCTCCAAGATCTTTTCCTTAGAAAATTTGGTAAGTGAAGAAGGAAGAATCGTTTAGTAAAACGTGTTCGTTGTTTTTTTGTTTTGTTTTAGAGGAGAGAGGGTGGGCTCTTAGTTTTAACCTACTCCGGCTGTTTTTTTAGAACTTGCAGGAAGGTGTAGGGCATGTGTTGCCCAAAGGGAATCCCTTTGTGAAGCAGAAGCCTGTAGCTGGTCATTCCCTGTTGTGTCCTTTCATAACAGCTCCCAGTGACCGAATCCTGTCCTGTGTGGAGCTGGTGAGCCTGGGTTCCCCTGATCCTGTCCTAGGTTTGCAGCTGACCAAGTGCATAAGGCTTGCCTGTATCTTCCTGGAAACCTCATCATGACTGATATATTCAGTTGTCACTTCGGCTGTCATAATTGCTAAAATTGGAAATTCAGGCATTGTGCTTCAGTTCAGCCCTAGCTAGAGTCCCACATGAATCTGCCCAGATTCCCACTAATTTCTGAAATATACCTGCAGGATCTGATTTAGAAAGAGCCAGAAAGAAGGTGGAAGGGAATTAAGTAGAATGGCCCACAGTAGCCATTTGTGTGCATCATCTGAGGAGGGGGAGACTCTGAGCATGCTTAATCAATTTTGAGTGGAGATAGCTTGACTTGGTCTCTTGAGGATCAACAGTCTGAATCTCCAGAGGAGAGGTTGGCCCAAGCTGTTGCTTTGACACTCTAGCCAGTGCCCGCAAAAACATGCATGTATGTTGGAACATCAGAGGCAAGCAGAGCATGGTGGAGAGTAAGAAAAAGAAGTACATTTCTCTTGTTTCCATTCATCCATTGAACAAACACTTGCCAAGTGCGTGCAGTGAAGAGAACTGGTGTTTCCCAAAAACCTAGTCCTCCCATGCATGCCTCCTAGAAGCAATGTGATTGTTGATCACTGGGAAATAAATGTTCTGATTGTGTGGTCTATGAAGTGATTAGTTCTTTCTCTTCCCCCATCTCCATTATCCACACTTCACAATTTGGGGTTCTTTCTGGAATTTTATCTTTGTTTTTCTTGTTTTATGCTCCCGTATTCCTTAAGGAGCGTTTTTGTCTTGTCTTCCCTCTGCGCAATTACCTGTTGTGTCTCCCTTTCCAAATCTTATTCCTAATAATTGGTCATGAGCCAAGGTGGATTTATCGTGGAGCCGGTGACCGTCCGCTTTATGGCCTTTAAACTGCAGGTGCCTTCTGCTCCTCATTCTGAATAAATAGCTTCAGACTGTGTCTTGTATTGGTAACCTTGAATTCTTTTTTCTTTGAGAGGGCACCCAAATCATGTAAGCTTCAGGCCCCTCAAAACCTGGATCTGTCTCTGATCATTATTCATTATTCATTTGTTTCATGTAGGGAAAAGCAGAGGGACTTTATTGCACAGTATTTCACACACCTATTCTAGCAACCAGCTTCCAGTCCCTTAGTGACAGTGGAAAACCAGGGAGCTTCCTCTAGTATCATCTCTCATCACTCAATTGGAGTGGCTTTAACACCAAAACTGACCAGAAACATTGGATTCTGGCTGTGGTGCTTTCCCAGGATGGTTCACAGCTAAAATTAAAAGTAGATGCAAGTCTGGCTCAGGCTGAACCCTGCACACAGACTGGATATTTCATAAGCAGGTGAGAAGCGTTATTGCTTAAGGGGTTCTTGAGAACCCCATCTCAGAAACACATCGTTTTTGCCTGTGCTTAGAAGAGTCCCGTGAGCGACTTAATCCCTGTATCAGTTTTAAATGCTTTGGGATAATTCTTAAAACTTCCATCACAACTTGAACACCTTAATATGCTACCCACACACTTATAATATATGGCCAATTCTCAGCATCTTCAGTGTCATTACTTTTATATAACAATGTAGCTCCCAGAAGAGTACAAATTCCAAATGACATTCCTCAAAATCAATCCATAGTAACAGAATTATCTTTCATTTTTGATAACTATCTTGGCTCTATAAAGAATGGCAGCATCTTTTTTCAATATCAGTTTTAAAGATTATTTATTTATTTGACAAAGAGCACAAGTTGGGGGGAGCAGAAGAAGGAGAAGAAGGGGTTGCGGCGCTCGATCCCAAGACCCTGGGATCGTGACCTGAGCTGAAGCCAGATGCTTAATTGACTGAGACACCCAGGCACCCAAGAGTGGAAGCATCTTAATATAGCTCTCTCATCATTAACAAAACAAAACAAAAACAAAAAGAAAAAACAAACAAACCTTAAAACAGGGATGCCTGGGTAGCCCAGTGGGTTAAGCATCCGACTCTTGGTGGCACAGGTCATGATCTTATGGGTGCTGAGATCAGGTTCTGTGTCTTTAAACTGCAGGTGCCTGCTTGAAGTTTCCTTCTGTGGGAAGTCTGCTTGAAGTTTCCTTCTGTCTTCCCCTCTTCCAATCATGCATGTGCATGCATGCTCTCTCCAAAATAAATAAATCTTCAAAAAAAATAAAACAGCACGTCTTATAGCCACAAGCCCCCTTTTATTGTCCACTCATCAATTACATAATTGTATATACTGTGTCAGTAGTGGAAAAGGGAGACCCCCCTGCTCATTTGTAAGTAATATAATGGCATATGGTATATGCTTTGGCCCTTATTTGTCATCCATCATCTATCATCAAGTCCTTCTTGAAACTCCTTTCATTCTGTGACACTTGGATCCTGAATTTTTTATTCCACACTGATTGCCCCTTTACTGTTCCTTTCATTGCGCCCATATTTTTGTGAACTTCCAGTTTTGAAATGGCTTGAGGTTCAGCTGTTGATCACTGTTGTGTTCTTATGCACTTTCCCCTTTCTTACTCATTCTAGGACTTGAGATTTCCCTTATCTATAGAAAGCTCTTAAGTCTCTAGTTTGGATCCATTTCTTTCTCTGAGATCCTATTATCTGCTCCTGGGTATTTCACCCTTTAATGTCCTGTTCTTGCTTCATATTCAGCATGTCCAAAAGCCTCCTTGACCTCCAACCCAGCTTTTCTTCCTCACTGTCTTGGCTCTGTTCTTGGCACCATAACCCTTTACACCCAGCCAACAGATCCTTCTAATTCCTTGTTTGGGCTTTTCCTCTTCTCCATTCCCAGTGACTCCACCATCCCCAGGATAGACTCTGGACCCCTTTGGCTCATCAGGTTATGAGCATCTTTCCAATGGCTACCCTTTACTTTGGGCTCTCCCTTCATGTCCATCCTGCAGTGTTCTCCCAGAGTTGATATTTTTTTTTTTTCAATTTGGGCATAGTTGACACATAATGTTACATTCGTTTCAGATATACAACATAGAGATTGGTTAAGTCTATATGTTATTCTAGGCTCACCAGAAGTGTAGTTACCATGTGTACCATTACACCGTAGTACGGTACTATTGATTATATTCCCTTTCATATATGCTGTACCTTTCATCCCCATGACTTACTCATTCCATAACCAGACTTGAATTTTTTTTAAGGTTTTATTTATTTATTTGACAGACACAGATTACAAGTAGGCAGAGAAGCAGGCAGAGAGAGAGGGAGAAGCAGGCTCCCTGCTGAGCAGAGAGCCCGATACGGGGCTTGATCCCAGGACCCTGGGATCATGACCTGAGCCGAAGGCAGCGGCTTAACCCACTGAGCCACCCAGGCGTCCCCAGACTTGAATTTTTAAACACTTCTTTCATCATCTTGCTCTTCTGCTCAAGACTTTCCTTCAGTGGTCTATTACCAGCCCCTCAAGCTTCCCTCCATACGCTCAGTTGTCAACCCCACTTAGTTAGACAGCTAACATCCCCCACTGTCCCCAACATGGAGGCACACTGTTGTCTTGTCAACGGTGCTACACCATGTTTATTTTGTCCCTTCACCGCTTCCTTGTTTTTGTCTTTCTTAACATGGGAGTGTTTCTCTCTGACCGTTTACATTTTATTCATTCTTCAACATCTGATTAATGACCCTTTAAAAAAAAAAGATTTTATTTATTCATTTGAGAGAGAGAGTAAGCTTACACACACAAGCTGGGATGGGGGGGTGGGGGGAGAAGGAAAACAGAGGGAGAAGCAGACTTCCTGCTGAGCAGGAAGCCCAACACAGGGCTCAATCCCAGGACCCTGAGACCATAACCTGAGCCAAAGGCAGACACCTAACCATCTGAGCCACCCAGGTGGCCCTAAAGACCCTTTCCTTAATCACTCTGGCTGCCCTTGATTTTTCCCTGTTAGTGTTTGTCATCTGTGTCTAACAACGCACACTTATTTTCTGTGTCTATTTCTTGATGTTATTTTAACTATAGCAATTCAGTCATTGACCGTTGATGCTAGTTCTTACGCAGGAGCTGACACAGATACAACAAATGACAGAAACCCAGTGGCATACGATTTTAAAATCTGCCCCGAACCTAGAATTACTGAATTGGCTGTCTGTAGGGGGAGAAAAAGAAAAGGGGGGAAAAAGCCCACCTCCAGGGGTCAATGTGTACTTCAGAGTCTTTGGGCCCAAGGGGTTTTTGCCAGGCAGTCCAGTCCATTCACCTAAGATTTCAATCGTCTCTGCGGCATGTCCTTGGTGATGATCTGGCTGTAGCTTTGAACACATCTAGGGAAGGGGAAAGCTCTGCTCCTCAGAGCAACTTATTATGAGCAGAGATGGCTCCGCTGCCTGGACTCATTGAAGCCCTTTGGGAGCCTCTACCTTATGTCAGGCAGTGGCTAGATCTCGGGGGAAAAGGTCTGATGATGAGTAAGTGCCCCATCCTCGTGCAAGAAGGAATCAAGTAAGAGAATAATCGACATTAGAACAGTGGAAGAAACATTATTGTCATGAGTATGAACAAGTGCTGGAACCTTGAAAGATAAGTTTTTAAGTGAAAACACTTAGTGGAAGAGTTTTTCCACAGTTTTGGAAATTTTGAAGTGTCACATGGAAAGAGATTATTTCCAACTAGTGTTTAAGTAGAGGACCTCCCCCATATTTTTATCCATGAGCCGAATTCTGCTTAAAGAATTGAACACACTAGCCACCCAGAAGTCGGGACTGTATAAAATCAGCGGGGATTGAATCCTTTTCATCCTCTGAGACAGAAAAGCTGTTTTGCAAGAAGGTTGACTAATCCTCTGAATTCCGACAACGGAGTCCACAACATACCGCAATTTCCCTTTTTGCTGAAATGCATCACCCTGAAGAATCCTTTTTGCTGAGAGCATTTTTGGCATTTTAACTCAGAACTTGGCAACAGACGGTTGTGGTTTGGTAGTGATTACAAAAAACATTTACAAATGCTGCTTTTTTGCGGCACCATAGTTATTCAGATACTCTGAGGTTCAGTGCAGATGGGGCACTAATATTCTGCCTTTTAGGACACGTCTTTGCCTCTGTTTAGTGTTTTTTTCTTAAATTAGCATCCTTTCACTTTAGGAACTTTTTTGATGTTGAACAAAGAATGCTAGAATATTTGGGTTCTGATTTTTTTGAAATCTTCATGGTTGAATGAGATGTGGGGTTTAGCTAACATTTAATGGGCCGTTTCCACATGTAGCCAATACTAATTGGCTTGACCCGACACACAATCCTCAGCTAATGTGAAAAATGCATTTAACAATAGATCTAAGTACAGTGTAATTAGCGTAATTACGTCACAGAGACCCATGATTGAGAATTTGAAAGGTGGGAGTTTGTTATTGGAGACTATGGGTCATACAGTCTTTGTGCAGGTGTGACATACACATATTAATCTATATATAACCAATCTTGCCAGTTTTTGGATTCAAGTGTACCCAGAAAGACTGAGGTTCTGTTGTAGTTTTTTTTTTTTAAGATTTTATTTATTTATTTGACAGAGATCACAAACAGGCAGAGAGGCAGACAGAGAGAGAGGGGGAAGCAGGCTCCTCGCCGAGCAGAGAGCCCGATGTTCGGCTACATCCCAGGACTCCAAGATCACAACCTGAGCTGAAGGCAGAGGCTTTAACGCACTGAGCCACCTGGACGCCCCCTGTTGTAGTTAAAAAAAAATTTTTTTTAAGATTTTTATTTATTTACACAAGCAGGAGGAAGGGCAGAGGGAGAAGCAGACTTCCCGCTGAGCAAGGATCCCAATGCAGGGCTTGATCCCAGGACCCTGGGACCCTGACCTGAGCCGAAGGCAGAGGCTTAACTGACTGAGTCACCCAGGCAGCCCCTGTTGTCATTTTATATCACATACAAGGGTTTTGCAAGAGCACAGACATCCAGGCAGCACTTGTTTGAAGACTGCTTGCGTGTATGAGATTGGGTAGATTTCATAATGACAGCTCCTTCTCATGTTAGGTTTGAGTAATCAGAATTCCACAAAATGAGCCAAAAGAAGTTTAGTTACATTTTTTACTATTGTAAGCTTTGAGACTAGTTGATGGTTAGAACTATTCTTTGCCTTTATGGTGAAAAATATTTTATAGTTTTGCCAGGAATTTGTATTTTCTTCTGGATGATCTGTTCCTTATTATGTTGGCATTATGAATTAGGGCAGCTTAAAATCTTTTTTTTTCCACATTTTAAAACAATTTATTAAGTCATCTCTATACCCAGTGTGGAGCTCAAACTCACGGTCCCGAGATCAAGAGTTGCACACTCTACTGACTATGCCAGCTAGGTGCCCCCAGGGCAGTGTAAAATCTTTAAGCTGTGGATTTTGTCATCTATACAATTAGAGGTTGGATTAAGTTGGACTATGTTATATGTAATGTATCTTCCAGCATCTCTTTTAGTAATTAGTAGTCGTCCTACTGTCTGTCTCTTCAGCTTTCTCTTTTGAATAACCTCCTCTACACATTCTTCCCTCCATGTTGTATTCTGGAAACAGTTTCCATGATCTCTCACACTGACATCCTACACTAACTTAATTAAATCCGAGTCTGGAGCTCTCTTACAAACAAGCTCATTCACACCTTCTCCATGACTTCTCTGAGCCTTAGTTTCAAAACCCTTTTGTAGTTGTTGCTAAGCCAAAGTAAACAAACCCCCACTTTATAGCAATAATTAATCAATTGATTCGGTAAAAGTGTCAATAAGAACGTAAACATCAGATGATAAGCTTTGAGAGTTGGATTTATCACATATTAACCATGTTCAAAGGTCACAGAATTACAGCCTGTAAGCCCTTACAGGGACCAACACAGAGGCTCCACGGGATCAAGTAAATTACCAAATGCCAAAAAATTCTTGACTTTGGACCCCTAAAACGTTGACCATCAGGGCAGTGCTGCTTCTTTACGCTGCCTCGCTGGGCTTGCCCCGTAGGCCCGTCCCTAGAACTGCAGTAAACTTTATTTTTGCTTTACTTTGACGCTTGATGCTCTAAAACACAGTGATAACTATTGTTGCACAGTAATTTATGTTTTAGAATATGTTACATGGCCTGTTACTGCTGCACGAACATTTTTACTTAAAAATATGGGACACCCTATTAAGGTCAAATGACTTTCATATGAAGAATTTATTTCCTTTTTGAAAGGTCCATACCTGGTGTGTTTAGGATCATGTAGAGCAGTTGTTTGACTAGTTTCCATCAGTGGTTCTTAACCTTTTGGATCCTGTCTCCCTTTGAATATCTGATGAAAGCTATTGAAACTTTCCACCATGGGGCGCCTGGGTGGCTTGGTAGGTTGAGCCTCTGCCTTCACCTCCGGTCATGGTCTCAGGGTCCTGGGATCGAGCCCCGAATCGGGCTCTCTGCTCAGTGAGGAGCTTGCTTCCCCCCGACCTCTCTCTGTCTGCCTCTGCCTGCTTGTGATCTCTGTCTGTCAAATAAATAAAATCTTTAAAAAAAGAAACTTTACACCAAAAAATATGAGTTTTTACTCATAGACTTTTTCCTCCTGCCCCAGGCCAACATCAGTTGTTATGGAAACGTCTTCAGCATCACTGTCCCTGTAGTGTAACTATTTGGGGCTGAGACTGAGAGTTCGCAGAAGTAGTGGAAAAATGAGAATTCAAAGGATTGACTAAGTCATTAGACAGTTACAAGTAATGACTTTGTAAATAGACAATGATTAAAAACAGTCAAGACATCTAGGCTGAAAAATAAGGCATATGTGTCTCCTATATTAAGTCCATGATAAGCAGTGAACCAGACATGTTTTGGAAAAATTGAATGTGGGGAGACAACACAGGTGAAGAAAATGGAAGGCTATGGTGGTTGATGTGATTTTTTTTTTTTGGAAAATAGTTTTCCAAGATTGGTATTTACAGATTTTAGGTATTGAAATTAAGCCACTAATATTAAATATATATTTGTTATTTAACATGCAGTTTTTTTTAAAGATTTTATTTATTTATTTGACAGAGATCACAAGTAGGTGGAGAGACAGGCAGAGAGGGGAGGGAACAGCCTCCCCACTGAGCAGAGAGCCTGATGCGGGGCTCAATCCCAGGACTCTGGGATCATGACCTGAGCCGAAGACAGAGGCTTTAACCCACTGAGCCACCCAGACATCCCTTTAACATGCATTCATGATAGCCTATGCTCCTTTGTCATTGGGAGCATTTGAAAAAATTCAGTAGAGGAGTGAAATTCTCCAGTTTATCTGAGAGTCCACTTGTCTCTCCACTGACCAGGTGATGCCCAGGAACTTTCTGTGCCATTCCAACTAGAAATCTGAAATGCTGTTGGCGTCTGAGGTTGGTTCAGGAGGTCAGTGGTGGGACAGACAAGGGAAGCAGGAAATGACAGACAAGGGTAGGATTTCTTAGAGGAAGTAAGACTTGACAGAAGTGTTGTGGGTTTTGAGTGAATTCTGAAATGCAACAAAAACAACTTTTTCTTTTTTTTTTTCTTGTCTTCTTTTTTCTTATCGGTAAGTCATTTACTTTGTTTTTAAAATTAGAAATTTTTTTTTAATTGAGGTATAGTTGACACATCAAGATGACGTTTAAGGTGACCGTTTCCAGGTTAAATGGGTTTTCTTTGAGCCGTGGCTTAAATTCCAGAATTTTTCTTTTTCTTTCTTTTTTTTTTTTAAGATTTTATTTATTTATTTGACAGAGAGAGAACACAAGTAGGCAGAGAGGCAGGCAGAGAGAGAGGGGGAAGCAGGCTCCCCGCCAAGTGGAGAGCCCGACGCGGGGCCCGATCCCAGGACCCTGAGATCATGAGCTGAGCCGAAGGCAGAGGCTTTAACCCAAGAAGACACGCAGGCGCCCCAAATTCCAGAATGTTTCTTGCACGCCTGTCCGTGTTTGCTCATTCATTCACTCATTCATCCATTCATTTGATAAATAATCTGTTGATCGTGTGCTCACTGTACACCGGGAGCAAAATTTCTGTTTTCCTGCTTTGGGAACATTGCTTCTAAACCTTTGGTAAGAGGTGATGTTTGACTATACTTTTTATTGTCCTCAGAGTGTAGAGTCCAAGAGTCCAAACGTGCAGTTATATAAGAATTCTGTTGGCCAGAGATCACGTTGCTGAATAATAGAAAGTTAACTTTAAAAGCTTAATATGTGATACACAATCTACACATTCCTAGGTGGTGATGAATGTGAATGTTGAAGAAAAATGTCACTTCTCTAAGAATTAAGAGGAAGAACTAGGAGAGCCAGCAGAGCATAAGCAGTAGCTGCCCTCAAGTTTTGCTTCAGAACTCTTAGCTTGTGCTCTAGGTATCATTCACCTGGGTCCCTGTCCAGGGGAGTTTATAACTATCAATATTTGGATACTCTTATAAGAGATGAAAACAGCTTTCCCAAAGTGTGTTTCGAGGAGTAGTGTTTTTAAAAAGGCAGAAGTTTGGAGCACCTGGATGGCTCAGTGGTTTAAAGCCTCTGCCTTCAGCTCAGGTCATGATCTCAGGGTCCTGGGATCAAGCCCCGAATCGGGCTCTCTGCTCAGTGGGGAGCCTGCTTCCTCCTCTCTCTCTGCCTGCCTCTCTGCCTACTTGTGAGCTCTGTCTGTCAAATTCATAAATAAAAATCTTCAAAAAAAAAGAAATCAATTTTAAAAAAAAATAAATAAAAAGGCAGAAGGTGGAGAAATACTGAGTTGAATGGGTCTCTTCACTGCAGGACTTATTAGGGCCCTTTATTATGCCACCATGTGCCACACATTTCCCAGAGGGAGAAATGAGGTATGTTGCAACATCCATGAACATTGATACTTCTCCCCTGAACATCTTGAGGACTAGTGTTCCCATAAAATATTTTTGAAACTATCACTTTAAACCACAGTGCATCTTAGTGTGCAGAATCTAGGGACAGCAGTGTGGAGGGCCCTTGGTGTATTTTTAAAAAATGTATTTATTTAAGGGAGAAGAGAACATGAGTGGGATGAGGGGGCAGATGGAGAGGGAGAAGCAGATTCCCCACTGAGCAGGGAGCCTGATGCGGGGCTCGATCTCAGGACCCCAAGATCGTGACCTGAGCCGAAGGCAGACACTTCACCAACTGAGTCACCCAGGCGCACCCACCCCCCACCCCTTGGTGTATTTTTAAAGTTTGAGTAAAAGAATGGGGTGGATCATGAATTAAGGGGTAATTGCATTCCCAAACTCGGATGAAATCCATTTGTCTAAAGTAAAGATGAATGCTGAACAATAATCAAATAAATTAGGACTGTCTAGACAACCAGTCTGTCGAATTCCGGGCAAATTGAAGTTAATTGTTAGTTTTCATCTATTTATCATTTGAGACAGCACTGTCTTTTTAGCTTATCAAAGGGATTAGAAGATTTGGCATTTTGAAAAGCAGAGGATTATTTCTCTGAAAGGAAGGACACATTGCAGTTGGACGCAGGGATGGATACATAGATTGGAATGGTTATATGTGTCAAGGACAGGTTTGTGTATACACTGATACTCTCTGTTCCGTTTTGCTAAAAAGTACAATACTGGATCAGAGACCAGAAAATGTACTAGTAGTATAGACTCCGCTGGCTGGCTTAGACACAAAGGTTAAAATGATGTGGCGCCTTGTCCTTGTCAGTCTCCTTAGCTGCTCGAGATAAATACAATCCAAGCATTAGAAACTTCCCTGTTGCCCTCATCCAGGTGAGCATGGTTTCATTTTCTCAGTATGAGATTATTCTAGTAATTGCAACAAGCATTTAAGCACCTGCAACATGGCAGGGTCTGTTCTAGGGATGCAAAGACGTATAACACATTTCTGTTCTCAAAAAAGTCATAACACGGGACGCCTGGGTGGCTCAGTTGGTTAAGCAGCTGCCTTCGGCTCAGGTCATGATCCCAGCGTCCTGGGATCGAGTCCCACATCGGGCTCCTTGCTCAGCGGGGAGCCTGCTTCTCCCTCTGACTCTGCCTGCCATTCTGTCTGCCTGTGCTCGCTCTCTCCCCCTCTTTCTCTCTGATAAATAAATAAAAAAAAATCTTTTTTTAAAAAAAAGTCATAACACACTAGTTATGAGTCAGATCTCTGGGCAAGAGATCATGGTGCCTTGAGTGAGGGCAAAAGGCCACCATGGCTTGGACCAGAGTGTCTGTGGTCGCAATGGGAAGCAGGCAGATTCGGAACATAGTCTGAGGCCACAACCAAGAGGACCTGCCCCTCGAATGGATGAAGTAAGTGACAAAAGGAGAAGAATCAGGAATAGCTTCAAGAGTTTTGACCCGAGCGTCTGAGTAAATGGTGGTGCCATTTACTGAGTTGCAGAGGGTTGGGAGAGAGGACTGAGTTCTGGGGAGATAGCAAGTGTCCTGCTTGAGACGTGTTGAGCTGGAGATGCCTTTGTGACCCACCTTGCTTGGGGACTTCATTCTAGTGCAGGTGCCATAAACGCTTTGTGTCTGGTGCCAGGTGGCACTTGTGGGGAAGAAGAAAAATAAAACAGGCTGACAGGGACAGAGTGTGACAGAAGAGGAAAACACCTGCCTGTATTGAAAGTGTGTTCCCCAGACACTTGTCACGAGGAATGGGCTCTGTTTCAAGGTTTGTTCTAGTGAAGGAGTGGAAAAGACACCAGATCATCTGTTGTGGAAGCAACACCAGAAATTGAACTGGAAAGGGTAGCACGAGTCAAATGGACGAATTGCTTCTTTTCTGTCAAATAAAGTAATAATGCAGGTCCTTGAGGAAGGACAGTGAAGGGAAGGGCCCTCAGCGAGCTAGAGGAGGTGGGGCTAAGTGTGAGGCCAGGTTCCACAGTAACCGATTTCTATCCCAGGAAGCAGAGGACCATTTCTTGGAAGGCTTCATTGCAGGTATGATTAATTCCATTGCCAGGTGCACCGCATGGGTGAGATCATTGCCTGTACCGTTTCTATGGGGAGGTTAGGCACAGCCGGACGTTGGGAGGCAGTGCAGAGTCTGCTGGAACGTCATTTCCAAGGGCAGTGGCTTTAAGAAGCTGGAGCTTGGTCTGAGGTTGCCATAGCAGCACCGCTGCTGCCTGCCTCCTCTGGGCCCTCCTGGCCCAATAACCAGCAGTAATTAATTAATTAATTAGATAAAAAAGAAAACTAAGGAAAGTATTTTGCTTCTATTTGCTGTAGAGTATCTCAGAACGAGCACAGTTTTTCAGTATTGTTGTATAAAACAAAACAAAACAGTTTCCTGAACTCTCAGACAACGTGTGTTTTTACTTTTTTTAAGATTTTATTTATTTATTTGACAGACAGAGATCACAAGTAGGCAGAGAGGCAGCCAGAGAGAGAAAGGAGGAAGCAGGCTCCCTGCTGAGCAGAGAGCCCCGATGCGATGTGGGGTTCCATCCCAGGACCCTGAGACCATGACCCAAGCCAGAGGCAGAGGCTTTAACCCACTGAGCCACCCAGGCGCCCTGGTGTGTGTTTTTAAAAGCAGCCTGGCTTTTTTTTTTTTTTAAACCTATCTAATACATCCTTTCACCTGTTTTATTTTGGTTTATGTGAAACCCAAATGATAGAAGAAATATTGGGAGAGGAACTGTATTGTTTTAAACTCCTCGTTCCTATTTAAGCTACTTAATGGCAGAATGATTCAAGATTTGCTTGTGCCCTGCTCCTCTGATTTTCCTGTTTTTCAGATTTTTTTTTTTGCATTTTAAAAGTGATCAGATCCTGATTTACACAGTAAGCCTTGATCAAACTCTGTGACATGACTTTTCCAGGCTCTTAACCCTCATAGAAAACCACAGGACGTTTGAGAGTCCTGGGCTCTTTCCCTCCTAAGGAGTTTGCTTTGCCATGATTTGGGAGAGGAACAGCTGTAGGTGCATGTGCAATGAATGGTAGATTCTACCAGTGCCCACTTAGACCTCTCCCCTCCAAATGGAGGTTCTCTGTGGGAGAACCAGAGACTTTAGACACAAGGACACTTGTATCTCATACACCTGCTGATTTAATACACACTCTCCCCTCCCTGACTCTATCCCTCTCCACACAGATGTGAGGCCGAGAGTTTATACCTCTAACAGTGTGTGGGGGAGCCGGCTTCTACCAGCTGGGGAGGCCTCTTTCCAATTCCACATTCGGTGATACCGTGTGGGTAGCTTGAAATAAGTAGTTTGAAATCAGACATCATGGGAATGTCTATACACCACAGAAACCCCAGTGGTACAAATCAGGTGTCCTCTCCCTCCCCACAGCCCAGAGATGGTTGTTAACCATTTAGCAGCATACCACTATAACAAACCCTTTCCTTATTTTGGCAGGGGAGGGGTGATGGTGCCTACCAGGAGGGTTGGGTGGGGGGCAGGTCTCTTCTATCACTCAGGCTTCCATGTGGCAATGAAATGATGGAAAATGAATGAAATGAGGAGCTATGGCATTCAGTGCTCTTAGCTTTGGCTGATCTATTTTTCTTTGGAAAAAGATGAACATTAAATCTATATGAGATTTATTCTGTTCATAACAAATATGAAAATTAAAGAATTTGAGTATAAAATCTTTTTATGGAAGGAATTAGTCATGGAGAGGAAAGGTCCAGCATAAGGAATATAGTCTATGGTATTGTAATAGCGTTGTATGGTGACAGATGGTAGCTACACTTGTGGGGAGCCCTATATTTCAATTAAAAAATAATAAAATCCATTTTGCAATAGCTACATTGTATTTGGTGACTTGCCTTCAGACTTAAAAGCCTTTTCTAAAAATTTTACCCCATTTACAAAAAAAAAAAAAAGCTAAGTAAATATTTTGAAAGTTAAAGGCAGAAGCCTTTAAGCTAATCTGTGGAGTTGACAATTGAGATATGACATTTTTCTGTGAATGATTATTGAGTTTTGTGGTGATGGGGGAAGTGATACATAGTGATACACAGAGTAAGAACAAAATAGGAGTTAAGGAATATCCAAGACTTTGACCTTGAAGCAGTCGTCAGTTTCATTCAAATCAACAGCCACAGTTATAATAGTAGAAAAACTTCCTGGACTATAAGTATTTGCCTGTGCCTTATTTTCGACTTACTGAATGATCTATTCAAAATTAATTATTATTATTCAGAAACAAGTTTTTGGGCCCCTGGGTGGCTCAGTCGGTTAAGCACCTAACTCTTGATTTTGGCTCAGGTCATGGTCTCAGGGTTTTGAGAGATTATCTCTCCTTCTCCCTCTGCTCCAACTCCTCGTATGTGCACACATTCTTTCTCTCTCAAATAAATATATCTTTAAATAACTTTTTTTTAAAATGGCCCTAGCTTTTATTTCCATATTCAGTATTTTCTAATCTTTCAATTATTGTGGAAGTTCCTTATCTTGTTCACAATAAACACAAACTGAAACCTTGGAACCCCATTTATTCAGTGTTGTAGAAGAAATATTTTTTTTAGATAGTTTACATCTTCCCTCTTCAAATTCCTAGACATTTTTAAAGATTTTATTTATTTGAGAGAGAGAGAGAGAGAGCGAGCGCACATGAGACACTGAGCGTGGAGCCCTACACGGGTGCCATCTCACAACCCCAAGATCGTGATCCGAGCTGAAATCAAGAGTCGGATGCCCAACGAACTGAGCCACCCAGCCACCCCCAAGATCTTTTTTAAAAGCATTTTTTTTTCCTGAAATCCTTTTAAAATGTTTTAAATATTCTCTTTATTTCTTAACTAAGAGTTGAATCTTTCCTTGCTGAGATAGGCCCAATCATTTTCCTGGAATGCAGAAACAACCCTTGTGGTCAGCTTTTTAATTTTGTTTATATCCAAAAATGACTTTTTTCCTGGTGTGGTCATTGTCCCAACTCAGCTCGTCCCGCTCCCCCCAATCCCCTCCAGATTCCCCAGTGGTGCTTATTCTTTATTGGCACTGAACGCCACTTGCCAAACTCGTTTAGAGTTACACATTAAATTTGATTTTGCTCAGGCTCCAATTGAGAGTGTGAGAAGTAAAACCATTCACTTTTCTGGAGACTTTGTTGTGGTCATTTTGGGTGCTTGGCTTTCTCATCTGGAATATGGGGACAATGAAATCAACTCCCAGGGATGGTAACAGGCAAGGCACATGAACCTGATCTGTATATGTAGCCCCAAACCAGCTGCTAGGCTGCCTTAGGTGCCAGGAGCCGGACGCTGTGGGACCCACAGCTGCTGGAGGTCAGAGCCATCTCAGCTTCTTGGTAGGCAGCATGCAGAGGGCGACTTTCTCCTCCTTTAGAGGAGGAGCTACCAACCGATGAATTGTAGTAAACCCTTGGCTTTATTTTTCTAATTTGTTTATAGTTTGACTGATTAAGACGAACTGGGAAGAAAGGAACCTTTTTGTATCTGAGTTTCTCTGCTTTTAAATATAGAGTGGTACTTTGACATTAGAAGATCTGTGCATCAATAGACGTTTAATATCAACTTCATCCTTTTTTTAAATGACCCTCAGCAGAAGAAGCCTTTGGCTCTGTCCCCGAGAACACATTGCACCAAGGTTCGCAGACATTGGTTTGAATTTATTTAAATGTCACAGGATGGATGCTTTCTTTATGAGCAGATTCCAAAGATTTGTTGCATACCTAAATCTTTCATGAATGTCGGCAGTGTAATGTTACATTGTACTTGAAGGGGTCAAAACTACATACAAGTATTAGCAGATAGCAGTGCTCGATATTATGGTTTAGCCTCCCCACATTCTAGATCTTCTAAACCCAGATTATCCTTGATTCTGTATATGGACAAAATGCTGTGTCGGTCTGGGTCCTCTGAGAGCAGACGTCAAGACATGTATGAGATTGATTATGGGAAAAGCCTGCAACGGATAAAGAGGGGGAAGAGAACAGGAACGGGCAAGTCGTTAAAAAACAAACAAGAAAACAAAAACAAATACCAGGGTAGTCCTGTAGGATTTCCTACAATCTGGCTTTTCTTGATTGCATCGCAGTAGTACTATTTAAACATGTTCCTCTGCCCTAAAGTAGAAGATCTAGAAGCTTGATCACATTAGAATTTAGTATTTGCCCCTTGTCTCCCTCCCCTTCCTTCCTTCTTAATGACTTCATAGATGCTGGTGTGTTGTTCCATCAGGAGGCAGATAATATCTGGTTATCTCTCTTTTTTGTGTGATGTTAGCAGATGTTGATGCTTATTACACTAGGTCCATCAGTTGATTAGGCATTGCAGCATGCTGATGTTCTAATTTTATTTGTCTTCACTGATTAGCTAGCATGCTTTTAGGTGCAGAACCTCCCTTTGTTAGCTGTTTGGTTGCTTTGCAGTTCACTGCAAGTAGGAGAGGTAGGATGAATGCCAGATGCTTTTCTTTTCCTTTAGGCATTTCCAAACTGGTGAGGTGGTTCCTTATCCTTCTCCAAAGATCCGGGGAGAGTTTTTTTTTTTTAATTGGTTTAATATTATTAGGAATTTATGTATTTCAGCCACCGCAGTTATTTTGTATTTTTCCCCCTGCCCTATCTCCCCCCTGCAGTTGTTAATTTGATTTGATACTTAGATTGTTCCATCTTTGGCCAGTTGGAGTCCCTATAGGTAGGTTCCTAACCCTTTTGTCACAATAATGATGTTAATCTGCAACATTTACCTTTTCTGGTATTACTGTATTAGGTTTTAAATCCATCTTTTATGACGGTTTTTATTTAGATGTGAAAAACCCATTCTCAGCTTTGAGCCAACGAATAGTGTGATGCATGATTCCTACCTTAGGTAACTTTGAATCTGGTGGGAAAAACAAGCCCTAGCAAGCATATAATTCAGATAGAATTCATAAGATGTGATTATAAGGGTTTTGTTCTGTTAAGTAGGCTCTGCAGTCAATGTGGAGTCCAACGTGGGGCTTGAACCCACAACCTTGAAGTCAAGACCTGAGCTGAAGTCAAGGGTCAGACGCTTACCTGACTGAGCCACCCAGGCGCCCCTACAAGGGGTTTTTAAGTTGAGAAAAGCACAGATATATTGAGGGCTGTTGTAGCCAGGGGAAGTTTCCAAGAAAACAAACTCTTCTGTTTATGCAATCAGGTTTTCTGGAAGAAGGGCACAATAAGGGTTGATTTAGGGGTTTAGCACATTCTCTTAAATAGGATTTCATTATCACCAAAAATACATATATTTTAAAAACAATTACATTTTGTCAACCAACCTTATAAGAGATGATAAAATTATGATAATGTAATATAGGCAACATTATCGAATTGGTGGCTCAATCGATCACAGTATGGTCAGACTTTATTAGAAAGATAGCAAAATGAAGGGTTACATATGATGCCCTGCTTTCATTTTATGTATAGGTCTGCCTAACTCCTGGCTGTCTCACGTTTGGGTCTTAATATGTTCCTTGATTTCGTTTTTGTTTTTCTTTTTGTTTTTCCTTTTAGGATTGTCTGCTGCCAAACTCTTAGCTGAACATGACGTTAACGTTTTGGTTTTAGAAGCACGGGACAGAGTTGGAGGGAGAACATACACTGTGAGGGTAAGTGATTACACTTACATGTAATATCTCACTTACACTGCGGGGGGCACTGGAAGTCCCAGAGCTCAAGGTGATCTCAGGGGTTCATGTAGTGAAGCCATTTATCCTCCAGAGCCCTAAACTGCTCCAGCAAATATGGGTCCATGCTTTTCAACAAGCACTTGCTGAGAGTGACAGCCTCTGACCTTCAGTAGCTTGTAGTCTCGGGATGAAAACAAATGTGAACAAATAACTTCAGTGCACTTTCATAATTTCCACACTTGGAGACCTAAATCTCAGGTGGGGTTACAGTTTGGCTGGACTTGAAGTGACTATACGCCCACAACACGTGTACACGAGTGCACACACACACACAAAGTATAGGATCCTTGTTTGTTTATCCAAGAATACGCAGCTTAAAAGATGTGTGCCTCAGGAAGCAACAGCAAATATAGCATGTTTTTGTGCCACCTTGTCCTTGGTCCTTGTTCTCTAAAAGGACTGCGGCTGCCAGAGACACTCTTCGCTCGGGTAAGGCCCACTAGACATGACGAGGAAGCTCAGTTCTTTCCATACGTGGGCTAATGTCACCATTCTAGAAAAATGCCTGCTAACTATGGTTTACTATTATTCAAGGACACAGTGGCGGGTGGTCAAGCAGGGGGCCAACATGGGGTGGGGAAGAGAGGGCCAAACATGGAAGTTTAGGGAGCACACAGCTTTAACGGGGGCCATGGCCAAGGAGCCAGAGAGAAGCAGCAGAGTTGGAGCAATGCCGTGCAAATCCGTGGAGGAAAGAGGAAGGGAGGCTGCACCAAGCCAGACACCAAGGGCATTTGACATAGGATGAGGGCTGCAAAGAGGCCCTTGTGTTTGGCATTTAGGTCATGAATGAGAACCTTTTCTAGAGCACACAAATAAACTGTTTTACAGGCGGGAGACCGACAGGACAAAACCAGACAGTTGCAATGACTGGCAAGAGACAAAGGATTTATCTAATTAGAAGAGGTATCAGACTTACAGCAAAATGGCTTAGGCGGTGCTCATTACAACGGCTTGAGCAATACAAACATTCGGTTACTTTGTGTGAGAAGAAGTCTGGAGGCAGGGAGTCCGAGCTGCTGCAGGCGCTGGGCTTCATTGTCAGGGCTTTCCGCTCTTCGTGTCTTTCCTGCTCAGCCGTTCTTTGCATGTTGGCTTATTGCCTGATGGTAACCAGATGGCTGCTGTGACTCTAGGCATCGAGCCCTCGTTTAAGACAGGAAGGAGCATGAAGAGGCAGTCCCAGTTTTCCGTTTAAGTTTGTATTTAACCTCCAGTTAGTTACCAAGCCGTGTACTCTTCGTTTCCGGTGCACAATGCAGTGATTCGACCCTTCCATACGACACCCAGTGCTCATCCGGGCAAGTGCCCTCCTGCATTCCCAGCCCCTGCTCCACCCATCCCCCCACCCCCTCCCCTCTGGTGACCATCTGTTTGTTCTCTAGAGTTAAGAGTCTGGTTCTTGGTGAGGCATCCCCAGTTTTATCTGCAACCAAGCTTTTCCTTTACGAGAAGAACCTGGCGGGCATTCTCCAGTCCCCTTGGCCAGAGTTGGGGCACACAGCTACCCTTAGCCACTAGGGAGCCTGAGAAAGCAAGTGTTTAACATTTCCAGGCTGCATCGTACGTAGAAGCAGGTGTGGTGGGCAAGGCCATACGAATGGATATGGAAGGGCCAACCAACATCGGAACTAGCATATTGTACTAGCTCTTCCAGTCATACCACACCATGTTCCCCCTGTCATTTGCTTCCTACCTTTTTAGATGTACAAGGATGTACCATGAGTCCATTTTCACTCGGCTCAGCTCTGAGAGTGCTCCCCAGCCTTGCTACTCAAAGTGTGGTCCATGGCCCAGCAGCCTCAGAGTCAGTCCCCCAGGAACATGATAGAAATACAGAGTCTCAGGCCCTGTCCCAGACGCACTGAATCCAAATCTACATTTCGACAGGGTCCTTGGGGGCTGCTACGGATGTGTTGCCCTGTTTGCTTGCTGGCTTGAAATTAATGTAAATCCGGATTAATTGTATTGGGAGAATTTCTGAGTGCTTCCTCGGACGTAGTCCACTGGGAGCCTGGTGGTCTGGAAGCCAGGACCCTGGGATTCAGGCCCCTGCACTGCCTGACATACTATCTTAGCTTGGGTAAGTGCTGTTAGCGCTTTACATTTGTTTGCCCATCTGGGCAGTGAAGATACAATCGAAATGTACTCGAAGCTCCTTTGCAGCTTAAAGTTCTAGTTGAAGACGTGTGTTAGAGTGCAAAAGAAGGATTGCGTATCCTGCGTGTCTGACCTTGTTGGATACAATTCTGTCATTTTCTGAAAATTATTCCTTCACTTTGGTGATAGTTATTAAGTTGTTCCTTAGCCCCAACGTTTCTTATCTCTAAAACCTTTTGGTTATTAAATAGGAGCATCAGTCATGTTGCAGATTCTCAGTTAAGAATAGGTTTCTTGATATAAGGGAAATGAGAATTCCAACATGCCTCTCCCCAGCTGCTTTATTGCCCCAGGCTGATTTTTCACATGGCATCATTTATACATGTCAGCCCCATACAGGAACTCTTGTGTATTGACCATGATATTGTAACTCCTTAGGTATATGAGGAAGGTACTTGGAAATGCACTTTTCAGTGCTTACAGACTAGGACTTGACATTCATAAGATTACAGTTGAGTAAAAGGAGAAAAAAGAACTTTGCGAAAAAGGGACAGAAAGCTGAAAACTGTAAGAAACTGAATCGCATATTGTTAGAATTGCTTCTGAGAGCATAGTCAATTAGGATAATTTGGGGTGGAGATGCACTAAGAGTTACTCTGGATCTTTAAGCACTGAAATGTTACAGTGAGTTCAGAACTTCCCAATTTTTCAGGGCACCTGGCTGGCTCAGTTGACAGAGCATATCCATTGTATGTTGAATTGCAATCTTTCCTTTTCTCCTCTGCTGTTTTAGACCCCTTGTCCTACTGTAATTTTTTTGTTTTTCATTGTTCTTATCAACTTCTGAGATACTTAGTTATTATGTTTGGGGTTTATTCCCAATGGGTCTCTTCCCATTGAATGTAGGTTCCTTTAGAGCAGGGATCTTTGTTTTGTTTACTGATGTAACAGAAGCTCCTTGAAGAGTACCTGGCATCTTGTAGGAAAGCACAGTCTATTTGAATAAACAAATGAATCCCCAAAGCAAAATAGACTCAAATCCTTTCCATCCAGGCCTCAAATCATTTACAGAGGAAATGTTCCAAAGAAAATAAGTAACTCATAGTTAAAAATGAAAAAGCACACTAGGAAAAGAGGCACCAAAAAAGGACAAGCATAAAAAAAAAGATCCAGAAAGATTTTGTAACAGTCATATAATGCAAAGAGTAAAAAATTATAGTTAAGCATATTTTTGTTTTATTTTTAAATTTTTAAATTAATTTATTTTTTAATCTTTGGTTTTTCTGTTCAGCATGTTTTAAAGAAAAGAAGTGGTTTTCAAACTAGGATCAGGGTAAAGAAACTAAAAAATGATCTGGTAAATTTTTTAAAAATTCTAGAAATGAAAATATACTAATTAAAATGAAAAAATTTAGCAGGCAGATTTAACAGTACATTAGACACAGCTAAAGAAAGTGAATGAACTGCTAGATCTAGAAAAACTGCCTAGCATGAAATTCTGAAGCAAAGATTAGAAAATATGTTTTCAAGGGTGGCGAGCAGCTAAAACGTGAAAGATAGAGTTATGATGGTATAAAAAAATACTAGCTGATATTCCCAGCATTGTTGGAACACAAGACAAAACCTGTCAGGTCCAATGCATGATAAAGGAAAAGAAATTCTCACCCAGGGACAGAGAAGCTGCAGTATACCAAAGAAAAGAGATCTCATAAGCAATTATTTTTTAAAGAGCAAAAAAGGCAAATCATACATACTCTTAAAAAATCAACAATTAAATTTATGAGTGACCCTTGGACAACAAAAACAGATGCCAGATAATATCTTTTTTTTAAGATTTTATTTATTTATTTGACAGACAGAGATCACAAGTAGGCAGAGAGGGAGGCAGGGAAGCAGACTCCCTGCTGAGCGGAGAGCCTGATGCAGGGCTTGATCCCTGGACCCTGAGATCATGTCCTGAATACAGAGGCCTTAACCCACTGAGCCACCCAGGCACCCTTCCAGAAGATATCTTTAATGTTCTGAGACAGTGAGAAAGAGGAACTAAACTGAATTCATTACCTGCTTGAAAAAATCTTTTTGCCAGACTGACAAAAACAAAGGCTTTAGGACCCAAACTGGAAGAGATGATAAAGAAAAATGTATTTCAAGCAGAAGGAAAAAGATTACAAATAAAAGGTCTGAGATTCAAGAGGGGACAGTGAGCAAAGATATTGGTAAATATTTAAATATAATTCGGCAACATCAAAACAATAAAACAAAGTAGTGTCAGATTTGTTTCAAGACAAATCTGAACTAAAGTACTTTTGTAGCTTATAGATTGGAAAAAGGGTGATCACAGTTGAAGCATGAAGGTTTTCGTAGTTTTCAGTAGGAAGATAATCCACTGATAAACTTTAGACTATATTAAGTGTGCATGTTAATATTGCTAGGAAAAAGTCTGAAATAGGCCTAACTTCCAAACAAGTACAAGAAAAAAATTTAAAAAGAAAAAAGAAGAAACCCCTCATTCCAAAAGAAGGAAAGAAATCTGGGGAAAAACTATTTGAATAGGCATAATAAAATAAGAAGTAAGTTAAAGCACTTAAAAAGGAATAATATATGTAAATGCTAAGTTTGTCAAAGGAAAACAATCGTCAGACTACAAACTCTAACTGAAAGATAGAAAAAGAGATGGACAAATACTAATCTAAGCTGTTATAGCTATATTAATATCAGACGAAGTAAAGTTTGAACAAAAAAGTCATTGAAAAAAAAAGTCATTGAAATAAGTATCAGTACATAATGAAAAAAGACAGAAAATCAAACGGTTCTGAACTTTTATACAGTGAATAATGTGGCCTCAAAATATAAAGCAAAAATTAACAGGAATCAAAGATAAATGCCCAATGGAGTAGGGGATTTTTTACATAATTTCCAAACAGAAGAAGTCTGAGCACAATTAAGCTCATTCTGATGGACATGTATAAGTCATGCATATCATTTTATGGACTATATTTTTTTTCAAGCAAATATGAAAATCTTTGAAAATTGGTCATGTACTAGGTCATAACATGAGCCTCAATAATTGTCATAGAAACCACATTTTTTGACCACAGTGCACTTATGACAAAAAGATAACTTAAAAAAAAAAATCCCAGCTGTAGAAGTTAAAATCCAGCAAAGTTTTTAGAAACACAAGTCTAAAGAGAAATTATAATGGAAACATGAAAATACTTAAGACTGCACATTGAAATTTTTAAAATAAAGTTGTGTATGTAGTTAAGGCAATATTTAGAGGACGATTTATAGCCTAAATTCTTCTACTGGGAAAGAAAAAAAGGCTCAGTATGAATGAACAAAGCACATGAGGAGTTAGAAAATTAAGAATATAATCTAAAAGGGGGAAATAGCATAAATCCATGTTATAGAAAATAAATATTCAATGAAGAGGATCAATGAGACAAAGGTTGATTCTTTGAAGAAACTAAAAATAGAGAAGTGTCTGGTAAGATTTTTCAAGAAAAAAAAAAAGGACATCTCAAATAAACAATAAAAGGGATGAAAATGTAGATATAACCAGTGATTCAGTAAAGAATAAGTGAAAAAAGGATGTTATTAACTTTAAACCAATAGTTTTGAAACATACACAAAATGTATAAGGAAAAATATGTTTACCAAAATTAACTGATTTAAAAAGAAATAGAAAATATGGGTCGTGGTTTAGCCTCAAAGTAAATCGCATCTCATAGTTTAAGATTTTTCAACAATGGAAACAGCAAGCCTAGATAGCTCTAGAATTATATTCCACCCAATGTTTAAAGAATAAATAATTCTATGTATATACAAACACTTCCAAAGACTAGAAGAAAGTATGATCACTAATTTGTGAGTTTAGCAATACTCTAACACAAAGGGGAGACTAGGGTTGTACAAGAATCTCAATTTCACTCATGAACTTGGCTACAGAAATCCTAAACAAAATGTTAGCAAAGCATATCCTGTGATAGAAAGAGAATATCAGGTTGTGTTTTGCCAGGAAGACAAGTTGAATGATAATAGACAATCACTTTTCTGGAAATAACACTTAGGCGAATCACCCCAGCCCTCCTACTAAATGCAAAGAGATTGGACAAATTGCATTTTATACACAGGAAACTTCAAAGCACCAGAGAGCTAAGACTGTAGTGAAGAATCACTGCACTGTCATCGGAAGGTTTGGCCTCCTTTTCCCCTGGAAGGTGGGGAGGGGGAGTTTACTGACCACTGAAGAAGCAAGTGAGAGGCTGAGAAGGACTTGCAGAAATCATCCAAAGCTAGAGCAACTGAGGGTCAAGTCCAGAGCCCACCAGACTGTGTGCAAATGGAGGGAGGCATTGGTACAGCTCTCACGCTTTGGGTTGGCCTGTGTCCTTGGGATGAGCAGTAAGAAGACTGGAGTGTGTGTGCATTTCAGCCTGGCTTCAAATCGTATCAGGCCCAGGAAATGCAATAAAGTTATCTCATATTATAAGGGCCCCTAGGTGTTGGGCAGAAGCAGACAGAGATCCTCTCTGAGAAAGATATCCTCCTAGGATTCGAGTTAGTTTGTATTTTTTCAAATTCAATGAGTGGCACTCAGTAGAGAATAATCAGGCAAACAAGGAGGAAAGGCAACATGGATGAGAACAGATACAGACAACAAAATAGAAGCAGACCCAAGAGAAGTTATTACAAAAACACGGAGGAGATGTAAGTCACCAATATTCAGTCTATTGATTAAACTACCGGGAAATGTGTTCATTAAAAAGCTGGAGAAAATGTAGAACTGCACAAAAGAGGGGAAAGTAAATTTCGGTTTATGGAAGGAAGGTTTGTATATTTATAAAATAATTTGTTAGGTCTAATATGAATCTTTTTATAGCTTTGTGTACCTTTTCCTGTGATATATTCTTCCCAGCTAGTATTTTATTTTATTTTTTATTTTTTTAAAGATTTATTTATTTGACAAAGAGAAAGAGAGTGCATGAACGGGGTGCAGGGGAAAGGCAAAGGAAGACTCCCTGATGCGGGGCTCGATCCTAGAACCCTGGGATCATGACCTGAGCTGAAGGCAGACACTTAACTGACTGCACCACCCAGGTGCCCCCTGCTAATATTTTAAAATAAGATCAAGAGCCCATCAGTGTGGGCTGATTTAAAACTTCTGTTGGAAATCAGAGAATTAGGCCTACAGCAACAGCCCCAAAGAAAAACATACAGAAAAACCTAAATGCTTTGAAAAGGATCTAGATCGCCAGAATGTACTACAGCATTTTTTATTTGTGATGTGTCATTGTTGAATCGGCCTCCCCAGTAACTATACAAATGGGATTGCTTTGTGATGAGTGTCATACCGGGTTGTTCCTGGTCCTTGGGCAGAGGAGAAAGGGTTGCCATTTTCAGTTGCACTCTCTAAGAGCAAAGCAAGGCATATGTGAGTTGTAAATAATAATTGTTTTTGTCTTTAAATAAGACATCAAAGGTTTTTTTTTTCCCCCCGAGTTTTAACTGAAATCTTCTGGCCGCTTTTTCTTTCTACAGAATGAACATGTCAATTACGTAGATGTTGGTGGGGCTTATGTGGGACCAACCCAGAACAGAATCTTACGTTTATCCAAGGAGCTGGGTCTAGAAACTTACAAAGTGAACGTAAATGAACGTCTTGTACAATATGTCAAGGTAAGTCTGACATTTTACTCAACTGACCAGTAGGAGAGCACTGTATTTGGGAAAGTATTTGTTTTTGTTTTTAGTTGTTTTTTTCTCAAAGCCATTCTACCAGTAGGCTGTCAGCTCTACAGTAGTATTCTGTGTTTTCTTTTCTTTTTTTCTTTTAAAAAAATCCTTGTGGACTCTGGGAATCACTGCCGGCATCAGCTTGGCTCTCCTCCACATCACCCACTGTAGCCCTTGAATTGTCCACCCTCACCCCAGTCCAACTGGAGTAGGGGTAAGAGGCTCTCAGCTTTTTTTTCCTCTTTACCCTTTATGGAGAGTGGGGGATGGGGAGATGAGGGGAGCGGGAGTCATCTGTGGTGGGACCATGTGCGCGCGTGCACACACACACACACACACACAGTGCCCTGGGCAGCCCCCCAGGCACCTAGGAGGCAATTCTAAGGCCCCAAGGAACACAGTAGTCTGAGGCCATTTCTTAAGACTGAACAGGTTATTCATTCTCATTCTTACCTGACATTTCTTTGCACACTTAGATAATTTCCTCTGTGTCACACCTTGACTCTTGGGAAGTCTAGCTGGGTTGTGCAGTTTCGTACTGTTGAAATGAGATTATTTAAACTCTGCTGACATCCACACAGGAAACGGCAGCTGTTGCCAGTGTTATTCTTTCTTACTGAAGCCCAGCATGGAGCAGCTGGAGTCTGGAGATGTGCCCTGAGAGGTCACAAGTTCTCTGATCTGCCATGGCAGTTTACTCATTCTTTATTGTTTTATATATACATTTATGTGTTTATTGGAGAAAGTGAGAGAGCACAGCGGGGAGGGGGAAGAGGGAAGAGGGAGAGACTCCTTTTATTTTGTATTAAGTTAGCCACTGTATAGTACATAATTAGTGGTAGAGTCACTTCTCAACCGCTCCCCCCGCTCCCCAGGCAGTCAGGCTCCACACCTGCGGGGACTTCTGAAGCTTGGGGTCGAGGGAACTTGTGAGGGTATGCACACTGATGCACAATCAGGGAAATCTGGGGAAATTCCGATAGCTGCTTTGGGATGGTTCGGGATGCTAGGGGGAAGAGTCTGGCAAAATGGAGTTCAGAAATCTAGGGAGGAATGAAGAAAGTATAAAAGTATAAAAAAATGACGCAAAGTGTTGATGAACGCAGGTTTCCAGAGGCTTCATGATCACAAAGGGAAAACACCCCTTTGCTTCCCCACTTTCTCTTTTCTGCGTGGGATGGTGTTTCCCTGGACTAGGCAATAACAACACTGAGAATGGTAGCAACAAACAATTGCTGAGCACATTTGTGTGTGTTAGCCTACCTAACGTATTCGCACTCAACTACTAATTACACAAACAGTCACATCCATTCACTCACTCCCCAGTCCAACTGGGAGGCAAATGAGTCTGGTGATTGTCCTGGAACCTGAGCAGACTTGGGCTTCTAACTTCTTCCTGTTGAACATTCAGGAGCTGAGAGATTTTTATTTTCCCTGGAGGCTCACAGTAAATAACAAAGTGCTCTTTTTATGCACAAACTCCTTACATCCACTCTGTTAGGCAGGTACAATTGTCCCCATTTTACAGGGGAGAAAGCTGAGGTTCCGCAAAGGAAAGCAACTTGAAAAGGCTATGGAACTATTAATGGTCTGCCTATCCCCTGAGCTCCTACTGTTCATCAATTTTAGGACTGACTTAACAAATATGCACCTATTTAAGGGATGAAACTAAACACCATTCTTTTCATCGAAGACCTAATCTCATCTAAAGTGAAGATGAATTCTAGAAGTTCGATTAAACAGACCATCCCCTCACATACCTTAAACTGCCAAAGAACATGTGTTTTCCCCCAAGTTAGACAGCAATGTTAAGGTAAAACTATAGTGGGTCAGTTAGAGGTTAAGTTATTTTACCTGAATGAATGCCTTTCTGCTAGGGTTCTGGTAAATCGTATCATTTCTGCAATGAGAAATATTCAGTGGGGTTGATGTTTTTATAATGACCAGGAAGTTGTAAAGCGAGGAGGCCAGATTAGGGGAGTCTTATATTCCATGTAAGATTATTAATAAAACATACGGCAAAAAATAATTCCACTTATTTAAAAATATATCAAACCTCACTGTTCAGTCCACTTCTGGGGGGGGGGAAGAAATGGATCTTTTCCCATCACCATAGTGCATAGGGTTAATAATGCAAATTATCTTCATGGCACTCTCTGCATTGGCTCTTGTGACAACCCGAGCTTCTATAATCTCCCACAGTGCTTTCTTTTCAGTAAATACCACCAAAATGGTAGTGGGTGAATCATCAGAAGATTGACATTGTCTAGTTAAAACTAAGCCGTATTAGTTATGGTCCAGGTTGCATTAGCTGTTAAATTTTCCCAGCGTGCAGCCTTAAAGAATGGCTCAGTTATTTCTTCTGGCAGTAGATTGTAGTGCATCAAGTTTCGACGTGTTCTAGGATGATTTTTATTATTCATCAAAGAATTTTTCATAACCTTTGGTAGATCGCGTTGACAGTGCAAATTTTGACACAACAGTGTGGAGTTCCAAGCCTGCGCCTCTGAGCTGAACACTCTTTCCCTTCCCAGGGAGACTCCGTCTAATCGCAGAGAGTTCATGTCATTATTGGCAAATTTATTCATTAATTCAATAAACAGTTACTGTAGAGTCTTCTCTGTACAAGATACTGTTCTAGGCTGGAAATGGTAGACACATGATCAAAGTTCCTGCTTGCATGGAGCTTACCATTAGCTAACATTTCTGCCTGTATCCTTCATGGATCTTGTGAATAGAATACCTATTCTTTTCTCTTCAGTTTATTTATTTATTTATTTATTTTTAAAATAATCTCTACACCCGACCTGGGGCTTGAACTCACAACCCCAAGATCAATCATCCCATGCTGTACCCACTGAGCCGGCCAGGCTGCCTAGTGGATCGTGATTCTTATAGAATAGGTTTTTGAACAGATTTTATGAATGTGGTGAATTTGATACAGGTCTGTTTAGGTGATTGTATCTCATTTGTGAAATTAAATTAACCATGTTGTCTTTACCCTAAAAGGTGGATTTGAAGTGACATCAGCTAGGTGTGTCTAAAACACTCTCTTTATCACTTCTTTTCCTCTGGTTGGTGTAAGACAAGTAGATGGACTTGAGTGCTTCTTGGATTGATTGATCAGTTACTTGCATTAGTAAGTTAGGTGCACCATCATTATGATTATTTTATGAGTAAATTTCATGAAGTCGTGGAGACTTTTTGTTAAATTTTGCAGTGCTGAGTCTTAGAGAAGGAGGAAGAAATGCTTGATTTCTTTTTTCTTTTTTCTTCTTTTAATTAATTTATTAGAGAGAGAGTGTGTGTGTGTGCACAAGTAGGCAGAAGGAGAGGGAGAAGCAGGCTCCTGGCTGAGCAGGGAGCCTGATGTGGGGCTTGATCCCAGGACCCAGATATCATGACCTCAGCCAAAGGCAGACACTTTGACTGAGCCACTCAGGTGCTCCTGTTTTTTTTCTTTTCTTTTCTTTTCTCTTAATGGGTTCTTCCAGATATTCACAGTGCAGGTACGCTGTAGAGAGGGAGAACACTGCCTCGAAAGATGAAGCAAGGCATTTGGCAGGCGCCGCTCTGAAGGAGAAATTGACACATTTATGCATTCCCACTTTGTCCCTAAATAAAAATGGAAACTCTAAATATATACCACACATTTCTTTTTAGAGAATGGTGTGATAAAAATTTATTTAAAACAATGTAGGCTTTCCTGATAGTAACAGCTCACCAAGCAAGTTTTCTAGTATGGGTTCTGTTCTTCCCACAGCTGTTTACTTGAGGTTTCTATGCCAACGACTGAAATCAAAGGCTTTTCAAAATGTGTGTGCTCTGGAATACTAAGTAAAAATTATTTTGTTGTTGCAAAGAGGTGAACTCTCTTTTAACCAGGAGGTCCTGTTGAAAGCAGGGGATTTATTTTTTCTTAGTTTATCTAAATGCTTGCCAGAAATAACTGTATCTTTGACCCCTTGCTTTATAATAGAGTGTTTCTCTAGGATTAGGGACATATATTTTTAAACGGCTTTCAACACCTTTCCGTATCAACTCACAGAAGGTATATCTTTTATGTTCAAATAAAGTTATGCTTTCACTTTCAAGTCTGCTCAGTAGGAAAGGCAAGGAACCAAAGGCTCTTTAAGGGTATTGCTTGTTGTGTCTTTGTCTCCTTTCTTTTAATCACTTATATCCATCCCTCCTCACTCCATGCACAGGTGTTGCCTTCCATGTGTAATGTGTTGCCTCATGTGAGTTGCCTAGTGATCCTATGAGGTAATAAGAATCTCCTCCATCTTGCAGATGAGAAAACTGAGGCTCAGATAGATTAGGCAGCACAGTCGGGCTTTCCATGTCTTGAGCCCAGAGTTCTGTGGGTTATGTCACATCGTTCCTTATTCAACAGGCAGAAGGTCAACTTATAAATCTCTGTAAGAGACAGCTGTGAGGTATCACAAAAATCACCTTACCCCAAAGGGTTCTGAACTCCTGACATGCTACTCAGGCAGTAGGGGCTCCTGTGGACCTGGCCTCCTGTGGACACAGGCACTGGGAGCCATATGTGGTTCCATTTACCAGGGTGGCTGCTTCTCTTGCATCCTGAGCCATAAATCTGGAGCCTCTTGGGCCTTCAGTAAGCACCTGACTCCCAAGGAACCCCCAGAGAACCCCAGTTAGGCTCAGCAGGCTGAAGACTACAGATGGTTTCTATTATACTATTACACTGTTAGACTACTAAGTCTAGAGGTCTAGGACATGCTTTGGAATTGTTGGGTATATATTCATTTTGTTAAGTGATTTATGTGAACTCATTAGTCAAAGTATGATCTAGATAAGAGTACCTTATTTTATGCCATTGTATCCTCCCTGGCTTAAAGAGAGAAAAAAGATTAAAAAGAATAAAAAAGACTGGGTGGCCTAGTTGGTTGAGCATCTGACTCTTGATTTCGGCTCAAGGCATGATCTCATAGGTCATGGGACCGAGCCCCACCTTGGGCTCTATACTCAGTGGGGAGTCTGCTTGAAGATATTCTGTTTCCTTCTCCCTCTGTCCTCCGCCCTCTAAAAATAAATGAGGCTTTAAAGAAAAAGAAAGAGAGATTTAAAATAATTTGTATATTATTTTATTATTTATTATGTATATTATTTCAGGGTAATTATTTAGGGTAGAGATAAAAAATTGGGTAAGAAGAGGCACATGGTAAATGGGCAGGTGCTCATGATAAATTCTGTTTGATCACAGAAATGAAGTAACATAAGAAGGATGATTTGCTTTCTTCTCTAAATTATAGTTATACCTGGGTCTTTAAAAGCAGACAGACTAAATATGTTCATCTACCAAGTATTTAGTACAAAGATACATGGACGTCGCTTGTTAAAAATAGTTTTTAGTAACTTCCATTCTTTTCCACCCTCCATTTTAAAAAGACTTCATTTCTTTCTCTTTTTTTTCATTTATTTCTTATGTTGACAGGAAAGTGTAATGACAGAAATTACTCTTAAAGCCTTGTACTGTTTAGAAAACTAGGTCAGCATTAACCATTTTCTCTCAAAGCCTCCTTTCTTTTTCCTATAAACTTTCAGGGAGAAATCTCCCAGTTAGTTTGTAGAGCACAAAACTTCTACTTGGTTGAAGTGACAGCCCAATAAATAGAAAAGTCAAGTGAATTGTTAAATATTTTCCCTTCCTTTTTTTTTTCTTTTTTTTTTTAAAAAAAATTGTGGAAGCGCCTTGGTAGCTCATTTTGTTAAACGTCTGACTCTTAATTTTGGCTCAGGTCATGATCTTGGGGTCATGGGATTGAGCCCTGCCTCGTGCATCACGCGGAGCATAGAGCCTGCTAAAGATTCTCTCTCTCCTTTTCCCTCTGTGCCTCCCCACCCCACGTGGATGTGCGCTCGCGTGCTCTCCTTCTCTCTCAAAAAAAAATTGTGGTAAGATACACATAACAAAAGTTTATCTTCTTAACCATTAGGTGTACAATTTAGTGACATCAGGTGCATTCACATGATTGTGCACCCATCATCCATTCACAAAACTCTTTTCATCTTCTTGTTACTCAACTCTTTTCATACTTCTTGTTACCATTTTTAATAAGGCCAGTTCATTACGGCAATCCTTATCTCAGCATTCACTGAGAAGTGGTCTAGACTTGGCCTCTGTGACTCAGTGAACTGGCTTTCAGTGGCAGCGCAGAAAGGGGATTCAGTCAGACACGAAGGATTTCTCTAAGGCTGTGGAACTTTACAATCTTCTCCTTTAGTGGGGCCTTGGCATTGTGGTTAATGGCAAAAAGAACCTTGTCAGTGGAATGAAGCGTCACATAAGGACCTTTCTTAACAGAAATTGCTCTCGTCTCCATGATAACCCAACTGCTAGAGGTTTTGAGCTTTCAGGTTAAATGTTGCTAGTTTGAGGTCAAAAACTCCTTTTTTCCTCCCCCTACTTTCTTCATCCCTATTTTTGCTTCCTCCCTGCTTTCCCCTCTGCAGGCCCTACTTTACCCAAGAACATGCACCCACTATCGTAGCCCAGAGTTAATCATTGGTCCTGAAATTTCTAACTTTGGTAAAGTAGCCTTCTAACAGCTGAAACTGAAACACCATTGAATGTCCTTATAAATCCCATAGCTGATGCATTCTGGGCACTTCCTGAAGAAGGGAAGTTCCCGTGTCCCATGAGCACATGCTAACCCAACCAGAAGGTCTTTGCAGTCGTTGCCCTGTCCTGCCATTTAATGGGATCGATGCTGCCATAGGTAGCCCTCTATTGCAGGCCTGGACTCTAAGCTTTTTCACTTCTGTGTCAAGCCCATTTGAACAAATACCCTTTGAAAACCAGGTGGACCACAGAGTTTTAGTAAGTGAGTTTTAGTAAGCAGTTTTCCTTACTTTCAAGATGGGAGAAAGTTTTAAGAATGCAAGTGTTTGGTTCAAGGTCCTACAGAAGAGAGTGAGAGAGAAAGACAGACAGATGTGAAAGTGTAGTTGATAACTAACCTTAGCAAACACAGACCTTGAAACTGAAGAGACAAATAACGATCCTAACGTGGAGACCTTCTATTTGAACAGCCCAGTACTGTCTTCATAACACTTCATTTTGTTGTTTGCTTTGTGTTGGGGTCTCATGCAACCAGAAGAAGAAAATTCTAGGTGGAATGACAGAAAATGTGAATGTTAATTGTAGTTAAATGCAATGAACACTTTGATCCCGAAAACTGTGGAAATGTCCTTTCCATTTAAAGGACTTTTCTCCTGTCAGGTTTTTCAAACAGAGGGATCAATTCCTGAACTACGAGTCCATTTCCTTTCATTCTCAGAGTGTTTCTGTAATTTGTCAGACTCAAGTGATACACTGGGAACCTCAGGCTGAGATTTAATTTTGTGTGTTTGCCAAAGTATCCAGTGGCCTAGTTTCCACAGCCATCTCCAGCAGATAAATGTCTCTGAACAAAACCTCAGGCTTCAGAGCCAATGGGAAGAAATCACCACTGGCCCATATTTGCTGCCCAGCAGGGGTCATAAAAGATGCCTCCAAAGCTCAGATGTGGGCACCGTCGCTAATCTACATAATTATATGGGCCAAAGAAGTCCTGAGTATCTGTGGCTCTTCCCAGTTGGTAGACTTAAAAAAAAAAAATCCTTCTCTGATGGTCACATGTGGGGAAGATGGTGCTAAGGATCTGATGGCTCCCAGTTTCCTCTCCCTCCCACGTCTGCACCATCATGATCACGGGAGCCATCGCCGAAGTAACTCCACGCAGATCCAACTCCATCCACTGGGATACACAAGGTGAATGCACTCGGTTAACAGCCAGTCTGGCAAGAAGCTCCACTTTACCCTTGACCCTCTCTACCTGCTCTGACGTACTTTCTCTTTGTCCTGCCCGGTTCCCAGGGGCAGAGAGTCCCAGGCTCAAGACTCAGCACAGAGCTCTTGCAATTTCAGCTAGACGCACAAGTGATTTCATTTTATTTTTCTTAGTGACTCAGTGTTGTGGGATGACGTGCATTCTTGTTCAGGAGATGTCCACAGGAGACTGTATTCCCATGAGGAGCATTTGGAAAATAAATCCGCTGGTTATCAGGGCTCCTCTTTCTAGCCCCTCTTCTCCTGTGTCCCCTCGGACCCCTGAGAGCGCCAGCCAGAAGAGGAAGAAAGCATGTCTAAAGGAGTATTTTCTAATCAACATTAATCCCAGCAACGCTTTGCTAGAGAGGGAGTTTCTTGGTCGTATACATGTGGGAATGCTCCATATTCCGTCCCTATCATTGAGTGCCAAGATGTTTGTTAGCAAATTAGTGGTCCTGTGAGGATAAGCAGAAATTTTTTTTTAAAGATTTTATTTATTTGATAGAGAGAGATCACAAGTAGGCAGAGAGGCAAGCAGAGAGAGAGGAGGAAGCAGGCTCCCTGCCGAGCAGAGAGCCCGATGTGGGACTTGATCCCATGACCCTGAGATCATGACCTGAGCTGAAGGCAGAGGCTTAATCCACTGAGCCACCCAGAATTTCCCAGATTCATCACCATGGAACCCATTTTTACATAGCATCCAGAAAGATCAGAGTGAGAAAGGCTCACATAGGAAATGGTTTTAGAGATTTTCATCTTTTTCTCTTCCCTTCAATACCTTACACATAGGGAGTTCTAGTAAATCTGTTGGTAATATTGACTTCAGCTCTTTTAGAAAAGGATTGTTTGTGGAGTTGATCATTAAAACCAGTGCTAAATTGGCATTCAGTAGAAGATCTTGTCTGAGGTGGGAAAAGAGGGAGTTGTTTGTGTAGAAAGAGGCTGGACTATTTCTGGAGCCTCGTAGAGCTAGATGTGAGATCAGGTGGGCTAAACATGCAAGAATTGTATTCCACTTTTTAAAAGATTTTAATTATCCATTTGAGAGAGGGAAAGCAAGAGTAAAAGAGAGCACAAACAGGGGGAGGGGCAGGAGGAGAGGGAGAAGCCAGCCCCTGCTGAGCAGGGAGCCCGACTCGGGGCTTGATCCCAGGACCCTGAATTCGTGACTGAGCAAAAGGCAGACGCTTAACCGGCTGAGCCACCCAGGCGCCCCTGTATTTATTTATCCCTTCAATTCCTCCATTTAACGAGCATTTCTCGGAACCTTGGTATATACAAGGCAGGGTAGGAGATATAAACAAGTGTGAGACATCGCCCTTCTTGGGTGTGTTGAAAGTAGTCGGGAAAGTTCTTACATAAATCAGTTTAATGGTATAAAAAATAGTGAGGTGCCATGGGCAACAAAGTGCTTTAGTCTGCCAGAGGAAACAGAAGTCATTTCCACCTTCCGCTACTAGGTAGGATTTTTGGGACCATGTTTGTCTCAGAGCTGTATTTACTCATGCTGACAACCTCCAGACACAGAAAGCACATCCTAATAGACTCCCAATGAAGGATCCAGCTCAGGGGCACTGCGGGTCCCATCTTCCTGACATGGAGACTGAGGCCCGGGGTCGGGGCACAGGAGGGACTAAGCCAAGGGCGTGGAGTCATGAACTCTCCTGCCTCTGCCAAGGCATCAGCTGGGATTAATTATACGTGTACACACACATATACATACCCACATATATGTCAAAAATCTAATACATATGAATAATAATAATAATAATACATGTGAACCTCTGAATATCTTCAAAGATGTAGTGAGCTTGCTAAATTCATCAAATTTATTATCCTGTGATGCATCTCACTTATGATGATCACAGGATTTTAATTTGAAGCAATGAAAAGCAAGAGAAATCAGACATGAAATCCAGGCATAGGGATATGGAAGGTGTAAGGAATAAGAATAAAGCAAGTAAACAATTTTCCTAAAAAGACTATTTGTTTATATACTTATTTATTTATTTGAGAGAGAAAGAGATCGTGACAGAGCCTGATTTGACTTTGGCCATCACCCCTAATTAGGGAAATGCAAGTCAGAACTACAATGAGGTACCGCTTTGGCCCCGCCAGGCTAGCTAGAATCAGAAAGTCAGTAACAAGTGTTGGTGAAGAAGTGGAGCCATTGGAACCCTCATACGTCACTCGTGGGAAAGTAAAATGGTGCAGCTGCTTTGCAAGATAGTGCAGCTGCTTTGGAAGATAGCAAAATGGGGTAGGGGGAGGGTGGAGAGTGACTATTAATGACTAAGGATTCCTTCTTCTGGTGACAAAAATGTTCTAAAGTTAGATGCCATAATGAATGCCCAGCTCTGCGAATATACCAAAACCCCATTGAATTATATACTTTAAATGGGTGGATTATTGAGGATGTGAATTTTTTTAAAAGATTTTATTTATTTATTGGAGCAAGAGTGAGCACGAGCTTGGGGGGGGCAGGCAGAGGGGGAGGGAGAAGCAGGCTCCCCACTGAGCAGAGAGCCTGATGCAGGGCTTAGTCCCAGGACCCTGGGATCATGACCCAAGCCACCCAGGCACCCCTCAAGTATGTGAACTATGTCTTAATAAAGCTGTTCTGGAAAAGCAGCCACTCATCCTCATAGTGTAACATTTTCATCTTTTTTCCTAACTGCCTCTTTCTCCAGAGTTAATGGCATTCGTGAAAGAGGAAAAGGCTCTGTCAATTATCTTTACTTACCCAAGAGCCTCCAGAAGAGGTCATATTGTTGCTATCTTAATTGTTCTATTTTTGTTTTTTAGATTTTATTTATTTGTGAGAGAGTAAGAGTTAGAACAAGTGCTCACACAAACAGGGGAAGCGGCAGGCAGAGGGAAAAGCAGACTCCACCACTGAGCGGGAGCAGGATGCGAGGCTCGATCCCAGGACTGTGGGATCATGACCTGAGCCGAAGGCCAATGCTTAGCCGGCTGAGCCACCCAGGCATCCCTTAATTGCTTTGTTTGTAATTTCTGTATAGAACTGGAGTCCCTTGGTAAAGGCAGCATAGCTTCATTTGAAACCTTTCCTTCTTAATTCTGTGGCATCATTTGTACCTGAGCTTTTCAGTTGTCTTATTCCCCAAGACGGGACCACACAACTCATGGGCTGCCACACGGCCTCGTAGCCGTTCCAAGTCCTGAGAGAGGGAGACTGAGAATAAGATGAAGTATCAGGTTATGAGCAAACACCCGGGAATGTGCTGCCCGCCCTTGAAAGTTGTGTGAGAAGTTATACGTTATGGTTTGGAAGTTCTCTCTAACATTGAGGGAGCAGAGGCTCGAAAGATGTACACTGTAACACTGCGCAAATCGAAGGACAAACCCAGACATTGGCTGAGTTCTGCGGGGAAATGGGGGGCGGAAAAGACTGAGGATCAGACCGTCGGGAGGCAGTGGATGGAGGATGGGAGGGTTTTACAAAGAAGGATGGACACTAGTTGGAGACTTGAAACAAGCAGCGCAGTACCATGGGATAGATGTTTCCATATTAGGATGGCTTGTTTTTGGCCGAGTAGAATGATGTAGGTTTGAAGAGAGCTTGGCTAACCTGCATTTGGAAAGAGGAAGAAAACGATTTTTTTTTTAAACTATGAGTACAACACAGTACTGCCATCCTATTTAATGCCTTTTTAGATGATTTCTTTAGTTAAAGCATTATTAAATACTTTAGAAAAGAAACCATCCAAAGATGTCTTTTATAGGCTTGTCAAAACAGTGGGACAAGGAGAATGCCAAGGAATTCATTGGAGTTAGGCAGACTTGTTCTTCAACCAGTCTAGCACATAGCTGTTTATTTTCAAGATAATTAAAAAAACTGCTTGGAAGCCTTCCTCAGGGGCCTGTGATGTTTTTTAATAACAACCACTTCCTTTTGTTTAACTAAAACCTAAATGTACAAAGAGCTGAAACTCTCCAACACGCCAATCACTAAATGTTACTCGCTTGCTCTAAACTTGGTTTATTTTGTAAGACCAACAATAAGGAATGATGTGGGAGTCGTAAATTGCCATCTCCTAGCAATAGTCTCTTCTTATTAGGAACATCGGTACATTGAGGATGTGGTTTCTCAAAGGGATTTAAGTATTTGGGGCACAGTTCCAGGGACATTGTGTTCTGCTTGACCTCAACTAGGAGACACTGTGCTTTGGAGATTAAAGGCCACTTTGGAAGCGTTGGAAGGCTCCAGAGTATAGGTACAAAACGAACTTGACCTTTACTCAAGATTTTTTTTCCTTTTATTTTCCAAGAGCAGTAACCACTTAGAAATATTTAGAAGTATTTGGAAATACTGAGAAAGTACCGGTGCCTTTGGGAGAAAACGGTACAGTCACATTTACGAGCTTGAGAAGGTCCGGTTGTCAAGCTGTTCTTACTCCATCAAGAGACAGCTCCAGGCCCTACCACTGCACTGCTTTAGGGATTCCAAGGAGCAAAAAGTTGTCTTGAGTTGTCTAGTTTAGAAGCAGGCCGTGGAGGAAATAAGCCTTTCAGGGGTTTCAGAGAAAGGAAGAGGTAACGTGTAGGAGTCTATTCCCACATATATGTGTTTCTTTAGCAAACAGGTTTTCTTTTCTTTTTTTTTTAAGATTTATTTACTCATTTTAGAGAGAGAGAGCATGAGCAGGAGGGGCAGAGGGAGAGAGAATCTCAAGCAGACCCCATGCCAAGTGCAGAGCTCGATTTGATTTGATCTCACAATCCTGAGATCACAACTTGAGCTGAAACCAAGCGACAGACATTTAACCGACTGCACCACCCAGATGTCCCACTGTTAGGTTTTCTATGGAATAAGAGCAGAGAAGCCAGTCATGAAGAGTGAAACTAATTAGTCAAATCCCTTTTTCAACTTGGTGCCTCTGTCAGTAGGGTAGAAATTAATGTTGTAGTTGGCTGGCGGCCGGCCTTTTTGGTCTTCTTTTAGTGTTTCCGTGGCTCCCGTTTCTAAAAAGATTGCCAGACTGGACTCTCCTCTCTCCTTGGATTCTTTACTTCTCCTGCCACCTCTTTTTTTTTTTTTTTAAAGATTTTATTTATTTATTTGACAGAGATCACAAGCAGGCAGAGAGGCAGGCAGAGAGAGAGAGGAGGAAGCAGGCTCCCTGCGGAGCAGAGAGCCCGGAGCGGGGCTCAATCCCAGGATGCTGGGATCATGACCTGAGCCGAAGGCAGAGGCTTTAACCCACTGAGCCACCCAGGCGCCCCCCCCCTTTTCTTTTTTAATCAAGGCTCAGATCATGGGGCCTTTAGGCCGTGTGTGAAATGAGACTCTGGTTGGCATCATCCTGAGAAGAACTTTATTAGGAATGTGGGACACATTTTGTTGAATTATATTTATACTTATCTTAATGTCCCCAGATGATTGAGCATGTTTGTTTTTATAAAAAAATGTATTTCTTTTCAAAGCAAAGATCAGTTTTTTATGAGACTAATCCTTGAGTATAAATACATTTTACAGAGGAAAATGTAGATTTTCCCCAATTTCAACTAAGGAAAGAACTGTAATGACAACCGCTGTTCTGAAGGCTGCCCATGAGCTGTTAACCGTCAGCCTCCTCTCTGTAGCTAGCATAGCATTCTGGGTAAAATGTCTGCTTGTTTTTCTCCAGCCATGCTTCCTCATTTCCCAGGGTTGACGCTGTTTCCTCAACAGCCAGCTTATACCCCAGAGCTTCTTTGTCTCCACTTTTGTTCCTTAGAAACATAAAAGATGGTGTGGGAAATTTCTAAGTTTTCACATTTCCAAACACTCCCTCATCCAGTTGGGAGGGTTAATATGTCTCTAGAACATACTTATCGCCCCCCCCACATTCCGTCAACCCTATAGGAAGGCCAGAAAGCTTAATGTTTATGAGCAAAGGCTTTGGGAACAGGAAATTTCCATTCTACTGTTTTCCAGCTAATATCCCTGGGCTTTAGTTTCCTCATTTATAAGATGGAAATATTAATAGTGCTTGCCTCCACAGGGTTGGGGTGAGATAATGCATATGAAGAGCTTGGCCAGGGCCAGGCATGGAGAAAGATCTCAATAAATGTTAGTAATAATGGTGGCAATAGTGGTGGTGATGATAAAGGTTTGGAGTCTTGGAGAGTTGTGTTGCAGCATTACAAACATGGCATTTTTTCAGATAAGAAATCAGATCACATAATCTGCCAGGGTTATTTGAATTTGCTACCGTGGCAGGCAAAATTACTTGTCACTTAATGGCTGCCGTGTATTGTTACTCAGTTGAAGAGTGCGTGTGTGCATGCATGCGTGTGTAAGTGTGTGCACATGAATGCAAATACTCTTGGGTCTTGATGGTTAGGAGTTTTGCTTTAGTTCCCCTCCCCTCACCTTCTTAATTCAAAACAGTTCTTAATACTGTGCAATACGCACAGTAGGCTTTCTGCGAGTATTATGTGTTTCTTTGATTAAAAAATACAAATCTCAAGCAAAATTGAATTAGTAGAAATTATTTAAATCTTATGAATATTTTATTTTTAGAGGAAATGAATTAGGAGTGAAACCTTAGAAAATACCCAGACCTGGTATCTCTACCCCAGGGTTCACTCTCACCTCACCCTGATGTTTGCATAGCACAGGACTTGTCACACAATGGAAATGAAGTCAATGGTGGCACATAATTTGCTATCTTTATGTTTGAGGTCTCGGTACCAGCCAATAGAAAGCCCTTTCTGGCTAACAAGAGGGGGATCTAGTGAAAGGATATCAGAGAGCCCACAGAACCAACAAGAGGCTGGAGGGCCACATTTAGGAATAGGCAGAGTACAGGGGAGTTCTGGCAAGTTAGGGGCAGGAACCACAGCCATGGTCTTTAGAGCAGGAAGCATGTGTGCAGCATGCTGCCATGGGGAAGGAGAACCCAGAGTTAGCTTTCTTCTGTTGTTGGATGACTCGTTCCAGGGTCAGAGAGTGTGTGTGATTGGCCAAGCTTAGCTGACAGGCTCACACCCCCGCTGCACCAGTATCCAGAGCGGGTAGAGAAAGATCTAGCCCATCACCTACTGTAATGGGAGATGATATCCAGGATCATCCTCCTTACACATCTACCCACAGAGGAGAGACAGTTTCCCAAAAAGGAACCAGGATAATACTGGGAGAGGAACATGGATGCTGGGCAGCCAAAAAAATGTCAAATGCCCATTATTCTGTTTCCCGTATTTTGATTCTTTTTTTAAAAAAGATTTTATTTATTCATGTGACAGAGAGGGAAAGATCACAAGTAGGCAGAGCAGCAGGCTTCTCGCTGAGCAGAGAGCCCAAAGTGGGGCTCGATCCCAGAACCCTGAGATCATGACCCAAGTTGAAGGCAGACACCCAACCCATTGAGCCACCCAGGCTCCCCCCATATTTTGATTCTTGACTTCAGGCATAGCCAGTAGTTTAGCCAGTCTTTATTTAGCCCATGTGAACCCTAAAACTCAGTCCGCAATATTCTGCTTTGTTGTTCCAGTCTTCTGTGTGGTCCAAGGACAGTCTTCCATGTCATCATCCTGCTCTCATCTGAGTGGAAGCATCCCTGCAAAGAGATTAGCTAGCTAGGAGCTCAAGGGTTGAGAATATTGTGGCATCAGCATTAGATATTAGGATGAGCTACCTATATTTATGTTCTCTGTATAAGTACAAGTAAGTTCACAGCTATTAATTCCTGTAAATTAAAAGCAGGTAGCACAACACCTGAGGCATTTTGCTAATCTAATTGAAATTTGGGGCCTCTATAGATAAAATGTATTTACTTCCCATCAAAGGTGATGCTTTTGCAATAGGAGAGCATACTGTTAGTTTGAAATTGCCTCTTATGTTGGCTGGGTTTTGTTATTTAGAATGCTGTCCTAATTTAACGTATTATCCTTTGCTTTTATGTTGTAGGGGAGAACTTATCCATTTCGGGGGGCCTTTCCACCGGTATGGAATCCCATTGCCTATTTGGATTACAACAATTTGTGGAGGACAATGGATAACATGGGGAAGGAGGTAAAATGTGTGTTCAGCTTACACATGACCTTAATATCCTTCCAATAGTGCAGGGAACGTTGCTCTGGACATTCATACATGTCATTTACAATGCGCCCAACTGCTCTGCCAAGTTGGTAGTATTTCCACTTGCAAGGAAAATGAGTGCTGAGGGGCTATGGTAATTTCCCCAACACCACACTGCAAGGGAACCAGGATTCAAACCCACATCTCTCTGACTGTAATGCCTGTGTGTTTTCAACTCTGTGGCACTGAGAATTTGTGTGACGTGTGTTTGCCAGTTACCCTATTCATAGTTTTCTTATCCATGTGTGATTCCACTTTAGATAGTAAAGGAAAAAGGGATTTATCCCCCCCGAGTTTTTTTTACTTAGGCCTAGGCTCCATAAGATCACTCTCTCACACTTAAGATGGGTGTTGGCATTCAATAATAAGGATCATCATCATAATTACATATTCATTTTTATATATACATTTATATGTAATCCCCCCCTTTTTGCATCACCATCATCATTATTACGGCAACAACATTAAGGCGTAGGATGCAGAGACCTATCCATCCCAACCCCACCACTATCTGTGCCAATCACACATCCCAACACACACCCAGAGACTGGTTTTCAGAGGTTCTCCTGAAGGCCTGTTGGCAGGGCAGTGGGCAGTAACCATCACACCTGAATGTGGGCCCTCCTTCCTCTGCAGATTCCAGCGGATGCACCGTGGGAGGCCCCACATGCTGAGGAGTGGGACAAGATGACCATGAAAGATCTCATCGATAAAATCTGCTGGACAAAGTAATCTTTTTTTAAAATTATTTTTATTAACATATAATGTATTATTTGCCCCAGGGGTACAGTTCTATGAATCATCAGGCTTACACATTTCATTAGCATTCACCATAGCACATACCCTCCCCAATGTCCATAACCCAGCCACCCTATCACTACGCCTCTATACCCCCCAGCAACCCTCAGTTTGTTTTGTGAGATTAAGAGTCTCTTATGGTTTGGATAAAATAACCTTGACTATTTAAAGTTTACCTTTCATCTTTCCTTTGGATACTTTCTGTCCTATCTTGAACCATACTGTTTTCCTTTTCTTTTTTTTTTTTTTAAAGATTTTATTTTTAAAGTAATCTCTACACCCTACATGGGGCTTGAACCCACAATCCCAGGATCAAGAGTCACATGCTTCACCCACTGAGCCAGCCAGGGCCCCTGCAGTGTTTTTCTTAATAGGTTGTAGGAAAAAAGTTAAGAGGAAACCTAATGAGCTTTCGGTCAGTAGCATCTTTGAGGGAACTTTAGACACTGCTGAATGGGTTTGAACATAAAATGAATCTAACACAAAGAAAAGAGGAGGCAAATGAAGTAGAATTTTTTTAATGAAAGGGCTGTGTGATTTGCAATAAAACAAGTAATTGTGTATTCAAATTATACAGTAGTCAGCTGCAGAAGCAATTTAGAAAGATATTAAAGTTGTTCCCTACAGATATAGAAAAACATGGAACGGAAGGCAAGCTAGTCTTTATTAATAAAAAATCTAAGTTTTACAATGTTTTCAATGAAAACATGTGTAATGAGTTGAGATACTTACAGATTGTTTAGTCAGCGTTCAGGGGCTGCTATGTGAAGGCACTGTAGCTATCAGTGAGGAATTGTGGTGAATGTGTTAGGCATGGCCCCTAAACTCATGGAGTTATTATTTTTCTAGCAGGAAAGATTGACATTATGCACATAATTCCATAATGCTACTAGAGTGACAAACAGGTATCTTGATCTGAGGGTAAGGAAGAGATTTCTGGATGCAGCCATCTTTAAACATAAACCAAGGATTAAGTGCCTCCACTAAAAATCAGTGACAGAGGATGGGAGGAGATAGGAAAGGGTGGATGGTGTAGGGGACAAGGCATCTTTCAGGAATGCCACAAAGTGGTTGAGGGAGAGAGAGAGGAAAGATGGATGGTGTGGAAGTGAGTGTCTTCCAGAAATGAGGCACAGTATTTGGGGATAGAGGAAGGGAAGATGATGTGGGAATATGAAATCTATAAGGAATGTGCCACAGTGGATGGGGGGAGACCAGATGGATAGATAGTATCGAGATGACATGTTTCAGGAGTGAGCCATAGCGGAGGAGAGACAAAGGGTGGATGGTGTGGGGAAATGGTATCTTCAAAGAATAAGCCCCAGTGGAAAAGGAAGAAATGAAAGTTCGTTGGTGTATGCAGATGGTATTATCCATGAATGAGCCATAGTGTTATGCCAGTAGACAAAAAGGCTGGATGGTGTTTGTGTTGGCAGCGGGAGCGGGGCGGGGGGTGTGGCGGGGGTAGTGGTGGTGGTGGCAGTGGTGGTGGTGGGTATCTTCCAAGAATGACCCAATTGATGGGGGAAAGAATAAGAATGAAATATGTGAGGGGATGGTATCTTCTAGGTATGAAACACAATGGACTTGGGGAGACAAGAATGGATGTTTGGTGGGATGCTATCTTCCATGAGTGAGTTTAATCCATGGAAGGAGACAGGAAAGGTTGATGGTGTGGGGGAATAGTATCTTCCAGGAATGAGCCATTTGGTGGGGGAGTGGAATAGAGTGGGATGTGTGAAAGGATGGTATCTTCCAGGAATGAGCCACTTGGATTGGGGGATGGGAGATAGGAAAGCTGAATCGTGTGGGGTGATGGTATCTTCCAGGTAGGAGCCAAGTGGATAGAGACAAAGGAAGAAAGGATGGTGTCGGATGATGGTATCTCCTAAGAATGAACCATAGTGGATGGGGAAATAGGAAGGCTGGATGGTGTGAGACAATGGTAACTTCCAGGAAAAAGCCACATGGATGGGGGAGAAAGTTAGGATAGATGGTGTGGGGGAAGAAGAGAGGATGGTGTGGGAGGATGGGATTCTTCCAGGAATAGGCCATGGCAAATGGTCGGTGGGAGAAGAAGACAGGATGGATGGATGGATGGTGGGACAGCATCTTCCAGGAATAGCCATTGTCTATGGAGGTAAACAGGAAGAGTGGATGGTGTTGAGGGGGTGGTATCTTCCAGGAATGAACCATAGTGGATTGGGAGAGGTGGGGAAGAGAGGATAGTATGAAAAGATGGTATCATCAAGGAATGAGCTACAGTGACTATGGGGTGGGAGGAGTCAGAAAGGGTAAATGAAGTAGAAGCAAATTATCTTCCAGAAATGAGCCTCAGTAGATAGGAGAGACAGGAAGGATATATAGCGTGGGAGGAATGATATCTTCCAGAAATGAGCCAGTTGAATGGTGAGACTGAAAGGATGGTTGATGAAGTGGATAGTATCTTCCAGGGATGCAACAGTTGGTGGGGGTGGAATATAGGAAGGATAGAAATAGTTGAGGGTTGAGGGGATGGTATCTTCTAGGAATGAACCACTGTAGGAGGACAGAGGAAGGGTGGATGGCTGGAAGGGAGATTTATCTTCCAGGAAGGAACAGTAGTGATGGAGGAAGTGGGAGAGAGACACTGGGAGACTGGATGATGTGGTGACAACCTGGAAACAACACAGTGGATGTGGGAGACCTGAGGGAAGATGGAGGTTGGGGCATGGTATCTTCCAGGAATGAGCCACAGTGTATGGCGGAAGGCAAGATGGTTGATGGTGTCTGAGGGGATGATATTTTCCAGGGATGAGCCACAGGTTATAGGAGGAGACATGGAGGTTGGATTGGTATCTTCTAAGAATGAACCATATAGATGGGTGGAGACCGGAAAACTGGATAGTGAGGGTGGATGTTATCCATCAGGAATGAACCACATGAACAGGGGAAGTCAGCAAAGATGGATGTGGTGAGTCATAATCCAGGGAGGTAGATAGGAAGGGGGTACATATGTGTGTGGGCACGTGGCGGGGGCAGGGCTCTGATATCTTCCAGGAATGAGCCACAGTAAAAAATGGGGAAGATGGGAAAGCTGGATGGTATGGGAGAATGGTATCTACCAGGAATGAGCCTTGGTGGATGGAGAGGAGAGAGGAAGAGGAAATGGAATCACCCAGGAATGAGCTACAGTGACCGTGGGAAGGGGGTTGACAAGAAGGGTAGATCATGTGGGAGCATGGTATCTTCCAGAAATGAGCGTCAGTGGGTAGGAGAGACAAGAAGGGTGGATGGTGTTGAGGATGATATGTTTCAGAAATAAACAACAATGGACGGCAGGGAAGAGGATGAGTGGATAGTGTGGTGAGATGGTTTCTTCTAGGAATGAGCCACTGTGGATGGTGGGGGGAGGCAGGAAAGTTGGATGGTGTGAGAAGATGGTATGTTCCAGGAATGAGCCATAGTAGAATGGGAGGAGACTAGAGGTGTGGTTGGTATGTGGGGAAGGTTGCTTCCACAAATGAGCTACATAGGTGAGGATAGATGGGGGAGGGCAGACAGTGTAGGAGAATAGTATCTTCCAGGAATGAACAACAGTGCCTCAGGTATGTGGTGGTAGGGGAAGCTACAGGAAGGATACATGGTGTAGCGGTCATCTTTCCTGGCAATGAGCTATAGTGACAGTAGATAGGAGACAGGAAGAAGGATGGTGTTACGGCATGGTATCTTCCAGGAATGAGCCACCGAGAATGCTGTGAGATATGAAGGGTGGATGGTGTGGGGGATGCCTTTTTCCATGTAGAGAAAACAGGAAACAGCTCTTAAAGGCCCTGAGGTGGGGAGATTGACATGTTTTTGCCATGCTGTGACAGTATGCCTAGACACTAAGGATGCCACGAGAACGCAGTGTAATTAGAGGTCAGAGAGGGGGCTGGTGGTAGAAGATAGAGTGGCCACATTCAGGGTTTTTGCCTTTTGCCATGAATGCCATTGAAGGGTTTTCTGCGAGTGGGGTTTTTTCGTTTTGTTTGCACTGTCAAAAGGCTTCATTGGCTGCAATGTGGCAAAAGGGCCAGAAGGGGCTATAGTCATAAACCAGGTAGAGATGGCCAGGAGGAAGCCACCACCGTTGTGACCCAGGTGAGGGATGCGGGTGACTGAAGCGGGGTGGGAGCCGCTCAGGTGAAGAGAGGACGGTTGTTCGAATAAATGAGAACTGTATCCTTAACGATCCCTCACCAGCATCTTGACCCTTTTAGACGGTACCAGAATTAATATATTTGGAGCAGACCCATAACTCTCTCAAAACAAAGGAAAAGGTTATTGAGTTAAAATATGCATTCCTTCAGAAGTTGAGCCTCTGAGGTGTTTTGTTTTATTTTCCCAAAAACAGTGCAAATGCTTTTGAACCATACTGAATTGTGTTTTTTTAAATTAATTTTTTATTTTTTATAAACATATATTTTTATCCCCAGGGGTACAGGTCTGTGAATCACCAGGTTTACACACTTCACAGCACTCACCATAGCACATACCCTCCCCAATGTCCATAATCCCACCCCCTTCTCCCAAACCCCCTCCCCCCAGCAACCCTCAGTTTGTTTTGTGAGATTAAGAGTCACTTATGGTTTGTCTCCCTCCCAATCCCATCTTGTTTCATTTATTCTGATCCTACCCACTTAAGCGAAATAAGTCAAGCAGAGAAAGATAACTATCATATGATCTCCCTGAATTGTGTTTTGAAAAGCTGCTGTTCTCTTGGGGCGCCAGGGTAGCTCAGGCGGTTAAGCATCTGCCTTCGTCTCAGGTCATGATTCCAGGGTCCTCTCTCTCTCTCTCAAATAAATAAATAAAGTCTTTAAAAAAAAAAAAAAAGCTCCTGTCCCATGAAGCATGTATGTATTTACACCCGACTGTCACCTTTGTCATGCGACCAGGACTGCTAGGCAGTTTGCATCGCTCTTCGTGAACATCAATGTGACCTCTGAGCCCTATGAGGTGTCTGCGCTGTGGTTCTTGTGGTACGTGAAGCAGTGCGGAGGCACCACTCGGATATTCTCAGTCACCAACGGGGGCCAGGTATGGAGTGTCCGTTCTCAACCTGTAACTTCATTTGTGGTTCTGCCCTCACCAGTGTGAGGGCAGTGTGTGCCATCTTAATAGCCGCTCCCGTGTCTGGAAACGTGAGTGAATCTGAGACACGAATTTTTGAAAACATTTCAATGAATGTGCCCAAAACCAAAAGTTCTCCTTTCCTTTTCTTGTTCCTGGAGATGAATTCACAGCTTAAGAATGTTTCGTTTTGAACTAATTTGGTTTTGGGAATTCGGGTCCATCCTTTTGGGGGCCGGAGAGGTGGATAAAATTAGTTTAGCTCTGTGGGAGAAGCTGAGTTACTACGATCAACTGATTTTCAGAAACGTCTAGAACTGGTACTTAAAGTCATCTATGTTCCAGACAGGCTCCGTTCCGTAGTGCAATGTGTAGTATCTTTCTCCACCAAGTAAATAATTTCTCTCCTCAGAAGATCTTTGGAACACCCTAAGTTGTTCTTGTGGCCCTAAGAGATATTAGCCATTTGACCCTTAGCTTTAGCAAGTGTAGGACAGTTGCATCTTTGAGTTAGCTTTATACTTAGAAATTCCACATTACTTCTTTTGACTTGTATTTTACGCTCTAAGCTATTGTGATCAATATTTTGATGTTTATAGTCCTCATTGCCTGCCTTCTTCTATAGGAACGGAAATTTGTGGGTGGATCGGGTCAAGTGAGTGAACGGATAATGGAACGCCTCGGGAACAGAGTGAAGCTGAGGTGCCCTGTCACCTATGTGGACCAGTCAGGTGACAACATCATCATCGAGACGCTGAATCATGAAACTTACGAGGTAATTCAGCCTAGTCCCAAGGAACATATATTAAATAGGCCTTGTGTCTTCCGCAGCTTCTAACTAAATACCATCCAAGCAGTGGTGTAATTAATGCTAGTATGACCCCCAACTCTGTCTTCTAAATTACCATTTTTAGTTGACCTGCCTTGTTCTGTTGTGCTGCGTCACAGGGGCCTCATTTTATATGTGGTTACTGCTCGGTGTCATTCTAAATGATAAAATATGGTGTTTCTTCCCCTCTGTAAAGACTGAGACTCACACGTTTGAGGTGGTATTCTGTGTCTGTGTCTTTTAGTGTGGATACGTAATTAGTGCCATCCCGCCAACTTTGACTGCCAAGATCCACTTTAGACCTGAACTTCCATCGGAGAGAAACCAATTAATCCAACGTCTTCCGATGGGAGCCATCATTAAGTGCATGATGTATTACAAGGAGGCCTTTTGGAAGAAGAAGGGTAGGCTGCACCTGCTCATGTTTAAATTGTGTTAAGTGAAGGGACCACACTCTCTTTAGGGACCTTCTGGTAGACCCTGGCCAGAAAAAAGATGACAGAGATAAGTATTTTTAAATTGGTACAGAAAGGATCAGAAATCTCAATCTGTCCATCACTTTACAACCCCTGGTGCAACACAGAAGGACCCCAAGAGCCCTTGCTGTCAATGAAAGGGAAAGAAGAGATCCACCAAGTGGCAGGGGCACCATGACCCTGGTTCCTGGCATACGTCCTGCCCCTCTCTCTAAATGAGAGAGTGATGCAAAGGAGTACTGGGGGAAGAGCGCTGCTTTGAAGTCCCACCATCCTGGGCTTCGCTTGCTTACTAGCTGAGTGGCCTTGGCTGTGACACTTCACCACTCAGCATCAGTCTCCTTACCTCAAGTGGTGATAGTGAGACCTACTGTCAGGATGTGTGCAGCAACTAGCTGAGGCAGGGCCTGAGTGGATATGGCGGCTCTTGTTGGTAAACCTGGTCCTCAAAGGATTTCTTCCCCCGCTTCTTCCATGGGCTCCTCGGGGTGATTCCCTCTGACAAAAGCTTCTTTCCTTGTGTGCTGCAAGGCTCCGGGCCCTCAGTACCGTGTGAGCCATGCATTGGTCCTACATGACATTTATGTAGAGGTCATCAAGATAGGTCATTTTCCATGTGTCTGTTTGCAGACATCTTTGTGTAGTTAATGTATTTAATAAGGAAATATCTTCTAGGGTTGGGGCAAAGACTATTTGAGATTTGCCTTCCTCTTAGCAAAAGAGTTTTATACAGTGTATGTGTGTGTGTGTATCTGTGTGTGTATATACCTCTCTATATATCTATATATATAATTTTTTCCCTAAATCTTCGATGAGGTCCATGTCAATCTCCTCTTGATTTTTTTCCTTATTAAGATTACTGTGGTTGTATGATCATTGAGGATGAGGAAGCTCCAATTTCAATAACCCTGGACGACACCAAACCAGATGGATCGCTGCCCGCTATCATGGGGTATGTTAGAGCTGGGTGCTTCGCATTTCCTAAATTGTGTGGGCGTCTTGGTGTGGATGCTGGCAGAGCGTATGGACTTGAGCTCCAGCAATTGTAGATAACCCTATAGGAATATATCTTTTTCCGTACTTTAAACTGTTAATGTGTGGTATGTGGCACAGAACTCTGGGAAACTTTACAAAAACTGACGCTATTTCAACTTGTGCCTCTTTCTTTCTTTCCCCCGTGCAACTCTTGAGGACAGAGTGAAGGAAGCAGCTAGACAGGCGGTAAGGGTAGACAACCCTGCCCAGGGCCACAATGTCCACACTCATCTAGAATGAGAATTGACTATTTTATTCTGTAAAGCCTTTCAGAGTTAGGGTTTCTGGACCATTGGCTCTTCTCCATTCCAGACATCACTACACCACTAGTGTGAATACGTTGTTACCCAGGGTTATGAGACCGGTGACCAGTGAGGAGGTGCAGTTGGAGGTATAGCCAGGCCTCAAGTGGATGTCCCTTGTTGTGATCGGTCACACCCAGTTGTCCTTTGCTAGAGATGGTCCAGGGTTTGGTTCTGTGTCCAGAAGAGGAGAGCTCTCCCCTTGTCCTCCCAGCCCCCACTGCCCGCAGCTCCTCTGTTGCTGGGGGCCTAAAGGTCCAGACAACAAGCAGTGCTTTCACAAAGGAGTGGCTAAGGAGCGCCTCTGCCTTGGACCCTTTCTCAAAGCTCCACAAAGAAAAGAGCTGTTTATTCTCCCACGTGAGAGCAGAACAGCAGGGTTCTGTAAGAGCCAAGTGGCTTCCAGACAACGGCGGTTTTCCCCTTCCCCCTGGGGAGAGTCAAGCTCATGCACATTGCATCATCGAGGGGAAATTACAAAACCAGAGGCCGACCCATGACCCGGGACTTAGCAGGCGGCTCTACTGGACTGCCCATGAGTCGTCCTGTAAGCACGTCTCTGGCTGCGACCATCAGAACGAGCCCCAGCCTCCCTGGGAAGGGCGGTGCTCACAGCGCAATGAACTGAGGACCAGCTAGTCCTCTCCATCTCTAACCCCACTGGGCCAAAAAGGATACAGATTGTGGGGGCCATTTGCCATCACCTTCTGCGTGCCAGAGGAAAACAGAAGGTGGACATAGGGGTCTCAGGAGACCATCAAGACCAACCCAGCTGTGGCTGGAAGGGCACTGATGGTCTTCTTGCCCCGGGAGTTAGATGTTGTGGTTTCTGCCTTTCTGGGCTTTCTTCGGCTTTATTAGCCAGGATAGGCTTGGCACAAGTTTTCCAGATGAGAATGGGGTTATTTAGGTAGTTCCTAAAAAGTGATACTCTAATCTCCTCTATCTGGACCATTGCCTATGCCCTGCTCTTGCCTGCACACTGCCTGGTTTCCACCCTGCTCTTTGCTCTGGGCAAGGAAAGCCTTGAGGACAGGGGTGGTAATCATCCAGGCTGTGATTGTGATGACTGGCAACTACAGAGGACCGTGTACTTTAGAGTCACGAAATGTCCCCAACCCAAAGCAGCATGTTTCATTTCCTCAATAAAACCCCAGAGCAAGTTAAAGAATAGTTTTCTGTAGTTAGAGGTGGGTCAAAGGGGTTGTTGTTGCATTCTCGTTTTGAGATTTGGCAGGAATGGCCACCACGAACTGCCCTTTAGAGAAGGAGCTGTAAGAAGCACCCAAGATCGAAATCATTTAATGTTTCATCCGATATTGGTGATTTTCACTGAAGTCCTGTGTAAGACTCAAAATGACAGATTCTTGCATAAACTTAAAATTTAACCAGAATCATTACTAGTAAGCCGTAATGTAACAGTCTTAAATCAAGCAAAATTATGACTATATCCCATAGAGTTGATTAGTTCAAATTCCTTAGGTTATCCACAGATTCCTCCGAAATACTGTTCTCTGGGTTAACGCAAATTCATTGTGTAATCCTTGTTCTCCAGAATGATCTCAAGTGACAGACGGCTCTAAAGGAATTGCCAAACTGAGGAACCGTTTAATTTGGGTGTGAGGGAGAGGATGAAATATCTGTGTTCGGCTCTTGCATTCTCAGTCCTGATCTACTTGTCTTTTTGGCCTAGAACAAAGAAATATAAGTGTAAAACTTTCTCTAAATGGAGAAATAATTTCAGTGTCCTTTAGCTCATTGGGATTTGTGAATGCTTTCTAATAATAGTGTATGTAAGGACTTCTTGTCATGACTCAGTTCTTTAAAATATATATCCAATTAGTAATAATCAGTATTTACAGATTAATTATAACCAAGTTTTACTGAGTTGATAAATTTGCTAGGCCAGTTTCCTGGAAGCCAAGTTGGACATGGAGATTTGGGTGCAAGGGGTTCATTGGGGTGTGTGCCCTGGTCACTGCCTGTGAGGAAGAGAAGGAATCAGGATTGGGCAGAGCAAGAGGCTGGGCTCCAAGTGTTGTCCCAGCGGAGGTCTCCAAACCACAGGGAACTCTAGAACTGGGATCGCCCTTGATATAGGTATCATGACCTGAGGTGAAGGAGTGGACTTTGTTACCCACCGCACCCCAGAGCCGGTCATTCTGGGGAGAGGCAGGACCTGGAGCCAGGCAGCCCTCTTCTACAGAAGGCGGTGGCTGGGGAAGGGTCCAGCCCTGAGCTCGGAGTAATGAATGCTTGGTCCCGAAGAGGACTCTGGGGGGCCCATGATGGCATTCACTACAACTACATACTTCAGTTTGGTTTTCCAGCTTTTATCAAATTTTTGGCCGAAGGCAAAGTTCACTTACCAAGCTATCATTGAACGCAACATTAATTCAACTAACATTTGATTTCCAACTATATGCCAAGAGCCATGCTGAACTCTGGGGGTAAAACACTGAGTAGGAAGTGACCAGTTACTTAGGAGCCCGCAGCCTAGAGGGATTTGGGACACAGGCCGGTGGAAGGTAGCCTGACATTTGCTCTCATAGAGGGAAATAATGGGAGTGCGTGGGAGCGTTCATCAATGCTGAGTGGGTGGAGGCAGGAACATTTCAAAAAAGAGGAGGCAGCTCTTTCTGTCACCTAATTGTTCAAATGTAACCTCTCTCTGCAGTTTCATACTTGCCCGAAAAGCTGACCGACTCGCCAAGCTCCATAAGGAAATCAGGTAAGAAGTGACATCTGAAACGCATGTGAGAGCTTAGCTTCACCTTGTACCGGTCGCACTAACAACAGTATAATGGCATCTTGAAAAACGCCATGACTCACAAGTAGTCTTAAAATCCCAAAAAATCAACCTTTGGTCATCATTGCAACCTTTGTGTTACAAGTCCCCTTGACTCAGGGCTTGCCTGTATGCATAAATTAATTTAGGTTTATATACTTGTGTTTTGTACAGTGGTTGAGAGGTAGGGTTTCCCTGTAGGGTAGATGGAGAAAACTGATAGGAAACATTAGTAATGCAGAAAGCTTTAGAGGCTGAGTCCTGATCGCTTTGCGAGACCATTATCCCTTTTCCAAGGTTCTCTGACCTGTACTTTTTCCGAAGAGCAAAGCCATGCGTGTGGGTTTCAACCTGTTGCCGCTTGTGTACGTAGAAGTATCCTCTTTTGATTATCTAGGACACAGCTCTGACGTTCCCTTCTCCTGATAGCTTCCTAGTATAAAACAATCATTGTAGGACAGTGGCATTTGTTCTTCCTTTCTGCCTTTCTCTTTCTGCCTTGTTGCATTTGTTTTGTTTTGCCTTGGAATCCTTTCCTTTGTTCAGATAAAATCTTACCAGGAATTCTTAACCTGGAAACAGTCATTTGGCTGTTTCCAGAGCGGGGAAGTGTGCCCTGGAGGGTAGCCCTAAATCCTTTGTTAGCTTTTGAAGAGGACCAGGACACACACAGATGTACACTTCTCTCTGCACTTAATTAAACAATTAAGCAGCAGAGAGTTACTTTGATGACTTTGGTCAGGCTGCCGAAGTTTCAACATTTGCGCATGAATTTGTTTGTTTGAGCTACCTGGTTTGGGGGAGGAAACTGTTTGTCCATCTACTCACTCAAAAGAGGAAGAATTTGGGGGCCAGTGGCAGGGAATGGTTTGTCCAGGTGTCCACAGCTAGCTTGTGACAAGTCAGGAATAGTATCCAACGCAAACTTTTTTTTTTTTTCATTATGCCACACTAAGCTTGACATTTTCTTTTGGATTTCCTGCTTTCCCTCTTTATTAATAGTAAAATAAATACCAGCCTGGATGTAGACATTTGGTTATGATTCCACACGGTGGCTGAACTTTTCAAAAGTTTTTATAAGGCAAAACCCATAGAACTCCAAATGTGTCTTTGACTGGAGCAAGATTCCCAGAACGGGCTGCGTTGACATCTACCAGAGAATGTTTGGGAAATATGATTTGGTAGGTTAAGGGTGGGGCTTCAGTATTTTGTATTTCTTTTTAAAGATTTTTATTTATTTATTTGACAGAGAGAGATCACAAGTAGGCAGAGAGAGAGAGGAGGAGGCAGGCTCCCCGCTTGAGCAGAGAGCTTGATGCGGGGTCCGATCCCAGGACTCTGAGATCATGACCTGAGCCGAAGGCAGAGGCTTTAACCCGCTGAGCCATCCAGGCGCCCCAGTATTTTGTATTTTTTAACAAGCTTTTTATTTTTATTTATTTATTTTTTAAGATGTTATTTATTTGACACAGAGAGAGAGATCACAAGTAGGCAGAGAAGCAGGCAGAGAGAGGGGGAAGCAGGCTCCCCGCTAAGCAGAGAGCCTGATGCGGGGCTCGATCCCAGGACCCTGGGATCATGACCTGAGCCGAAGGCAGAGACTTTAACCCTCTGAGCCACCCAGGCGCCCCAACAAGCTTTTTAAATGATTATGATGAGCAGCCAGATTTAGAAACCAGTGAGTAAACACAAGTACAAGAGATTTCCACAGTGACCTCTTTTGACCATCATTTAAAATATGTTTTATTATTTTTAGAGCCCAACTAACATTTTTGATCACTTCATCACTAACATTTTTGATTTACCTAACTTTTCCAAATATTTTTACGTTTTAATGGGACGAAGGGATGGGGAAGATGACTTCCTAATGGATTTGTATGAACTCATCCTTGACTTACCTGATAACTATAAAGTACAGTAAATAATGACTTCCATTTCTATTGTAAGTGGCTTATTGTCCATGCATGAAAAATTAACTGCAAGGTAAGTTGACTGGATTTTAGATTTCATTCTGTTTTAATAAGGATTTTATCTCATGCCCGAAAATAAGCTCTAAGCATCATTAAACCTTTAGAATAATGATTATCCATATATTTGTTTTCTGATGGACTCTCAAATATTGGAATTCCCTTGTAACACCCACTTGAAGTAGGTAAGAATCTGTCCTCTCATCATAGAGTAGAAAAGAGGCTACTATCCCGAGGATGGATTTTTTTTTAAGATTTTATTTATTTATCTGACAGAGAGAGATCACAAGTAGGCAGAGAGGCAGGTAGAGAGAAAGGAAGGGAAGCAGGCTCCCTGCTGAGCAGAGAGCCCGATGTGGGACTCGATCCCAGGACCCTGAGATCATGACCTGAGCTGAAGGCAGCGGTGTAACCCACCGAGCCACCCAGGCGCCCCTGAGGATGGATTTTGATTCAGTACATTTTTATTGAGCCTCAGCCTCCTTATTTTTGACATAAGGGGCTTGGATTGGACAGAGAGAGACAGAGGCAGACAGTAGTCTGGAAACTTCTTCCAGTTCTGCCTTTCCTTTATGGTTATTCATCTGCAGTAGGAACTGCTCCTTTAAGGAAACCCAACTTTTCTTGTTTGTACTGAAACTTACAGAGCTACCTAAATGTTCTAGGACATTACCCCACCAGTAGCCTTTTGTCTCTGAAAACCTTCCATGGGAACACAGTGGTAATTAGCTAATTGCCACCAAGTTTATGATTTCACTTCCTGTTCCTGATTTTACACTGCAGCTCCATGAAATGAAAGTTGTGGGAATTCTATAAATGGCCTAAATGTGAGCATTTGGACAAATTTATAAGGTTAGATTTTTGTCTCACATCATTCAGAGAAATGGAGGACGTGTTTTAAAAATGTTTTCTAATGGAATCAGCAATTTAAAATCATTTCTAAAAACCTCTGTTTCTTTTATTACTTGTAAATACAACCTTCGCACCCCTCCTTTACCCCCTCTTCTCGTTTTTGGCCATTTGTCCCCTCACCTTTCAGAACTTGCCTTTCAGATTCGAGGTAAACCCTGCACCACATTTTTTAGCACATTTTCCCCCCAGTTGCTCATTAGCTCATAACAAATACTTCGGAACAGTTTCAGTGTTGAAACTATATAAGGATTAAAGTAGGTAAATACCAAAGCATATAACTGGCCCAGTGTGAACGTGTTCAAACAAATCCTGAAATTGAACCATTTATTTTGAAAAGGGGGTGATTTTAGTAAATTAGCACTTTTTAATTTCCCCAAGAGTGGTTGTGAGTTTAAAAATACCTGTTTCAAGGAGCGTTTAGATCAGTGAGTTACTGTTTTATTTTTTAAGCTCTACCACATGTCATGAGCTGTGATAGTCATTTACATAATGAATTATGAGGGTAGCCAAAGACTGACTGAGGTAACATCGTGTAGCACATTCCCTGGAAGTACTGTAGACCATTCTGTCACATGCCTGATGACTAGAGTAGAATGACTGGAGGCCTCTCATGGTGTGGCATATTTTATGTCATACTTAAAAGATTAAATGAGCTTCAGGTAAAACATAAGTAGAGGATAGTTAAAAGATACTGTCATGTGGACTATGGACTCCTAAAAGGGATTATTCTAGAATTCTATGTGTTCCAGAAAAGTGACTTAGCATCATTTCCTCTATACCGAGTGTACTTCATCGAATCTTATTTTCCCCATTTGAATCTTGAATAGATAGGATATTGGGTAGTAAAAGAGGCAAAACTGTAGAAGGAAAATTCTGTTGCATCTTCAAATCAGATGACCGTATTGAGGCATAGAGCATTGACCCGAGTGCAGAGATTCATGGAACTGTTCATGTTGTGTAGTTACCATTGATTTTAGATTTTCCTTAATACATCTGGTTCATGGGCGAGAGCCAATGATAATGAGTAAACTCACTGTGTTTATTCTCTACTCCTCGGTTATTATTTCCTTAACATTTTTTAAATTCTTCTTTACAGGAAGAAGAAGATCTGTGAGCTCTATGCCAAAGTATTAGGATCCCAAGAAGCTTTACAAGTAAGAAACCCTCAGCTTTAATCCTTGGAAGGTTCTGCTCTGTTTGCTCTACGTGGTAAAGCAAAGCAGAGTCTGGTTTCCTGACAGTCTTACGAAGAGAATCTTATGAAAGGATATGCTTACTGGAGGATTAACTTTAGTCACAGAAAGGCCAATGAAAGCTGCCATCAGGTGCATGCAGTTTCTGATGCAGCAGTTCCTTGGGCTGTTTTCGTGTTCCCTGGATAACTGGCAGCCAATTGCAATCAGGGCCTGGAGTCACAGGTATTTCCGGGGTGGGTGAGATCAGTTCCAGAACAGAGGTCCTGCCCTCCCATCAAAACCAACTGACTGCTCTGAAGCAAAATCCCAAATATATCCTTGTTTGTTGGTGAGCGCACTCTAGCGTATGCTCGACCGGATGGGCAGAATCTAGACTCTCTCACGTCAAAGCCACACTAATGGATTTCTCCATTTGTACAGTTCATTCACAGCTCACGTAGGAATTCCAGTGCTTTCAGTCCACCACCGAAAGGGATGATGGGAATGAAATTCTATCTGAAGCTGCTATTAGCTAGCTGGGGGCTCTTTCAGGGGATTACCTCTGAACTGTTCAAACAATAAACTCACAGACTCCCTTAGGGAAGAACTCAGAGAAGGTTCTCTCATGTCTCTTAGAAACCATTATTCATCTCAGATTGTCCCCATTTTACCAGGGTTCCCATCATTCACTTTCCCAGCTCAGAGAAATGGCTCCTAAAAAAGCCTTTCTCAGACACTATACTTACTTTTTTTTTTTTAAGATTTTGTTTATTTATTCTAGAGATAGTGAGAGAGGGGTTTGTGCAGATGGGTGGAGGAGAAGGGAGAGAAGGACAAGCAGACTCTGCACTGTGTATAGCACCTCATGCGGGGCTCCATCCGAGGACCCCAAGATCATGACCTGAGCCGAAATCAAGAGTCAGACCCCCAATTGACTGAGCCACCCAGGCACTCCTGCATTGTGTTTATCTTATGCCTCCTCCCTTCCACCTTTTTTTTTTCAGCTGTAGTAGATGGGGAAGTAAAGTATGTTAGTTTAGAGAATCCAGAGATTTGAGCAGGCCTTTCCAGAATCTCATTGTTGCTGGGGCTTCCCGTAGACTTAGACTAAAGATTTCAGAGTCTGCATGGCAGCGCCCTCTCTCCCAGATGCTGGAATATTCCATGCCTTCCCTCATCAAGAGGTCAAAAAAGTCAAAGTATACATCTTTTGTCACTTGATACCTCCTTGAAGGCCATTTACTTGGTATGGTCCTGTTTCCCCTTAAAAAGAAAAACAGGGCCATCTTTATTTTAACGTAAACTTTTGTTATAAAACACACAAGAGCCTTCATGGTTGACCGGTAGTGTTTCAGTTTTGTCTTTCCTTTGGAATTCTCTCCTTACTAAATGCAGCCGGTGCATTACGAAGAGAAGAACTGGTGCGAGGAACAGTACTCCGGGGGCTGCTACACTGCCTACTTCCCCCCCGGGATCATGACGCATTATGGCAGGTATGACCCAGACACCATCCTGATTATTCCAAGACATGCACCAACCTTTTTTTCTTTTAAAGATTTATTTGTCACCGAGAGAGAGCGCGCGTGTGTGCACAAGTAGGGGGAGCGCCAGACAGAGGGAGAAGGAGACTCCCTCCCGAGCAGGGAGCCCAATGTGGGACTCGATCCCAGGACCTCGGGATCATCACCCGAGCCGAAGGCAGATGCTTAACCTTCTGAGCCACCCAGGCGCCCGTCATGCACCACATAAATTCATAAGCAAAGTTTGGGGGAAATTATAGAAATAGTAGTCAGCATTCCAATTTCAAATGCCCCGTAGTTAGTGTGTAGATTTCTGGGTGTCCATAGGAGAATCAAGATGCTGGTACGTAGGAGCTTAGCCATCAGCACACAGAACAATAGCAGAGCGCCGGTGAGGATTTCAGATGTCAGTGCTCCCACTGTCAGTGCTCCATATGAGCACTCTGCAAGCTGCCATGTCCTCCCACTGGCTTTCTTGAGCCCGATGAGACATCGAGTATCACGCGACTACCCTAGGCTTCTGGGTGCCCATCTCTGCCTACAGACGTTGGCTGCAGACATCTCACTACAGCCACTCGTCTTCAGCAGAGCTGTCCCTTCCGTGGACAGCTACCCTGTGAGGAGGGGATCTCTGCATGGATTCGGGGAAGCCCAAAGACAGAGCTTCCTGCTGAATGTCTGCAATTCCTGATGGCCTTCCCAGCCCCCATGCCATTATCCAAGTGAGGGGCATGGGGAGAGGCGTTTGGGCATAAGCGTGTCACTGGGTAACGTCCGTGGCAGGCTACCTTCCATCAGGTTCCCAGAGGAGCTGAGCTAGAACGTTACCTCCAGCTCACGTGTGTCCACAGAGAAAGAGGGACTTGTTCACTAAGATTTTTCTTTGTTTTTAATATATTGAATCAAATAGTCTTTTTGTTAGTGATAACGGGATTGATGAACTAGAATAGTTCGGAAGGCAGAGTAGAAGCCCAGAAGTGGAAACTAGAATCAAGGACAGGTGAAACCAGAGATTTCTGAATTGGAAAAAGGCGAGAAGACCTTGCGGGTACAGGGTGTGTCACTCGGGAGAGTGGATGAGAATGGCTGCAGACGTGGTCGGTTTCAAAGCTGATGAGCTAAGAGGGGACACTTGCCCATTCAGCCCAGTCCTTCTGTGGTTTTCTTTGCCAAGACCTCTTTGGAAGGGAAGGCCCATTTCCCTGTCCTCAGCCAGTCTCCACATAAATTCACAAAAGCTAACTGTACAGACATGGTTATTTTAAGACAGACAGACTTCTAATCCCTTGGGTCTGTCCTTTGCTGGAAATCATTTCTTCTTCCTGTCTTCCCATTCACCACTGTGTTTCCTCCTGATACCCTGGGAGTGCCTGCTTGGCTCGAGTCTGCTGCTGGATCCCCTCTTGTGAAGACTGCACCCCTTTGGAAAAATGGTGTTGGGAGTAGAATGGACTACAAACAGGAAACCTACAGCCAAGAAATATGATTATAGATTTCATGTGTGTTCTTGTTTTCTGATCCTAGCTGGCTAGGAAAAGGCCAGTGTCACCGTTAGTGACTAATGATCTGACAGCCCAATTCTCTCTGGCTTGAAAGTTCATATCCCTGGGCATAGGCCTAGGGAACAGGGAGGGGCCTTTCACCTTTGGCTTAGCCACACAGGAGTTTTGGAAATGATCTGAGTTGCGCGGTCTTATCTAGGGTAAATAAGGGCAGCAGTGGGCTCAGTGACCTTCTGCGCCTTCCCAAGTAACTGTACGTGACCTCTCTGTTCTTTCAAAGGGTCATTCGCCAACCGGTTGGCAGGATTTACTTTGCTGGCACAGAGACAGCTACACACTGGAGCGGTTACATGGAAGGGGCAGTAGAAGCCGGTGAACGGGCGGCTAGAGAGGTAAGGCAGGGGAGACATCACTGTTGCCTGAGGCCGGTGGTGGTTTTGGCATCGGGCCTTTCTGGCTCTTGACACAGATAAATGAGCACATCCACTTCTCTGCCACTCCCTCCACTCCTGCGGGGGCTCCTTGATGGCACGTGGGGCCAAGTCCGTGGGGACTTTAGAAGCTCACTTTGTAACACCATGGTCACTTTCTTGTAGGTCTTGAATGCTTTGGGGAAGGTGGCCAAAAAAGACATAAGAGTCCAGGAACCTGAATCAAAGGTGAGTTTCGTGGCTTCCTCTCCATGGGCCAGTGATCGAATTTTATAAAGCTCTTGACTCTCATCTTCTAGCTCTTAAGGTCATTGTGGATGCCACTGTCAGGTGTATGTCTGCGTGCGGGCCTGGCGGATATGTTCTGCCTGCCCTTGTCCAGGCGAACGAGAGTTGCTCTGCTAACGCTGTCTGCTCATCCATCCAGGATGTTCCAGCTATGGAGATCACCCACACCTTCTGGGAGAGGAACCTCCCTTCCGTGGCAGGCCTACTGAAGATCATTGGCTTCTCCACATCAGTCACCGCCCTGTGGATTGTGGCGTACAAATTCAGGCTGCTGACACGATCTTGAGGTTTCGGCCTCACGCTTTCTGCTTACTATTTTCCCAGCATCATCAAAAGCAAAATGTTGGCAAAGGCCGTATCATTGGACCATCTTTAAATGCACTGGTTTTCACCCTTAAGTTTAGTCTCAGTTGGTGTCAACGTAAGAACCACCCAAAGAATCACCTCGTTAATTTCAGTAAGATCAAAGCTCCATCACATTCTTTGCCTTGTGTCATCTAACTTGTGTTGGCTGGTAGAATAAAACCTTGTGACCAGCTCCCTAATTTAAAGATATGTGATTGAAATGCTGATGAGAAACAATTTCTGTGTCCTGTTTTGCTCTTTTATAACTGAAATGCCGAATAATTGCAGAAATGAAGCGGTTCGCTTTCTCTTTGTAGAGGTTGAATAGGAGGCGACCCAGCCTGAGACCGTCCTTTTCACTTCTTGGGAAACGGGGAAGCGTGGGTCCAGAGCCAAGAGGTGGGGCTGAGCCTGGGGATGAGCAGCTCCCCCTTTGGAGGAGTCAGTGAAAGAGAAATGAAAACAATGGAGGTGTAGACCATTGAGGGACATCTTATGGGTCGTCCTGGCCACTTCTTCCTGTGAAGTCTCTAGACATCTAGTCTGATGTTTCAGGCGACTTGCTGTGACTTGTGGGGTAGCTCCCCAGGAAAATAGAGCAGACTAGTGGTGGGACTGTCCCCCAGAAGGCTTCCTGGTGAGCGCTGCAGGAGACTGAATATAGTAGGCATTTTCTCTTCCTCTTGGAAGATGGCTAGACAGCACGATAACCTCCTCTGCCGACTTAAAAAAAGTACTTTCATTTTTTCAGGTAGACCCTGGCTGTCTGAAGGCCCCTAGTGGTGTATTTTTTTTCTTTTTTCCTAAGACCACAGTAGAATTAAGCAGATCCTTTAACTTGAATGACGGAGTTACCTTTGAGTAAATATTAACATGCTGATCTCTTTCAAACAGGAACTGAAATACACATGATAAATTCTGATTGCTATTTGTTGAGACTATCAAATAGAGAAAGGAAACTGGGGCTTTATATTATAATCTCACTGACTTTAGTTATTAAGTTTATAACAGACATGAAATTGAGTGGTTTTAATATGAAGACTGAGTTCTCTATTTTAGGAGTAATGTGCACCCAGAGCAGTGCCCACCTCATTCTGGCCTTCACCATTTAAAAAACTCAGATTTCTTAAAGCCCCCTCCAGAGGTTTCAGCATCTAGGGGAAAAAGTCAACACCAGTGTGATCAAAGACAGTTGACAAGGCTCAGTGGACTTGGGTTCACAGGTGGATACAGAATTCACCTTACCCCATATCATTGATGAATGAGGCATTTCATTTTAGAAGAAGTTTCTAGATAGCTGAAGTTTACTCTATTGTGGACCAAAAATTTTACATACAAATGTTGCTGGGTATACTTCCACACATTATTCAATAAGATTCGTTCCAGTTTACCTTTTTTAATTAATCAGGTCAATCCTTATGTGTCTTGATCATTTTATACTTTTATAAGAGAGTGATAGATACCATTGTGTATGCACCTCTACTGAATGTCACATGATTGTTTTATAGCTGGTGAATGTACTGCTTCTTCTCTCATACTACTCTTCCTATTTTCAGGATTTTCATACCCTTATTATCTCCTAATACCTCTTAACCTAATCTCCTATCTTCTACTGAATGAGAATTAAAGATTTCCAGGGAAAATCAACCCAAGTTTATTACATAATTAACCTTATTAATTCACAAATCTCTGGACCCTGATAATGAGGGCTTAAGGTTTCCAGTTTTGCCTATCCTAAGAGCAAAGAGCAGGATTTTTCTGCCACTCTTTACTTTGTAAATTGAAAAGTGTTTTGGCCAACTAGGAGTTTGGGTAATATCTTGGATATGCTCCAGTCCATAAGGAGTTGGTGCCTATTATATCAAACTGCTCAGAGAAATCACAGCCCTGATCTATTTCAGTTGTTTCTGTTCACTTACTGATTAACTTTGTTCTGACACACCTTTTGGGAAATGCTGACTTCAACTTCTTAACTGGCAGCAGTTTTAACAGTAAGGAGGTTGTTAACATTATCTGTATTTAATGCTGAAGGACTCCTGAGTACGTAATTTACCCTCCTTTCACACTTTTTAGAAAACCAATAATTTACCTAAATGAGATCAGCCCCATTAAACTGTTGATTAAACTGTAGATCGAGCTTAAAAATGAATGCTATTCCAGGTGTGCTGAGATGCGAAATCAGAGCTGAGAACTCCCACCATTTTATTTGTCCACCACCAAGATCCTATAGGTCTTTCTTTCCACCCCAAGAAACTAGAGGCAGTTTAAGCAGCTGATAGAGCCTGGCATCTGCTTCAAAGTCCTGAAGGCTGCGTGGGCCTCACTCCACAGTAAGGTCGAGAATTAAACTTAAAAAGGTAACCTTTTTGTGACAACTGTTAAAGAAGGTCTTGAACCGCACTGAAGAGAAAATACCGAAGGATCGTGAACTGTTTAGTTTGATTGTGAACTTGGTGCCTAGTGTTCTGTCTGAAATGTGCCCCAGTGCTACATGTGGGAGTATGCATATGTGTGTGTTTTGCTGTTGAAGTAATGATTTTGCCCGTATGGTACTGTTTTGTTTGTTAATAAAGTGCACTACCATCCCTGACGCAGAACTGGCTCCTCTTTTTAGTCAGTAAGGGATGGGCTTACAAGGCTACCTCGTACTGACTCCCAATTTCTCACAGTTCCCTTTGACTTTCACATTCTATCAGAGTTTCCTGGGAGCTGATCAAATGCTAGAATATTGTGTTCCTGACTGGGTCACAATCAGTGTGGAGTCTAATGGCAGCTTTCTCACCCAAGGAGCTTCTGATGCCTTGAGCCAATCACTGTGGCTCTGTGTCAGTTTCCCCATCTGGAAGAGGGTGGGTTGCACCCAATGACATCTAAGATTTGTTTCAGGTCATCATCAAGGGATTTATACATTTGTTGCCAGCACTCTGGTAACATTTCGGCCTCTACTGGTATGGCAGAGGCAAAGTCACCCTCTGTCTTGGTTCATTCCTTTTCTTAGATTGGATTCCCTGGAAACAAACAAGATTGGAGAATAGGGGCAGAAGCTATTGGGGATGGCTCTCAGGAAATACAGCTCAGGGGGGTGAGCAAGGCAAGAGTGGGCAGGAGTTGACCTACTAAGCAGTTGCAGCTGAGGCCTCAGCAGATCCTAAGGGGGGAGCTAGGACGGCCCTTCAGAATTGGTCCCCTCTGAAACAAGGGATAGGGCCTCTATCCCTTCCTTAGCTGCCCTCTGAGAACTGGTGTTGCCTTGGGTTGGGTGAGGCAAGTCCAAGGACCATTCCTAGTGAGGAACTTCAGTGAACTGAGATCAGCCTGTATTCCCAGTAGCTGTGGGATCCAGGGAGAGGCACCCACAGTATCCACTTACTCCCCAGGAGAATACAGTTGCCCTTTGTCATGTATGAAACTTGAACTTGAGCTTTGGTTTTACAGATAGAATGGAGTTATCTCCATGAGCCTATCCTTGTTAGATAAGGGAACTGCTTTTAGAAGGTTGTACTTCTGTGCTAGTTAGGTGGAAGAAAAAACCAAAATTGGAAGAAACTCTAGAAAAGCTTCAATCTCTATCCCAATGAAGAAGTCCCTTCAACAGGTTGCTAACAGATCAAGGTAGGGGGATGTGAACTTATGAGCAGGAGTCCCAAATCGGATGTTCTCAGGAGTGACGCAGCTGCAAATGAACAGCAGTAGGTATGACGCCTTAGGGAACAGTGGGGATTGTGGCTGACCTGGTCAATACCTGCCTCTCTCGGAAGTATCAATATTCAAAGTGCTTTAAAAGATTGTTAACTGATGAAAACGTGTTGAGGCTTTGCTCACAATTGTCAAAATTTTTCTGAAGTCTCTGATAAGTAAGACAAGGCTCGGTTTTACTTCACTGAAATGACAGATTGTTTTAGGATGCCTTTGATTTTCTGCGAAATGGCACCAAGACCAGCAACTATTCTGTAAAACTATTCAGAACAGGGAAGAGAGGCTGGTTTTAGAAGAGCAAAAAGACAAGGGGGAAAAGCACTCCTCCCGACTCCCTCTTAGACCAGAAATCTCTCTCAAGAGCTAACCCTTCCCTCAGCCCACCCCGGGCAATGCTTATCTCCAGCCCTGTCAATGCTGTGATTGACAAGAACAGTGCCACACTTTATTGGAAAAATCACATCTTGGCAGTGAGATAGAACTCAGCTCTTCCGTCAGCGTTCCACCTGCGCTGACTACAGTATAATTTTAGTAAACAGGACATCAACATTGGATGGGTTTTTAAAACTATGAAGCTGCTGTCCGCTTTATACCAAGGTGGTGGGGAAAGTGTCAAGTATGTCTGTTAACCTGAAGGGGCCGGCTGAGACATCAGAGGAACAGACAGTCACTCAACACATGATTACTGGGCACCTACTATGTGTTGGGAGGCACCGCGCTGGGATTCAGCAGTGAACAAGACAGAGCCCACCTTGTAGAGCACAAAGTCTAGTGTAGAAGCCAAGGAACATGTTCACTGTGAATCTGGTCCGTGCTGTGACAGAAAAACATAGGATATATGACTGCAGGGGAAGTGTTCTGGGGGGACATGAGATTTAAGGGGAAGTTTCTAGGATCTGCCTGAAGCCTTTTTAAGTGTCACTGTGTGGCAACTGAGTGAGAACACTGCATCCGGCCGAGAAAGGAAGTACAAAATAACAAGATGGAGTCCTAGTCTATTTGCGCTGTCAACAGAACACCGTAAACTGGGTGGCTTGTCTACAGCAGAAATTTATTTCTCACAGTTCTGGAGGCTGGAAGTCAAAGATCAAGTCTCCATCAGATTTGGTGTCCAGTAAGAGCCCACTTTCTGGTACCCAGATGATGCCTTTTCACTGTGTCCCTTTATGGTAGGAGGGAGTCTCTGTGGCTTCCTTTGTAAGAACACTAATCCCATTCCTGAGGGCTCCACCCTCCTGACCCATGCACCTCCCAAAGGTCCCGCCTTCTAATGCCATCAGCATGAGGGCTAGAATTTCAACAAGAATTTTATGGGGAAAAGCATCCAGTCCCTGGCAGACAGCATGGCGAAAAGGGTAAAGAAAATCACAACCAGCAACCTCGATAAATGCTGAATGTCAAGTCCCATTTACCCCATGGACCACTGTTCACTACCGAGGCCTTCTCTGCGCCCCCCCCCGCCCGCATCTGTATTAACTAGAACTCTCTTCCAGCCCCCTGTGCGCAGGGGCCGCCTAAATTTGTTTTAAAAGAGTGCCATCTTCTGGCCAAATACTGCTGTTTCAATGGAAAGCCTAAAGTATTCAAGAGTTTCATTCTTGGGGACTAAGTGTCACCTCCAGACACACTTACGTGTCTGTGCTCTCTTACTTCCCAATTGCTACCTGGATCAGAAATATTTAGTATTTAATATCCACAGCCTTTCTTCTGCCCAAAAGCCCCAGAAAGATTGTTTTGTTATGTTGGTTGTTTGGCTTCTACTGTGTCTGTCTGGGTACTGGGTGAGGAAAATGTGTGGGAGCCAAGAAAGAGGTGGAAGGAATTACTTTTACCTCAGTTAGAGCAGGGACCTAATCCAGGAAAAGCAGGAGAGAGCGGCTTGGGGGAGGGGGTGGAAGAGAAAAAGTTCTAGAAAGTCAACTTGGAGCTCTGGAATGTAGCTGGAGAAAAAGGGTTTGCAAAAGCTACCTTGACCACCTAGGAACGCAGAAGGTGAGGAGGGTCTTTAAGAAGTCTGGCTAAGAGTCGTGTGGTGCAGTGAGTACTTTGGGGGGCTAAATTGTGTTTCTTTCAGATACTATATTGTACTGGGACCACCTTAGAAGTCCTCCAAACAGCCTATATTATTCAAGGCTATATAAATTCAGAGAACATATGGCTAATAGTGCCTGGCATCCTGAACTGTGCCTGAATGCTGTGGTTTCAGTTCATGGGATCTCAGACAAACTGAAGACAAGGACCTCAGCAACCATGCCCTGGAAAGTCCACATCGAGCTGGTAAACTGTGTATCCCAGGCTGGATATATGCTAAATAGGCCTCACGGGGAATTTGATTTATATTGAGAAAGAGAGGTCTGCTTATGCATCCTGTGCCCTTACCTGACTACCACGGACCATTGTGTCAGCATCAACCAGGGAACATGGGAGGTGTGGACGTGGGGCCCTTAGGTGGGCCCAAAGAGGCTATGTGAGATGGCCTTTATATTTTTCAGAGTAGGCCCTAGTGTGCCTCCTTAAGCCAAGTTCACTGGGAGGTGGTGGGGGTGGGGTCCATGGAGACAGGCTAAAGGCAGGATCAGCTTCTCTGACAAACCAACCACCTTCGTTATGACTGCCCTTTTAATCCTGCCGGCTGTATTAGTTTCCTATCCTTCCTATCCCAAATGAACACAAATTCAGTGGCTTAAAACAACACGAACTCAAGATCTTATAGCTCCAGAGGTCAAAAGTCTGAAATGAGTCTTACAGGGTTAAAATTAAAAGGTCAATAGAGCTGATTCCTTCTGGAAGCTTCAGGGGAGAATCTATTCCTTGCCTTTTGCAGCATCTAGAGGTTGCTGGCATGTTTGGCGGGTGCCAGATCACTCCGGTCTCTTGCTACCACAGACCCATCACCTCTTCCTCAACTTTCGTCCTCCCGACTCCCTCTTTCTTTTTTTATGATTTCACTTATTCATTTGACAGAAAGACAGAGAGAGAGAATGAGAGGGGAGGAGGTCAGAGGGAGAAGCAGACTCCCTACTGAGCAGGAAGCCAGATGCGGGACTCGATCCCGAGACTCTGGGATCATGACCGGAGCCAAAGGCAGTCGCTCAACCAGGCGCCCCCGACTCCCTCTTAAGGAGGATACTTGTGTTAATAATTGGGCACACTTCATCTGTACCCCAATGATCATAGCAGCTGTGGCCACAATCGCCAAACTGTGGAAAGAGTTAAGATGCCCTTCAACAGACAAAGGGATAAAGAAGATATGATCCATACATACAATGGAATAGTCTGCCTCCATCAGAAAGGATGAATACCCAACTTTTGTATCGACATGGACAGGACTGAAAGAGATTATGCTGAGAGAGTCAATTATTATATGGTTTCACTTACTTGTGGAGCATAAGAAATAACATGGAAAACATTGGGAGATGGAGACGAGAAGGGAGTTGGGGGAAATTGGAATGGGAGACGAACCATGAGAGACTCTGGACTCAGAAACAAATGGAGGGTTTTGGAGGGGAGGTGGGGAGGGGGTTGGGTGAACCTGGTGGTGGGTATTATGGAGGGTACGTATTCATGGAGCACTGGGAGTGGTGCATAAACAATGAATCTTGGAACACTGAAAAAAATTTTAATTTAATGAATAAACAAACAAATAAATAAACAAACAAATAAATAAATAATTGGGTCCTGTGTAGTCTCCCCATTTTACAATCCTTAACTTAATCATATCTGCAGGGTCCCTTTTGCCATGGAAGATAATATATTCCTCGCTCCGGGGGTAGGACACGAACGTCTTTGTTAGGGTCATTGTTCAGTCTACAGCATGGACCGTAATGCTCTTCAAAACCAAGAATTAAATGCCAGCATTGCTCAGTCCTCAGATTCCTGCTCTTTGGGGGGCCTGAATCTGGAGCAGCAAGTAGAATGTTGAATGATTTAAGAACAAATGAGCTCTCTCCTGCTTCCCCGAATGCCGTCCCCCACCCCCCTGCCCCACTCCACCACACATACATCTGAGGAGAGCCATTTCTTGGTTTTGTCCTTTAGGTACAAAAAGGCTGGAAAAACTGTGATCCTCAGAAGCAAAGGTATTTGTCTCAGATAAGCACAAAAGCAGGCCCCAGTGTTGCCCCTTCCATGAACGACAAAACAGAAATTCTTCTAAACCAAGTTCCTTCAGACTCTGAGTACATGACTGAGTACTGGACCCTTATAGAAACCTTGTTGGTCCTCCCTTCAGGTAGTAGGACCTCAGAGTAAAAGTATCCTACCAGGCACCTGTCAACCGGTCACCTCCCAAAAGACGAGGCAATGTGCTGCTCAAGCAAAGCTAAGTTTATTAGACTTGCTGCTGTGAGGAAGGCCATCATATCAGCAGTGTTCGCAGTGTCCTCAAAGCAAAGCGATTAGGGCAGGGTTTATAGGCTTCTAGGGTGTTCGACTTGGGCTGGGTGATTCTTAAGGCTGATCTTGCAAGGTAGAAGACTGGTTAGGAGGGACGACTGGGTGGCTCAGTTCATCAAGTGTCTGCCTTGGGCTCAGGTCATGATCCTGGGGTCTTGGGATCAAGCCCCACGTCGGACTCCCTGCTTATCTGGAAGCTGGCTTCTTCCTTTCCCCCAGGCTCATGTCCTCTCTCTGGCTCTCTCACTCTCCAATAAATTTATATTTTTAAAGAAGGCTTGTTGGGATTGGCAGTCTATGACATCATAGTTTAAAATGGTTAGGCACAGTGAGGTCCGTGTCTTTGAAACGAGTCTTGACAAGCAAGCTGTTAGTCTGGAGAGATAGGCTATTGCTGGCAGTTCAAAGTTTTGTATCCCAGGAACAAGTCTTTCCTGGGACAAGATGCCAAGTTGTTTTGACTGGTTCTTGTATGGTTCAGCTCGGGGCCAGGAAAGCATGTTGGTTTCAGTTCTTAGATGTAATGCAGCACTGAGCATACTCAGGATTGCGACACACACATGTTGATTTCTTGGCCTTGAGAACTGTCTTTAGAAACTGATTCTTCGGTAGCACCTGGGTGGCTCACTGGGTTAAAGCCTCTGCCTTCAGCTCAGGCCATGATCTCGGGGTCCTGGGATCAAGCCCCACATCCGGCTCTCTGCTCAGTGGGAAGCCTGCTTCCCCGTCTCTCTCTCTGCCGGCCTCTCTGCCTCCTTGTGATCTCTGTCTGTCAAATAAATAAATAAAATCTTTTTAAAAAAGGAACCGATTCCTTGTAAAGTCATCCTCCTTTGCTGACGAGCATGCGTGTTAAGAGCTGGGTCTCTGGGGTCAACTGGGTTTGAATCTTGGTACCTGAAAATGCTTTTTCTCACCTGCTCCATGGAGCTCTTCAGTGGTTTGAAGCATTCATTAGGATAATGTGAGTGAAGGCTGTTAGTAACGTTACATGGTAGTCTTAAGAAGAAAAAGAAGATTCAACATCACAGTTTGTAGTCTATGAGGACTCCAGCTTCAAAAATACACCTCGAATTACTTCTTTCCTCAACTATCATCTCTGGTTATTTCCTGCCCAAATGTCCAGGTGTCTCTTTTATCATACCACTTGAGTAGCCCGAGTAGTCTTTTCAAAAATGCAAGTCTGGTCCTGTCAGTTGGGACTCAAGTCCCTCCAATGGCTGCTGGTTGCACTTTGGGTAAGACCACATATGGCGGCACAGAAGGCTCTTTCTGCTCTCTTCCCTCCCTGCCTGCTTCCATGCCTCAAGGCACTTTTCTTTCCCTTAGAAACTTCCAGCCATCTAGCTTTGCTTATAAATCCTCAGATATATCCAGTCCTTTTCTGTCTCAGCTCCCTCTCTCTAGAAAGTTCTTTGATGCCGTCTTCACTTGGCTAAATCGTTTGGATCACTGATGATGTATCATTTCCTCAATGATGCCTTTCCTGACAATCCCTTTGTCACAAATCGTTCTTCAGCATAATCTCTCATCATTGTCTTTCCCTCCCTAAAGCTTTGAAATCACTCATGTGTTTAACTGATGTTTAGTCTCTCCCCCAGTGATAGGCCCCACCACAAATGGGGTGTATGTGTGCAAGGACCTGGGGGCCATCAACCCTCTGGGCAGAGGGACGGGGTCTTGGGTGGCCAGAGCCCCCAAGCTACTCACTTCCAGGCATGGAGTGACCTTAGCCATTTACCCAGTATGCCACACAGGTGCAATCATTCCTCCCACAACCCATAACCATATCATTTGTGAAAAGCACTGGCTTAAGCCAGTATTTTTGGCACACATCAAGATATAAGCAAGCAAGGATCAAGAATCATCATTAATATTCACATTTTTATCCTAAGCAACATCACTTGCAGGAGAAAAATTAAAACCCACTGTCATTTCCCTGGACCACAGTTTCATATGGTTCCTGGCATCATCATGGTAATGACATAGCTTCAAACGTATCCAGCCACAAACTCAAGTTTGCCGCTCTTTAATTATTTTACTTCCAATGCAACATGCCCTCAAAAGAAGGAATTTAAATGAGCCAATTAGTAACCGGAGGTCAGTCTGGAAGAAATAATTGACAGGAGCAGGCCTCAGATCTCACCAGGGCTCCTTGGATTTAAATTGGAATCTAAGAGCGAAGCATTTATTCATTATTTATTTCCCTCGATCATTTATGACATGCCCAGTCCTGAGGGGAAGCTGGGTATCCAGCTGAAATACAAAATTAACAAATTAAAATTAACAAGCACAGAAAGGAACAAATCCAATCTCACCCCCCGCTTGCTTCGAGGGCTGGGACTGACACTGGGCATACCCAGGAAGGACGCCCCTGGTTCCTCCAAGTTAAGCCAATCTTCTCCTCCGCCCTCCACCCCGGACCCCCACTCCCAGTGACACATGTGAAGCCACCCATGGTAGATATTTCTGGTTGGGTAAAGAAAGAATACAGCATTGAGACGATATGAGGGCTGTTTAGCATGAGGTAAGTGCTTTCAAGCACTCTGTAGACAACAGTGCTATGTGGATGAACGTCCAGGAAAACTGGCTCTGCATGGCTGCTTCCTCAGAGCAGAAAAGAGTCCACATGCGGTGTAACGTCGTCTCCTCGGGCAGAGACAACATGGTGGGGTGGCGAGGAAGAGCAAAGGGCAACAGCCTTGGCAGCCAGGGAACGCTCAGAAGGAAAGGTGGGCTTTCCACACCAGGGTCCTGCCATTCTCGGTCTGGGTTTCCAGGGTCTCTTGTGGGGTGGTGGGGGTGGCCGGCAGAAGACAGCAATAGGAAATCTGAATTTAGGACAGGGCACACTGTCAGGCTCGGGCAAAAGGGCCCCGCATACAAGGAACAGAGAGACTGGGCCTCTGGCAGAATTCCCAGGGGGCTGCTGACAGTTACAGACCACAGAGCCTCAGTCCTGTTCCCTAAGGCAGACCCATCTTTGTCAGAGGATGGGGTTTGGACCCAGCCTTAGGCCAGTGGTCTGCACTGGGTGCTTTAATTTCCCTGTTCTCACCCCATCTCCCTACCAGGCCCGGGTATAGCTGGAACCCAGGTGCTTCCAATCTCTTGCCCTTGCCTCCCAGCGCCCAGTGACCCTTCCCACCCTTCCTGGGGGCTGGACCTCTGAAGCCACCTGCCCTAGTCTCCAGGGACCTTGGCTGACTCACCTGCCAGCCCTGCCTGTGCCCCTGCTGCTCCACCTGGGCCCACCGACCCAGGTGACATCACCAAGCCAGGGCTACTGTGTGATTGCCCTGCAAGCTCCTCCCCTTGGCTTCCTGAAGAGGGATATTCTGGAGCTGAGCCCCTGAAGACAAAATGGAGAAACTCTCCAGGCTGACAGCAGGGAGGCTGCCCAAGACAGAGGAAATAGTGCTGTCTGCAGGGATAAGTCCCGAGGGAGGGTCGTCAGGCCACAGTCCTCTGGGTGGACAAAAGGCCAATAGAGCTTAGTGTTGCTTGCCTTGGTCACACATCTTTATTCTAGCTCAGCCATGTGCTTTTTCACTGAGTTCTTCCTTCCTTCCTTTCTTCTTTCTTTCTCTTTCTTTCTTTCTTTCTTTCTTTCTTTCTTTCTCTTTCTTTCTTTCTTTCTTTCTTTCTTTCTTTCTTTCTTTCTTTCTTTCTTTCTTTCATCTTTCTTCATTTATGAGACAGAGAGATAACCAGAGAGAGGGGCAGAGAGCAAGAGAGGGAGAGAGAGAATCCCAAGCAGACTCCGAGCCGAACACAGAGCCCAATGCGGGGCCTGATCCTATGACCCCAAGATCATCACCTGAGCCAGAGCCAAGAGTCCAATGCACAACCGACCATGCCACCTAGGCGCCCCTCACCGAGCTCTTTCAAACAGGGAACACACCTTTCTGATGTCAAGTCATGAAATCATCTTTTAGCAGCCCCCTCCTGATCCCTGGGAAGCATGGGGCACATTGGGGGCCCTCTTCCTTCTGTCAGCAGGATCTGCGAAAAAGAGGAGGTTGCCCGCCAGAAAGGACACCAGGAGGAGGAGGCCAGGGAGAGGCCTGAGGAAAAGCTGACAGAAACAGGAGCCTGGAAAGTGGAGGGGAAGGAGGAATCAGGGGTCTCCCAACATGCAGCACCCACCTTGTGTAGCTATGGTTCCGAAGCCACTCAGCAGAGTAGATTTTATTTCTAGGCTGGCCTTAGTTTGATGAAGCTTACCCATACGACGGTAAGATATGCCAGGAACCCGGGCAATGGGCTAGATGCGTATTGTGAGAGACCCCCTATCCAAGAGGCTTTCTCTTGTAATATTTCAGACAGCGTGACAAACTAAAACAGGGACACTTCAGGCCTTGGTCACCATGTCCTTGCTGGAGGCCCTCAGATTCCCCACCTGGACAGCAGTTTCCCTTCTCCGTGTCCGGCTGCTTGTCTTTCTTCTCCTCAATGATCTGCTCCACTGGTATCTTGTTTGGGGGAGGGGGCGTGAGTCTTGATTTTCTACTTTGCTTTATTAAGTAAATATTTACATTGACAGCTGGATGTTGCCCCAGATCCTTTGGGAAGGAACAGACAATAAGCGAAACATAAATAACAGGAGCAGATTGCCCAGCCAGGTGTCGGAATACCAGACGTCGAAACTGGAAATATCTTCAGGAGATGTCAAGAAATAACTACTCACCTTCTGACATTGGGTTATCATAATCACTGAAAAGCTATAATAATGTAGTGTATGGTGGGGGATCACAGTGAAGTCACAGTCGTCTCTGTACACTATTTGGGATGGTTCTCAGATAGGTTCCTTTTAGGGATCACTGCTGTTTGTAACTGAGCAAATATTATGTTTGGATGTCTCAAGGTTCATTCTCAGGCATTACTCAATCCCAGCACTCCCCGTAACACCTGACCAACCCCAACCTGTCCCCTAAACTCTAAAGATATGGCCAACATTCTACGTGATGTCCCCACTTGGATGTACATGGATACGTAATAGATGTTTCCATTTTATTACACTAGACTGAGCAACCAGGGTCATTGGCTTGGATGGCTGCCCTGGCCTCCTAAGCAGCCTCCTGCTCCCACACTTCCTGCAGAATAATCTGCTTTCCAAACTGCCAAGTTTGGATTCTGTTCTAAAAGTCACTTTCTCAGCAAGGCCTCAGCGGACCACCCCAATCTACTGGAGCCTCCCTCTGCCCACATGTTTCCCTTGCCTTTGCCTAAATTTCCTTGATGACATTTCTCTCCACCGACCTACCCATTAGCATTTAAGTTCCATGAGGAGAGGGACTGCCTCTGTTTTGCTCACAATTCTATTCCTAGCACTAAGAAAAAGTCACAGGCTGACTTCCCCAGGACGCTGACTCCAAGATGGAGATGTGGGCACTGGGAGGACTCTGGAGGGAGGATGCTCTTGGGATCAAAGCCTATGAGGGAGTGAGGGAATTGAATTGGGCAGGAGGGGAAGTTGAACTAGGCCCTCGTTGCTGTAGGGGTGTCAGCGGACCCCATGGCAGCTTTGAAGCTAGGAGAGTCTCTTATACCCCCACCCCCCGGGCCCAGCCTTTGGATGGGAGCTACTCTTAGCAAGGGACAGATCTTTGGGCCAGGGCGGTTTCTTCAGCCTACAGAAAGGGACACAGCCAGGAACTGTCAGCTTCCCAACTTTCAGGGAGAATGAGTGCCCACAGTCTCCCAAAGAGGGATCTCTGTGGCACACTACAGTACCCACTACAAAGCAATTCTTGGAAACATTTGCCAACTGTACCCCTACTAGGGTACAGTACCCCTATTAGGAGTTACCTACTAGGGGTTGCCCTGTACCCCTACTAGGAACCCTCCAGTGGGTTGTCTTCCCACTTAGAATGAAAGCCAAGGTCTTGCTATGGCCTAAGCCTCCTTCTGTGATCTTGCCTCTGTCAAACTCTCCAACCTTATTTCTTATCACTAAGTTCCTGTGATTGTTGCTCCTGCCTTTAAAGCCCCAATTCTCTTCCTCTGATGTTCCAATCACACTCTCACCTTCAGGCCTTGCACTTCCAGTTTCTCGTGCCTGGAACACTCCTCCCCCAAAGAGCATCATGCTTCCTTCCCTTACTCTACTTAGGATTCTGTTCTAAAAGTCACTTTCTCAGCGAGGCCTCAGTAGACCACCCAATCTACTAGAGCCTCCCTCTGCTTACATCACAATGTTTCCCTTGCCTTTGCTTACATTTCCTTGATCACACTCCTCTCCACCAACTTATCCTTTAACATTTAAGTTCCATGAGGAGAGGGGCTGCCTCTGTTTTGGTCATGATTCTATTCCCAGCACCAAGAAAAAGATCTGGGATAAATAGTATTCCATGTATGTTTGCTGAGTTGTAGTTGAATGGTGATCATTCTTTAAACCATATAATGCAATGGGCAGAAAAACATATGAAGAAGATATTGGGGTTAGACAGAGTGGTAAGAGAGCAAAAGAAGAGCTGTTTCAAAAAAAAAAAAAAAATCTAAGCTTTGGAAATACCAGTAACTCAGAAAGATCAGGTCCTTGGTATTCCAGATAACTCTTTTTAAAAAAAATTTAATTTTATTTTTTAAAAAGACTTTATTTTCCTATTTGAGAGAGAGAGAGAGAGAGAGAGAGAGAGAGAATGCTCACAGAGGGAGAGTGAGAGGGAAAAGCAGATGCCCCGTTGAGTGCAGATCTCAATGCGGGTCTCGATCCCAGGACCCCAAGATCATGACCTGAGCTGAAGGCAGAAGCTCAACTGACTGACTGAGCCACCCAGGCGCCCCTCCGAGGTGCATCTGAAGCTCATGTCCACCTCTTACTGATTCTGAGACCTTTGTCTCGTAGCATCTCTGAGACACAGATTCCTCATCTGTAACATGGAGATGATGGGGGTGATTTGGGGGTTAAAAGAGATGATGTACAATGTCTTGTTAAATAATACGTGTTTAACGAAAGGGAGCTATTATTATAATATAATTAATAATGAGCAAAATTATTATCCAAAGACAGTTTTATAAGGAGATCTTAAATTGTGTTAAGGCAGGTGGGTCTTTTAGGATGCTTTGGACTCTAAGTGCCAGAAAACATATTCAAACTTGTTGAACTTATTTCTCACATGGCAGCCATCCTGAGACAGGCTAGGCTGTAAGTAGGGTGCATCAGGGATACAGCTCCATACCTCTGAGACTTTTGTGGCCCTGACCTGATCTGTGCTAGGACTCGTCCTACGCTTGAAAGCTAGATGGCTGTAGCAACTACAAATATCTCATCCAGACACTTGCAGTGTCCCTGAGAACGATGGGATTGGACTTTTTTTTTTAATTTAATTTTTTTAAAGGTTTTATTTATTTACTTGACAGACTGAGATCACAAGTAGGCAGAGAGAGAGAGAGAGAGAGAGAGAAGGAAGCAGGCTCCCCACCGAGCACAGAGCCCGACGCGGGACTCGATCCCAGGATCCCGGGATCACGACCCAAGCCGAAGGCAGAGGCCCCAACCCACTGAGCCATCCAGGCGCCCCTGGACTTTTTATTTCATGGGTCTGTTTCTAAGAGTGAGGGACCCTGGGGCAACTGATGGTTTTGGTTGGTAAGGCATGGGACTCTTGATCTCGGGGTTGTAAATTCAAGTTCAAGCCCCATATTGGATGTGGAGTTTACTTAAAAATAAAATCTTAAAAAAAACTTACTCTCCTGGAGGCTCCAGCCTACCCCTAAGAACACTTCTTTTGTTCCATGAGCCAGAATCACGTAACATGGTGAGGCTTAAGTCAATCATTGACAAAGGAAACAGACGCCCTACCATTGGCTTAGACTAAACAGTACCCATATCTTGGGGCTGAGGGTGTGGCAGCAGAGCAGTAGGTGAATAGCTGAGCAAAACCAAGACTTCTTTAGGAAGAGAGTGGAAGGATGCATACGGAGTAAGTCTAATACCCAACATTCTGACCTAATCTGTGACTCAAAAGACATGGCCGTTGCCAATGGGAATAGCCTGTAAGTCTAGAACCCCTTCTGTGAGTGTGGTTCCTATACTGCTCTTTTCTACAGTGGGTTTTATCGCTTACCCTGTCCTTTGCTTCAGTGGTAACTTTGGCATTGGGCGCCTAAAATAAATGGGGCTCAAGGAGGCAGGGGGTTGGCAGGGAGGCTCTTCTGTTACCTAAGGACACCATTTATTTCCTGATTTTAACATGCCTAGAAGCTTTTAGAAAAATGAGATTTTGAAAACAGTCTTGTCGTTGGAGTACTTCTAAAACACAGAGAGGCTTAGTCCGAAGGGCCAGCATCACCAGTGAGCTTTGGACTCTAGAAGGAGTTCTGTTTATCTAAGCCTAGCCTTGACCAGGGGACTAGGGCCCGAGCACGTGGCACACTGGAGTTTAAGCAGATGAAGAGAAGAGCAGATAGAGGACAACACTAGGTCAGAGAAGAGGGATAGGTCATGGGGATGAGGGGCTTATGGCCCAAGCCACCTCTCACCCTCTTCCGAAACAGTGATTGGTCTTTTTCTCAGTGTCCCCCACCCCCCAATCCTCCACCATAACTCCAGGACTTTCTCCCTGCTTTTCTATAACCCAGGGAAGATTCTGGTATTGAAAAGCTCTTGACAGCAAGCTAGGGAAAAGAAAATATAATACAATGAAATGGCATAGAGGGAAGGCAATTGGATATGTCAATGTCAAGTACAAAAACTCAGTGCCACTCAGCCTTTTGCCTTGCAGGAAAGTAAATATTCAAGGAGAATCAACTGGACTAGAATGCTTAAGGAAGAAATGGTTGGGGATTAGAGAGGTAAAGAAAGGTGAAAGAAGAGGTCATAGGGATCATGGATGGGGGTCAGAGCCTGAAGTTCATTCTGCTGGACTGGTATATGATATATCAGTGACTCACTGCATGGTCTCAGCAGAAATGACAAGAGCAATCACATCAGAAAGGAGGAGCCGGGGGTTAGTGCAAGATCTGATTAGATTAGTTATTTCCAATACGGGAGCTTGGCTTCTAGTGTCCATAGACCGAAATGTCATTAAGGTCACTCTCCAGGAGAATTTCCAGCTCAAATGAGTCTTCTCAGCACTTAAAAAACAAACTGGCAAGAAACAAACAATAAGAGCAAGCTCACCACCACAGTACACCAGTTTGTCTACACAGTCCCCTACAGTCCAGAACATTCTAGACTATTTTGTTTGGTTTACAAGGTTTAAATCTATTGGGCTTTCTGTTTTGTTTTTTAAAAGATTTTATTTATTTTATTTATTTGAGAGAGATAGGGAGAGCATGAACGGGGGGGGGGGGCAGAAGGAGAAGGGCAGAGGGAGAAGCACGTGGCTTCTTCCTGCTCAGCAGGGAGCCAGATGCAGGACTCAATCCCAGGACCCGAGGATCATGGCCTGAGACAAAGGCAGATGTTTCACCGACTGAGTCACCCAGGTGTCCCAGTTTAGTCTATTGTTGAAATGAGGACTTATCCTTTTAGTTCCGGGCCTAGGCTAAGATGGAAATAAAGGGATCCTATCCTGACAGATTGTCCAGGAGACAAATGCCTAAAGGACCGAGGGCTAGGTAACTGAGGACAAGTAGCGTTGAAGTTTGGAAGAAAGCAGGTAGGAGGGAGGAATATTGGCAGAGTACACTCTGTTTCCATAGAAAATCAGCTCACTATGTCTTGGAATGTCCATCATTGTTGAGATGTGTCAGTAGGTCAAGTGACACAGCAGCCACTCTAAAGTCACGTGTCAGGATCAGGCACCATTACACCTCAGTCCTGTGGCTTAGGCTCCCCGCCACCTGTGTCCCTTATCTTCACCAGTGCCACAGAAAGTCTTTGGGCCAGTCAATGCCTGGGCCATTGAGCACTCACAGAGAGCTATCTTTGACTCAGGAATCAGCCGTGGTCCAGTCAGTCATCATCAGGGTAGTAGATCACACAAGCAGGTGACCTGGTTGCAAGGATCCACCTCTGAGCACTCTTATTGAAAAGAGACCACAGGCATGGTAAGCACTGTGTTTCATAGACACCTTTCTTGCATGAGACCTTACCAGTCATTGGATTTACCCCAGATGGGCAGTCTCGAAGGTCTCGAATTGGAATGTACTTGTATAACTAAAATACCCACAAGAATGTCACATAAACAGATCTATTCCCAAGATTCAGAAGCTCTTCCCAAAAAGCCACGCTTCTCTTTTAATTTGTATATTGCCCCCTATATATAGGGCACCCCTTTTTTAAAGATTTTATTTATTTGAGAGAGAAAGCAAGCACAAACAGGCAGAGGAGCAGAGGATGAGGGAGAAGCAGGCTCCCCGCTGAGCAAGAAGTTCGATGGGACCCCAGGATCATGACCTGAACTGAAGGCAGACGCTTAACCAACTGATCCATGCAGGAGCTTCTATAGGGCGCCTCTTGGACACCACCATGTCCCCTCAGCCTGTCTTTTTACTCCAGCCGTTGCTATAGCAACCAGCAACCAGCTGCGCAAATTACTGACAGCACCGTCAGCAGCCATTCTGATACACGGGCAGTCCTGGAAGTGGAAGCAAGTTAAGCGTTTTACGGAAAACTTTGGCCGATGGGAGATGAATACTCCCTTAACTCCCTCAACACCCTCTGGTGATCTAGTCTGAGGTGAATTTTGTGTGGCTCCTCAGAGGCTCCCCAGGAGGACCAAGCCCCAAAGGCCCACAGCAATGGCCAATTCGATACTGCAACCCCCGGGACTGGCATTCCCTCCTTCCCTGTTTTTGTTCTTCCTTGTCCCCCTTTGGCTCCCTGAGATCACTTCCTAGAGCGAATGATCTGCTTCAACGCCATTGCTTCAGGCTCGGCCTTTGGGGGAGCCTTTGGGACCCAGCTAAAGACAACCATGCTTTCCAATAGAAAGAGAGCCCTTCTTTTTTTTTTTTTTTTAAGACTTTATTTATTTATTTGAGAGAGAGAGAGTATGAGCGAGGAGAAGGTCAGAGGGAGAAGCAGACTCCCCGTGGAGCTGGGAGCCCGATGCGGGACTCGATCCCGGGACTCCAAGATCATGACCTGAGCCGAAGGCAGTCGTCCAACCGACTGAGCCACCCAGGCGTCCCGAAAGATAGCCCTTCTTGATTCAAGTAGTTCCTATGATCCAGGAAATAGGTCTCACTCTTTATCTTGATGGATTTAATGCTTGGCTTTCAGTGGGCGACACTGTTCCCTTCTATTCCAAGGGGTTTTTTTTGTTTTGTTTTGTTTTTTTTAAGATTTTATTTACTTGACAGAAAGAGAGAGAGATCACAAGTAGGCAGAGAGGCAGGCAGAGAGAGAGAGGGGGAAGCAGACTCCCCACTGAGCAGAGAGCCCGATGTGGGGCTCGATCCCGATCCTGAGATCATGACCTGAGCCAAAGGCAGAGGCATAACCCACTGAGCCACCCAGGTGCCCCTATTCCAAGTGTTTTATAAGCACTTTCTTTTCACCCTGATACACCTGGATAGCTGAAAGGGAATGAAGGCAGAAGAGCTGTCCTGTGAGAAGGGCTCAGTTTCAGACCTTGACAGAGAAGGTCTATGAAGACACTTGCCCTTTCTCTACCCAACCTGCTACATTAAACTCTCCATGTAAAGCTTAGGCATGTGGTTCTTTCCAAAGCACCCCAGTAATTCTGCTATGCACCCTCCGTTGAGAATCACTGCTTAGACTCCATTGACTCAAAAAGGAAACTGGATCCAAACATTATCAGTGCTATGCCGACTCGCATACAATCGAGAAGATAGTACTTTCACAACGAGTCTGAGAAAAAATAAAAATGAGCTCTCTGCAAAAGAAGGCAAGGGAACATCCTCTTTACAAAGTGTAAGCAGGTGTAACCAGATGGTCAGAATTATAAAAAGCAGAACTACAATGAAAATTACAGGAATCCATTTTGAGACACTATGGTGGCTTAGGCACCATAAGAGATACAAAGGCTGAAAAGATGAATAGAAAAACAGTCTCTGCTCTAAAGAATAGATGTTAAGGACACCAATACATGAAATGGGTTGTGAAGAAATTACAACTTTCTTTCTCTTCCACTGAGCACAGGGAGAGATGTTCCTCCCCTTCTTGCATTCAAACACTCTAGCAGTCTGTGACTCTACCAGTCACTCTTAAATTAGAGGCAGTCCTGAGGCTTAAGTCACAAACCAGTTTCAATTCAATAATTTGAATGTCCAGTATTATAGAAAAACTAAATCTCTGAACTTGGTTTTTTATTTTTTTTTAATTTTACTTTGAGCTTGATTTAGAGTTTGATTTTCTTTTCTCTTCCAGTTAGGACCCATTTCAGGGCCTGTCATGCCAACTCACAGAAGCCTATGGCTAACTTTGCCTTTCCTTCTGTATACCTTGATTAGCTTGCCCAGTGTACATTCTGGGACTTTAGAGGTATGTGTGGAGAAGGATGAGGCAAGGGGGCTCAGTGAACCCTCCTACTTGACTGGCCCTCTTGTATGATGGATTTATACGCTTTGGGGCTGTCATGAGAACCAACTATTGTGGGGACACTTGTGAGGTTTTATTTATTTTTATTTTATTTTATTTTTATTTGACAGAGAGAGACACAGTGAGAGAGGGAACACAAGCAGGGGAAGTGGGGGAGGGAGAAGCAGCCTTCCCATGGAGCAGAGAGCCCGATACAGGGCTCGATCCCAGGACCCTGGGAGCATGACCTGAGCTGAAGGTAGATTCTTAACAACTGAGCCACCCAGGCGACCCACATATGTTACATTTTTCTTTATTCCTAGTAGTGGCAGGGTGGGGGGAGGTAGAGGGAGATAGTCTCAAGCAGATTCCACACTCAGTGCAGAGCCTGATGTGGGGCTCCATTCCAAGCCCTTGAGATCATGATCTGAGCTGGAATCAAGAGCTGGACACTTAACCAATCGAGGCATCCAGGCATGCCATCTCTTGTCTTTTTTATGGTAAGTCATTCTAACAAACATGAGATGGTATCTCACTGTGGTTTTGATTTGCATTCCCCTATTTGACTCTTTCTTAATGGATGTGTTGGGAGTTATTAATGTGACAAATTTGGGGGGAAATTTTTTTTGAAGGGAAACATGCTCAAGAAGACATCTCTAGCCCAAGTACATTACATTTTTAGAGATTCAAAAAATCACACTGTTTACATACAAAGTCTTAGTGGGTTCTTTTTTTTTTTTTTTAAAGATTTTATTTATTTGACAGAGAGACAGTGAGAGAGGGAACACAAGCACGGGGAGTGGGAGAGGGAGAAGTAGGCTTTCCACTGACCAGGGACCCCCATGTGGGGCTTGATCCCAGGACCCTGGGATCATGAACTGAGCTGAAGGCAGACACTTAATGACTGAGCCGCCCAGGTGCCCCATAGTCTCAGTGGGTTCTTTAACTTCCTCATTTAGTCTCTAAAGTTATTATAAATTTATGAATGTAAATGTCACTGTAAAATCAGCAAATCTACGCTATTATTGGTTAATCGTGGAGATTTCTCACACTGCATTTATGCTAAGAATAATAAATTTCATTTTCTAAAGGAGAGTAGGAAAATGGTCATTTATGGATTTAAAATCTATTCTGACAAAAGGTGACCTTGGGAGTTGAGAGGTATGAATACTTTGAAATGATAGCATTTAAAAAGTAGTTTAAATAGGATTTAATGGACTGTGAAACTGTAGTTTTAAATTAATGAGTGTACCTAGTAAAAAGCTTTGCACTGATAAAGAATATGAAAGGGTAACTGAAATATTATAATTATCTTAATAGTTAATGGATCTTATTAATATGTCAATTACTTTGACAGGTCTTTTGAGGGGGGTGAAAGGAAGGAGTGCTGTCTTTTCGCATTCTTATCTTATCATTATAAATCATTTACCAAGTGCTCCCACACACACATCATCATCTGGGCTTCAAGGAAATTTTGGCCAAAGGGTTTAAAGCCACAATTATATGCCTAATACTGGGTCTTGATCTGATCTGTCAAAACCCTGAAAGTCATTACCCAAAAAGAAAAGACAACAGACATCTGGTCAATCAAGTTTATTTCAATTGAACAAATACATACTGACCTTTGTATCTAGACATAATAGGAGGATACAAAAGGAAGAAAAAGCAATATTCCTATCCTCAAAGAAATTTAAATCAGCTGAAGACACACTGCACAAGACAGTAATACTTTAAAGATGTATACTGAGTAGCACTGAGGAGCGCCTAACAACTTAGTATGGCATAAACCCACACAAAGGGACACCATCCATGACCATGGCAGGGAGTGGAAGAGGGTGATTGGGGCATACACCTGGGGGGATGGGAGAAGCAATGGACTTGTGTTCTAGTCTCCCAGATACAAGTGGCTTATTGTGAAACTTGGGCAATTTAAGTTCCACCTCTCCTGGCCTTGGCTTGATCAACACTACAAAGAAAGTGAAGACTAGATATTCTCTAAGGCCAGGCTATAACAATACAGGATTCAAAGGACAAGTGCAGAGAATTCGGACAAAAAGGATGTTACACCTAAGAGAAAGGACCAGCACAAAGCCACAGAGATGGGGAAAAAAGTAGGTTTTTTTGTGCATGGGCAAGGTGCGTCGTGGCACAGTGAGGATTTTAAGAAGGCTGTTTAACTACTAGAAAGATTCTGAGCGCAGTAAACTTGGAAATGGGCAAGAAAGAGCATAAAGCCAGGTAAGGGAGTATATGCAGGGGTCAACTGGAAATGGACATACCGTGTTTCTTATGGTCAGAAGTCTGACTTATCTTCATGCTCCCCACGTCATTCTACAGTCTTTATGTCTTTTTGGAACCTCATTACAACCCCTGCCCCAAACCCACACACTGGTTAGACCCGCAGCAGTAGACCCCTTTTGTGGGCCAGGAAGCCAAGGGCGGTTGCTGAAAAGATGGCGGTCAACCCAATGAGCTTCAGCAGGCCTGGCACGGAGGGCAAATTTCTCTCCAAGAAGGTCGTGGTGATGGGCTGCGCAGGGACATCCTGGGTTCAGAGAACATTCAGTGTCAGCACAGGGCGTATACACTTTGCTTCAGAAATTCTTTGTTTCCTCCAGTTCTTTGAACATGACCCACTCCTGCCCACCTCTACGCCAGGAAATACAATGTTCCTGCTGCTCATGGCACTCGTCCCCATTTCCCACTAGGCCCTTTACTTGGCTAATTCGGACTCATCCTTCAAGTCTTACTTTACAGGCTCCTGGCGGAGCCTTTCCTGGGACTCCAGGCTAAAATGGCCTCCACTTTTTACACCCTTGAGAAGTCTGCTCCATGACATTTATACTTTCTGGTTATCATCTATTTTCCCCACATGTTGTTGCTCCGTGAAAGCACTGCTCTACCCTTAGCATGGTAGCTGATGCCGAGTCGGTACATGATAACTATTTGTTGAGTTGAATGGATCTGTGGTCCACTCAGACCCCAGTCCCATCTTTGACAAAAGCATGGAGGCAATGACTCGGACAGGCATGGCTGTTCTTTTGGACTTCACACTGATCAAGGAGTAACTTTGACCTTTTTGACCCTTGTCCTCTGTAATGCATTTCACTCTATCCTCTGTGTCCTTCCTTCCAGTCAGGAAAACTTCCTGGGGCTTTATTACAAAAATTACAGTGCATATATTGAAAATACTTTTCTAATCTACATCTGCTCTTTTTCATTCCACTCCTTGGTCCCTAGACAGTGGATGCTGACTTATTTTCCTTTTATTTCCTACCCACTGTTAGAGATTTATTCAGGAGGCATTTATTGAGTTCTTAAAATGTTCAAGAACTCTGACCAAAAGAAACTGTATTTTTTCCTAATAATCTGCAATGGATGTGGCAGGCTATAAGTTTATCAATTTCTATTAAATCTCTCATCTACCCTAGCTCATGGTATCTTTTTAAATTCTTCCCTTTTTTGGCGGTGTGGGGGGTATAGAGAGAGGGAGAAAGAGAATCTTAAGCAGACTCCATACCCAGCATGAACTCCACCCAGGGCTCGATCTCACAATCCTGAGATCTTTTTTTTTTTTTTTTATAAAATTGTTAATGAAATTAAGTTAAATTTAAATATAGATTGATTAAAAATAATTTTGGTGGTTTCCATAAATTTTGAGAAGACCCCTTTTACCCCTTTAATACATTTATACAAAAATCTATAAACAATTTGGGGAGTTCGTGGATCCCTTCAGTTTTCTTTTTAATGTACTTTTTATTTTTTAAATTTTTTTAAATGTCTTAATTTTATCTTATTTTTTTCAGGGCTCCAAGATTCATCTTGACCTGAGCCAAAATCAAGAGTCAGAGGCTCAACTGACTGAGCCACCCAAGCACCCCTTTATGGTATCTTTTCAAACATGCATGGGTTAAATCACTTAGGGAAAGGTATATGACCATTGTAAGTGGTTCTTTTGGTAAATAATTGCTTTTAGAGAAAAGGGATTTAAAAATTCATGAAATAAAAAATAACCTACCACCGACTCTGGTTCTGACTGCCAGATTTCATCCTCAGGGATCTTTCCCATGGCATGCAGGATCTGAAAAGAGGATTTTGGTGAGTAACAGAGCTGACACCACCTTTCTGCTGCTAATCTCCTCTTTAAATAAAAGACTAACTGATTGTCTCTCAGGATATCCATCCAAAACACCAGGATAAAAGCCAACATAGTCCATTCAATCTTTGAAAGGCTCTGAAAGGTCTTTCAGCTATGACATAAGAAGCCCCAACCATGGGGCTTACCATAGATTTGAGTAGTTATGAACATTCCTTGATAGGAATGAGACATAGGGATTGTCAGGAAATATATAAATGAATTCTGAGTCATCATAAAAAACATTTTGAGTTCTGTAACATTAGTCCTGGGTGATTTCTCAAGTATAACCATTGGGATCTTTTGTCCCATGGGGTCTTTTCACTTTGGGCGACGTGATCGATATTTTCATTACTTTTGGGTTAAGGTGTTCGTTGCACTTGAGGATACTGTTAAAATGGTGTTTTGTGGGTCTTCAGATGGAGGTCACTGGGGAATTGGCCTCCAGGATCTCAGACATCTTTGACCTGCTTATAAGACCCATGCATTACCCCCTTTCTCACAGTCCATGACCCAAGGCCCTACCTCCCGGGCTGCTCTCTCCCCAGCCTCCACGGCCCCCTCCATGTAACCACTCCAGTGCGTGGCTGTCTCAGTGCCAGCAAAATAAATCTTGCCCACGGGCTGTCGTAGAACCCTTGAAACAAAAGCAAAGAGGTAAAAGTGGTCAGTCTCAGAAAGACAGAGAAGAACCCTCCCACAAAGACCAAATCCGGATGCTTTCCTCTGATACTAAGCATTGGAAGTTCATGGGTAATTCTGGGATGACGTTCACAGGTGCCTCTGGCTGCTGCATGATCCTTGTCATAGACAAGGAGTAAAAGCTGAAGGCTGCTCCTGCACCAAGAGCCTACAGGTATAGGGGATGATGTCAATGGAGTATGTATTTGCTTCACCTACATGAAATGGGGGACTATTAGGGCCCAATGCTTTTATGACTCACCAGGTCCAAGCAAGGTGACACCTGCCTCAGTTCCCTACTGGTTGGGGAGTCCACCAATGGACTTGGCAAATCAATTCCTCTCATTAAGCTCTGGATTCCCCATCACTTAGAGGACACAGAACAATGATCTCCATTAGTGACAGGTAACAAATCTGTGAGCCTGACTATGGCCATAAACTACCACTCACTAGGGTCGTCTGGGTGGTTCAGTCGGTTAAGCATCTGACTCTTGGTTTTGGCTCAGGTCATGATCTCAGGGTCATGAGATCAAGCCCTGTGCTGGGCTCTGCACTCAGCAGGGAACCTTCTTGTTTCCCTCTCCCTCTGCTCCCTCCCCCTGTTCACTCTCTCTCTCTCAATATATCTTGAAAACAAAAACAAACAAACCAACCAACCCTCTCAATGACTCACTGAGAGCTTACTGCTACCTGTGTTAATAACAGTTAAGATTTATTGGGTGCCAAGCCCTCTTCAAAGTGCATTAATCCTCACCACAGCATTAAGATTAAGTGTTAAGATTATCCCCATTTTGCAGATGAGAATACTAAGTTACACGGACTGTGACACTGTGATACACTACCAAGATCACCCCCCGCGCTTCAGGAACGAAGGATTTATTCCCAGCTGCTGGGAGTGCTGCCAGAAGATGTCTTCGGATGTCAATCCTCTCCAGGGATTGGCTCTGCTGAAGAGAACTGCATCACCTCAAGGTCATGCTTCTTCCAGAACCAGGAGCATCCAATGACTAAGCACCATGGGGCGATAAGGACTTCTCTACCCCTTCGCTCCAACTTGAAACAACTCTTAAGGGCCATCCTAGCTCCAGAGCATCCTATGGGCTCAGCTCAGGCCTTCACCACTGTACAACTTCTCCCTCTGCCCACTCTTGCTTCCTTCCTCTCACTTCTGCAAGTACTGACCTCAAGGGCTGTCTCGAGAATATATCCTGGATGTGAATCTGTGTTTCAGAGTCTGCCTCGTGGGGAATCTAATCAGCAACAAAGACAGTCATTCACTCTAGGTCATGGCTAGTAAGGCTCTAGGTTATGGCTAGTTGGTGGCAGAGCTGATATCTGAACCCAGGCCGTTTGACTCCAGCCCCCACGGTCATTTTTTTTTTTTAAGTTTTAATTATTTATCTGAGAGAGAGAGTAGAGGGGCAGAGGGATAGAATCCTCAAGCAGACTTCCAGCTGAGTGCAGAACCCTACATGGGGCTCGACCCCACAACCCATGAAATCAGGACCTGAGCCAAAACCAAGAGTTGGATGCTTAACTGACTGTGCCACCCAGGGACCCTGAGCACCCACAGTCTTAGTCACCTAGTTACATTTTCTCCCTCTATTGAATTATTTAATCTTTTTAAAGAGTTCCGTGACATACCTACTATTATCATTATCCCATTTTACACATGAGAAATAGGCTTGAAGAAATATGCACTAATTTGCCAAGAGTCAAAGTGCTAGAAAATAGCAGACTTAGTATTGGAACTAGGTCTACCAGATGTCAAGGTCTCTGGTGTCAGTTTTTTTTTAATTTTATTTATTCCTTTGACAGAGACAGATCAGAAGTAGGCAGAGAGGAAGGCAGAGAGAGGAGGAAGCAGGCTCCCTGCCGAGCAGAGAGCCCGATGCGGGACTCGATCCCAGGACCCTGAGATCATGACCCGAGCTGAAGGCAGAGGCCCTAACCCACTGAGCCACCCAGGCGCCCTGGTGTCAGTTTTTTTTCCCCCTCTGTGCTTTGCCTTGTGTATCATCAACACCAGTTAGCAAAGAGAGGCCATATGCTATACAAAGGGACAGAAGTGTACCGAACTTGGCTTCTAAGAGGGGTGCTTTGTTGTTACCCTAACAAAAATACCATAAGGGACATGGACACTGTTGCCCCATCATTATTCATCCTATCTCAGGTTTCCTTTATATCAAGGAAGGGATGTGGCTGGCCAGAGTGGACACCCAAGCTCTATCCTGGTCAACACTGTATACCATCAAGCTTTTATCAGAAAACCAAATGGGCTTTCTTGAATTGGTGGGTTTTCCTTCACTGTTCCTCGCTGAAGCCATTAAGAATAAAAAAGGGGAGACTGATTTAGGTGGACAGATGGATCGTCTGTTCACATTCACTCTTACCCTCTTTTTACTGCATACTGCCAACAGGCTTTTCCTCACACTACCCTACATTTCTTATCTTTTTGAGATTGAGCTCTTGACTTTAAATTATTGTTTTGCTTAGTATTACTATAATGGTCATAAAAGTTACTGGTAGATTATCAATCCATACCATGTCATTGTCATCAAACACAATTATCTAAACACCAGTGAGTCCTACTTGGATGCACGCACTGTTAATGCTAAAAGTCACTGAATTGTGTGCTTTGGGTAAATTGTATGGTATGTGCATTATATCTCAGAAGATGTGTTAACAAAAAGTAACTCTTGGGGCACCCAACTGGCTCAATGGTTAAATGTCTGACTCCTGCTTTTGGTTCAGGTCATGATTTCTGGGTGGTGAGATTGAACTCCGTGTCAGGCTCTGAGCTTAGCTGGAGGCCGCTTGGGATTCCCCCTCTCCCTCTGCCCCTTTTGCCAAATCACGCTCTATAAATAAATAAATAAATAAATAAGTAAAATCTGTCTTTAAAAAAAAAATCTCTTATGTTGTCATTAACATACTGATTATTATTCCTTGTATGCTATCTTTCTCATACACCTGCCAAGGGAAGCAAGGTCCAGAGAGAAGTGACCTGTCCAGGATGACAAAGTTAGTTATGGGCAGAGTCAGGACTGTACCCTGCACTTCCAGTCTAGAATTCATATCGAAGAACCCGTATAGGTCAGAAGTAGAGCCTTACTATCCTGATATGTTCAGAGATATGTCTTTGGGCAGGTCAGTGTCCTTCGTGATAAACTTCTAAGAAATTCCGACTTGATGATTGCTTTTATGAATGCTGTACCCATGCAAGTACTTCTACAGTTCCATTTTCTTAAAGACTTATTTATTTATTGGAGAGACAGAGTGAGAGAAAGAGAGAGAGAGCATGCGCACACTCACATGAGTTGGGGGAGGGGCAGAGGGAGAGAGAGAATCTCAAGCTGACTCTGCACTGAGCTTGGAGACGAATGGGGAGCTCGATCCCACCACCCATGAGATCATGACCTGAGCCCAAAACAAGAGTCCAGTGCTTCACAGACTGAACCACCCAAGCTCCCCGACAGTTCCATTTGAAGGAAATTTTACTGAGCTCTAACCTCAGTATAAAGACAATTCTTCTAACAATGTAAGCGAACCTGCTGAATATCTAAACTCCCATTCTTATGTGGCCACCTTCATTGGCCACCTTCATTGTATTGATTGGGACGGCTCTTCCGAAGACTCCAGAAATGCAAGGCACCTCCATGGGGCAGAGTTGTAATGACTTTACCCAGGAGATTCACAAGATGCAAAGGAACCTGGGAATCCCTTCCTTCCTTCCTCCCTCTCTCCCTCCCTTCTTTTTTAGCATCTACAAGATCAAAAGGGTGAAGGGGGGGGCGCCTGGGTGGCTCAGTGGGTTAAGCCGCTGCCTTCGGCTCAGGTCATGATCTCGGGGTCCTGGGATCGAGTCCCGCATCGGGCTCTCTGCTCAGCAGGGAGCCTGCTTCCTCCTCTCTCTCTCTCTCTGCCTGCCTCTCTGCCTACTTGTGATCTCTCTGTCAAATAAATAAATAAAATCTTTTAAAAAAAAGAGGGTGGGGGAAGGGGTCCATAAACCCATTTAGAGTTTGGATTCAGGCTCAGGGAATTTCAGTGAGAGCTTAGCACACTTTTACTCTACCTTCCATATTGAGTCATGATCCCAGGGGGGAAATAGGTGGTGTAGCAGCCCCCGGAGTACTGTTCCTCACACCAGTTCTTCTCTTCATAGTGCACGGGCTGCAAGAGAGAAAGACAAAGGTTCAGAAGAGACTCAGACAAAATTATCTACTCTAGAATAAATCGAACACAGCCTGGTGGGCATCATACTGAAGAACCAATATTCGTCTGAAAGACAGCCTTATTACTAGCCTGATGTTCTCAAGAGATATGTCTTCGGGCAGGTAAATGCCCTTGGTAATAAACTTGGAAGACATTCTGACCGGAGAAAGTTCATTCATGTCTCAGGAAACATTCATGAACTGCTATGGTCTCATTCCACGTTTCAGTTGGTCTTACCTTTCAAAAAGTTGTTAGTGCCTAATGGTTTCAAGACAAGTTTAAATAAGGATTTATGCTGGGCGCCTGGGTGGCTCAGTGGGTTAAGCCGCTGCCTTCGGCTCAGGTCATGGTCTCAGGATCCTGGGATCGAGTCCCGCATCAGGCTCTCTGCTCAGCAGGGGGCCTGCTTCCCTCTCTCTCTCTCTGCCTGCCTCTCTGCCTACTTGTGATCTCTGTCTGTCAAATAAATAAATAAAATCTTAAAAAAAAAAAGGATTTATGCTTACTGGAGTGGTTGGAGCAGAGAGAACAGCAGAAAAACACGTCTGTCGAAGAAAAAGGAGGACCAGACTCATGACTTTGGTGGAAGTGAGCTTTTGCGAGGGGAAGCTAGGTGGACAAAAATGAGTGTTTTTCACAAGCTGGAGACACGTCTATGGATCTGGGCTCTTGCAAACAACTATTGGCCTGAAGAACATGTTTTGCCACAAACAGACAAAACAGTAGCGAAGATTCCGCAAAGCTCGAGCTCTTTATTAAAATAACTAAAATAAGCTTTATCATTAAGTGTTATTTTGACATGAAAATCACCACAGCAAGTTTTAAGAGAAAAATGTCAGCTTGAAAGTAAATTTTGAAAAAATGTTTTGCCTAAGAAATATGCAGTCACCTAGGGCACGTTGGATAGTCGTGTGTAATGTATCTTGTTTACAGAACACAAGGCCGCCGGTGAGGGCTGTCCCTGGGTCCAGGTCACTAGTGGTCTTGCCACATCCCGTGCCCTCTCTACATCTGAGGGCAAGCACCACCTCAGGAGCACTCTTCTCTGCTGTTTCCAGCCACTCAGGAGAGAGTGTGGACTTTCTCTTTCCCCTTTCCCTGCTCCCGGGGCTTGTTTCCTTCCACACAATGAACACCAACGCAAGACAAAAGCAAGTGCTCCTCTTTGTGCCAAGAGCAAACAAGGACAGGACCAGCTCACTTTTATCAGCCACAATGAATCATCCACACTCTTCTTTGAAAAAAGAGACTTCCCCACATTAAACTTGGGAACAACTGCTTTCCCTTCGAACTGGGGTTCCCCAAACAACCATCTCACAGGTCATTAGAGGGATTTCTCAGTGACACACCACCTCCGCCTGAGCACATCTCAGAACGTTAACCTCAAGAAAGCTTGAGGATCTACCCAGGGGAAGTATCTGGAACAGCATTTTAAAACGGAAAAAACAGTCGTTTTTCAACAGACATGAAATGACTTTTTTCTAGTGTGTGTATATTGATGGTTTTGCTATTACATTCGCACTACCCTTGAGCCTAGAGGCTACGGTTATATTTAAACTTTTTAGGGCTGCCTGGGTGGCTCAGTCGGTCAAGTGTCTGCCTTCGGCTCAGGTCATGATCTTGGGGACCAGAGATCGAGCCTCACATTGGACTCCTTGCTCAGTGAGGAGTCTGCTTCTCCCCTCCCTCGTGCTCTCTCTCTCAAATAAATAAAATAAACTTAAGTGGCCTATGGAAGCACACACACAAAAAAAGAAACAGAACACATTCTTCGTTATTATTATGTTTCTCTTCAAATCAATCAATCAATCAGTCTCGTTCAAAGGAACTCCCCAAATCCTCAAGAGCATGAGTTTCACCTACATCATGTGTGTGGGAGCGGGGGGTACGGATGTAAAAAATTGTGCTTTAAAAGAATGAACAAAAATGACAGATTGGAAAGCTACACCAGCCTGAGTGGAGGGAACCAGTCGCCTTGAAGTTGAGCAAGATGAGTGTGGAAGTAATAAGATTAAGCCATGTAGCTACTCAACTGAGTCGCGGTGAGCGCTGCAGAGACTTGGATTTAAGAGGCTTAGCAAGGTAAACATTCTTAGCCTCCTCATTAGATTTTTCTCATGCTTTAACTGCTCATTTGTACATGGGTCTCCATTGTCTTCAAATGCTTCATGGATAACCATATTTAATAATCACTTTTTAAAAAAGATTTTATTTATTTGACAGACAGACATCACAGTAGGCAGAGAGGCAGGCAGAGAGAGAGGGGGGAAGCAGGCTTCCTGCCGAGCAGAGAGCCCATGCGGGGCTCGATCCCAGGACCCTGAGATCATGACCTGAGCTGAAGGCAGAGGCTTTAACCCACTGAGCCACCCAGGCACCCCCTAATAATCACTTTCAAAAGGTGATTTAATCCATGTTCAAACGTTAAAAACCCCCACGGTCTGGTGCATGTCACGAGAACACCAATTCATTGCTTTAAATATGAATGAGGGAGGTGACTGTATCTACTGGTTAGGGGCGCAGTGTGCCCTCTGGAGGTCACCAAATGCCCCTATCACACCGGTGGCCTTGTGATCACACCCTATCCAGCCTGGGCTGGGTAGGGCTAGTCTTTGTGTAACTTGAAGATCGAAAGGTCCTCATTCTCAGACTACTTCCAAAGGGGTCTGTGAAACTTGGCCGGCAGGGTTCACCCTAAGTCAATTGGCATATTTTCTCTGCACCCCTAATATTCAAGGGTAAAGCAAGAGTAAAGGGGATATGCAGGAAAGGGACAGGCCATCCGATTTGTACCTCTGAGACAGAGAAGGGTGGGGGGGGCACGTTAGGGAATGCTTATATGCTAGTTCATGCAAACAAATGAGAACCCCATCTTTTTGTAGGATCGGAGAGAGAGAAAGAAACTGTTTGCATTCCCACCCCAGCTGCTAGGACCCTAGATCTCCCGAGGAGTAGCAGAAGCTCTGATCTTCTAACCTTCTGACAGAGGTGGGAGTGGTGTAGCCCAGTGTTCCACTCCAGGAAGAGCACTGAACTCCGGGACAAGTGTGGCATCGCCCACAACACAACAGTGCTGTGGGATTCTTGAACTATCAGAGAACACAGGAGCCCTCTAGAACCCTACTTGCATGAGCCAATTCCTGGTAGCCCCCTGAGGACAAAATCAGGGATCTCTCTCTGAGGAAAGTGATGAAACATGGTCTTACTTGCAAAGCTTCTTGGGAGTCCAGAACTTCCGCATAGAGCTCACACAGTTTCTTCAACCTATGGGTGGGGGAGAGAAAAAGACAAAAGGGCAAATGAAGAAAGAAAGGAAGGAAAAGAGACACCCATCCCTTCATGCAAAGACCCCAAGAGCTATTCCTTCAGTTTGCCAATTCATTTTAATTTTTCGACAGGATACTTTGTTCTTTTTCAAACGTCTAAAGTCTACGTGGTCACCAACAATATTAAGGAAGAGAAAGTCATATATGGCTCACATCGCCAGGGGCACACAACAATTTGGTCATTCTTTCAAGATGACCTTGTGTACCTCTTAAGTGTCAGTGTGCAAAGTGCCAGAGATTCTGGGAGCGGGTGGGGATCGGGACACGATCCTTGCTTCCCTTCTTCCTCCTACTGCCCCGCCGCCAGGCAATGGGCTGAGTGGAAAGAGGAAGGGGCAGGAATAGCCTTGAATTCTGCTTCTGCCCCTCAAAGACTACGAGATCTTGAACAGGTCACTTAAGCTATCTGAGCTTTAGTTCCCTGAACAAACGGGCATGGTTTTGTTTTTCTTCCGTGGTATAAAACAGTGTGGTCCTCAGACCACCAACAGCAGCAGCATCTCCTGTAGAACTGGTTAGGAATGCAGATTCTCAGGCCCCACCCCAGACCTGCTGACTCAGAAAGCTTCTGAATGATTCTCAGGTTTGAGAACCACTGGTACGTGGCATAGGAAGTTATGCTTTGTAGTAACTGGGACATAACAGAGGCTCAGTGAAGAAGTGGGACATAATAGCTGTTCAATAAATGGTAGCCCTTGAGAAATTTAGTTTTATGGGAGACTGGGGACATTAGCCAATAGTTATTAGTCAGGTAAGGTGTGAGAGTACAGTTATTTCAAGTCTGATGTTTACAGAATGCTAAAGGGAATCTTAGAGATGATCTAGAGTCATGCAATGATTTTCCAAAAGTATTATTAAAACCTACGAAGGAAAGACAGATTATTCAATAAAATAGCACTGGGACAAAGAGCTCCCCATGAAGGAAATAAAGTTCACCTCCTCTGTGACTTCTTACACCAACATGTATTTCTGAGGATCAAAGGTCTTCAATGTAACAGATGAAATCCGAAAAATAATCCGAAAGTGAGCGGTTTTTAACATAATCTTGGAATGGCAAAGTCTTTTCAATGTATGCGAGGCCATTCTGAAGGCATGATTTTAAAAACTGATAAATTGGGGGCGCCTGGGTGGCTCAGTGGGTTAAGCCGCTGCCTTCGGCTCAGGTCATGATCTCAGGGGGTCCTGGGATCGAGTCCCACATCGGGCTCTCAGCTCAGCAGGGAGCCTGCTTCCCCTCTCTCTCTCTCTCTGCCTACCTCTTTGCCTACTTGTGATCTCTGTCAAATAAATAAATAAAAGCTTTAAAAAAATAAAAAAAATAAAAACTGATAAATTTAACTTCATAAAAAGTCAACGTTTTCTTATAAACCATAAATACGGTCAAAGGATAAACTGGGAAAAGATTTGCTGCAGACACTGTTCCAGGCGCTGGAGACCCAGCAGTAGACTAGCCAGACAAAACCTCCTACGTTGATGGATATTAATATTCCAGTGGTGACTTTTTTTTTTTTTTAGGTGAATGGTCCCATCCATACCCCCGGCCAAGAGCAGCGGTGTCCATTGTCACAGAGAAGCAGGATAATGCAGGGAAGGAATGTGCCATAAAGTAATTCAGAGGCTCATAGTTGGTAAATATGCATTAGGGAGGGAATAAATAATTGGGTGAATATTAACTTGTGGAAGAAATTGTCACCTCCAGAGAAACGTGTCCCTCTGCACTTATAATCTAATTGTTACACATCACTCATGCAAGCTATGGAGGGCCGGCCGGCCTTGCGGTTACTTGTCTACCTGGTTATCTCCTTCCCCAGTACGTTCTCAGCCCCTGGGCTATGTCCATTTTTGTATTCCAGCTAGCTCCTTGCATGGTATCTTATGTACAATAAACTCAATAAATATTAATTTGAACACTTAGTTCTTAAGTCATTGGCCCTGTGCCTTCTTACAAGACCTTCGTAATTAATATCACAGACACGTAGCATTAGCACTACACACGGTATGAGGCAGTCTTCAAATTTAAAGTTAGCAAAATGGAAAGGCAGGAGAGTAGGCAGAAAAGAAAGAAAGAGAGAAGAGGCACTTGGTTTCATACCTTTCTTCTTTGGTAAGACGTGCCAGTTTTCTGGCTTTGTGGGCAAGGATAAATCTAAAACATACAAATAGAGAAAAGGGGAAATTAATGGCTGCTTTTACCCTGCACCCCCCCCCCCCACTCCATCTCTAGGACTACACACATGCCTAGAGAACAAATGAAAAGTCAACCAGCGGAAACAAATTATATTCTAGTTTATTCTGTTTTTTCTTGACACCGACAAGCACCTTCAGCTTCAGGGATTTGAGGGACAAAACGCACATGACTGTCTATAATTTCTGCCTAAGATAATACAATGATTGGCTACCTCCGCCCACGTGGGTGATGGCCAACAAGAATGAGCCTTTGGTCTCAAATGTTCACCCAAGTTCATCCAGCCCTTGCTCTAGCATCCAGCCTTCTAAAATCTGCCTCCGTTTCTAGTTCTTTGATTGCCTTCAACTTGACAACTGATTTTTAACTCACCCAGGGGCTCTCTTGGAAATAAGTCTGTATATATCTTAGGGCCCATCTCAATTTTGGCTGCTTTTCGTAACCACCCATCTGGGCCAGGTTCTGATCCCCAAGACATCCCCAGTCTATGCTGGTTTTCCCTGCCTAGCTGAGGACCCGGCTGGCTTTGGCGCCTCTCTAGTGGGACTCAGATAATCTCAGCACCCCACACAATGACTACTGATGTCCACACAGGATCCACAAGAAGCCCTTTTAGTAGAACACCCTAAGTCATCACAAAAGATAGTTACCAAAATAGATCTACCCCAAGCACTAAATATGAAGCAGAAAATGGATATAACAAACTTCAAAATGTTATCGGTATTCTACGTCTTTGCTAAGTAATTATCCATTGGAACACAACACATTTTTAAAGGCATTAAGAATTTTTCTACTGTCAGTTTTGGAGATGTTTATCCATTAGGTAAAAAATGTCTTAACAAACCTTGTGGCACATTTATTAATAGCACGCAATATTTTGTCAACACCAAATAGCGCCCGCATCACTATCAGTGTGCCTTACCCCATTATGGCGGCATAGCTGCCATCGGGTTTGGTATCATCCAACGTGTAGGCAATTGGAGCTTCCTCTCCTTCAATAATCATGGTTCCACAGTAATCTTGGAAAACAGCAAAATGGAAAAAGATATTCATCACTGTATCAAACTACCCATAATAGTTACTGTGAAGCACATGTTTTCAACGTAGGAAGCGCAGAGGCCAAATACAAGATGATACACTCTAAATAACGAAGGCAGACCAAACTGATGTCAAAAGAAAGGCTGAGTAGCCAACATTTTGTGAAAAAATCAAACTGTAGAGGCCTCTTGGTACAGAATAAAGCAACGTGATGTTATGAATTAATCCAGGCCACGATTCAATAAAATCTTGTCTTCTCTGTCATTAAGACTTGTGTCCCAGGACACCTGGGTGGCACAAATGGTTAGGCATCTGCCTTCAGCTCAGGTGATCCCCAGGGTCCTGGGATCGAGCCGAGCCCCGCATCGGGCTCTCTGCTCATCAGGGAGCCTGCTTCCCCTTGTCTCTCCGCCTGCCTCTCTGCCTGCTTGTGATCTCTCTCTGTCAGATAAATACATGAAATCTTTTTTAAAAAATCAGATAAAACCAAAGATGTGTAAAAAAAAAAATACTAGTCCATTATTGTAAAACGGAAGGGACTGAATGTTCACTATTTATGAGGAATCACTTAGACTAAGCCAACTAGTTCTCGGTTTTCAGGAGACAGGGCAGAGAGGACAGGGATGACTAGCCTCCACAGACTCCCAAACCCTCATTTGTTACATGATTTCTAGAGCAACTCTGGAAACAACATCAGCTCATTCTGGTCCCAAGTGCTTCTCTCATTCCCCTCCATCATTTTCAGGCAAATTTGAGGTTGTATGAACAAAGTTATGATGCAGGACTCTGGAACAAATGTTGTCTAGAAAATCCGATGAGAAGGTTTCAAAAGGAGGAAGAAAGAACAGGGAACTTTGAGGGTGTTTCTCCCCCTTCAAACTGTGTGTGAGCAGACACACTTGAAGGGTATTTTGTTTTGTTTTGTTTTACTTGACCTTGCTTCTCTCTCTCTCTCTTCCACATTCCCTCACTGTACACCCATAGGAATCAATGTCCCAGTCAGCCACTGCATTGAGGGGGGTTTGCATGCCCCCCAAGTGTGCAGGGACAGGAGAAATGTTGAGAGAAACTGAAGTATGGGAAGAAGAAAGGTCTTAAGTCCATCAAAGAACTCGAGAACACTTAAGGATATAAGAGAAATAGCCAAGGAATCATCTGTTATAAGAAGACACGAAAGACGAGATGAAAAGAGAGCATGAGCACTGATGGTGTGGGGTCAGCTAGACTGGACAGAGAGCTAGTGGAGGACACCAGGCTGTCCTCAATGGAGGCCTTGCTTTCTGGATGGAGTGGCTCCTTAGACACTTCCTTCCCAGAACAAAGCTGGCCTTGGAGCCATGCAGTCACACTGGGCAGCAGTGAAGGAAAAAGGAGCAGAGAGAGAAGTCACGTTCGTGCTGGGACAAACTATGTGGCATCGGGAACATTTCTATCACTTGTAGTCCGACCACTCAGGAGTCCCGCCCATGCAGACCTGACTTCCGGTTGGCTTGGTCAGGCCTCATTCTTAAAAGAAAGGGACAGTCAAGGACAGCTAGACATTTAACAAAGTCCTTTAACAAGAGACACAGTGACAAAAGCAGAAATAAACTGACAACAGTTAAGGACTGCAACACATACAGAAAATACTTGCAAAACATTTCCAACACATACAGAAAAAAATGAACAAGTGAAGGATAAATAGGTGATTTACAAAATAATTTAATATAGTCTCAAGGCCTCTTAATGGTTAAAATTAGCACATTCCAGATAAGTCAGATATTTTCCTCTGCTGATTGGTAAAGTTTAAAATATTAGTAGTAAAATATTATTAGTTGGCAAGGATGTTGGGAGGATAGGAATGCTAACAAAAATTTCAAACATCTAGGGGCACCTGTGTGGCTCAGTGGGTTAAGCCTCCGCCTTCAGCCCAGGTCATAATCTCAGGGTCCTGGGATCAAGCCCCACATCAGGCTCTCTGCTCAGTAGGGAGCCTGCTTCCCCCTCTCTCTCTCTGCTGCTTCTGCTTACTTGTGATCTTTCTCTCTGTCAAATAAAATTTTAAAATTTCCAAACATCTACCCATGTCAATTGCTTTCAAAACTCCACTTTTGATTTGATTTTTGATTTTGATTTTTGATTACATGGATTTGCCAAGCTATATGAAGAATGCCATTTACTGCAGCATTGTGTGTAATGGCCAAAGCTTGGAAATAATCGAAATGCCTATTAACAGCAGACCTATGTGGTAAATTTTGATGGAGGCACACAGTGAAATATTCTTTATTCTCTTGCTGAAATGAGGAACATTTAAATTCACTGATGTGGAGACATGTCTATCGTGCATGGTTAACCAAAACAAAGTGAATTTCAGTATAGTATGTATCTTTTTTTAAATGTTTTTAGAAAAATACATATTTACTTAAAATTATATTTGCATATAAATGTTACACACATTCTTTAATTTATATTCAAAGTGTATATATATTTCAACATATACATATGTTTAAATATTACCTATGTATATGATAAAATTCTTTTTTTTTTAAGGTTTATTTATTTGAGAAAGAGGGGAGGGCCGGAGGGAGGAAGAGAGAATCTCAAGCAGACTCTCTGTTGAGCGCGGAGCCCAACATGGGCTTGATTCCAGAACCCTGAGATCATGACCTGAACTGAAACCAAGAGTCAGACACTTAATGGACTGAGCCACCCAGGTGCCCTGTATATGATCAATCTCTAAAGAAAAACAACTTAAATTTTTAGTAGTTGTTCCCTAAGGGGAGAACATGCCAGGACACTCTCCAAACGGAGAGGGATAATTTTCACTTTTTTTCTTGTATATTTTACAGGGAATACATTTACTTTTGTAATTTTTTTTAAAGCAGGTATTTCTTTGGTCTTTTTAATTTTTATTTTTTTCCTTATTTAAAAAAACTTTAAAGATTTTATTTATTTGAGAGGGAGAGTACAAGTAAGGGGATTGGCAGGCAGAGGGAGAAGCAGGCTCTCCACCGAGCAGGGAGCCTGATGCGGGGCTCGATCACAGGACCCTGGGACCATGACCTGAGCCAAAGGTAGCCGCTAAACGACTGAGCCACCCAGGTGCCCCTGCTAGCCACGCTGAAGTTTTTCGATACCCACATGTGGCTAGTGGCTGCTGTGTGGACAGAGTATCTCTAGAACACTTTCACTGTTGTGGAATCTAGCACTTTCATGGGCATCCTTATAGCTATCCACCAGGCACAACAGCATGCCTGTTGAATATACATGAATGAAAGAATCAACTTAACTTAATATAGTACAATCTCAACACGAATGAGAGATTGCTGGAAAATTTTCAGAATCCCTACTTTCATGAATGGCTTTATAAACTCATGCTTCAAAAAATGGTTTTAGAGAGTGACGATAACTTTATTTTATTTTTTTAAAAGATTTTATTTATTTATTTGACAGAGATCACGAGTAGGCAGAGAGGCAGGCAGAGAGAAAAGGGGGGGGAAGCAGGCTCCCTGCTGAGCAGAGAGCCCGATGTGGGGCTCGATCCCAGGACCCTGGGATCATGACCTGAGCCAAAGGCAGAGAGGCTTTAACCCACTGAGCCACCCAGGCGCCCCGTGACGATAACTTTAAAAAGAAAGTGACAATGACTATTTTTACAAGATTTTGTGGCACAATAAAACAAGACTCTATAGTAGATTATGAAAAGAGTCATAGTTCAAGGGAAGTTAGTTCCATGAATTTGTGCCAATATATGTAATTGGCTAGAATGGTACTCAGTACCTGGCTGGACTGGGAAGGTTTTATGTCTAGCATTCTAATAAAACCAGTTACACGCAAATACATGTCTTTGCACCAAGTTTCTTGGACCTTCTGATCATACTCACCCTTCTTCCTCCAGAAGGGCTCCTTATAATAAACCATACACTTGATGACTGAACCCAAAGGCACACGAGTGATCAGCTGGTTTCTCATCATTGGCAGGGGGGGATCGAAATGAATCTTCATGCCCAGAATAGGAGGAACAGCGCTAATCACATACTTAGCCTGGAAGAAAAACAACAGGCTTAAACATTGCTCGTGGGCTGTTTTTGTTTCTGTTTCTCCCTAATGTTTCTCCTTCATTTTACCCTTGGCCCTCTAGAATGTCTTTTTTGTTGTTGTTGTTAAAGATTTTATTTTAAGATTTTTTATTTATTTATTTATTTGACAGAGAGAGAAATCACAAGTAGGCGGAGAGTCAGGCGGAGAGAGAGAGAGAAGCAGGCCCCCGCTGAGCAAAGAGCCCGATGCGGGGCTCGATCCCAGGACACTGAGATCATGACCTGAGCCGAAGGCAGCGGCTTAATCCACTGAGCCACCCAGGCGCCCCAAAGATTTTATTTTTAAGTAATCTCTACACCCAACATGGGTCTCGAACCCACAACCCCGAGGTCAAGGGTCACACACTCCACTAACTAAGCCGGCCAGGTGCCCCTCGGGTGTCTTCTTAACAGAAAAACTGAAAGAATCATGTTAAAACCAAAATTAGCCCTTATTGATCCCTGGTTCAAACCCTCCTATGACTTTTCATCACATTGGAGTCAAAGCCAAGTTCCTTACACTTACCTTCAAGGCCACATATAGAAATGGACCCTTGCTACAGCTCTGATCTCATCTTCTGGTACTCTACCCCTCACTCCTTTAATTCTGCCATTTGACCACCTTGCTGTTTCTTCATCGTGCTGGACCTGCTTCTACTACAGGGCCTTTGCATTGGCTATTCTACTCGGAATGTTCTTTCCTGGAAGGACCACATGGCTCAACCCCTCATCTTTTTGGGTTCTGTGCAAAAATCCCCCCTTCTGAGTGAGGCCATCCCCCACGACCTTATTTAAAATCACATGACTGATCCCCTCACCCCCCTCTTCTGGCACACCCTCTCCCCCTTTCCTGATTGATTTTTCCTACAGTACTTATCACCATCTGGGATACTTTATATCTTAACCACATATTTGATTATGGCCTTTCTCCTTCACTAGAATGTAAGCCAAATGAAGGCTAACAATTTTATCTGCTTTGTTCCCTGCTGTGTTCCCAACTCCTAGAATAATGCCAGACACACAGAGAGCACTTGATATTTATCAAATAAATATTTTCTTTGGTATCTAATTACATAGGAGCCCAATACAAAGGGTTGATACCGTATGATTTTATAAATCTGCCCTCTCCCCAAATATTCCGGTTCTCTTTTCCCTTCTTTCAGACAGAGGTAGCTTTTTCTTCTTCGGCAAAGGGATTGTCTATGAAGTCTGGGAAATTTTTGGCTTTATTTAAGCTTTGGTTATCTACGGGATTCAGGCCCCTTCCTCTAGTTTAAGACTCTTGGTTACCTCATACACCTCATGGTTGAGGGTCTCCACAAGGACATTTTCTCCAGTCTGGTCAATGTGCGTCACGGGCCTCTCCAGCTTCACTTGGTCTCCAAGGAGGTCCATTATTCGCTCACTTACTTGTCCAGATCCGCCCACAAATTTCCTCTCCTGGAAGGAAAAGAGGACTCAAGAGATGGGTAGACAATATAGGAATGGGTTTCAAAGATTCAGCTGTGAGTTTTTCTCACATATCTCTCTGTGAGATGTGTAAATTGCATTTTGCTGTTGCGAATCGTGTCTTCAACCCTTGTTCTCTGACTAGTGATTGCTGGCTTTTGACAAAATTAGGGACTTTGTAACCAAATGACTGTTATGCCATGCTCTTATGGATTCCCACACTCCACCCTCGGCTGGATGTCCTCAGCCTGACCCCCATGTCCCAGCTGCCTGGCCACTACACCTGTTCCGTGTCCCATCTAGATTCCTCTGTTGGGCTGCTGGGTCCGGTGAAGTCCCACCCGCCGCTAAACCACCATTTGCCTGAACGCACCTAAGTCTGTTTTTCCATCCCTTGCTACTCAGGCTGAGAACCTCCCTGGCCTACCCACCCCCAGGCGACCCTAGTCTGTTGCAGGCTGACTGTCTAAACCTGGGTCACATGCCTGTTGCTTCTGAATGTTCTGCATGGTTGGGCACATGGTTGTGCTGACTGCCTTCTCTTAAATTTTCAGTCCAGGTAATTTTGTAAAAGATATTTCAATTAGGTCTGAGAAGAAGGAGAAGGAGAGAGAAACAAAGAGGAGAAAGACAAGGAGAAAGAGGGGGACAGGGAAGAGGAGTGGAGAGGGAAATGAGAAAGGCGAAAGGAAAGAAAATGACCAGCAAGCAGATTATTTAAGATCTCAACTTCAATTCCTATTAGGCCTACCACAGAGCTTTATACAATGCTGGGGCTCAGGAAACAGGGAATGAATGAATGAATGAATAAATGAATGAATGAGAGAATTGATTTTGTGTGGTATGTGTGTGTTTGACACTGAAAGTGCGTTTGTTTCTGACTTTCCATTCTGAGCTTCCTAAGAAATGCTCAAGCTATGTTCATCGGATGGTCTCCTACAAATTTTCTGAAAAATAATCAGATGCATATCCAAATGGAAAATTGCAAAAGAGTGTAGCAAGGTAGCGAGGTAATTGTAAAGCCCCATTGGCTGCCTGGTTCTCACGTTGCGTCCCTAACAACTGACTGCCCCTCACACAAGCCCCTTGAAGCTGCCATCATAAAGTTCTGAAGTCCACACGCCTGCCTCTTGCTTCATCTGTTCACGGCTGAAGGAGGATGGCAATCTTTTTATTTAGACATGGTGGTCCTCTGTTGGAACAGTGGGGAGAATGCGAGAGTACCTGCCCTCCGTTGGTTGTGGAGATGATCCTGGTTGTGCCCCCACACTGCTTCACATACCACAGGAACCAGAGTGCAGAGACCTCATGAGTCTCTGCAGTGACACACAGGTTCACAAAGAGAGTGGCCAGCTGCTTGGCAGATCTGCTCAGGAAGAAACGAGAGCACAATGAGCAAATCGGGGAGGACATCTTCTTCATACTCTGGATGTTGTTCTAGAAATACATTTCCTTGGCTAACTTGAGCACAGTTTGTCAGGTGGCAGCAAACTGTCCCTAGAATCCAGTATTAGACTACGTGACATCAGAGCCTGTGAGAAGAAGATTTATGTTCCACTTCACCCAAACAGCTTATTCAGGATCAGCCTGTATTCTGTATTCTGTGGTATCATGATTTCTCTCCACAGACCTGCTCCTCCTCCTGTGATCCCCGCCTCAGTAAAAGGCATCACCATTCTCCCGACTGCTAAGGCCAACACTCTGGAAATCATTTCTCTCTTTCCCTCACTCTCCCCCCAGCCCAATCCACCAGGAAGTCCCACTGTCTCTCACCACATCACGCCAACACTACCATCACCAACATAGCATCATCTTTTGTTAGGAGTATTGCAACTATTTCTTCCAGACTGGTCTCTCTACCTCCACTCTTCATTCCTTGGTGTCCATTCACTGTGCTCAAAGCCAGAAGCTTCTTAAGCCCTCCCCACTGTGGTGCTTTTTCTATAGTATAAATCAAGTCATGCCATTCTCTTGCTTTAAACCCACCAGAGGCATCCTACCGAAACCAGAATGGGATTTGGATCTTACACTTTTGCCTGCAAAGCCCCAAGTGATCTAGCCAAGGCCCACTTTTTCTACCTCATTCTGTACATTCTCTTCTTCTGATGTCTCCTCAGAAAGACAAACTCTTCTATCTCTTGAAAATGAACACCAGCTTCCATTTACCCAGTACCCTGGAATTCGCTATCATCTTACCATAGTATAGTATCTTTAAAACTCTTCTTGTTGTCTTAAATTATCTTTATTGCTGGTTCACTATTTTCTACTCCGGTCTCCCCTACTACAATATTAACCAATGAGAACAGGAATCTTTAACCTTCTTGTTCACCTGTGTCCCCTTTAATAAACTAGTGTCTGGCACATAGTAAGCACTCAATAATTACTTGTTGGATGACTGAACGCATACATGGTTATCAGTTAAACATTATTTTTAAATTATCCACAATGGGGGCACCTGGGTGGCTCTGTCGGTTAAGCGTCTGCCTTTGGCCCAGGTCATGATCCTGGGATCCTGGGTTGGAGTCCCTCATTGGGCTCCCAGCTGTCCTGGGAGCTTCTCCTTCTCCATCTGTCCTTCCTTTCCACTTGTGTTTGTTCTCTCTCTCTCTTTCAAATAAATAAAATCATTTGAAAAATTAAATAAATTATCCATAATGTGCAAAGGATATGCTAGGTGTTGTCCCCAGTACAGAATTAGCCCCAGTTATTTTTTAAAAGATTTTATTTATTTATTTTAGAGAAAGAGAGAGCAGGGGTGGGTAGCAGAGGCAGAGAGGCAAGCAGGATCTGCGCTGAGTGCAAAGTCTGACACAGGGAGAGAGGTCATGATCTAAGCTGAAATCAAGAGCTAGACACTCAAATGACTGAGCCACCCAGGCAACCGCAGTCCCAGTAGCTTATTCTGTTATTTTATTGTCTAAGGTAAGTCAAGCTCAAAGGATGGATAAGGGGGAAAGCAATTAATAGAGCATAGATAGGTCAACTTTTATTTGGGGCTGGCAGATCAACAGCAAAAAGTTATAACCTATCTTGAGGCATATCACAAAGTGAGTGATCTCTTACAATTCCAACAATTCAGTTATATCTAACACCTTTTTGTTTAAGATTTTATTTTTAAGTCATCTCTACACCCAACCTGGGGCTCAAACCCACATCCCTGAGATCAAGATTCCATGTTCTACCAACTGAGCCAGCCAGGCGCCCCTACCTAACATTTCTGAAATTCACCAGTAGGATTGTGTACTCTGGGACATATTTACTAAGAGCCAATCCCCCCCTTTTGACTTCAACATAAATTTTGTTAATTGGCTTATATCTGACACAGAATTTACCGTCTAGTCATGCTGACAGTGGGTGGGAGGGTAGGATAAATGATACTGCCTTCCGTTATTGAATTTCATTCTCTGTGGTTAGTAAACCTACTCTATTGAAATGTCACAACAGCTCTATAAAACAGCAATTTCCCCCCAGCTCACAAGCCTGAAAACTGCATCTCAGGGAAGTTAGTATGTCGTGCACAGTCTACTAAATGGTACAATTTCAAACCAGATCATACCTGATTCAAATCTCATGCCTTTACTACCCAGAAATGTTTTCTTATTAGGCAGCTGAGAAGCTCAAAAGTACAAATAGTCACCAAGGACCACATCTCTATGCTAGAGTACCTTGACTCTGGAAGTTTCCAGAATCAGGCCCAACACACATACCAGGTCCTGTCAATGTTTGCAGCCCTAACAACTTGATAGTGTGTTTGTAACAGTCCCATCATTTAGCCTGAAACTAGTGCAATACATATGTTGAAGAGACTTAGAGTGAGTTTTGTAAGATTCTTCACGGTAACCTAAGGGCGGGAAAGTGCTGACTCACGTTTTCTTCGCAAAGGCCGTTTGCGGCATCACTCTAAAGCAAACACCCAGACATGAATTCAAAACATTACTTCAAAGTGGAAAACATCCTTTGTTGTTTCCCAATGTCCTATTCCTTTTTTCCTTAATTCGTAAGGGAATTTGGGGGTAATAAGGTCAAGTAATCAACGACTAAAATTTAACACTGGCCCAGCTAAGACAGCCAAGATTAAGCACAAAAATACTGCTGTGATTCTAGTTGTTATTGTTGCCAACTGGGTGGGGAAGAAATCACCCTGGCTTGAAATAGAGGGAGATCTCAAAGCAATTCTCTCTGGAGGGCCAGGCCCTTCCTAATCCTTTATTTGACTTGCTCTGGGAGCTTTAGTGAGAAAAGAAATGAGAAGAACAACATTTGATGGATGGAAGGTCAAGGAAGCTAGCGCAATAATATTTTCATGTTCTTTGCCCTGTTGACTTTTTAAAAGATAAATGTTATTATCTTTTTCTACATGAAAAATACATACACATTATATAAAAGTTAGAAAATTCATAAAGTAAAAAGGTGACAGGATGAGTATCTTCCATTTTCCTGCCCCACCCCCACCCCAAAGATAATCACTGGTTTCTTTTTGGGACTTTTCTTTTTTCGTTATAGGTTTTGAAAAGTGTATTTACATAGCCTTGACCACACTGTAAATGTATCCTGTTTCTGAGAAACATGTTTTATTTGTCATTTGTTTTATTTTATTGTATTTTGAAAAACACTTTTTCAATGATGGTAACTGAAAGACTGGTCAACATTGTTCTTTGAATATATGATTGTGCTTCAGTTTCAGTAGGTTGGATATTTTCTTTAAAACCAGAAAATGAGAGCATGTAGATCTTGCATAGGGAAAGTTAAAAATTAACCTTGTGTTCATATAACCTTAATATCTCAGAATGTTTTATTTTGTCAGCCAACAACCTAGAATATTCACTAAGGGCGCGGGGGTGCGGGTGGGCCTAGGCCAAGAACTATGGTAGAAAAATTCAGATCTCTATAAACCCCGAAGTAATATAATTAGTCCTAGCTTCAAGGGGCTTCAAAACTCTCTGAAGAGAAAAGAGTTCCCTGAATTTATGAAAAGCTTTTCATAATGGAAGTTCTAAAACAAATGCCGATAATTAAATACTTACTATGTTTATAAAATCTAATGTATAGAATTTAAAATACTGAAATTGTATTATAATAAAATAAGTTATAATTACAAACTGCACTCTCAAAAAAGGTGGTAAATAGCTAAAGTATTTAAAAAGATATAATTAATAGCATGCATTAATTTTATAATAGTAATATGGTTTTACTCTTCCAGAATAGGTTGCTTTCAAAAGTTGAAGTCCTAGGAAAAGCACAAAGATGTTTATCACAGAGTATTATATAATAATGATAATTACAAAACCAGGAAGTAACCAGAATGTCCACACAGTAGTCACTTCCTATGGAATGTCCTGCAACTATAAAATAATAATATTTGATGATGCATTTTTGATGATATGAATAAATGTTTGCATTGTAATATTAAGTGTTAAAAAACATTGTGATGAATGTCCATTGTTTTTGCACTGCATATACAGTTTCCTTTTTAAAAAGGAGATCGTGTATCATCCTGTATATACTCAATGACAGCCTGCTTTTCTATGTGTTAAACATTATGAATTTTTTAAACTATTAAATATTCCTCTACAACATGATTTTTCAAAAATTTTATTTATTTATTTGAGAGGAAGAGAGAAAGAAAGCATGAATGGGTGAGAGACAGGGGGAGAGGAAGAAGCACACTTCCCGCTGAACAGGGAACCTGATGTGGGGCTCGATCCTAGGACACCAGGATCATGACCTGAGCCAAAGGCAGATGCTTAACCAACTGAGCCACCCAGACACCCTTTATAACATGATTTTATTTTTTTAATTTTAATTTTTATTTTTTAAAAAGATATTTATTTATTTATTTATTTGACAGACAGATCTCAAGTAGGCAGAGAGGCAGGCAGAGAGAGAGGAGGAAGCAGGCTCCCTGCTGAGCAGAGAGCCCGATGTGGAACTCGATCCCAGGACCCCGAGATCATGACCTGAGCCGAAGGCAGAGGCTTTAACCCACTGAGCCACCCAGGCGCCCTATAACATGATTTTAAAAACCTGTAGAGCATTCCATTTTTTGGTGCCTCATTATTTAGTCTATCTTTTAATTTTGGACATTTAGATTTTCCTTTTTAAAAAGAATGCTTTGAATTTCCTTCTTTCTTTTTCTCTCCCTCCCCTCTCCCTGGTTGCCTTTCTTTCTCTTCCTTTCTTTCTCCTTCTTAAGCTAAGTTCTAAAAATTTGAATTTATATATCATGAAGTATGTAAATTTCATGTTTTTAAGATTTATTTATCTTAGAGAGAGAGTGAGCAGGGAGAGAGGCAGTGGGAAATGGAGAGAGAATCTCAAGCAGACTCTCTGCTAAGCATGGAGCCTGACACGGGGCTCCTTCTCAACACCCTGAGATTGTGACTTGAGTCGAAACCTAAGAGTCAGACTCTTAACCGACTGTGCCACCGGGACACCCTGTAAATATTGTGTCTTTTGACTGTTTCCATTATCTCAAATTCAGAGATTCCTAAAAACTTATTCTTATTCTTAGTTCTCAGTGTCCACCTTCCCTCCCTAATGCCTAAAGAATGAATTCATCAATCCCAGAGCTAGACATATTCTCAACTAATGCTATTTAGCATCATAGGACCATCTCCTTGAACTTGGCTTCCATTTCTCTTACTCTGTTTACCACAAATTCCCTATGCGCTGGGACCCTTACAATCCTTTCCTTTTTTCCTGCTGTCCAAGAGCAGTGAAGCCTCTCTATGTCATCTTGTCTCTGTCTCCTCCACAATTTGTAGCCAGTTCCCAGCTCTGCCAACCAGAATTTAATGCATGACTCATGAACACCTGCTCTCAAAGCTACATGTTTTTCGCCAAAGGGGAGCGGTTAGTCCAGCCATGTGTGTTTCCTCTACAACTGTGAATTATCAAGAGAACTTCTCTAGAAGTTCCTGTTCAAGCCCTTGAAGAGTTACCCACCATCCCATAACATGTTTCAAATGCATACACTAATGCACCTTCTCTACACTTGACCACTGGGGAGGCTGGCAATCTTTAAGTTGTTCTACATAAGATGATCGCACGTTCGGGTTTGTTTTGAGGACTTGATGGGGCAATACTACCTTTGTGATGCATCGCTCTTCCACAGATGTATAGACATCATTGGGACAGAATACGGTTTCAATTGTTTTTAGTATTCCACCTGGCCAAATGGTATGGTTTTAGACACAAGCAGTTCTGAACCCACTGAATGGCATCGCTAAATAAACCTGAGAGATCGTCACAGTAAATGCCTGTGCTTAGTGGGTCTTACTCTGTCCAGCAGATCTTGTCCAACAGCTCCTTCATTGTCATGTGGTCCCACTCCTCCGCAAGGGGTGCCTTCCACGGGGCATCACTGGGTATCTACAGTCCGACAGGGATTCAGAGAAGAAAAATGAATGTAATTTTCCATTTCAAATAACTATTTCAAGAGTACCAGAAACTCCAGTTGAAGAAGGAAAATGTAAGCTTTCCAAATTCCCCCATTCATGATTTTCACAACACAATGTTGTCGGTGTAGTTTTCCCATTATAGATGTTTATCACTGCATCCATATTGAATTTACGGTAGTACTTCCTGCACAATAAATGGAGGCTATGATGAAATGGGGCTATTTCCAAATATCGATCACTAAGTTACTCATTTAGAGAGAACATTCATAAATTCAGCTCTTTAACACGGGTCAGACAGCTGCACCAAATGCTGCCTAAATGGGTCTTTCAGGTCAAGTTCTGTGTGTGCTTACTTATGGGTTGCAGGGTTGAGCAAGATGGCGACACAAAGACCTTAGAAGTCTTATTCTGCTCTGTTGTGAGGATTTTCTAAATTAGAAACATCATTCCAGGAAGGCTGAGTGATATGTGATCTTCTCCCCACCCCGCTATCCCACCACCAGTGGTGTAAGACTAGTGGTCTGCTGGACATCTCATTCCTTGAGCAGTTAAAAACCGGTTCATTTGCTCATTTCCTAAATCTTTACTAAGAGATATGATGTACCAGACAACATGCTAGGCATTGCTGATACCCTGTCCCTTCTTTCTCTGAAGGATTAAACTTATTATGAAAAACACAAATGTAGTCAAAGAAGCATTATTAAGCTTTACCTCTCGCCCCATGGCATCCATTGTCCTCCAGAGGTTGTTATGATCCAGGTACACAATTGGGTTCCACACAGGTGGGAAGGGGCCGCTGAAGGGGTATGATTTGCCCTGTGAAATACAAGGTATTTTCATTTGTTTATTTATGTACTTATTAAGATTTTATTTATTTGAGAGAGAGAGAGAGAACTTGAGTGAAGGGGCAGAGGGAAGAAAGAGAGAATCTCAAGGAGACTCGCTGCTGAGGGTAGAGCCTGACCTGGGGCTCAAGCCCATGACCCCAAGACCACGATCCAAGCCAAAACCCAGAGTTGGATGATCAACCAACTGAGCCACGCAGGTGCCCCAACACAAGAGTATTTTTTAAAAGGTGACACTTACTACAATGTAAAAATAGTTAAATGTCTGCAAGCAAAATGATGTTACTCTTTAATATAGGATATACACTTACATGTTTTATTTATTTATCATTTATTAAAGATTTACATTTATTTGTGAGAGAAAATTTATTTATTTGCAAGAGAAATTCTTAATTTCAATCTCTAAGGTGGCAAATACAGATAAAGTCACATGAGCAAAGGCTACTTGAGGTTCTCAATAATTTTTTGAAGAATGTGAAAGCGCTTTTATACATAGCAAACAGGACGTGCTCATTAAATAGACATTGCTAACGGTTTGGTGATCATGATAAATGTCCTTTTATTTACACAACTACTTCTTACCTATAAATCCACATCCACATTTTCAATTAATTATCTTTGGATAAATTCTCAGAATCAAAATTCTTGGCCTGAAGATTTATGTTTGATTTTTTGTTTTCATTTATATTTTTAAAAATTAAAAAAAATTCATGGCTCTAAAAGATATATAATAAAACATCCTATCCAAGAAAAATAAAACACACATTTTCCTCAAATACACACAGAAGAATCCCCTGGTTAAATCACATTAAAAAAGACAAGACAGGTACTACAAATGAAAGAAGTCGGAAATTCAACCAAGTATATTGTCCAACCACAATGATACAAAACTAAAGCCCAACACTGAAACAGAACTGGAAAACCTACAACGTAAATATTAAGTATTTAATATGTAAATATTAAACAGCACACTACTGCCCAAGCAATGGGCCAAATAAGAAATCAAAGAGGTAATCAAAATATGTCTCAGAGCAAAAGATAAAGAACACATGATATTCCCAAAAAACCTATGGGATGCAGCAAAAGCAGATGTTTGAGTGAAATCTATGCTACGTATGCTCTTTTTTAAAGGAAAAGAGTTCAAATAAACACCTTAACATGACACCACAAGGAACTAGAAAAAGAAGAAACTTAGCTGAAATTTCAGAGGAAGGAAATAACAAAGAAAGATCAGAAGTAAATAAAATAGAGAGCAGAATAAACAGTAGCATAACATTGAAAGTCATGACCAGTTTTTCAAAAAATAAATAAATAAGTAAACAAAAAATGGCAATGCTTTAACTACTAAGCAAAAAAAAAAAAATTCGATAATAAGATTACTAGCAACAATTATATGCTCAAAAATCAGATCACTTAGAAAACCAGATCATTCCTAAAACTGCACAAGGTCCTAAGACTGAATCATCATCAATTTTGAATCCAAAAATAGGAAATCTTAGACTGGTAATGAGAATGAAAGTTGAATGAGGATTCAAAATCTTCCAGCCCAGAAAAGCCCAAGACCCCATGGTTTTATTGGTGAATTCCACCAAACATTTAAAAAAAACTTATAATGACAATCTTTACCAGCATCTTACAGATAATGGAATAGAGGGAACACATTCAGAATCATTCTAGGAGGCCCGTATTACCCTGATACCAAAGCCAGATAAAAACAAAGATAAGAAAGTCTAGTTTGTCCCATGTTAAGTATTGCTACTTGGATAGTCTTTTGACCTCCTTCTGCATGATGAATGTTTCTCCACCCCCTCACTTTCAATCTGCAGGAGGCTTTGTGTCCAAAATGAGTCTCTTGTAGGCAGCTTATGTTTGGCTACATAAAGCAGACTTGTTGAACACCAGCGACGGACCCGATGGTCACATGACCTCATTTTGTAGCCCATGAGCCTCGGCGGACTCAGTAAAGACATCGGAAATCTGCCTGCTGGATGCCGCAGTTAGTGAGCAGGTGAGCGGCTCTCAGAAGCCGGCTGGCTGGGGGACGCCCCCTTACTCCCATCACCTCCAATGCTCCAGATGGCCTGCTCTCCTCCTGACTCTGGTTCTCTGGAGGCAGAGACTCCACATCCTGATCTCTGTCCCATCTAGGAAGTCCCTTTGGCATTTTATTCCTGCTGTCTGCCAGGAGACAGGTGGCGTGGCCCTTCTTAGATTCAGCTCCTCGAGAGCGACCTTTCCCTCTCAGGAGGTCTTCTCTGCTGTTCATGGGAATCTTGCCCTTCCTCCCTGTGGGGAGTCAGAGCAGACCACCCAGCCCTCCAGAACTCAGTCATTTTTATGGCTATTGACAAGGACGATGCTTAGGGCATAAACAAATTTGTTTAGGACCAAGCTTTACTTTCAATCTCTATTTTCAGTTTGGAAGAAAACATAAAATCTCGCCCATGGGGGAGAAAGGAAGGAAGTCCTGTCAACTATGAAGCAAAGGGCTTTCTTCCTCTGTTCATGTGTTCACTTTTTTTTGTTTTGTTTTGTTTTGACAGGGAGAGAGCAGTGTAGGGGAAGGCAGAGAGAATCGTAAGCAGGCTCCACGCCCAGCAGAGCCCGATGCTCGGCTCAATGTCATGACCTTGAGATCACGACCTGAGCAGAAATTCATAAGTCAGATGCTTAGCCGACTGAGCCACCCGGAGCGGGGGGCCCATTCACATTTCTAAGCACCATGAGTCGGCATGGACACAGTCTTCTGACTGCATTGCCGCATGGTGAAGCTGGAGGGAGGGGCAGACAGTGGCAAAGGTTTTGGAACCAGCCTCCTGCCCAGGAGCACAGGAAAGGCTTGGAATTGTCCATGTAGGGAGAAATGGGGAAGATGGGGGCGGTGACGGCCAAGATATTAGGCAAAGCCCCACAGGAATAATAATAACAAACAAGGCGACAGCTAACACAGAATGTGTACTCTGTTTAGGATTTGTTTGGTGCACTTTACATGTGTGGATTCCTTGATCTGCACAACGACCCTTTCAGCTGGTGAAACTGAGGCAGATGAAATAACGATCATCTGCTTAAGGTCTCATAACGTAAGACTTAATTAGGTCTCATAATAAGTGGCAGCAGGATTTAAATTCAGGCACACAAAGGCCAGTACTCTGGATCAGGAAGCTTCCCAGCCTCTTTTCCTTTTTTAAGTTTTACTTATTTCACAGAGACCACAAGTAGGCAGAGAGGCAGGCAGAGAGAAAGGGGGAAACAGGCTCCCCACTGAGCAGAGAGCCCGATGTGGGGCCCCATACCAGGACCCTGAGATCATGACCCGAGCCAAAGGCAGAGACTTTAACCTACTGAGCCACCCAGGCGCCCCCAGCCTCTTAACAGTAACTATGAAACATCATGGGGCTAAGAGTTTTCATGAAGTTATTTAATTTAATTCTCACAACAATCCAGTGAGTAAACTGCTAATTATAGGTTTCATTTTACCAATGAGTTCTGAAGCATAGAGAAGTTGAGTAACTTGTTCAACATCACACAGCTTGTATGCAGTGGGAAGAGAATTTAACCTCAGGTTTGTGTATTTGGGGCTCAAGCTCTTACTTAGGTCTCTGCTCTAGGAGCCACAGCCCAGTTGATTTAAAGAAGGTCTCCAGGGGTGCCTGGGCGGGTGAGTCAGTTAAGCATTTGCCTTTGGCTCAGGTCATGATCCCAGGGTCCTGGGATGGAGCTCCGCATCAGGCTCCCTGCTCAGCGGGGAGTCTGCTTCTCCCTCTGCCTGCCTGTCTCCCTGCTTGTGCTCTCTCTCTGTCTCTCTGACAAATAAATAAATGAAATCTATAAAAAAATAAAAAAGGTCTCTGGAAGGCCATTTCGATCTGGAAACTACTTGAGATTCTCAAACCACATAGAAGCTAATGATGCACTCAATGATCAGCCAGATCTTTCCTGTGGCTGTCCCTCCCGTTCCCAGGCAAGGAGCAGGCCAGCCCATCCGCAAATGGCTGCCATGTCAGCCCATTCCCTCATTCATTCAAGTAGTCCCTGAGCACCTCCCATGGGCCTGTCACTCTTTTCCCCCTCCTGGGGCAGATTTGTGAGCCAAGTGAGCCACAACAGACAACATTGTCTGCTCTCCTGGGAACTTACTTTCTAATAGGTGAAAGCAAAGTAAACTAACAAAAAAGCCAGGCATTAAACAAAAGAAAGAAGACAATCACATAGTGTATTAGAAGGTGATAAGAGCTATGAAGAAAGAGAGCTGGAAAGACAAAGAGGAAGTGTTGGTGGTTTGGGGTTGATTTTTTAAAAAGACTTTATTTATTTATTTGAGAGAGAAAGAGACAACATGAGCTGGGGGTGGGAGGAGGCGAGGGAGAGAGAGAAGCACACTCCTGATTAAGCAGGGGGCCCAATGCCGGGCTTGATCCCAGGATCCTGGGATCACGGCCTGAGCCAAAGGCAGATGCTTAACCCACTGAGCAATCCAGGCACTGCTGGGATTGACTGCAATTTTAAATAAGGCAGTCAAAGAAGGCCTCCCTGAGAAGGTGACATTTGAGGGAAAGGATAAGAAAGGACAGAGAGGGAACCATGAGATTGTCTAGGCGGGGGATGGTGCTTCCAGCAGAGGCCCCAGCAAGCATCCTGGGGTGGTGTATGAATGAACTTCACAAGGAACAGGAAGGAGGCCAGCTCCGTCCTCTCCCTTCTACAGGTGTGCACCCTTGCTCACTGGATGAAACTCGGGCTCCTGAGCCCGTTTCTCAAGGTGGCTGCCAAGGAGATGGCCTCTGTGCTCTGGTCAGGGGGACAAGTTACCCTGATCTCAGCGGCCCTTCGGTCACCACTGCATTATTGCTACTGCTTCCCTTGAAGGTCCTTTCCCTTCAGATCTCCATCAGTGCAAAGCTTAATGCCCAGCTCCAGTCACTTGTTTTGAGAAGCCTTCCAAGATTCACCCCACTCCCAATCAGTGCACTAAATATAAAATTCACTCCATTTTGAGCCTCTGCCATATTAGCTTGGACCTGCCCATATTATCTTGATAGCATTCTCTAAGTGTTCCACATGAGTATCTCTTCTCTTTCCAGCCCCTTTGGGGAAGGAATCAATCATTTCCATCCTCCCACAATGTGTAAGAGTATAATCTATTCGATCAGTATTTGACAAGCTTTGAAGGATTGGATGGATGAACAGACCAGACCAGACGAACAGAGCTGTAGACTGAATGTTTGTGTGCCCCCCCATGCCCCCCCAAGATTCATAGGTTGGAACCTACCCTCCCATGTGTGATGGTACGAGGAGATGGGGCCTTTGGGAAGTCATGGGGCCAGGTGGGTTCTGCCCTCATGGGTGAGCACAAGGCCCTTATAAAAGAGACTCTGGAGAGCTTGAGACATATGGAATCTGCTGGCACCTTGATCTTGGACTTTCCAGCCTTTAGAACTGTAAGAAATAAGCTTCTGTTGCTTATAAGCCACACAGTCTCTGGTATTCTGTGATAGCAGCCTGACCTAAGGCAAATCATGTAAAAATAAGAGGACTTCTTTAGGGTCTGAGACAGAAGCCTGTTTTTAAAAAAACTGATGGCTGATGTAACTTCTGAATTCAGGGTGAAGAAGGAGATCTGGAAGGTCTTTTTTTTGTTTGTTTTTTTAAGCTTTGATATAGTTATTTAGCAGAGAGAGAAAGCATAAGCAGGGGGAGCAGCTGAGGGAGAGGGAGAAGCAGGCTCCCCACTGAGCAGAGAACCTGACGTAGGGTTCGATCCCAGGACTGGAAGGCAAACACTTAACTGACTGAGCCACCCAGCCCCGGAAGGTCTTAAGAAACATAAATTCATTGACTACTTGAGTAGAAAGGAACTTCAGGTTTTAATCTCGGCCCAGTCAGCACGGACCTACTATCACAGAGAGAAGCTTCCTGCCCAAGCTGCTGCATGGAGGTGACCTCCAGATCACTATCTAAGGTCCCTTCCTTGGAAAGAAGTGTTCAGTATCTGTACTGATGGTAGCTGACTGACTTCTGCAGGGAGCGAAACAAAAGGAAGTAGTTTCAAAAGCGAGTTCCTTTTCTGGAGTCCAGTTGTGTTGCGTTCAGTGTGGTCGGCATCATCTGTAACCTAGACCTTGCCGACGTCCTGTGTCAGGCGGACAGTTGCTAGTCCTCCCCGAAGATGGGAATTCATGGTGCTCGGAGTGCAGAGTGGCTGAGCCCATGTTCAATGTCTCCCAACGGAAGGTCCATCTTTCTTCAGCACATGGGCTTCCAGAGCCTCCCGTGCTGTCTCCAATGGTCTTCACCAAGAGCCTGAGATCCTCCACAGACAGCACGACTATCCTCTTGTACAATATCGTTGTTTGCTACATTTCTGTGTTTTCACTACTGGCTGAAATAGCCCTTCAGGGAGTCCAGTGAAATTTCCTGATTCATTCCATTGTTTTTCTCTGCCTGCCTCCCCATCATTGCTAGTGGTCAGAGACCAATAATCCATTCATCTGTGAAACCACAGAGTGCCTAAAGTCAGTTGCTTAGAGTAAATATCACCCTCGACTCCTCTTTTTCTCCCAGCCATAGAGAATCAGTCATCAACACTTCCAGTTATACATTAAGATGTATCTAAAATCCGACCATGTCTCACCTCCTTCACTGTTACCTCCCTGGTCCAAGCTGCTATCAGCCCTGGCCCTGATTACTGCATTATCTTACCGAATTCTCTCCCTGCTTTCCACTTTTGGCCCCCAGGGTCTCCTAGCAGCAAGAATGAGCTTTAAAACATATAACTAGAGCATGTCCCTCCTGACCGAATTCTTCCAATGGCTTTCCATCATGCTTACCAGAAAGCCAAGGTCCTTACCGTGGTCAACAAGAATTACATACTTCTATTTCCTCATCTACCACCTTCCTCCCTTTATTCAGATCACACTGGCCTCTTTGCTGGTCTTTAAACACACAAAGCTTTCTGTCAGATACTCACATGTCTCCTCCCTCATTGTGTTCAAATCACAACTCAAATGTTCCTTCCTCAGAGATGTTTTTCTCAGCACCCTTTCTTTATTAGTCTTCCTAGCAAATGAGATTGATAGAATTATTCATATATGTGTTTAATGCCTCTACCTCTGGAATGCAGACCCTGCAAGGTAGAAATTTTGTCTTTTTCACTGGTGTATTCCTGGTACCTATAATGTTACTCATTCAATAAACAGCTGATGAACAAATAAATAAAAATTTGATGCTAGGTTCATCTGAAGCCACTTTTAGAGGCTAGAGGAGAGTCACAGCAAATGGTGATGGTGCTGAGAGGGTAGCTGTGCCTTGATCCTGTGTCTGGAAGTTGTTTGTGATGAGTTCTTCATTGATGAAGTCAGACCAAGGCCCATGGTGATTGCCACCCAGTCTGTCTTGATAGCGATCACCACTGACCACAGGAAGGTTCAGGGTAGTACAGGGAAGGGGCAGGTGTAAACCACTGCTCCTTATTATGTTAGGATGGGGTGAGGTACAGTGGGGAAGCAGAAGTGCTTTGGGAAAGAACAGCTCTCACCCAAGTGTAGGTGTGGGTCATTATTAGAGAAGACTCCTACATCATCTCCAGGCCCAAGAAAGAGCCATACACCCTTCTCCTTAAGCACAGTGCCTTTTACAATCATGCGCTCCTTTGCATGAAGCAACTGCTTGATTTAATTAGACATGCCCAGGAACAACTCCCTTTTGGTGAGCACTCACCACGTGTGTGGTATTTCATGTATCTCATTCTTAATCCTTACAAATATTTTGTGAGATAGGTACTGTTATTAACTTTATTTATTTATTTATTTATTTGTGGGGGGGAGAGAGAGAGAGAGAGAGAGTACATGTGAACTGAGGGGAGGGTCAGAGAGAGAGGGAGAGAGAGAATCTTAAGCAGGCTCCACGCTCAACACGGAGCCTGAGGTGGGGCTGAATTTTGTGACCCTGTGATCATGACCTGTTCCAGAAATCAAGTCGGGTGCTCTACCAACTGAGCCACCCAGGCACCACAGCCCTATTTTTGAATAACAGCTTTCATTCACCTATCCTAAAATTAATCTTTTTTATTGTGGTAAAATATATGTAACACAAAATTATAATTTTAACTTTCTTTCTTTTTTTTTAAAGATTTTATTTATTTGACAGAGAGAGATCACAAGTAGGCAGAGAGGCAGGCAGAGAGAGAGAGAGAGGAGGAAGCAGGCTCCCCACTGAGCAGAGAGCCCGATGCGGGACTCGATCCCAGGACCCCGAGATCATGACCTGAGCCAAAGGCAGCGGCTTAACCCAGTGAGCCACCCAGGTGCCCCTTTAACTTTCTTTAAGCGTACAGTTCAGTGCCGTTAAGGACACTCACAGTGTTATGCAACCAACCCCACTACCCATTTTCAGAACATTTTCTCCATCCCAAACAGAAACTTCATACCCACTGAATACTAACTCTTCATTTTCCCCTCCCATTAGGTTCTAGTAGCCTCTATTCCACTTTCTGTTTTTATGAATGTGCCTATTCTAGATAACTCCATAAGTGGATTTTGTGTCTTAATTTATTTTAGGTAGCACAGTGTCTTCCAGTTTCATCCATGTTGTAGCATGTATCAGAATTTCCTTCCTTTTTAAGGCTCTTTTTAAAGAGCCACTTCTGTGAGTCAGGTGGCAAGGTTCTATACCAGCCCATTGTATGGACAGACCACGTCTTATTTATCCATTCACCTGCTGATGGACATTTGGGTTGTTTTCACTTTTTGGCTATTAGAGGAATGCTCTAGGAACATTTGTGTATTGATCCATTTTAGAGATAAGGAGAGTGAGTCTTAGGATAAATGACCTTCCCAGGATCACAGAGCTAATGAGGTTTGCTTAAAGTCAAGCTAGTTCCCCTGCTCATGCTACCGCTCATGCAACAGGAGATCCAAGGTCCGGATGGTCCCCAGTGCACAGGCAATGGCAGGCACCAACATGGCCCACCTCATCGCCATTCCACTCTGCTAGCTTACACGTAATTTAACTTTAAAAGCCCTAGGAAATGAGACAAAGCAAAGGATAACTACCAAATTAGAACTAACATTATATTTAGCCAAATGATGAAGAGAATCAAAATCGTCTTACTGATAGGCTTGGACGGGTCCAAGAAAAATCTCTAAGCATCATAATTTTAAGGGCTACTGACACTTGGGCAATTTCTTCTTTTATTCGGTAAAAATGTATTCACTACAAGGTATGAAACAGCCACTGCGTAGTGCTCTGAAGAGAAAGAAATGAAATAAGACACAGTCTCAGGGAGTTCCAAAGTCTAGTTGGAGAGGCAGGGTCACGGAAGCAGAGAATTACTGCACGATGATTATAATGTGGCATGTGGCTAGCCTCATGGTGTCACTTGGCTAAATGGCTGCATCTGGCAAAGGCCACTGATGGAACCCTGAGTCTCTGCCCAGGTTCATTCTGTTAGCCAAATGGCAAGGTCTACAGAAGTCCCAATAAGTGAAGCTTGGCCTAGAATTACTGAAGATAAGAGTGCTCTACCCAGTAGCTCATGGGGTGGATGTTGTGATAAGCTTGCCCATATCCTCATTCAGAAGCAAGGGAGTTATTTCTTCAGCTGCTAGCATTATTACTGGCAGGCAGCCCTTGGTTCTTAGCCCCCTTCAGGGACTACCCCAGCTGCGAAAACCCCACTTCATCCAAGGTTACACCACCTTTGCTGGGGAATTCACTTCCAACAACTGAATGATATGAGCGTATCAAGTTCTTGTCCTTCTGCCCCACTCAGGACAGCTCTGGAGGGTTGTTCCATCTTTGGAATTCCTTGCAGGGTTGTCTGAGGCTTCCATTGAGAGAGAGAGAGAGCGAGAGAGAGAGAGAGAGAGAGCAAAGCAAGGACATGCTGAGCTGGGAGCTCAATGGGGCACTCAATCCCAGGACCCTGGGATCATGACCTGAGCCAAAAGCAGATGCTTAACTGACTGAGCCACCCAGGCGTCCCTTGCGGCTTCCACTGAAACTACATTACAGTCTGACTTCTTCAGTGGCTCTTGCCCTCCTATCTAAGCTGTTGATCCCCAAGGCACTCCCTTATATTACTTCCTGCCAGCTAATCTCATGAAAAATGTCTAGAACTGAGCACAGTGGGACCTCATTTGAGAACAGGGGTTTTCTAGAAGTAGGATTAGTAGGGAGGCCTCAATCTTTTCCCCCATGATCCTCACCAGTGACTTGTTGCAGGAAATGGGAAATATAGCAATAGTGGCCACAAATGTACTCAGACAGGTTTACGGACCGAAAGGGAGAAACCGGGAGCAGAAAGTTTGTAACAAAGCAAAGCTCACTTCTACATCGTAGGTCATAGTTTAAAAATCCCATTAATGTTTATGTGAAGTTTTATGCTGGGAGCCAGAGTTAATTTGCCATCTTAAAAATGTTTGTAAGGAATTAAAAAAAGACAAACTAAGAAAGCTCCTATGACATGTTTTGAGTTATTAAGAAAGAACCTTGGAGTTAAAATCCACATGACCTCCAAATTCCAATGAATCTTAAGTCTTGATATTGAGATTTTCTCTATATATTTTTAACATGCTCTGCTAACTGCATTAGCTTACCCGTAATCTTAGACAAAAGATCACTTAGTCTCACTGAAAGACTTCATAGATCCTCCATAAGTCATTTACATAAAAGGTAGTTTTCCCAACCCTAATATTCTAGTTTAACTAAGAAATCTAATGTGTTTTTTTTTTTTCACAGACAAAAACATAAAATGCTTGTAAAAATAGCCAACATTCAAGAGTTGTAAAATTCCATGCCTGGATAGCTATGTTATGGTTTGGAAAATTTTACTACAAAAGTATGGTACTGTGATAATATATATTTGGTCTTTGTCCTTAATGTCTGGCCTATAAGACCTTTGGAATTTCCTGAGTGATACGGGTGAGAAAAGGGTTATTTATAAAAGTCCCTTTTAAAGCATATCTGAGGTTATGCTAAGGAAGTGACTCTTGGTGGGCTCCTAGAGCTTCTGGAAGGGAGCTCATTGCCAGAGGAACCAACCATGTCATTAGATACATGGAACTTTGTGTCCCTGGACCTCTGGGGAGTGGAAAGAGTCTGCAGATTGATCTAGTCACCATTGGTCAACAATTGAGTCTATCGTGCCTATGTAATGAAGCCTCGATAAAAATCCCTAAACAATGGAGTTCAGAGAGCTTCCAGTTTGGTGACCAAAGGCACATCCATGTACTGGGAGGCTGGCCCACCCCAAACTCCATGGGGACGGAAGCTCCAGTACTCGCAAACCTTCCGGACCTTGACTGATGTACCAGAAGGCCTGGGACTTAACCACTGGCCTCTGAAGTGGGGGCGATTTTATGGGGTTGAGCCCTTAATTTGGAGTTCTATGCCACCTCGGGGTAATTAGTGTTAGAATTAAATTGAATTGTAGTACACCCAGTTGGTTTCTGGAGAGTTAAAGAATTGGTAGGTGTGTGAAAAAAGGAAAAATCCCCACATATCTGGTGTCAGAAGCGTCATGAGTAAAAATTAACTCATAGTAGGAGGTAACATGATTTTTCAGTAATTGAATTATAGGGCAGTAAAGAAATAAAACCAAATACAAAAGCCTTAGCAAAAAGGGATAGTGGGGGCATATATTGGGTGGCTCAGTGGGTTAAGCTGCTGTCTTCAGCTCAGGTCATTATCTTAGGGTCCTGGGATCGAGTCCCCCATCGGGCTCTCTGCTCAGCAGGGAGCCTGCTTCTCTCTCTCTCTCTCTCTCTCTCTCTGCCTACTTGTGATCTCTCTCTGTCAAATAAATAAATAAATTCTTTTTTTTTTCAAAAAAGGGGATATTTGGCTTAACCATGATAACTACAAAGCCTTATTTTATAATTTTCAAACACCAGAAATCACTTGAGAAATATCCATTGCTGTCCCTACATACGTGTCCTTAGAGGTAAGAGCACAGCCTGGGATGTTCACCAGGCCACGAGGTAACCACATGAATTCAGACAAGTGACTTCAATCATACTCACCTGGGGGGGCCAAGGGCGGGCCATGCTGAGATGGGCCACTTTGGCATGAACATTATTTTGAGTTAAAAGCAATCCAGGGGCACCTGGGTGGCTCAGTGGGTTAAAGCCTCTGCCTTCAGCTCAGGTCATGATCTCAGGGTCCTGGGATCGAGCCCCACATTGGGCTCTCTGCTCCACGGGGAGCCTGCTTTCTCTTCTCTCTCTCTCTCTGCCTGCCTCTCTGCCTACTTGTGATCTCTGTCTCTCAAATAAATAAATAAAATCTTTAAAAAAAAAAAAGCAATCCAAACCCAGCTGATTCAGGAAAAGCTATTTACCTCCCCCCTCAGCTGCCTGCCTTACCAGAGGCAGGGAACTATTAACAGAGACTAGCTTTTACCTAAGAAACTTAGCTGCATCATAGGGCAACCTTGTTTTTCCAAACATCTCTTTCACCTTCTTCCTAATGGTCTTTCTCCCGTGTGTATGCTCAGACCATTACCCCTCTCTTTAGCTCACAGAAGCTTCATGCTGCCTTGCTGGTTTTGGAATTTCCACGTCTGTGTGCATTCCCCATAAGTACATATGCTATCAACTTTGATTTTCTGCTGTTAATCTGTCTCATGTCAATTTGATTCTTAGTTCAGCTAAAAGGACCGTGAAGGGCAGAGGAAATTCTTCGTTGCCAACACATCTTTAAAAAAAAAAAAAAAACCATTCAATTTATTTATTTGACAGAGATCACAAGTAGGCAGAGACACAGGCAGAGAGAGAGAGAGGATGCAGTCTCCCTGCCGAGCAGAGAGCCCAATGCGGGGCTCGATCCCAGGACCCTGAGTCCATGAACTGAGCCGAAGGCAGAAGCTTTAACCCACTGAGCCACCCACGCACCCTCCAACACATCCTTCTATAATGTGGATGTAAAGAGAGCCAATGTCATGGTGTCATGGTCAGCAATGAGTGAGACGATACGTATGCATCTCTTACCTGAGTGCCCTGCACACAGTAAATGTGGAAATACGAATGAATATCATCACTACTGTCCCTACACTTTCATTCCACAAAAGGTATTGCCAGCTATTGTTATCTTGAACCTCCCATGAAGGGAGGCTCTCCAGACCCTCCACAGGAATCCCACTGTGAGAGTGGCAGATGACCTTGGAGGAGGAAGCACAAAGCTTCCTACCCTTACAGCATCACTCAGCAGAAAAATCAGGCTCTGACTGCTCATCCCAGCACCCTCCTGTCAGGGAAGGTGCTCATCCAGTCACCTTCTCTGTCAAGCCCTCTCTGAACCTCCAGGACTGGCTCCTGAACCCCAGCCTCAGAGAGCAGCTCCGCCAATCCCCAACAACTGCATCGCTTTCCTAGCCCAACTATAGCTTTCCTGGGGTCACAGGTGTTAGACGACGGGTGCACCCCTGGTCTTTCAAAGACATTATCCAAATGCTTTTGATGTCCCTAAACTGTATAGAGTAATGAGAAGATGAAAAAGCTTTTTGTAACCTGGTACAGACACAGTACAATAGAAAAAGAGAGAGAAAGAGGGAGGGAGGGAGGGAGGAAGGGTTGAGGGGGGAGGGAAAGAGAGAGAGAGAAGGAAGGAAGGGAAGGAAGAAGAAAGAGAAATTAGGGCTTTAAAACAAACGCTTTTTCTCAAAATGGGTTGGTTATTTCTCAGAAGTCAAATATCATCTTTGGGTTACTAGACTATCATTTTGTAATCTGAAGATATGTGATGATCTAAGTCTGGAAAAATTGTGTCTAAAAAGCAAATTAGATATAAAAAAAAATCCCCTCCTAAAGAGTTTCTCTGCCACATAAGACACACACACACACACACACACACACACACACACACACACACATGGAGGTAGGAGGTAGGAGGAGTTCCTACCTCCTAATGTGGTCATGAAAAGTGAATATGATAATATATAAAATGACTTCCTATATATATGACTTTCTATACACACATACACGTGTGTGTGTGTGTGTGTGTGTGTGTATAGAAAGTCATATATATAGGAAGTCATTTGTATGTGTGTATAGAAAGTCATATATATAGGAAGTCATTTTATATATTATCATATTCACTTTTCATGACCACATTAGGAGGTAGGAACTAATTGTTCCACATTATACGCTAAGAACTGAGGTTTTTAGGAAGCAGTAAACTACACATGGCGAGGGTCCATGGTGAATTTCCTAAAAGCCCAGAACTCTGACAGAGGCCTGTGACTCCAGACTTAGTCTGTATTTCTCTACGGAGAGGTTCTTACAAGATGGAACTTCAGATCCTTGACTGTCTCTACAATCTGCTCTGTCCTCTCCAATGCGTAACTCACACAGTTACAAAGTCAGCCTCTGATCAATACTGGCACACATACCAGCCTTTCACTCCATACATTATTTGAGGAAAATGTTTACTTTCTCTAATGGTACAAACCAAAATGATGATTCGCTTAGATGAGTCAGAAAATTCCCCCAAAAGAAATTCAACGCTTTGAAGGAAGAACTCCATTTTGAAATACATTGAAAGAGACTCCATGCACAGATAGAAGGGTTTCCTTGGTCCCCAGAGGAGTTTTGCCTCCATGAACATTAATCCCTTGCAGTGAAACTGTGTTGATTTAAGGGAGAATCCCTTATTGAGACAGTGAGGAGGACGCTGGGCAGATCTGTTAGAGGACATTTGAGGTCTAGTAAAGAGAAGATGCGGCAGGAGAAATCTGGAGTGAGATTCAGATAAAGGAAGAGACAAGTCTGGCAAAGGGGCAGCTTGTGAGCTGTATGTGGAAGACACGCTAGAGACCATTGAGGAATTCAAACGTGATGAACTGTACTGAGATGAAAGGATTATCCCAGAAGCATCTGCTTATTTGAGACTATTATTTTCAGGAAGAAAGCATTTTCAAAGAAATTCACTGAAATGGTACTTTTGATTGACTTCCATATTCTTTTTTAAAAAGATTTATTTATTTTATATATTATATTATTTTTTAAAAGATTTTATTTTCTTATTTGACAGAGAGATAAAGACAGCCAGAGAGTGCAGGTGTCGGCGGCAGTGGGGGAGGGCAGAGGGAGAGAGAGAAGAAGGCTCCCTGATGAACAGGGAGCCCAAAGCACGGCTCAGTCCCAGGACCCTGGGATCATGACCCGAGCTTAAGGCAGATGCTTAAGCAACTGAGGCACCCAGGTGCTCCATTATATTTTATATTCTTAAAAAAAGATCATTGCAAAAGATAAGTCATGAGCTAGAAGAAAGTGAGTAAAAAAAATAAGGATTGTGATAGGGAAGCTCTGTAATCACCCCCACTATCCCCATCATCACCATGGCTAACACTTTCTGAATACTTGCAAGGTACTGGGGAATCTTTCAAGATTTTACAAATTTAACTCATTTCTCTCTCTCAATGACTGTACGAAGACGGTGTCACTATTATTATCTTCATTTTTTTTAGATTAAGAAGCAAAAAGGTACAGTTTAAGAAACTTGCCTCCAATCACACAGTTAATAAAGTAGTGAGTCGGAAATTTCAATCCAGGCCTCTGGGTTCTAAGCCTATGATCTCAATCTCTATACTATTACAGATGGACTAGTAGTTTTGCCTTTCGATTGCACCCCAAAATACACTTGATAACATATATATATGTATAAATATATATATGTATAAAATATATATATATATATTTTTTTAAGGCTATGAGAAGCTTTGATGCTTTGATATGATCATTCCAACATATGTTGGCACTGCTGGAAGATATCAGCAAACACTACTGGAACAAAGGCTATCTCTTTCATAGCTGGGAGAAATGCTCTTTAAGATATATTATAATTCAAGGCTTCTGTTAAATTTGTAAGCACTTACCTCTTTCTCCTTCCTGACATTCTTTTCAACTATCTCGCCTTTTCCATATGCAACCCTATGTATTTATGCTCAGGAAGTCTGTCACTGTACCTGTATTTTGTTTTTCTTTGATCTGTATCGTTTAAACTTTCTCAAATTAAGCAATTAACTTAGAAGTTTCCTAATTTTGGCCATTCTAACTGGTGTAAGGTGATATCTCAATGTGGTTTTAATTTGAATCTCCCTGATGGCTAGTGATGATGAACATTTTTTCATGTGTCTGATTTGTATGTCTTCATTGGAGAAGCGTCTGTTCATATCTTCCGCCCATTTTTTGATATGATTGTCTGTTTTGTGTGTGTTGAGTTTGAGGAGTTCTTGATAGATCCTGGATATCAACCTTCTGTCTGTACTGTCATTCGCAAATATCTTCTCCCATTCTGTGGGTTGCCTCTTTGTTTTCTTGCCTGTTTCCTTTGCTGTGCAGAAGCTTTTGATTTTGATGAAGTCCCAAAAGTTCATTTTCGCTTTTGTTTCCTTTGCCTTTGGAGACGTATCTTGAAAGAAGTTACTGTGGCTGATATAGAAGAGATTACTATGTTCTCCTCTAGGATTCTGATGGATTCCTGTCTCACGTTGAGGTCTTTTATCCATTTTGAGTTTATCTTTGTGTATGGTGTAAGAGAATGGTCGAGTTTCATTCTTCTACATATAGCTGCCCAGTTTTCCCAGCACCATTTATTGAATAGACTGTCTTTTTTCCACTGTATATTTTTTCCTGTTTTGTCAAAGATTATTTCACCATAGAGTTGAGGGGTCCATATCTGGGCTCTCTACTCTGTTCCACTGGTCTATGTGTCTGTTTTTATGCCAGTACCATGCTGTCTTGGTGATCACAGCTTTGTAGTAAAGCTTGAAATCAGGTAACGTGATGCCCCCCGTTTTATTTTTGTTTTTCAACATTTCCTTAGCGATTCGGTTGGAGGGGATGTGGAGAAAGGGGAGCTCTCTTACACTGTTGGTGGGAATGCAAGTTGGTGCAGCCTCTTTGGAGAACAGTGTGGAGATTCCTCAAGAAATTAAAAATAGAACTTCCCTATGACCCTGCCATTGCACTACTGGGTATTTACCCCAAAGATACAGATGAAGTGAAAAGAAGGGCCATCTGTACCCCAGTGTTTATAGCAGCAATGGCCACAGTCGCCAAACTGTGGAAAGAACCAAGATGCCCTTCAACGGACGAATGGATAAGGAAGATGTGGTCCATATACACTATGGAGTATTATGCCTCCATCAGAAAGGACAAATACCCAACTTTTGTAGCAACATGGACGGGACTGGAAGATATTATGCTGAGTGAAAGAAGTCAAGCAGAGAGAGTCAATTATCATATGGTTTCACTTATTTGTGGAGCATAACAAATAGCATGGAGGACATGGGGAGATAGAGAGGAGAAGGGAGTTGGGGGAAATTGGAAAGGGTGGTGAACCATGAGAGACTATGGACTCTGAAAAACAGTCTGAGGGTTTCGAAGGGGCGGGGGGTGGGAGGTCAGGGTACCGGTGGTGGGTATTATAGAGTACACGGATTGCATGGAGCACTGGGTGTGGTGCAAAAATAATGAATACTGTTATGCTGAAAATAAAAAATAAACTTAAAAAAAAAAGAAGTTTCCTAAAAGAACCCCAACACCATGCTAATGCACAACTTCAATTTTAAAATTTTGTTCAGGGATACTGTATCATATGATCCTTTCAAATTCCAGGGTAGGCCACAGGGTGCTAGTTACCTTACGGTGACTTACACTTGGTTTAAATGCTGACCATGGCAATGAAAAATACAGCACAGCATAGTTTCAAAATGTTCCTCTTCAAAATTACTATCTGTTGAAAACCCTAAAGTTTCCTAAATGCATACACATCAGTTTGAATAGAATGTTATGAGCTTCAGAGAAGGATCCTAAGAATACTTCTATCACCAGCTAATGAGGTGAAGTATTATATACGAACTGTGATGACAATGTAAGCCTTCCCAACATGTGCTGAACCTCACTTTTATAAAAAGCTCCAAGTTGAATAAGCCACAGAGTCTTAAAAACCATGATTACATATGGCATTTTTATTTTAGTGGGTTCTTAGAGAAAGGCATGAATGAAGAAAGAGGATCAGCTCTTCAAACGGAAGGATGTACATTCTTCTTTGGTGTCTACCCCTCAAAAAGAGCAGAACGGTGGCTGGAGTGAAGTGAAACACTGAAGACGAAATACACACATATTTCCATGTGTGTGCAGGCATGTGCATGTGTGCATGCACGCACACACACCCCCATATTTATTTGCTCCTGAGCAAACTTAATACCTTCCAATGGCTTCTCCTATCACTTAGCGTGTAAGCCAATGTTCTCGTAATTGTCTACACACCCTCTACCATTTAGTGTTGGATGCCAACTACCTGACCGTCCTGTGTTGTGTTGAGGCCTGTGCATTCTGGCTCAGGAGAACCAACTGTGCTTATCCCTCAGCTTTCCGTCCAGTGACAGGAAGTTGGTGTGTACACCAAGCAAACCCCACCGAAGAGAGTTTTTTGTTGAGATGTCACCTCTTCTCTGACTACTCTATTTGAAACAGGATCCCACTTTCTCACACCACTCCCAAAGCCCCCCCATTCGCCAAAGCACACATGACCTTCTGGTTTTATATAATGATGTGGGGGTTACGGTGCCAACCACCACATAACTGAAAATCTGCATATAACTTTTGACTCCAAAAACTTAACTACTAATGGCCTACTGTCTCCTGGAAGTAGATAATGTAAACAGTTGATGAACACATATTTTGTATGTCCTATGTATTATATACTATGTTCTTACAATAAAATAAGCTAGGGAAAAGAAAATGTTATTAAGAAAATCATACATGTGGGTGCCTGGGTGGCTCAGTGGGTTAAAGCCTCTGCCTTCGAATCAGGTCACGATCTCAGGGTCCTGGGATGGAGCCCCACATTGGGTTCTCTGCTCAGCAGGGAGCCTGCTTCCCTCTCTCTCTCTGCCTGCCTCTCTGCCTACTTGTGATCTGTCTCTGTCAAATAAATAAAATCTTAACAACAACAAAAAGAAAATCTTAAATGGCTCAATCAGTTAAGTGTCTGACTCTTTTTTTTAAAAGATTTTGTTAATTATTTATTTATTTGTCAGAGAGAGAGAGAGAGAGCACAAGCAGGCAGAGTGATAGGCAGAGGTGGAGAGAGAAGCAGGCTCCCCGCTGAGCAAGGACCCCGATGGGGGACTCGATCCCAGGACCCTGGGATCATGACCTGACCCGAAGGCAGCGGCTTAACCAACTGAGCCACCAGGGTGTCCCTAAGTGTTCAACTCTTGATTTTGGCTCAGGTCATGATCTCAGGATTGTGAGATCAAGCCCCATGCTGAATATATTTATCTTAAGCCTGCTTAAGATTTTCTACCCCCCAACCTTGTAAACTCTCTCTCTTAAAGGAAGAACAAAAATCATAAGGAAAAGAAATACATTTGCAGTACTGCACTGTAAAAAATCCACATATAAGTGGACCCACGTGGTTCATTCAAGCCTGTGTTATTCAAGGGTCAACTGTATATATTTTTTTTCAAAAGTGGCTGAGTGGATGTTTTACTGCACATTTTTAATGTATATGAGGGATTTAACAGATCTGGCTAAAAAGTTTCAACCCCTTGTAGAAATTATTAAATCCTGACATGGGAAAAGTAACAGACTTTAAGACCCAAAGCTTTTTGCATAATTCTGGTTAACTGAATTTCAACTCTAAAATACATTTGAAAGTCAACTCATATACCTATTAGAGTTGAGAGGGTAAAACAAAAACATTTTAAAAGTTTCAGAGAAAGCATTATGAATTTTTGGTACATCTGAATTAACTTCATTTTAAGCATCCATTTTTTAATTTCGCACTTTACCATCTTTCTTCATTGTATCTGTTAGTGGAAGTGAAAAGCAATATAAAATCAAACATGGTTAATTCTAATTCTATCTTAGGTATAAAAATTGTTTTTTCTGTGTATTTCATTTGTTTGTTTATTGCCTGTCCTCTCCAGCTAACATGTAAGTTACATGAGGACGAGGATTTTTCTGTGTTGTTTGCCTCTGTATTTGTAAGTTTGTCATTTAACCTTGTGGACAAAGAAAGTAATCGTCAGCTGTGGAATTTTGGCGGGAGCTGGTGGTGGGTGTATTGAGATGGGAGGTACTCCAGGTTTCTTGACATCGTAGGCATTTATTTTTCCTTTTTCTTTTCTTTTCCTTTCTTTTCTTTTCTTCCTTCCTTTCCTCTCCTCTCCTTTCCTCCCTCCCTTTCTTTTCCCTTCCTTCCTGCCTTCCCCCCCTCCTTCCTTCGTTTCTTTCTTTCTTTCCTTCTTTCTTTCTCAGAGAGAGAGAGAGCACAAGCAGGGGAAGCAGCAGACAGAGGGAGAAGCAGGCTCCCTGCCAAGCAAGGAAACCTACATAGGACTCAATCCCAGGACCTGAGGATCACAACCGGAGCCATAGGCAGGCCCCAAACAACTGAGGCACCCAGGCATCCCAGGCACTTATTTTTCTATAGGACTAGTACAGTCCTTACTTTTGCCTTAAAAGCAACACCAGATCTAGGTCTGCTCAATTGTGCTCTAAAAGGGACAGGCTCACATAGGGGCAAAGACCCATTCTTTCAATACTGTATGCTGGGTCCCAATCCAAGTGCCAGAGATACAGCAGTGGACAAAATAGAAAAAAAAATTTCTGCCCATATGGAGCTTGCAACCTACCAGGAGAAAGCAGGTAAAACAAAATAAAACAAAACAAAACAAAAAAAACATACACATGTATGATGTGACGTCAAGCATTTGTAAGTGCTGTGAGAGAACAATGAAGCACGGAGGGGACAAATTCATGATAGAGAACACAAGTTCGAGGGGTGGGGGGGCGGGAGGGGAGAGGTTACTCCTTAAGATAGAGTAATCAGGGAAGGCGTCCCTGAGGAGGAAGTGTCTGAGTTGAGACCAGAGAAAGAGCATCCCAAATGGAGGAAATAGCACGTGTGTTTTGGTTATTTTTAGCTGCAGAAAGACATAACCCCACAATTTCACGGCTTAAAACATTAATCTCATCTCATCTCTCATAGTTCTGTGGGTTGACCGGGCTCAGCTGGGCAGTGCTTGCTGGAGGTCACTCGTGCAGCAGCTGGGGCTGGAGTCATTTGAAGGCTGGACTATGCTGAATTAGAGAGAGCTCTGCTCCCTAGTTTAGAGCCTTGGGAGGGATGGCCTGAAGGCTGGAATCAGCTGGGCCAGGTAACAAGTGGGCTTCTCTGTGTCCTCTCCAGCAGGGTGCTCTCAGGGTCTCTGAACTTACTCCACAGTGTCACTCAAGTTTCCAATGGTGAGTTTTCCAGGAAAGAAGTGGAGCATGAGAGCTTCTTAAGGCCTGACCTCCCAGGCTGGAAGAGCATCACTTCAATCATGCTCTGCTGGTCAAAGCAATGATAGGGCCCTCCTAGATTCAAAGGGAAGCACAGAACCCACTTCTGCCTCTTCATGGAAGGAACATCAGAGAATTTGTGGCCATCTTTAATCTGTCTCCATGTGCAAAAGCCCTGGGGTAGAAATGTACTGGACATACTAGAATCCTGAATGGCGGAACTAAAGTGTTGCTTGATGAGGGTGGTAGGGGTAGATCATATAGGTGCTTGGAGGCTGTGATAAAACATTAGTTATTCCTTCTCTCAATTACTTTTTGTTGCCTTTTTAAAAATTTTTGGTCCTATGATTCTACAGTCAAGAAACCTTGGCTCCAGCCTGGATACGTAGACAAGAGGTCATCAGTGATCTGGGAGAAATGCCTGGAACCAGGAAGGGAAGATACAAGTCCCCTAAAATAGCAGTGGCACAACAGCAGTGGCACAACCAGCCCAGCCTCAGAAAGAGCAGTAGTAGCTTAAAACAACCTGTTGACTTTAGAGAGACTCCATCCTTTTTAATCCAAAGGATCAACGTCATCAAGTATCATAAGAATATCACTCGACCGCCAGACAACTACTCTACGTAGGTCACCCTTAAATATAGAGTTTTCTCTTTCCTGCCTAAGGTTGAAGCTGTATAGAAAGCAATGCTTCTTAAAACCTTACTATGATTACACTTTGCAATGGAAAAATGAAATGAACCCGAGACATATGTATGGCTGTCTACTCTCATATTTATTTCGTATGGCACAGAGTTCTAGCAGTTTCCCCAGAATGAGCACCTTTAATACACTTTAAGATGTTTGGATTAAGAATGAACTAGGATGACTCAATGTCTCCCAATAGCTCTTGATTTAACCAAAAGGACAGTTCACGTCAGTGGCCTCCATGAGCTCCTAATACCACTAGGATATCAGGTAGGTCCCAGGAGGTCAAAAGAGGATTAAATGAACATCAGCAGTGGGGCACAAGACTGAAGAGGGCAGCAGGAGGGAGCAAGAACCTGAACACAAAGGAGAGGAGAGTTCAGTTCTTGGCACCCTTACCCTCTTCTTTTCTTTGGCCGTTCCCCACCCTTCTGTAGGATTTCTGCCCATGTCAGCACCTTGGCTATGACTCTGGAGTGAGATGGATCAGGGTTGCAGACCCCACACTCCATCACCTGCCACCTGGGGGACCTTGAGCAAATCACCCAGAGGCTTTGTGCTTCCATGACTTCATTTGTAAATAAGGGAGAATCATAACCATCAGGCTTCTCTGAGTTATCAGTGAGATAACCCATAGCAGATGCTTAGGGTAGTGCTTGGTACATCGAGAAATCTCAAAAGATGTTGGCTATTGTCATTATTAAATTCATTCTTTAACTGAACCACCAAAGGCCACAAGGCCCATGTGTGTCTGGTTCAACGTGAGAGCCTAAACTATCGGGGACTATGAATTACGATTTTTTCTTGGTTTGCACATGACCAGACACTGTCTGGCAGCAGCCCTTAATATATGCCAACTTAAAAACAGAGGAAACAGGGGCGCCTGGGTGGCTCAGTGAGTTAAGCCTCTGCCTTTGGCTCAGGTCATGATCTCAGGGTCCTGGGATGGAGCCCTGCATCAGGCTCTCTGCTCAGCGGGGAGCCTGCTTCCACCCCTCTCTCTGCCTGCCTCTCTGCGTACTTGTGATCTCTGTCAAATAAATAAAATATTTAAAAAAAACACACACACACACAAAAAAGAGGAAACAGTAAATGTCAGCAGTAAAAAGCGCCAGGCCACTTGGCAGCGTCTCTGCTCCGAGTTTTGCGAGGAGCCTTTGTACTCAAAGCTGAAACACGTAGATAAGTAAGTTGTCCCACCAAACTGCAGGATTACCTTCTCCAGAGCTCCGAGCTTGTGGGAATCTTCTCTAAATGTGTTTGAAGACAATAATCACTTCTAGGACTATGGGCCAGTTCCATGGTTGCTCCAGAATTAGTCAGAGTTAGGGATCATCTGACAATTTTACTGTAATAATGACGCTCTACAAAAAGGCTTTACACGCTCCATGAAGTTATTCCCTTGAATTTATTCAGCGATGTCCTTCAAGGTTTTGAGAAGCGTTCAAAAAGTTTTCTGTGGCAGCATCTCTGACCACCTTGACCTCACTGAGTTCCAATTTGCTTACTGCCTCACACATAAAAACATCAGACACGCGGCACCTCCCTGTGCTCCTAAGAGAATTTTTATTTTTATTTTTTAAAGATTTCATTGATTTATTTGAAAGCAAGTGAGAGAGAAAGAAAGAGAACACAAGAGATGGGGAGGCAAAGGGAGAGAAAAGAGAGGGAGAAGGAGACTTCCTGCTGAGCAGGGAGCCCGATGCGGGACTCAATCCCAGGACCCTGGGATCATGACCTGAGCCAAAGGCAGACGCTTAACGGACTGGTCCACCCAGGCATCCCCAGTAGAAGTTTTTCCAACATGATTCATAGCTGGTTTGCCATGAGGAAGCAGAATGCATAGAGGGAATATCATTCTGTTTTACTTCCGAGTTTTTTGTGATGCCAGATATTTGAAGTTGCATAAGGGAAGGTAACCTGTTGCATGATAAAGGATTGACACTGTAGGATCCAGGCGTACGTTTGGTACAGGTTTTTTTTTTTTTTAATTGAAGATGTCTGAGAAATGGCAGCACATATACATGGACCCTGTTAACCTATGAGGTCTGTGCTGCCCAGTACGGTAGCCACGAGCTGTACGTGGCTATTGAGCATTTCGTATGTGGCGAGCCTGAGTTGAGATGAGCTACAAGTACAAGATACACACCAGATGTCAGAGCCTCGGTACAAAGAACATAAAACACCACATTTATCATGTTTTATACTGACTACATGCTGAGAGGACACTATTTTGAATATATTGGGTTAAGTAAAATATATTATTAAAATTGATTTCAGCTCTTTCTTGTTACTTTTTGATATGGTTACTAGAAAATTTATTTTCTTAAATTTTTTTTTAAAGATTTTATCTATTTATTTGTCAGAGAGAGAGAGAGCACAAGCGGGGGGCGGGCAGCAGGCAGAGGGAGAAGCAGGGTCTCCGCAGAGCATGAAGCCCGATGCAGGACTGGATCCCAGGACCCTGGGATCATAACCTGAGCCGAAGGCACATGCTTAACCAAACAACTGAGGCGCCAAGGTGTCCCTAGTTACTAGAAAGTTTAAATGACATATGTGGCACATCTATTTCTATTGTGCAGTGCTGTTTTAAGCTATTTTGGTGAGTATTCCCAGATTTCACATACATGTCAAAAAAAAGACAAAAAAAATTAATGTATTTTGGTTCTCTGACCTTGGGTTATTTAAAGGTTAGTAAACTCTGACATGCCTACTATCTCCTGACAATTCTAGAAGAATACTAGCATTGTCACTCGGTAACCTGAAGCAAGGGCCTCGCTGCGTCTAGCAATAACATTGTCGCGTATGGACATTGTCGCAGAAGAGAGCTGAAGGAAACGTAGAAGGTAAACAGAACCAGGAAAGAAGATTTTATTTTCTCTCTTCTATTATCTATTTTCTCTTGTTGGTCTGGGCATGTAAGTTTAGCTGTAGCCAAATGCTGATGGCCTAGCCTATTAATAATATGGGACACAAATAAAGAAGGGGAGGGAGACAAACCATCAGAGACTCTAAATCTCAGGAAACAAACTGAGGGCTGCTGGGGGGGGTTGGGGGGAGGGATGGGGTGACTGGGTTATGGACATTAGGGAGGATATGTGCTATGGTGAGTGCTGTGAATTGTGTAAGCATGATGATTCACAGACCTGTACCCCTGAAACAAATAATATATTATATGTTAATGTTAATAAAAATAAAATAAAATATTAAAAATTAAAATAAATTTTTAAAAAGAGAAAAGCCTGGGTTTAAAAGAAAGAGTTACAGTTCAATGTATAAGGAGCCTGTAAAAATATTTTCAGGATGAGTATACTGGCCTGGTTCTCTTTAGGTAAGAATCTGTACAGCTTCAGGGTGCCTGGGTGGCTCAGTGGGTTAAGCCTCTGCCTTCGGCTCAGGTCACGATCCCAGGGTACTGGGATCGAGCAACCACACATCAGGCTCTCTGCTCAGCAGGGAGCCTACTTCCCCTTTCCCCTCTGTCTGCCTCTCTGCCTACTTGTGATCTCTGTCTGTCAAATAAATAAATTAAAATCTTTAAAAAAAGAAGACGAAGAAGCTTCACCCTCCCTGGTGCCCTTGCCATTCAAAAGCTTACTTAGTATTACGAATCCACACAATCGATCGAGAAGTTTTTCAAAAGCAAAGTCAATGGACTCTCGCCTTCCTATCAAAACATTTCTTAGTAACTTCAGTTTATCAGAGCAGCCTCAATGGCAAAGATAAGGTTAACCAGTATCTTCTGTTAGCCTCTTTTCTCTTTCAAAGCTCAAAGCACTAAGCAAGACAAATACCTTTCTTTTGCAAATGGAGACATCAGGGCACAAAAGCATAAAGACCACGGCCAAGGTGGCACAAAGGGTCAACAATGAAGTGTGTGTGTGTGTGTGTGTGTGTGTGTGTGTGTGTGTGTATCAGACACTGGGAAAACTCTACAACCCACTGATAATAGGATAAGAGGCTTTGACATTCTGCATTCTCTGACAGTTGCTTTGGATCTAGACTGTCTAAACTCAAATGGCTGAAGCTCAGTCACTAAGCCCAACTGTTAGCAGTTTGGTCTTTGTTAACGGATATATAACCCAGGAGATCGCTGCTGGGCAGGTGTGAGTTACAGAGTCGAACCTCTTCTCATGGCCCATGAGTTCCCAAAAGGTAGAGTTTGAGTCTAATTATATTTTTAAAAATAAAAATAAGAGGAGCTCTTTACAAAAAAGTTCTGGCAGTATTAAAAAATTCAAAGAAGCAGGAAGCAAATTATCTCAAATTACACCATTCAGGTTAAAAAACAGCTATAGCATTTGGTGCCTGACATTCCAGACCCCTTTATAAGCATCTGCAAGATAGAAAGATGGATGGATGGGTGGGTGGGTGGGCAGGTGGATGGATGGATGGATGGATGAATGGACAGATGCACAATAGAGGACTGACAGAGGGAGAAAGGAAAGAAAAAAGAAAGTAAGGAGGAGGGAAGGAAAGGGGAAGGCAGGGAGGAAAGAAGGGGCAAAGAAAAGAAATGCAAGTATCTGAGACTCAAATCACACTATATTTGCTATTTTTAATGACCTAAATTTACTTGAATTTAATGGAAGAAACACACACTCAAGTGAACTGGAGGTTTAAATTACAAATGAATGTTGCATGACCCCAAGAAATATTGGTTCCTGAAAGACCCCTGTAGCAAAAATAGTGAAAAAATTCATAAAACCATTAAGTAATCTGAGTCTGTGGTTTTTTTTATTGGCTACAAGTCTAATCTTGGTATAGAATGCTTCCATGCTATGAAAGAAGATGTCACTAGCACTCAATTTGCTTACCTCTCTTACTCTTCTCACCTTCCTCCCACTCTGATTTTATAGATTACATTCTTTCTTTTCTTCTCTTTTTCTTTTTGTTTTTTAACCCTATAAAGGTTGTTTTAAAAATATAGTCCGGGGACGCCTGAGGGGCAAAGTCGGTTAAACGTCTGACTCCTGTTTTCAGCTCAGGTCGTGATCTTGGGGTCATAAGACTGCCTCCCGCATGGGGTTCTGTGTTCTGCACAGATGCTGCTTATGATTCTCTGCCTCTGGGGTGCCTGGGTGGTTCAGTGGGTTAAAGCCTCTGCCTTCGGCTCGGGTCATGATCCCGGGGTCTTGGGATCGAGCCCCACATCGGGCTCTCTGCTCAGCGGGGAGCCTGCTTCCTCCTCTCTCTCAGCCTGCCTTTCTGCCTCCCTGTGATCTGTCTGTCAAATAAATAAATAAAATCTTTAAAAAAAAAAAAAAAAGATTCTCTGCCTCTACCCCTTCCCCACTCGCACTCGCGAGCTCTCTCTTCCAAATAAGTAAGTAAAAATTTAAAAAAAAATACATTCTGTAGTTGATTCTGTAGTACCAAACATAATTCTTCCTATTCTTTACATTTAAATCTTTATTTAAATGTGTTTACTGTTTAAAAACAGTTTTACCAAGGCTTCTCGATTCCTGAGTTCTTGGGAGTCCCCATATGACGACACTCTGAAGTGGAGTGCTGTTATGACCAAATTTTACACTGGGTGCCATTGGGTGAAACAGGGGATGGGGATTAAAGAAGGCCCTTGTGATGAGCACTGGGTGATAAACGGAAGTGTTGAATCACTCTGTTGTACACCTGAAGCTAATATAACACTGCATGTTAACTAACCAGAATGAAAATAAAAACTTAAATAAATAGGGTGCCACTGGCTTAGTGGACAGTGTGCAGGTAGCCAGGAAGGAGATGTCACAGGATTAAGAGGCAGAGAAAGTAGGAATGTATTGGCCAGACTGCTGTCTGGATAATCTGAAAGGCACACCGAGTGCTTACCAGCCTTGGCACGCTGAGGGAAATTGAAGAGTTCGTGATCACTGGCTTTCATGTGTAATACGTCTGCTTTCAGCAACAGTTGAGCTCTGGGTTTGAGCAGCCGGTATTAGAAATCTAAAAGGTTTTGCTTGCCATCAATTCTCAAATTTTATGATCGGAGGCTGCTATCTTTTCTGGTTTGATTGGGGCGTGGAAATCTTTGTTTTGCTTTTTTGTTTGCTGGATTTTACTTAGACATTTTTTCTTTTTTGGGTGGGGGGGTTAATCTCCTTTTATACTGACAAGGGAAACTTTGATCTCACAAATCTGACCCTGGCTAGAGCCCAAACTGTCTCAAATTCAATTATGTAGCCCACCACCTTGTATGCTAGTAACATATGTTAGATGCTTAATAAATGTCAGACTGTTTGAACAGAGTATAGATACCTTATTGAAAGTAACTGATTGGCAAAATGTCCTCTATATTATGGAGTGTTCTCACAACAGAATATTATATACCTGTTTAAAATGGGATCTATAAAGAACTTTTCTTTTAAAACAAAGTACTTTTAACGACACTGGAGAGTATCTATGAAATATTCATGCATGAAAAAGCAGACCTAAAAAACCTTTTTAAATTGTGAAAGTATAAAAATAGGAATCCAAGAATGTTAACTATAAACAAAATATGCTGTGCGCGCGCGTGTGTGTGTGATCTTGAAGTACACATAATGGAACACCATTCATCCTACTTTCAAACGGGGTTTGACAAGGTATCATCAGGAAAGTGGGGAGGATACAGGGCTTGGGAAGGAGCCAGGATGATAACTGTAGTCAACTGCAGAACATTTTTTTAAAGATTTTATGTATTTATTTGACAGAGACACAGTGAAAGGGAACACACGCAGGGGGAGTGGGAGAAGGAGAAGCAGGCTCCCTGCTAAGCAAGGAGCCTGAAGTGAGGCTCGATCCCAGGACCCTGGGATCAAGACCTGAGCTGAAGACAGAGCTTAACAACTGAGCCACCCAGGCACCCCAACTGCAGAACATTTTAACAAAAAGGAGAATCTTGGGCTGGAGTTTTCCAAGACACAACCTTATAAGTTTGGAAGGAAGGAGAGTAGTCAAGCCAAGTGCTGGGGCTCAGAGTAACGCAAAGCCTCTCATCTAGGGGACGCAAGGTGTCCATGTATTCTTGACACCCCAAGACCTTGGATCATGCTCTGACCCCATCGCTTCCTGCCCTCTGCAATCAATCTCTCCATACCCTTTATGTTCTCACCTGTGAAATGAGGCTAAAACTTCTAGCTCACAACCAAGTAACTCACAAGTAAGATGTTATGTGGAAAAGCGCTTGCTTGGTAGGATCCTGATGTCCATGCCACAGGAGTGTCACTCTTGCTATCATTTGCTGGATGTTGCAAGGGCTCCGTGAGCAACAGACTCGGAATCCACATGTCGGCCTTTCCGGGGGCTGCTGCCGAGAGGGTGGCAAGGTGGGCCGACACATTCCAGGCCCTCTTGTACTTCCTGACAATGCCCTGGTAACTGCAGGCTGCTAACATTCTCTGACCAACTGTTACCTGGTTGCCCTTATTAGCCTCTGGTGAGCTGGGAGCCTGTCACTGCCTCTTCTTTTTTTAAGGATTTTATTTATTTATGTGTGTGTGAGAGAGAGAGCGCACGAGCACGGGGGAGGAGCGGAAGGAGAGGGAAAAGCAGACTTCACTCTGGGTGGGGAGCCCCAGTCGGGGTTCGATCCCAGGACCCTGAGATCAGGATAGGAGCCGAAGGCAAACACTTACCCGACTGAGCCACCCAAGTGCCCCCTTTCACTGCATCTTCTTTGGACTACTTGGCCGAACCCCACGATGACATGTTATAGGACCTGTCAAATCTGGCACAAGACTGAAGCTGAAGGTCTATTTCTTAGTGAACATCACCATTGTAACTGAATTCTATACATTCTCTGCTCTCCGCCTTCAGTGTGATTTAAAATTGACACTGTGCTGCCCACAGTTCTAGTGATTGTCAAGTTTATCCAGATGTGTGTAAGTGTTCGCACATAGAAGAGAGGCTTCCTAATTTTTTCATAAATTAAGTTCCAAATGGAAAACTCAAAGGCCGAGAATAAATTCATCTCCTAGCTCAAAACATTGCTCCAAATCCAGCCGTTGAAGGCATAATTTTTGGCAAATTATTACATGCCCGAAAGCTGCCTGTGTTTTCTAAAGAACACAAATGAGCACTTCGGTTTCTAGAATGATCCCTAGACAAATGGGTTTCACTTCTGAAGAAGGAATTACTATTCCCCACACTTAAAAAAAAAAAACCCAACTGTAATGATAAGAGATATTTGTTTCCAACAAATACAAAATGTCGTGGAAGGCGGGTGGGAGGGGAAGAGAAGGTTCCCGAAGCTCATCTAGGCTAGGGCAGACTCCTGGAGCCAGTGAGCTCTGTGTGGCCCGTGTGACATTCATGTGAAACTGGCAGCTGCTCCTGGGCCCAATGCAAGAGTCTGCCTAACCTGTTCCCGGGGACTTCTGTCATCACGAGAGAAGCAAGACCAACCTGGACTTCGACGGCAGTTTCCCTGGATTAACAGGACTGGAGGCAGAGGTGTGGGGAAGAGGATATTAGAGGATATTAAGAGCCTGAAGAAGACCGGACATCACTGATTTGTTCATTTCTGGGAGACGCTGAGGTCCTGCGTGACAAATGCAATTGTAATTTGAATATTTTATGTCTTGATATCTGGGCTCTCATTCTGTTGCTGTTCCCTAATCCAGAGAGTGAATTAAGCACCTGTGATCTCTTTCTCAAAATTCACCAACAGCTCTTGTTGCAAGAGACCTAGTTTCCGCTCCCTTTTACGGGCTGTCGGTATACTGGATTTTCAGCTGATTTTGGAGTTCTCAACGAACGGAGGTGGTCAGCCAAATGGTACCTCCTTCAGGAGGTTGTGTGAGCAAAGGACGTTGTAGCAGCAACGGGCAGCCAATCTATTTGAGACAGGTCTCCTCATTCATAGTCCTCTTCAAGCACTGACCACATCGAGACACACGAGGGGCTTTAACAATGAGCTTGGCTTCTAACCGCCAGGAAGCCGACTAAGACCAGAGGAACTCTTTTTTTCCCCCCTCAGTTTCTCCAGATAGCTGAAGTTGGTAAATGATTATCAGTGTGAAGTTGGGCTAAAGCCGTTTCATGTTTGACAAAGACTCTAGTTCCATACTTCAGACTCATAAAAGCTTCCGAAACAGAGAAACTCTATTTGCCAACAGCCTAAATTGTACCAGACTTCAAAAATGTTCTCCACTTTCTTCAAGAGAATAAAAAACAAATGAGAACACACACACACACACACACACACACACACTCACACACACACACATTAGATGGAAGAGAAAGAGGTGTAAATCAAAATATAGTGCAAAATATAGTGAAGTTCCTTAGGAAGTTTTGACTTTCCGTCTGTAATTATGAGACAGTCCTTAAAAGAGAACACTGCTTCTAAGTCACTTTCAAGGTACCTAAACAGCTGCCTTCTGTACTCTACTAGCAGAAATTAGCATAATTATTTGCAAGACAGATGAAAAATTTCAGGACTGTGAAGCTCTAAGGGAGGCATCACGGACTTCAGAAGTGAGGAATACACCTTCTGAACTAAAAAAGATTTGAGCTGAAGTGATCACTTTCCCCACCAACAATGAAACCCCAATGTAGCTTGGTATCGCATCTTTTTTTTTTTTAAGATTTTATTTATTTACTTGAGAGAGAGCATGAACGAGGAGAAGGTCAGAGAGAGAAGCAGACTCCCCGTGGAGCTGGGAGTCCGATGCGGGACTCGATCCCGGGACTCCAGGATCATGACCTGAGCCGAAGGCAGTCGTCCAACCAACTGAGCCACCCAAGCGTCCCGGTATCACATCTTTTATTCTGGAATGAGGCTTTGGAAAACCACACTGTAGCAACCTAAGACAGATCAACCTTAGCACTAAAAATGAATGTCACTCAGTAGTGATAACCATTTCTGACACACTACAGGCAAACAGGAAAGAGGCTCCATGTACCACAGCACACAGCAGGGATTTCTGGATGCTTGTTACAGGGCCTGCATGAACACACCCCATCTATCAGCCAACTGTTCCTTCTACAACTGCCAGGACACTGGTGATACTGGGAGTCATCATTTCTTAAGAAACACAGCCTTCGGGGTGCTCAGTAAGCTTCTGCCTTCGGTTCAGGTCATGATCCCAGGGTCCTGGGATCGAGCCCTGCAGTGGGGGATCTGCTTCTCCCTCTGTGCTCTCTGTCTCTTCCAAACAGAGAAATAAAACCTTAAAATCTTAAAAAAAAAATACACGTTGGAAAAAAAAATACACGTTGGGCTCCTGTTGAAACAAGGCATGAATATATCATAGATTTGCATGAACTACATTTTGTGCTTAGCAATAGTTATTGAAATAGGCAGTAGCGGATGCCTGAGTGGTTCAGTGGGTTAAGTCTCTGCCTTTGGCTCAGGTCATGATCCCAGGGTCCTGGGATGGAGCCCAGCATCGGGCTGTCTGCTCAGCGGGGAGCCTGCTTCCTCCTCTCTCTCTGCCTGCCTCTCTGCCTACTTGTGATCTCTCTCTCTGTCAAATAAATACATACAATCTAAAAAAAAAGAAAAGAAAAGAAAAGGAAAGAAACAGGCAATACAGAGTAATGACCAAATGCCTACAAGACTGCCTACCACGACAGAGGAAAAAACTTATGAACTGCATTCTTTGGCATGTAGAAGGAGACAGAAAGCTAGAGCTGTTATCGTTAATTCCAGAAACTGATGCAGCCATCCCAAATGCTTTTCACAGGTTAAAACCAAAGAAAATATGAGCAGAACACATGCAGGGGGTGAGAGTGGAGGAGAAGTGTTTGGTTAGGGGAGGACTTCTTAGGCATCGGGTCTTTATTGCTATTTATTATCTAGATCTGACCATGGGAGGTCAAATTAACCCCTCTGTCTAGACTGAAACAGGCATTTATTTCATAGACTCATTAGTGTTTCAGTTGTCTTCGTAGTAGGAATTAATTACAGAGTAAGTCAATATATCAAATATATATCTGTATATATGTATGTACCTGTTATTTTTAACTGCACTGATAGTTCTCATTTCCTCCAGTAGAGGTCAGAGAATAGCAACAGAGAAATAGGAAAATCTACAAACCCAAAGTATTTTCCAGTGATTTTCTCTAGCTAGGGTTATGGAAGGGTCTTTAAATTGTTTTTCTTTAACCACATTTTCTAATTCTATTTTTCCTTTTGTAGTCCTTAAAAAGCAATGACATTTATCTGATATTTTATAAGGAGCACTGTCGGCATAATGTATTTACCCGGTATCAAGTCAGAGACACTTTAATTATCTGTATTTTTTTTCTTAGCTGCACATAGATTATTTGAAATTGTCTAAGAAAGCGGCAGAGGTAGCCAGTATAACATCATTTCCACAACTGATGACTGCAAATAGTCGCTTTCACAAGGAAGTTAATGTCAGCCATAAGATTACCAGAGGAACAAAGCATCCTGGGCATAGCTTCTGACGGCCAAGAAACCCGGCACACACAAAGACAGAGACATGAATATAATCTCTAGTCATCTCCTTTGTCTGGAAGAACCTACAAGAGAGCCCAGTGTTCTGGATCATTCTCTGCAAGTCTTCCATACTAGGACAGGGAAGACAAAGAAATAGGTCAACGTGACCTACATTTAAAAGCAAGGAATCCAATGAAGGATGTTTACTAAGCCTGATGATTGATGTGCAAGACATTGCACTATCGCCATGCGACACTTTCATTTCTAATTCGTTTGTCTCTTTTTCTGCTAGACACAGATGGAAGCAAGGTAGAAAGGCTTAGAAAGCAAAATATGACGGTCAACCAAAACATTTATGTATAAATTAAGGAAATCTATTAACCTCATTGTATCAAATTAGATAGATGTTTATTTCCTGTTTTATTAAATGACTCATAATGTACAGTTTGTTATATGTCCTTCTGGATATTATCACTCACAAATAACATAAATCAAAACAGACTACTGCTACTTTCTTCTGTCTTCCTTAAAGGGATGATTTCAAAGGCGCAAGTGACTGCCTTCAGCTCAGGTCATGACCTTGGAATCCCAGGATCGGGTTCCCCATCAGGATCCCTGCTCATTCGGGAGTCTGCTTCTCCCTCTGACCTTCCCCCTCTTATGCTCTCTCTCTGTCTCAAATAAATAAATAAATTTTTTAAAAAGGGATGCTTTCTACCAGTGAGGAGTATGTCTTTGTACTGCTCACTTCCACTTGCAAAAAAGGCAAGTATGGAAGAGAGGAGAAGCTCAAGTTCAAAACCTCTGCCAGTTCTCTCTGGGACTCCAGGGTTGGACCCAGAGTAGGTGACTCTTTGCTTCTCAGAGCACAACAGTAACTTTTTGGACCAAGACAATGCTGCTCGGAAAACAAGGATCAGGGAGATATGAGAGGAGCCTGAAGACAGCAACATGGTGGGTGACTTGGATCCACGGAGAAGTGTGGCCAGTGAGAAATCCCCAGGGGGCTCATTGATCTAACTGCTTATTAGAGGGGCGCCTGGGTGGCTCAGTGGGTTAAAGCCTCTGCCTTCAGCTCAGGTCATGATTCCAGGGTCCTGGGATCGAGCCCCACATCGGGCTCTCTGCTCAGCGGGAAGCCTGCTTCCTCCTCTCTCTGCCTGCCTCTCTGCCTAGTTGTGATTTCTTTCTGTCAAATAAACAAAATATTAAAAATAAATAAATAAATAAATAAATAAATAAATGCTTATTAGAGTAAGAATGTCAGTATTCAGTTCTAAGCTATTTGTGTTTCTGCAATTAAACCCCCCCACATCCCTATTGCTCAAAACTTCAGTCAAGTCTATGGCTCACAAATGCTTGGGATGGTCTGAAGATAATCAAGATAAAGAGATGAATGTGAACACAGGTTGGCATGGATCAAAGGGAAGACAAGGGTCACAGACTATAAGATGTGAATGGGCACAGGTGTCATGTAAGCAGGAACCATGAGCCACAAATGATCATGGGAATGGCAGACCCAGTAAACTCAAAGAAATTTTGGGGAGATCAATGGAGCTTCCCCACAAAAAATGGAATGTAGGGCTTGAGCCACTTTCATGTTACTCTCCAAAGAACAGTAACCTTAGATGATATATAGGATACAATAACAAAATTTCAAAATACTGTTAGGCATATTACAAATACCTTCATAATATGAAGTCTAGGGCAGTATTTATAAAACTGTACACCCGCTTTTGTGTCACATAAAAGTGCCCAGCTATTCAAATAGAGGCATTTAATAAATCAATCACAAACATCTTTTTCTCTTTGGTTTTGTTCAACTTTTTGCCAAATGGGCAATACCACTTCGTCAAAACCCTTCCCAAATAGGTTAGAATTCTCACTTAGCTCTCCTGTAATGACAGTGAAAACATTCTGAGAATGGTTGAAATGCACATATGAAATGCATATGTGACATTCAGTAATGCAATAAATTCTCTGAGGGCAGGAGGTGGACTTCATGTATGGAAAGACGGAGAAAGAAGTCTTCAAATACTCCAAAGGCTGGCCCAGGCTTACCTTTACATGGTGGATGAGACGCTCTACCTCATTCACTTTGTAGGTCTCCAATCCTAGCTCCTTGGCTAATCTTAAAATACGATTCTGAGTTGGCCCAACGTAAGATCCTCCAAGGTCCACGTACTTAACCTTTTGGTTCTGTTTTCCCACAGAAAAAAAATAAAAATATTTGTGAAAATGTTCTTCCTAAGATAAATATAAAGAGCTCTGAAATAAGATAGTAATAACAATAGTAACAATAAGCAAATTGGCATTTCACGGGTTATAGACACACCTTACGGTATATCCATGGAAAATGGGATTCTGTTTTCAATGGTACTTCCTTCATGTGACTTAGTTATTAAACCATTCTTTAAAGCAAATTGGACTGCACTTTAAATAGGCAACAGACTTCTGAACCCTATCGCTTACAACATCTTTCATATCATGGGTTTTTTTTTTTTTTGTAAGCTCTGAATTGTTGATGAATTTCTCTTTACTTGGTACTTCAGGCTAATTGTAAAATGCTTAATGCTAGAGAAAACCAAGAAAGGAAATGATCACTTCTATGTGGTTAATCCAGACATTTGAAAGATAGCATTAGGGAACATTGGGCCATAATCTGAACCTTTGAAATTGTTCTTATATGTTCATGAGCAAGTTTTCTATATGGTTACAAATAGGCTTCACTTCCAGTAACTAAGGACCGATCTTTGAAGAAGGGACTAGAAAAGCTCCTTATGCCTGAAGGTGTCCAAGCATAACCAGATACCTATTAGTCAGGGGTCCGTCATTTTCTGCTGTTTTTTGTTTGTCATCTAGCTCCCCTGTCCCCCAAAGATAACCAAAGTTTTGCATAGGTGGGAATCTTTATTCTATTCACTTATGTATTCTAAACACCTCTTAATTGGTGCAATAATTCATCAGGCAAGTGCCAAGCACCATTAGGTAAACAAAGAGACAGAAGAAAATGTTGGAAAGGGTAGCAAATTGAGAGAGAGCCTATTTCAAAGTAATTTCTACTCTCTTAAGAGTCAAACAAAATTCAAGACTTTTAGAAAAGAAAAAAAACCACTCCGCTTCAGCCTCCCATTTCTTCATCCCCATCCTTCATGTCTTACCCTGATGGTGTAAGTCCTGCCTCCCACCCGGTCCCGGGCTTCCAGAACAACCACATTCAGGCCAGAGTCATGCAGAAGCTTGGCCGCCGCCATGCCTGGGGGGAAAATACAATAAGAGACCACAATCAGACACTGCACAGGGACTCCAGGTAAGCCCCTCACGTTAACCCCAATGAGAAAAGTCCACGTTGGCTCACTCCCATGGCCTACTGCTACCTTCACCCTACACATACCTAGGGTTTCTCAGTAGAGGCCCAGATTCCAAGTCTGGGAAACCAGCTGCTATTTCTAGCAAGAACAAGAAGGATTTCATTTCTTTTTTTAAAATACCTTATTTATTTATTAGAGAGATGGAGAGAGACCACAACTAGGCAAAGCAGTAGGCAGAGGGAGAGGGAGAAGCAGGCTCCCCCACTGAGCAGGGAGCCCGATCCCAGGAGCCAGTGATCATGACCTGAGCTGAAGGCGCCGCTCAACCGACTGAGCCACGCAGGCGCCCCAAAGGATTTCATTTCTGATAAATGTTCCAAACCTTTAAAATATCTTTGGTTACTATATCAGCATGTCTATCTTTAAGGACTAAGTTGCATGACTATGTGTCTGACAACACAAATGAAAACAAAAGGCCACACTTCAGAGAAATGTATAAGCCCCACTAGGCACCAGACCAAACATAGCCAACTGACTTTATTCTCCAGTAAATCTGAAAAAAAAAAAATCTCAGTAAGTCAGAGGGAGAGTAGGCCTTCAAAGCAATTGAAAGGACCTAGAATTAATTGTTAAATTCTGTGTCAACATGAACTTTTGGAAGTTGGTATAAAGTTTCAAAACCAAGGACATGAAATTCAACCCCACCCTGTGTCCTAGTTCTCCATGTGACCCATCACCGAAGAATGAAATGACCCTGTGCATTCATTTACTTAATTATGAATGTAGTCAAAAATACTTAACGAATGCCTGAACATTCTCACCACCCTGAATGTAGTTTAAAAAGTTTTATTGAGGAAAATTTACATATGGTAAATTTACATATGGTAAATTTTACTCAATGAGTTCAATGAGTTTTGACAAGGTATAAAGCTTACTATAGAATCTGTATGTGTCGTTTTTGGTATAAACACATCCTAGGTGATGTTTTTGATCTCAGAGATCTTAAAATCCTATATCTTCAAAACCACTCTTACAGAGTTCCGTAAGATGATTCTCAGACAGGAAATCTCTGGAACTCTCACCATGATAACCGAATTTCCTCCATTCTAATTACCTTCATCATTTGCCTGATGGGATCAAATAAAATCAAGGAATGCCAAGACCCTGGGCCTTACAGACAAATGAAACAGCTTCTAGCTTAGTCTTTAAAAAAATAATAGTTCTGGGATTTTTAGACGCTCTCCCTCAAGTCCCCCCCCCCCAAAAAAAGAAGTAAAAGAAAAGAGAGATTCCTATAAAAAGAGCTAATACTCATTCATTGCTCACTGCATTTGAGATGCTCTTCTGTTTTAATATACTAATGCAGTGAGATCTTGCCACAACCCATTGAGAAAAGGTACTATTGATCCTGCCATTTTATGGTCGAGGAGAATGAAACACAGAAGCTCTCACAAGAGCCAGGCAGCCTCAGTCCAGGTTCAGAGTTCATAAACCACACATATTGCTTTCCACAGGGACTCGGAACCATCATCTTCATAGATCACATCTCTCATGTTCTGCTACAGGGGGAAATTACACTTCAGAAGATCATCTGCACTTTATTTGGTTCAGCGTGTTTTGAAAATACACTTGTATCTTGCAGTTTGATAAGCACCCGTCTAACAGAAAACAGGAGCCCACCGCAAAAGATACAGCGAAAAGCCCAGGCTTCGTTCACTGTTCTATCAGCGATCCTAACCGAGGAAACCCATTTTTTAAAAGAGCCGGATCTGACATTTCATTATTTAAGTTCATCTGTCTCTCCGAGCCCTGTCCTTGGAGGCTGGGCAGGGGACGTTCAGCTGGTGGCAGGGTAAGGGTCCCAGAGCCCCCGGCCATCCACACACGGTGTACACAGCATTGCACAACCGATCATTTGGAAAGATAAGGTTTGGATTTTTAACTCCAGTGCTAATTTTACCTCCATGAGGAAAAAAAAAAAAAGAAAGAAAAATTTTACGTTCATCTATTTTTTAAACATTTCTATTTAGATTCAAAATTATAGACAATTCAATGCCATTCTCTTATCAAGCATCAGTTCGACAAATGAAATATGAAATAACATGCAGCCGTAGTAACCGCTGTTATCGTGGAACTCAGACAGACCTGCTAAGCACGCTGAGGCTTAAACAAAGGGGGTTCAGAATGAAATACGACATCGCTCACGCACACTAGCATTTTGTAGTCCACAAAAGGCACTGTCTTTTTGTCTGCACAGTTACCCAACAGTATCTGATGCCAAACATGAACAGTTATTAAAACAAGCCAGGATCTTATTAAACCATTCAATAGAGACTTCCCCATGCCCAGGTGCCTTAAAAGATCATACACAGAAAATTACAAAAATAGCCTTAAATGGGGCAAAATGAGACCGTGTGGTTGGACATACCCTACAATTGGTCTAATGTTCACAGGGTGGGGGGGTGGGGAGCAGTGTTCAATGGCTTGTTGGACATCAAGGGGCAAAAACTGATTTGAAAGATAACCGGTCCATATATGGGGGCTTAAGAAAGTCACTGCAGTTTTAGGAGGAAGGAATTTCAGAGAACCTAAGAAACTGAGGACTTGGAGTCTGGTCAGGACGTGATTAAAATTAAGGGGCGCCTGGGTGGCTCAGTGGGTCAAGCATCTGACTTTGGCTCAGGTCATAAGACCCTAGGATCCTGGGATCAAGCACCACGTGGGGGGGGGGGTTGTCCCTGCTCAATGGGGAGTCCACTTCTCCTTCTCCCTATGCCTCCCCCACCACTCGTGCTCTCTCTCTCTTTCGCTCTCTCTCTCTCAAAATAAATAAATAAAATCTTTTTTTTTTAAGATTTTATTCATTTATTTGACAGACAGAGATCACAAGTAGGCAGAGAGGCAGGCAGAGAGAGAGGGGGAAGCAGGCTCCCCTCGGAGCAGAGAGCCCGATGCGGGGCTCGATCCCAGGACCCTGGGATCATGACCCGAGCCGAAAGCAGAGGCTTTAACCCACTGAGCCACCCAGGCGCCCCAATAAATAAAATCTTAAAAACAAAAAAAGATTGAGAAGTAGCTCACCAGAGGTTCGTCACTGATGACTGGGGGAAGGTTGATGGTTTAACCAATGGAAGAATAAGCAAATGCTGGACTCCACAGAGCCGCCCCAGCTTACAACAGGGTTAATTTCTCAAGAGTCCATTCCTCTGCCAGTTATTGGGAACTTTTACCGCATTTTGTCACAGAACAAAAATAGGAAGGATGATGCCTTCTTTGGGAAGTCTGGGAATTTTAAAATGCCATAGTAGAGTGAAAAAAAAAAAAGAAAGAAAAAGAAAAAGAAAGAAACCAACCCCCAAATCGGAAAGTAGCAGACATACGTTTGCCTGAAAAACACTAGGTAACGTGACTGGTACTGTTTAAACACTTAGGCAATCATTTCCAGACACAAGTGAAAAAACAATAGCCGTTTTTTAAAAAGAAAACATTCACAGTAGTAATAGCCGCTGTCATAAAGCAATGAGCACTTGTTTTGTTCTCGGACCAAGAAGCACTTTACAAGCAAAGCTCCTCCGGTCTTCAACATGCAGAGAGGTATTATTATCCTCATCTTAAAAAGAAAAAAAAAAAAAAAACGGAGGTTTGGAGACATTCACTGACTTGCCATTGATTACACACTCAGTAAATGGCAGGTCACAGCTTAACCCCAAACCTGAACTCTTCGCCACTACCCTTGGACCAAAGAGGAAAAATTAAAAATACGGCAACCCTATTACCCTGATTGATGCAAAGTATCTTATAACATTCTGCTCTCCATCTAAACACAGGACCCTTCGAGTGCCAGGTGTTCTCTTCGATGGATATTTAACTTCGGTAAGCAATTGAGGAATGAGCTTCTAATCACTTTGTACTTTAGAAAAGTTAATTAAACTGGAGCCGATCATGCAGGATCAATTAATATTTCACAACCGAATTATCTTGGCACATTCAGGGACAGCCCTTCTCTGGCCCTGACAGGTCCCTGATAAGATCATCTCATTTGTTGACTCCAGATGGTGCAGTGGCTATGGTCTTTTGGCTCAGAGAGCCTTCCTTGGATGAATGACAAAGAGCCTAGCACATGTGAATAATGATGGGCTAATGCCTAATGCCATGAAATCATAAAAATATTGCATCTGTCTTCTTAGGCAGCTTATCTGGAAAAAGATGTCATCAAAGTGATGAGTATCCTGATGATTTGGAACCCACACAGCAGAAGACATCCAGATTATTTTAAATATCCAAAAATCAGTGGTGTGTCGAATTATTAGCATTCAAAACTTCCAAGTTGTCGTGTCATGGAAAACAACCCAAGAGTTAGATGAGACAGGAAGACTGTAAAGTACTGAAAACAAAACAAAACCTTTTCTTTTCTTTTTTCAAGGCGTCTTAGGACTGATGGAGGGATTAGGACAGGGAGGGAAGAGAAAAATCATTATCACCACGGGTCTCACCTCGTGCTTTGCTTTGTCAATTGTGGCTCATGTCCTTCCTATTGAAACCTGAGATTTAACAATTTTTTTCAGAGTTTTAAAATGCAAAGTTAATTGTTTTGACAACATTATGAAACATCAGTACTTCAATACCACGTAAGGACTTTTTTTCTCAGTCTAAAGCTACCCACATCCCCAGAAAAGTATCATGTTAACCAAGGCTGACAAAGAAATTCACTGTACCTCAAAGCATCTCTAACCTTATAATCCTGGTAAAAGATATAAGCCTTCCCCCAGGAAGGATGAAAGCCAAAAATCTGCAAATAGCCCTTGACTCCTCTGTCACTTCTGACAAAGCAATGGTTTTATGAGAAATTTCTAGAAACAACCAAGTGACCTTCTGATCAAAGAACTGGGATTCTTTGATGTCTCCAAAGAGAATGCCTTTTAGTTATTTAACACAAATACACACACACACACACACACACAGGACCTGAGTAAGATGAAAATATTCCCTGTGTGAAATAAATTCATTAAAGGAAAGTGGTATTTGTAGATGGAATTCGATGGTTAATTGCTGAACTTTTCAACAGAGAGTAGAGAGGCAGGTAAAAACGTTGCAAAACAGCTAACATTTTGAGCACTGACTATATGGCAGCTTCTCTTTTTTAGTCTTTTACATATAAGAATTTATCCTTGCAACAACACTGTGAAGAGGGTAGATGTAAAAAGTAAAGTGCAGAGAGGCCAAGTCACATGTCCAAGGTCACACAGCTAAAAAGTGGCAGAGACGGTATTCAAATCCAGGCACTCTGACCCCAGGTAACAAACATGCCCAGCAGCTTTCCTCATACTAAAGGGTGAAGCATTAGGGGCCTTGCAGTAAACCTCATGGACCATGCAAGCAACAGGGTCACTGTCGGCACATTCTCTGCCCTTGTGTAAATTACAAAAACGATGCACACACACACACCCCTTAGCTAAATTTCAAAATGGCGCCCTTCCTTTTGGGGGAATGCAGCACACAACCATGCAAATGGATTGGCTGGTGGAATGTGGGCTGGACCTCACCCTCTCTGTCACTGCTATCAGCCAGGCAACCTTATGTAGGACACCTGCCTGAACAGATCATGCTGTGCCCTGAAACTCAAAAAACTTATTTCCTGGATGATAAAATTTTAATTATCCGTTCTTTGTCTCCTCAGTGCTAGGACACAGTGGTGCTTAGGTGATTATGGAATGAATTCATTTAATATCCTTCAACAAAGATGACATTTAATTACTTTAGTCAATAAATAAATAAACGGCCATAAGGGTGTCTATGTAAATATAGTATATTTGATTTAGCATAAGAAACTAAAATATTTGCACACACTGAAACTGATTTCCTCTAGTAGCCCCAGAAATGGTAAAGGGGGACATCTGGGTGGCGCAGTCCGCTGAGTGTCTGACTCTTGGTTTTGGCTCAGGTGGTGATCTCAGGTTCATGGGATCGAGCCCCGTGTCAAGCTCCACTGGCAGCACGGAGCCTGCTTTTCTTTTTCTCTCCTCCTGCTTGCACACAACTCTCTCTGTCTCTCAAATCAATAAATAAGTCTTTAAAAAAAGAAACGATAAAGGATACTTCTGACTTTTTCATTCTTTTTTTTAAAGATTTTATTTATTCATTTGACAGAGATCACAAGTAGGCAGAGAGGCAGGAAGAGAGAGAGGAAGGGAAGCAGCTCCCTGCTGAGCAGTGAGCCAGACGCGGGGCTCCATCCCAGGACCCTGAGATCATGTGCCGAGCCAAATGCAGAGGCTTTAACTCACTGAGCCACCCAGGCGCCGCCCCACTTCGACATTTTCAAAGGGAAAGAGTTGGAAAGAAAGAGCCTACTGATACTAACCACCTTCTAGTTTATAGCATTGTAGTTTCCTAGATTCATACACATTCAGTCCTTAACATGACCTGTGAGTCTGGCATTATTATTCCCATTCTTTAGATTAAGAACTGGAGGCTCAGAGTTGGGGGCTTGCTCAGCTTTACACAACCAGCTACATCAGAGCCAGATCTCAAATCCGGTTCTGTTTCTAGGTCCTGTGTGTTTTTCATTAGTAGCATGACTTCCTGTAATACACAATGGCCGTGTTAAAAAAAAAAAAAATTCCAAAGCATGTCAAATTTTAAAATTAAAATATATCTTCATTCATTCTCTTGGAAAGAATACAGGGATAAAAACACCTGCAGCCTGTCCGTGCCCAAAGCCCTGAGCCCGTATTACAGGATGATCTGAAAGCTTCTGGAACACATGCAGTGTCCTTGAGGTCAGCTCCCCTGAACTACTGCTTAAGTGCTTTGGCCAAATGGTTCTTCCTCCTTAAGTACGGACTGACTTCTTCCGGAGAACACATCAACCCAACTCTTGGGAAAAGAGAGACAACATCACATAAACCAAACATTTCAATCACTGAGAAACAACATCCAGGCCCATACTATTCACGTCTTGCTGCCAAATATGAGAAAGATAGATTCCAAGCCTTTTTGGTAGCTCTTTGCTCTGCTTTCCCCAAGACAAACAAAATATATAACAGAAAACCAAGAGACAATCGCTTCTCAAATGAGGGGGACCTTTACTGAAGCCTCAGGCCGTGGGATGATTAATGCTCTTGAAAAGAATAAAAAACATCAAGCGTTTGTGGGTTGCCATAGAAACCTTTCTCCAGATGATACCAGAAGGAGATTGCTTCCAAGGCCTTTCAGAATATGTCTAAAGCCATAAAAACTGTTTCCTCGTCATGGCTTTATATGTAAATGATTACATTCTCCTAAAATGTCAGCAATCAGAATAAATCTTATTTCATAAGCAAGCTTTTGTCTTTACTCTTTGTTGCTAGAAAGGAGCGGGACAGCTTTTGTGTATTGTAATCGGGGTAGACAAACTTTGTTTTCACTTCACTTCAGTATGGAGGCCCATTAAAAAAAAAAAAAAAAGCAAAGCCAGAAATTAAAGCTTTGTCTATCACAGCTTTTAAAATGAAGAATATAATACACAGACTTGTTATAGAAAACTAAACTTTTAAATCACCTGCCTTGAATCCTTTTAGAAATTCCATGAAATATGTATAAATAAAAAGATCAAGAGTACACTTATCGTGATGAGCACTGCGTAATGTATACAAGTGTTGAATCACTATATTGTACAACTGAAACTAACAGAACACCATACATTAATTATACTGGAATTAAAATCAATCAATCAATAGTAACCACTCAATAATTATGGGTTCTTTAATAAGTTATGATCATTGAGATCCCAACAGTCATGATTATCAAGAACAGAATTTTCAGACGAAATTAAAGAAGAATTTCTAAGTAATCTCTCTGCCCAACATGGGGTTTGAACTCACAACCCTGAGATCAAGAGTCATGTGCTCTGCTGACTGAGCCAGCCAGATGCCCCAGAAATGTTTTAATACTATTTGTATCAGAAAACAGTAGCAGAAAACAAGGAGTTAAATGTACTTATCCTCAAAAATTTAGGAGATTAGTACTATGGAACCAATAGTTACCACTAGAAATCTTAGACTGATAAGAGCAATTTTCTTGAGATATATCTAATCAGTATGCTAGAAATTAAATACTAAAAAAAAAACCCAACCCTGTTTTTTAAGTTTAGAGGGTAATCACAGAATACCATGATAGTTTCCTTAAATGTAACTTGAGGAGGACATATCTCATTGCTGTGATAGTAGCCCTCCTATGGAGTTTTAGAATCACAAACATTTTTTCAGGTGGAATATAAAATCAGAGAGCTATCATTCAGAACCCTTTGGCTCACCCACTCCCTAGAGCCTAGTCTCTGAAAGAAATAGGTGTTACAAATGCCCTGAAGAGGGTGAGAGGCTTACTATAGATTACCTTGGTATATTTCATATACTATATGCTAGCTAACTGAACATAATAAAAAAAATAAAATACGATAAATTAAAAAAAAACCTTTTTTCATGAAAAACGAGATGATGAACTTTAGGAATTTGGGAAGGAGAGGATAAAATGTGGGCATGGCCAGGGAAAAGAAATCAGGGTGAGAGGTAAGAAGTAATTGGAAGAAATGAAGTTACAAAGGACTCCTTCATCTATGCCAAAGTCTGGTCCTCCCCTCCATCTTCTGGGAGCCTAGTGTGGAGCCCGGCCCAGAAGCTTTACTTTGTCTGCCCCTGAAATGCTCCAGTGACCCAAAGATGAATGAAGTCAACTACAGCAGTCTACAATGACCAAAGTGGAATGCTGCCAGGTTCAAGGACAAGGCAGAACACCACCATTCTGTAGAAAAAGCTCTAAGGTTAATAGGTCTCAGCCTGGCTGTATGACTGACCTTAGACAAGAGTCCTCACCTTCTGGGCCTCGTTTTCCTCATCTGGGATTAAATTTGGTCCTTCCCATTCTGTGATTAATCGAACTGAGACATGACAATGATTTTAAATAAGCTGAGATTTCATAACCCCAAAGCATTGCGTCCAAAGGCTCTCCTGCGGAAATTTGGGTGACATCAGCAGGTGTCAAGAGGTGATGAGATTAATCATATTAGTGTGCCAACAAACACATGGCTTTTAGGGACGCCTGGGTGGCTCAGTCGGTTAAACGTCTGTTTTGGGCTTAGGTCATGATCTCAGAGTCCTGGGATTGAGCCTTGCATCTCACTTCCTGCTCAGTGGGGAATCTGCTTCTCTCTCTGCCCTCTGTCCCTCCCCCTGCTTGTGCTCTCTCTCTAATAAATAAATAAAATCTTAAAAAAAAAAAACCAACCACATGTGACTTTTGTGTTCATGGAGGACAAGGAAATGCTGATTTAAACAAGCTGATTAGTGCTTGCTTTGGCAGCACCTATACTAAAACTGGAACGATACAGAGGAGGTTAGTATGGCCCCTGCACAGGGATGACACACAAATTCATAAACAAAGCTGGTTAAGGATAGGTGTGCTAAGGTAGTTTTGGGGAAAAGGTCCTGATACCTGTGACCTACTCGGAAATGCATCAAAATATAAGACGGATTGATAGAGAGAGAGAGAGAGAGAGAGAGAGATGGATAGATGGTTACAATGGAAAAAAGCAAAAATAGAAAAATTTTAACTATAGAATCCAGTTGGTTGGTATGTGAGTGTTGACTGTATAATTCTCTGAAAATTTTCATAATAAGAAAACTCTGGAAAAGAAATTTAAGCCAAGTGGTCAGGAGGTACAAATTCCAGTTATAAAATAAATAAGTTTCAGGGATGTAACATACAACATGGCAACTATAGTTAATAATACAAGACTGATATTGAAACTTACTAAGAGAGTAGATCTTAAAAGTTCTCATCACAAGAGAAAAGCTTTTCTAACTACGTGGTGGCTGTTAACTAGACTTGTGATGCATTTTGTAATATATACAAATATTGAATCATTGGGTTGTACACCTGAAACGAATATGTGTTCATTACATCTCAATGTTTTAAAAAACATTGTCCATTATGAAGTTGGTTATTTGAAATTGGAAATGTGTGGATTTTCCTAGATTATATATATTTTTAATTGCAAAATACTAAGGTTTACCCAGCTTAAAGATGGATGAAACACTGTTCAAGTACAAATGTTTGCTGACCTTTCCTGTATCAACAGTGGTTGTCAGTAATAAGCAATGATGGTTGTTAGCAATGTGCTATGAAGCTGCTGTAAAATAAAATAAAAATAAACACACATACACAAAGTTAAACCAGTTTCTGTTCACCTGGACTTGTCAGAGACTTTAATTAATGTACTGCATGTCTCCATCAGGAGATACTATTTCTGTCAATTCTTCATCTCTATAACTTATTGGGGGACTGTGGATGGAAGTGATTTTCTAGAAGGGCAGAAACATGTCCTTACATATTTTTGGAGACACTACCTAAAGCCACTAGTCCACTTGGTTCAGTGTGGCTACAATTGGTGGTAGGTCTGTCAGAAAATCCTCCTCTCAAAAACAACAAAATAAAAAAATAAATAAACCTCCTCCCCTCTTCCCTCAAAAAATCAAATATTCTCAACTATACCATTGTCCTTGGGCTGCATGTTTTCAAGGAGCTGATGTCTAAGTAGGACTTGCTTCTAGAAGAGGGCAAAGTTTAGCAGGAGAGACACCACGGTGGGGTGGGAAGATGGTGACTACAATGTATTTGGAAAGGGAGCTTCTTGGGGAGGGTGGGCATGTACTTGGTTCAACCAAGTTATAGAAAATGGAAAATGGTGGAATACAGAAGGAAAAAGACAGTATCCTACCAAGATAGGAAAGAGAAGTTTCCCTCCTCCTCCTTCTCTTAGGACATGCAGTGCAGAAGGATCATCCAGGGGAATGCAGGCCAAAAAGAGAAGGGAAATCCAGGAATCTGGAAGGCCTGGGGGCAGGGCTGCAGCTAGAGTCTTGGAGAAGAGGGAAAGTGGGCTGCTACCTTTCAGGTCTTGTAAGTTAGACAAAGGACAATGAGATGAGGGAATCTGGGGGCAGTGTGGTGTTAGGGGTTGAACTGCGCCCTCTTGAAATCCATATGTTGAAGTTCTAACACCCAGAACCTCTCAGAATGGGAACTCATTTGGAGATGGGGTTGTTACAGAGATCTTTGAGTTATAATGAGGTCATTTGGGTAAGACCTAATCCAGTATGACTGGCGTCCTTATAAAAAGGGAAAATTGGTGACAGGCAAGCACATACAGTGAAGACCATGAGAGGATGAAGCTAGAGGTCAAGGTGAAACTTCTGAAGGTCAGCAAACTGTCACAGATCACAATAAACAATCAGAAGCTAGGAGAAAGACACAGAGCAGATTATCCCTCCTAGGGCTCAGAAGGAACAACCCTGCTGACACTTTTTGATTTTTGAGTTTTCACTTGCAGGCAATACCCTTCTGTTATCTTAAGCCACCCAGTGTATGGTTCTTTGTTACAGCAGCGTTAACAAACTAATACACACAGGAAATTTTCTTTTCCATATTAGGGTAACAGCACTGCTCATTGAACTTACTTTGGGATACCATGGCGATAAAAGCTCTAGATGGCCATGCCAGGCTGGCATTTCTTACGTGCTGAGGAGCCCTGGGGTTTTGGCAGGGGTTAGGTGGAGAGGGAGGGAAGCTGGCCAGCTGCGCTATTTTAGGACCTGGGAAATGGGGCACCAGCCCCTGGGTGAGTCTCCTGGTAACAGAGCTTAAGGATCTGAGTTTCAGCCTTTAAGCTGTAAGCAGCAAAATAAAAAAACAGGCCTTGCCGCATTCAACACAGAGCAGTAAATAATAATCCGGGTGTGTCAATCACCTAGAACCAAGGCGAGGAATGGAACTTTCTGATATAAGAGTTAAGAAATTCGCTTTGCCAAGGTTAAACAATTTCTGCGCTTCATACAAATTCTGTAGTATTTTTAGAATGCCAAATGTTAAATCTGTCATTAAACTCTACTCAAAAATTAAATGATGGTCGACGCCATTTATGAAACGATTCAACTTCCTGAGAAAAATTCTGCCTTCAGAATCTCATTGCTTTTCTCTGAGCCAAGGAAGAGCCGTGACCCACGGCTCAGATACGAGAAGTTTCGCCTGCCAGATCATGTGCTCCTGGTCTCTGGGCCCTCAGACCAGGAGGGATGGAAACATGGCGGCAAGCCAAGAGTGTGAACTTAACCAGAAATGGGCCATTCAGAAATGAGTGTGGGGGAAACTGTGTCCTTTTAGGTCTTTACAACCCCTTTCAAACAGAAGTCAGAGGGGTGGAGAAAGCAGTTCTAGCATTAAAACATTGACCTCAATGTCACAGGCCAAGTAAGTTCTGGGTTGTTGGTTTGTTTGTTTTAGATTTCATTTATTTATTCGACAGTGAGCACAAGCCAGGGGAGTGGCAGGCAGAGGGAGAAGCCGGCTCCCCGCTGAGCAGGGAGCCAGAGGTGGGGCTCAATCCCAGGACCCTGAGATCATGACCTGAGCCGAAGACAGAGGCCTAACCCACTGAGCCACCAGGCACCTGTTCTTGGTTTTGTTTTGTTTTGTTTTAACTTCAACCTGGAAAACTCATGTTAAGACTGTAAGTCGCATCCTGAGAGTGTGTAAACCTAGACCCACACCGGAGCACACAGATGTGTGCTCGGCATCCGGCATTTTCGCACGTGACCATGCGTACTGGAACTGCACAGCACACATGACCAGGAGTGCGAGGCTGGGGTTCCAGGCAGACACAGAGCTAAGAGGTGCACAAGCTGCCCGTCACTGGGAATTGCATGTCACTCTTCTTGCCAAAATAGGGAGACAACACGCAGCTACTGTCCTCATTCTTTGTTTTGTGTTTTAATGGACTCAACTCAAATGGTCCTTGTATCTGGAATTCCAAACTGGTAAGCAGGGAGTAATAGAGAAAAAGGAAAAGGTATGGCTCTCCTGGCATATACCTTTAAGGTCGGTGTCCTGCGGGGAGTGTGAGCTGCTCGGTGCTGGTGGGAAGGAATAGGGCAAAGGGCAAAGGCGTGTTTTCTTAGAAGCTGTTTTCACATGTTAGCCTTGAAGCTAACCCTTCCTGCTTTATCACCTCCAGCCCAAGGTCAGCTTCTCCGGCAGCAGCCTACAACTGCGGAGACAAAATACATCCTCCAGCACCAGGAAGAGTAGGTAATCTCACCTAGGGTTCAGGAATTTGCCCTCCAAAAAAAAAAAAAAAAAAGGAAGAGGAGAGGAAAGGGGAGGGGAAGGGAGAAGAGGGGAGAGGAGGGGACAAAAAGAAAAGAAGAGGAAAGAAAAACCCCTACAGGATATTTTTAATATCCTTTAAATCCTTTAAAATATTCAACTATTTTAATTTTGATAAAAGACCCTGTTGAAATCCTGGTGTTTCAAAAATTCAATGATAGCAGCTTTTCCATCAAGCTTTTATGTCCTTTCACTCTATTTTCTCTTATTTGTCTCATTTTACTAAAATTTTAATTATGTGGAGGGTTTTTTCCTTTAAAATAGAAAGCATTGGATCCAGAGCCTTTCCCCTACCACCAGCATCCCCCCCCCCATCAGAAAGTTCCTGCCAGCATCTTAAAACAGGCTGCCCATTCTCTGACTATCTCAACAGAAAACTGAATTCCAGGCAAAGCTAACCGCCCAAAAGCACTTTCCCAAAACGTGTCTTGTATCACTCTGGCCTCTGCCTTCCTGAGTAAAAAAAAGTACTTGCTGATGTGGCTACAGAGAATTTTCTTTCACATTCCCAGATGCTCTGGTAAACTACTTCTACCTCACACCTCCCAAGTGCTAGCCCCTGGAAGTTACATTGCCTGGGCTTCTCAGTTATGGATACTGAGGTTCTGGCAAGATCCTGCCTTTCCTTTTCATTCCCAGTCAAGGATTGAAAATATAAAAGCAGTGGGGGAGGAGGGCAGAGTAGGCAAAGTGTGAGTGGGAAGATGTAACATAAGAGACAGGGCCAAGGGTTGTGGAGAGATCAAGACTGTGTGTGTTGAACCAAAGTACTTAAATCAAATTTTAAGGGAACCTGGGTGGCTCAGTCAGTTAAACATCTGCCTTCGGCTCAAGTCCTGATCCCGGGGTCCTGGGATGGAGCCCCTCATGGGGCTTCCTGCTCAGGGGAGAGCTTGCTTCTGTTTCTACCTCTCCCTCTGCTCCCCCCACTCGTTCTCTCTTTCTTTCTCTCTCTGACATACATATGCTCTCTCTGGCTCTCTCTCTCTCTCTCAAATAAATAAAAATCTGTAAATAAAAAAAATCTATAATTTTTTTTTTAAAAATCTCAAATAAAAATGTATAAAAATTTAAAAATCTGGCTCTCCCTCAAATAAATAAATAAAAATCTATGTGAAAAAAAAATCTATGTGAAAATCTGCAAAAAACTCAAATTTTAAAACACTGGAAAGCCATCCCAAATTGTGGAAGACTCGGCTTGAGGGCTACCAGCTCAGGACCTCGCTATAAGCTACTTTCTGGGCCTCACCTCATTAACAAGGATGTGCTTTCAGCAGACGGCACCATTTTCCTGGGTCCTCACTGGTACCTCAGCTCTTTGCATGGCTTCAAAGATGGTGGCCCTCCCTGTTCCAATGCAGGGCTCTTCAACAAGCCACTAAGAAGATTCCGAGCTTTCCTCATATTTACAACCTAAGGATAATTGACAAGCCTGAAACTAATGAATGATCAAAATCTACCCATTTTCCCAGGGGTTTTTTTCTGGCTTATAACTTGGGCCCAGTCATCTACCTAGGAGTCAGCTCTAAAACCAGGGCTTCATCCTTGAGTTTTCCTGGTCCCTCATCCCATCAATGCCATTCCAGAGGCTTTTCCTGTTACAGCAAACCAACAGATCAGAGATAGGTTGAAAGCTCTTCAGGTCCAGCCAAAACCCAGCTTGTGGCCTGATGAAAGTCTTAACAGAAAGCCAAAATAAGCTGGCAGTGTTTGTGAAGATAAGGCCTCAGAAGGAGCGCAGATGAAATTACTTACATGTCGATTAGATTCAATCCTTTTCAGGGAAAATTACTGTCTAAATCTCGGTGAGAAATCCTGCATTCAATTGTCAGAGTCACTATGAGAAGAGCACCGGCCACATAAAAATTAACACTGGTGCAAAGATTTACAGAAAAACAAAATATCTGTTGCTTTTTGGGAGAATTATTTCAGGGGTGTCTGTAACTGGGATCCAGTTTCCCATTCATTTTAGGACATCTGCTCAGCTACCCCAAATCAAAAACAAATTCAGGCACTTTTAGCCAGATTCCATGTTGAGGGGTGCGCCCCAACACCTGCTAATCCAATTGCCTTAATTCCTTATGTTAAATTGCTTCATATTACCCTCAAAAAAGGAAATGTTACTCTTTCTGCAAAAATAACATCTCTCATATTCTGCATCTGCTATTAGTAAGATGATCAAATTTATCCCCTTCTTCAAACCTCAACTTCCTCTGTAAAAAGGTATAAAAATATTTATCCCCTACCTCACTGAGTAGTTGTGAAAAGAAATTAAGGCAAAATATGTAAGGTATTCAGCCCATCGCCTGTTGCATGGTAAATACCCAACAATGTCTGTTCAGGAAATCAATGAGTCCAGCATCTTTGGGAAGTACTTGGCTTTGAAATTGGAAGAATTAAGCCCCAGCCCTTGGTCTCTGAGACATTGTAGTCTTGGGCAAGGAACTTCTGAATTCCTCCTAATTTCAGGTTCTAAAACAGGATGATACCTTGCAGGAGGAGTTGATGCAAAAACAGTGTGGGCAAAATTACTTGCATATCCTTGGCCTGCTATTGCTATGGGGTGATACGCAGGCTGGGCTTGGAAACTGGTTATGCCTCTACTTCTCCTTCCCTTCCATCGCCCTACAAACACTGACTGACCCTGAAGGCTTTTTATAACATCTCATCAACTTCTGATTCAGTAAAGATGATTTATCTATAAACCATGTCTTACAATATTAGCATAACTTCCTAGGTTTTAATATTTCTTCAAACTGTGCAGCACACACACACAAAATGACCCGGTCTTAAACTACCTTCTTTTCAACCTGTAACAAAGCAACTGGATAAATTATATCAGGAGCTGGATGAACGTGCACGGACCACAGCAGAGAGGAGGGAAAGCGATTTTTCTTTCTCTGTTGATAACATTTTTATCGCGCACCTAGTGCAATCTAAGCAGTATCTTTTGATTAATCATCACCAGAAATAATATTTGAACATCTCTTGGCTAATATTAAGACCGCTGTATTTGACAGATCCCTTCTTGCAATTCAGTGAATGATTTGACAGATCCCTTCATGTAACTCAATGAACGATGCCTTTGAACTTCAGGGTATACATTCCCACTGTCCAAAATGGCTATTTCATACCTTTTCTTTAACTCCCTACATGGCACCACCCACTCCAGCCCTCTGTAGCTGATGACTCGGTTTCATTTTTTATTGAACTCGTTCATCTTTTCACAATAAATGCATGCAGACACTTTCGCCTCTGTCTCTCTGCGCTACTTTACCTCTTATGCCTTAAATGAGCAGCTTCTTTAAGGGAGCCTACCCTCCCCCACTCTGGATCCTGTCCCCTCCTGGGTTTGGTCCGCTGCTCCTGTACTTCTCCCACTCCCTCTAGCCTGGATCACAGTCATTAGGGCACAAGCCTGCTCTGGCATCTCCCATCTTCAAAATACCTGTGACCCAACATCTCCTTTTGCCAATAGCCCCTCCCCTCTGCACTTCTGCAAAGAGTTCTTTGCATTGTCTCTATTTCCGCACCTGACTCTGGTCAGGCCCTCACCCCTAAAATTCCTCCTAGACTGCTCTTGTCAAGGCCACCACTGATTTTCATATTTCCAAATCCAATCGGTCAAGTCTCCGTCCTCAAATCACCGGTTCTCTTTATAGCTTCTGATCTCGTCCTTCTTGACCCACTGTCTTCACTTTGCATCTGGGCCACGCACTTCCTTGAGTTTCTTTCTCTCTGACTCATTACTCCTGCTCAGATCTTTTTGCTGGATCCTTTTCTTTTCAGCCTCTAAATGCTGGAAGAGCACCAGAACTCAGTTCTTGGATATCTTTTTTTTTTTTTTAAACATAGCTAGGTAGGGAAACCTAGGGGGCTCAGTGGGTTAAGCGTCTGCCTTTGGCTCAGGTCTTGAGCCCAGGATCCTTGGATCGAGTCCCGCATCAGGCTTCTTGCTCAGCAGGGAGTCTGCTTCTCCCTCTCCTCCCTTTTCATGCTCTCTCGCTCTTTCTTATTATCTCTGTCTCTCTCAAATAAATAAATAACATCTTTAAAAAAAAAAAAAAAGCATTCCCGGGTGATCTCACTTAATCCCATAGCCTTGAACCATCAAGCTTGATATATAAATTTCCTACTTCATAGTGCCTTCAGCTATTTTGTAATCATCTCAAACTTAACATAGCCCAAACAGAGCTCAAGTCCCCTCCCCCAAACTGGTTCTTTTCCAGTCTTTTCCATTTCAGTAATGGTACCACAATGCCCTCAGTTGTTCAGGCCCAAAATTCAAGAACCGGGCTCGTATCTTTCTTTACCTGACCATCGCACCCTCTGATCCCCCACTGGTCAATTCTACCCGAATACAACTGTTTCTTAGCACCTCTCCTACTACCGCCTTGGTGTAAGAGGACGTCATTTCTCCTCTGGACTACTGTGATAACCTTGCAACTGCTTCCACTTCTACTTCTCAGATTTCCCAATTTACAATGCACAGAATATCTTTTAAAACAACATCAAATTCATGACACCTTCCTGTTTCAAATCTGCCAGTGACTTATATTGCAAAGAGGTGATCCTGGCATTACTTCACTTACAAGACCCTGGAGGACCTCATCCCCGCCAACCTATCGTGTCGTACTACCCTTTGCTCATGCCACTCCAGCCATATTAATTTTCTTTCCACTTTTTGAACATGTCAGACTTGTTCCTAACATAGGGGTTTTGCCCCGACTGTTCCCATCTCCTGTAATATTCTTCCCCCAGATATTCACATGTTCAACATCTCGTGTCTCGGCTTCTACCTGACCTCTAAGGCAGAGGCATTCCTTGACTCCGCTCCATCACTCCCTCTATCTTATGTTTCATGGACTACTTACCCCTGCTGGTACTTTGTATGTATGTATGTGGGTAGGTATGTATTATGTATGTATTATGTATGTAAGTAGGTAGTATTTATTTGATTGATTCATTGCTATTTATTGTGTGACCTTCTTCATTGGATTATAACCTCTGTGAGGATGGGGGTCTTACTTCTATTGTTTCCTGTTTTATCCCCAGCATCTGAGAGAACCCCTTGCATGTAGGTCTCCTCAAGAAATAACGGTTACTGGTGGGAAAGAACTCAGACAAGTCAATGAGCTCATTTGCGAAGGATGAAGACGGGCTCATTTCACAAAGGACTTACTCCAGTGGCTTCATCAGAACGCATTTCTACACAAAAACTGATGTGGCATAGGGATGCTTAGGTGGCTCAGTTGGCTAAGCCTCTGCCTCCAGCTCAGGTCACAATCCCAGCGTCTTGGGATTGAGCCCTGAGTTGGGCTCCCTGCTCAGTAGAGAGTCTGCTTCTCCCTCTCCTCCCTGCTCGTGCTCTCTCACTCTCTCTGTCTCTCTCTCTCTCTTTCAAATAAATAAAAGCCTTTAGTAGCAGATTTTAAATCTGGAAAGCTATGCTGTCATGTCATGCTTTTCTGTACCTTTTCTTTCCTCTGAATTTCTGTTTGATTCCATGAGTCCTAACTTCCGGGGCTCCTTTCCTCTGTATTGGATCTTTGTGACAGTGTCTCCACATTCATTCTTAGCTCTGCGTCTTACAAGGCCCACGATCCCCCCACACACACACCAATTCCTTCTGTCTCTCCTAATGAACCCAAACACAATGCCAGTGTTTATTTATCTTCCTGTATGTTGATGTGGCCATAAGTGTACAGAGATTTGCATGTGACCTTAAGTACGGGTGAGTTTTGAAACCACCGACCTCCCCCAGAGTTTTTTAAAAGTTGTTGAATCACCAAACAAACTCTACATAGAATAATACCACAAGGAAAGCATGTTCAAGAAAGTTTACTTATTGGATTAGGCCATTTTAATTACAGTATCAGAATCACCATGTGGCTAATGGCCGTAGCCCTGGGTGTGAGATCTCTGCACTAAAAGGGGTTGAGGGGCTCACAGAGGACTACATGCATTACAAGGGCATCATGAGCATTTCAACCTCTTGGCTAAAATGTCTCTAGTATTAGTTGCCTATCCGTTCAGATACAGAAACACCAGCTCATTCAAAAAGAAGAATGGATCCACCCCATATTGTAACCACAAGTCAAGAAAAAAAGTGAACTGGGGATGGTTGGGTGACTCAGTGAGTTAAGCATCTGTCTTCGAGGGGCACCTGGGTTGCTCAGTGGGTTAAGGCCTCTGCCTTCAGCTCAGGTCATGATCTCGGGGTCTTGAGATCGAGCCCCACATCGGGCTCTCTGCTCAGCGGGGAGCCTGCTTCCCGCTCTCTCTTTGCCTGCTTCTCTGCCTACTTGTGATCTCTATCTGTCAAATAAATAAATAAAATCTTGGGAAAAAAATGTCTTTGGCTCAGCTCATGATCCCAGGATCCTGGGATCACCCCCACCTTGGGCTCCCTGCTCACTGGGAAGCCTGCTTTTGCCTCCGCCTCTGCTGCTCCCCCTGCTTGTGCGCTCATTCTCTCTCTCTCTCTCTCTCTCTCTGTCAAATAAATAAATAAATAAATAAAATCTTTAAAAAATTTTGAACTAAAGATAGCCCTCCCAGAAAATATAATTGAATAATAGACCTAGGAAGAATTTTCAACTTGAATAGTTATTAAAAAAGAAAAACAACCATTTTCAGCTCTCAGTTTAAAACACTGAGAAATACCATTTTTGCTCTCAGTTTGCAAGACTGAAAAAAAAGAAGGCTATGATATTAAATGCCACCAATAATATGATGGGAAAATTCTGGCTGAAATAATCATTAGTAAAACAGTTGAGAAAAACAATTTGGCAAAAGCCTGAAACTGTCCATTTCTTTAAATCAGAAACTGTTACTCCATGATTCAATTCTAAGAAATAATATCACACATAGAAAAATTATTATTCCACAGATCTTTAGTGCCATGTCATTTATAATAACTCACATGTAATATGTAATGTCCACTAATCTCACATTGGTTAAGCTATGACACACCTATTCAATATTAATTAAATTATGTTCAGAAAGACTGCAATATTGTGAAAAATGCTTGTGTTTTTATATCAGGTGAGATATAAAATTGTGTCTGGAATATGACTATCAAGATAAATGTGTGGCACAGGTGTGCACACACACACACACACACATAAAGAAAACAAATGCACAAAAAAAGGCTGGAAGAAAATACACCAAACTACTAAGAGCAGTTGTTTTGTTTTGTTTTGTTTTAAGTAGGTTCCATGCCCAGTGTGGAGCCCAGTGTGGGGCTTGAATGCCTGACCATGAGATCAAGATCTGAGCTGGAATCAAGAGTTGGACACTTAACCGACTGAGCCACCCAGGTGCCCCGAGAGAGGTTGCTTTGGGTGCTAGGACTTAAAAAATGAAATTACTCATCCAGACAATTCACCTAGAAGTAGTATAAAAAATATCTTATTTAGTCATGAGCTCATGCAAGTAGTTTTATTTACAAGACTATTTCCAGAATTCGCTGTATAAATGGTTTACTTTTGTTATAAATTTATACTTCTTAGAGACCTAAAATAAAGCAGAGTCACACAATTGCCTAAACTGTCTATAAATCACACCTATCTTCCTTCATATTGCCTCTAACACTCTGGATTTCAGAAAAAAAAATTCTATGCAGGCCCATTGATAGAATTGTTTTCGCAAGGTCAACTATATATCAAACCAAATAAAAATAAAATGAACTACATGCTATTTATATAATTTACTTCAATTACAAACGAGTGATCAGATTGGGGAAGGGAGAGCAGGATGTACATTACTTTTTCAAGACTTGGGAGCTGTTTCCCTTAATTGCTTTTTCTTTCAACACCACCAATACATCTTTATTAAATTGTTCCGTGAAATTTGGAACTTAATAACATTATTTATATTGTGCTTTCTAAACTGATGAATGCAATGTAATTATTGTTCAACAATTAAGGGATTGAATTTGGCATCCTGATCCGTAACTCCAGGCTCACGGGCCACCTCACACTTCCCTTCTCAACTAATATTCATACCTTGCCCTACTAGAGAGCTTTGAAAAGATAATTGGTCAAGTCATTAAAAGAAGATTTCTGCAGTTATGTTTAGCCAACACAGAGAGATGGCTTTAGAATTTAGATCTTGTTGACTAAAAGTGTTCACAAATAATGCCAATTTCTCCCTAAATTGCCATAATAACTGTGGCCCATCTTAAACAGGGAGTTTTCCCTCTGTGATTCAGTTTATTTCTTTTAAGATTTTATTTATTTATTTGAGAGAGAAAGAGTGAGTGAGCATGAGCAGGGGGGTAGAGGGAGAGGGAGAAGCAGACTCCCTTCTAAGCAAGGAGCCAGATGCAGGACTTGATCTCAGGACCCTGAGATCGTGACCTGAGCCGAATACAGATGCTTAACCGACTGAAACATCCAGGCATCCCTGGGGTTCAGTTTACATGATGGCCCTACTCAGAAGGGCAGAAAAGCAGACACCATGGAAACGCTGCCATAAAAGTACAAAAAGCTTAAAACTGGGAAAATTTATTGGCACTCCCAGGCATTAACTTTTTGCTGAAAGTTCAGTGAGAATCGTCAGAGAACAGTCTCTTTTCCGAGAACAATAAGGCACATGCATTAGCAACAACCTGCCAACCAGCAAATATGACTATCAATATAATATGTGAACAGAGCAGTATACGGCCGCCTCATTTTCGGTATTCCAGTTTTGACTGCATGCCACCCTTCTGCTTTCTATTTTAAAAAGGCTTCCCTGATCTGAAACCCTTGGAAACAAAGACATTTCAGAACTTCAACTATTTTCTGATTTTAGACAGACAACCCGGTACAGAGACATATATTATGGGACAGTCCTAGTGACAGCTGGGACAACCGCTTTGAAATCACCCGATTATGTCCACAGTCAAACATATGACTAAAAGCAAACACAACACATCAGTTCTGGCCAGGTTTTGCTGAAAGCTCGAGAGAACAGTTTCAGTTTTCAGTGTTCTGGGCATGTGGGCAGCGCAGATAAGGAACTGTGTGCTAAAGCATGGTAGATTCGAGAACTAGCTGCTTTCAGATAAGTGCTGAGGACCCGGATGTCGAAAACGAGACACGAAAACTCAGGGCAAGTAAGGACACCCCCTTCATGAAAAAGATAATTTCCTACAACGAGGTGGTTTAATACTTGCATGACGGGTTGAGTAGACAGCCATCATAAAAATCGTTAATGAAGTAATTCCGAAGAGGTGGGTAACACAGAAAGATACAAATGCAGTTTAAAACCAAGGTTGTTCATGTAGTTCTTAAGGAAAGAGTCAATAAACAAATCAATACTGACTGTGAATCCATGAGGTAGAAGCACCGTCCAGCGTGGTGTGGGAGACAGAGTGCCTGCCCTCCTGGGCCTTACAGTTGTGAGGACAGGAAAGGTGTAAAACCAGATGCCATGGGAGAGTAGAACTGGGGAGCACAGTGTAGTTTGCACAAGGCTGTCAGATATGGAGATCTTAAAAAAATGAGGTTTTTTTTTTAAGATTTTATTTATTTGAGAAAGAGAGTGAGAGAGAGTGTAGGAGTTGTGCGGGGAAGGGGAGAGGGCAGACGGAGAAGCAGACACCTCACTGAGCAGGGACACGGATGTGGGGGCTCCATCTCGGGACCCCAGGATCTTGACCTGAGTCAAAGGCAGACGCTTAACCGATGGAGCCACCCAGGCGTCCCCAAAAATGAGTTTTAAAGTTCTGAAAGATGGTCAAGAGTCACCAAAGTGGCCGGTGGGGGGAGCCTGAGGTGGATTATTCGAGGACTTGCCACACGTGGGCTAGTGTGGTTGCAGAGCCAAGACAAGACACTGGTGGCCGAAGATGTTTCTGAGGTAGGCAGGGGTCAGGCCTCCGGTGTCTGCGCCACAGCCATTATTCTGGACTTAATCCTGGAAGCCACTAAAGGGTCTGAATCAGAGGAGGAACGCATGAGATTTATATTTTAGAAAGATTGCCCTGCCAGGAGAACAGTCTGGAAGGATATATGCCAAAATATTAGTAAGAGTCACCTCAGGAGGGTTAGGATGGGGTGAAGGCCAATGGATAATTAGCTTTGTCTTTGAACAACTTCATTTGCCTCACTTCTGGCCATAAACACTTTTTGTGGCTTAAAAATATTAAAAGTTGAAATTTTTTTTTCCTCATTAAAACCGAATTATTCTTCCTTTAGTGTAAGAATGGATTGGGTAGATACACCCTGAAGACATTTTGCTAGGTGAAATGAGCGAGATGTAAAAGGACAAATACTGTATGATTCCATTCATGTAAGTTCCTCAAGTAGTCCAATTCAGGGGGCCGGGGGGCAGAAAGCAGAATGAGGGCTGCCAGGGGTTAAGGAGAGCAAGGAATGGGGAATCTATGTTTAATGGGGACAGGACATCAGTTTAGGGTGATGACAAAAATTCTGGGAAGGGATGGCAGTGATGGCTGTACAACAGTGTGGCTGTCCTTAATGTGGCTGAACAGCCTGGGTGGCTCAGTGGGTTAGGCCACTGCCTTCGGCTCAGGTCCTGATCCCAGAGTCCTGGAATCGATCCCCAAGTCGGGCTCTCTGCTAGGCGGGGAGCCTGCTTCCTCCTCTCTCTCTGCCTCTCTCTTCTGCCTGCCTTTCTGCCTGCTTGTGATCTCCGTCTGTCAAATAAATAAATAAAGTAAAATAAAATAACCTTAAGATACAGGATCAAGCCCCGTATCAGGCTCCTTGCTCAGCAGGGAACCTGCTTCTCCCTCTCCTTCTGCCTCTCCCCCTGCTTGTGTGCTCTGTCTCTCTCCCTCTCTCTCTCTCAAATAAATAAATAAATTCTTAAAAAAGAAAATAAATGATATCTTCAAATGTCCAGTTAATACAGAGCATGAGAAGCTGAAAAATCTTGCCTTAGACTGTGGGCACTACTCTGGAAAACACTATTAGTTGAATAAGTGTTTATAGGGGCCAAATACCCTGAATTATTCTATACCACAAAGCTCAGATACCAAAGATGTAGCAAACGATATCCAACCAGACAAATAACAGTGTGAGAGAAATAGAAGCTCTCAACCTGTGTTTCCTTTCCTCATCTCTTTCCGACCTTTCACTTAATGTAAAATTACACAGATCGAAGGACTGCACATATCACCTTATAAGAAGCATGGATTTGTTGAGAATAAAAAATCTAATATTGATTTCCTCATGTGCACAAGAATTACACGCAACCAAGGACCTTGAGAAATACCGGTCAAATATTATTACTACACTTTGCATCTGCGTTTTTTGTTTGTTCTTCGCCCATACCTGCAATTATTTTAGCAGCAATTGAATAAGATCCCACTTTTGCAAGTTATTTGCAGATGTCCCTTCTCATCATCACTATAGCTTTCCTTATATTTGAAAAATATTAAAACTGATGCCAAGAGTTTGTATATAAAACACATGATTTGAGGACAGGCTTAAATTCTAAGTGCTCACATTTTTTTTTCAAGCCCTATTTTCAAAGAAAAAGGATACATACATCTTAGCTTGCACATATATATCTTCACTGGAAAACTTAAATTCGCTAATGCTTTTAATTTTAAAGATTGGTTTTAAACTTATTCTCCAACGATCTTGAAACCCGCAAATTCCTTCCAAAGGAGTTCATCCAGAAGGAAGGGAACCAGATTTAAAAGACAGGATTCCTGAAACACACCTTTAAAAGAACACAGGAGGAGAAAAAAAAATGGTCATTTTCACCAGGTTTTCGGAGTTTTTGTTGGCCAACTAAAACCCAGGAATAAAGCAATCCCAAGTCCCAGACGATTTTTCTTCTGCACACAAACTGTTTTTGCTTCCCCTGCCACACCTTAGAGTCATCTTAACCTCTTTGTACTTTTTCCCATTTCTCAGACGTGTCTGCTGGAAGCTCAATATTGTGGACCGGCAGACTGATTTATCTACAGAAAACTCATTTTCCCCTTGGACACATTCTCCACGATAACAGAGAGAAAGGAACAAGAGGAGAAAAGCAGATCACAGGCAATGTACTTTGGATGTTCTGCGTTTTATCAACTAGGACCATGTGATTTCCTTTCAGACTCTGACCACAGCTGCGTGCAGCCCGATTTCCGATGAAATAAAAGGCATGTATGATATTTTACCCCTCAGGAGGCCAAAAAGATCATGCCACCTATGAGTAAGCCTGAAAAAAATTAGCAGATGACACAGCACCTGGAAACCAAGACCAGAGTCATCTCAGCATCCATTCTGACTTTGACCCAAAGGTGAGCTCTGTAAAGGTACACAGGAGGCATCCTTTATCTAAAAAGGACTTTTTTTGGGGGGGGGGGTATGTACAAGCCGACAATGAAAAGGCACAGGAAATGTAATTTCACCTCATTTCTTGTGTATGTGCATGTGTGTAAGCTGGAACTCTTTCTTGATGTTCATTCCTGGCATCTAGCACGTAGAAGGCACTCGTTCATGTTTTCTAGATGAAAGGCTAACAGAAAGAGGCGCACAGAAAGAGCTTGGCCTGCTACCAGCCAGGATGTGAGGTAAACAGCAATATATAAGGGGCTACCTCACAGGATTAGAAACTAGCCTACGATTTCCTTTTACAGATATCTCCATAAGTAAGGTGTTTGTCTTTTTCAATCAGAGAACAGAATCCTCAAAGTGTTAATATCATCGTAATACTAACGGTCTAGCTCTGTAAAGTTTAGCTTGGTGGGGCATGGGAAGAACAGGATCTTTATCTCTCTCTCTCTCTCTCTCTCTCTACTCTTAAATTATCTGTTCAAGTGCACAGAGGATAGAACTTTGGACATGCCAACTCAAAACATTATAACTCATTTAAATGCTATCAGCAGTTATTTCCAAGAAGTATAGTCAAAAGGTTACCTGTCAAAATCCTTCAACACACACCTTCACGATCACGATCTTTCTAGTTCATTTGTTTTTCTAGTTCATTTGTCAGATCCCTCTATTAACGAATGTCCTTTGACCAAAGCCCACCAACCTGTTTACCTCGCCATTCAAATGCTACCGACCAGCTCCCTCACTTTCTCTCTCAACCATCTTGGATTCTGTTGCCCATGTTTACAACCACTTTTAGTATCTTCAGTTCCCTGTGAGAAATCCTGTGGGAAGCTGCATAAAACAGTAGCAGGATTATGGAAAGAAGAGGGGTACGCACCAACAGTACTATTTTGCTAAGAACCCAGAATCTAGGGGCACCTGGTGGGGGGACTTAGTCGTTAGGCGTCTGCCTTCAGCTCAGGTCACGATCCCAGGGTCCTGGGATCGAGCCCCGCATTGGGCTGCCTGTTCAGTAGGGCACCTGCTTCTCCCTCTCCCACTCCCCCTGCTTGTGTTCCCTCTCTCTCTCTCTCTGCCAAATAAATAAATAAAATCTTAAAAAAAAAAAAAAAGAACCCAGAATCTGTGCTGGACCCAAAATGGTAGCCTGGGATAGATGGACAGTCCATGACCTTGTATGTCTAGTCCTCACAGATTATGGTTGTTTGTTCCTTATTTATCCCTTGGCTACACTGCCACAGATGTTTTCAGTAAGGGAAGAGAACTATGTTTGTAACAATTCCAGATAAGAGGTTATGAATCTCAGCTCTAAATCAGCCCAGAGTGTTAAGAGAATTAGATCCCCTAGAGTTTGTTGCGGCCAACATAAAGGTCACCCTCCACCCTCCACCCTGATCTGGGGGCACAGGGCACCTAAAAGATCCAGAACGGATGGGGCTCAGCACTCTCCCTGGGCCTCTGCTCCAACTGACACAAACTTCATGGTTAGAAAGCCTTGTGATGGACAGAACGAAAATCCGTCCAGCTCTTGTCTGTCTAGGTTAGGGTCCACAGCCGCAGCCTCTGAGGCAGATCTACACGTAGGAGCTTTATCAGGGTTCAACAGATGTCAAGAAGCAAGAGGAGCAGGACAGAGGGCTGAACTGAGATGCAGTCACAATGGAGGCCTCAGTCAATCCCATAGGGAGCTCCAGAGCTGAGAGGGCCCATCAGAGTTGTCCTGAAGTGAGGCAAGGGGGCCAGGCCTCTGTATCCCCACATCTGTTGCAGGGTGCCCCCAAAGGAAGGGGTATGCTCTTGGGTGAGTCAGCTCCCCTCAGTCAAGGGCAATTTCCACAGAGGGACTCCACAGTGAACCAGCAGGCGGCCAGCCTCCTCAGCAGGTGGGGGAATAACTGCCCTAAAGGGGGCTTAGGCAGCCAAACGGCCTCCACCATGCTGCCATTTTAGGGCCAACAACAAGAAGAGCGAAACTGAAATTTCAATGGCCTGTGTATATTAGAGCGCAGATTTAAATTTCAACCACTTAGAGCTATATTTTAAGGAAAAATATTTGAATTGGCCAATTAACTCTCCAATAAATCCTCTCACTAAATATTTGTTCAGGTTCTTTGAGGCCCTGAGGTGACGCTTTCATCCTCCTCTACTCTCTGGAGATGAACCTATCTTTCTCAGCACCCACCACCCCCACCCCGAGCATTCACCTGTGTGGGGCTGTATGTGTCTCCCTCTGCTCGGCGTACCCCTCAAAGATGGAAACCTGTATTACCCATCTGTCTATTCCCACGCCAGCCCAATGCTTGGTAAATACGGCATTCGATAAGCATGTATTGAATAAATGAATTCATCAAGGAATGAGCAAATTTGACTTCTTTCTCTCCCTGGCAGAAATAATAGGATGGGAAAACACATTTGATGAAATGAGGAGCTCGTGTGTGTGTACACCTTTGTACTTCTCATCAGTGCTTAACAAGGGCTGCTTGATTTTGACTAACTGGCATAGCCTGAAAGGGCTATTCTGAAACAGTCGAATGTATCTTACAGGACCTCCAAATAAACTGAAATCTGGCACAGATTGGAAGGCAAACTAGAAAGGACATTAAAATGTAAAACACGAAACAGTTGTGTGATCTTCTTATAAAAAACTGGACAGGGGCGCCTGGGTGGCTCAGTGGGTTAGGCTGCTGCCTTTGGCTCAGGTCATGATCTTGGGGTCCTGGGATCGAGCCCCACATCGGGCTCTCTGCTCAGCGGGGAGCCTGCTTCTCTCTCTCTCTCTCTGCCTGCCTCTCTGCCTACTTGCGATCTCTACCTGTCAAATAAATAAATAAATAAAATCTTAAAAAAAAAAAAGCTGGACAAAGGCTATACCCATGTCTTATCTAGATGGGTAAAAATAATCATAGAAAATGATTTGTTACAGGGCTGTTTCCTTTTCTGCACCGAAGCACAAACTTCTAGATGCATGGGATAAATAGTGTCCAAAAAACTTGGAAGTACTATAAAAAACATAATAATGATGAGCATAAAGTACTCATTGCAAAAAACAGTTGCAGAGAGTAAAATTTACTTGCCACTACTGAAATTTTACAAATCCGAAGACATTTGTATTTTCTAGTCCCTACATCTTCATTAAGTGACAACTACGAACTGGGGAAGGATTTGTCTGTATTGTGCCGGAATGGGGAGAATTGTTGGTTGCCTGTTGAAGTAACTAAGAAGTCCATTATGACAATTCCACCCTAAAGTAAACTGGTAAAATTTTCTTGTGAATGACAATTTTGCAATAATAATTGAAGGCCCTCAAAGGATCCCCCTCATTTATTTCTAGAATCTTCCTAAAGAAATCATCAGAATTACGCACAATGGTTTAGGTATAAAGATGTCCATAACAGCAGTGTTTGAAATGAAGTTTCAAAAATGATGTTTCCAAAAGAAGTTTGGAAATGTAAATCTTCAGCAATAGGACAGTTGCGTAAATAAATACAATCCTATGAAGATATATAATAAAGTAACCAGGATCTTATGGGAAAAGAGCAGTTAAGACATGATTAAGCAGTGGTGTTATTATTTACTAAAAAACAAACAGATCCAATAGGTGACATGAAAAAAATATATATATAGGTGGCGTTAGTTAACAGTGGTGTTTCTGGTGGGGATCAATTATGGGTGATTTTCATTTTCTTTTTGTCCTTTTCTGCAATTTACAGATGTTCATAGTAAATATGTACTATTTCTATAATCTGTGTTATTAAAAAATGTTCCCATGTCGCCAAAAAAAATTCCTTAATCTATAAATCACCAAGAAAAAAATGTGATTTCATCTTTCCTTTTTTTCCTTTTTTTGTGATTTCATTTTTTTTTTTTTTTTTTTAAGAATAGGGAATGTGCCCTCATGCTTGAGTGGAGGGGAGGAGAAGAAGAAGGGAGAGAGATAGAATCTTCTTTTTTTAAGATTTATTTATTTAAGAGAGAGAGACTGTGCGCGTGTGCAAGCAGGGGAGGGGCAGAGGGAGAGGGAGACAAGCAGACTCCCTGCTGAGTGGGGCTCAACCTCAGGACCCTGGCATTATGACCCGAGCCGGAATCAAGAGTCATGCTCAACTCACTGAGCTACCACCGAGGCATCCATGTGATTTCATCTTTCATTTACATCAATAGCCTTTCTTCTTAAAATTTTTGAGGGAGGCGTTCCTGGATGGCTCAGTTGGTTAAGCGTCTGCCTTCGACTCAGGTCATGATCCCAGAGTCCCGGGATCGAGCCCTGCACCATGCTCCCTGCTCAGCGGGGAGTTTGCTTCTCCCTCTGCCCCTTACCCCACTCTCATACTCTCTCTGTCTCTCAAATAAATCAATGAAATCTTTAAAAAAAATTCAAAAACATTTTTGAGGATATTCTGGCTATTAAATTATTTGCTTATTAATTCTTTACTTTATCTTAAATCACACAAAAAAAGGGCCCTGTTGAACAACAAAAGCTTTTCCCAAGAGCTCACTGTTTTAATGTAGAAAACCGAAAAACAACCCAAAGCAGTGAGATGGAATTAAAGACAAAATTATAAAGACACAGTTAAAGACAGAAACACAACTGGAATCACAGGAATAAAAAAGTAGCTCCATGGGACGCCTGGGTGGCTCTGTCAGTTAAGCCACTGCCTTCAGCTCAGGTCATGATCCCAGGGTCCTCGGATCGAGTCCCACATCAGGCTCCTTGCTTAGCAGGGAGCCTGCTCTCTCTCCGCCTCTGCCTGCCACTCTGCCTGCTTATGCACTCTCTCGCTCTCTCTCGCTCTCTCTCTCTCTGACAAATAAATAAATAAAATCTTAAAAAAAAAAAAAAAAGTAGCTCCAACTCCAAAGCATGAGGTCAAGATTCCAAATTCAGCATCAAAGAATCATTGGAAATGTTAGAGCTGTAAACCAAAAGGGGAGTGGTTATTTACACTGGCAGGACAGCAAATCAAATTAAGGACCTAGCAGGACTCCTTCCTCATTGTGCAATTCTGATAAATGTTGAGGAGGATGTGGCCAGAGTAAGAAACGTCCTACGGAAGAGAAGACGAACACCAGGTCAAGAGCTTAACCTTCTGACACAATGTGAAAATTAACTAGAACATGCCACTTACGATACCATTAAACAGGGACCATGGTAACATCACTAACATTTGAAAGGTCATTCCTACCTGAAGGTACATTCTGATTTTGTCCTTTCTCTCACAAAACAGTAGGTTTCGGTGACTACTTTGACATAACAAATAGGATGAACTATTCACTTTGAGACTGCCTGAGACGTGTGTTTGTTACTGAGTAAGCGGGGTCACAGCCCTTGGGCAGAAAACTCTTTAATTTTTTTTTTTTGAAAAAGAGGGAAATTTTTAATACAGTCCTGTCCTTCAATTCCAGTTATAAAACCTCCGAGGGAAAACATGAATTACTATTTTTGTAATACTTCCTGGGATCAAGCCCAGCAACCAGCTCGGTGCTCAGCACAAACTCTGAGGTGGAGTCTTCTAGACGGTTTCCCTCTCCCTCTGTTTCTCCCCTGCTCGTGTTCTCTCTCTCTCTCTCCCTAAAATAAATAAAATCTCTTCAAAAAAAAAAAAAAAACCCACCACCCATTGACTTGTAAAAATGGAGTTAACACTTACTGACCCTTCCAGGAGTTAGTCCCAGGGCCCTCACTCCACTTTATAAACAAGGATCTGGAGCCTCTGGGGAAATAGGTAATAACCCAAGCTACACAGTTAGGGACAAGGGGTGGGGATTTGAACCTAAGCCCTAGGCCCCCAGAGTCCTTGGGTTTAACTTCTGGGTTACCCCGCTTCCTCGAGAAGGTGAAAGTTTTACTCCATTTTTTTTCTGTAGGTTTCTAGCTGTGGGGTGTACCTTCTCTGGGTCCAAAGCCTGGGAGGACCCATGAGCCTGATGGAGGGATTCTACCAATGTGATTCCATTTCGGGGAGCTAGAACAGGCATACTTCTTTTCTAAATACCAGAGATGGGAACATAAACCACACAAAGTACTGGATTTTGAGCAGCCTATGGTCAGATGAGGGGTCACAGATACTTAAACAGGTCAGTGAAATTAAAACTGATAAGACTCTAAGTAAAATAGTCATTAAATCCAAAGATGAACCTGGTTAGTGGTAGTTCTGATTCAGGGTCACCGGCAACTGTACACATTTCATTTGTCCCAGGGGCTGAATGACATCTGCCATGGTATCGTAAGACTATCGTCTTGTCACCTGTAATAATTTAATGGTCACTAATCTTTTTTTATTTTTTTTAGAGAGAGAGAGAAAGCATGGCGAGGGGTTGGGCAGAGGGAGAGGAAGAGAGAGAATCTTAAGCAGGCTCCACACCAAGCACAGAGCCGGACACGGGACTCGACCTCACCAGCCTGAGATCATGACCCAAGCCAAAACTGAGCAAGACGCATAACCAACTGAACCACCCAGGTGCCCCAAGAGTCACTAATTTTAAATGTTATTCAAACTGTAGAAGTACAAATTCCATATTAATCAGTCAAGCACATATGCATATAAAGTGTGAGTCTTGACGGGAATAAAGAAAGGTACTAGCATATACAAACTTGGCGATGACATACTAGTTTATCATTACGGGTATCTGGAGAAGTAAGCAGTTGGCCAGAAAATATTTTCTGAGCTTTACTGTGTCAAAGGAACATGGGAAATGGGAGTCGGGTCCAAATGTTAGAGGAATAACTTAAAACTAAATGAGCTCTTCATGCTCATAGGATAAATTTGACCAGAGGGACCATCCCAGTGTCCTGGGATGGAGCCCAGCGTCGGGCTCCCTGCTTGCGGGAAAACTGCTTCTCCCTCTCCTCCCTTCTCATGCTCTCTTTCTACTTCTTTCTCTCTCTCTCTCTCTCTCAAATAAATAAATAAATAAGTAAAATCTTTTTTAAAAATGCAGGAGGGGCACCTGGGTGGCTCGGTTAAGGTGCTGCCTTCAGCTCAGGTCATGATCCCAGGGTCCTGGGATTGAGCCCCACATTGGGCTCCCTGCTTGGCGGGCAGCCCGCTTCTCCCTCTCCCTCTGCTTGCCGCTCCCCTTGCTTGTGCGCGCTCTCTCTCTTTCACTCGCCAAATAAATGAAATCTTTTTTTAAAAATGCAGGAATCGCCGAAGCAGCTGATTTTCAGTTACAAGCTGTCGTGTTTTAAAAACCAATTTGGATGACCTTCGTTATCGGCCGCATTGCTAAAATCCTCTCGATGTGTATGTCTCTGCAGCCACAGGAGCATGAACAAATGATGTGGAAACACATCCCAAGTTCATGTTACACAGGAAGTGGACTGCTCTGATGATGGGCGAAGGTTAACAGACCAGAACTAGCTGCTTCTGCAAGGACATTTTCACCCGGCAGCAGAAGAAATCAAACAAGGAAACAAATGTCGAAATGAACAACAGGGGGCTGATCTTAACATCAACATCCGCCGGGCACCAAATGCATGAGAAGTGTTCATAAAACAGACATGCGTTCTGCAGTCAGAATTTCTCATGCTTTTCCCTCTTCAATATATTTTCAAAGTAGTTAGAGTTTAAGCTTTTTCTTCAAATTTTGCTGCCGGCTTTCTTATATCATCTGTGTGAGTAAATCATATACAAGCCAAGAAAGTAGGGCGGGGAGGCAGCATCCCTAGACGGGATGATAATCCATGAATCTGTGCGTGTGTGTGTGTGACTGCACGCCCAGCCACTAACTGTTTCCTCAACCCGAAGTTTGACAGTGGAGTCAGTTGGCACGGTGCCATTTCAGACCCATCTGTGGTCAGTGACCATTTGTCAGCCTGATGAACAATAGTAGCCAGTGTCCACTGTGTGCTTGCCAGATGCCAAGCCCTGTGCCTGCATTTTCTCAATTAATCCTTTCCACCGCTTTGCGAAGGGAATACCATTCTTACCCCTCTCTTCTGGATGAGAAAACTGAGACCTGGGAAAGTTACCGATGTCTCTCAAGGTGGCACAGCTAATTCATGGTGGAACCAAGGCAGACGCCATGCTCTTAACCTTAGGCTCTAGCACTGCCCTGTAGAACAAGGGCGGCTTGGGGGGGGGGGTGGGATGGGCTAGACCTCAGAGTCCTGCCAGATGCAAAGGAAATTGCTGCCACGAATAATGGCCAAGCCAAGCCTGAAACCTGGAGGATACAGAAGGATTTAGAAATCACGCTTCTCGTGGCACTTGGCTCTGCCCACGTGGCCCACCCGGCAGGCCCCTCCCAGCGATGTGCCCTATGTACTAGAACCAAGCAGGAGGTACAAGGCTTTGGTGTTCTTAACCCTCACAGAGCTGCCTGAAAAAGTCAAGCTCCTAAAGCCTTGCCCAGCATGAGGATGGCACTCGGAATGCCAGCTCTTTGTTATTATTTATTTTTTTAAAGATTTTATTTATTTATTTGTCAGAGAGAGTGAGCACAGGCAGACAGAGTGGCAGGCAGAGGCAGAGGGAGAAGCAGGCTCCCCGCTGAGCAAGGAGCCTGATGCCGGACTCGATCCCAGGACGCTGGGATCATGACCTGAGCCGAAGGCAGAGGCTTTAACCCACTAAGCCACCTAGATGCCCCTTATTATATTAATAAGCAATTAATCCTTTCGTGAATCAATAGTATTTGCATGTATTATTCATACACTTGTGATTATAAGGAAGACAGGAGTCAGGTGGCTGAAAATGAGGCCCGGGTCAGAATCTGAATAAGAGCCAGGCTAGGCAGAGGCTAGTACCCAGATCTGGGGCTGCCGAAGTTTCTCCTGATGACGAATACGGAGAGTCCCAGAGCCAGACATGAGCCTGAGCTCTGGAGGCCCCTCACTGGAGGGTGTAAAGGGATGGGGTGGGGCAGGAGGGGACTGAAATCAGGCAGGTCCCTCCTGATGCCCGCCCCTGCTGCCATCTTATAAAAGCCGCACGGCAGGAGAAATTATTAGTGTGTGAACAGGAGGAAGTGATCACACCGAAATGCCTGCTTCTCCTCCCCCAGACTGAAAAATCCTAGCGGCTCATCAAGGGTCTATTTTCCAAAAAGCATAAACTGAAGCTGTAATGGCCAGCAGGTACATTCTTTTGAATCCTAGCAACAACCTCCTCTTACCGATAAAGGCATTAAGAGTCTGATGTAGAAGATGAGGCCGCGGGAGAGCAGGGGGAGTGATGGGACTTTTATGGTGACGCAGTAGGGAAGGATAGGAAATAGGATCCGTAATGGGTCTGTTTGACCCTAAAGTGTCTATTGTTATCACACTGCCATACTGGCTTTCTCTCTGGAGCCTCTCTTTGACAGGGATCGACAGTTTGCCAAGTACTTCTAGATCATTACTACTTTTCAGAACATTCAGAGGGGTTCTAGGAGCCCAGCGATGTCCTCCACCTTTCTTCATCAAAGGCAAAGATGAAGTTTTACCATGAACACACATGCCGCATCTGCCTACTGCGTCCCTCAACTTATGATCCCCCGTGGGCCATCTCTGATAGGCCCTGCCCAGACCGGGCCCACCAGCCCATAGCAGGCTTGCTCTCCTGGCCCACAAAAGATCACCAGCCAGGCTGCTCCGACCATCGCAGGATCTCAGCCGAGTACCAACCAACCTCAGAAGGCTGACTCTCCTCTCTCAAGCCTGGCAAAGACATCCTCCTTTCTACTTAGAACTTCCTTTTTTTTTCCCCCGGCTTTTATTTTGAGGACTGAGCAAGAGCCATTCCAGAATGGCAAAAGATAAGTTTCCATGGTTTCACCAACCCAAACACTGAAACTGAGACTCAGAACAAGAAACAGTATGCTGCCCTCCAGCTCCATGTGGGAAAAGCTGTTATTCTGTCAAAACTCCAGAGATCACGTGCCCCTTGGTCAAAGGAGATCCGAGGAGGTGTGCCTTTCTAGGCCACGCACGTTTCTCAAGAAGCTAGTCCACAACTGCCCCAGAATTTTTCACACATCAAAAAAGAAAGTTGCATATTAACCAGCTGCCTCTCCCATACATCTGTGTTTATCCTAAAGGGAGCAATTAAAACTTGCTGATGGCTTAAAAAACTATCAGAGAGCTAGCAAAAAGTCCCAAGTTTAATAATTAACACAATTTAAAACCCAGAGTCAAATTCAGGCATTTCTAAACATACATCACTGTGGCAGTCACCTACTAATTCTGAAATTCTGATTTGATCCCTTCTCCCGCCCTCCCATGAGATTTGGCGGGAAATGCAAAAAGGCTTGGTAGTCAGTAAATGTGAGTTTCCCGTGAGTTTTGGGGCCAATCAATTGAGGCTTTGTCCTGTAAAGGTCCCCTCCCTGGGCTCAAGTGAGCCATTACAAACTCCTGGAAAGGAACAAGGGGGAAAGGGAGAGTAAAACAGAGGCATCTAATCCAATCTGGGGAGATTCGGGAGGGCAGTCCTGGGAGATGATATCTCAGCCAGGATGTGAGGTTAACTGTCTTACAGCATCTGTCTCCTCCTCAAACTACAAAGAACGACTGAAACTTTCCTCCCTTCCACCCCACCCCACTTCCAGCCTGTCCTGGACTTCCTCCCTTTTCTCTCTTGGTTCCATTCATTTCATTTGCTTCAGTGGTTTCAGTTAAAACTTCACCGCCGTGCTCATCAGTGAGCCCAACTTCTTCCCTGCATCCCACCTGCTAGACATCTCTCCCCGGTGTCCTCCGGGCCCCTCTGAAACCTGCTCTTCCCCTTCACACCCCTCTTCTTGCTAAGACCGTCACCATATCCCTCTCACTTGACACACATCACTCTGTGAATGAAAAACCCTCAGTGGCCGTTCATTGACCATACAAAGAACTAAACTTGCTTGGTTTGAGGTACCAGCCTCCCCACAATTCATCCCACCAGACCCCACCCCCGCAATTCTCCACACTGAAGTTCTCAAGGCTTCCTAAGCACGCTACCATATTCTTTCACATATTTGTGTTTTTGTATCAGCTGTTCCTTAGCTCAAACTGCTTTCTGCCGCTAGTCTCCAGCTGAACCCTTATTCATCCTTTAAGGCCTGCTTCAAATGTCACCTCCTCTGTCAAGTCTGCCCAGATTTTTCTCAGGCAGAGTTTGACATTCTCTCCAATCACCTTCCCTGGGACTTTGTGCCTGCAGCACTGAAGAACCTTATCAGAGGTCATGAGTATCCACTGATCAGGACACGTTTCTCACGTGTCTCCCACGTTAGCTACTGAATGCCCCTGGGGCAACACCCCTGTCTAATTCGTCTTTTATTCCTTTCAGGATAGGATGTGGAACAGGAAGTAAGAAGTCACTGCATGAATGAATAATGAGTTAATGAACGGATTCCTCTTGTGGCATATACCATTTTCGACCCTGTATAGTCTTTATTTGGGTATCTCATCTCCCTTCCTAGATGGACAAGTCTTCCAGGGCAAAAGCAATGTGATCCATTCTTGCGATAACCCTGTAATCTAGCTATGACTAATTGGTGTTGCCCTCGTGTAGCAGATAAAGCAACTGAGTGAAGTCCTTGGAGCCCTGCTTTCTTGGTTTCCAGAACAATGCCTATTCCATGCACTGTTCTTGAGAAAATGCAGATCTATTCACTTGTCCCCTCTTTTGAGAGTTTGAGGGTGAAGGCAGAGGTTCACCACTGCTTGCAAAAAAAGCCAAACCCTTGTCTACTCTTCCCGAATGAGTCCAACATGATTAATCTGAGTGATCTTGAAGGTCTGGAGTATGAATCAGAAAGGGCAAAATAAGGGGGGGAGGCGCAGAATAGAAAATCTGAATCTATTAGACTTGGGGCAAAAACAGGACTTTGGGGGCCTCGCAAGAAAACCTTCAGCTTCTGTAAAATGGGATGTTATGCAAGGCAGCAACTAAAAGCACTGAATAATATTTTCTAAAGCACCTAGGTAGATATGCTTTTAAAGTCCATGTTCCTAGAGGCGAAAAGATGCCAAAAATACTGAAGGGAAACAGAATCGATATAGCCTTGACCCACCTTAGCATGCCACTGTGCCTAGGCATCTGTGGGCCTGCGGCACCCGACACAATGCCTGGCATGAGTGAGCTCAGGAGGGCCCCACAAACAGAAGTGGTAGTCTGACATCTGACCCAGAGGTGAGGAGGGGTAGAGTGGAGGGAGCAGCACAGGACCAGAATCAGCACCGGGCATCCAAGGCCTTGGTTTATTCACCAGGTACCTCTATCCTGCCCACCCCCGGTGGGGCAAGGGCCAAGCCTGCTCCTGAGACCTGGCAAGGGCGAATGTTGCCCAACACATCCATGGTTTGGGGAAGTGTCCTAATTACTTCTCAGCCACCAGGAGACCCTGGGGTTGGGGCCGAATTATCTGTAGGGGTCTGTTAGACTGTTCTAGGAGTACTGCTCATTCCCACTAACCCCACCCCATATAGTCTACTCTCCTCAGAAGGTGAGTTTCCCCACTGACCCCATCCCTCCCTCTAGCTTTTGTGCACTGTCGCATCCCCGTGTCTGAGAGGGTGGTATCTGTCCCCAACCTTCCATATAGGCTAGGCCAGAGTCAAATTTCTCCATTCCAGCCCTGTTGGACTTGTTCACCCAGCTTCTTAATCCTGCTCTACGGGGGTGGCGGGGAAGAGTTGGTGAGGGGAGAAGAGCTCTTTGCCCAAAAGTCCCCGCTGCCCCAGGGAGACCCATGAAAATCACAGAAACACAAAGAAGCAGGCTCGGGATCATTTTGTTATGTTTTGTTGTTTGGGGGTTTTTTTTGTTTGTTTTTTGGGGGGATTTTTTGTTTTGTTTTTTTGTTTGTTTGTTTGTTTTTGACAATCGCTCGCCCCAGGGTCCAACCCCTGCTTTCAAACCCAGGAGATGTTCAAGCGCGTTTGCCCGCGACCGAGAACTATACAACACGTTGTGGCGCACGCCTGCTTCCAGAGAAGGTGCAGAGCGCCCAGGTCAGGTTGGAGCGAAGGATTGACCTTTGCTTGGAAAAAGTGACGGCCCTTGGCGTCGCCCCCAGTAGAAATCTCTCATCTGCCGGCCCCCTTTCTCCTCGCCTCTAAAATTCCCCCAAGCGCAGGCCTGGCAGCCTTCGCAGGGAGAAGTTCAAAGCCTGGCCCCAGCCTTTCCACAGACTTTCAGCCCCCGCTTCTGTCTGGGACCGCACCATATCCCGCCGGCGAGGGAGGATCGTGCGCGGAGCTCGGGAGCCGCGAAATGCCCGCCAGGGCATGGAGAGTCTTGGGGTGAGGGTCCGGGACCAGCCTCGGCCCCAAGGCCCTAGGCCCTCGGCCGTCAGCCGCCCGCGCGCCACCCCCCGCCCCCCAGGCGGCCACCTGTCCGGGCGCGGGAGGAAGGAGGGCCGCCGCCGCGACTGACCTGAGATGCCGCCCCCAACCACGACCACGTCGCATTTGCGGCTCATGGCGCTCGCTTCGCTCCGGGCCTCCCGGGTGCCCGCTGCTCGGCAGTCTGGGTCTCGGCCCCCGCCCGCCACGCCGCTACCCCAGCACAGTAGCGCCGCCGCCCAGCGGCTATATCGCCCGCCCCGGGCCCCGCCGCCGAGCCCCGCCCCCGCCCGCAGCTCCGCCGCCTGGACCTGAGGAGGGCGGGCGCCGGGGGCGGAGAGATCACCTTGTGCCTGCACGTGGGATGGGGGAGGGGGGTGCGGGGGGACCTCCCGGGGGGCCCTCAGCCCCCAGCCTCCTGCACAGTCTGTATTTCCGCATCAGCCTCCCTAGTGTGCTTGGGAACTCCAGGGGTGGGGTGGGGTGGGGTGGGGTGGGATGGGGTGGGGGGCGCTGGGAGGGTGGCTCGTGGGGATGGCTTTCTCCAGCCCCCTACCTGGTCCCCTAATAGAACAATGCAAATAATAGCGGGTATTCACCTGGCGCTTTCCAGATCCCAGGCACCACATTAAGCGCTTTACGTGCAGGATTCCGGTTAACCCTTCCAAGAACCCATTTTACAGATGAGGACAGCGAGATAAAAGCAGTGAGGAGTCAAGGCAAGGTTTAAAAAAAAAAAAAAAAAGCCAGAAGGAAAAAAAGTAAAAGGCGTGGTGGTTCTGAGACCCACTTTGATCCACCACGTGGTGCTATCACTATCCTGGGAAGGATCCCCAGCCCCTCTCATCGTGCTTCCAGTTACCCACCTTCCCCTACCCCTCACCCCTGCCCTCATGCCCACAATGAACTCAGCAAGAGTGAAGCAGCGAGCAGAGTTATTTGTGGCCCTGGGATGTGGATCTGGGGACCTTGGCTTTGCCAAACATAGGGATGTTTCAACAATATTATAGGTGTTTAAGCTGAGATGGCCCAAGAAAACGGAGGTGTATCTCTTCAGGAGACTTGGAAAGTCACCTTTCAAAAAGTGGGAAAGAGCAATGTAGGGTGGCTTTTCAGGAAATAATTGTGTGAAGTGCTTCTGTTCAGGGTAGGGGAGCTGTGGGACCAGAGGCGGGAAGGTGAAAGGGTTGCTGGCTCCAGGTCTGGTGAACTCTGAGGCAAACCTCCACCTCATCCCACCCAATCTGTGTATCCACCTGCTACCAAAGCATTCTGAGATTCTGCGGTCATCAGACTAGAAGATGGGTTGGGCATGTCTGTGACTAAGTCACCTGTGGCAGAAGTCTTGATCCTGCTCTGACCTGATTTCTAGAAACCCTCATCTGTCCTGCTTTGGTATAAAGCAACTCCTCGCCTGAACATGGGTTCCCCACTGCCCCACCCTGACAACAACCAGTAATGAACGCCAGTGCTGTTGGGCCATGAACCACCCACCTTGGGCACGTTGTCCTCTACTCCAGGCCTCTACTCTCCGATGGTTCCAGAACCAGCTCCACACTCCAGAGCACCTGACCTATCTCAAGTGGGTCCTAAGGGGAAGAGGTTCGGTCATTAGACAAGAATTTATAGGATACCGACCTGCTCTGCTGAGGCCTGGGGCAGGGATAAACAAGAGAAGATCTGCCCCTGCCTTCTGCCCTCTCAGGGTTCACACGCCATCAGAGAAGACATCCAGGAAGAGTAATCACAGGTGTGATTTTGAATATTGCTCTGGAACACATAGCAGGGCTAGGTAACCTAGCCCAGGCAATCAAGGAGGACTTCCAGGAGGAAATGGCTTTCCCACTGGGACTTGAAGGACTAACAGGGGTGAATCAGCTATTGAGGCTGACCACACCAGGGAGAGTGGAGACCAGAGCAGTGGGAGGACTGGACACAGCCCAGTGTCCAAAGCCCATCTTTAACCACCTTTCGGACTTGTTACACACACCACGAAATTAATGGTGAAAAATAAGAAAGGAATGGTTAAAAATAAACCAATGAAATGATAGGAAGCGCCATCTAATTTTGTGCCTGTTTGAGTCTTCTCTTCCTAAATTGATAATAAATTCCTGCAGAAAGAGAGATTTTACGTTCTCCTTTATTCATCCGTCCAAGAATGATTTATTGAGCACCAAGTCTGTGTCAGGCGCTAGGCTCATCACCGGGAAGGACGCCGTTAGAAATAAGAAATGATGCTAATCATGGAAAAGACAACCATGAAACTAGACAATTTTAATGAACCCAAGTCGTGCTACAATGGAGTCGAGTTCAACACCTCAACCCAAGAAGCACACAGGAGTGTCGCTGGCTCCAAGCAGTGTTTATTTGCCTTTCCAACTTGATGCTATCCATGTTTAGTCCATTAAAAGGAACTTACTTTCCTTTCATTTTTTTTTATTAGAAGACTGCCAAAGAGATAAAATGTCCTTATTACTTCTTTCTTGCTGTCCAGCTTTTCATTAACGGATATTTCGGTGAGCTTCTTATGATGCCACAGGAGGTTTCAATAAAGAAGCAGGCTGTGCAGAACAGAGTCACCAGATATTATCTGAGTTGTACATTTCACTGGTTTTGAACACTGGGAGTTTGACAAGGGTCAGAAAATTTGTTTTAAAATGAGATCTAGAGCTTACGGGTTTCTTTTTCCCAACTTCTTTGTTACTCTTTTTAAAAACATACACCCAGGGATCAAATGATGGTAGCCAGGACAGCTCTATGACCATGTTAAATTGCAATTTTAACAATTTAACAATTGTTCAATGTTACAGGGCCTCTGGGTCTGCCCAGTGAAGTAACAGACATCAGCTTGGATCTTAATCAGAGAGCACCCAAATCCCCTCTTTGGGGACAATGAGAAGGTAAGACGCGCCCTTTCAGCAGGCCAAGACCTTGCTTTTGACCTCAACGACTTGTTTGGTGGGGAGTGGCAGCCTCAAGCAGCCCAAGACTTCAACAACTGAAGTCAGAGCCTTTTACTAGACATTGAGATTGAAGCTAGAGATCCACCTCAAGGTACGGAGGCTGGTTTAAGATGCCAAAGGAAAGACCTGTCCCAGGGCCAGGGGATCGGTCAGGAACCGGCTCGAGTAGAGTTCATGGGGAACAAGCCAGGTGACACCTGCCTTGACAGGCCAACAGCTTTGAGGATGTGCTAAGCTGGCTTATTGAGTCAAGGTTGAGATGGAAGGGAAATGAATCTTCACGCCCAAAGAACCAGAGTAAGGCTCTTTCCCCAGTGACCTAATTTCCATAGCACAGGCAAGACAGGGACAAAGGGGGGCAGACATCTTGACAGAGACACCAAACTCCAAGACTTCAGGAAAATAGAGGCCATAGCTCTAGACGCATTGCAAAACACGTTGAAAAAACAAACAAACAAACAAAACTTATTTGCAACAGAAGTGCTAAGCCGGGTGTACCCAAAGCGATTTTTTTACAATGACTGCTGCTGAGGCTAAGAATATCTCTACAAAACGTAATAGGGCTCCTAAACCCTTCGTTATACAAGGTTTGACATATCAGAACAGATGATGGCCAGGACCATGTAGGACACACAGAGGAAGAGTGAACAGCAAAATATTCAGTTCAGGAAGAAAAGACAATCAGAAGAGACATTTCCTAAGAACACCGGGGTGGAGGTTTTCACAAATTCTTTTGGGAAGAGGAAATTAGAAACTATTATTAGAGTCCCACTGGATACTAATTATGGATTGTTGAACAGCATTATTTTCAATTAATTACTCTTATGTATATGATTCTAATTTCATAGGGTGTCACTGATGCAGAATCAATCTTTTGATTATCTTTATGTAGTCCTGAGTGAAATCATCTCTCCATGTTTTCTTATAAATAAATATTTGTGTCCCACATATTAGAGATGACGATCGCAATCAAGAATCTGGGGACTCTGAGAAATCAGATGAGAAGAAGGATCCCCTTACTAACGACTGCCACAGCAGGCACATTCCCAGTGAGGATTCCCAGTGGTTTACACATTACAAAATGATGCTAACAACTGGGGCTTGAGTTGACTTGAAGTCTTCCGAATAACAGAAATTCAGTTTATAGACATGATTGAAATGAAGGTGTTTAAGAACAAAATTTATTCTTCACTATGGATGTTGAGACCTTTTAAGGCTTTCATCTATGGACAACTATAAAAATAAGTGAAGTAGGGGCACCTGGCTGGCTCAGTCAGTGGAACATGTGACCTTTGATCTCAAGGTCGTGAGTTTGAGCCCCATGTTGGGTGTAGAGATGACTTAAATAAATAAAAAATGCCAAAAAAAATAAGTGAAGTAAAAAACAGGCAATGTACCACACAAACGTGATGTGTATTATAAAAGGTAGAAAACTTGAGCAGATCTCTGACCAAAATATTGACTATAGTAATTCAAATATTTATTACACATGCATAGGAAACCCCTTCCTTCTGCAACCAACAGCACCCACTTTTTTTTTTTTTTTTTTTTACAGCCGAGGTTAGAACACAGGGCTCCTGGTTATAAAACGCAAGTATGAAAAAGCTCAAACGTTTTGAAGTTGCCATGGCATCCTGTGCGACTACAATTCCTGTTTGTGGAATATTCTGCTATGTGTGTTAGTTTACTGATGAAGTCCACATAGCTGGGCATTTTCAGACTCCAAAAAAGCAATACTTGGAGCCGATGTTGCAAATAGAAAACTTTGACCCAGTGGGATCAGGATGAATGCCATCTGGCTACAGCTGTGTATGTTGTCTAGGCATTAAAGTCAGATCGTTTCAGCAGGGCTGGTCCAGAGCAGCTCCTGGTATATTCACTCACACTGTTTGCTGCAGAGATAGCGAGTAAGGGACAAGCGAGTCTAGGTAGGGACAGACAGGGAGGGGGCTTCATAACCAGGCTTACAGAGATCCCAGATGTGGAGAAATGTTATAGACAACATAATAACCAGAGAGAAGGGAGCATAACAAGTCCACCTTGCTTGTTCTAAATACAGACCAGCTCGTTGCATAACCTTTACAAATGCACCTTGCTTGTCTTAAATATTATACATGGTTACCAAGCTCCCTGGTCAGTTTTCTCAAAAAGTCCGACCATAAAAGCCCTTGATGGCTACATATTTGGGACCCCCTCACTCTAGAGAGCTTTCCTTACTGTCCTCACCTTCCCATAATAAACTTGCACTTTACTTCACCCTATTATCCTCGAGATTCATTCTTCGACTCTGTGACACAAGAACCCTGCAACCTTGCTACAATAGTGTTAAGGTTCATCGATAACAAAATGCTAGATGATAAAGCAATACTATTAAGGGTTAAATTTCCATGGTTAATTATCCAAATAATTGAGATGGAAACAAGTCATTCCCTGGCATTATCAATCGACCAATGCCCAATGTGAAATTCAGGCTTGGGATGTTAAGGACTAAAAGACAAACTCACCCACCTGATCCTCCTGGGGGGAAAAAAATTTCCCTAGGGCCTGGATTCTTTCCTGTCCTGATTTGGTATTTTAAAGGTTGAATCCTAAACTCCACCATTTCTTGGAAGCCAGCTCCTGCTTCAGATCACAAATGATTTAACTATGCTGTGAGTTCCAGCTAGAAGATATCATTCACGGTCCCTACCTTTGCAGGATGAATATTTTACCTTTCTGTCTGCCTCAAAGTGATGAACAGCTGCTCAGAAGGGTGTTTATTTGAGAACTGACTGCACATCCAGGCTTCTCTCATATGTCCTCAGAGATATAAGGAAAATTTAAGCAAACCTTCGCCCTAAACAAGGTCGCCATATTTGGCGATTAAAAATACAGGCCGCCCAATTAACATTTGAATTTCAGCAAGTAATCTTTTTTCACATATCTGTGTTGCATACAACATGTGCAACATACTCATACTAAAAAAAAAATATTAGTTGTTTATCTGAAATTCAAATTTAACTGCATGTTCTGTACTTTCTCTGACAACCCTAGCCAGAAAGGATACTGTGTTCTGATTCAGGAGGAGAAATCAACACAAAGAAGTCAATTTCAGAGTAATGCATAGTAGAATATGAACAAGTATTCAATTGTGGGGTACAAGGAAAGGGCAAAGTTAACAGAGGTCAGAATTCCTCTAACAATGAGCTACTTAAGGGACTCGTTCTTTGCGGGGTTCTCCTATGTTCTCAGCCTTTAGCACAGTGGCAGTGATGTTTGCTTAATGTATGTAATGAATGAACAAAGAAATGAATGCATTCAACCAGTGGGAGGGGAATTTCAGGTGGGTCTTGAAGGAAGGCCCAGGTCTGTGGGTAAGGAGTAGCTATGAGAAAGAATGCAACATTTCCAACTTGACCAGGGGCTGCCCAGGGGGGGCTATTACAAAGAAGAGCTCCAAGAATAGTAGTTCTCCAACTTTTTGTGACTGAGAACAACTTAAGCAAAGCATAAGATTTCACAGTCCCTGATGCTAGTCGTTGTACTTGCCCGCAGAAAAAGAACTAGGGAAACAAAATTAAAGTCTACAGAATTCCATGCAATGTTTCTAGAAATACGTTTGGAGGTCTATTTACAATTCTCCAGGGGAACCCTTCTCAACCATTAGTGACCCAAGGACTGTGTTTTGAGAAATGTTCAACTAGGATATAAGTAAAGTTTCTTGAGCTGGGAAAATGAAAAGTAAGAAACTGAATCTTTGATTTTTAATATTTTGATATGAAAGCGTTAGTATCAAAAGGATATTCTCTGGCCTGGCAGACTTCAAGTGCACTTTATAAAAAAAAAAAAAAAAAAGATTTTATTTATTTGTCACAGAGAGCTATCACAAGTAGGCAGAGAGGCAGGCAGAGAGAGAGGGGGAAACAGGCTTCCCGCTGAGCAGAGAGCCCGATGTGGGGCTCGATCCCAGAACCCTGAGATCATGACCTGAACCTAAAGCAGAGGCTTAACCTGAGCCACCCAGGCGCCCCTTCAAATGCACTTTCAAAAGTCATTTAAGGGTACCTGGGTGGCTCAGTGGTTTAAGCCTCTGCCTTCAGCTCAGGTCATGATCCCAGGGTCCTGGGATCGAATCCTGCATCAGGATCCTTGCTTAGCCGGGAGTCTGCTTCTCCCTCTGCCCCTTCCCCTTCCTTGTGTTCACTCTCTCTCTCTCTCTCTTACTCTCTCTCTCTTTCGTGCATGCGCATGTGCGCAAAAATAAATAAATAAAATCTTTTTTAAAGTCAGTTAAAATCATCTGAGACCAAGAAGGAACAAGATTTAAACTCTTAAATTGGGACGCCTGGGTGGCTTAGTTGGTTAAGCCGCTGCCTTCGGCTCAGGTCATGATCCCGGGGTCCTAGGATCGAGTCCCGCCTCGGGCTCCTTGCTCGGCAACGGGCTCCTTGCTTGGCAGGGAGCCTGCTTCTCTCACTGCCTCTGCCTGCCTCTCTGCCAGCTTGTGTGTACTCTCTCCTGGCAAATAAATAAAATCTTTAAAAAAATAAAAAATAAACTCTTAAATTGCTTCAGGCTAGATCAGAGTTTCTCAAGTTCTACACAGTTGACTTTTCGGACAGAAAAATTCTTTGTTATGGGGGCTGTCCTGTGCACTGTAGGGTACTTAGCAGCACTCCTGATGTGATGGTCAGTTTTGTGTGTCAACTTGATGGGCCACAGAATGCCCAGATTAAACATTTCTGAGTGTATCTGTGAGAGGGTTGCCCGAGGAGATGAGCATTTGAGATGGTGGATTTACTAAAGCAGATTGCCCTCTCCAACATGGGTGGGCTTCATCCAATCCACTGAGAGCTTAAATAGAGCAAAAGACAGAGAAGGGGGATTTTGCTCCTCTTGCCTCCTGCCTGCCTGCTTGGCTTGGGACACCTCATCTCATCTCTGACCCCTCAGACTAGAATTTCAATCATGGGCTCCCCTGGCTCTTGGGCTTTTGGATTTGGACAGAATTCACCACTGGCTTCCCTGGGTCTCTAGCTTGCAGATAGCAGATGGTGGAACTCCTCAGCCTTCACAGGTGTGTGAGCCAACCCCTCATTATATATCTCTCTATCTCTATCTCTGTCCCTGTCTCTATCTCTCCATCCTACTGGTTCTGTTTCTTTGGAGAACCCTCACTAATACACCAGCCTTCCACACACTGAATACAAGTAGGACCACCACTGCCCCCCTCCATTTGCTTGTGACAAACAAAAAATGTCTCTAGACCTTGCCGAATGTCCCCTGAGAGGGAAAAATTACCCCCCTGTTGAGTACCATTAGTCTCGATGAAAGTACACTGTACCAGTTGAATTGGATGTCTAAGAAGTCACTTATGTAATTTTTTTCCTACCCGACTGAGGCAAATAAGGGGTAATTTGAACAAATAAAGCCTACGCATTTGAGAAGCTTGTCTCTAAGATGAATAAAACTGCTTTCAGACAGGAGTACTGGATGATGAAAAGGCAAATGATGAACTATCCCCATAGAGATCACACATGTTCACTTCAAAGATCCTGACTTCAGTGGTCCAGGGTCAACCTCAGCCAGGCTCGCTTGTTGAAGTAAGTACATCCGACAATGAAAGGCAACTCATTACTGGGTAATCACAGGGATGATTATCTTTAATAAATGCTTCTACAGCTACAATTTGGGGCAGAAAAAAAATTACCCGTGATAAATGGAAAGGAAAAAGACCCTTGACAATCTGGAGTCCCTCCTAAGAAGTAACTGTCCTCAGTTGACAAAGGCTGTGTTCTATCAGTTCAAAAGCCCCTGGGAAATTTGTGCACTCAAGATCATCTTAACCAAAATGGGATAGGTCCCATACGGTTTGCTTCTGGCTGTCCTATCCTGGAGACGTTATTTTATCACTTTGAGAAACATTTGATACTTCCAACTACCACTCAGAAACTCATTAAGAATTGGTCCTTACGGAAAAGAAAAGAATTGATCCCTATGGGAAAGTAAAGCAATGAGATATATGTACAATGTATTTTTCCTGATTCAAAAAATTGTTTTTTCCTACGGTGAGGTTAGAAAAAAAATCATCTTTCTGGTAATTTATTAAGTAAAATTTAGCACAGGATTCAAAATAAAGATAAAATGAATGTATATATATGTGTGTGTATGTATATATATATATATATATATATATATATATATATCTTTAAAGATTTTATTTATTTGACAGAGAGAGAGTGAACACAAGCAGGGGGAGCAGCAGACAGAGGGAGAGGGAGAAGTAAGCTCTCTGCTGAGCAGAGAGCCAGACATGGGGCTAGATTTTAGAACAGGTGCCCTGAAATGAATTTATATTTTGAATGTCTATTGTTTTGGGGAATTATTGACTAAATATTAGAGAAATTTTTCTTATCCTTAAAAAAAAGATTTTATTCATTTATTTGAGAGAAAGTATATGCAAGAGAGAGCACAGGAGCAGGGGCAGAGGAAGAGGGAGAAGCAGGCTCTCCACTGAGCAGAGAGCCTCATGTGGGACTCGATCCTATGACCCTGGGATCACGACCTGAGCCAAAGCCAGACGCTTAAGCTACCCAGGCATCCCTCCTTGCTTTTTTTAATTTTTTTAATGTAAAGCATTGAGTGAAAATTTTGAAACTTTGAAAAATAAACACCAGTCAAAACGGATTTTCAGTAAGGCCTCTTAATTTCCTAGTCATAGTAACATTAAGTAATAATCAGATATGGGACTTCTATTTCCAGCAAAATGACATATATACTAGACGTCCTGAAAATTCTCCCAATACAAAACAGCTAAAAACTCTAGATAAAATATAATAAACATCACATTACATTAAATAAAAGAAGCCAGTCACAAAAGCTTGCATATTGTATGATACTATTTACATGAAGTACCCAGGATGGGTAAATTCATAAAGACATAAAGCAGAATGGTGGTTGCCAGGGGCTGGACAGAGCGGAAAATAGGGGCATGAACTTCTCATTGGGTACCGGGTTTCCCTTTGGGATGATGAAAATGTTTTGGTGGTAGATAGAGGGGGTGAGGGGTTACAAAACATTGTGTATGTGCTAAATGTCACTGAATTGTACACTTCATTTTTTTTTTTTTGAGTGAGAAGGAGAGAGAGAGAGAGCGAAAGAGCGGGCATGTACGTGTGCAGGGGGAGGACTTCCCAGCATGCAAACAGACACATCAAACTGGTTAATTTCATGTTGTGTGAATATCACCTCAATAAAAAATGTAGTGAGGCATAACATAACATTGTTTTCACTGTACAGCCAAGTTAATAAGAAAGTGATAAAAATCAGGAGGGACCAAAACTTAGGAGGTCGATGGAAATACAAGCAATCATCCCAAAGTACAGCTATCACGGGAACTTGGATGATTTTTCTACCCCAAAGAACTGGTCTTTAAAGGCAGCACAGGACAGGAGGTAGTGCTTTTGACTTATGCTCCATGAGATGTCGTCAGAACTGAGACCTCTGAATGAAGCCCAAACAGCAAAAGGAATGAGTCAGTAAAAAGGCTCATTGGATACAAGCCACCTTCCTGAAAGAAAGAAGAAGAAAGAGCTTAGCTTGGCTTGGGATCTGGCTGTGAAGAAAAAATAAAATATAATAGCAGTTTCTTCCTGCAAAACAGCGGGTTATAATAAATGGTAGAAATGACAGGGAAAAGTAACAGCCAAAAACATAAAATCTTTAAAAAAGGGTATTTATCCTATTACACTCTTAAGTTAAATTAAACTAAATGATAAAATGTAAGGAGTTGAAATCAAAAGAGTTTTTAGTGCATTGGAAGTAAAAGGGAAAAGAAGGAAAACATATAAAGGTGATTTAAAAAATAACTGGTCATATAAAATTTAGAGATAACCAAAAGGAAGAGTTTATAAAGACACAAATCTTAAATAACCAAAGAATAGAAAAGAAGAAAGAGTACCAATTCATAGAGGAGTCATTGAAAACAGGCTAAACAGAAGAAGAACGTACAAAACCAACACATAAATGCCAAGCTATGAGTAATTTACAAGTAAAGTAAATGTGGGTGAAAAGAAAACAGTCCCACGACTGGTAACAGAGTTGGCAACAATTTCTAATAGGAGTGGCCGCACCCAAGGGTGGGACCTAGGCAGAGACTTCCAATGTCAGAGAGGCAAGAGTGGCAGAGTCCAAATTCTAGAGGTTCTAGCTGTACCTTTTGGCTATTCACAAGACGACTTAAAACCCCGGTTACCCTTTCAGTAAAAACACACGTGTTAGGACATTTGGCCCTGTAAGGACACCATGACTACTAGGGATGGGGGTTTCTTCACACCAGAGAACTGATGAACACCAGAGGTGTTACTTCATGTTGGGTCTTCTAACCAAGAACATGGATTTTTACCATTTTCCTGAATTTCCTGAATTCTCATCTTAAAAAAAAAAAAAAGGCAAAACAAAAACTGAAGGAAAACAAAAAGCAGTGACACAATTAAGCACAAAATGCCTTTGTTGTTGTTCTGTTTCTGTTCCTAACTCCTTTTTCTTGGCTTTGGAATCTCAGAAATGTTGTCTAGTTATAAGAAAGAATTGAATAAGACAGATACAAATCCTTCTGCACATAGTGCAGGAAACAGAGCCAGGAGGGGGACACAGAGACCAAAGCAAAAGGGGATGTATGGGCCAAACAAAGAGTTTGAGAGGGGAGCAGCAGAGTACACATGGGAGCCCAGAGGGAACAGGTGATGTCTGTGTTCGTGTGTCGTCTACCCTCCCCCAAATGGGAAAACCAAGATCACTGCGGTGAAATATTCAGAAACCTAACATTATGCTAATTTGGAGGCCATCACCTAATGGGAGACTATAGCCTACCTGCTTTTCTTTTTTTTGCTGTTACTGTGTCCTTTCTTATAAAATGATGACAGAAGTAGATAGTCTCTAGAATAACTTTAGTTGGCACAATTAAAAGGTAACGACCTTATGCCAGCCAACTGACTTGTTATTGCTGTTATAATTAAGGGACTTCATCAGTCCGTGGAATGGCCAAGTTTGGGTGTTTTGCATTTTTGAGACAAAAATGGCAGATCTTAATAAAAGAGCGCCAGGACCTGTGGTGTGTATGTGTGAGTGTGCATGAAAAAAAAGAGAGAAAGACATGCAAAGAAAAAGAGAGGGACAGGGAAGCCCAGTGTGTCATATGCAAGTTTTAGAGAGGAATTCTGGAAATGAGGAGGCAAAAGACTGGGACCCACGAGCCTGGAGAACATTAACGTCTTGTTTCAGCTCTGCATAAATGCAGTGTTTTCCTCAGCCTGGGTTGCCATGGAAAGCAGAGCTTGGGACAAGAGTGTTCATGCGGCTAGCTTATTTGGGGGCGTGACTTCAAAGAACAGTACTGTGGGCTGGGAAAAGGGGAATAAGTAAGGAGGGACACGGTGTGGACACCTGGGAGTTAATCTCACTGGGATCTTCAGGGGAACTGGCTAGAAGGGGTCTCACCATTGTCTGCTGGTGATACAGAAGAGATGGCATTTATCCACAGACTTACAGCCTCCATTGGTCAAGGGCAGTTCATAGGCTAACTCTCCCACAATGCAGTCTTTTTGTTAAGGATTTTATTTATTTATTTGACAGAGAGTGAGAGAGACAGTGAGAGAGGGAACACAAGCAGGGGAAGTGAGAGAGGGAGAAGCAGGCTTCCTGCTGAGCAGGGAGCCCAATACAGGGCTCAATCCTAGGACCCTGGGATCATGACCTGAGCTGAAGGCAGACGCTTAACTACTAAGCCACACAGGCACCCCTCCCACAATGCAGTTTAATGCATCTATGGGCACCAACAGGGTTCCTGCAGGTGTCCCCTACAGTGATATCACAGGGACCCCGGGACAGAAAGGGAGAAGTTCAAGTTGCCATTGGGATGAGGTGCTGTGAGCCTTTATTTGGGCAGAACAGGTTGCCACTTCAATGACGGGGGCACAAATATGTGCTGGGAGACCATGAGGTAATGAACCGGAAGGAACTGATGCGATAGCTTTTTGTCAAGCAGAAGAATCCAGAAGCAGTTGCCTCCTTGTAAGAAAAAAGTTTGCAGGTGGAGCTTTAATCAGATGGGATGCCCTTCCCATTAGCCTGTAGCCATTCTAGGTTCATTCCAATGACAGCTTGGGTGGGAAAGCAGGTGTTATAACATGCCGTGCACCTAAGTCCAGCTGAAGCCACAGATGATGTCTTTTTTTTTTCAGCGTTCCAAGAGTCATGGTTTATGCACCACACTCAGTGCTCCATGCAATACGTGCTCTTCTTAATACCCACCACCAGGCTCACCCAACCCCCCACCCCTTTCCCCTCCAAAACCCTCAGTTTGCTTTTCAGAGTCCACAGTCTCTCATGCTTCATCTCTTCCTCTGATTTCCCCCAATTCACTTTTCCTTTCCTCCTCCTAATGTCCTCCATGTTATTCCTTATGCTCCACAAGTAAGTGAAACCATACGATAATTGACTCTCTCTGCTTGACTTATTTCCCTCAGCATAATCTCCTCCAGTCCCGTCCATGTTGATACAAAAGTTGGGTATGGCTTAGGATCCCTCCCTTCTCTGGGTCCTTAATCCCCTCTCATATTTACGCAGTGACTGCAGTGATCAACTCTTTACATAATTGCTTAGTAATTCAGTCTCAAGTGTTACTATGGTGGGACTCCTTAAATTCTCCATGAGTTAGATGGGCTCAGTCCCACCCTGGGTTGGAGAAAAGCTGCCACATTTGCACAGCCCTACTTAAAGTTACAGGACATTTGCACATGACGTTTCCTATCTGGCCTTCACACCCATCTTGGAAGAAGTTTCAAATGGCAGAGTGGCAGCAACATCGCAGAGGTAGCGTAGAACATTAGGATTTCCAGCAATGTTCTTTCCTCCCAGATATCCGACCTTTTGTACACAATAACTTGAAAACAGTTCTTAGACACAAAAGACTCTCTTCTGACAAATTAAAGCTGGGACATTGCAAGGAGCAGCTTCTGACGTAGTTATCCATGTATCCGTAATGGGCCACTTGGTATTCTTGGTAATAAACAATGGCAATCAGTTCCATCTATATTAAGAAGGAAAGAACTTGTTGGGGAGGTACAGGTTGGCTCACAGAATCAGTGGGATTACTAGAGAAGAGGCTAATGACTAAATAAAAACCAAAGTTACAAGACTAGCTGGACGGGATAAGCCACTTAAACCAATAAGGCTTATTTCTTGCTCAGTCCACAGACCCATCTTGGGTTGATAGAGTGTCTCTGCTCCACATAGTCACTTGGGTCCCCAAGCTGATAAGGCCAGCCACTATCTCAAACCTTGTCAGCAGTGATGCCAGAAAGGAAAGGGAACCCACCGGGGTCCCACTCGACCAATGAAATTCTCATTCCGGAGCTAACTCTCACCACTTCCAGCCCAAACCATAGCCATCACAGGCCATAGGGCTGCACTCAACCAAAAGGCAGCCAGAAAATGAAATTGTATCATGTGCCCCAAAGAAGGAAAGAACTGAAAATACTTGACAAGCAGTGCTCAGGACTGTCACAGTCATGCAGAGGGAAAACTCTCTGGTTAGAGTATCACCCTTGGGCACTGCTGACCACCACGAGCACTGCCAGAATGAAGTGGAAACTGCCCTGATCATCCATTCTGGTTCCAAAGCCCTGAACGCATTCTGAATGCAAAGTCCAGGGCTGCCTGGGTGGCTCAGTGGATTAATGCCTCTGCCTTCAGCTCAGGTCATGAACCCAGGGTCCTGGTATGGAACCCCACATCGGGCTCTCTGCTCAGCGGGGAGCCTGCTCCCCCCGCCCCCGCCTGCCTCTCTGCCTATTTGTGATCTCTCTCTCTCACTCTGTGTCAAATAAGTTTTTTTTTTTTTAAAGTCCACGTTCATTAACTGTGGGTCACATGACCGTGCTGCAGCTGCCACTCCCTTATCTCTCGCCTCATCATTGTGTGAATTCAGTGGTGGATTCCCCAAATGGAAGAAGGAAGTTTAGATCCTGGGTGGTCAAATGGAAGAAGATTGTGGACTACATGATAAACATCCAATACACGTCACTTGCAAAGGAAAACAGAAGAAGTATATAAACAGTCCTGTTCAAAGCGTCCTTCCTATTTGTCCTCTGATTAGCATGGAAATCAGAGATACCTGGATCATTCACTCATATCTGTACCCATATATTCACCTAGGCAACAAAGGTTCACAGAGCTCTATCTGCTTCCAGGTACTCTGAACAAACCAAGATGAATAAGGCATGATTTTCCAAATGCTCACTTTAAAAAAAAAAGATTTTATTTATTTATTCGTCAGAGAGAGATAGAGAGAGTGTGCAAGCAGGTGGAGCAGCAGGCAGAGGAAGAAACAGGCTGCCCACTGAGCAAAGAGTTTGACTCAAGACTCGATCTCAGGACTCTGAGATCATGACCGGCCCCAAAGGCAGACACTTAACTGACTGAGCCACCCAGGCTTCCCCATCAGATGCTTTAGTTCTAACAGTAAGATGGACACTCCATATATAATGACAATACCATATGATTAGTCTTTATGAAAAATTAATGTTAAAGGGATGGTTTTAGCACAAAGGCCAGCGCTAGTCAGCAATGGCCATAGAAGGTAGAGACGCTATCAAAGGGAAAGGTGAAGGTGCCCACTACCTGCCCTGGGGAGAGATAAGTGCTGTCATGTCAGGGGCATAAAAAAGCAGATAGACTTGAGGCTGGAACTAGAGTTGCCAGATTTAAAAAATCAAAAGGCAGCGCGCCCATTTCCTTTGGAACTTCAGATGAATGTTGAATACTTATTTTTAAGATTTTGTTTATTTTTTTTTTTTTTGAGAGAGAGATAGAGAGAGAGAAGGAGAGGGGGAGAGGGGCAGCGAGAGAGGGAGAGGCAGACTCCTCACTGAGCAGGGAGCCAGATGCGGGACTCTATCCCAAGACCCCAGGATCCTGACTTGAACCAAAGGCAGACACTTAACTGACTGAGCCAACCAGGCATCCCCAGTGAATACCTTTTCTAACTTTAATTCTGTCCCATACATTATTTGAGACATATTTATCTTAAAAACAATGCTAAAAATAGTTTGTTATGTGAAATTCAAATTTAACCCTGTGTCCTGTGTTCTATCTGGTTACCCTATTGCAGTGCTTTCCTACTCATTCTTTGGGACACATTTCAAGCCCTCTCTCTTCCAGGAAGCCCTCCCAGAAATGCTGGGTTGGCCTGAAAACCTTCTTCTGGGACCTCAGGGGCCCACGTATGTGCCTCTGTCATAGAATATGGTGCATTTTTGCCAAGTTATCTTTAGAGACGCTGTTGTCTTCTGTTACTTTCTAAGTTTTCCTAGGGCCTGCTAGAAATTTGTATTCCCAGCATGAAGCAAGAGATGTTGGTTGACATTAATTAAGATCTGTATCAGGAGCCTGGGTGACTCAATTGGTTAAGTCACTGCGTTTGGCTCAGGTCATGATCCTGGGGTCGTGGGATCTAGCCCTGTGTGGGACTCTCTGCTCAGCGGGGGAGTCTGCTTCTCCCTCTCCCTCTGTCCCTCTTCCCATTCATGCTCTCTCTCTAGCTCTCTATCTCTCTCTCTCAAATAAATAAATAAAAGCTTTAAAAATATGTAAGATCTGTAGTTGACCCATAGCCTTGGAAATAAATATTCCAAACGTACCTGCCCAAAGGGGCTGAAAAGAAAAGATTGTCATTACTCCATCTGTTTCTCAGGTAATATAAGAAATTCAAGACTCTGAGTCCTGAACCCACATCTCATCCCTTCTACTGGGTGAATGGAAAGGGCAGTTGTAAAGGGCTTCAAGAAAGCATATAGTACTCTTTGCAAAGCACCAAAGTCCAAACAACGTAGAAGTTTGACCTTTCAGTGCAAATATATGTTTGATAAGAAAGGTTAGAAAGAAGGTATTTTGCATTTTTCTATCTCAGAGTACTGCTCGAACGCTGAGAAAATGCGAAAAAATTGGTGCTCTAAGAGGAAAGCATTACTGTAATCCACGAAATAGCCTTGCAGGCAAATCTAGCCCATTCCCTTGGCTTGAGATAGCAATCATCTCAGCAGGATGAAAATATAGCTAAGAATCCAGAATGTCTTCTATCAGTCCAAAGCTGTCATTTTACAGATAAAGAAATTAGGACCCAGAGAAGCTAAGTAAATTGTCCAAGGTCATGGAACTAATCAGTAACTAAGCTTAAAGGTCTTCTGATCCCCAGCTCAGAACTCTTTTAACAGATTTCCAAGATCAAGTAATCCATTTGAGTGCTCATTAGAAGATCTTTATCATCAAAAATTCCTTCCATCTTATCTAAGGTCTTCATTGTGTCAAAGTCTTCCCTTTGGTTCTCCCTTAAGAAAAATAAGCCTTACTTTCATCAACTTGTACTTTGTATATTTTTTGGCCTTTTTTTCAAAAATTTTTGCTTTGTATATTTAAAGCACTATTAAATGACCCTTTGCTCACGTCATTCTCAGATTAAAAAACAACAACAACAACACTTTTTTAATGTAGTTTGTCCTCCTGGGCAAAGTAACCCTCATTTGACCTATTACCCTAGGGCCTTTAGACCCTACACTGGAGAGTGGAGAATGGATATGCCATTTTAGTATGGACCCGCCTGGTTTGAGAATAGAAGAAAAACAACTTCTATCTGTGCATTTTCATGCAAGCCTGTACATTTTATGGTTACATTACTTTCAAAGGAAAAAAAAAGTGCAGAAAGTGGCTTTTAATTCCCTACTCATGATAATGCCATCCACTTCAAATCAGGACATGGTTTCACTGCTATCACTAGAAAGCTGGCTGAGATCCCAAGACCTCTGCCCTGTAACTAGGGATCAATGACACATGTGTCCTACACTTTGAAGGCCTTCCTTGTCCAAAAACTTTGCTTACACTCATTCTCCTTGCTGTCCTTATGCTCTGCCTTAGATGTATTTTATTAAGAATCCAAAACCACAAGCAAGCAGGCCATAAATCTTACCCAGCGCAAAGTATATTACGTTTCAAGGAAGTTAAAGTCTAGAGTTCCTTCTTGGCCAATTCTCACTAAATTTTCAATATCCATTTTACTTAATCTCCTTCTCAGCTCTGTACTGTGTATTGTTTTTATTTTTAATCTATAAAATCTCTAATTACCCTGTAATAACACAAGCTTATCTTCTTAGAGACATTTCCTTATAAGTTTACTTAATACTCTTTAAAGGTACATGATGCCTGTAGTTTAACTTCAAGAGGGTAAGGATGAATATTTATTCATAAGCTGTAATATTGGGGAACAGAATAAATGTTGGGAACAGAATAAATGTTGAACACATCTTGTTTATAGTCTGGCACAAGGACTTTTTCTTCTGATACTTTTTTTTTTTTTTCTTCTGATACTTTTGTCTGAACCTTCACCTCTTGCCTAAGAATGCCTGTTTCCTCCTATGCAAATCCTCCCTGTTCTTAAAGGTTTAGCTTAAAATCTCTCTCCTATGACAACTTGCTGACCAAAACATGGTTCCCAAACTTGTATAATTCAAATCATGTTCCACCTGCTTTTCTTTCTCACAGTGCCTGTACTTTTGCCTTACTGTAAGGAATGCAGTTTGCAATTGATATTTTTTGTTTACTTGCTATCATATATCGCCCTTCCTCCACCTTAGATGTTTATCTCCACCCCCCACCCACCATAGTGTATCCCCATTTCACCAATGAAGAAATTGATTTTCATAGCAGTCGTGTAATTTACAGAAGATTGCAGAGTATTGTCTGATAGGGCTGGATTTCTCCAGGAAAGTCTTCTGATTTACTAGCTGGAAGCTTTGCACAAGTTTCTTGCCTTGCTATGCTTCTATTCCTCATAAAAATACTATCTACTTTACAGGGTTGTTGTAGGGGTTAAATGAATAAAGCCAGGCTAAGTACAGAGCTCGTGCCCTCTCTCCTGGACACACATCCTTTGGATAAAACTGTTCAAATAGCTACTAATCCAATAATTTCATCACAAATACATAATGAAATGTCTTGTCAAATACCCTGTTGAATTTAAGATTCACAAGGCCTACAAAACGTCTTACCTACCAGTTTCATTAACACTATTAAAAAAAATAAAATAAAATTTGGCTTGTTTGTTGGTGAACTCATTCCAACCTAGGGGCTGTGACTTCTATGTCTGTGCCCCAAACCATCTATCTGATATCTGTATGAGAATTTTACTGAGCAGTTCCACCAAGCACAATTTTCCCTGGATTCCAGAACCCACTTGTCTTCCCTTTTGGAAAATAGAGATATCATTCTGGCTCCAATAGATTCATTTACCTTTATATTTTGTTCCTAAAGTATGTGACTTTAAAAAAATTGCCCATTTTACTTCCGTGGGTTAGTGAATTCAGTACTGAATTCTTTTTTTTTAAATTTTTTCAATTTATTTATTTTCAGAAAAACAGTATTCATTATTTTTTCACCACACCCAGTGCTCCATGCAATCTGTGCCCTCTATAATACCCACCACCTGGTACCCCAACCTCCCACACCCCCGCCACTTCAAACCCCTCAGATTGTTTTTCAGAGTCCATAGTCTCTTATAATTCACCTCCCCTTCCAATTTACCCCAACTCCTTTCTCCTCTCTAACACCCCTTGTCCTCCATGATATTTGTTATGCTCCACAAATAAGTGAAACCATATGATAATTGACTCTCTCTGCTTGACTTCTTTCACTCAGCATAATCTCTTCCAGTCCTGTCCATGTTGCTAAAAGAGTTGGGTATTCATCCTTTCTGATAGAGGCATAATACTCCATAGTGTATATGGACCACATCTTCCTTATCCATTCGTCCATTGAAGGGCATCTTGGTTCTTTCCATAGTTTGGCGACCGTGGCCATTGCTGCTATAAACATTGGGGTACAGATGGCCCTTCTTTTCACGACATCTGTATCTTTGGGGTAAATACCCAGGAGTGCAATGGCAGGGTCATAGGGAAGTTCTATTTTTAATTTCTTGAGGAATCTCCACACTGTTCTCCAAAGAGGCTGCACCAACTTGCATTCCCACCAACAGTGGAAGAGGGTTCCCCTTTCTCCACATCCTCTCCAACACATGTTGTTTCCTGTTTTGTTAATTTTGGCCATTCTAACTGGTGTAAGGTGATATCTCAATGTGGTTTTAATTTGAATCTCCCTGAGGGCTAATGATGATGAACATTTTTTCATGTGTCTGATAGCCATTTGTAAGTCTTGATTGGAGAAGTGTCTGTTCATATCTTCTTCCCATTTTTTGATATGTTTGCCTGTTTCATGTTTGTTGAGTTTGAGGAGTTCATTATAGATCCTGGATATCAATCTTTTGTCTGTACTGTCATTTGCAAATTCTTATACTGTCTTTGGAATTGAGTGGAATGTATCCAGGACCTTAATATTCTAATGATCCATTTGTCTAATAAGATAATACCTAATATCTATTGCATGCTAATGAATGAACTAAGCCCTTTACAAACATCATTTCTTTTAAGTTGTGCATCATTGATTTGAGTTAACTACTATTACTACCCATTTTACAGCTGAGAAACTGAGTCTTACAGATTAAAGTTCATGCTTCCTGGTGACTAAAAAAACGGAAAGAGTAATTGGCAAAGAAGAAGTAGGATAGACACACAATGGAAAGTGAGAAGATGCCAGGACTTCTGAGGTTTTAATGGTTTCTTAGTTCCTGTTTCTGGTCCCTTTCTGGACCCTCCTAACCTGCTCCCCAGCTCCTTAACCAAGTTCGAAGTGACACCTTGAAAATTACTTGAAAATTAAGTCCCAGCTAGGAAGGCTTTCTGGAGGATGTTGCAGACAAAAATTCATTTTGTAGAAGTAGATGTTTATAAGATGAATAAGAAGTGTTTTTGGAAAACTCAGTTTTGTGTTGGAAGGGTATAGTAGTTTGGTGAATGCAGCGCAACATTCAGGTGTCTCAATGTTCTCAAAAGGAAAAGAACCTTAGGGTCTGATAGAGGATAAGGTGGAGAGGCAGATGGGAACACAATCATGTTGTACCTTGCATACGAAGGATAAGGAATTTGAAATGTATCCTAAAAATTAAGGGAAACCACTGAATAATTTTAAGCTGGAAAGAGAATTCATATTTCAGACTGATTGAGGTGATTTCAGCAACCTAAGGGGATCTCAGGTACTCTAGATTGTCAAGAGACTGGATTTCTGAGAGGAACTAAGGAAGATGGCTAGAGAATTGGAGGATCTTAGGCTCACTTCATCCCAAGAAAGTAACTAGATAACTGTCAAATCATCCTAAATACCCTAGAAATTGACCTGAAGACCCAAAGAAAAAACTCCACAGTTTAAGGGAGAGAAGAGGTCACAATGAAGAAGGGTAGAAATGTGGAGTTGTGGCTTAGAGGGGAAGCAGATCTCAGCTGCTGTGGAAGGGAGGGAGCCATGATCACAGGGAAGGGAAAGGGGATGAGACTACCACACAGGGGAATGTACAAGGAGAATGTTTACCCAGAGCCATTGGCTTGGAAAGTGAGAGCAGCTGAATATCATGAGTTCTTGCAACCAGTGGAGCATAAAACCTGGAGTTTTAAAAGTCAGCAGGCTTGGTTGGGATAGAGCCCAGAGGGTACTGCCCTGCTTCTAGAAAGAAGGCAGGCAACAACGTGGGGGCAGATAGTGTGGAAACAATGATCAGAAGAGCAAAGAGTAGGGGGATTATTCACTCTTCTCAGAGCTTATCTCTGAGAGGCAGCATTCATGGAGACACCTCTCTGGGAACAAAGGAGCTGGCCAGCACCATGTCCCTCTCCCACACCTCAGCAAAACACAGAGCCATCTACAGGAAGCACTGCAGTGCTGACACTGGGTGCCTAAGTTGCTTACACCAAGTCCCAATCCTCTGCACTCTGGTGGAACTGCCCTTCTCAGTCAAGCTTGTGTCGGTGCCAGGATGGCAGGCCCCTCCGCCAGAAGACCAGTACAAAACCTTGCCCAGACCACATCTTCAGACCAGAGATTTTTGCAAGGCCTCCGTTCCAGTGGCAGTGGTGACAGAACTCATTTCACAAGTGGACCAGAGCACATCTAGTTAAAATCCCTCATTCAGGCCACAGACCAAAAAGTGTCCACTGCAGGCAAAGATAGGCTTTACAGATGACTGGCCTGAAGGATAGAGCAACCAAAACACAACAGTAGAGCACATGCAGCACACACTAGAGACATTCCCCGAAGCACCAGGCCCTGGGCATTACACGACCTTTTCTTCATAAGGCCATTAATTTCAGGCGCAGGAGACATAAATACTTTTTCTAACACAGAGAAGAAGTAGAAATGTAGTCAAACCTGAAGGCAGAGGCATTTATCCCAAATGAAAGAACAAGCTACAGCTAGAGATCTAAGTGAAACAAATATAAGTAATGTGCCTGATGGAGAATTTAAAACAATGATCATAAGGATACTCACTGGGCTTTAGAAAAGAGCAGAAGATATCAGTGAGACCCTTACCACAGAGATAAAGGAGTTTAAAAAGAATCAATCAGAGATTAAGAGTGCAACAAATGAGATTAGAAATAGGCTTGATGCAATGAACAGCAGGCTGGAAGAAGCATAGGAACAAATTAGTGAGCTCGAAGACAAAATTGTGGAAAATAATGAAGCTGAACAAAGAGAGAAAGAAGAATTATGCAACCCAAGAATAGATTTAGACAACTCAGTCCCCCATCAAACATAATAGCATTCATATTACAGGAGTTCCAGAAGAAGAGAGAGAAAAGGGGGCCGAAAATTTATTTGAAGAAATAAGAGCTGAAAACCTCTCTAATCTGGGGAAATAAAGAGACATCTAGATCCAGGAGTCACAGAGAACTCCCATGAAAATCAACAAAAGCAGGCCAACCCTGAGATATATTGTACTTAAGTTAGGAAAATGTAATACTAAAGAAAAATCTTAAAATCAGCAAGACAAAAGTAGTCCTTAACATACAGGGAAAGACCCATAAGGCTAGCTGGAGGTTTCTCGATAGACTTGGCAAGCCAGAAGGGAGAGGCATGATATAGTCAATGTGCTGAATGAGAAATTCTGCAGCCAAGAATCCTCATCCAGCAAGGCAATTATTCAGAACAGGAGAGATAAAGAGTTTTCCAGACAAATAAAAACAAAAGGAGTTTATGACCACTAAACCAGCCCTGCAAGAAATATCAAAGGGGACACTTTGAGTGGAAAGGAGAGCCCAAAAGTGACAGTATAAAGGCAAAAAACACATAAGCAGTAAAAATGAATATTTCTGTAAAAATCAGTCAAGGAATTCAGACATACACAAAAAGGATACAAAATGTAATAACATATACCTAAACCTGTGGGGAACGAGAGGAGAAAAGAATGGGTTCAGACTTGAATGAGCATCAACTTAATACAGAGTGCTATTTGCAGAAAAGGTTATATACAAACCTAATGGTAACCATGTATCAAAACCCACTAATAAACATGCAAAGAATAAAGACAAAGAAATCCAAATATATCACTAAGGAAAATCAGGAAAGTATGGAAGAGAGAAAAAGTAAGGATCACAGAAAATCTCCAGAAACAACCATGAAACAAACACGTAATAAAATGACAATAAGTATTGTTATATACTTTCCTCTTAGAGCACATTTTACTGTATCCCAAAGTTCTTAGATGGTTATGTTAGATATGACATATCTGTCAAGAATTGCTTTGAGGGGCGCCTGGGTGGCTCAGTGGACTGAGCCTCTGTCTTTGGCTCAGGTCATGATCCCAGGGTCCTGGGATCGAGACCTGCATCAGGCTCTCTGCTTGGTAGGAGCCTGCTTCTGCCTCTCTCTCTGCCTGCCTCTTTGCCTATTTGTAATCTCTCTCACTCTGTCAAATAAATAAATAAAATCTTAAAAAAAAACTGCTTTGAACATATTTGGACTAAATACTTCAATCACAAGTCATAGTGTGTCAGAGTGGATTAAAAAAAAAAAAAACAAGACCCATCTACATGCTGCCTACAAGAGACTCATTTTAGACCTAAAGACAGCTGCGGATTGCAAGTGAGGGGATGGAGAAACATCTTTCATGAAAATGGATGTCAAAAGAAAGCTTGAGTAGTAAAACTTAGACGAACTGTACTTTAACAAGAGACAAAGAAGGACACTGTATAATAATAAAGGAGACAACCCAAGAAGAAAATACAACAATTGTAGATAGTTATGTACCTAACATGGGAGCACCCAAATATATAAAATAATAAGAAACACAGAGGAACTAATTGATAATAATACAATAGTAGTAGGGGACTTTAACACCACACTTAGATCAATGCACACATCATCTAAACAGAAAATCAACAAGGAATCAATGGCTTTGAAAGACATATTGGATCAGATAGTTTTAACAGATATATTCAGAACATTCCATCCTAAGATAGCAGAATACACATTTTTTTTCAGGTACACATGGGACATTCTCCAGAATACATCATATATTAAGTCACAGATCAGGCCTCAACAGATACAAAAAGATTGAAGTCATCCCATGCACCTTCTCTGACCCAACGTTACGAAAAACTAGAAGTCAACCGCAAGAAAAAGTCTAGAAAGACCACGAACACATGGAAGTTAAACAACATGCTACTAAACCATGAATGGGTCAACTAGGAAATCAAAGGAGAAATTTAAAAATGCATGGAAACAAATGAAAATGAAACTGTAACAGTCTAAGACCTTTGGGATGCAGCGAAATGTGTTCTAAGATGGAAGTATAACAATACGGGCCCACCTCAAGAAGCAAGAAAAATCTACAGTAAATAACTTAACCTTACATCTCAAGGAGCTAGAAAAAGAATAATAAATGAAGCCTAAAGCCAGCAGAAGGACAGAAATAATAAAGATTGGAGCAGAAATAAATGATATAGAAACTTAACAAAACAATAGAATAGATCAATGAAACCAGGAGCTGGTTCTTTGAAAAAAACTAATAAAATTGATAAACCTCTAGCAAGACTTATCAAAAAGAAAAGAGGAAGGACCCAAACAAGTAAAATTACAAATGAGAGAGTAGAGATCACAATCAACACCATAGTAATGCAAACAACTTTAAGAGAATATTTTTTAAAAAGCCAATATGGCAACAAGTTGGGCAACCTAGAAGATATGGTTAAATTCCTGGAAACATATAAATTACCAAAACCAAAACAGGAATAAATAGCAAACCTGAACAGACTGATAACTAGCAAGAAAATTAAATCAATAACCAAAAGACTCTCAACAAACAAAAGTCCAGGCTTCACAGGTGAATTCTATCGAACATTTAAAAAAGAGTTAATACCTATTCTTCTCAAACTATTCTAAAAAATAGAAAAGTAAGGAAAATTTTCAAATTCATTCCATGGGGCCAGCATTACCCTGATACTAAAACCAGAAAAAGATACCACTAAAAAAGAGAACTACAGGCCAATATCCCTGATGAACACAGATGCGCAAAGTCTCAATAAAACACTAGCAAACCAAATCCAACAATATTTTTTTTAATTCACCACAATCAAGTGGGATTTATTTCTGGATTGCAAGGGTGATTCAATACTTGCAAATCAAGCAATGTGATACATCACATTAATAAAAGAAAGGCTAAGAACCATATAATCCTTTCAAAAGATGCAGAAAAAACATTTGACAAAGTACAACATCCATTCATGATAAAAACCCCTAACAAAGTAGGTGTAGAGGGAACATACCTCAACATAATTGAGGCCGTCTGTGAAAAACGCACAGCTAATACCATCCTCAATGTGGAAAGACTGAAAGCTTTTCCCCTGCAGTCAAGAACAAGACAGGGATATCCACTCTCACTACTATTATTTAACATAATACTGGAAGTCCTAGTCACAGCAGTTAGACAACAGAATGAAGTAAAAGGCATCCAAATCAATGAGAAAGAAGTAAAACTTTCACTACTTGCAGATGACAGGATACCCTACGTAGAAATCCCCAAAGACTCCACCAAAACCTGCTGGAAAGGATAACACGAATTCAATAAAGTTGCAGGATACAAAATCAATCACAGAAATCTGTTGCATTTCTATACAACAATAGTGAAGGAGCAGAAAGAGAAATTAAGGAATCAATCCTATTTACAATTGTACCAAATACAATAAGATACCTGGGAATAAACTAACCGAAGAGTTGAAAGACCTGTACTTGGGAAAGTACGAATCACTGATGAAAGAAATTCAAGATCACAAAGAAATGGATGGACATTCCATGCTCATGGATTTGTAGAACAAATATTGTTAACATATCATATATATTATTATTAATAAATATATATTATTATTAATATGTATTACTATATATTATATATCATATACTACTATATAATATAATTATAATATAATAGATAATCCAAAGCTATCTACACATTTAATGCAATCCCTATTAAAATACCAACAGCATTTTTCAGAATTAGAAGAAAAAAATCCTAAAATTTGTATGGAATCACAGAAGATCCCGAATAGCCAAAACGATGTTGCAAAAAGAAAAGCAAAGCTGGAGGCATCATGATTCCAGACTTCAAGCTGTATTACCAACCTGAAGTAATCAAAATAGTATGGTACTGGCACAAAAACAGATACATAGGGATGCCTGGCTCAGTTGGTTGGACGACTGCCTTCGGCTCAGGTCATGATCCCGGAGTCCCGGGATCGAGTCCCGCATCGGGCTCCCAGCTCCATGGGGAGTCTGCTTCTCCCTCTGACCTTCTCCTCGCTCATGCTCTCTCTCACTGTCTCTCTCTCTCAAATAAATAAATAAAATCTTAAAAAAAAAAAGACACATAGAACAATAAAACATAATGGAAAACCCAGAAACAAACCCACAATTGTATGGTCAATTAATCTTTGGCAAAACAGGAAAGAATATCCATTGGGAAGAAGACAGTCTCTTCAACAAATGATGTTGGGAAAAGTGGACAGCAGCATGCAGAAGAATGAAACAGGATAAATTTCTTACATCTTATGCAAAAATGAATTCAAAATGGATTAAAGACCTAATTGTAAGACCTGACACCATACAAATCCTAGAAGTGAACATAGGCAGTAACTTCTTTGACACCACCTGTAGCAACTTCTTTCTAGATCTGTCTCCTGATGCAAAGGAAATAAAAACAAAATAAACTATTGGGGCCACATCAAAGTAAAAAACTTTTGCACAGTGAAGGAAGCAATCAACAAAACTAAAAGGCAACCTACACAATGGGAGAAGGTATTTGCAAAGGACATAACTGATAAAGGATTAGTATCCAAAATCTATAAAGAACTTCCCAAACTCAACACCCCAAAAATGAAAAGTCCAGTTAAAAAATGCACAGAAGACATGAGCAGACATTTTTTCAAAAGAAGATATCCAGATGGCCAACAGATAGATACATGAAAAGGTGCTCAACATCACCCATCATCAGGGAAATGCAAATCTTTAAAACTGTAATGGGATACCACCTCACAACTGTCAGAATGTCTAAAATCAACAACACAGAAAACCACAGGTGTTGATGAAGATGCAGAGAAAGGGGAGCCCTCTTGCACTGTCGGTGGGCATGGAAATTGGTGCAGCCACTGTGGAAAACAGTATGGAGGTTCCTCAAAAATTTGAAAATAGAAGTATACTATGATCTAGTAATTGCACTACTGGATATTTACTTCCCAAACAAAAAAACACTAATTCAAAGGGGTACATGCTCCCCCATGTTTACTGTAGCATCGTTTACAGAGGCCGAATTATGGCAGCAGCCCAAGTGTCCGTAGATAGATAAATGGATAAAGAAGACGTGGTAGGTAGATAGATAGATAGATAGATAGATAGATAGATAGATAGATAGATAATGGAATATCAGTCAGCCATAAAAAATAATGAAATATTGCCATTTGCAATGACATGGATGGAGCTAGAAAGTATTATGCTAAGTGAAATAAGGCAGTCAGAGAAAAACAAATACCATATGATCTCACTCATATATGGAATTTAAGAAACAAAGCAAATGAGCAAAGAGAGGGAAAAGTGGGACGCCTGGGTGGCTCAGTTGGTTAAGCTGCTGCCTTCGGCTCAGGTCATGATCCCAGTGTCCTCAGATCGAGTCCCACATCGGGATCCTTGCTCAGCGGGGAGGCTGCTTCTCCCTCTGCCTCTGCCTGCCACTCTGTCTGCCTATGCTCACGCTCTCTCCGACAAATAAATAAATATATAAAATCTTTTTTTAAAAAAAGGTGAAAAAGAGAGGGAGGCAAACCATGAAACAGACTCTTAACTATAGAGAACAAACTGATAGTAACCACAGCGGGGCTAGAGGGAAGATGTATGAAAGAAATGATGGGGATGAAAGGGCACACTTGTGATGAGCATGGGGTGATGTATGGAAGTGTTGAATTACTATATTGTACCTCTGGAAGTAATATTATACTGCATGTTAACTAACTGGAATTTAAATAAAAACTCATAAGAAACTGGGTTTCCTTCATCCAGGAAAGGAGTGGAAGGGTCTGAACAAAGCAAACACAATCAAACCGTTAGCTGCCTCAAAGGGGAGTTTTATTTTTATTTTATTATTTTTAAAGCTTTTATTCATTTATTTGACAGAGAGAGAGAGAGAGAGAGAGCGCACAAGCAGGCAGAGAAGTAGGCAGAGGGAGAGGGCAAAGCAGGCTCTCAGCTGAGCAGGGAGCCCAATGCAGGACTTGATCCCAGACCCTGGGATAATGATCTGAGCTGAATGCAGACACTTAAACATCTGAGAGATCCAGGCGCTCCAAAGGGGAGTTTTAAATAAAAATTTGTCATCCTACTAAACTATATGGATTCTTTTTTTCATTTATGTAGTCTCCAAGTCCAATATGAGGCTTGAACTCATGACCCTGAGATCAAGGGTTGCATGCTCTACCAACTGAGCCAGCCAGACACCCCCCAACTAAAATATCCCTAATACATACTATTTAAGATGGTCCAGAAAAAATCAAAAACAAAAGCAATCTACAGAAGTACAAACAAAAGGAATATAAGTTACTTGAAATACCCAGAATTTGGGGGTATTTTGAATACTGGCGCAAATCACTCAAGAGTTACTTTTAACTGTATGTTTCTGGCAAAAAGTACCATTTGGGGTCAATTGCATGCATCTTCTTTCTGACCCTAAGTGCACAGACAAATATAAGTGTCCCACAGGGAAGCAAGTAAATGTAGTTACATAGTTCATTTGTGCATACAATCAAGAAGTATTGAAGTTTTACCTTAGAGACAAACAAATTCACAAAACTAATATTTTGTGTTGTAAGGTCTCACGTAGTTAGATTCTGCAGACAAGCTAACCTCTGCAGTATGGTCAGAATTCAGCAAAAAGAGACATAATGCTTCTTTATTTTATTTTTTAAAATATTTTATTTATTTATTTGACACAGAGAGAGAAAGAGAGACAGCGAGAGAGGGAACAAAAGCAGGGGGAATGAGAGAGGGAGAAGCAGGATTGCTGGAGCCTGATGCTGGGCTGGATCCCAGGACTCTGAGATCATGAACTGAGCTGAAGGCAGATGCTTAACTGACTGAGCCATCTAGGTACCCCATAAATGATTTTTTTAAAAAGATTTTATTTATTTATCTGAGAGAGAAAGAGAGAATGAGCAGTGGGGAGGGGCAGAGGGAGAAGCAGACTCCCCACTGAGCATGGAGCTCAATATGGTTTTCGATTCCAGGACCTCAGGATCATGACCTCAACCAAAGGCAGACACTTAACTGACTGAGCCACCCAGGCGCCCCAAGACATAAGTGATTAAGCTTGAGGTTAACTTTCTAGAAAATTACTGATTGCTGAGATTCAAAAATTCTATGCTAGTTTGAAATAGCAACAGGTTGGGGCACCTGGGTGGCTCAGTTGTTTGAGCCTCTGACTCTTGGTTTTGGCTCAGGTCATGATCTCATGGGTCATGAGATGGATGCATCCCACTGCTCACTCAGGGGGAGTTGGCTTGAGACTATCTCTCTCTCCCTCTGCCCCTCCCTGCCTCCCAAATAAATAAATAAAGCTAAAAAAATTACAACAGGTTTTCAAGGATTGTTAGATTAAAAACAGTTGTGCCTGAATTATATTTTTCTCTTTCTTGATCATATTCTCCTCTCATTTCCATATAAAAGCAATGGGAACTAGTCCCTCCATTTCTTTGAACACTTCAGAGACTCTCACTTAGAAGAAAGAAGCCTTCTGGTTTTGTTTTTTCACCTGATTGTGGGGGGTAAGGAGCAGGTGCTAGATCTTCTCCCATGTGCTTCAAACTTAAATATTTCTTGTATTTTTCCTATGCTACTGAGCCAGTCTGTAGATTCAAGGCATCACCTTTCATTTAGCATGTGCACTTTAAGTCATTCTGAATTACATAGGGGCACAAGGTGCTCCCTATCTAGGCTCTTTGTACAGTAAATAGCATATGACAGGACTTGATCTGACTGTTCTGAGAAAAAGCAGGCATTATTTAAATTCTAGGATGAGAATAGACCTTGCTTATTTGATTTTTCAAGGTAATTGCTCAGAACCAAGCCATCCAAAGCAATGAAAACAAATTTTTTTAAAGATTTATTGGGTGCCTGGGTGGCTGAGTTGGTTAAGCTACTGCCTTTGGCTCAGGTCATGATCCTGGAGTCTGGGGATCGAGTCCCACATCAGGCTCCCAGCTCCACAGAGAATCTGCTTCTCCCTCTGACTTTCTCCCCTCTCATGCTCTCTCTCACTGTCTCTCTCTCAAATCAATAAATAAAATCTTTTAAAAAAAGATTTAATGATTTGAGAGAGAGAGGGAGAGAGACTCTCAAGCAGACTCCCAGCCGAGTGTGGAGCCTGATGCAGGGATCCATCCGAGACCTGAGATCATGACCTCAGCCAAAACAAAGAGTCCCGCACTTAGCCGATTGTGCCATCCAGGCACCCTGAAAAATTTTATCTGGGACAAATTTCATTATATTATCTTCTAATTGCTTCAATAACAATCATAGAATATTTAATTCATTTCATAACAACAACAGACATTTTTAAAAATAAGTTGACCAGATGTTTATGCCTGAAACAAGGCAATGGGGTGGGGGGCGATGGTGGATGTGGATATAGAACAAAGGATGGATTTCATAGATTGAGTTTCTGATATTTTCTTGGCAGTAAGATCATAAGTTATGAACGACATAGTCCTGCAGTCCTTCCTAGAAGGAAGGACTTTATTTAGCTCAAGTCTCTCAAAACAAAAGACATCTATCTATAGGAGTCAACTTCAAATTCCAAAGATGTTTTAAGTAGGGATAGGAAGCATGCAAAACTTTGTAACATTCTTTTAAAAATATATTTTAAAATTTTATGTGAATTCATATATGTTTTCATACGCATGTATTTTTTATTAATGCCAACTTTTTTTCCTTTTCTCATTTTTTGCTTGGCACCTCTATCAATCTCCTTTGTCCACCCTCACCCACAACCATCCCTTCTATGTACACAAACACATATAAACACACACACGCATCATGTTGACCACTTAGTATGTACCTATCCATATTTCTTACCAAGCTAACTTAACCATATATATACATACACACAATTGTGTGTTTGTCATCATTTATTTACTAAAACTGGATCATATTACACTCTTATTTTTGCATCTTTCCTCTTACATTCCTATAAAAGTCCCTTCAAATCAACTGGTACCTTCTTCTTAATGGTGAGATAATGGTCTGTAGTTGACAGGCGTAATGTCCTTAACCATTCCCCTTTTGATTTGTTTCCAGTGTTTTCTATCCATGAACCATACAGCAATAAGCTTACTTGTACAAATATCATTATATACTGGTAATTTATTTTATTTTATTTAAAGATTTATTTATTTATTTGACAGATCACAAGTAGGCAGAGAGGCAGGCAGAGAGAGAGAGGAAGGGAAGCAGGCTCCCCGCTGAGCAGAGAGCCTGATGCAGGGCTCGATCCCAGGAACATGGGATCACGACCTGAGCCAAAGGTAGAGGCTTTAACCCACTGAGCCACCCAAGTGCCCCTGGTAATTTATTTTTGAGGAAGATATTTTCAAGACTAAGGCATTCCATCAAATGGCACATGCATTTTTTAATTTGAGAGACATTGCCAGATTGCTTTCTAAAATGACTTTAAACTTACATTTTGAACAGAGTGTATGAATCTTTCCCCTTGAATTCTTGCCAGCAGTAGCTGTTATTAATCCTTTTCACTTTTGCTAATTTGATAGAATAAAGTGAAATCTCATTGTTAATTCAATTTGCATCTTTTCATGTATTTGTTGGGTCTTCGTATTTGCTCTTCTGTCAATTCTCTATTCATATACCTTGACTACTCCTCTTGTCCAATCATAAGAGCCCTTTGTAACAGATATTGACCCTCTGTCTGCCCTCTGTATCACACATATTTGTTCCAATTTCATTTTTAACTATTTATGGTAACATTTGTCCCAAGATGTAGTCGAACTATCTATCATGTGCTCAGTTGTTTCTGAGTTTCAAGTCTTGAGTAAGAATGTCTTTATTCCTTAGATCTGCACTGTCAAATATGGTTGTCACCAGCCACGTGTGGCTATTGGGCACTTGAAATGTGGATAGCCCCAATAGAGACATGCTGTAAAGGGGAAATACACATTAAATTTTGAATACTTTATACAAAAAGGGTGTGAAATTTCTCATTAATGACTTTTATATTGATTATAGGTTGAAATGATAGTATTTTGGATACATAGAATTAAATCAAATATATTACATTTCCTGGGAGTTTTAAAAATGTATTCTGAATATAGGTCTTAATCATATATATGTATTATGTATATATTCTCCCAACGAATTACCTCTTCACTCCTTTAATGGTGTGTTTTGATTAGCCAAAGTTGTAAAATTTTGATAAAATCCAATTTATTAATTTTGTCTCTAATGGCTAGTGGTTTTTGTGTCCTCATTAAGAAATATTGCTTAGCCTAAGGTTGGGAAGATATGCTCTTATGTGTTAGAGACTACATGGCCTGAGATTTTATGTTTCAGTTTATTACTATCTCAAATTAATTTTTAGGCATGGGATGAGGTAGAATATGTGGTTCATTTGACTCCATACAGATATGCAATTGTTTAAGAACAAATTATTTAAAATACTTTATTTCTCCATTAAATAAACTTAGTGCTTTTACTGAAAAATCACTTGATTATGTAGGTATGAGCCTATTGTTGAACTCTAATATATTCCATTGATGTATTTATCTATCCTTATGCTAAACCACACTGTATGAACTTTATTGTAAGCCTTGAAATAAATCAGTATTAAGTTCTCCATTTTTCTTTTATTTTTAAAACTTGTTTTAGCTAATGAATATGTAATGAATGGGTAATGAAGATGTGGCCTATATACACAATGGAATATTACTCAACCATCAAAAAGAATGAAATCTTGCCACTTGCAATGACATGGATGGAACTAGAGGGTATTATGCTAAGCACAATAAGTCAGTCAGAGAAAAGCAAATACCATATGATCTCAGTCACATGTTGAATTTAAGAAACAAAACAGATGAGCATAGAGGAAGGGAAGGAAAAATAAAATAAGATGAAAACAAAGAGGGAGACAAAATAAGAGACTCTTAACTCTAGGAAACAAACAGGGTTGCTGGAGGGAAGGTGGATGGGGAGATGGGGTAACTGGGGGATGGGCATTAAGAAGGGCACTTGATGGTGTTGTATGAAACTGATGAATCACTAAACTCTACCCCTGAAACTAACAATATGCTATATGTTAACTAAATTGAATTTTCATAAAAAAATTTTTAAAAAAAACTTTGTTTTGGCTCTTCTATGTCCTTTGCTCTTCTATGTAAATTTTAGAGTCAGCTGGTCCATTTTTACTCAAAACAGGAAACCTGTCATGTTATGATTGAGATTGCATTCAATCTATAAATCAATTTGGAAGAAATTGACCTCTTAAAAATATCCAATTTTCTCTTCAGTGAACATATTGTTTTCCATTTCTTTAGATTGTTCAGTCAGCAGTGTTTTATAGTTTGTAGTGTAGATGGCTTCCATATTTTTGTTGAATTTATTTCTATGCATATTATGTTTTTGACATTGCTCCAACTGTTCTTTTTAAATTTTGTGTTTCAGTGTTTGTTATAAATACATGAAATACAACTGATGATTTTATATTAACCTTCTATCCTTGGCTTGCTAAAGTCACATTGGTTATAATCATATTTTTGTAGAATCCTTAAGATTTGCTATATACAAACTATTATAAATAAAAAAATACCAACAAAATTAAAAATAATTTTTTTAAAAATTTGCTGCATACACAGCTGAGCAATTATGTCATCTGCAAATAAAAGCAGCTTTAATACTTTCTTTTATATTTTTATATATTGTTTTCTTGTTCCCTTCTTTGGGCACTAGCCAGAGCTTCCAGTTAAATGTTGAATCAAAGTGGCAAGAGCATTTTTATCTCAATGCCAATCTTAAGGGTAAAATATGCAATATTTTTAATGGATTATGATGTTGTCTGTAGGCTTTTTACCATTGCCTTGAAGAGGCAGTTTGTGGAAACATGGAAGTTGCAGACAGTTCTGGTGAGAACTCTGAAAGAAGAGAGGGCAGCAGCAAAGAAAGCATCTTATCTCTATCACCTTAGAGAATACATCTATTATTGTACACAGAATGTTACTGGAAATAGCAACGTTAAAGGTCCTTCTGGTGGGGTAAGGAGCTTGTTATTAGACTCTGGAAGAAAGTGCTAAAAGCTTTGAACAGTTAATAAAGTGGCAAAAAAATTTGCTTGAAATGTGTTCTTCTGTTGGGTGGAGGGTGAATTTGTTAGCAATGAGGGCACCTGGGTGGCTCAGCCACTTAGGTGACTGACTCCTGGTTTCAATACAGCCCATGATCTCAGGGTTGAGGGCTCAAGCCCCACATCAGGCTCCACACTCAGCATGGAGCCACCCTGAGATGCTCTCTCTCCTTCTGCCTGCCCCACTTGCACACACACACTCTCTCTCTCATATAAAATAAATAAATCAAATCTTAAGAAAAAGAATTTGTAAGCAATGAACTTAGATATTTAGCTGAGGCGACTGCCAAAGTGTGGAAGGTATAGCCTGGTTTGGCTTGCTGCTTATAATAAACAGATATAAGCCGAGGAATGAACCGTTAAGCAAATAGGAACCAATATGTACTTGATGATTTGGAAGCTTCTCGGGCTATTCAGAGAGCATCCTCCGAAAACAAGGCCAAGCAGCTAGCTGGCAACTGGTCTTGCTAAAGAGATTTGCTGCGTAACTCACAAATCCAATCAACCCTTTCACTACAAATCAGGATGAAAGATGCAGCTGTCCCAGAAAGATTTGTGGAGGACACTCTTTCTAGAAGAAAGTCTAGACAATTTTAAACCAGCACAAACTCTACCAGCCTGGAATGGAAGATAAAGTGATGGGCTAAAATGAAAGAATAAGGGCAAAGCCAGACACAGAGGCTTGGATCAATGGGACTTCCTCATTTTCAGAGCACGGGACCACCACTCAGGGTCAATGGGTAGGACTGTCACCCAGGGCCAAGGGGTCAGGGCTGTCCCGATGGGCAGAGAGGACAGAGCATGGAGCTACAGAGAATCATTCTGTGGCCTTGAAATCTAATGGAATTTGTCCTGCTGGATTTTAAACTTCCTCAGGATGAATGATTCCCTTTATCCTTTCACCAATTTCCCCCTTTTGGAATGGGAATGTCTAGCCTGCGTTTATCCTATTATTGTCTTTTGTAAGCACTTAGCTTGTTGTCTGGTTTCACAGGTTCACAGATACAGAGAAATTCTGCCCCAGGGTAGACCATACCCCCTGACGCATGCCTGATTTAGGGGGCTTTGAACTTCTGACTCCCAGAACTCTAACACTCTTGTGTTGTTTGAAGCCAGTAAGTTTGTTGTAAGCAGCAATAGGAAACTGATGCAATGGTAAAGAGGTGGCAGAGAAAAAGTGAAAAAGAAGACAAAAGAAGGAATCAAGAAAAAAAAAATAGCCAAAAAATTTTAAAGACTATACAAGATAAGAGGTTCCCTTTTATGATGTTCAAAGTAGAGAAAGAACATACCTCTAAGTTTTTTTGGTTGGAAAAAGAAGGTTGAGAATATCTGGTTTAAATTCTAGTCAGGGTAGCTGCCATAAAAGGATACTTATAAAATAAAAAGAGACAGGTAGCATTTTAATGAAAAAACTTGAAATTATCACTATTGCGAGACTAGATAAGATTTTCCTGAAAATTCTAAGGAAATCAGTTGGAAAATTGTTATAATTAATGAGTGAATTTATTGCAGGAGATCAATAAAGAGAATGCAAAAGAATTCTTTCTTCCACATTTGTCATACCTAATGAAAAGGACAATTCTTTTTCGTTGTTGTTAGAGTTTTCAGAACTTTTTTTTTTAATATTTTATTTATTTGACAGAGAGAAATCACAAGGAGGCAGAGAGGCAGGCAGAGAGAGAGGAGGAAGCAGGCTCCCCGCCGAGCAGAGAGCCCAATGCAGGGCTCGATTCCAGGACCCTGGGATCATGACCTGAGCCGAAGACAAAGGCCCTAACCCACTGAGCCATCCAGGGGGCCCTCAGAACTTTAAAAAAAAAAAAGATTTTATTTGTTTATTTGACAGAGAGAGAGAGGGAACACAAGCAGGGAAAGTCGGAGAGAGAGAGAAGCAGGCTTCCCACAGAGCAGGGAGCCCAATGCAGGGCTTGATCCCAGGACCCTGGGACAAACACCTGAGCTGAAGGCAGACACTTAACGACTGAGCCACCCAGGCACCCCAAATTTTCATACTTTTATATAATTCTTATTTATTACTTGAGTAATAAAGTGCAGCTGCTAATGAGAAGAATGAGAATTCTGGTTTTAAGCAATTTGATTATGTTCTAAATTTTGTAGTTTTTTAAATGTTCCTTATGCTTGGAGTTCATTGAACTTCTTGAATTTGTGGGTTTTTCATTTTCCTTATAATTGGCCTTTTTTGTATTTCTAATTTTTCCTGTCCCCTTCTCTCTCTTCTTTCTTTGAGATCCCAATTAGACTTATGTCACTTGATACTGCCCCACATCAACTGGTCCTTTCTTTATTTATCTTTTCAGTCTATTTTCTCACTATTTCTTTGTTCATAATTACTATTGCTGTGTGTCAAGTTCACCAATCTTTTCCTCTGTAAAGTTCAATGTGCTATTAATCCTGTGCAGATGTATTTTCCATCTCAAATATTTCCATTTTTATCCCTAACATTCCATTTGAGTCTTTTCTATTTCTTCCATGTCTTTACTTAATGATGTATTTCTTTTCTTTTCTTTTAAGTAGGCTCCACACCAAATGCAGAGCTTGTACTCATGGCCCTGAGAACAAGAGTCATATGCTGTACGGACTGGGTCAGCCAGGCACCCCTATATCTTTACTTGATATGCTTGATCATCTCCTACCTTCTACAACATATGGAATAGAACTATAATAGTTTTATTGTCCTTGTTTACTTATTCTGTCTTCTTTGCCATTTGTGGATATGTTTTGATTAATTTCTGTTTCTCCTAATTTTGGCTCATAGCCCCCTGCACCATTGCGTGCCCGATAATTTTTGATTGGTTGCTAGGCATTGTCAATTTTACCTTGTTAATGGATGCATATTTCTGTGTTCCTAGACAAATTTTGTGAGCTTTGTTTCAAGATGTAATTAAGTTATTGTAAACAGTTGATTATTTTGAGGCTTTTTTTTAAGCTTTGTTAGACCTAAGTAGCCTTTAATGTAGTTCTCATTGTGTTTCATGATTTTGTCAACATCCATGTAATTACTCTCTCTGATGTCCTGTGTATTATGAGTTATGCCTCCCTGACTGGTGGGAACACAAACTATTCTTGTTCTCTCCCCCAGCCTCCAGTAGTTCCCTTTTGCATCTGTGTGGATCAGCCTTCAGCTGAAGAGTCAAGGGAACCCTGTGCAGATCTCTGGAAAACTCTTTTTTTCAGTACCCTGTCCTGCAAACTCAACTCAAGGAGATCACCAGGCTTCATCAGGGTTCTGCCTCCCTATGTTGCTTCTAGGATATTCTCTTCAAGTAGCAAGCTGGGGTAGTCATAGGACTCAACTCATTTGTTTACCATCTCTCAGGAATTACCACCCTGCCTGCCTGATGTCCCATGATTGAAAACTGTTGTTTCATCTATTTTTTCCATTAAAAAATGGTTCTGTGACCCCGTTATTCCATTTTGATTGGAAGCAGAAATCCAAAATCAACATTTTTTTCTTTCTTTTAAATTAACATATAGTGTATTATTTGTTTCAGGGGTAAAGGTCTGTGAATCATCAGTCTTATACAATTCACCAAAAGAAATTTTTTTAGTGTGCATTATCACAGGTGCAGTTGTTAAACCTTCCTTCAACTAATGCAAGAATTCCTTGACCATCAATTAATATGTATATCATTGCCAGATACTCATGTAATGTATAATAAAGGTGACATCATAATCTGTGACCAAAAGGAGAACTCAATCAGTAAAATGAACTGAAAAATGACTTTAGCTATTTGGGAACAAAATCAGTTTATAGCCTCACCACACAGAATACCTGAAATAAATGTCAGTTGGAATAAAAAAAATAACTATAAATCAAAAACAAGCAAATAGAAAAAATACAGAAAGCAAATAGAACAAAAATAGATATGAACACTTGTTTAATTCCTCCATGCACAGACTTTCTAAGTTGAAGTTAAAAAATGTTTAGGAAACACAGAAGAGTAGATCTAATTGAAGAAAAAACCCTGCATTTCAAGAAATATTAAATGCAAACGAGAAAGGCTGAGAAAACTATTTTCAGCAAACATTTATAAACAGTGTTAATAACTTTTTGTAAATTAAGAGAAATTTAAATTAACAGAAAAATGAATTTAACCCCAAAATACAAATGAGTCCATGTTCCAAGTATAAATTCCTCAAAATGTTAAATTCAGTTACCGAGTAAGCTTGTATAAATTACTGAAAATGGTTGAAATCAAATAACTGCAAACTAAAACTAATAATGAGAATCTATTTTTATCTATCAAATTAAAGAAGATTAAGAAAAGATGAAACCCAAAGTTGGCAAGATGGATGAAATCAAAGGAGTGTGTATCTGTATTGCCAGTGAAAACAAAAATAAGAATTCTCCTTGTGAGGGCAATTTGACAATATTTATCAACATTTTAAAAAGGATTTTACTTATTTATTTGGGGGGGCAAGTATGAGTAGGGGGGAGGCAGGGAGTGGGTGGGGAGTGAGACAAGAGGACGGGGCGCTGAGCACACAGCCCAAGGTTGGGCTCCATCTCAACCCTGAGATCATGACCCGAGCTAAAACCAAGAGTCAGAAGCTCAACAGACTGCGCCACCCAGGCCTCTACCAACAGTCTTAAAAGCGTTCCTCTCTTCTGATTCTGTATTCCGCTTCCGGGAAGGTATCCTTAATCAAAAATAATTGTAAACGCAAACATCTACTCGTACATGGAAAAATTCAAATGATAAGAAATTGAAAATAGTCCAATATTGATTTTAAAATTATATATATTTAAATAATAAAATGGTATGCCATCATTAAAAATGTTTGCAAAGAATTTAGAGACAAACATAGTTATAAAGTTTAAAAAACAGGAGCAAAATCAAATATATAGTAACTATTCAACCATATGAAAATTTCATGGAACTTACAACCAGGATGATATTCCTAAATATATTATCGGTTACTGTCACTGGAAGTAAGAATATAGACTACTGTGTTTTTCTCCTCACATTTCTCTGCAGTTCCCCAGTTTTAACAATGAACATGTATTGGATTTTTAATCAGCAAAAAGTTAAGATGGAAAAATACTAGTTTTTAAGATGGTTTTAAAATTTCTTACAAGGTCTACTTTAAAATAGATCTCATGCTTGGTGTTTTCTGGGTAGTTTTACTGATTAGGTATGAGAATTATCATTATTGTTAACATTATTAATATTTTCATCACCTTCTGGAGCTGAAGATAAAACCTCATTAGTCATAAAATGTTGGGGCAGTAATTTACTTCTCAGGAAGGAGTTCTTTCTTCACTCATTTCTATTCTTCCTACTTCATTTCTATTTTTGTAGCTCATTTGCAAGTCTGCAAGGTCCTGGGGAGTAAAATCTTTGTTAGAATCAGTTCCAAAATAATGCCACATTAGAGAGACATGTTATCACGTAGGCCAGGATTTAAATTTACTGGCTGTACATCTGGAAAAGCTAATAAACTTTTCTGGGTCTCAGGATTTTTACCTGCAAGATGAAGACAGTAAATAACAAATTGTAGCTATTACCAATTATTAGTAGTAATATTGTCTAGGGTCAGGGCTAACTAGATGTTTCTTATTGACTAATAGAAGAGATACGCACTGGATTATGCACTCAGTTACACTCTTTGGAAAAAAAGCAAAGTGATCTGGTGTGTACAGTTGTGCATTATTGTTTATGTACTTGTTCCTCCCACAAGTAATATTTTTAAAAAGATACTTAGAGGGACACAGTCTTCACCCAAAGAAGGCACTTTAAAAAAAAAAAAATCACTATGTGGAGGAATGAGGAACATACCAGAAGTTGTAGCTATTTCATGTACACAACTTGATGTGTCTGGACATAGGTGCACATCTGGAAACCACTGAATAAGCCGAGGTGAGGCTTATTCCTCACCTCGGAATGTTTCTTCCTACTCAATTCTTTTCTTTTTCCTTGAATGGGTAAGAGCACTTAATGTAAGATCTACCTTCTTAGCAAATTTGGAAGTATGCAGTGCAGCATTGTTAAGAATAAGCTCTATGGGGATGCCTGGGTGGCTCAGTCAGTTAAGCATCTGCTTTTGGCTCAGGTCGTGATCCCAGGGTCGTGGGATCGAGTCCTGCATTGGGCTCCCTGCTCAGTGGGGAGTATGCTTCTGCCTCTGCTCTTTCTCTCTCTCTCTCTCTGACAAATAAATAGATAAAATCTTTAAAGAAGAAGAAGAAGAAGAAGCAGAAGCAGAAGCTGAGGCAGCTCAATGTTGTACGAGAGAGCTATGGAACTTACTTTGCACCATTGAAATTTTGTACCCTTTGACCAACACCTCTCCATTTCCCCCTCCACCCAGTCCCTGGCAACCACCATGCTGTTCTCTGCTTCTACGTGTTTGACTATTTGAGATTCTACCTATAAGCAAGATCATGCAGAACTTGTTTTTCTGTGTCTGGCTTCTTTCCCTTAGCAAGAAGGAATGTCTAAACATAATTTAATAGTGTAACAAAGTGAGCTAGGGAGTGATTATGGAGCACCAAGAATCATCCTGGGATAACCTTCAATCTTCCTTACTTTGCCTATGGTCATAAATATAATAATGGAATTGTGCAATTTCAGGCATAGATGAAGTCTCGAGGATCTTCCTTTCCACCAACGCTTATAGAGAGAGAAATCAAAACCCAGTGAGCCAAAGGTACAGTGCCAGAGATAGGATTAGGGCCAGAGTTGGCTTTGTACATCCTAGTCTCACCTTTTCTGATACTAAATTTCATGATAAGGAGGCAGGAAAGAAAAAGGAGGAGGAGAAGGAAGATGGTGGCAATGGTGGTGGTGATGGTGCTAAAGAAGAAGAAATACTGGGGCGCCTGGGTGGCTCAGTGGGTTAAGCCTCTGCCTTTAGCTCAGGTCATGATCTCAGGGTCCTGGGATTGAGCCCTGCATTGGACTTTCTGCTCAGCGGGGAGCCTGCTTCCCACCCCACCCTGCCTGTTGCTCTGCCTACTTGTGATCTCTCTCCGTCAAATAAATACATAAAATCTTTAAAACAAAAAAAAAAAAAAAAAAAAGAAAGACTCCACACATAAAGTCTTTTCACCTGGTTCTAGAGTGACACCGATCTACAGTAGCATGTTCTTTTTAGAGAGAGAGCGAGCACACATGCATGAGTGGGGGGAGGGGCAGAGGGAGAGAGAATCTGAAGCAGGCTCCTTGGCCAGCACAGAGTCCAAAATGGGATTCCACCTCACAACCCTGAGATCATGACCCAAGCTGAAATCAAGAGTCGGACACTTAAGTGACTGAGCCACCCAGATGTCCCTATAATAGCATGTTCTTATGGGCTCAATTATGTTCCCACTTGGGAACATAACTCCCAATTGATATGTAGAAGTTTTAACTTCGGGTTTGGGGGCCAGGAGTCATGAGTACCAGAATTAGAATTAATGATAATTCATTGGATGTTTGTATGTAACTTTTGGCTTTATTCCTTCACACAATGGAGGGAATGTCAATTCCTTATTTTCTCACAAAAATCTTGATAAATGTTGGTTTAAGAAATCAGTCAACTGGCCAAAAATATTTGGTTATTTTAGGCCTTCTAGGCACAGGGGTACTCTATGTTTATTTGAACTTTTTCAAAGCAGGCACAAAAAATGACTAAGAATAAGTAATTTGCCCACAGACATGATGAACTGATTTTCTCTCCCAAAGGCATTCTACTTGTAAGAATCTTGAGGGGCCTGGAACATAGGGCCAGGGAAGTCCTACTTGCTAAAATAAAAATAATGCATCTGCTCTTTGAGAGTTAAAAATCTTCATTTTTCTTACAACAAAGACAATCTTTCCTCGACACACGGAAAAACAACCCAACAGCCTTTATTTAGTTTTGGGGTAAATGCATTCTAATGACAATATCTCAATATTCATAGTTATCAAGAAAAACCAGAGTCTTACCAGTTTTAACAAAAGTTTTGTCAAAATTTAATATCCGAGGGTCTTTATTTGCAAATTCTCTGCTATCTCTTATGGCTGTGCCATCCAATTATTTAATCTGTCTACAATCGCGACCAGCACATGGCAGAGATGGATTGATAGATGTTAATAGATTGATAGGTGTGGAACTGTAGGTATAAACCTTGTGACAAATTGCTCTGTTTTTCGGTTCATATAAGTGTGCAGAGATATTATGAAAGTAAATCAATTTCCTCCTCCAAAACACCGTCAAAGCCTAAAGGTGAAAATATTGTGCTGGCTTCGTCTAACTTGTGAGCCTTCCTTCAGCTACACGTAGTTCTCAAACTTTTCGAAGAAACCCTTACATGACTGTAACAGTTTTGCTATACCACAAGCTACTCCAAAATTAAGTTGCTTGAAACAATCATTATTTAGAGGCAGCTGGGTGGCTCCGTGGATTAAGCGTCTGCCTTCTGCTTGGGTCATGATCCCAGGGTCCTGGGATGGAGCCCCGCATTGGGCTTCCTGCTCAGTGGGGAGCCTGCTTCTCCCTCTGCCTCTCCGCCTGACTTAAGCTCGCTCACTCTCTCTCTCAAATAAATAAAAATCTTTATGGATTGGTAATTTGGGCCAGGATGGGGTGGGAAAGTTCTTTAGGACTAAAGAAGCCATCGAGAGTGCAGGAATGAATGAGCATGGCCACTTCCCAATAAAACCTGATTTGTAAAAATAGGCAGCTGTCTAGCAAACTGTGGTTGCCAACCCCTGGTCTAGGGTCAGATGCTGGTTGGCTGTGGGCTGGCTAATCTAGAATGGGGTTAGCTGAAGTAGCAAGTACTTTTCAAGCTTCTTTTTGCATCCTGTTTTCTACCTTCCTATTAGCCAAAGCAAGTCACAAGTCCAACCTGAATTCAAGGTGTGCAAAAAGAGACTACAGCTCTTGGTGGGAGGGGAAGAATTTGTGATCTTTTAGCTCCCAGCCAACCGTAAGTCACTTACCTAAATGATCTTCCACATGTCTACTAAAGAACCGAGACACAGTGAGAGCTGCAAGAGCCAGACATCAGCGTTGGGCCCCTGGGTTCTCCCTCTACTGGAATTCACAAAATCTCTTAGAATGCTTCTTTCTAGGATAAAACGGTTGGATGGCCTTGGAGAGACTGCCACCTTATGCATCCTATGTGCAAGAAGGGGCCAATAGGGCAATCTGAGAATAAGAAAGTGCCCAATGAGCCCCAAACCATCGATTACTACCAATAACATTAGAGCCACTCCTTTGGAATTAACAATAGGGAGACACCTGTCCCCAGGAGCAACCCCATTATCAAAGTGCAGCCAGGCCAGCAGAAAGTTCAACTTACGGCTCGGATTGACCACCTGCCACCTTGCCAAGCACATTATGACTCTAAGGGTACCATAAGGTCTGCCTTCAGCTCAGGTCATGATCCCAGAGTCCCAGGCTCAACTCTCACGTCGGGTTCCCTGTTCAGCGGGGAGTCTGCTTCTCCGTCTGACCTTCCCCATCTCAGGCTCACTCTCTCTCTCTTAAATAAACAAATAAAATCTTAAAAAGGTAAGGTAGATCCTAGGAAGGTGTCACTCAGACCAGTTAGTGGCAGCATGAAAACATCTCAGATCAAATGCAGACAGTTTCATAGTTTGCTTGGAGGACAGAGACTCTCATTGACTGAGTGTCTATCATGCATAGGCCCACCTTACATTCCCTCATTTAGCCTTCCTAAAAAACCCTTTGGCAGATGTATTGTTATGCCCATGCTACAGATGGGAAAACTGAGGTTCTGAGCAATTCAGTAAATTGCCTGTGGTCACTCTGCTAGTACATGACAGAATGAGAACAGAAACGCAAAGCATGGTCTGACAATTCCAAATGCTTCCTTCAACACTGGGAAAAATCACATGGGCGTTTCTTCCATTATGTTGTCTCATCCCTTCAGAGCAAGAAGCATTCACTTTCCAAATGTTTGATACCCAAGCTTTCTTTCGCATTTGGCCTGATGAGCTTTCCCAATTACCCAGGGACTGTCAGAAACAACAGCCATTTGGGGTCTGAACCATGACCCATGGCACACTGTCTACTCTGTGCTCAGAATCTTGTCATCTCTTATTAGAATTGGGAGAGAACCTAGGAAATCAACTGTCTTGCCTGGCATTCACTTCAAGGCTGGGGAATCATGCCAACCTCTCTCAAATTGTTATTCTGATCCTTTGTCAAGGTCCCCTAAGTAGAGGGTCCCTATCTTTTCGCTGGAAGCCTCATCAGGTGTTTTTTGCTCTTAAAAGAAGAGACTTTCCTTCCAATGGAGATCTAAAATGCCTGCAGTTTTAACTTAAATCTATTACTGTCCTTCTGTCTTCTAAAAAAAATCCTATTATATATTTCAAGATAGTAATTATCCCTTTGGCTCCTCTTGTCCTCCTCCCCTTCCTTAATGAGGCTTTTTGTTTTTGTTTTTGGTTTTTTTGCATTTTGGGGGAATGACAATCCTGATCATAATCGTATCTGTCTTCGTATGTATGTATGTATGTATGTATGTATGTATGTATGTATGTATATATTCCTCATCCTTGGACATTCCTTCTTTATAAGGACCAGACTGAAAACCATTATTCCACTTCTTAAGAGATGAGTCTTTGAACTCGATCATGTGAAGCAATACAAAGCAAGACATTTGGAGTCAAATAGTCTAGATTTGAGCTTAGATATTATTAGCTACAAAATATTAGCTTATTTACCTCAGAGCCATTACTTTCTCTCCACTCTTGTATTTTATTTGCACTTTCTTTTTGGGAAGGAGGATGTAGGTTGAAACTTAGGAAGTTTTATGTTTTTCTTAGAGCCTAGTTATTCTGACAGGCAGAATAATGTCCCCTACAAAGGTGCTCATGTCCTAATTCCTAGAACCTATGAATATATTTTGTTGTGTAGCAAAGGAGAATTAAGGTTGAATACAAAATTAGGATTGTTAATCAGCTGACCTTAAGACAAGGAAATCATGCTGGATTATCGGCATGACCCCGATGAAATCACAAAGGTCCTTAAAAGTAGAAGAGGGAGACAGAAGAGTCAGAGTGAGAAGGATATTTGATAAAGGAAGCAAGATCAGAGTGATGTGATGCTTTAAACATGCAGGAAGGGGGCCAAGAGCCAACACCTGCTGTGTTCTCTAGCAGCTGGAAAGGCAAGAAAAATGAATTCTTCTCTAGCACCTTCTAAAGTAATGCAGACCTAAATTTACTAAGACCTAAATTTTAGCTTATTGAGACCCATTTCATACCACAGACCTTCAGAACTGTAAGATAACAAATTTATATCATTTAAGCATGGCATGTGTGATAATTTGTTATAGCAGCAATAGGAAACTCATATGGTTACCTATATACTAATGCCTCTGTAAACGCCCTTAGTTCATTCTTCTTCTATACTATTGACCATGAGCAATGTTGAAGTCAGTTTGCAAACACTTTCTGTCCCTCTTCTCTCCCCTAGGGTATAATTTTTAAGTAGCATTCTTTTGATCCCAATTTACATAAGGCAATGAGCAAATTTATTCTGCTTGGTACATACTCTGTTCTTTTTCATTCAATTTTTTTGAATATTGTATTTACATTGTCAGGCATAACCATTACAAACTACTTTTTCCCTCTTTTTAAAAGATGTATTTATTTATTTATTTGAGACAGAGCATGTATGAGCCGGGGCAGGGGCAGAGGGAGAGAGAGAGAGAGAGAGAATCTCAAGCGGACTCCTCACGAAGTGTGGAACTCAATGTGGGGCTTGATGTCATGACCCATGAGATCATGAGCTGAGCCAGAATCAAGAGTCTGATGTCTAACTGACAAAGCCACCCAGGTACCCCTGCTTTCTCCCTTGTTACCACAATTTTAGTCTTAGATCATTTTCTTAATTGGTTTTCTGAAGCTTATTGTCTGGTAGATTTTTCAGAAAGGGCCCATGGGCATAATATTCCCTGAATCCTTGTAGATTCACAACAGTTTGCCTACAGACTCTATATTAAAAGGCCACCAAAAGACCCCCCCCCCTTAACACCACCAAACTTCTCTGCCCTCATACAATCTTTGGTAGGGTGGGGAGGGAGGTAACGTTCCCCATCCCCTGGATCCTCTCCAATCTCCACTCCCTTTGTTCCTCAATCCTTGGTCCTGCCCCAGCATCCTAGGCTGAAACCACTCAGATATCTCCTTTGGTTTCCTCTTTTCAACCTCTTCCTTAAACATGGATGTTCCCAGGCTCTCCTTTTAAGTTTGCTCATTCTCGTGGCTTCCACTCATCACTTCTGGGATGAAGACTGCTATATACATGTCTGTGTCTGAGCTTCATCTTGCCCAGCCCAGTCCAGCACTTCTAAGGGCTCAGGACCCCATGCCCTGTAGAATGTGCAGGTCAACTCACAAACAGGCCACCCCGGCATGGCCCTCCACAACTAAATGTCTCTTTTCATCTGCAGGTCACATGTCCCTTCTCTCCCTACTCTTCTTCCTGTTGTGCTCATCTAACCTGAACCATAACCTTGAACATCAGATATGATCATCTCACTCCATTAGTGACAGTGAAGCCTTTGTTCAAAAGCCCCCTTCCCTGTGAGGCTCCCCTATCCACCCTATCTCAAACTTCTCTTACACCCCAGCCATCATTCCCAATGTCCCAGACCTTGCCTTACTTTTTCTTTTTTCTGTAATGCCACCTGTGGATGCACTGTCCAATTAACTTATTTATTAGGTGTCTTGTTTGTTGTCTGTCTCCTCGTCCGAATTAAAGCTTCTCAAGGGCAGGAACTTTTGTCTGGTTTGAGTAATTGACCATATAATTGTGGGTTCATTTCTGGGTTTTCTATCTGGTCCCATTGATCTATGTGGTTGTTTCTGTGCCCATACCATACTGTTTTGATGACTACAGCTTTGTAATACGACTTAAAATCTATAATTGTGATGCCTCAAGCTTTGCTTTTCTTTGTCTTAAATCTTAAAAAGTTCATCCTTATAAATGACACCAGTAATGTATGTTAATGGATCCTGAATCAGTGGAAGACATAACGTTACAAAGGACATCATTGGGACATTTGCTGAAATATGAATATGGAGCATATAATTTTACTCTGTTATGCAAAACAGTGTCCTTATTCTTTGGAATCCCATGATGAAATATTTAGGAATATATATGCATATGATAATACCATTTACTCTCAAAAAGTTCAGGAAAATATCAACATGTGTGAGTGAAAGAGAGAGAAATGAAATGTGGCAAAATAATAACAACTGAAGAATCTAGATGAACAGCCTCTGAGCAATCTTTCTACATTTCTTGCAATACTTCTGTAAGTTAGAATCTTTTTATTTTTATTTTTCAAAACTAAAAAAAGTTGTTGCTGCAATCTAATTGAAATCTATGTTCTAACAATTTCCATCTCTTTGGTTCTAATTCTGCTCCTTATATGATCTTTCTGGATAAATTGATTCCCCCCTCCAAGTGTAATAGGATAATGGATACCATTAGAATAATGGTATCATGACTTTCCCAAGTTTTTTTCCACAAGATGCTGTGGATGGGAACTTTACCTCCCTTCTGACTTTCATATCTCCCTGATCCCCAGCCTTCTTGTAGTCAAGGTGGGCGTGCACACACACACACACACACACACACACACACACACACACTCATGCACACACACATACACACACACACACACACACCAGCACCATGTGTGTAAATACTAAGTGTGACGTCCTATTTTGGAAACCCCTATCAGCTCCCACAGGTATAGAACCATTCATGTGAATGGGCAAGGAGTTATCTTCTTCTCTGCATAGAAAACTTCAACCAGGGTGCCTGGGTGGCTCAGTTAGAGTCTTCCTTCAGCTGGGATCATGATCCCAGAGTCCCAGGATCAAGTCCTGAATTTGGCTTCCTGCTCAGTGGGGACTCTGCTTCTCCCTCTGACCCTTTCCCTTCTCATGCTTCTTCACGCTCTCTCTCTCTCAATCTTAAAGAAAAGAAAAGAGAACCTCAACCATGTCTAGGACTTCTCAGTGGGACTGTGACACAGCCTGTCACTGCTGCTCTGACAAAGAAAAACTGCACAGCAAAGCACTGTCCCTTTTGGTGGCACTATGAGACAAATAGAGCCTTTGGAATTCAGTTTGTGGAAAAGAGAACTAAGACATAAAAGCCTGCTGTAAAAGGTTGCTCTGGGGTGCTGTGTTTTTCCTCACCCCTCTTTTCAGAGCCAGGAAAAAAAAATAAATGATGGTAGATTTCACCAGCCCTTTCTGGTGAAATATGAATGTATGAGGGTTTCCTGAAGAACTGTGTTGCACAAAATGAATGGCTCCGTCATCCAATCTAGGGACACAATCGGACCCTAGGAACTGAGATCGCCCTAAACCCTGGTGGGTGCACAAAGACAGAAGACAAACCTAATTCCGAGGATGTGCACTCACATTTAAAGTGCTGACTGTTGGGGTGCCTAGGTGGCTCAGTCATTAAGCATCTGCCTTTGGCTCAGGTCATGATCCGGGGGTCCTGGGATTGAGCCCCGCATTGAACCCCGTATCGGGCTCTCTGCTCAGCATGGAAGCCTGTTTCTCCCTCTCCAACTCCCCCTGCTTGTGTTCTCTTTCTCGATATCTCTATCTCTGTGTCAAATAAATAAATAAAGCCTTGTAAAAAATTAGTAACGTGCTGACTGTTGGTGCTTCCTGGATGGTGTGAGACCTGCCTAGAATAGTCTGGCACGGTCAGCATTGCCAAGACCTTGCTATGGCACTGAAAATCCCAGAAATGTGTATCAAGATACCTCCCAAACTATGTAGGGGGGAGTGTTTTCAGGGCCTGGCATAAGACGGTTGAAATACAGCTAGCCATTTGATCGGCCTTCCATTGCCTTGATTTCTGGGCCTCCAGCTCTTGGCAGGGCTGTGTTACAGTAGAACATTAGCACCATCTAAAGGCTACATACCAAATGTCTTGCTGGTGTGAATGGTCCTCACAATGCTGTTTGCTATCAGGACCTCATTCTTTGCAGGATTCATGCTGTGGAAAATTCTATCTAACCTAGAATAAAGCCCCTGTCGCAGGCTCTGTGGGGAGTGACGATGACATTCCTGGAGAGTGCATGCCATCTGTCATGCTGGCTTGTTGGAAAGAGGGGACCACGTTTATCAGCAGCTGTGTTCGCTGGCTTGCTTATGTGGGTATCTGTCATTCTTTAGCTCAGGGAAATTCACCCTGCCCCTGGGGCCTCAGCTGAACTTGGTGTTGAACAGGAGCACTGGGTGGGTGGGGAGGGTAGGCTTAGGGGGAGTGGATGGAGTCGCCATCCAGCAGCCTTTAGCCTTGGTGGGAGCCACGGGAGCTCTAGTCCCATGTTGCTGTTTGCTAGGTTTGTGACGGAAACTTCTCTGAGCCTCTCATGCATAAAACAAAGCCCTTCAACTACATCGTCTCTAGGGGTCTCTCCTGTTCTACCATCAGTATGGCCCTGGGTTCTGGGAAGGTGATGGAAGATTGGCCTGGTCCCATACGTCTACTTTGTGTCTTTGCAGGGAGCCAAATAAAACGATCCCGGCAAGTTTCTGTTACAGAGTTCTTAAGCCCAGCTGAGTTTCACCCAAATCCTTCGTATTCAAGGCCAAGAAAATTCTGACCTCAAGTTTCCTTGGCACGTTTACAGGGCCCCAGGGGTTAGCCGGAGTCCCTAGATTCCCTAGAAGCTCCCAAGGACCTTTTAGGAATAGGGGCGGGTCTTAAAAAGACTTGAGGGGCAGGAGGTTTTTAGAATAGGTTGATCTTTGATCCTGACTCTCTAATGAGTCATTCAGTGTGAATGTATCAGGCCAGAGGGTCAAACGTAGGTGGGTGTGGGGACAGAGGTGGGGATGGAACAGAAAGAAAAAGAATCTCAGGCTTCATAGGCAGACATCTGTGCTCAGTTCGCCTCACCCCTTGCTGATCGTGAGACTCAGGGCAAATCATTCAACCTCTCTGAGCTTTGATTTTTCCCTGCCTGCAAAATGCAGCTAATGACAAAGTTAGCGAGAGGATTCAATTAGATACAGCACTCATCCCGTCTAGCACAATACTCGAAGCGGAATCAATATTCCATGAGTGACGTCACTGACTTATTATTTGGAAATCACTCTCTGGTTTGAGACAACACCATGCACAGACAGGCTCAGGCTTCTTGCCTATCGGTACAGGGCCCAGGGGTAGATGGTGCCGTCTCTGACCTAACAAATTTGTGCCAGGTTCCTCTGACACATAACTCAGCCACTTGCTTTTGTATTTTAAAATGTCCCTCTCAGCTCAGGGCTTCCTGAATATCTGCCATGGGCTCTGCCTTTCCCCTGCTCGATCCTGCTTCTGCTTCTGGCACAGGTGGCTTTGCAGTCAGGGTATTTGAAGTTTGCTTTTGATGGCCCTGCAACTAAGCAACTTAATTATGAATGAGCACTCCACCTAAAAGCCTGCATTGCTCTCTTGTTTCCTCAAATACCCTTGGCATCTATCCAGGGCCTCAACGCACAAAAGCAAAAGGGTGGCTGACCCATCCACCCACCACTGAATGACCCCCGATCTCTTCCCATCCATCTGCGGCTCGCGGCCTTTGTTCGAAAGGAAGAGAGGCAAAGTGAGCTAGGAGGAAAAGAAAAGGAGACATGTAATGCATTTTGCATGAAATTCACCAGACTTAACAAAATTTTTCATTCTCAAAATGAATGATGCATTATCAGCAATTCACTATGTTCTGAGATATTACTCAAAGCAATACTTTAATGAGCTCGCTCCAATTTTTAATCACTTATATAAAACGTCACCATGCACAACTCTTGCAGAGAAGGCAAAATGGAGAAACTCGATGAGCAAGAATATATAAGGTGTTTTTAGTCGTGCAAATACAACAGAGACAGATTTTTTTAAAAAGCTCCTTTAGACGGATGGTTGCTACACTCGTGGTGAGCACAGTATAACTAACCTACAGACCTGTCAAATCACTGTGCCGTATGCCGGAAACTAACGTAACATTGTGTGTCGACTATACTTCAATTAAAAAAAAAAATCTCCTTTACCTTGAGAATAGGTAAGTGTTAGAGCAGGGGTGTGTGTACATGTTAGGGTGTGTGTGTGTGTGTGTGTGTGTGTGCACGCGCGCACGCAAAGACACATGCGCATATAGCTAGAATATTCATAGTAGGGGAACAGATTTTCATAATCCCATCTAAAAATCTGAGGACTTGAAAGCATAAGTGATTCCCACTGGATCACACAGCTGGTTTAGTGGGAAAGCCAGGAACGCATTCAGGTTTCTTGACTCCTAGGGTACTGCTGGGCAAAGCCACATGGACAATAAAGTCTCGGAAATGTCCGAGCAACTATTCCGTGCTAGCCTCTGAGCTGGATCACTCATAATTTGCAGATTCATCCTCTCTGCTTTTGTTCTTAGACTTGCCCACCGTATCTGCCATTTATCTCAGGGGTTTCAGTCGGTTCATCCATGAAAGCTCAAAAATTATATATAGTTTGAATTGTTAGGCACTGTGAGTGCAAAAGAAACACCTGACTTCAAAGACTTGGTATAACAAAAAGAATGTAAAATGTCTCAGTAATAGGTTTTCCTACTGACTACATGATGAAATAATAATATTCAGGATATATTGAATTAAGTAAAATATGTTGTCAAAATTGATTTTACCTGTATATGTATGTATGTATGTGTCTGTATATATATATATATATATATATATATATCTTTAGGTAGCTACTATGAAATTTATAATGATTTATGTGGCTCACATTATATTTCTGTTAGGCAGCACTGACTTAGGTGATACAGAATTGAAATTTTCTAATTTTATTTTATTTTAAATATCTTATTTATTTATTTGAGAGAGAGAACATGAGTGGAGGGGAATAGGGGCAGAGGAAGAAGCAGACCTCCCACTGAGAAGGGAGCCCGATGTGAGGCTTGATCCCAGGACTGGATCCCAGGGCCCTGGGATCATGACCTGAGCCAAAGGCAGCTGCTTAACTGACTGAGCCACCCAGGCGCCCCTGTAATTTTCCAATTTTAATTTGATATCCTATCCTTTGTTCAAATGCAAGACTTGCTACACAGGTGTCTGGCTCGGGTTGAAAGACTGTTGTTTGGGACAAACAGGAGTTCATGTATGAGATAAATGATTTAGATGTACTAACTGATGCTAATCAATAGTTGTGCTGTTCTGGAAAAATAGAAATGAATATAAGGAATAGATGATTTAGATGTTTGAATTTGTATGATTTATTCTAATCTTCCTTTCCTTGGGGTGGAACAGGTAGAGCCTGACTTACTTGTGTTCCCAAATTTAAATTTAATAAATAATATGTCTTCAGAAGGTTCTTTCTGCAAGCCAGCACTCAGAAAGTACTTCAGACGGGGCTTGTCAACTCAAACCTGTACGAGGAATTGTTAAGGGGGGTGGGAACTAGAGGGGAGAAGGGAGAGAGGGCAGTGTTTCTTTTTTTTTTTTTTCTTCTTAAGATTGTGTTTATTTGACAGAGAGCATGAGAGAGCACAAGTAGGGGGAACAGTAGAGGGAGAAGGTGAGGGAGAGGGAGAAGCAGGCTCTCCCTGAGCAGGGAGCCTGATACAGGGCTCGATCCCAGGATCGTGGGATCACGCACTCAACATCTGAGCCACTCAGGCGCCCCGAGGACAGTGTTTTTAAGAAGAATTGAATAACTGGAGAATAAGAAGACTATAAACTTATTTCAGAATACATAAATTTCCCAGAAAAGGTATTGAGAAACTTGCACATTTCATTGCTTTGGTTGTTTCCAAGCACATAAGAGGGCAAATAAAACGATCTGATATGTATCTTCTGCCAGTAGGATGAAAGCAATCTTAAGGCAGAAAAGCCATGCTAAAAATTAAGCAATAAAATAACAACCGGCTCTGATTTATTTCTACCAATGTAGTACCATAACCTTAAAATATAATAAAACATTTTTATCGTAGAACCATATAACAAGAAAGTTTAAGAATGCATAATTTTTGCTGGGGTAAAATGGAGGTAAGAATAATGTTTAGCTTACACCAAACCTTCGTTGAGAAGTTCCAGCTTTCTCGCACAACGAATGCATAGTGAGAAAGGTCGCCGATCTTTTTGAGTGCTACTAGGTGTCAGGTATAGTTCTAGGTTTCTCCACACCCCACATTAACTCATTTACTCCTCGTAATGGTATCATGAAGTTTAGACATACATACAGAGGTGGAATCCAAGGCACAAAAGGGCCACCTGACTTGCCTGAAATTCACATGGCTCATAATGAGCAGATCAGGAACGTGAACTCGGGCAGTCTGGCCCCAGAGTTCATGCTCTTGCCACGTGCAACAGTAGATGTGCTGAGCACTGTGAATTAGTCAGTGAAAGTGGGCACACAGTCAAACAAAATCTTGGGCTGTTAGTTTCAACGACAACAGCAAAGAAGGTTTTCACGTCATTCATGAGAAGCTGTCGTGTGAGAAGAATCAAGAACATACAGCATTGGCCAATGTCATGAGCACAGGCTGAGAAGTCAGAATACACAGAATCAAAAACCTCTGTGAAATGAGAGCTGAACCACATGCCTTCCTGCTCCTTTTCAGACGGGTGTTGATGTTAGCAGGGTGCTTTCTCATGGCCTCTTCCCACAACAGGTACCTAAAAAGTCATGAATCGCAAACAGAGCTGTGGCATCAAATAAGGGAAAGCAAACGAGATTGTCCCGATGCGAAAAAGGAAATAATTGGATGTCAGGATTATGGAAAAACACACTGCTGGTGTAGACAAAAATAGAAGAGAACGCATTGTGAAGAATTTAGTTATTTAAAACCATAAGCAGGGCGTAGAATGTCAGCTCTTACAAGGAGAGAACTTACCTCTTTCAATTTATTTCCATAGCACATATGCATGTCCAGATAGTTGATATACATTTTGTGATGACGATGGCAATATTAGTTTTGGTGATGATTTGGAAGATAACAAAGAACTCTGGGATACCAAAAAAAAAAAAAAAAACACAAAAAACAGTCCAACTGATTGAAAACCATAGCACTTACTCCAACTATCTGTAAAATAAGAGTAATATTAACCTCAAGGTCTGTTGGGAAGATTAAATGAGATAAAGCAGAGAAAGTGCTAATCACGTCTCTGCTTCATTATCAGCTGTTTTTCAAGGTTGACGATGATGGTGATGATGATGATGATAGCGATGACATGAGTCAAACTGCCCCTAGGGAGCCCTGTCCAACTCTCAACAATTTTAAAATAGAACATTTGAGTTACCATGTACGTCTAACACTGGGACAGTGAAGGTATTCAAAAGATTACAGCCAAATGTGATCAGATTTTAAAGTCGCAAGCACAGCTCTGGCCTCATGTAATTTAATTTGGAACGTGTTTATTTTCTCCAGATGTTTATATTAGAATAGTATATTCTCTGAAGCTGTACTGGGTCAAGGTCCTGGGCACTCTGTGTACATCCTGGAATCATAAATTCCTAACAAGAACTGACATGTTCTGACACGAAGTGGCTTGGAGCTCCTTTCCTTCTGTCCACACGCTTTAGAAAAAAAGAAAAAAGAAAAAGAGGGTGTTTGCAAATGGCAAAGACAGCACAGACTTTAAGGTCAAAAGTCAACTTCCGGTCTCTTATCTGGGAGATTTCTGTAATAATTAACTTACTCCATAAGGATATTCTGAGAACCAAATGGCAGACTCTCTGTGCAAATTGCCGTATAATACTAATGTTATAGCTCCAGTCACATTTCTCCTTACTTTTAAAATGGCCATGGGTGCCCTGGTGGCTCAGTTGGTTGAGCATCTACCTTCGGTTTAAGTCATGATCCCAGGATCCTGGGATTGAGCCCCATGTTGGGTTCCCTGCTCAGTGGGAAGTCTGTTTCTCCCTCTGGCCCTCCCCCTGCTTGTGCTCTCTGTCTGTCTCTCTCTCAAATAAATAAATAAAATATTTAAAATAAATAAACAAAATAAAATGGCGACCTTAAAGCCAAGCACACAAGATCATCCGCTTGGTGGATTATCACTTACTATAGTTACTTCTCTCTGGCCTGGGTGCATATTAAAAGCAAGGCTATGGCTTTTTTTTTTTTTTAACCTCAGTTCCTGCAGCATTCAGCATTCTAGCTGATGCATAGCGGGTGCTGGCGTATGTGTTTAAATGATGCTTTCAGAGGAAGCACGAAAATTGATTTCAAACCTATGGATAATGGGCCAGGCGTGTCATGAGACTAGATAGCTTAAATGCACTTGTCTCCTTTTATAGGCCACTGAAAGATGTAAAAATTACTGCTGTGGGCTTGGTACCCAAGAGTTTGAAGTGCAGGTACTGATTAGGGATCAGTAGCCGTGGAAACAAGGGGTGGGGAAGCAAGCCTGGGCACAAAGACATGTAGAGCCAGCGTCCCTCTATCAACCCAGTGGCTCGTCCTGGAGCCAGGATGGCCTGCTAGTGCTATCTTCCATCAGGCCAGGATAACCAGGCTCTTAGATACCCCCCCACCCACATCAGTTCCTGGATCTAAGCCACACCTGGAAGAACATGCCCTTGGACAAGGTCACTCTGTAGCTGAGGCGGTTCCTGAAGGGATTGACAACTGGGCCAACACATCCCTCCTTGTTGCATGTCCATATTCACTGCAGTCACCAAATTTAAAGGTACTGTCTACCACGTGAGAAGACAGTATTAATATTTGAAGACACAAAATGACTTTACTCCACGAGAAACTGGAAATTCCATTCATAATTGAATTAAAGAAAAGGCCAATCCCCTTACAGATTTATGGTAGAACATACAAAAACGCTTTGTTAACATAGTGAAGACTTAAAAGAAGACATTGATTTCTTGGCATATGATGTCATTCTCTTAAGAAAAACCGTCCTTTGGCAAGTAGCTGCTTGGTTATCTGTTTGTGCACCAAAACGGGCATTTCTAAGCCAACTCTCCTCCCAGTGTGTAATGATATGGCCACGTGCAGAACCTCTCTTCCCAGATCCAAGCCTCTCCAATGTTCTAGTTCCTGGAAGGAGTGACCATGTCTATCCACCACGATGTGGCCACGCCCTGGGGCCACGAAGTGGGGGGCAGCATCAGCAGGATATGGTTTGCCTTTCTGATGGAAGCCTTCCCACCTGCCTGACCTCCATGCGTTTGGTATTCCAAATTGGGCAGTTGTCTTGCTCAAGTGTGTATGTTTCAGCAGGACCTGAAGAAGTGACCAAAAGCACATCTGGACCTTAATTCCTCTGATGTCACAAGGAAGAAATGAATGTCCTCAAAGAGTCCCCCAGTCATAATGTGTACACAGCCCGCTCTACCTAATACAAAATAATATGTTAGATAGATTAGCAAGCACTCGAGGTTAGAAGAAAATCAACCATTATTTCCTTGGGACCAAGGAGGGCTGATTGGTCCTTCATTCTATGCTTTTGGGAAAGTTTAGAAGCTTACGTGAATAAGACTTAAGACACTGGTCTGGGAATCTCAAGTCCATAATCCCCTCTATCTTCTGGTGCAGTGTTAACTATTATTAAATGCTTATAAATGATGAGGGTTAAATCAGTTTACAAGAGACTGCCCTCAGTTTACAAGAGATTCCCTGTATGAGTGTAGATTATCATACAGATTTTAAAGATGTAAGCTACTAAGAGAACATATTTTGATCTTCCTTTACTCATGCATAGCAAACGGGGAAGATGGGTGAGCATTCCTTAGGCATTCTGGGAGTAGTGTTTTTAACTGATCAATGTTTTCATTTGGTTCTCTCTCAATCCTTAAGGGTAGACATTAAAATAAGGCTAAATATGTTTAATTTCTAAAAGACATAATACAAATTCCATAGTAACTCAATATCCAATAATGTCTAAATTCTCTTGGTTCCCAGGGCTATTTTGAGGTCTTTAGGGAAAATGTAATTCTTTTTCCTCTTTCTCAGTCTCGATATGCCCCATTAAACTTTATTCTGTCTCTCTCACTCTTTTCCAGTCCATTCACCATATTCAGCATCCAAGATCCTGAAAAGACTGAGAATCTGTTCACAGGTGGGGGAAGGGAAGTGCCCATGGCTGTGAAGCAGGAAGCCCGGGTTCTGGTTCTAAATCCAAGACTAGGTGTGTGCGTTTGGGGAAATTCCTGGATTTCTGCCGGTCTCCAATTGCTCATCTGTTTAGGGAGAGAAGAGAATAGATGCCTCCTATTGCCACTGTTCTATGATTTTCTAGTCTTCCAAGCATATTCTGTTCATGTCTATGGGGAAAGCCTTGACAATAGGCTATGCAATAGGATTCAATGGGAGTATTTTCTATGGCTTCCAGGGAATTTGGAAAATATGAGTCACATTAAGTACCCCCTCCAGTCCCAAATGGGTAGTAAGGAAATAAAGACCGGAGTTTGGGGTATATGACTCTCAAAGCAAATTGAGTTTTCAAAGCCAGGAAGGGCTATTTTAAGGCTAGAAGTATTATTTTCACTCTTTGATTAGTGACATGAAAGAATAGCTATAAATGTGACCAGCAGTTACTACTTTCATTATCGGTTAAGGATAACCATTTAACTTTAGGTATTAAATTTAATTCTTTTTTTATGACAAAATTTCTCTTGATGTGATGATCCAAATTGCCATTTCACATTTGCCTTCAAAATGGGGAGACCTCTAATTAGTGAACCAGCTGGATCCATCACCATGAAGGTTAAGATCAAGGTCAAGATTTAATAGCATTAGTTTTATTCTGTCCCAAAGTCACAAATACAAATTTAACCCTGCTGGCTTTCTAAAGAAACGTGTGAAAGCTATATCCTAGAGAGTGTACAAAACCATCATCTCTACAGGAAAAGTAATTCGCAGGTTGACTATATGAGCAGTGGGGTGCACTGTCATCTCCGGTGAACCAAGACAGCATGGTGTCAAAGTTGCCATAGAAACTGAGTCGCCAACCCAGGGTAGCATTGTGGTGCCTAATGTGGGCATAGCATTATGCCAGCTCCATGATTATCCTCATAGTGCCCAGGGATATTGTTGGACCTGGAACACTAGACTGTCAATGAATGGCACAGAAACCATCGTTGGTGAATTCTTTTTCCTCCTGGTCTTTCATTATTGGATACTTACTCTTTTCTGAGAAAAGTGAAGAGGTTAAAAAAGAGATGACCTCTATTTCATCCCATAGTGCCTAAGGAAGCCAGAATACAACAGATCTTACACTCATTTGATAAGCACTTTCTGGAGCTAAAAATCAAATTTCCTGAGCCCCCATCACCCTTGTCTATTGATTTCAAAAAATGTCCTCCCCATGCATTCTAGAAAAACCCCATCTCCCTCTTTTTCTGGACACCTCCCCCAACATGCTCTATAGGGGATGCATTATAGTAGAATATTTAGTAGGAAAATGCAATGCTCACACAGCCACAATTTTGAAGATACTGTCTTTTTATTTCACAACATGGGAATAACTCAAATTTTGAGTCTCAAAGACCAAAATAGAGTCGAGCCAAATGTTCAGAAGATGAGCCAGGCCACCATTTTGGCAGCAAGCTTCACATGGACAAGTGGATGGTAGACAATGATGCCTGCAACATGGCTAAAGCTATAGCACACCCACAAATAGATTCATACTTGGTTGTCTAATTTGCATGCATGAGTATAGTGCGTTCTCCATGCCACTAGCACATATATGCCTTTTTCAAAGTCAGTGCAGGATCCGTATCTGTGCAGGTCTTTAAAAGTCCCTTACAAAATTTTACCATAATTTAACTGCAAGAGCCTTCAGGTGGCAACTTCTGTATGCCACTTTTACTTCTTGAAAGTCATTGCTGAATAATAATGACCGCTATCAGGAGTTCCAACATCACATAAGAGAATCCATTTGTTAGTTAGTTTAATATCAGTTAGCTGGCTGTGAGTGAGCCTGGCTACACGTCTCCAACCTGCTTGGTGCCTGGATTTTGCCATCGGTCACCTTTAGCAGCGATGGCAACCTTAGATCAATGGACAGGATCAAAACTAAACCGAACCAACCCAGATGGTATCGCAGAAAGAGTTGGACTCTCCTGCTTTCCAGAATGAATGCTTCCCTAAGATACACCAAACTGTGACAGCTTGACCCACTCGGGCATGGGGATGGGGGCAGGGGAGAGGGGGCGCCACTTTCCCACTAAGGCAGGAATTGTTGGAAACCCAAACAACTTTCAGCGCCAAGGGGGCAAATGCCTGAATCTGAAAAGGAACCAAAAGAAATTGTACCAGGGAAAGGAGACAGGGATGGAAGACCAGTTCCCAGAGCATCTCTCTCTGTCAACAAGCACTGAAAGTCTTTATTACTAGAATATGTGGAATCCTGTGGGAATCGCTGTATCTTTTTTTTTTTCTTTCTTTCCCTTAACTCTTTTCTTGCCAGTCCTTCCCTGGCCTGTTGAACTGGCTCGGTGAGGGAGAAGTGGTCCCATCCAGAAGCCACTCAGTAGGAGGTCTCAAGAGCTGCACTCCTCACAGTGACAGGAGAGGATGTACCGGTAGGTGGCCGTGAGCCGCATGCCTCCCGAACAGCGCAGGCGCAGTGCCTTCAACTTGGAGGTCTGAGGCCGGCAGCAGTGACAGGAGGAGCGGAAAGGCTGCTTGAGGACAGTGCTGAAGGACACCAAGGGCTCAGAGCGTGACGCCTGGCTGCAGTGCCCCTCGCATCTGGCCAGAAGCACCATCTGGGGAGAGAAGAGACAGGGTTACCCTGTGGGGAGACCAAAACCTCAGTCAGGTCCCACGGCACCCTAACACTCTTTGCTGACTTCCGGTGGTTTAGACCAGTGGTTCTCAACCCTGGTTGCACCTTAGAATCACCGGGCAAACTTAGTTTTAAAGCGTCGATACCCAGGGGGTGCCTGGGTGGCTCAGTGGATTGAGCCACACTCTTGGTTTTGGCTCAGGTCATGTTCACAGGGTTGCAGGAATAATCCTTGCCTCAGGGTCTATGCTCAGTGGGGAGGCTGCTTGAGATTCTCTCTTCTTCTCCCTCTGCCCCACCCCCTGCTCATTGTCTCTCTCTCTCTCTCTCTCTCTCTCACTCTCCCTTTCTCTCAAATATATAAATTAAAAAAATAATAAAGCTTGGGCTGAAGTAAGAGAGGCTGTGGTTTCTTTATAGTGGCTTTTAATGTGGCTATAGTGAACAGACTTCTTTAAGAATCGGATGCAAATTACCAAGGTTATCCCCAGAACAATGGACATAGGCAAACACTCAGTGTTTGCCTCCAGCTTTAGGGGGTTGGAGCAGAGGCTCATTTCTGTCTCCTATACATACATCTGGGTTTCCTGGGAGTGGCAGTTATGGGGAGGGGGGGCAGCTTGGTTATGAATTAAAAGAAGGCCATCAAAAAACATGAAATCTTGGGGCACCTGGGTGGCTCAGTCATTAAGTGTCTGCCTTCGGCTCAGGTTATGATCCCAGAGTCCTGAGATGAAACCCCATATTGGGCTCCCTGCTCAGTGGGGAGCCTGTTTCTCCCTCCCCCACTTCTCCTGCTTGTGTTTCCTCTCTCATTCTCTCTCTCTCTCTCTCTCTCTCAATCAAATAAATAAATAAATAAATCTTTAAAAAAGAAAATATTTTTTTAAAAATGAAATCTTGCCATTTGCAATGATGTGGATGGAACTAGAGGGTATTACTCTAAGTGAAAGAAGACAATCAAAGAAAGACAATTATCATACAATCTCACTGGTACCAGGAATTTGAGAAACAAGACAGAGGATCATAGGGGAAGGGAGGGGAAAATGAAACAAGATGAAACCAGACAGGGAGACAAACCATAAGAGACTCTTAATCTCAGGAGACTGAGGGTTGCTGGAGGGGAGGGGTGGGAGGGATGGGGTGGCTGGGTGATGGACCCTAGGGAGGGTATGTGCTATGGTGAGCGGTATGAATTGTGTAAGACTGATGAATCCCAGACCTACACCCATGAAACAAATAACACATGATATGTTAATTAAAATAATAAGAATTAAAAGAATTAAAAGAAGGAAGTGGTCTACTCATCTTTCTTAAAGGAAGACAAGATGACTTCTGGTCATTATAGGTTATTAACGTCATTATCAAAGATGATGTTGGGATGAATCCAAAGATAGGATATGAGATACCAGGAGGAACCATCAAGGTTTGGTGAAGTTGGAGTAAGACCTACTGATTTATGTTCTCTGAAAGATCACAGAGGTAGAGAGAAAATGTCAACTAGGAACTGTTTTGAATTTGTCAAGTCTTCAGTGCTATCCTGCCCACTCTTTTTGTGGACAGGCAAAACAGACATGATCTGAAATAGATCTCTCTTTTTGAGAGATTATGCCATAGATCAGTAGTACGTGGGCCAGTCCTCTGCGCCCACTCCATCCGTCTAATGAGAAGGAGCCCGAGGTCTTCCCCAGCCCCTTCTCGCTATACCTGCCGGTTTGTGAGAAAAGCTCCCTCACAGCTCACTTCAAAGTACTGTTAAATGTGCCATCTCTAATGTGGGTCATCTCTTCCTCAGATTAAGCAATATTCAGAGGTCACCTCTCCAAATGAAATCTTTAGAGATCCAGCTTCAGTCCGGATGAATATAGTGAACCTGTGTCAACACACTTAATTCCAAGAGGCACAGACATGGTGGTGTATCTTACCAGAATGACACACACGCAAGTGACCCGGATGTAGACCTGGAATGACCTGGCAGTTGGCACAGCCCTTAAAGTGACTGAATCAGCGATGCTGGGCCATTTGTAGAAGGAGTGACCTGATCGTGATTTCACTAAGCGTTTTCAGGGTCTCAATCTCCACCTTCAGCTCATTCACTGAAGACTCTGGGGCCACCTCCAATGGATTCCTCTATCTCAGGAACTGGACTTTGGGGCAAAGAGAATGCACAGACATGTACATACAATAAACACATTCAGGGCACCTGGGTGGCTCAGTTGGTTAAGCCTCTGCCTTCAGCTCAGGTCATGATCTCAGGATCCTGGGATCAAGTCCAGCATTGGGCTCTCTGCTCGGCCTGGAGCCTGCTTCCTCCTCTCTGCCTGCCTCTCTGCCTACTTGTGATCTCTCTCTGTCAAATAAATAAATAAATTCTAAAAAAAAAAAACCCACACAAACAAACCACATTCAGTGGCTGCCTGATGCCTTTGGACTAAAGTCCAAAATCCTGAATTGGTATTAAGATCCTCCATGACTTGGATTTCACACCTTTCCAGTCTTACTTATAATTGTTCTCATTTTTGTCACCCACTCCCTTGCAACTGTTCTAGTTCTCATTACTCCCTATTCTAATCAAGCTCAATCACTTAGAAGTTATGGAACTTCCCTGAATTTCCCTGCCTCTTACCTTTGCTCATGTCTTTCCCCCTCTCAGGAATGCCCTTTCCTCCTAGCTCTGCTTAATTCCAACTATCCTCCATTGTCAAGTTCTTCTCCTCTAAGAAGAGACTATGAGACAACTGTAGGACCTGTGGCATTCTCAACACACATGCAAATCTCCTCTCTGGGAGATTTCCAGGCTACAGATCCCGTCTCAAACCTGGAAGTGACATAAAAATCTAGCTCTGATTTGTAAATGTGTGTTGGAGGGTTACAGCGGGGAGTTTGGGAGGGAAGATCTAGAAATGAGTGCCGTTAAGGAATGGAAGGGATAAATATCTGCTTTCCAGACTCACTCTTGATATTCCATCCTTTAGCCCCTGTTTTACTCCCTCACCTGTTTTACAGATTTAATGAACATCTTCTCACCTCTTCCAGACCAAAGCTTCTCAAACTCTAACATGCATGTAAATCTGTTGGGGAACTTGTTAAAATACAGATCATGTGTGGGTAGTTCTGGGTGATGCCAGAGCTGCATTTGTCACAAGACTCTGGTTGATGTCAGTACCGCTAACGCCCGCACATTGATTAGTAAGGCCTGTTCTGTTCAAGTCTGAGAGGCTCTACTCTAGGTTGATCACTAGGTAGGGATCATTTAGCAAATAATAATGGCAGCTGATATTTATTGAGTGCTTGCAACATTTAATCTCATTTAATCCTCATAACAATCTGATGCTAAAGGTCCTCTTTTAATCTGTACTATTATTACAGAAGAGGAAGCTGAGGTTTTAGAGAGTTGAACTAACCTGCTTAAACTCAAGTATCTGGTACAAGGCAAGGCTGGAATCAAACCCAGTTCTGCCTAAAGTCAAGCCCCGGGCCTGAATCCTTAGTATATCCTGCTTCCTGGTATGAAAATGATTTCCTGAAGCATGAGCCAACTCACACCCTTCTCCAATCTACTTTGACTTACCTCTGGGAACCCTAAACATACCATAACCATAGAAATCTGACCTTTTCCTTATGAACTCCTTGGAATACATACATCATCACTACCCCGAAGCTTCTGCAGAGCTAAGTCTTGAAAGAGCCCTCCTGAATGATAACTCCTCCACTGTCAAGACCTACCCCAGGTGCCTCCCCCAGTGATCTGGACACTCCCAGAAACTCCTTGGATGGTACCACACAGTGTCTAACTCCTTAACCAAGTAATCAAACATCAGTTCACCTGCCAAAACCCAGTCTGTGGTCAACGTACGTTCCTCACGCTTGGGTGACCTGGTGGGGCCTTACTAACATGGGAAGGCTTCTCTGCATTTGGCCTTGTACTTAACTGCTCATAATGGACTTCTCACAGCTCAGGTGGGTGGCAGATACCTGTTATCTGCTTTGGGTCCAGTTTAATTTTGCTCTCTTAGGTTTCCCCAAGCAAGTGGCCCGATGCCAAGAAGTTAGGCAACTTCTCCAGAAATCCCTTGGTATTCCCCCAACCTTAGAGTCACTGGCCTCCAGTGGGATATGAAAGTCAGTTCCTTCTAGTACAGAGCCGCAGGATTCAGAAAGATTGCTCAGGATGGGCTCCTTCATGTTCTAATTTTTTTCCATGTGCAGAAGCTAAGAAAAATGAGAGGACCTTGGGTGATCATAAAAGAATGGTAATGATGTTGATATAGAACACGTATTGGGACATTTACTAGGCTCCAGGCTCTGTGCCAAGCCCTTCGTATGCAACCTGATTCTTAACAGCTATGTCAAAAGGTAAACTTTCCCCATTTCACAGATGAAGACATGAAAAGGCAGAGGATGAGTCACCAGCCTGAGGTCCCTTCACCATCCAAAGGCGGGCCAAGATTCTGACCCGAGACAGCTTGATTCCTGAGCCCTCAGTCTTAACCATGACTGTCAGCCTCGATCCTCCTAAGTTGCCCAAGCTGGTCATGAGCAAGTTCAGGCTACTGTGAAGGTTAGAGCCAGCTGTGAGTCCTGGATGTTGACCAAAGATTAAACCTGGTGACTGCAGGCCGCTGCTCCCCCTGGTGACCTACCATACTTCTTAGGCAGTTATGTCTTCTGCTGCAATACACAGCTATCTTCTGAGTGAGAGAAAACCCAAACACAGATGGTTTTCATCACTCCTTGCTGAAAGATTCTTACCACTGCCAAAGCCACTTTCTTCCTCCGTCATGGGGGACTCCTACAAATTCCTGGCACAGGCCATGAATGACTAGCTGTCTCCGTGGGTATCAGAATAAAGACCCGGAAGAAAGACTTGTGCACAGAACATCCTATCCTAGAATGGGAGTTTGGCCATTTTACTTCATTTAAAAGAGCAACGGTCTTTTGCCTTTTTCTCGGCAGTGAACACTATGTACCCCTTATCCCTCTGGCAGCACCCATTCCTTCCTTCCCCAGCACTCTCAATAAATGACCATTTAGCCCATCTCCAGGGCACCTGGGTCAACCCCCAAAAGGTCTGTGCCAGGCTCAGGGCATCAGCAAAATCGCACCAGAGGAATGAAGCAGCAAGGGGACAGATGGACTCTGGTCCGTCCGTCTGGTCACAACTCAAACCGACACGAAGCTTTTGTACATAGAACATTTCCGCTCCCTCTCTCTCCCATTTACTTACAGTCATTATGAGAGCAAAGACTTGGCCTTTTCCCCCCTATTTTTGCCAGCCACAGGGCCTGCACGTAGTAGGCATTCCATATAAATTCGTTCCTTAAAGGAAAAAAGTGATCTCTCCCCAGTAGTTCATTGTGTTAGAGGTTCAATGTTCCTGACTCTTCTACCATACTATGAGCTTTGTCAGCAGCCCTAGGAGAGGCTCGGGCATCTTAGCACCTGCCACTTCAAATCCTCTGGGAAGTTCTCCAGGCTTTATCCCGTAAACTGTCCTCCGCCTTGGCCCTTTGGAGTTCAGATGACCCCAAACCCTGGTTCCATGTCCCTGCGGGACCACCATCTCCCTCCCCCGTTCCTCGCCCAACTCAGACTTCACAGGCCTGCCTTATTAGCTCCCTTTTCCAGCCCCTATCCCTGAAACTCCTCCCTGGCTTTCATCCAGAACTTGTCTCCTCCCCCTCTTCCTGCTTCCTCCACTCACCTGGGAAGGGAGGTCAAGGCAGCAAGCTCTGTTTCTCTTCTACTGTTCTCTGCCTGCTCTTAACACCCAGCAGGATGGCTTACTTTTACTTTGCCCTTCAGCACACGCCCCCCACGGCTGCCAGATCTCTGTTTAACAAGAACCGTGATGAGGTTCATTTTCCTAATCCTTTCAGGATCTACGGGATCCCAACCGTCATTGAGGTCTCCGTGGTGACTGAAATAGAAAGTGAGTCTGAGCACCTGTCCTGTTTACAGCTTCATCATCAAGATGATAATGTCACTCATTAATGTGTATTATATGACAGACGCCATGCTGAACACCTTACAGATATCATCACCAATACCCATAACCCCACCTTTAGATACACAGCATTCACCCCATTTTACAGAGGAATAAATGGAGGCACCGAAGACTGGTTTCACTTCTCCCGAAGTCACCCTTTGGGCACATCATTTAGCTGCAGTGTGAAACCAGGTCTCTCTCACTTCAAAGTCTGAGATGCCTCAGTTGCCTTAAAGGTTCTCCAGACAGCTTGTTTTCACGAACCACTGGACTTTTGCCTGTTTGCTATACAACCTTTACTCACTCAGAACTTCAGGGAAGATTGTCAATTAACCTGCCACTCTGGGGATCTCTTGTACCCAGTCCTGGGAAGTGTCACTGCTGAAAACCATCGGGTGTAGCCTAATCTCCAGTCACATGACCTCCTTGGTGGACCGCTGTGGCCAATCGTTTCCGCCTGACTCCATCTCATCCCTCTCCCGAATTGCTAAGCGATGGGTGACAGGCCCCTGGAACTCAAGGCTAGGGAGAGCAGACAGTCTCATGGGAGGCTCCCACAGAACAGTCACAAAAATTCCTATTTTCTAGAAACATTGTTGAGTAAAAATCATTATTTCCAGTGGATCCGAAGTTGAGGCTGGGCTTCCTAATAGTGGCTTCTGCACTCTACTGCATTCTACTGGCATTTCTCCAAAATGAAGATCCAAGTAGTTGAAAGAGAAATGACTTGAGGCAAAGGTTGCCACTCCTGGACTAAATGAGAAATCATACTGAATACTGTTTTAGCATTCAGTTTTCCCCACCGGTAAAATGGGGCTGCTAATGCCTTCCAAGACAGGTTTGTCGGCAATGATTAGATCCTATATTATGAGATGCCTGACACATATTAGGCGTTCCCTCCCCTGAGCCTGGGTCACACTCTCCCGGACACCTGTCTTCCCAAGGCCAGACACTGGGTAAATGTAAGTCGGGAAGCGTTAACCACAGACAGACAAATGTTAGGCATGTGTCTAGCAAACAACGACCTTTGAACATCATGTGGAGGGAAACTTTTTGCAGAGGAAAGATCGACCCTGGTCTCCTCATTGTAAAATCCCTTGTTGGCTGTCTCCTAGGCACGGACTAAATGTTTTATCTCAAGTCTGTAAAGAACAATTTCGTTAATGAGACCCATTAGAAAGAAGACCAGCCCGAGTCTGTGAGAGTCAAGAATTATAGATTATTTAAAAATGAAAAACAGTTTTTGTTCTTGGATACATAGAGAAAATCGAATCCAGAAAAGGTCTGGGTAGTTGAAATTCTGCCAGGCATCTTAAGGCCAAGAAAGAAAGGTTTATAATTATAAGCACCATTTACATAAAACTATTGCTATATTTGAGATCACTTGGGCTGTTTAAAAACAGATTGTTCCCATGAAATTATAAACGTTTCTGCTACTATCACAATTTTGTGCCATTTACCATGGCATTCTGGAAGGAACATACATGAGCAAAGGTAGACTAAAGTCTAGGAGTCGCACTCAAGCACCCTGAGTTTGCTGGGCTCGAGTTAACGACGTCTCTTCTCTGACCTGCCCTTAACTGGTGCGATCACTGCTAAGATGTTCTTCCAACATTTCACCAAATCTCTCTGGATTGTGTTTAGTTTTTAGAGATGTTCCCATTTCCTTATTCCTTCCTATCATCACCCTGACATTTTCCCTAAAATAATTTTAATAACCCCCGCTTTTGTTAAAGAATCATGATTACGGAGAACAGCTCAACAGAGGGAGAAATCATGCACAGAGTAAAAACCACCAAATACTAGTGCTATCTGTAGGGGGAGGGGAGGAGAAGCTAATAATTGCTCAAGCCCACAATATCTGAGCAATCACAGTTGTAAAAACATGTCCCGTCTTTTTCCCCCCTTCCCTTTGCTTTAGTGTTTTGTTTTGTTTTTTTGTATTTTTTTTGTTTTGCCTAAGAAGGGATTGCAGTCTTACAAAAATTTAAGTTTATCTCTTTACTCCTTTTTTTAGTTCCGCAAGTACAAATAAGAGCCAGAAACTTTTAAAATGGAAAGTCCCTATTTTTTCCCACAGTCCTAGATCTTATTAATATAATGGTTAAAATGATTTAACTCAAATTCGGATTCCCCCAAACTAAAAACAAGCCATTATCACTGAGTTGTAATCAAAGAAGTGATGGAAATTTTCAAGGCAGACAGAAGTCATCATGTTTGTAAATGGAGGGTAGAGACATTAACTTATATGGTCTTAATTCTAGTGGCTGATATTACAAAAACTTCTTAATTATACCGGTAATTTAAAAAATACTTGCCGTCTGAGAATGCTTAAGTGGCTTTGGTCTCAGGACTAGAGTGAAAAATTTCTGAGGTTAGGCTAAACACATTCTTATTTACCAAATGTGCGCAAATTTCATTCATGTGACTGTTTGGGGGCAGTGACAGTCGTGAGATTCTCATTCTGAGTCTATCCTTCCGCTACTGTGGGCCTTCCTTCTGGGTGGTCCAGGTGGCCGGCCACTCTCGGCCTTTGAAGCATGGTATTCCTTCTCATGCCTTGTCCCAACGCTGAGACATCCCTCGCATAGGTTGCCTGCCCAAAAAACATACAACCTACTCCAAACAAGAGCGATTTGGATAATCCCTGTAAAAATGGGAAATGATCCACTTGCCATGTATCTTTTGAAATCATTTTAATGTAAGCATGGCAGGTGGAGAAAGGCTTGGACCACAAGGTCAGAGAGCAGCTATTCCATCAGGATTCTCTTTGAAGAGCGCCCCCCTCACCCCAACAAGTACATTTTACTGCTCAGTCGTATTTCTGGCATCTGCTTCCTCTTTACTGCTGGTGGAGGTAGCAGGAGTCACAAGAGCCTGTAGACACCACTTTTCTATCTCGATAAAGAACACTACTGCTGCTAAATTTCACAGCCAAGGAAGAAACACACCTGTCTCATCTTGTGTAGAGCAACAATTGCATGATGAGAACCTTCCAGCCTTTCCTATTGACTTTGAGTAGCCTGAAAAGAGAGAAGCTGTCTGGGATTATGTACGTGGTCAGTCAGGCTGCTTTACTGACAAAGGTTCAAAGCCTGCTGGGAGACCCTGAGAGCAAGATTCTCCCTCAAGCCCCACGGGGCCAGCCAGAGAGCTCAGGTCTGGACGACGGTCATAGCTCTCCATCCCTTGACAAAGGAACGTGGGCTTCTCTCCTGTCTCTGCGAAGTAGCGCTAATGTTCGCAGACATCAGGATCTTACCTTTGAGCTACACTTGTACAATGGGTGACTGATAGAATCGACATAGTGATGCCTCATGCAGCGTAGAGGGTCCGAGTCCATCATGAAGGAGCTGTCTGTTTTGCTGTCCGTATCTCCCATTAGTGCCAGCAGGGAGAGCATAGAAAAGGATGCAGCTAGTACATGATTTCTCATTGTTGTAAGGAAAAACTTCGGAGAAGGGACAGCAGAGGGAGGCAGAGGACTAGGAATGGGAAATGCCTTCGCCTCCTAGGATCCAGTCCTTTTCGAGCAAAGGGCAGGATCTGGCTGAAGCTTTCTGGTTGTCATTGTCCTTTGTAGGCCCCCCGAGTCTTGTCTTACTCTTTCCACTTGCAATCCATCATCGCGAGATCTGCTGCACAGCTGGAATGAAAACAGAAATTATTTTCCCCGGGGAACATTTACCCAGAAAAACGAATGGAACCCAGGGGGTATGGAGTAGAATTTTTCCATGTCATTTTGAATGACAGCGGTTGGTTTCTCGAGCGCCTTAGCATAGGCCATCGCCCATTCTAACCCGCTCCCTCCCCCAGAGCTTATTTGTAACCATTCGGAGGTGGACACCGTGGTTTAGTGGAAGCACATGTTGACTTTAATTGCCAGAGTCCATGTTTCGAGGAGCAAGAAGAGTTGGAACTCATGGTAAAGATTAGACATGTGGTTCTGCACAACTGAATTGGGTGGTCTCGTCTTTATCCCTGGCAGTGGGGGAGGATCTATTCAGTTTCTCAATGATCTCTGTTGTCAACATCAGCTCACAGGGCCAGAAAACAGACAGGTCAGCACTAATGAACACACGCCACATCCCACGGGAAAGAAGTATATTTTCCATTTCCAAGTCCATTACCCACCCACCCACCTAGTTTTCCACTAGGGCTCATCCTGCTCGAGGCTCATCCTGTTTTTGGTGTAAGCCCCGCGCCCCCCAGCATCAGTGGCAAATGGCATCTGAAATACACATTATGCTAACTGGCCTCCAGTGTGTTTAAAGCAACACGTACGTATTCGCCAAAGAGTCACTCACACATTCCGGCAGAGCCTTGTAGCCTGAGCATGCTGCCTAATCTGAAAAAGGAAGTGGTGGTTAGAGCAAAGACTTACCAGTAAAATGGGATCAGGGCCTATCGGTTTCCTGGAAATCTGCTTTGTTCTTTTAACCATATGCATCTTGGACAAAGCAGAGAGCGCTGCGTATCACCTCACCAACCCTCTTAAGCCTGGCCAACGTGGGTGCTTTTTATCACACCAGAAGACAGAGTGTCACAAATATTTTCAAACATTTAGGACAACTGGGGAGACCTGTCATTGCATCCCAAACAAAAGGAAGATAATAATTAAAGCTTCAGAAAAAGCTTTTGAAAGTATTTCAGGTAAGAGTTTGTTTGTTCTGTTCATTGTACAACATTTTTTTTTAACTTCCTACTCATGGACGGTCCAAATAAACAGGGCAAAGTATTAATAAGATCAAGATTAGAAGTTCAAGTCCAGGGGTGCCTGGGTGGCTCAGTCAATTAAGCGTCTAACTTCAGCTAAGGTCCTGATCTCAGGGTCCTGGGATAGAGCTCCGAGTCTGGCTCCCTGCTCGGCTGGGAGCCTGGTTCTCCCTCTCCCTCTGCAGATCCCCCTGCTTGTGCTCCTGCACACACACTCTCTCAAACAAATAAATTCTTTTAAAAAATTAAAAATAGGGGTGACTGAGTGGCTCAGTTGGTTAAGCATCTGCCTTCCACTCAGGTCATGATCCCAGGGTCCCAGGTTGAAGCCCTGAGTCGGGCTCCCTGCTCGGCGGGTAGTCGGCTTCTCCCTCTCCCTCTGCATACCCTGCCCCTCTCAAATAAATAAAATCTTCAGAAGAAGAAGGAGGAGGAGGAGAAGTTCAAGTCCATATAAGTCAATTCGTTTGGTTCCAATAGAATGGCCCCAGACCCACTTAACCTTAGTTAGCTTTCTTGCGAGTGTGGGGCAGGGGATCCTAGACTGAAAATGGAGTGTGGCAAAGGGCTGTTTCAGACAAGAGCATCCCTGGCAATGGCAAAATCTCAGCGCATATGTGTCAGAGAAATCCTATAAATTGCAGGACCAGCAGGGACCAGTAAAGAGGAAACCCACTTGGGCTTTAAGCCCTGCCCTTGAGTAACTGGGAGACCTTGCACACGGCATTTAAACAAGTGTGGCCCCAGTTTCCTCATCTGTAGAAGAAGAGAATTGGAAAAGATGGAGTCTGTAGTGCCCTCTTGCCCTAAAATGACACCGCCTGGTACTTAGGGATCCAGTCACCACCATCTCCATAGGCAGAAGATAATCCTGAAGTTAAGATAAGAACGTATTTTCATACAACTCTGCGCCACTTTCCCTCGTGAACATGCTAATTGCAACATCTCATTGAAATTGATCAAACCTGAGCTAAAGCTCCAAATTGGCAAGAGATGCCAAAGAGTATTTTTTGTTTTCTCTTCAGCTGCACATCACACTGAAACTCACCAAGATTTCAACTCAAAGAGCCAGAGCTTTCTTGGATTCAATGTTCAGAGGCTGCCGTATTACTGACCATTTCCTGAGTTTCAATATGTCTATGTTATCCCAAGTGGTTATCTGACTCTTTGAAGCCTTAATTAGTCTCAGAAAAGGAATTTATTAGATTTCTTCTTTCACCACTCCAGTCTATCGATATTTCCCCCAGGAGTCAATGGCAAAGGGATGAAGGGAAAAGTAGACATTCCAGTCCTGGCCCTCCCTCTCCCCTTCAGAGCCATGGCCAGGAGGTCTGGTTAAATGAAAGAAGCAAATGAAAAGAAAACATACAGCTTGATGGCAAAAATAAGCAACAACAATCAATAACAAGACCCTATATATGTGAATGTTTAGACCCAGATAGTCCACCTGTGAGAATTATCCTACATGTGTGATCACACTAGCATGTGGTTAATCGGTTCGACGTTGGTCATCACAGCATAAAATTGGAAACCGCACAAAATACCCATCTCTATTACACAACACTCATACCCTGGAATACTATGCAACTGTATAAAGAAGGGTGCAGAAAATCTACTGATGTGTGTTATACCAGGAAGGGTAAGAACATATATTTGTATTCATTGATATTTACACAGAGAAGCTCTGGAAGGATATTCGAGAAGCTATACAATTAGTTATGGACAGGTATGAGAGAAAGACTTTCATTGTATACATACATTTGAATCCGTAAATTTCTGAATTTGTGAATGTATTACCTATCTAAAACTTCTTTTTAAAAATGTGTACTTTCTGGGATGCCTAGGAGGCTCAATCGGTTAAGCATTGGCTTTTGGCTCAGGTCATGATCCTGGGGTCCTCGGATCAAGTCTCGCGTCAGGCTCCTTGCTCAGCGGGAAGCCTGCTTCTCCCTCTGCCTGCTGCTCCCTGCCCCTGGCCCCCATTTGTGCATTGTGTGCTCTCTCTCTCTCTGAAAATAAATAAATAGAATCTTTAAAAAAAGTTATACTTTCTCTTTCCAAACTTGGCTTAAAAATACTAATTAAATTAATGGATGTTGAACGTTGGTGCCAGTTTGAGTATTTTAGTAATATTATATTTTTATTTCTTACAAATTTTGGAAGACATCCTAGTTACTCTTTTCTCAGTCTTCCTAGTAGATCATTTAATTCTTAAGCAGTACTGCCACCTAGTAGCGACATCTTGAATTGCAAGCACAGTTGAATTTTTTTTTTTTTCTTGAAAGGTGAATAAAACTTTTGCAGACAAGTATTGTGAAGCGAATAATGATAGTTAATGACACACAAAATATAACTTTATTATCTGATCTTCTCTTTAAAGATGATAAACTGAACCCAGAAGTAGTAATAAAGATAAAGTAGAAAAACATGACAGAGAAAATGCTGCTTGACTGCTAATAAGAAATACACTTTTCAGGTCAACACGCTCACAAAGCATGGTACTTTTTGTTCAGTTTTTATATTAAAATCTGAAATAAGAATTCAAGCAACGATGTAAACAGACCATAGAACTCACTGAACTCTCAAAACATAAAGGTAAAATTCTTGCCACTTAACTTTGGGATTTTCACCCAAAGTGTTCACATCATATGAAGAAATAAGCATAATGCTTGAAAACCGAGTGGCGTGAAGTCAGATTCATCTGAACTTGGTGTTGGTGGGGTGTGCCCGGATGAGAAGTGCACAGTGCTGAGGGCAACACTCACAAAGAGGAGAATCAAAATGAAGGAAATTTCCATCACTTGAGATTCGATTTATGACAGACTAGGGGTATCGTCTTGTCTTGTCAGAGCTTCGGTCATGTTCCTCAAAATTAAATTAATTCCCATTTGCTTTCTTTTTTTTTTTTTTAAAGCCATGGATCATAAAAACCAAGCACTGCCCATCAAGACTTAGAACCTCGGCCCAGCCAGTGATGGTCTGACTGAGAAAGCAACTCACTTGCTGAACTTGGGAGCTCCGGGGCTGCTCCGTGCTCTGGGTACAGCCTCTGAGACATGGACTTGGCGGATGTACAGAGCCCACATTCTCATAGCTCCGATGTGGAGCCTCTGCCGGCAGGAGAGGCACGTAGGCCGGCGTGCCCGACTTTGGAGCTACCCTCCAAACGATACCAGTGGAAAAGAACAACTGGTGCCCAGATTTCCCCACCTGTCATCCTCAGGGAAATAATATAGCAGAGCTCACAGCAGGCCCAGCCTCCTGGGTGAGAGATGGTGTTGTGTCCACAGAGCAGCTCACTCTTGGGCTGACCTTCTGCCTGGCAGAGGGTAAAGTGCTGGTTTCACGCAAGTTATTCCAGAAACAGGCTAAGACCAGGGGCATGTGCCAAGAATGGCCTTATTCTTGCCCCGCTTGCCAGGCAAGGGAGGGTGGAGCTTCGGTATCCGGATTCCCACCCTGGGCTGTTTTCAGTATTAATACATGCACGTAATGCCTCCCATGGCTTCTTTCTACAGATATTTATTGAACACATATTCCATAAGCATTTACTAAGTGTCTCCTTTTGCTCTAGCAGATAACAGGTAAGGGTCAGGGGGGAAAAAATAGGTCCTGTTCTAGTGCCTTCTTCCAGCTCACCGCATCTACAAGCAAAGAGTCTTGGCCTGTTGTTTCCTGGGTGACTTTTTTTGGACCCAAGGATAAACTCCCTCACCACCTAATTCATATCCAACATGCAATGAATCATTTCTAAGAAGATCAATTTCAGCAGATAAAATATCATGACTTTGGAATGGTGTCAGCGTCACAGACAAGAGTGATTTGATATTTACTCTCATTTCAGACAATCATATCAGGCATGAGTCAGGTAGAGAGGGCAGAACCAAGAGCCCCTCTCCAAGGAATCACCAAAAATAAAAATCAAAGTTTTAAGTGTGGAAGAAAGCTCGCCACTAGATAACGCTTCACACGAGGCTTAGAAAAGAAAGAATTCTAGGTCTAATCAGAGAGTGTGAAGTGCTAAGTAGCCCCTTCTCAGGAACTCAAAGAATTCCTATTGGATCTAGTCAGCTAGATGCCTTGGAGAATAAGTCAGATGCCTCTTCCCAAGGCACTTAATTTATAAACTGTAAACAGCATGTTGGATTTTATGAAGCATCCCATGTGCTCAACGAATTGTTTTTGATATTATTCTTCTCTGGCTGCACATCAGTGGCAGCCTAGTACCTAAGCCTGGGCTGACCTGGAGGCAGCAATACCAAGGCTGGGCAGCCACAAGGTCACTGGAGAGACTATGGCTCCTGCCCCTGTCAGCTCACATGTCCATTCTCCAATCAGAGGTGGCCATGCCTGCCCCGCAGTGCCACCTAAGCAGGGAGAGAGGGTGACATCTTTGCAATTCAACAGCAGTCCTCCAGTCTACAGGGCTCTGTGCTCCCCCAGCCTGCATTACTAGCCAAGCATGGTCAGACTCAGCAGTGGTGGAGATGGAGGAAGAAAAGCAATGGGGATTGGGGGTGGGGGTGGGGGGAAGGAAGCAAGAGGGCAGGAGAAATACAGCCAGGAGAGAAGCACTAAATTACAACCCCAGAGTAAATAAGGGTACAAAAAAGAAGAACTGGGAACAGAAGTAATTTCTGAGAATGGGCCAATGTCAATGGCTCCTCCTGTGTGTGTGTCCTTGGATTAAATAGTTTTACTGTCTTGGGAGGGACCGGTGTGGGAGGACTTGACCTTGAGACTTGACTGAAACTTCAAATCTTGATTTTCGGGACATCCAGAAGAACCTCTCATTGTTATTCAAACTCTCCCTTACCTACAGCTTTGACCTCTTCTTCCGCAAACCCATGTCCAACCCATGCTAAGTGTCACGTGTTCCAGTGTTTTGCACTCATTGGTCAGAAATATTAGATAATTATTATACTGCATTCGGAAACCTGAAGAACATTTTACTGTTGCCTGCTCTACTGGAAGGACGGCTGATCTGAGCCTCAAGCTCTGAGTCCTACCCTTCCCATCATTGGCTATGCCATCTTAAGCAAGTCCCTTGCCTTCTCTGGGACTCTGTTTTCCCATCTACAAAATGAACAGATTGACCCAGATGCTTGTGTGGTTCTCCCCATTCCTGACACTCTCTAGCTCTATCCTACCTTCTCAGAGGGCGGCGCCTGCTTTGGGGCTTCATTTTCCCTGAAGAAATACTACAGAAAGGGTTCCTTTCTTCCTCAGGAAGTTAATGACTGCAGAAAAGTCCAAACAAATCATCATGTGGTGCCTGAAGCAAAACCGAATGTCAAGCCATAGCAATCTGCCCTTTTGATGAATCCTCATTGGTGGCCTGAAATAAAAAGAGCCCTTAATAACCAATTGACTCAGTGCCTGAATGTACCAAAAATAGTTATAAATTAAGAATATGCTGTTGAGGGGTGCCTGGGTGGCTCAGTGGGTTAAGCCTCTGCCTTCAGCTCAGGTCATGATCTCAGGGTCCTGGGTTCGAGTCCCAAGTCCGGCTCTCAGCTCAGCAGGGAGCCTGCTTCCTCCTCTCTCTCTGCCTGCCTCTCTGCCTATTTGTGATCTCTCTCTCTCTGTCAAATGAATAAATAAAATCTTAAAAAAAAAAAGAATATGCTGTTGATAATAAGGAGTGGCTGGCGAAGATATTTACACAGTCCCTGTGACTCTTAGAACTGTCTTAAAACATACAGTGTTTCTTTCCAGTCTTCACCACTTGGGGAGAGGACAAAGGCTAATAGTGAGCAGTCATGGTAGAATTAGACATCTTTCTTTTGATGATAGTGATATAAGCGGAATTTAGCCCTCCTGAATCTTCCCTGTGAGTGACCTTAATTCTAAACCGAGTTTGAGCCACAGATCCTCATCCCCTAGCGGGGCCATCGGTGATACTCTGGCTCAGGATAGAAGAGGAAGATTGGTTAGAAGAGTTGTCTCCTCTGCAGGTGCAGAATAGATAAGGTCCCAGTGGTCAAGAGCAAGGCACTCGCTTACAAACTTACAACCTTACAGATGTTTCTGTAAAACATCTACAGAACCTTTGTGCTAAGGGAGGTACATTCCAGGACTTGGGTCTATCAGAGTTGCCTCTTGGTTATGGTTATGGCTCTTGGATGTAGTGCTGGGCTTCTATGGGGTTCTATAATTTCTAAGGAAAGACTCACTCATGGTTGTTCCTCATGGAACAGAGTTCCAAAGAGTTCCTCATGGTTGACCAACTGACTTTTAGAGTACAAAACCTTGCATAAATTGGAAGTGATGAAGTCTGATTACCCATGTGCCGAAAAGCATGAGATGGTTCAAGTCTTTTCCTCTGGGGCTTTGGATTATTTCTGTAAGCCTACCTACCATTCCACTATGAGCTGTGACTGATATGGTGATGAGCTGTCAGAAAATGCTTAGCGGTGGTCTTTCTGCGGTGCCACAAATCAAGGACAGCCCTTTCCATTTTTCCATCAACAGGGAATGAAAACAGGGTGATGAGAAGCCATAGCGGAAGTAACGGAGAAGAAGGAAGAAGGATGTGCTTATGTTCAAAATCTGCCACTGCCTTTCCAGTGCATTCAAATGGCCCCATTTCAGAAAGGGAAGGTTCCCTTCATTTTACGCAGTCTTTCCTGAGAAGGCGGTCTCACATCACAGATGAGACATACTTCTACCACTTTCCTTTGGAAAGGAAGCAGGTGAGTTTTGAGATACCCACTCAGCCCAGACACTCAGTCCGCCCTCCCACCCCTGCCAAAGCATGAATGCATTCTCTCTCCTGTGGAAAAGGAAAGGTAGCCAGGTGTTCTGGAGACCCTGTTGCTGAAGCCACTTGATATTTTCTCTGCCCCTGGACTGCTGGCTCTGCTATGGCCTTAGGAGAAGAGAGGTGACTAGTGTCAGTTCAGGGAACAGGCTTCCTCTCACCCTGGGGCCAAATGAGTATGTTGGCTTTCCTTCAAAGTGTCCAGCAAAGTGTTTCCAAAGCTGCATTTGAATATCCTCAGCCGCAGCAGCATTTTGGAATGGTGGGTAGTGATCTCACCTAACAGCTGTAGGGCCCTTAGTTAGAAATGGGGCATAAACAATGGGACCGACTCAGCCCCTATTCAATTCATCTTTTCTGCCCAACTGTGGAAGTTGAATACTGAATTCAAACCCATTGCAATCCAGAAGACTTGGGGATTCAGACTTCTGTCAAAGGGGCACCGCTAAAATAAAATCATGTAGAAATACGTTTTTCTGTATTGCTCATAATTCTGAATGTATTGGGCTGTTGGTCTCCTGTCTGCATTTCTGCTTCGCTTAAACTCCGCACACTACGGCTACATTGTTGGGTTGCTGGTTCTCCTCTCACCGTTCCATTCCGCTGCCCTTAGACTTCAAACCTCAAAAGAAAAATTTAAATCCTGAAAAGGACGGATTTCCCATCCTCTGGAGGAAAAACCACAGAAATGCATCAAATCCTGAACCATCACCTTGTGTTTAAAAAAGAAATTAGACTTTGATTCTTCACGTCCATTTTAGGCATGTAGATGCCTACATTTTACTTGGAGCCGAGGACAGGGGGATGCTTTTTTCCTGGAGGAGTTGACCTCCTTTTCTAATGCCAAGTAAAGAAGGCAACTTCAGGGTTCAAATCCTCCTCTCTGGGAGAGAGCAGGTGAAATGAAGGGAAGCTTCCCTTCCTGAAAGTGGGCTATTTGAAAATTTGTGACAGCAGATTTAGAACATCAAAAATAGTCCTTCCTTCTTCTCTTTTGTCATATCTCCCGTGACCTATTTGTATTCCCTATTGATGGCAGGATGGAGGGGGACTCCCTGTTTAGAGCTATTGCTGGTTTGCGACACTGCAGAAAGGTTATCCCTGAGCATTTTTTGACAGCTCATCAACTTTCTTGAATGTATTAACCTGTTGCCCTTTCATTTTTTAGAGGCTATTACAACTGGTTGGACCACAAATTAAAAGGAGAAGCTGGGATTGAGCCAGGCCTTGGAAGAGAGAGAATGGTCTGAAAAATTCTTAGCTTTTGGTAGAAACAAAGAAAAAAGAAAAAAGAAAAAAGAAACATACATCAGTGGCAAATCTAATAGAACCAAGTTTAAAGCTACTAGTCAACGTTCAAGTGCAGATCTTGACATGAGGGTGAAAAGGACCTCCAACTGGATGAATTCCTGAGTATAAGCACTGGGGCTATATTGTGGACTGAAGTTGCCCATTCTTTGAATTTTCTGAGTCAGCATTGTCTCCAACAAAAAAGCACTTGTTCTAGACCATGAACCCCATCCAGGGTGTTAACGTTCTGACCATTGAGAATGGGTCTAGGGGGGTGTGACTTCTCAGCCTTGTAGGCTCAGCCGTCAGACTCTGGGACCCTCTGATGGAAAGGACAGTAAGCACGACTGTCCCAAGCAAACTCTCGCCAGACACGCGGGAAGAAAGCTTTGCAGATGTGAGGACAGCTGGCGGCACACAGAACACCATCGGCCCAGTCTCCCTCAACAACTCGAATCTGTGGGTGTCTGAATGTGCAGCACGCAAACCTGCACCGCCGAGCCGGTGCCCCCTTTTCCTACCAGCCTCTCCCCGCCCCCCGCCCCCCGCACACACACACGGGGGTCGCGTAAGGATTCCCCATCCTTTGCGGCCGCGGTGCTCAGACACACAAGTTCATGGTTGCTGATCCGACGGGTGAGGAGTGGGTGCTACCGGCTGGAACCGTGCCACTGGCAGGGGCAGACAGGAAAATAGGAATGCTCTTAATGTCCTCCCAAAGAAAACCTTTGACGGACAAAAGAGTGGTTGTATTTTTACCCTCTCCCTTCATGCTGCCAGGCGTCTTTAAATAGATCCTCTAGCCTAGGGACTTGTATGGAATAATTCATATTAAAACCCAAGAAGTGGCAGAGGAGGGGAGTTGGTTCTTTTCTTCTCTTTCTTTCCTTTCTCCACTCCCCCCCACCGCCCGCCCCCGCCCTTGTCAAGTGAACAGGAAAAGACTCATTTTAATTCAGCTGTGTTAAATTTCTCCTTCTGGGTCTTTTAATGAACTTTAGCTAATTCGGAAAAGACGACGAAAACCCCCAGGAGAAGAAAAGGGATAGGAAGCGGCATTGTAGATGGCTCTTTGATACCTTTTGGTCCCAAGGACATGAGCGGCATCTTTTAATGATGCCGCACAGAGCGGGTGACCCCAGGCTCTTAAATGGGAAGGTCTGACGGAGAAGTCCCGTGCCTTCCATTAGCAACTCCTAAACCAATGGGCTGTTCTGCTGTTGAGAGAAAGAAAAAAAGGGAAGAAAAAGTCTTCCCCAGTTTTCCAGTCCCACTCATTTGTACTTGGGCTCTGGCTAGGATCCGTTTTCTCCCGTCTCCCTGTCTCCCCAAATGGGTTTTCAAAAGACCTTCAGGCCCCAGTTAGCCAAATTCAAAACCCTGCCTGTCCTTCTCTTTCCTTGGGAAGGGAAGGATGTGGGAAGGATGGAGAAAGGGGGCGGAGCAGGGCCTGAGGATCCGGGGAGCTTTGCAGCAAGCCACTTGTCTCTCCCCTGAAACAGAGAATAACCACATTTCTCTTAATGTAGGCCGAAGGGCATCCAGGCGTTCCCAGAGCTCCGCTACCCCCAGCCCTGCGCGGGAGATGCGCGGGTCACTGTGATGGTATGCTCTCGTCCCTGCCAACCCGGGTCACCCCAGCCCTGCCCTGAAGGGCAGCCGAGCCATGTGGCTGCTCCTCTCTGTGAGTGGGTTCAGGCTCAGGGCTCCAGAAAGCCCCCCGATCCTCTCAGCCCCAGCAGAGCTGCTGCCAAGAATGACATCCTGAGATTACTATGAAGATGGGGAGACCTCACGGGCCACTCTCCCCGGATGGAGCGGGACCCAGGCTGTCTGGAAAACAGGCAAAGCAAAGAGCAAGCTCATAATGGAAGGAGCTCAGGCGCGGGGGGGGGGGGGGGGGGGGGGGGGCAGTGGGAGTGGTGGAAAGCCAAAGAAAATAAAAGCCACATGCCACCCAGGAAGATTCCAGGGCGGGCGGGAAGGAGGTGGCGGAGTAAGGACTTGCCGGGAGCGAGTACCCAGACATGGCACTGCCAGTCTCACTGGATTCTTTTCTGAATTAGATTATGCGAAAGAAAGCGGGGAAATATATAGCCGGCCAGCTGTTCAAAGGCTTACAACCTTGCTTTTATTGTCCGGGTAAGTTGGTGAGGTGGGGCATCAGAGGAATTCCAAACATACCATCCCAGACAAATTTTAATATGTTCCCCAGTGTCATACACGAAGAGGAAATGACAGCTGATCACAGCCAAGGCAGGCCACAGCAATCAGGGCCCTGGAGCTCACCCACCCTCCCTTGGCCCAGCTACCAGCCTCCGCCCTAGTACTTCTATCTGTCCACCTGCCTCCCCATCCCTTCTGCCCTTACTGGCCCTGCTGGGTTTGGGGAGTGGTGGGGGCTGGACAAAGTAGCAGGAGCTGACGTTCATGGGAAGAGGTGAGGTCGGCCTTCAAGGCCGCTGGCCAAGAAGCCGAGGCTGGCTAGGGTGAGTCAGGCACCCCAGGGAGTCAGAGGCATTTTAATCCAACCACGGGGGATTATCTGCTGATAAGGGCTGAATCAAGGACTCTGGTGATGCTGTCTTCAGGGCTCCCCCCCCCCCACCGCCCCCAGTAACCTACCCAAGCCAGAAAATACAAGACTGCGTTATTTGAAAGCAACCCTGTGTATGGCTCTGATGGGGACCTGGGTTTTAGGGAACGACTTCCGGCATCTTCTTCCCAAGGGCCCCTTGAATTCAGGCCAGACCCAGAGGTCACTGGTTTGGATCCTGGGGACGGTTCAAGTAAGTGGTGGGAGCCAGTGATAGCATCTTGCTCTGTGCATGTTTCTAATTCAGTGATTCATCCAGTGGCCCTGATGTCAGCTGCTGAGTGTAGGTGACTCACAGCCATCCCTGATAGAGATAGCACGTGGTCCTTTCCCTAGTGTGCTCAAGGGAGCAGAGAAAGGATAAACTGCCCTTTTTCCAGGCTTCCTCTACCCAGGAGGGAAAGATCCGGACTATGCTAGCTGTGAGTGATGTGTACCCAAGATTCGGTGATAAAGGCCTCAGGGGAACCCCTTCATCACAAATGGAAAGAAAACCCACTGATAAGCGACAGTCATTGCAAATAAATCGGGGTCTCAGCAGATACTTGAAATGGGCCTTTGTAACAAGGCAGTCATGGACCCGTTTAGCCATTGGCAAAGTTCGTGTCAGTCCCCAAATCTGACTGGAAATAGCATACAGACTGAGAACTGGGCCTTGGGACAATGCCTCAGTCACCTTCGCATCCAGCAGGACTAGCATCATTTCTTAAAAGGATGATGGCATGAATAATTCACCAGGAAGAATAATCACACTTGAATTGTGAGTCCTTCAAGTACAGTAGAAATTGCTGGCCACCATCGGTGGCTAGGATGCTGAGAAATTCACATTTTTCAAGGGCCCAGGAAAATAAATGAGTTGGAAATTGTTAAATGCATTGAAAAATGATTTATTTTCCCCTTGACAGCGTCATTGGAACTCGAATTAAGATTGAAAACTCCACAGGCATATTTCCATCTGGGGGATGTCAGCTGTTTGGTACACAGTGGGTCAAGAAGACCTCCACCAAGTTCCCCCTTTACCTGAACCAAATATATCTTAAAGCAAATGATGCAAAACTTGGCGTTCTGGGTTCAGACACTCTCGTAAAATGATCTGAGTAACAGTACCAGAATATTGCTTTGACTCAGCCCACTGCTTTGTTAACAGCAGGAGTTTTTAAAGAAAAAAAAAAAAAGTCACTGCAAAATTGCATAGCGATAGAATCCATAGTATCTTTTCGGGCTTTCTCAAATCGTGACTATCCCAGGGCTGTAAATTAACTCGTTCAAAAGCTGGGTTTTCACTCAACAATGCCCGTTAGGCTAGTTATTAAAGGAGATCAGGAAGGTTCCCCCATAAGCCACGTTCCCACTCCACAGTGAAATCTGGTCAAGAAGACCCTCAAGTTTAATTTCGGAAGCCAGACCGGTGAGAAAAAAATGGGCAGATATTCGCATTTGGTCTAAAGGCACCCTTGAGAAGCATTCTGCAGCTCCCCAACCCCCCCATTTGGTTGACACCCACAGCCCAGACTGCATTTTAGACATCTCTACGTTTTCAAACGCACCGGGGATTTAATATCCTGTGTAGAAGCAATTTGCCGATGCCAGGTCCTTGTCATTAAAATACACTATTATTAGAAATGAGACATTTCGCAGCATCCATATCTGTTATCAATGACAATTACAAAGGACAGAAAGTGGGACTCCCGCCTTGCCAAAGTGCTTCCTTTCTTGCACCTGAATCTCGGTGGAGAAGGGAGTCAACTCTTCCACGCAGGTTTATCTGGGTTTCTGAATTACAATGAGCCTCAGTTACAGGGCTTTCCGAGTCATTAACATTCTGTACACAAACTTCCCGTCCCCCAAGAAAGAGTTTTGCCCAGGCCTCCTACAGCCCAATTGTTAAAGAGAGAACTTGCATTCAGGAGCTTGAAGGAACCCCCACCTCCCCCACCCTGCCTGAATATTCCTCAGGTGTTCGTAGGAGTCATTCCTACAGGTCCCCATCTCTGCGCCGGTGGGAGCATCCTTTCTCGGTCACCGTTTGGACAGTGTGGCAATAAGGCCAAGGCAAACAGCATGCATTTCCTCGGACTTTTTGCCCAATCAAAATCCTATAGTAAATCCATCCTCCTCTCTCCCCAGTGCTCCTGCCTGCGTCTATGGAAGTGAAGTCCTTGCATATTGGAAGGAGAGTGCAAAGGAACAGGATTCCTGCAAAGCATGATACAGAAAGCTAGAAATAAATGTTGCCTATTGTTTGAAGTCATTCTAAGCACTCCGGCGGAGCCCTGGCAGGAGATCAGCAGCATACAGAAGTAGTAATAAAAGTAAACAGTGCGCTTTTAAACTCTCAGGCTTGCCCGCGTTCATAGTGCCCCCATTGTAACAGGGATGGGGGCAGTGGGGAAGAAACTGGGGCTTCGGGAATCCATGTCGTCCAATGCTGCTTCCCAGTCTCTTTTCACCGGGTCAAATAGAAGAACCATTACAAAGTTATATTGAACTACGCAGAGAGTTTGAAAATGAAATCCCTTTCGGTCAAACCCAAAGGGATTTTCCAGCCTCTCCGTGAGGCTCCCCTGCTCTGTCACAGACTTCAAAGACCCGTTCGTTTAAAAGAAAAAAAAAAAAAGAAACCCACAAAGCTAGCACGCTACCGATTAATGCAAATTCAATTAATGCAAATTTAAGTGGTATTTAAAGGTTGTCTCTTTGTCTGAGAGGAGGATGAAATGCTCGGTTTGGAAAGAAGTAATTTCCTAGGCAAGCCGTCAGCGCTTGTTTTCCTGCTTACCTTTGGGGGGAAACGCAGGGCTCTTTTCTTCTCAGACTTTTCTGAGAGCTAGAAAGAGGTCCTGTTACTTCCAAATGCTTTTGTTCTTCTGTCCCTCTGTCACATGGCTTGCCTTTTATATTTGCAACACACAAAAGTTAGGACTGTTGTTTAAGCGACACAGGGAGAGAGAGAGAGAGGGAGAGGGAGAGGGAGAGAGAGAGAGAGAATGTCAAATGGAAAAGTGCCATTGCAGTCATATATCAATCAGGCGTGCGGCCGCAGCAGCGCTCTAGCAAATGGGAATGCCAGGGAAATGTGAGGCGCTCCTTATCGGGGACTCAGCCACTGCCCACCGCTCGGCTCCCTTCCATGGAGCATCTTACGATGGGAACAGCATAGAGGAGCAAGGGCAAGGGCAAGGAAGTTCTCTTTCTTTCTTTCTTTCTTTCTTGGGAAATAACAAGAGGCTAAATGAATATTCTGGGTTTAATTCTTTGGCAAGCATGCCATCGAGATGGGCAGTCCGCGGTGAAGACGCATAGTTTGGGAAATGCAGAGACAGTGGCATTCTGTTTCACGATTCCGCAGCTGCCTGAGATGAAGCTGAAATTTTAAGGAAGGGGGAGAAAGATGGGGGTCGAACAGCTTCGCAAGTGTATACCGCTGAGGCAAGTGCAAAACGCTGCCCTGTTTTATCACGACCTGTGTGGGTGGCGAGAGCTTTTTTTCTGTGTTGTTCATCCATTATGAGATTTTTAGCGGCACGTACGCGATGAAATCTACAAGGGCACTTTACTAGGTGCTGTCGTTTGCATCATTATTAGAATAAAACTCTCCCTAGGATTTAGAAACAATGGAAAAGTGACAATGGGAAAGTGTAGTCCTTGACTCCTTGGAATAGACAAGGGTGAACCTAACAGGTAAGGCCAAACCACCTCCAAATGGCTGGTTTTGCAGAAAAGTGGCAAAGGTCACTGGGGAAGGGGGGGGCGGTGGTGGGGGTTAAGTACTCCTGCTAGCCAGTAATGCCCTTATGAGCTGTGAAAATACAAAGGGAAATAATTCCTTCAAGAGCTGAAAATTGAGGCAGAAAACCATCGAACAATTTTGATGGACGACACAAAGAACCACTGAACCATTTATAACTTAATTTCTGTCAGACGGACCCAACCCCAGAATAATTTTTTTTTTTTTATTAACACTACTGAAGAATTAAACTGAGAATATTTTTTAAAAAGGCATTTCAGGGTAGAGTAAATATAATCCTAAAACTGAAGAAGAAATTTCTCTCAAGAGCTCCATATAATTGTTAATGCCGGAACTGTCATGTTCAACTGTAGCAAATCATTTGTTAGTCATTAATAAATTGATTATCACATCATTACTTTGCCACAGAACTTTTTATTCCAAACGGCCACTGGTGTTTACAAGAGGGGTTTTCCGGTTTTCAGTCTGACCTCCACCTTTTCAGCGAAACCCTGCCTACCTGGGAGCTGCCAGTTACAAACGGAGTCCACCTACAAGGATAAAGGATAAAGGACAAGTTCAAAGCCTCGCAAGAAAACCTGGCACGAGGCCGATGGTGATATTGGCTGAATGTCTTAAGAGCAGAAGATCAAACAGCAAATGGAAATTGGGCCTTAAAATGGAAATAATCTGAAAGGGGAAATGACTTGGAGCTGACTAAGAGCCATGGAAACAGTCATGAACACATTTTCTGGCTCAATCCTGTGGGTCAGATTGGGAGGCAGTATAAACTCTTCGGCCACCAACATTTTCAAATATCAGAGCCTGATGCCCATCCACCTTTTTATCTCCCTTAATAAATCATTTGTGCCTTTCCCGGCATATGTTCCCCCATTCCCCCCTATGATCTTTTGCCTTAGGTTCTCAGAGCCGTTTTGTCTGTTCCGAAGTAATGCAAAGAGGTACGGTTCTTCCTGGTTGCAATTTTTCAGCCTTCTACCATCTGCCCTTCCGCGAGAACCCCGCAGAAAGTGTAAGGATTGCAAACACATTGACTGCTTGGCCACAGAAGACAGGCTTCCTCCCAGATGGAGCCCCACTGCTTCCCCCAGCCGTTTTTCTTTCAGGGGTGGCAAAGAATACCATCTGCTGTCCCTTTCCTGAGAAAGCCTTTGCCTCCACCCATCGGGCTCCAGAAGACGCGTTTCTGAGCCTACCAGTAGGTATCTGGCAACAGCAACCCTTTTCATCACATCATCATGCTTTGCAGAAAGGTCACTGTGTAGAGAAGGGAGTGTCTATCAGCTGGAAGGGATCCCTTCTGAGCCTTTCATTTCGGGTATTGCTTTTGGGTTGTCTCTCTCTCTTTCTTCGTAGCTCTAGGGACAATTTAGGGGAGTCTCCCAGCAGCCAAACACCCGTGAAGGGATGAGGAATCCCAAGACAGGTCCTGCTTCCTCCCTATAGAAACTGAGGGGAGCAGGTATGCCCTTTCTCCTCTTTGGGCAGCTGGACAGCCAGGTGCGACCAGGCTTGGCTCACCAAATGTGCCATCCAGGAACAGTGGCCAAGGTGTGCAGGCATTCAAGGTTCATTCTCTCTGGTTGCACTGGAATGGAGAGCCCAGAGGATGCGACAGCCAACATCAGCGGCCACAGAGCCCAGCCATGTGATCGATGATGGTTGTCCTGGGGACATAGGGTCTGAGAAGGCATCCTCAGCAATCTGCTTTTTGGGGCTACATCTGTATTCACCGTTTTATAAGCCTGGATCTTCAGCTTTCCTGGTGATTCTGTGAACTGCCTTCCATCACCATACCCACCAAGATCCTGCCAATAAATTCCTTTCTGCTTTCATGATCTAGAGACACTTTTTGAGCCTGGCAACGAGGAGTCCTGATTTGAACATTACATTTTCCAAATTTAGGCGCACCAACATCCTTGGCATATAAATGGCCTTTACTTCTTCCTACTTCCTTTTTCTAAATAAGCAAATGTTTTCAGATTCATTGTCGGTCTGCTATAGTCTCTGTTGTAAAATTTCAAAGGTAGGAAATTCCTATGTGGGCAGCTAACAAGTCCCATAGTTCTTATGTCAATATCAATACTTATCAAGGTACCCGCTGAAAACCCATAAAATGTGATATCATATCTGCATGGATAAAGGTAGGGGTATGTGTGTGTGTGTGTGTGTGTGTGTGTTTAAAATCCCACATCCCAGCATAATCTGCTAGGCATGGTTTATAACTATCTATGAGAATAGTAGTAATTTTACCATCTTCATGAATATGATAGATAGCATTCATTCAAAAATACCTATCAATAATAATAACTATTGGGTGCCTGGGTGGCTCAGTGGGTTAAGCCGCTGCCTTTGGCTCAGGTCATGATCTCAGGGTCCTGGGATCGAGTCCCGCATCGGGCTCCCTGCTTGGCGGGGAGCCTGCTTCTTCCTCTCTCTCTCTGCCTGCCTCTCTGCCTACTTGTGATCTCTCTCTGTCAAGTAAATAAATAAAATCTTTAAAAAATAATAATAATAATAACTATTTAATGGGTGTGTATTCTCCCCTGGGCTCTGAGCCAAATATTCTGTATGTATTCTCTCTTTTAGAGAGATACACAATCTCTCTCTTAAACACAGTATTTATCTGTCAGGTAAATACTATTATTCTCTCTCATAAATGATGAAATTGAAGCTCTGGGAGGTTAGGCAACTTCCCTGTGGTTGGCACAGCAAAAGCAAATAGCAGATACAAGCTCTGGCTTTCCTGTCCTCAAAGGGCGATAGCTTAACCACCAGGCCATGCTGCCCCCATTTAACAGAAATTCACCAAACAGAGTTTTTATAGTTATGACCTGCTATTTGTGAGAGGTACAAATCAAAGCAAGAAATGGATTTGGGGGGCACCTGGATGGCTCAGTGGGTTAAAGCCTCTGCCTTCGGCTCAGGTCATAATTTCAGGGCCCTGGGATCGAGTCCCGCATTGCGCTCCCTGCTGAGCGGGGAGCCTGCTTCTTCCCCGCTCTCTCTCTGCCTGCTTCTCTGCTTACTTGTGATCTCTGTCTGTCAAATAAATAAATAAACAAAATCTTAAAAAACAAAAATGGATTTGGTTCTTTGGGCATTTAGGATACTACTAGGAAAAGAGAAATGTTTGCTTATGAAAACACTGCCAGGTAGAATGGGACCCTGGCTGCCAAAAAAAGCAATAGGTACAGTAAGATTGGTTCTGGTACGTCCAGGAGTAGTGCACTGGGTCTGGGCTTTGAAGGCACCAAGTGGGAACCAGAGGACGGATGAACGTGGGTTTGTAGAGAAGCACATAGTCAGAAGCTTGGCTGGGCCTAATCCCAGGGTGAACAGAGGAGAAGGCAGGCTCAGACCTGGGCAAGACGAGGTCCTGATGGAGAGACTAGAATGGAAAGGCAGCCCAGGACAAAAGAAGAGTTATGTGTACCGAAGGAAAGGACAGAGACAGAGGCTCCAAGGTACATAGAAAATGGGCGCTTTCATCCATCCATATGTCCACCCAACAAGTATTCTTTGAGTGTCTTCTACCTTCCAGATGTTCTCAACCTGGGGATTCCAGGACTAGATACAACAGAAACGTTTCTATGGTGATGGTGGAGGAGTATGTCAGTTAAGACACTTTCAAGGCAAATAACCAAAAAGCCTTGAGTCTCAGTAGCTTGTTTTTATTTATTTATTTTAAGATTTCACTTATTTAGAGAGAGAGAGAGAGACAGAGCACGAGCAGGAGAGGCAGAGGGAGAGACAGAATCTCAAGCAGATGTCGGGCTGAGTGTGAAGCCTGATCTCACGACCCAGAGACCACATCCTGACTGCACCACCCCAGATGCCCCCCAGAACTTTAGCTTTTATTTTTATTTATTTATTTTAAGATTGAGTCTCAGTAGCTTAAAACATAAGGACAGTTATGGTCCTTCATCAAGAAGCAGGTAGGTCTAGGGTGGGTACAATGGCCGCAGTATCGTCAAAACCTCGAGTTCCCTCCACCTTCCATCAGGCTCAGCACTGTTGGTGTCTGTGCTCCCGCAGGTTAATTTGTGAACACTAGACAGCCAGTGGAGCTCTAGAAATCACCTCTAAATTCAGGACAGGAATCAAGAGGAAAAGGAAAAACGAGCTTGCTCTTTGCCTGCTTCTTTAGTCAGAAAGAAAATCTTTCCAGAAACCCCAGGGGATACCCTTGCATCCCACTGACCAGAATGTAGCCACATTGTTCCCCCCTCCCCCCAACAGTGATCTCTTCAAAGGGAAGCACAGTGGCTGTGACTGGCCTGGTGCCGTAATGGTCCACGCCCCGAGCTGGGAGCATGGCCCATGGGACATAGTCAGATTCTTCGCGATAACAGAGGATGAACAATGGTTGCGTAGACAACTGATAACATCGGCCACATTGAGACACACCAGGTGACTTCAGAGGGTGACATATGCTAAGAGGAAAACAGAACAGTAATGAGATAAAGGTCAACTGAATTAGCCCAGGGAGAGGGCTGAGTGAATAAGGTGATCAGACTTGGTCTCTCAGTGCGGGGAGGGGGTGATATTTGAAATTAAATGCTGAGAGTAAACTTGGTAAGCAGAAATGCCAAGGTGGCTGGAAAGAGAGAGAGGGGCAAGTGCTAAGAGATGTCTCAGAGATGAGAGGGGGAGTTGTATATATCACATAAAGTTTTATTGGCCAGTATAGAGAGTTTCAGTTTTGTTATTGGTTGAATTGTGTCCCCTTCAAAAACGGTATGTCAGAAGTCCTAAACTCGAGTACCTCAGCGTGTAGCCTTATTAAGAAATCGGCTCTTCAGGGCACCAGAGTGGCTCAGTCGGTTAAGTGTCTGCCTTCAGCTCAGGTCATTGTCCTGGAGTCCTGGGATTGAGCCCCACATCAGGACTCCCTGCTCAGTGGAGAGCCTTCTTCTCCCATTCACTCTGCCCTCCTCCTGCTCATACTCTCTATCTCTCAATTAAATAAATAAAGTCTTTAAAAAAAAGCTCTTCTTGGTTTCTCAAAAAATTACAATTAGAACTACTGTATGATTCAACAATTCCACTCCTGGGTTCATATCTAAAGGAAATGAAAAGAAGATATTGAAAAAGTATATGTACACCCTGTTCATTGTAGCATTATTCATGATAGCCAAGATATGGAAACAACCTAAGTGTCTGTCAACAGATAAATGGATAAAGAAGATCTCTCTCTCTCTCTCTCTCACACACACACACACACTCACACACTCAGGAATATTATTTGGCCCTGAAAAAGAAGTCGATCCTGCCATTTGCAATAATTTGGATGGACTGGGAAGGCATTATACTAAGTGGAATAAGTCAGACTGAGAAAGCCAAATACCATATAATTTCCCTTAAAATGTGGAATTTAAAAAGACTGAAGGCTTAGAAACATAAAGTAGAGGCAGTTACCAAGACTGGAGGTGGGGGAAATGAGATGTTGGTCAAAAGGTACAAAATTTCATTTAGAAGATGAATAATTATGTGACCTGTTGGAGATGTTAGCTAAGGCTATGGAGGTGATCTTTCTGCAATACATGTACAGCAAATCAACACATTGTACACCTTGCATTTATACAATGTTATATGTCAACCTCTCAAAAAAGCTGGAGAAGAAAAAGAAGAGAAGGAATAAAAATAAATTGACTAAAATAAATTAAAGTTTCCCTTACAATATCAAAGGTACAATTCTTTAAATAATTAACTGATCAGCTAGACTTCATTAAAATGAAAACTTCTGCTCTGCGAAAGATAGGTTTAAGAGAATAAAAAGAAAAGCCACAGACTGGGAGAAAACATTTGCAAAAGACTCATCAGATAAAGGACTTGTATCCAAAATATACGAAGAAGACTTCACTCAAATATAAGACAACAAACAACCTGATTAAAAAATGGGGAGAAGCCCTGACCAGACACCTCACCCAAGAAGACATACAGATGGTGAATGAGTGTCTGAAGAGATGCTCCACATCGTATATCATTGGGGAAATGCAAATTAAAATGACAGTGAGCTACCACTACATGCCTATTAGAATGGCCAAAATCCAGAACACTGACAACACCAAATACCAGCGAGGATGTGGAGCAACAGGAACTCTCATTCATTGTGGATAGAAATGCAAAAACTGTATAGCCACTTTGGAAGACAATTTGGCAGTTTCTTGCAAAACTGAACACACTCTAACCATATGATCCAGCAGTAGCATTCCTTGGTATTTACCCAAAAGAGTGGAAAACTACGTCCACACAAAACCTGCACATGGATATTTATAGCAGCTTAACTCATAATTGCCAAAACTTGGAAACAACCAAGATGTTTTCAGTAGGTGAACAGATAAACAAACCGTCATATATCCAGACAGTGGAATCCTAGTCAGTGCTCAAAGGAAATGAGCTCACAAGCTATAATGCGCATTACTTTATGATTTTATATGCAATTTATATGCAAATTTTATGTCTATAAATTATTTATATATAAATACATATAAAACTTAATTTTATATGTAAATTTATATGCCTGCTATCAAGCGATCAAGCATATCAGTGCATATTACTTTACGATTTCACATGTCAATAACGCCTCAATTAAGCTTGCACTTCTAAAAATGCATATTACTAAGTGAAAGAAGCCAATCTGAAAGGTTACATATTGTATGATTCCAACTATATGGCATTCTGGAAAAGGCAAAGCTACAGAGACGGTAGAATGATCAGTGTTTGCCAGGGGTTGGTGTGGGTAAGGCACTGAATAGGCTGAACACAGAATTTTTAAGACAGTGAAAATAGTCTGTTTGGTACTGTAATGATGGATAGATGTCGTTATACATCTGTCCAAACCCATAGAATGCCCAGCACCAAGAGTCAGCCTTTTTGAAAACTGTAGGTTCATCAATTATAACAAATGTACCACTCTGGTGTGAAAAGGGTGATATGGAGGGAGGCTGTGCCTGTATGGGGGGGAAGGGGAAATATGGGAACTCTCGTACTTTCCATTCAATCTTTCTGTGAATTTAAATCTACTCTAAGTCTATTTAAAAAAATAACAACAACACAGTACAACTCCTCCTCATCACCCCCCCCCCAAAATAGTATCCAATGAAGCAGACAACCTCAGGGTGAAAAAAGCCTCCCCAGGCAATTCTAAAGCACAGTTCGAATTAGGGACCAGTCCTCAGCCACTTTAAAAATACCCAATCAATTCAATAAATATAAATTCACAACATAAATTCAAGCTCAAGAACCACTGGGTACGTTTACTAATTTTAGTGAATAATCTCTTTTGGCATCTCTTTCACCATTTTATGAGCATCTTCAAAGCGTTGAGACGATATCTTTTTCCTACAACATACTGTACAGCTCATCAAAGGCATAAATCAGGACAATGTTCGGTTTATAAAAAGATGGCAAAAGAAAAAGATTCTGAGCCCTAAATTTAAGCACCTTTTGAACTTTATAAAACACTTGAAGGGCAACATTGTGAATGCAATAAGAAGACTAAGATTTTTATCTAGTCCTTTTTAAATACATTCTTCTATCTGTGAGTTACTCCATAAAGATAATGAAAAATTATTTTCTACACAAAATTAGCAATGCAAAGATTTAAAGCAGTCCGAAGAACATTTAAAAAAAAAAGACATATTTAGAGAGGAAACAAATCCCCTAAAAAAATGTGTCATCTTGCTTCATTACGGTTCTAAGATTAGCTCTTGCTTATTTAGGTGAGAAAGAGCTAAAATCATCACTTAGTACTAGGCGCTGCAGTTTGGTGTGAAGGGCTCCATGCTAGAGGTAAGGACCTCGATTGCCATTTTATTTTAGAGATCTTATTCCTCACTCCACAGGAGCCCTCAATAAGTATCTGACTCAAATGAGCAACACTTTCTTACAATTTTTCTTCCCGCAGTCCTCATCGTGCTCTAGGATCCACTCCTACCCTGGCGCCCTTTTCCTTCATGGCCACAATGCTCTTCACTGACATCCACCTGAATGACCTTAGTTCCTGGTTCCCATGTTACCTCGAGGTCGCTTTCTGTTCTTGGCCTAGTTTCTGAACTTCAGAGTAAGAATTGCCACCTAGTCCCAAGAAATCCCCACTTAAATATCCCCTTGCCCTCACTGGGGTACCAAGCACAACGGATTGTCCGCAAAGGCCCCACCATTATTGGCATCCTTAACTCAGCTGCACCACCGATGTCCCAGCCTGGAAAATCTCATTAGCTCAGCAGTTTGGGGAAAGTCGTTAACTTCTTACAACCTCAGTTACTTCATCTGTTTTATGGGTCAAGAAAACCAATTTAAGAGGCTTGGCGTGAAGGTTACTTGAGACATTGAACTGACACGATTTCAAAGATTATCGCTGCGTGTCATTGCCCTGCCAGAGAACACCTAAGAAAGTAGTGAACTAAGACCCAGAAATAAACAGGCCCAAGGTCTTTGACTCCATATTACAATCCCTATAAAACCACTGGCAGGCTAGGAAGTAATAACTTTCTCTACAGAATGAAACGGAACTGCTTCGGTCATATTTGAACTTCTTTTGCTCTTGCTATAAAGTAAGAGAGTCTGCTGTCAAATCTTATTTTCTCAGATTCTCAGATTTCACTGTATTAAGGAACAGTCGCTTCCTTTAGTAGCAAATGCGACATTCATTTAGAAATATATTTTTAATTAACTTTGCTTGTCTCACTGATGAAATAGAAAGTACATTCACTAGTAGCTCAACAAATTCACATTAGGTCAGTTTCAGTCTCACTTAAGGTCACATTCTCACAGAAAGAATTATTGTAAGAGTTTGTACTGACAGCTTCTAATTAATGTATACTTTTAGAAGGATGAATAATCATCGACTGGATATTCAAAGAAAGATTATATTTCTTGATCTGCCCCCCCAAAATGATACCACTCATCATATTTGACACTTCTTTATTTTTCCCAAAAGAATTTTTTCACATACTGAACAGTTTCCCTGAATTTATGAGTTTTTCAATTAAAAGTTAATTTTAAAAAACACACTTGGCGATTTGAGTGAAGAAAAAATAACTGGTATAGAGGTGTTCCATAGCTGTTCCATGTGAAGAATAAAGGCAACTTCATTTTATCAATTTATTTATTCAATCTTTCTTTTTCATATACCTCTAAAGTGCAGAAGACCCTGCTTTTCTTACTGAATCAGTGAATACTTCTAGTTTTTAGAAATGTCTTCTGATTTTCCTAGATCTCTGAGAAAAGATTTTCAGACCTCTTTTTCTGTCCCACTCAATCATTTAGTCAACAGATCATTTATGAGCAGGGTCATGCCCTGTTTTAAGCCTTGGAGACAGAGTAGCCAACAAGACCGACAAGGTCCCAGCTCCCTTGGTGCCGGAATCCCATTAGGGAGATGGACAACAGGCTCAGAAACAAATATACTATATACTTTCAGGTGCAGGTAAGTGCAACGATGAAAATCAAACCAGAACAATAATAAGGTGATCCAGGGTGAGGGGGACTACTATTTTAGACTTGGCATCCAGGAAATGCACTCAGGAAGAAGAGGTATTTGAACAGAGATATGGGTGAAGTTAAGAGAGAGTCATGTTGGGAGAGGATCATTCCAGGCAGAGAGAACAGAGCAAGAGTAGAGGAAAGGGAGGCCAGGGCTGAATCATGTAGAGCCTTGTAGCTGTGATAAGGCATTCGAGCCTATTCTAAATGTGATGGGAAGCCACTGGGGAGATTTGAACTACAAGGTGACATGGTCCACTTCAGGTTTCTAGAAGATGACCCTGGGTCTTTTGTGGAAATAAACAGTCTGGTTAGGAGGCCAATTCAAGGAGACATGGTTAAATGCTGACTGCATGTTGAAAGTCGAGTTCTTGCAGAACTTGCTGAAGGATGGAATTTATGGTTCCAGTGAGGAAGAGGAATTGGCAAGGATGCTCAGGTTTTTGCTATGAACAGCTGAGCGACTGGCTGAGGTTCTCATTTAATTGGAACAGGGGAGATTGGAGACTGAGTACAGTGGGTGAGGGGGTCACAACCAGGAACTGGGGTTGGGACATAATAGAAGGTCCATTGTGCAATAAGAAAAAATGTCTCCCTGCGCATAGACTAGACCTGTGAGAACATCAGTCATTTTAAGAAAACTCACGGAGACAGGATCAGGGCAGGCACGTGAGTTTATCATTGTCCTTTCCACGCTGGGGTAGCTTCACCCCAGATGCTGCAGTAGGAGAGGGTCATGACTATTGGGATGTGGGGCTTTTAAGCTGAATGGTTAAGGAAGAACCAGGCTCTCCTTGGACATGACGAGGGACCAGGGTGTGAGAGCAGTATGATACAGTAGAACTGTGCTCCATTCTTATCCTTCAGTCCATCCTCTCAGGTGACCAGGGAGCAATATATAAGAGCAAGAAGATAGAGCAGAATCTCGCTCCATCCCTATCCTGCCAGCTCCTCTTCTAGTGTTAGGGAACCAAGCGAAGGATCCAAACTATGTGTTGTAGCTGTAGGACAAAGAAAGCTAGCAGCAGGGTTTGTCACCCTAGTGCTCTTGATTAAAGAAGGACCAGCTCCGAATTGGGCATGTTTGGAGGGCTGAGGTCCAAGTCTCATGGTCCACCAGGATTGATGGTCTTAAGCACTAGCCTTGGCCAGTTTCTATGGAGATTTGCAAGAGGCCAATTTCCTCTCTACAGGGGATAATTCAAGGACAAATTAATACCTACCTCCTAGTTTAAAAAAAAAAAAACTTGGATTAAGTTGGTAGTGGTGGCATGGTGAAATGTGCTTGGATTCTGGGAACAGTCTGAATGTGGATTTCCTAAACAAAAACAAAACCCAAACCAAAAAAGCCTTGCTAATGGTTGATCTTGTGAGTTGAGGGGGAAAAGAGGTATCCAGAAGTATGCAGAGTTTTCTGTCTTGAACAACCAATGTAATCATGTTGTCATTTATTGAAATAAGGAAGGTTAAAGAAGTGTGCAGGGAGGGTGGAGGTGGAATCAAGGAGGTTCTGATCTGGAAATGACCGATAGATGCCCAAGTAGAGAGGTAGACAGCACCTGGGGTTTAGGGTAGAGATCTGGGTGGGCGATACAAATCTTGGAGTCATCAGCAAGTAAATGCCTTTTAAAGTCATGGGACCAGATCATCTAAAGAGCAAATATAGAAGAGAAAAGGACCACAGATGGAACCCTGCCTGGGCTCTGTCAATATTTAGAAGGCTGGAGCGGGCCTACTGCCCACTTCTAACGCCCACTAGACTCTTGATTGTCTTTACCCAGAAAAGAAGGAACATTAGAGCACAAGGTAATCTCAAAACATGAGATTTACAAAAAATGTGATTTACTGCATAAAGCAGGCCTGAGATACACCATTATATTTCAAGGCAATGGGGGAATATTTACAAGCACAGATGCAAAACATGACGAACATACAGATATGAAACCACAGCTTTTTCTGCTCCTCCAAGGAGAATTACGTGGCAGCTCAACAGAAAACTGACAAAATTCATACTTGGCCTACTCTTTCAGAAATTTCAATTAGAATCATGTGATTACATCAGTCTTTTTGAGGAAGATTTGTTTTCCTTTTGAATACAACATTGTATCCTATCTATTTACTTATTTTTAGATTTTACTCATTTGTCAGATATATATATAGAGAGAGAAGACAAGAGAAGATAAGCTCCCCCTGAAAGCAGGGGGAGCAGCAGGCAGAGGGAGAAGCAGGCCCCCCGCAGAGCAAGGAGCCCAGCGCAGGGCTCAATCCCAGGACCATGGAATCATGACCTGACCTAAAGGCAGACGCTTAACGGATTGAGCCACCCAGGCATCCCTATCTTATTTTCTAGGACTATGTTTTACTCTTCTCCAGTAAAACTAGAGAACTATTAAATTATTAGACATTCCTTTCATGTGATATGTCCATTTTCTCTTTCAACACTAGGTCCTTCAGGTAAATGTTTTAGTTACAGGGCAATGACCTTTCTTTCTTTTTCTTTCTTTCTTTTAAATTTTATTTATTTATTTGAGAGAGAGAGTGAGAGAGCACTAGATGGTGGAGGGTTAGAGGGAAAAGCAGACTCCCTGCTGAGCAAGGATGGGGGGCTAGATTCCAGGACCCCAGGATCATGACCTGAGCTGAAGGCAGACACTTAAAGACTGATCCACCAGGAGCCCCCAATGATGTTTCATCTACAGTTATTCTACTACAGATCATGCTTATATTCTTTAATACTCTAAGGAGAAATCATTAAGGAAATTTGAAAATGCCATCACCCTTCCCTCCACTTTTGGATTTACAGCCAGGACCTGGTTGTGGCCTAAGCTAAATGAAGCAGACATTAAGTCATGATTCATAACTTAATCAGGAACCGAGAGTCTTGGTTGGTAGGAGTCGGGCAACAAATCAAAACATCCAAGAGTATGAAATAGGGAACTATTCTAGTCTCTCTTTGTTTTAGTTCATTTCCTCCCCCTTTCAAACAAAAAGATCTGTTTTGTTTTATTTTTATAAAAAAATTACAATGCAGTATTTTGGATTCTAAAGTCAGGTATAATCTATATGTGAGACTAGCCAAGACATTTTTGGGAAAATAAACCATAAATAAGGAAGTTGTGTGGCAAAAACATCTATTTCTCACTCCAAATCCATGTAGTCTTTTTACATTTCTCAGCTTCTTAGCTGTTGATGGGATGTAGCGACTGGTTCTGGCCAAGGAGCAGAAAAGGTGCCACTTCCAGATCAAGCCATTTAAGATTCTGGGCACAAACTCTTCATTGCTTTCTTCCTATCCTTTGGTGACCTGAAGGCCATGCATTACGATTGCAGAATCACACATGGAAGTAGCTACTGTCACTGAATCCCTGCATGGAAGACAACCGAAATAAGTTTTTCTTTATTAAACCATAGAGATTTGTGGTTTTGTGTTTCTACATAGTATATATGGATATACTGATACAAAATAGAAACTCTTCCATAGATACTACCAAAAAGATCAAGGAAATATAAAAGTGTTCATAGACCCATGTCTACTCAAAAGTTTCATATATGACAGTGATATCTGAAATCAGGGAGGAACTGCGGATTACTGATGCATGTCTAAGTTAACAAATTAGCCCCTAATGCAGTGTTCCAAAACAATAACAATCACTTATTGGCTCTCATACATTCCTGTGGGTCAGGAATTCATACATAATATCATGGAAACAGCTTATCTTTGCACCCTGCACAATGTCTAGAACCTCAGCTGGGGTAGCTCCAAGGCTGAGGGCTGGAATTTTCTGAAGACTCATCCACTCACATGTCTGGGGCTGATGCTGCCCATTGGCTGGGGCCCTAGGTAGGACTATGAGCTCTGATACCTACATTTGGCCTCTCTGCGTTGCCTGGACATCCTCACAACATGGTGGCTGAGTTTTAAGGGTAAATGTAGCAAGAAAAAGAGCTGTATTGTCTGTTGTGACCTAGCCTCGAAAGTCATACAGCATCGCTTCTGCCATATTCTATTGGTCAAGGCAGTTACAAAGGTTCACACAGGTTTAAGAAAGGGAATGCAGATGAATTTCAAATGAAGAAGTGTCAATGTCATATTGTAAGAAGGACATGAAGGATTCTTCATTGAATTCCTCATTGAAGAATCCTTCATATCCTTCTTACAATATGACATTGAGATATATTCTTTGAAAAATACAATCTGCCCCAGTGATAATGGGTAATGTGTTTGTTAAGGATCCAATACCATTTTTGTCCTCCTACTATACACCCTCCTGCTATAGAGATGAGAATAACAAATATTTTCTTACATACAGATATAGTTTGAACAGGTTACTAAACCTCTAGCTAATTATTGCATGAGAGAAGAAATGCAGCAGCTAACCCTTTCTAAAATTAAAGATGTTTTGATAGAACTTCTGCAAATCACAAGCTAGTATATAGGTTAAATTTCCATATACATTATTTTATTTTTTTAGTTATCTCAAACTTCTGGAAATAATTTAGGTCATTTAATGAGATATTTTTAGTGTTCAAAGCCTTGAAAATTCCAGGCCAGAGATATTTTTGTTGTATTATGTGAAGTAGAGCTTCAGGCTTTCATTTCCTATGTGTCTATGTACTACAATAAATGAAAAACTATTTTCAAGCAGAATTTTGGCCTTGCCCATGGTTTTCCCGTGTCTCACCTTAAAGCAGAGGTAATATGGTTCCCTATTCAGTCACATACCCTTATTAAGTGGTTCCTAGCTTTCTGCAAAAGGGTATCAACCCTACTCCCCAGTGATTGTCTGCAGAAGTATTCCAACATAGAAAGGCTGTCTGTCAGAACTCATAAGAGTGTAATCTCAAACCCTCTGTTGCTCTATTTTTCATTTAATGTTTGTCTGAAATTTTAAAAAAATGTCTAGGGAAGATTATCTGAGCATTATAGAGTCCTTCCTGTAGCCAGCACTGCCACTGCTCTGCCCAGAGGTCCTAGGATCCCTTCTACCAGCGTGTGCCCCTCCCCCAACTTCTGCAACTCTTTTTGGGGAAGACCAACCTACAGGCACTGGGGCCACTTTGACCGCAGGCATGACAGCAGGAAGTATCAGGGAGTTTACATCATCCCCACCCACAGCCCTTGATCCCCCTTTAGCCAATAACTGATGGGTGCAGGTGAAGCCCAATTCCTTTGCCCTAAGTCAGGACAGATTCTGAGTTGCAATTTCTCCTCCAGAGCTCCCCTGTGGGATTAGGTGGAGGCTGGGACATCACTTGAACTCACATTCTGCTCAGCTTCTTCCCCTCTTCCATCTTGTCCCCCCACCCCCTTGGCAGCTTCTCCTGGGAACACTTTTTAAACAAATCACATTTTGAGTGCACAAATTTGAGTCCTCAAGTTATGGTCTGCTTCTGGAGAACAAGACTATGTGTTATCCATCTCCTTAGACATTCTGCTATCTTTCTGTGAATTAGGGTTGCTCACTAGAGAGTGGGATACATGGTGTAGATCTAATGAATCAGAATCTACATGCCGATGTAGGAGATCTGTCTCTACAGGAACATTCCAGATGCACTTTTCTGAGAAAGAGTTTTATGAGCTGGTTCAAGAAGAAGTAAGACATTGGAGTAGACCAGAAATAGAAAGAGAATAGGCGAGAGTAGACCAGAAATAGACAGTGGAAGAAATCACAAACCTTGTCAAAAATGAATTATTGAGTTATTTTCATTTTTCTAATATTCCAATGCTATTTAAATACTTCCAAAGTAGAGAAAGTGATGGAAAGCGTCCAACTCATTTTATGAAGCTAGCAAAACCACGGTATTAAAACCCGATAAAGATTAAACACTCCAAGAGAAAGCTTATTAAATCATCCAGTGAATATGTAAAAATAAGTATCTTACACTTTGGGTTCATTACCTGAGTCCAGCATGAAAAGAACAGAATACATCATTGGGACGCCTGGGTGTCTCAGTCTTTAAGCATCTGCCTTAGGCTCATGTCATGATCCCAAGGTCCTGCTCCTTGCTCAGCAGGAGCCTGCTTCTCCCTCTCTCTCTCTGCCCCTCCCCTGCTTGTGTTCCTTCTCTCACTGTCTCTCTGTCAAATAAATAAATAAAATCTTTAAAAAAATTGGTAAAAAACAATGAGAAAGAATTTATACTAGCAATGCAAGTGTTAATTAATATTTAAAAATCTACTCACACAATTTATCACATCAATGGAGAAAAGTCAAAATTTCAATAGATATCCCAAATTAATTAATGATAAAATTAAATATCCATTAATTACAAATATGTGTAGTAAACTGGGACCAGAAGGAAACTTTGCCAACTGGTAAATAAATATTTTGCAAGCAACAAGTTACATCATTCTGATAGGTTTTTCAGCTGAAGAGAGGAATAACAGAAGGATACTTAACATCATCATTATTCTTTTCTTTTCCACTCACTGTAAGTTCCAAACGACATAATAAAATAAGAAAAGAAATAGGAGGTATAGATATTGGAAAGAGAACAGAACTAATGACATTTTCAAATATTTTCTTGAAACATCAAGAAAATCATCCATGAAAATGTTATAACTATTAAGAAGTGATGGATAGCAATGTAAATATACAAGTATCAATCACTTTTCACATATTAAAAAATAAATATTTCGTCACAAAATGAACAAAAATATGATGTATTCACAAATGATCTTGGCAAGAAATGTGCAATATGGTGTAAAGAAAACAAACAAAAAACCACTTAAAAGAAGAGTTTACAATGCAGAAAGACACCGTATTTCTGGATCGGAAAATCTGTTATTATTAAAGTGTTAATTCTTCCCAGTTTGCTTTTTAAATGTGATACATTTCTAATCTAATCCAACACCAACTTAACATTCTTGCAACTTGACAAAATGCTTTTCAAGTTTATCCAGAAGAATAAACATGCAGGAATAACCAAGAAAATTTTTAAAAAGAAAAATGAGAAGAGACTTGAAACAAAATGTCGAAATATATTATAAAGCCACAATAATTTGAACAATGTGGTATGAACGCAGGACCAGCCAAACAATTCAAGGTAACAAAAATAGACGGTCCAGAACAAACACAGGAATGTTTAAGAATTTAGCATATTATGATGGCTGTTTCATTTAAAAACCATGTTTATTATATAACTTGACAAAATATTTGTGGAACAATTCATTTGAACTGCATTATATTCCAGAATAAATTTCAGCTGGGCTGAAAATGTAAATTTTTTTTTTAAAGATTTCATTTCTTTATTTGCCAGAGAGAGAGAGAGAAAGCAAAAGCAGAGGGAGAAGCTGTCTCCCCGCAGAGCAGGGAGGCCCAGATGGGACTCGATCCCAAGAGTCTGAGATCATGACCCAAGCCAAATGCAGATGCTCAACCGACTGAGCCACCCAGGTGCCCCTAAAAATGTAGATTTTTAAGAAAAAAAAAATGAACATCCCAGAAGACAATATCAGTACACATTTATGTAATTTTAGGGTACCATAGGCTTTTCTAATAACACTGAAAGCAACATCAGACAAAAAAATACTGGTCTATTTGACTATATGAAAACATTAATACATAAAAGAAACAGCACTATATATTAAAAATTCAAGCCTATTGTGCTCCTCTGTTGGAAGAAGACAGACAGAATTGGGAAAACATCATTGTTACATACGAGGTAAAAAAAGAAATATACACAAGAAAGAGCTTTCACCAATCAAGAAAAAGTAAAGTTAAAATTGGCAAAGGCCATGAAAGTGTAATTTACCAAATTGCAGAGCCCACTGCTTTATTTTTAGGAAAAGTTTAGCTTCTCTAAGAACAAAGTGCAAATCAAAATAACAATGAGTGTATCAAACTGACAAAAATTAAATAAAATTATGACACACAAAGTTTTGATAAGTGTGCCAGTAGCTGGTACTCTCAAATACAGCTGGCCGGAGTGTAAATTTGTAAATTGTAGAACATTCTACATAGAAAAGATATATATCTTCCACATTTTGACCATCGGGCTTCTAGGAATTTGTCCTTAAGGAAATAATTATAAATTTTGCAATGATTTATCTACAAGTATGTCCACAGCACCATTTCTTATAGTATCCAATTTTGGAAACCAACCCACTGTTCTATAATAAAGGATTGGCTCAGTAAATAAATGCTTTTATCTAATGAAATACATAGAAGCTATTCAACATATTTTTAAAGAATGTTTAATGACTTGGGACAATGTGCATGATATATAGTTTAATTAAAAACAGACTGAAAAATAATATGCAGTATGAACCTCTTGTTAAAAATTATATTCGTGCATAATATAAGACAGGAAAAATACATACCAGAATGTTAACAGTGCTTTTCCCCCAGATGCTGGGATTTTAGATGATTTTTAACATCTTTTTTTCTGCTTACCTGTTCCACATTTTCTTCAATGAACATGCCCTCTTCTACAATCAGAATTTATAAATACGTTAAAATTAACTTTAAAAAAGTAAAAAAAGAGAAACACTCCATCTGTGTTTTCCATTTTGGAAAATATGTTATCAGTATGTGTTTGTCAGGCTAGGAGTGCCTACTTCAGGGCATGCCCAGGAGAAATACTTGTCTAGTCTTGACATGAACAAACAATGACAGTTGCTCTTGTCCTGAGCACTTGACCTGTTTTTATCTGATCAGTCCTAGGAACCATGTAAACCAGAAAGCTTGGAGACAACCTATGCTCACCTCTGTAAACAAGGCTGTGAATCTATGTCACATGGAGTTGTTCCACTTAAGAACCTTGTCATGTCTATTTTGTGTATTCTGAGAAGTTAGCTTAAGTCCTTCCAGGAAAGACACAGAATTTGTATAAAGTAGTAAGTATACCCACCCTCTAAGGGCTCTGAAGCAATAAGAGAATTTCCCAGCATGAAAGAACCAAAGAGCACAGCAAAGGAGAATCAGCACTAGATTCACAAAAGAATTCACTCTTGGGGCGCCTGGATGGCTCAGTGGGTTAAGCATCTGCCTTCAGCTCAGGTCATGATCCTGGCGTCCTGGGATCAAGCCCCACATCAGGGTCTCTGCTCATCAGACTTTTGGGCGGGCAGACATTTAACTTGTTCCTACTGGTGTCCACTGAGTGGGAGCAAGATGTTACTCTTATCACTGAACCCCCAAAACGCTTATTCAATGAACAGCAAAGTTCACCAGATATTTACTTCAAAACTGATGATATTTAAGGTTCCAACACATATCAAACTGATCATTCAGTAAGTACATTCAAGATAGATCGGGCCCTTTAAAGCTAACAACTTTTTTGACTCATCATTCTAAGCAGATTTCTGTATTCGCTTTATGTACCGTACAATGACAAAACTAAAACGGCTTCAAGACAGTCATTCCAGTTAAGACAAAGCTCATTTAAAAAAAAATAATAAATGAAAACCATCTTTTTTTTTAAAGTAAGTTGAACAGAAAGGAATTCTTCAAAATGAAAAAAAAAGAGAGATCCAAGAATATTGAGTATGCTCTGCAATTTAAAATTTAATATTGCAGCTTGATTCTCCACTAACTTTTTTGTGCATTTCTAACGTAGACGTATGGCTTTGAGAGCCCATCTAGAATACTAACAAATAAATAATGGTTGAGCACAGCTGACAGCATGCCCAATTGTTCGCGTAGATTAAAGTAAGGCTGATTTTGAACGTACTACCTTGCCAGTCTGTAATAGGATGCTAATATTATTAGTCCTTTCTTTTCATTTGCATGCTTCCGAACAGCCAAACAGCACCCCCACCTCCCCGCCATGTGTCGTTACTGGTACAGAGCCCCAAGGACCAGTACCCATGGAAGGTGGAAGTGTTCTCTGGCAGTGTACTGGGTCAGTGAACGTTTTCCAACATGAATCCAATGTCTCTTACTTTTCTTTGTCCACTCTTACAGTCTCCATTGTACTGTATGTTGTGCTCCATGGAGAAACCAATAACTTTGATATATCGGGGAATGTTATTGGATGCTTTCCCAACAGTAACATGTGGGAACTTTCCAACTAACACAATAGCCTTTTCTCAATAGTTATTTGTTTTTACTTCCTTATAGCTTTTCATACAGTTGGCCATTTTCTCCTTGAAATCCTCCCTGTCCTCAGTTGCAATGACCCTTCCACATCTAGGAACGTGCCCCCCACCATGGCCACACCTTGTGTATCCCCATCTCTGTGGTTCACTGTGGAATCTACTAGATGTTTCATTCCACCGATTTATGTGTTACAAATAAATCAATGGCCCTGTCCTCTTTGAAAACCCCCGAGACCATTCCATATTGATTTGACCTGCCCCTGGCTGCACACTATTTATATCATGTTGGTCAATAACCAAATACACCTCTAGGACATCACTTGTGATGTAGCCTTATGTTTGAGTTAATTTTTTAGACTCTTCTTAGAAAGAAACACATCCTCCTCAGAGAGAGAGAGAGGGAAGTCAGCTATTTGAGATGTGACCTGATGGGCCTCCCCGTTCCTGTCAAGGGCATCATCAACTCAGGGAAGAAAGAATTGTTAGAGCAGACTCAACGGGAGAAGGGTACTACTCAGTTTTGGGTTTTGAATTTAAGAACAGGCTTTTAAAGCCTGTGGCAAAGCCAGTAGTTTGAGAACAAAGGATGGAGTTCCAAGAGTATTGTCTTTTCCAGTTTTAAAAGCCAAGGAGACTCAGGAATCACTGACAGCTAAACAAAAGGCACGGAGTGTAGGTTTGGCTTGGTGAAGAAAAAACAGTGACCCAAGCTGGGCAAAGGCAAAAAGAGTCAGAGCAGGGGAGGGGGTTTTTCGGGGAGCGAGTGATGAGACTGGAAACCTCTGCTCCCTTTCTGGTTGGGGTAAACCATTATAAGCAAGCTCCCCATGACTTCGTCTGTGTAATGAGGACAGATAAGTAACTGCGGCTCTTAAGGGTTGGGAATGGCCAGGCAGAAGGACCTAAGGGACACTTGGGAAGGCGCCATGCTCTTCAGCATGGCTGCTCCAAAGAGCAGTCCCAGGTTTTCCCAAGCATAGGTGTGACCAGGAGAACAACAATGGGACTTGGGTATCCTGAGTTTGGATGAGGAGGATGCAAGTCACTGGCAAGGATCATGGACCAGAGACCAGATGGAAATATCCCGGCAGGTGCCAGCAAGTACAGATGTCAATGGGCGGTGGCCTGGAGGAGCAGAGCCACTCTAGCTCCTCTATTGAAGCTAAAAACCCCAAATCTTGCCTCATACCCAGCCTCTGAGAACTTGGCTACCATCCCAGAGACAAGGCAAAAAAAGGAAGCTTTGAAATGACCAAGAACGTCCTGGAATGACTAAATGTATATGGGAAAAAAAATTATGTTTATCTTACCAAGCAGAGTGGAAGCTAGAGGTAACCAGTCATACAGAAGAGTTTTGAAAACTATACTAGAAAATCAATACAAGTTACTTGTTTTGAGTACTTAGGCCCAAGCCTAAGGATGTTTATCCTCTACTCTTCATTATCTCCAACTAAAGACAGGTATCTGTTTTTTGTTTGTTTGTTTGTTTGTTTTTGCATTTTTGGTTTCCCTCCAAAGCATCTAGAAGACCTGGGAGGGTCTGACCAATAATCACTGAATGACTGAATGATCAAGTCCTTACTTTGAAACTCGAACTTAGCAGCTATCTTAAGATTGAAACAACAATGGCCTAAAGTTTAACATTTCGCCCAAAGATTGAGAGGACTGTATTTAAAAATTAGACGCTCCCCCCTTCTTCCTACAACTCATCCATTCTTCTGCTCAAGAAATAAACTTCTCGTTTAGGGGAGGTGAGGAGACGTAATGTGTGCTCAGTAATGCCTCCTCCTTCTGCAGACACCATAATGCCTGTCTTGGAGGGACGAGAGGACCCAAGTCCAAAGAGTTATCTGAAAATATCTTTGCAGTTCGTCCTCACAGTCATGAAACAATAGGTGATGATGAAGATGAGTAGGGGGGGGAAAAGCTCATGTAGACACCATTTGGGGATAGAGGACAATAGCATTAAAAGTAGAACTATAGAACAATTCTGTAGAGATATGCTGTGTATATCTGCTCATGTAAAATACCTGAGTTACAAAAACAAGGTTCTAAAGACCCATTACAGTCGTCCAATTAAAAAACCAACACACAATTATAACAAATGTACCACTCTAGTGCAAGATGTTGATAGTGGGAAAGGGGCAGGGGAGTATTGGAAACTCTGTGACTTCTTTTTTTTATTTTTTTAAGATTTTATTTATTTGGGAGAGAGACAAAAAGGAGGGAGAGAGCAAGAGAGCACGCGCATGAGTTGGGGGGGAGGGCAGAGGGAGAGGGAGAAGCAGGCTCCCCCCTGAGCAGGGAGCCTGATGCGGGCAGGTTTTGATCCCAGGACTCTGGGATCATAACTGGAGTCAAAGGCAGACGCTTAACTGATTGAGCCACCCAGGCACCCCTAGAACTCTCCGTAACTTCTGTTCAATTTTGTTGTTAACCTAAAACTGCTAAAAAAAAAAAAAAAAAATGAAGTATCTTAGGAAAAAAAAAAAAAGGCCACCATACTAAATCTGTAGAGACAGAGAATTGGGGTTTGCCTGAGGCTTAGGGGAGGCTAGACTAGGGACCAGAATTAGGACTTAATGGATAGGGAGGTTTCTTTTTGGGATGATGAAAAGGTTTGGAACTAGACAGAAGTGGTGTTTGCTCAACAACGTACATGTACGAAATGCCACATAAAGTGGTTTATTTTATGTTATGTGAATTTCACCTCAATTTCTTAAAAAACCACCATTAGAATAGATGAGCTTTCTCAACATTACTTCACCTGGAATTATAGTTTTCCTACATGGTTCTCAAAAAAGGACTTCCCCCATCCAATTTGTTTTGAAGCAGCACACACCTGTCCTCTGCTTGGACACCACTACTCTGCATTAGTGTCTTACAGACACTGAGTGGTCCCGCAGTAAATCTCTCTATGTCTGTTAGCACAAGGGCTCTCATCCCCAGCTCTCTGCATCATATTTGATAACATACCATAACACATATTTTGGAAAACACTCCACTCAATCTCTCTAAGACAAGAGAACTGCCACCCATTCTTGTTCCCATGGTTCTAGGAAAAAGGTTTTCATACAGTAACCTTTCTCGATGTTTGTTGAAAACAACATATCCTTCATGTGGAAATAATAGGAGAGTTTTCGCTAAGGTTCAAAACAATGATAGGTGGCCTTGATAGACCCCATTCTAAGTGAATGATGAGATGTTAGAGTAATAAAGACATACACTGCTCTTAACCACTACGTGGTTTGTAGGAAGGAGTGCCCTACTAGGAAAACTTATTATCCTGGCATGCAGAGATCAGCTAGCCATAGAGTTTGAGATTTTACTCATTTACACAAATTGCATTTTATATATACTTCAGAAAATATGACACAATATGAAGGTGCACCTTAAATAGCTGACTTTTTAATAACAGATATAAAAATGTCCAATACAAAGGCAATTCAATAAAATGAAATGTCTCAAGGTTATTTCTTCATTACAAGTAAATGCATCCTCATGAATCTTCACTCTGAAGCCATTTCTTAGATTCCCAAAGTGTTGATTTCATAATAATTACCACCGATAAGAATATCTGTGGAATGAAATTGTCTGTCTTCTGAATGAAGTCAATTATTCTCAGTCAGGGATGGGATATAGTTTTGGGGTGGGGCAGGGTGGGGAGGGAGTCCACCGCCTTCTCCCAGAGAGATGGATTAGAATCACCCAAAGGAATGCTTACACGAAAAGGAATTGTCAGGCACCTGGATGGCTCAGTTGGTTAAGCGAGTGTCTTCGGCTCAGGGCATAATCTGGGAGTCTCAGGGTCAAGTCCCACATCTGCTCGGTGGGGGGGGAGGTCTGCTTCTCCCTCTGATCCTCTCTCCCTCTCATGTGTTCTCTCCCTCAAATAAATAAAATCTTTTTAAAAAATTACTTAAAAAAAGAAAATGGATTGTCAGTATTATAATCACAGATCTGACTTTAGTCCAAATAATTAACTCACCTTGAAGATGTCATCACAATTAAGAGGGTGTGGGAGTTTTCAATTCCTCAAATGGAGACATGCATTAAGAAAGGTAGGGAACCATAAAGGCGCACGTTGTTTAGAGACAGATGAAACACAGACAGGCTATTACTTCACCACCCACACCACACATTCGCTTCCCCAAGTCCCATGCCCCAAATGTCCCATAGGTCTGGACTTCCCCGATCCAAGGATGAGTGGGTGGGCAGTGCATTCCAAGAAGTGACATCCTAGGAGCCCACACTCTGACTCAGGCTGTCCCTAGAAGCCCATCTGGCTGTGTAGTCCCAGAATTCCTGGCTTTGACATCTGGAATCACCTGTCTTACGCTTCTGACTTTCCTCAAAGTCATAGCGCCAGGACCCAGTAGGTTACTGCTGCCTAGACACGCTGCATTGTAAGAACATCTCTGGGGCATCTGCCGGCTTCAAGATACCATCACACTCAATTGTGTATGCATGTGCACACGCAGGCCTTGCATTAGCTGGCCCTGCACTCCTGGCTGCTGCCGATTGGACCGGGGCCACCTAAATGGCCCACATAGACTCCTTTCTTTCTCCAGGGAATTTAAAATTGAGGCTCAGAGGTACTGGTCAGGGTACAGGGACCTTAGATGGCAAGCTGGGAAAAGACTGGGCTGGGAATATCATTGTTTGACCATGGATCCCGAGAAGGCAGAGAACGTGATCCTGAAGACAGAGGGAGAAGAGGAGAGTCAAGCAGATACTCAGACTAAAGCAGGTTTGAGAGAGTCAGTGGCCCCAGGGGAAAAGAGAAGCCCTGCCATGCTTCTGATATTTTTTCAGGTCCTGGATCAAGACCACGCTGTGTTCTTCCTTCATTTTCTGTTTTCTGACATACCTCTGTGTTGTAAGAAATCCCCCTTGTGCATTTTTGTTCCCAACCTCAGAGAGCTCGTGTAATTTTCTGTTACCTGCAATCAAAAGATCTGTCACTAAAAATTTAAAAATTTTAGATTTTTAGCTCACATTTCACCATTTATCTGGATAAATATTTGAATAATGCTTGAATAAGACAGGTCCTCAGATGCCACAGAGAGTGTCAACTATGTCCCCACAGGCACTTACACAAAGCAAAAAAGAGCATCTGGTCCTGGATGCTACTTTTAGAGAACACTCACGGGTCACATGGGTTCCTTTGTTTATGTATAGAGCAAGATGAGATGCTTTACCACGGTCAGCCTGGATGGGACTCCTCTGACTGGTTCTAGTCATCCATTGATGTTTCTTGCTTAACCCAGTGATCATCATGATGATGTTAAATGGTGATTTTTCTGACATTCCTTTTAATTCTATTTGTGACCTTCTATTGGAAGAAAGAGTATTGTCTTCTATATTTATGTATGTTTATTACCATGATGTGAAATAATGAAAGATACATGCATTGGTCTCTGCCCCTGGTTCCTGGCATAGGGCTTCTAAAATCCTTGTAATTTGCTAAGTGATAAGAGTACTAGAGGCATCTTTCGTTTTAATATTTGGTCTAGACTCATCCTTCACATAGGGTTCCTGAAACCCTGGTAAATTCCTAAGCAGTAAGAGTACTAGGAGTATCTTTCATTCCACAGTTTGGTCTTTGACCCTGGTTCCTGACACACCACTCTGAAATCCATTGTAATCTCCTAGGCGATAGGGAGTGTCTTTTGTTCTAGTAAGGTGGTTCTTGGTGGCTCCTGGATAGTTTCAGGATGGAGGCTGGTCACCAGAAAGATCAAGCCACAGTTAGAAACTTAGAACTTTTAGCCCCGCCCTGCATCATTTGGGAAGGGGAGAGGGGCTGGAGATGGAGTTAATAATCCATCATGTCTATGTGATGAAGCCTCCATAAAAATTCCAAAAGTACAGACTTTGGAATGCTTCTGGGTTGTTGAACCCTTCCATGCACTGGAAGGGGCACACCTCAACTCTACTGGGACAGAAGCTCCTGAGCTCAGGACCCTTCCGGACCTCACTCTCTGTATCTCTCCATTTGCCTGTTCACTGTATCCTCTAAAATATCCTTTGTAATACATTGGCACTAGTAAGCAAACAGTTTTCACAAATTGTGTGAGCCACTCCGGCAAAGAATCAAATCTCCAGAGGGGGTTGTGGGATGCTCTGATTTGCAGCTAAGCTGGACAGACATTGGGAGTAACCTGAGACTTACTACATGTGGTTGACATCTGAAGTGGGGGCCAATCTTATGGAACTGAGCCCTTAACCTATGGGATCTAGGCTAACTCTGGTGAGGGTCAGAATTGAACTGGATTTTAGGGCACTCAGCTGGTGTCGGAGAATGGGTCAGTGTGGGGAAAACCCCACAAATCTAGTGTCAGGAATAGTCAAGGTGAGAATAAAGGAAGACAGAGTTTTTCCTAGACCCATGAACATATGGATTCTTATTTTACTTAGGGGGTAATAACTCTTTATTATCATTGTTTATTTTAAACTCAAATGGTCTCAGATGAGCCAGTGTTGGCTCCTGTGTCATGTCCCTATAGCTCTCTGAGCACTTCCTTACTGGTTAGCCTCATAAGATATTCCAGACTCATCTTGTACTTTCTCTGCCCCTGCCCTGGGATCACCTATTTCTCCAAGAAGCCCAGATTTCTGTTTTGAAGATAGAAACAAAATTTAGGTGCCAGACATATTCAATTGCTATTAGGGTGTCTCTAGGGTTGCTTCTAGGCCCTCTCCTTGGATAAAGGCAGCAAACAGATGAAGGCATCTACATACAAACATACATATATGTACACAAAACAGAATTTCTGGAGGGTGGACAATACACAGAAGAAGAAAAAGAGAGAGAGGCTGAGGTAAACATGATAATGGTCTCCCAAAGACGTCCATGTCCTAATCCCCAGAAATTGCAAATATCTTGGGTCGCATGGCAAAGGGGAATTAAGGTTACAAGTGGAATTAAGTTTGCTAATCTGCTGGCCTTAAGATGGGGAGATGATCCTGAGTGAGCCAAGTCGGCCAAGCATCATCACAGGGATCCTTCAGAGCACAAGAGAGACGGAGAAGACAGCTGGCTAGCATGAGACAGTTAGCCAACATCACTGCCTCTGAAGATGGAGGTCCTGCCAACCAGAGAAAGCAGGTGGCCACTCAGTGCTGGAAAGGCAAAGAAATGGATTCTCCTCTAGAACCTTCAGAGGAGAATGGATCTCTGCCAGCATCTCCGTTTTAGCCCGGTAAGACCCGTGTTCGACTTCTAATCTTCATACCAGTCAGGTAATAAATGTATGTGGCTTCAAGTCACTCAGTTTGCAGTAATTTGTTACATTACTATAGAAAACAGCAACTCTTTTGTCGAGCCAAAGCTTAAGAAAAGCCTAAGTTACCTCAAGTCAAAGCAGAGAGAATCAATCAATTAATCGGATTTTGATTAATCAATTTGATTTTGAAAGTTGTTAATTAGTTAATTAATTAATTTTGACTGAAAGAACCTCAACCCAACTCATCTGGAGAAATATTCAGTATTATTTCAGGTCTGGACACTGAGACCCTCAATAATAGTGGATCCAACCAGAGACAATATTATTTCTGTGAAACCCCAGTACATAGAGGGCTCTTTTTGAGAATCTAGCAGGGATCCAGGCTCCTTCTGTCTTAAGGAGTGCACAGACTCCCTGAGCACCTCCTGGGTCCCAAGTCTTCGATGCTATCCTCTTGACTTTACCAGTTTGAGGATGCTGCCCTCTTTGTGGGGTCCAAGACAGCTTGCCAGCACATCCTCGTTTCAGCCAGTGGACAGGAGGAAAAGGGACTGGTATAACTCTTCCCTTTTTAAAAGTACCCACTCAGGGTGCCTTGGTGGCTCAGTGGGTTAAGCCTCTGCCTTTGGCTCCAGTCATGATTTCAGGGTCCTGGGATCAAGCTCCACCTCAGGCTCTCTGCCCAGCGGGGAGTCTGCTTCTCTCTCTGTCTGCCTCTCTGCCTATGTGATCTCTCTCTCTGTCAAATAAATAAAATCTTTTTTAAAAAAAAGTACCCACTCATGGGATGCCTGGGGACTCAGTCAGTTAAGCGGCTGCCTTAGGCTCAGGTCATGATCCCAGGGTCCTGGGATTGAGTCCCATGTCAGGTTCTCTGCTCAGCAGGAAGAGCCTGCTTCTCCCTCTCCCTCTACCCGCCACTCCCCCTGCATGTGATCTCTCTCTGACAAATAAATAAAATATTTTTTTTTAAAAAGTGACCACTCATCACTCCATTTTACATGCCATTGGCTAGAAATTAGCCACATGGCCACACCTCCAAGCAAGTGAAGCTAGGGAGCCTTGTGCCATCCTGAAAGTTCTATTCCAACTGAAGAAGAAGAAAAGAGATACAGAAGACAAGTAGCCAGGTCTTCTGCTTGGGTAACTGATACTCCTTAGTTATGCTATTTCCTGTTATTTTTTATGCTCATAAAAGTACATTGTTTGTTTTAAGTGTGCGATTCTTCAGGAAGTGAGCATTAGGCTCAGGGCTATTTCTTTCTTTTTTTTTTTTTAAGATTTTTATTGATTTATTAGAAAGAGAGAGAACAGAAGCAGGGGGAGAAACAGAGGGAGAGAGAGAGAAGCAGACTCCCTGCTAAGCAGAGAGCCCAACGCAGGGCTCAATCCCAGGACCCTGGGATCATGACCTGAACTGAAGGCAGACGCTTAACCAACTGAGCCACCCAGCTCAGGGCTATTTCTATCTTATATGTTGATGCTTAGCCAAAGGGGTGAGTTGGTAGTACACAAGAATCATTGGACCTGTGGGTTTCCATATTTATTTAGCTATCCTCTGGTCATCTGAGGTCACTACTGAATAGGGTCCTCGAGCCTCCAGGCCATGCTCTGCATCCCAGGCTCCTCCTGAAATGCTTCTCCCAGTCTTCTAACATCACAACCACCTTTCCCTGTGTGTCTTCAACGCTTGGTCTATCTCCCTCACTTCTCTCTTGCCGGCAACAGCCTCTCTGAAATGTGCCTGAACCAGACACATCTCTCATCCTCACTTTTGTCACTCCTGTAACCTTTTCCTATTTGTTGCTGTGACAAAGTCCCACACACTGAGTCACTCCAAACAACAGTCATTTATTATCTCACAGTTCTGTTTGTTAGAAATCTGACACACATCTCTCTGGGCTAACATCGAGATGTGACCAGGCCCGCATTCCTTTAGAGGTTCCAAGAAACCTAACATATTCACAGGTTCTAGGAATCAGGACATGGACATCGCAACCCATAGACATAGTCCCAGTCCACTGAAGCCAAAAGCAAAATTAAGTCTCTTTTCCTTCTCTCTGCTGACTCCCAAGTCAGGTCATTACTTAGCTCAAGGATGGGTAGTTGAGAAACAAGCTTTCTACCAACCATCACCTACTTTGTACATAATGGCTTTATTCATTTTAAGTTATTCTGTAAATGAATACAACACTCTCTGGTGCTCTTAAAAAGTAAAAGATAGCAAAACAAGAAAGCAGTCCTAACCCACTCTTTTAATCCGCCTTGTACTTGATGGCAAGTTTTAACCACTTTACTTTGGATTGTTGGCACTCTGTACAAAGTCAGCAGCAGCACTTAGGCAGTGGGACTCAACCTCACTCAGATGGGCCTGGAAAGCCTGTTCAATAGAAATGCTCATGTCATTTGTGATTTTGGAAGTTATGCCTGAGGCCTCAGAGCTCTTTCTAAACAGAAGAGCAAGTGAGAAGAGTGGGGACAGAATGAGTTGTCCTTAAAATGTTTATATATCCAAGTCATTTTAATAGAATTAGCTGAACTGCAGCCCTCAAGGTCTGGAGGAGAGGGACTTGGTAACAAAGACCGTGGAAAGGGGACGAGAAAGGCTGGATTCTCAGCCAGCTTTTCTCACCGACTTCTAGGCACTAACCATGATGGCTTCAAGCATCATCATCTTTAGGACGGGGGGGAAGGGACTTGGTGTCAAACACCTGCATGCTATTCAAGACCAGGAAAGCAATCGTTGCTCCTCCTAGAGTTGATGGTAGATTTGAGAGAATGATCTCTTGCTTGTAACTTCATAAGAACTTGCATCTGATGGCACTGAGTTAGAAAATGAGTTGGCCTGGATGATTTCGAAGGCCCCATGGGGCTGTGCCCATCCTGAGTTCAGTGACACAGTCTTACTCAACTGAGAGCAACTGCTCTGCTCTGGAATGGCCCTGACCTCTGCCGCGCTCCAGCACCAAGGCCCCTCTGTGGCCTGGGTTGTGGCTCTATGCTGCACTTCCCTCTCCCTTCCTGAAAGATGAATCAGACTGGCATGACTCTTGCCACTCTCTGAGGAAACGGAGACCATGTGAGTGTGTCTGTGGGCGTGTCCTTTCTGAAGAACTGGGCAGTGGCATTTACAGATGAATCAATCTCAGCAGGCACATGTAGTACCTGCTTGACTTTGTTTTCTTGGGAAGCAAATGGTAAGCCAACGTACTGTCTATTTACATTTTGCACTGTGCATTTGAGGAATGTAATATGGTGTCTTGGTCTGGTGGGGCAGTGACAAAATACTGTAACCTCAGTGGTCTATGAATAGCAAATATTTATTTCTCACCATTCTGGAAGTGTTTGTCCAAGATCATGGCACCAGCAGATTTGGTGAAGGTCTGCGGCAGTACCTTCTCACTGTGTCCTCATGTGGTAAAAGGGATGAGGAAGCTCCCTGGGGTCTCTTTTATAAGGGCACTAATCCCATTCATGAGGGCTTCACCCTCATTACCCAATCACCTCCCAAAGGCTTCACCTGAAAGCGCTATCACACTGGAGACTAGGCTTCAAAATGTGAATTTGGGGGTATGCATTCAATCTATAGCATATGGGGTTTATGAACAAGGAATCTTCAAATGAGATGCAGGGATAAAAACCCCACCTACAGCTTTGCATGTGTCTGTGTGTGTACATCTTTCTGATATTTTCAACAGAATCCATGAGTCCAAAAAGGATAAGACTAGTATAAAAGGATGTTCCAGGGATGCCTGGGTGGATTGGTCAGTTAAGCATCTGCCTTCAGCTCAAGTCATGATCTCAGGGTCTAGGGATCAAGCCCCACATTGGTGTCCCTGCTCAGCGGGGAGCCTGCCTCTCCCTCTGCCTGCCGCTGTCCCTGCTTGTGCACGAACTCTCTCTCTGTCAAGCAAATAAATAAAATATTTTTTAAAAAAATGTTCCATTGCCAGAAAGTTAGCATCAGTTATTGCCATCTTCTGAAAAGGAAGCTCTGAGAGCCAAAGGAACTGCAGACATAGTATCACTAATAACTCAAAGCATTGTGTATCAAGCATCATGTTGTAGAAGTCCTCTTGATCGACCACTCCTTAACAGACTCTCCTGACTAACCAACGCTCTCTGTTTCATCTGTAAAATACATTCATTGCTGCCTCCAGCCCTGAGCCCACCTCTCTCTCGTGTTTTTGGTCTCACCCATGCAAGTAGCCCCTGCCAAGATTTGGTGATGGTTCCTGCCCATTGTGTTCATGACAGGATATTATATTTCTGTGATTTGGCTAAAAACATCAAAAATTGACTAAATATGAGCATGGCAAGAAAGTTGCAAAGTTGGATTCTTTGCAGATTCTTCATTAGGCTAAGTTGGTTTTTTAAACAATAACTTAAATTTTAAGGCAAATATTTAAAAGGTCCTGTACTCCGACTGAAGGACAAGTGTCTTTCAGTTTCTTCTTCACTTTAGAGAAACTGGAGACGACAGAAGAGTGTGGTTTGTGCAAAGCAGAATGACACTTGAGAAAAAACCTTGATCCTTCATCAAAGGATTGGGGGATGCATGCAAATTTATGTGTTTTGAGTTAAAATAAAAATAAAACATTGAAATAAAATTAAAAATAAAAATAAATAATAAATGTGTAAATTGTTTTAAAATTTCAATTCCAGAGGTACCTGGGTGGCTCATGTCATGATCCTGGAGTCAACAGGGAGTCTGCTTCTCCCTCTGCCCCTCACCTCGCTCTCATGCTCTCTTCCACTCTCTCTCAAATAAATAAATAAATAGCAATCTTTACAGTATTTAATTCCAGTAGTTAACATACAATGTCATGGTAGTTTCAGGTATATGATATAGTGATTCAACACTTCCGTACATCACCCAGAGCCCATCTTTTTTATTAATTTTCAAAATTTTAATTCATTTTTATGATCCTCAGATTGAACCAGCTCTTTCTACTAGCCAAACAACTATCAATTCCCACTGAATTAATTTAGAGCAATTCTACTACATTGGGATCTTAATTAAGAAGAAAAAAATGGAGTCCGGGATTCACGGTTTTCAAGGATATTGATATTAGTACTTTCACTGATCCAGAAATAAGAAAGTGAATGGATATTTTCAACTCTACAGAGGAGGAGTATAAGTTCATACTCAGGATCAATATATTCTCTATATAAGATTGAGGCTTTCTAGGTTAGTGTGAGTCTTCCAGGAAGCAGATACTAAGGTAGGGTAAAATTTTCAAGAGATTTACTGGGGAAAATTTCTATGGAGAAGGGGGAGAGGGCAGCAGAGTAGGTGAGGAGAGACTTAGGCCAAGATATAGGTTTTACACCTATGGAGGGAAAGAAGGAAGATTGGGTAGAAGGAAGTCTTCAAATACAGTACAGCTCTGAAGAAAGCTGCAGATGTGGAATTCCCATGAGAAATGGGTAAGGGTTAAGCTGAAATGGCCCAGCTCTAGTACCCTTGCTGTGCTCAGTCATGAGGCATTGGGTCACAAAGGTGTGGCACTACACTCAGCCACATGACCATGGACTCCTTTTCTACTAAGTGTGGCCATTGGAAATAAACACCATACTCTAGGTGGGCTCAGACCAGCAGGGTGAATGAGAAATGGGGGATCCTTTTCAGGAGACTTCAGAAGACTTTCCTTATCTGCCTGATTCTGGAACCCTGTGGTCAAAAGAATTTCTCACAGATTCTATTATAAAGCTTATGAAGCATTTGCCCATCCGTATAGTTCACTTCTTTGGCGGACTGACTACAGAGTTAGCAAGCATTTAGTGAGCACCTATTATGGCTGTGACAAGCACTGTTATAGAGATAAACAGTGGAGGCCTGTATAGACAAGACTCCTGGAGCTTACACTTTAGCAGGGGGGCTAGTCAACAAACCAACAAGTCTATGGGCAAGATGGCAATAATAAGAATGAAAATGTCCTCAAAATGTTTTTCTATTCAAATCATTTTAGAATGGTTTGGAAATAACTGGTGATCAGAGAATTATGGAGAGCTACTTCTCCAAAGAGGGGACACTTGAGGTGAAACCAAATTGAAAAAGAGGGCTGAGAATTTGGGGCAGAGGAAATAACAAAGGCAGAGGTTGTTAAGCGGAAGAGAATTTGGGACATTAGTGGAAAGGAACAAACACCACTTGGAGAGGCAGGAACCAGCTGAAGTGGAGCCCATGGGTCATGGGAAAGAGTTAATTCTATTCCAAGTGTGCTGAGAGGCTTTGAAGGATTCTAAATAGGAGAGCAACACGACCAGATTTACATTTTAACTTTGGTGGTTCCAGAATTTCTATGTGGAAGAAGCTTTAAAATGGTAGGATGCTTACAAGGGTATTGAAGAAAAGATGGTGGGCAGAGGAAGGTGGGGGAGTGGGATAAAGTTGCATACCACTTTGCATAAAATTGAGAAAATGTCTGTGGTGTCTCCCAAAGAAGGGGGGGTGGTTAGTGGAGATTATGGGGAGAGAAAATTGTCCAACTCAACTCACTCTCATCTCCAGGCATCGCCATTGTGTTGTTTTTAAATCACCATGACTAAAGAACGAACACAGGTGAGCAAGAGTAGACACCTGGCTTCAGTGGTCCAGATGGGAGATGAGAGTGGCTTGGATTAAGGAGGTAGCAATGGGCATGGAGCAAAGTGGATTTATTGAAGATTCCTGTTTCTCTATAAGGACATGATTAACACAGTCATCAGTTCCGTAGCATCGTGGCCATGAGCTATGATTTCCCTTCTACTTTATGGTGTGTTTCTGAATTCAGATGTGTAGCAGACAGTGTTGGTGATCTGCTCCAAACCCGTCAACCCCTTCTTATCATCGCCATATGCTTGTCTCCTGGTTGTGGTGTGCTTTTGCCAACAAGAGCCTACACTTGTAATTCTTCTTCATAGGACTGCCCTCCAGCTACTGAAGAACTTTGCCCAAATATGACAGCTGGAAGTGCCTAGGAATTTCCATTCCTCCCACTGCCACTCTGCCCCCCTCTCTGACTAACTCCCCCCCATTAACTAATGGTGGACAGGTACAAGAGTGTGGAAGCTCAACACTCTTCCCCTGAGTTGAGATGGCTCCCAAGAATACCTTACCCTCCAGCACTCCTCACAGGATCAAGCAGGGGCTACCCTCCGTGGGGTTTGCTTCTGATCCACCTCACTTAGATTCTTCTTCACTGTCTACTTCCTCCATTTCTTTACTGCTTCTTCAGGGAACATTTCCTGAAAACTCCACTTGCACATAAATCCTTATCTCAGGGTCACAGTCTAAGACTTTACTCATTCCCATCTCTACCTCCTTAGTCCAAGCTCCTATCATCTCTTACATGGTACCAAAGCAGTCAGCACCATAAACTTGTTTCCAAGACTTTTCTGCCGTGACCCTTGTCATACAAGATATGGGCATCAATCACTCCCAGGCTAGCCTTGTCTTTCCTTAAGAAAGTCTATCGTGCAATTGGTTGAGAGTATTGTCATGACAGGCATAACCTTGAATCTGCACTTTTTAATTTTTATTTATTTTTAAAAATATTTTATTTATTTATTTGTCAGAGAGAGAGGGAGAGTGCACAAGTAGGAGGAGGGGCAGGCAGAGGGAGAAGTGGGTCCCTGCCAAGCAAGGAGCCTGATGCAGGACTTGATCCCAGGACTCCAAGATCATGATCCAAACAGAAGGTAGACCCATAACCGACTGAGCCACCCACACATTTTTAAGTTAAAATTTTTAAGTTAAAAAATTTTAAGTTAGGAGAGGAGTCAAGATGGCGGAGAAGTAGCTGGCTGAGACTGCTTCAGCTAGCCGGAGATCAGCTAGATAGCTTATCTAAAGATTGCAAACACCTGAAAATCCATCGGCAGATCGAAGAAAAGAAGAACAGCAATTCTGGAAACAGAAAAACAACCACTTTCTGAAAGGTAGGACCGGCGGAGAAGTGAATCCAAAGCGACGGGAAGATAGACCCCGGGGGGAGGGGCCGGCTCCCGGCAAGCGGCGGAGCAACGGTGCACAAAATCAGGACTTTTAAAAGTCTGTTCCGCTGAGGGACATCGCTCCAGAGGCTAAACCCGGGCGAAGCCCACGCGGGTTCAGTGTGGCCTCAGGTCCCGCAGGGTCACAAAAGGAGCAGGGGTGTCTGAGTGTCGCAGAGCTTGCGGGTATTGGAACGGGAAAGCCGGCTACAGAGAAAGAGCCGACAGTAAGCTCACAGCTCGGTGTTACCTTGAACTGGTCGCAGGCTCGGAGAGCTCGGAACGCGGCCGGAGGTCAGGCAGACGGGAGTAACTGGGCGCTGTTCTCGGAGGGCGCACTGAGGAGTGCGGCCCTGGGCTCTCGGCTCCTCCGGGCCGGAGACCAGGAGGCCGCCATTTGTATTCCCGTCCTCCGGAACTCTACGGAAAGCGCTCAGGGAACAAAAGCTCCTGAAAGCAAACCCGAGCGGATTACTCAACCCGGCTGGGTAAGGGCGGTGTAATTCCGCCTGGGGCAAAGACACTTGAGAATCACTACAACAGGCCCCTCCCCCAGAAGATCAACAAGAAATCCAGCCGAGACCAAGTTCACCTACCAAGGAGTGCGGTTTCAATACCAAGGAGAGCAGCAGAATTCCAGAGAAGGAGAAAGCCAAGCACGGAACTCATGGCTTTTTCCCTGTGATTTTTTTTTAGTCTTGCAGTTAATTTAATTTTTTTCTTTTTCATTTTTTTTTTTTTTTTCTCGCCTTCGGGTAAAATTTTTTTTTTTTTTTTAACTGTTACCTTTTTCTTTTTTAACGATTTTTTACTAGTTTATCTAATATATATATTTTTTCTTTTTTACATTTTTCTTAGGTGTTTTCCTTTTTTTTTTTATTTTTTAATTCTTTTCTTTTCTTTTTTTCTTTTTTTTTCTTTTTTTTTTTTTTCTTTCTTCCTTTTTGAACTTCTTTTTATCCCCTTTCTCCCCGCCTCACGATTTTGGATCTCTTCTAATTTGGTTAAAGCATTTTTTCCTGGGGTTGTTGCCACCCTTTTAGTATTTTACTTGCCCCTTCATATACTCTTATCTGGACAAAATGACAAGACGGAAAAATTCAACACAAAAAAAAGAACAAGAGGCAGTACCAAAGGCTAGGGACCTAATCAATACAGACATTGGTAATATGTCAGATCTAGAGTTCAGAATGACAATTCTCAAGGTTCTAGCCGGGCTCGAAAAAGGCATGGAAGATATTAGAGAAACCCTCTCGAGAGATATAAAAGCCCTTTCTGGAGAAATAAAAGAACTAAAATCTAACCAAGTTGAAATAAAAAAAGCTATTAATGAAGTGCAATCAAAAATGGAGGCTCTCACTGCTAGGATAAATGAGGCAGAAGAAAGAATTAGTGATATAGAAGACCAAATGACAGAGAATAAAGAAGCTGAGCAAAAGAGGGACAAACAGCTACTGGACCACGAGGGGAGAATTCGAGAGATAAGTGACACCATAAGACGAAACAACATTAGAATAATTGGGATTCCAGAAGAAGAAGAAAGAGAGAGGGGAGCAGAAGGTATACTGGAGAGAATTATTGGGGAGAATTTCCCCAATATGGCAAAGGGAACGAGCATCAAAATTCAGGAGGTTCAGAGAACGCCCCTCAAAATCAATAGGAATAGGCCCACACCCCGTCACCTAATAGTAAAATTTACAAGTCTCAGTGACAAAGAGAAAATCCTGAAAGCAGCCCGGGAAAAGAAGTCTGTAACATACAATGGTAAAAATATTAGATTGGCAGCTGACTTATCCACAGAGACCTGGCAGGCCAGAAAGAGCTGGCATGATATTTTCAGAGCACTAAACGAGAAAAACATGCAGCCAAGAATACTATATCCAGCTAGGCTATCATTGAAAATAGAAGGAGAGATTAAAAGCTTCCAGGACAAACAAAAACTGAAAGAATTTGCAAATACCAAACCAGCTCTACAGGAAGTATTGAAAGGGGTCCTCTAAGCAAAGAGAGAGCCTACAAGTGGTAGATCAGAAAGGAACAGAGACCATATACAGTAACAGTCAACTTACAGGCAATACAATGGCACTAAATTCATATCTCTCAATAGTTACCCTGAATGTTAATGGGCTAAATGCCCCTGTCAAAAGACACAGGGTATCAGAATGGATAAAAAAACAAAACCCATCTATATGTTGCCTCCAAGAAACTCATTTTAAGCCCGAAGACACCTCCAGATTTAAAGTGAGGGGATGGAAAAGAATTTACCATGCTAATGGACATCAGAAGAAAGCAGGAGTGGCAATCCTTATATCAGATCAATTAGATTTTAAGCCAAAGACTATAATAAGAGATGAGGATGGACACTATATCATACTCAAAGGGTCTGTCCAACAAGAAGATTTAACAATTTTAAATATCTATGCCCCCAACGTGGGAGCAGCCAACTATATAAACCAATTAATAACAAAATCAAAGAAACACATCAACAATAATACAATAATAGTAGGGGACTTTAACACTCCCCTCACTGAAATGGACAGATCATCCAAGCAAAAGATCAGCAAGGAAATAAAGGCCTTAAACGACACACTGGACCAGATGGACATCACAGATATATTCAGAATATTTCATCCCAAAGCAACAGAATACACATTCTTCTCTAGTGCACATGGAACATTCTCCAGAATAGATCACATCCTCGGTCCTAAATCAGGACTCAACCGGTATCAAAAGATTGGGATCATTCCCTGCATATTTTCAGACCACAATGCTCTAAAGCTAGAACTCAACCACAAAAGGAAGTTTGGAAAGAACCCAAATACATGGAGACTAAACAGCATCCTTCTAAAGAATGAATGGGTCAACCGGGAAATTAAAGAAGAATTGAAAAAAATCATGGAAACAAATGATAATGAAAATACAACGGTTCAAAATCTGTGGGACACAACAAAGGCAGTCCTGAGAGGAAAATATATAGCGGTACAAGCCTTTCTCAAGAAACAAGAAAGATCTCAGGTACACAACCTAACCCTACACTTAAAGGAGCTAGAGAAAGAACAAGAAAGAAACCCTAAGCCCAGCAGGAGAAGAGAAATCATAAAGATCAGAGCAGAAATCAATGAAATAGAAACCAAAAAAACAATAGAACAAATCAACGAAACTAGGAGCTGGTTCTTTGAAAGAATTAATAAAATTGATAAACCCCTGGCCCGACTTATCAAAAAGAAAAGAGAAAGGACCCAAATAAATAAAATCATGAATGAAAGAGGAGAGATCACAACTAACACCAAAGAAATACAAACTATTATAAGAACATACTATGAGCAACTCTACGCCAATAAATTTGACAATCTGGAAGAAATGGATGCATTCCTAGAAACATATAAACTACCACAACTGAACCAGGAAGAAATAGAAAGCCTGAACAGACCCATAACCAGTAAGGAGATTGAAACAGTCATTAAAAATCTCCAAACAAACAAAAGCCCAGGGCCAGACGGCTTCCCGGGGGAATTCTACCAAACATTTAAAGAAGAACTAATTCCTATTCTCCTGAAACTGTTCCAAAAAATAGAAATGGAAGGAAAACTTCCAAACTCATTTTATGAGGCCAGCATCACCTTGATCCCAAAACCAGACAAGGATCCCACCAAAAAAGAGAGCTATAGACCGATATCCTTGATGAACACAGATGCGAAAATACTCAACAAAATACTAGCCAATAGGATTCAACAGTACATTAAAAAGATTATTCACCACGACCAAGTGGGATTTATTCCAGGGCTGCAAGGTTGGTTCAACATCCGCAAATCAGTCAATGTGATACAACACATCAATAAAAGAAAGAACAAGAACCATATGATACTCTCAATAGATGCTGAAAAAGCATTTGACAAAGTACAGCATCCCTTCCTGATCAAAACTCTTCAAAGTGTAGGGATAGAGGGCACATACCTCAATATCATCAAAGCCATCTATGAAAAACCCACCGCAAATATCATTCTCAATGGAGAAAAACTGAAAGCTTTTCCGCTAAGGTCAGGAACACGGCAGGGATGTCCATTATCACCACTGCTATTCAACATAGTACTAGAAGTCCTAGCCTCAGCAATCAGACAACAAAAGGAAATTAAAGGCATCCAAATCGGCAAAGAAGAAGTCAAATTATCACTCTTCGCAGATGATATGATACTATATGTGGAAAACCCAAAAGACTCCACTCCAAAACTGCTAGAACTTATACAGGAATTCAGTAAAGTGTCAGGATATAAAATCAATGCACAGAAATCAGTTGCATTTCTCTACACCAACAGCAAGACAGAAGAAAGAGAAATTAAGGAGTCAATCCCATTTACAATTGCACCCAAAACCATAAGATACCTAGGAATAAACCTAACCAAAGAGACACAGAATCTATACTCAGAAAACTATAAAGTACTCATGAAAGAAATTGAGGAAGACACAAAGAAATGGAAAAATGTTCCATGCTCCTGGATAGGAAGAATAAATATTGTGAAAATGTCTATGCTACCTAAAGCAATCTACACATTTAATGCAATTCCTATCAAAGTACCATCCATCTTTTTCAAAGAAATGGAACAAATAATGCTAAAATTTATATGGAACCAGAAAAGACCTCGAATAGCCAAAGGGATATTGAAAAAGAAAGCCAACGTTGGTGGCATCACAATTCCGGACTTCAAGCTCTATTACAAAGCTGTCGTCATCAAGACAGCATGGTACTGGCACAAAAACAGACACATAGATCAATGGAACAGAATAGAGAGCCCAGAAATAGACCCTCAACTCTATGGTCAACTAATCTTCGACAAAGCAGGAAAGAATGTCCAATGGCAAAAAGACAGCCTCTTCAATAAATGGTGCTGGGAAAATTGGACAGCCACATGCAGAAAAATGAAATTGGACCATTTCCTTACACCACACACAAAAATAGACTCAAAATGGATGAAGGACCTCAATGTGCGAAAAGAATCCATCAAAATCCTTGAGGAGAACACAGGCAGCAACCTCTTTGACCTCAACCGCAGCAACATCTTCCTAGGAACAACGCAAAAGGCAAGGGAAGCAAGGGCAAAAATGAACTATTGGGATTTCATCAAGATCAAAAGCTTTTGCACAGCAAAGGAAACGGTTAACAAAATCAAAAGACAACTGACAGAATGGGAGAAGATATTTGCAAATGACATATCAGATAAAGGACTAGTGTCCAGAATCTATAAAGAACTTAGCAAACTCAACACCCAAAGACCAAATAATCCAATCAAGAAATGGGCAGAGGACATGAACAGACATTTCTGCAAAGAAGACATCCAGATGGCCAACAGACACATGAAAAAGTGCTCCATATCACTCGGCATCAGGGAAATACAAATCAAAACCACAATGAGATATCACCTCACACCAGTCAGAATGGCTAAAATCAACAAGTCAGGAAATGACAGATGCTGGCGAGGATGCGGAGAAAGGGGAACCCTCCTACACTGTTGGTGGGAATGCAAGCTGGTGCAGCCACTCTGGAAAACAGCATGGAGGTTCCTCAAAATGTTGAAAATAGAACTGCCCTATGACCCAGCAATTGCACTATTGGGTATCTACCCTAAGGATACAAACGTAGTGATCCAAAGGGGCACGTGCACCCGAATGTTTATAGCAGCAATGTCCACAATAGCCAAACTATGGAAAGAACCTAGATGTCCATCAACAGATGAATGGATCAAGAAGATGTGGTATATATACACAATGGAATACTATGCAGCCATCAAAAGAAATGAAATCTTGCCATTTGCGACGACATGGATGGAACTAGAGCGTATCATGCTTAGCGAAATAAGTCAAGCAGAGAAAGACAACTATCATATGATCTCCTTGATATGAGGAAGTGGTGATGCAACATGGGGGCTTAAGTGGGTAGGAGAAGAATAAAGGAAACAAGATGGGATTGGGAGGGAGACAAACCATAAGTGACTTTTAATCTCACAAAACAAACTGAGGGTTGCTGGGGGGAGGGGGTTTGGGAGAAGGGGGTGGGATTATGGACATTGGGGAGGGTATGTGCTTTGGTGAGTGCTATGAAGTGTGTAAACCTGGTGATTCACAGACCTGTACCCCTGGGGATAGAGTATTATGCCTCCATCAGAAAGGATGAATACCCAACTTTTGTAGCAACATGGACGGGACTGGAAGAGATTATGCTGAGTGAAATAAGTCAAGCAGAGAGAGTCAATTATCATATGGTTTCACTTATTTGTGGAGCATAACAAATAGCATGGAGGACATGGGGACTTAGAGTGGAGAAGGGAGTTGGGGGAAATTGGAAGGGGAGGTGAACCATGAGAGACTATGGACTCTGAAAAACAATCTGAGGGTTTTGAAGGGACGGGGGGTGGGAGGTTGGGGTACCAGGTGGTGGGTATTATAGAGGGCACGGATTGCATGGAGCACGGGGTGTGGTGCAAAAATAATGAATACTGTTATGCTGGAAATAAAAAATAAATAAATAAATAAATAAATTTGAAAAAAAAAAAAAAAAAAAAAAAAAAAAAATTTTAAGTTAAAAATTCACACACATCAACACCCAAGCTATTATTAATAATAAATTATTTGCAACATATTCTAAAACTGATCACTACATGCCAGAATGGCCCAAACGGGTGGTATAGAACCATATGAGACTTAGGATAAAACTGTATAAGAAAAATGGCTCATGTTACCCAAAGCACAGTTAACATAGGAAAAGCAGGAATACAGCTCAATCCTCATACATTTTTTTCAGCATAAAGATCTTTTTTATGGAAATAACAAGTAAAAATACTTAAGTTTTAAAACTGAACCATATGAAATCTCCACCAGCATTTTCACATGGTTCAAGCTAATGTTAATTATGAACACTGGCTGGACTTTACAGAATTTATACATACAATATAGATTTCAAGAGGCCTTGCCCCGCTCTTAACCTCAACCAGATACCTCCTTAAGTTAATTGCACATAATTTCTAACACACTTATCTGGTAATGTCCACTCCAGGACTAAGTACATGGATCTCAATCATTTTCATAAATCCAAAGCCTGCCTAGAAATTGCAGTGAGCTCAGGCCTTTCTTCACCCTTAAGAGATACCCCTCCCTGCTAATGCCTTACCTCTCACCCAGGAATGAAATAGCAGGGCTTTTCTTGGCATCCTCCAGGGAATAGTATTCTCTACTCAACCCATTCTTGCTTCTCATTTTGGTGCCAACGTCTTAGCATGAGCGCTGGGCACAAGACAGCAGACTGTATGAATCAGACTCGACCGTGTTCCAACTGTATGACCGTAGACCTCTTTTCTATTACAATCCCCTTTCCAATTTAAACGTACACATGGTCTTATTCTTTGAATTAATGAGTTTAGCCTGCATCATATTTCCTTTCTACATATTGAAAACAAAGTAAGCAATTACCTTTCAACATAATCAATTTTCAAGTTATTTTCATACTATAAGTAGAAATAAAAAAATATGAAAAACCAAGCCCCTGAGTACCTATCTTCAAGACGGTATATTCAAATAACTACATATTTATTTATGACCATTCTTAAAAAAAAACTGGGGCACCTGGGTGGCTCAGTTAAGTGTCTGCCTCCGGCTCAGGTCATGATCATGGAGTCCTGGGATCGAGCCCCACATTGGGCTCCCTGCTTTGTGGGGAGTCTGCTTCTCCCTCTGCTCCTCACCCTACTTGTGCTCTCTTTCCCTCGCTCTCTCAAATAAATAAATAAAATCTTTTCAAAAAATTAAAAAAAAAACAGATAGCCTCACATGTTTGTTTCATTCCCAGTCTTACACACAGCATTGTAAGATTTGATCTCTCCCAGGGGTCACCAACTCATTCCAATCCTCGTGTGGGGGGGCCAGTATGTCCCTACTCCTTTTCCTGCAGGGGATTTTCTCCACTGTGGTTGCCCAACGTGAACTGAGAGATGCTTTGAGTCAAGTTGCTTTTTCCTTCACTGAGAAACCCAAGACAGACCACAGTTAACAATAGTCTTAAAAATAACATCTTGGGAATAATCATCACATGTCTCTTTATTACAGGAAATGCATACCAAATGTCGCCTTGTATTTAAACCTGAAAAGTGGGCAGAGTGTGGGCAGACACTTGCACCAGAGGCTATTTAAGGAGGGCAGGTTTTCCATGACTGGCAACAGTTGGCCATAGAACTCCATCTGTTCCTAACTTAATTTCACATGTAACTATTAGCACAGGTAACACTGGTTAATATTATAGGAGCAAAGTGCTTTTCATGTAATCTTGAGGATGAGCGTGGCTCCTTCAGATCCCTCTGGTTTGACCACACATCCAGTATGGGTGAGGAACAAAGACAACGAACAATTTTGCAAGGCCTATGTTTCATGGGGCTTTTTGTCCTTGGAACCAGAGACATGAATTTAATTTCAAGGCCCACTTGAACACAGAGGCCCTTTGACATTTTTTCCCATTTCCTTGAAACACACACTAGCCACATGTTGTGGGGAGCGGGGTGGGGGGTGTACATCAGAGCTAGCCACATAATTTGTGGGGCCCAGTAGAAAATGAAAATGCAGGGCCCCTCGTTCAAAAGTAGGATTCACAGGTGCCTTAAAGGTACTAAGAAAATAAAGACATTTCCTTTCTTCCAGTTTCTCTCTTGCCTTGTCGTGATGTTCTTCATTTGCTATTTCGAGTCATTCTAAATAAGGAAAAATTAAAATTTTAAATTATTAGCATGAATTTACCATCATCTTATATTGTGCAATGCCAGCTATAAAGCAAATATAAGAGCCTTTAACCCATATGTGGAATTACTGAAATGACACAGCTCAGATTTCCTAGCTCATGCCCACATGTGTATTTTGTTCTCATCAGAATAGCGGAAATACGGCACGAAATCGTTTTTATTTCACTGCATCATGTGTATGCATTCTACCAACATTCTCACTTTTTGGCTTCCTGGTGAATAAGGAAGGACTGGGAGGAAATGAACTATGCGTTGCCCTGTTCTGCTCTTGGCTTCCATCTCATCATTTTCTGTGTGAGCGGTTGGCTAAAATAGGCAAATAACACGAGTAAGAAAGAAAGTGATAAGGTTCCTTGTACCTTCATGTTTCTTAGACCATAGCTGCTTTCATTCTGCAGTGGGAGCAAATTCTGGTTCGAATGGAAAGCATCACTTCACGAAGCTGTCTGCTACCTCCCACTTACTCAGTTGTGGATGGAATGCACTTGGTATCTCTCTGTGCTCACCTCGTGGGCCTACTGGAATTCTGAGCCCATGGGCATCACCACTGCTATGTGTTCATGGAGGGGCAAGGAATAGCAGACACTCATCTCACTAACATCTTCTTCACTCATGCTCATACTCCATCACTACTTCAGATTTCACTAAGCAAACACAAGTTCAAAGGTGAAATTAAGAAGGTCAAGGAAGTGACAGCAGAGCATTGAACCGAAGTGCCAGACCTTTGTGAATATCAACGTCTATGTAACTACACAGATGTTACACCCTTGAAGTGGGCCCTGGAGCACATTTCTTTTTGTGCTTCAACATTTATTAAGCAACAGGTATGTGTAAGAAAAGTAAATGACAGATGGACACTATGCCATCCTTCAAGTCTTTGAGAAGGTATTTGGGTGATTACCATATCTATGTTTCCAAAAGAAGAGCTACTTGCTCAGCTTCTAAGATGATGCCTAAAATTGCAAGAGAATATCTAGCACACCTGGGATATGCCTTATCCCCAGAATTGCAATCCCTTGAGATAAACAGGGGAAAATGCAAGATCTATACAGTTGAGACCTAACAGCGAACTTATGAGCTCAACTTGACATTCAGAACATATTACCCAGGAGGATTATTGTAAACAGGCTACAGAAAACAAGGTAACTCCTTGTTTTCAAACAGCTCCCAGCAGTTTGCCTCAACAGCAAATCAGAACCCTTGTGGCAAAATTGCCGAACATGAAGTAGTAGCAGACAATATATTTTTTTTCTAATTATATTTTCTTTTTCATTGTGGTAAAATATGCAACACATAAAATTTACCATCTTCACAATTTTTAAGTGTGCCATCCAATAGTGTGAACTATATTCATGCTTTTGTGCAAGCAACCTCCAGAATTTATTCGTTTTGTAAAACTGAAACTCTGTACCCATTAAACAACTCCCCATTTCCTCCTCTTCTGAGCCCTTGACAACTACCATTGGACCTTCTATGTTTAGGAGTCTGACTACTCCAGATACCTTATACAAATAGGTGGAATTATACAGCATCTGTCTTATTGTGACTGGTTCACTTCTCTGAGTGTAATGTCCTCACGGTTTGTTCATGAGGAAACATGTGTCAGTATTTCCTTTCTTTTTCAAGGCTGAATAATATTCCATTCTTTTTATCTGCTGTTTCGTTTATCTGTTCATCCACGGATGAGCATTTATATCGGCTACTGTGAATAAAGTTTCCATGAACATGGGTCCACAGAATCTCTTCAAGACCCTACTTCCGATCCTTTTGCATACATACCCCAAAGTGGAACTGCTGAGAAAACAATGATTTTAAACCACACTCAGGTGCACGATCTCTTGGGAGATAACATGACATTTGGAATTGTTGGGAGACTACCTTGGGAGTTTGAGGGGTAGGAGACGTAGCATGGACATACCCAAGTTTGCAAAATTATAAGTGTACCCCACGCAGCTGTTCAACAGCATGGCCTTTCGAACTGGACAGACAAAATCGCTGACTAAAATAAGCATCAAGACAAATATTCTAACTGAAAAACCTTGGATTAGAATCAAGAGAAGCTCAAATAAGTACGCTGAAGATGTGTAGAAGAAATACTCACTGACCATCCAATTGTTCTTGGAAAGATAAAACCATTAAGGCACTGTTTACGGGTTTCTAACTCAGCACTTGGAACAATGCAAAAGAACTCTCAGGGGCAGGATATCAATCTTCAGACAAAAAAACAATGTCCCCAGTGAGACATTACTGTGACGCCCTGAAGTAATCTCGCTGAAAACACGTCAGCACTCAACACTCAGACAGCACCGCAACCGGCTTTACCGATGGATTTTAGAATTATAGAACTTTCGAGCTTGTGAGGATGTTAGAAATGATATAGTCCAGCTATCCTAATTGCAAAAGGAAGAAACCAAGTCTCGGGGAGGTGAAGGGACTCTCCCGGGACCATAAATAAAGCTAGTTGGTGACAGAGGTGGAGCTGAGTTTCTCAGTTCTAGCGGTGAATCTATTAATACCCCAGGGCCACACTTACAGCAGCAACCTCACAAGTATCTGACAGGATAAATAAAATAGTTCAAGCCTGAAAAGACAAGAGCTTCTGGACTATTTCCTGTAGCACAGCTAGGCTATCACTGATGTCTTCCAAGTATACTATTCTACTCCAGGGTTGTAATGGATACTTTTTCCAAGACACATGAAGAAGTTTGATGGAGGCAGACAGTCAGCATTATGAAGGCCATAGTCAGTGCCCCCAAATGGACACAGGGTAAATGGACAAATGTCTACTCCCTCCCTTGGTTAACTTAAGATCTCAAGACCTCAGAAAGTTCCTGTTCAAATGGAAATAGACTCTTCAAGAGTGATTATGTACAGATTCGTTATGGAGCTGAACCTACTAGCAGAAATTCATTGATTAGCTTAAGAAGCAGTCTGTCACTTTGGCAAAGAAGACACTTCCTGGCCTTGAGGGAGTCGGGACCCACACATTTTCATTGGGAGTAGAGAGAAGTTGGGGAGAGAAAGGCTCCCTGAGCTGAGGTGTGCAAGTGTGAGGGGAACTGTTCGGTGTCCGGAGGAGGAGGAAAGCATTGGACGGGGAATAAAGAACACCTAAAAAAAATGTACAGGAATGTCAAGGAAAAAAATCATTTTCCTAATAATTTTACCTTGAAGGGATGCTAAGAATGTTCCAGTTGGAAGAGAAATGTCCACATGACCCAAGCTAAGTGTAGCATGAGGTAATTTTTTGATCATCTAATGATCTCTAAGACAAAAAGGTAAACATGCAACATGTGGGTTTTAAACACTGGGCTCCAAACTGCCTATACACCCCACTGGGATATTCCTACTTGACAGAGAATAATCTAAACTTGATTAAGATAGCAGCCATATTCCTATACAAGAAAGAAGAGCTAAAATGTGATGGAAAAACCCACTGGTATTCCACCAATGGTGGAATCAACCAGTTTGAGGGAACTGTGTCTCCTCTATTGCTGGACAATGGAGACAAATGGATAGGTGAATAGACCCTTTGGGAATTGGTTAAGACTAAAGCAGAGGGAATATTTGTTTTCTTTACCTTATCTTTATTTTTCCTATATCCCTGGACTGCATGTTGATTTAGCCATCAGAGACAGTAAAGGTTCAGATAAGCTCAGGGAAATCCCACAGGAGTGGTGGTTATTTTCCATTCTTTGTTTTGTGGCTGTGTCTGTTTTGCAGCGAGGCCACCCTCGGGGACGGCTTCCATGGACCCAACTCCTGGTACCCAGGAAATTCCAGAGATCCCAGGATCATTGGGTTCAGTCACAGAGAAACCCATACCACACCTGATCTACATATTTATGTGGAGAATTTGTTCCAGACAATTCTGAGGGCATCCACAGAGGGCAGATGGGTTCTTGGGAAGTTTCTGGAGAACTCACTCCTCAGAGAGACTTACAACTCATAAGAAACTTCAAGAATACTGTGGTGAAATGTTCATAAGGATAGAGATTCCTGGACAAGCAGTATTCATTTATCATCTTACAGGATTTCTGCTATCCCCTGGGTAACCCCTTGTCCCTTTCCTGCTCCCCAACATAATCATGACCATAATAGACACTTTAACTTATTTCACAACACCAATTTCAAACACCATTCTAAGTGGTTATCAACACTAGCTCATTTATTTCCTCTGTCACCTTGTTAGATATATGCTATCATCATTCTCTTGTCACCAATGAGGATCTTGGGATTAAGAGAGCTGAAACGAGCAACCCCGGTCACAGAAGGACTCAGACTCAGTACTGTGGAACTTTAAATTTTGTGGTCTTCATCACCCACTATTTCCCCAACCCTACGTTTTAGAGTCGCAGCAATGAGGCCTCCCCAGGAAGGGCTGGCCCATGAGGAAAGAATCCTTTGCCCTTTGCTCTCTAAAAAACTGCTGAAGGTTAGCAGGGCCCAGGCTCTCCCACAGGGTCCTGCTCTGGGCCCAAGGCATGGAGTCTGATTGCTTGCTAAAGAGTTTCCATTCCCAAGGGGAGACTGCCTAGGAGAGATGGCCATCTGGGAACAACCTTCCTGATGTTCCTTTGGCTACACATTTTGTTGATTTCCTTCAGTGTGTTTTCTTATGGGGTTTGTGTTTCTTTTCTGGCTTGGTTTGACTTTACTTCATTTCTGTTTATTTCTTATTATTTGGCCCAATGCACTTGTTTTCTTTTGATTTTTTTTCCCCCTCAGACCTCTGGCATATATGACCTGTAGCTCATTTTGCCGTATGATGTGCCACCCTGTTTGTGTGTGTTTTGTCTGAAGACTTTGAAAGCCAAAACTTAAACACCATGAAAATGAGATGAGTCAAAGCTTTTGACTTAGACAAAGACCATCTTGTTAATGAAATACATAACCGCTGTCTAGATCACAGTGTAGATTCCCTCAACTGATCCCTACCCCCATCTCATAACTGATGAAAGCCGCCATTGAAAATGTAGCAGTAGTAGCCTTAAGAAGAAATGAAAATGTTAAACATTTCTAACAGTTTTCCTTGGGCCATCCAGGGACGGGACAAGGAAGGCTGGGTGATCCCCAGCTCAGAACCTTTGGAACAAGGACAGATTTAACTTCCGGCCACCAAAAGATGGGGCAGGGGGAAGTAAAACGGCAGGGACACTCAGTCATTTTCCATAGAAAATCATTCATCATGCTGAATAGGGCATATCGTGTTTTTGTGTCCAACTTCTAATTCCAGATAATGTTCAGAAATTTTAATTTAATTTTTTTTTTAAACCAAGCTGGTTTGTAGTCTGTCTGGACCTAATTATTTTCCTCGCACATCCAAGAATGTGTTTGGGAGACTTCCGTCGGAAAAGATGGGATACAAAATAAGACCACAATAGACTCTGGTTGAATGGAGGAAAAGAGCCACATAATATGCTTCCTGGGATAGAGGGAGAAAGATCTTCTAAATATCAGAAAATTCACAGAGGAGGAGGCTCAGCCAAATAGATCCCAAGTATAACTAAATGTGGTGAAAGGCTTTATAACAGGGCTATCCTCTTCCTGTATTTAGAAGTCTTGACAGCTTACTATGCACTGAAACTTTGGAGTCAGTGAGGTCTGAGTTCAAATCCTGCTGTGCAACTTTCTAATTGGATGACAATGGGCATTCAGTTACCTCATGTGTGAAACAGAAATAACAATGTCTACTATTTACAGTCCCTCTCAGGTTCAATTGAAATAATACATCTAGAGCGCTTAGTACAATGCTGACATCTAGTAATTTTTCAATAAGTGGTTATTCTTATATATTATCCTACCACTCCATGTATATCCTGTTAGCATATGCTGAGCCCCTTAACCATATAGCTTAACCCTATATGGAATCAGACCTATTGATTCATTCATACTTACAGTAAATCTTCCAGAAAGGCTCTTTTATTTTTTAAGATTTTATTTATTTATTTGAGACAGAGAGAAAGAGAAACACAAGCAGGCAGTGCGGAGGGGCAGAGGGAAAGGGAGAATCAGACGCCTCGCTAAGCAGGGAGCCTGACACAGGGCTCCATCCTAGGACCCTTGGATCATGACCTGAACCAAAGGCGGATGTTTAACCAACTGAGCCATCCAAGCTCCCCATAAAAGCTGTCTTACTATTCACCTGATTTTATATTGATAAACTAGAAACTAGTTTGAAGACTGAGAAACTAGAGTGAAGACTGGCTTGGCCAAAAGCAAGTGGCAAAGCATAAGGCAAGAAGCAAAACTAAAACTGAAAGATCTAGCAACTCCTCTCCAGCCATTATCCCCAGAAGTGTAGCAGAAAGGACCAAACATAAGCCAGATGGCCCAGGATGTCTTCCCAGGAAGAGATCCCCAGATCGGAAATAGCTAGATGTGGAGAGGGGAGAAAGAAATAAGGCAGATCTGGAAGACAAGGGCAGGCAGAGCTCCTCACATGGCACCTTCCCTCTTCCCTCTACGTTTTCCCTGAAGTAGCGTTTATGTCCAACCTCTCATTACAAAGTCCCAACAGCCACTTCATTTGGAGAGGTGGGCACATGAGCCACTATGACCCTCAGGGACTAAAGAAATGTGTTCAACAAAAAATAAGTCCATCCAGAAGAATCATTTGTGTCAACTAAGTAGTGGATGTTTGCATGTTTATAAAGATCATAGAACAAGAATGTTCTAGATAATAAACAACTGTACTTTGGGTTACTAAAATAGACAAATGCTAAAATTCAGGAATAGTGCTCAATTTTGTTGGGCATGACAATCAGCAGTTCTGTAAAATCAGGAGCCAAGGTCAGCTTGGACTTAATTCTGGGTCCAGGTTCTTGTGGGCCACCCAGCTCTGTGGCGCTCTCTGTTCTAAGTCAGAAAGGAGAAAGGATTGCCTCTATTGGTTAAAATCATTGTCATGGTGGATCTCAGATGCATTTGTTGGCCCATCCTTCCATTTTTTCCCATTAATAGAATGACTTTTCTGTGAGGGGGTTTGCTCTTTCCTGATGCATCCATGTGATTCTCTTGGGGCCACCTTCCATAATATCCCATTTACCTCATCAAAGACAAGAGCCCATATATGAAGCCTGGACATCTATAGTACCACTTTCCAAGGGTGCCTGGGTGGCTCAGTCAGTTAAGCATCTGCCTTCAGCCTAGGTCATGATCCCAGGGTCCTGGGATTGAACCCCATGTCGGGCTCCCTTCTCAGTGGGGAATCTGCTTTTCCCTCTCTTTCTGCCTCTCCCCTGGCTTATGATCTCTCTCTCTCTCTCGTTCACTCTCTCTCTCAAATAAATAAATAAAATCTTTGAAAAAAATTTCTTTTGGACACAGTGATTATTCATGAAGTAGGTACATTCTTCCAGCCAAGCTAATCAGTCTTCCCCTTGGATTTTTCTAACTAGACCTGAGATGGAAGAGCTCTCTTTCCTTTTCTGGCCCAAGGCTGTGAGAACATAAACCTAAAACACCTATGGCCAGGCTACTACCAGATGGGAAAACCCCATCTGTAACACAAGCCAATGAGGTGGACACACGAAGAAGAGATGAACCAGAGGCCTGATGGAGTTCAATTCCCTGGTTCTAGGTGTCGCTAGGACCAGCTACAGCCTTCCTGGTCTTAAGCTGGTGTGTGCTGTGTTTCTGTCACTTGCAACCAAGAGTCGTGACTAATACAGAGAGAAAACTCAGCCACGTAGACTCAGGACAAAACAAGTGACACAATTGAAGGGATAATAAAAGTCAGACATCCAGCAGAGAAACTTTCAGAGGACAGACTACGAAGACTGTGAATCACACAACAAAAACACAGAGAATAGATTAGAGGCACTTGACTCTGTTGCATGTATAATCGGCACTTCTTAGGCTACAGAACAAAGCAGAACTTCTTAACAGGATGGAGAATCTGGATTGTTCATTTCTACACTTGGACACACACCTCCATATGTTGCATAGTGTTTCAGGAAGTCCACAAACCTCTCAAAGCTAATTAAGAATTGTCCTCCAAGGGCGATAAGATTCCCAAGTAGTGTTAATGATGGTGGTGGAGATTCATGTTTCCATGTAGCTTCTTGCTTAGCTGTGTATCATTATTTAACCAAGTCTTAGATTCTTTGTTTGTAATTTTGAAGTAATAAGGACACTGAGTGTAACTAACAGGGGAGTTGAGAAAATTAAGATGGATAATCTATGCAGAGTACCTGATACGGTGAGTGACATATCATCGCCTCTCAATAAATGGATCATCCTCATTGTCATTATCATCAGGTTAATTAATAGATGCTTATGGACTGATTCCCTAAGGATACACAGACATCAGATATTTAACTTTCATAATAAACTTCGTATTTAATTTTGAACGTATTTATGAATTGCATAAATACAGGAGCCCTCTGGTAGTCAAAACCACTTCCCAAACATCTCAAAAAACTACCTTTATTTAAGTATTAAAAGCAGTAACACAAAGAGATTATTATTTCCATCCATTAAGATAACCACAAGTTATGGATTTATATATGACTGAATTGTGTCCTCCCCCCAAATTCATATGTTGAAGTCCTAACGTCCTGTACCTCAGAATGTGACAGTATTTGGTAAAAACGTCTTGAAAGAGGTAATTAAGTTACAATAGGATCATCACTTTGGACCCTAATCCAACCTGAGAGGAGATCTGGACACAGACATGTGCAGAGGGAAGACAACATGAGGACACAAAGAGGAAGTGGCTGTCTGCCAGCCAAGGAGAGAGGTTTCAGAGGAAACGAACCCTGCCAACATTTTCATCTCGGACTTCCAGCCTCTAGAACTGTGAGACCATAAATTTCTGTTGTTTCAGCTACTCAGTCTGTGATACTTTGTTCTGGCTTCCCTGGCAAACTGATATGTAGGGATCCAGATCCCAGTCAGTAATGACATTGGTTTTCTTGTTAGTGCAAATTACGCCAACAGACATAACTGTCGTCATCTCGGAAGTCCATCTGGATGTCTCCCAGGATGATGGATGCCATTAATCATGGCATCAAGGAGGTCTGAGGGAAGGGTTTCTTTTGCATGAGATTTACTTTCTTTCGTGATCAAGTATGAGCCATTGAAAACCAAGCCAAGAAGATCTATCTGAGGATAGCTAGGGATAGTCTAAAAAATCCAATAAAAAATAGTGGAAGCATTGGGACACCTGGGTGGTGCAGTTGGTTAAGCATCCAGTTCTTGGCTGCAGCTCAGATTGTGATCTCGAGGTCATGATCAAGGCCGGCACTGGGCTCCAGCGTTCAATGCGGAGTCTGCTTGAGATTTTCGCTCCCTCTCTCCCTGCCCCTCCCACTCATGCTCTATCTCTCTCTCTCCCTCTCTTAAATAAATAAATAAATAAATAAAAATAGGAGAAGTATCATTGTCATTGACTCAGTCCAACACACATAACAAAACTTAATTCCATAAATAATTACTGTTTGTAACAGCACATTCAATTTGCAGGAATTGTAGCTTAAATTTTTTCCCATCTTCACAGGAACCCTCCTTTGGAGCTATTGTTCTGATTTCTGCTTTCAGAGATAAAGAAGTCCAAAGTCAGAAAAGGTCAATAAGGAGGTCAGTTGCAGGGGTGCTTAGTTGGCTCAATCACTGAGCTAGGGTCACGATCCTAGGGTCCTGGGATTGAGCCTTGCATCAGGCTCCCTGCTTGGTGGGAAGCCTGCATCTCCCTCTCCCACTCCCCACGTTTGTGCTCCCTCTCTCACTGTGTCTCTCTCTGTCAAATAAATAAATAAAATCTTAAAAAAAAAAAGGTCAGTTACAGAGGTCCAATTCAAACCCAGGCTTTTTGACTCCATATTCCCATGCTCCTTTCACTCCTTCCTGCTGCCTCTCCATGTTTTCCTATTTGCATGTGCTTCAATCACTGAGCTCTTCTTAAAACATCTTTATTAAATAGTAGAGATTTTTTTCTTTTCACAAAGAGAGTGGCAGCCATTTGTTCCATAAGTTTGTGCTTATGGATTAAACACATGAAAAAATTCAGATATCAAACTATCGAACTGGATCTAAAGATGGATGTGAGATCTCTCTTCCAGAGCATTACATTGATTGGAGATGTACAGATCTAAGGTTTCTATACCAGGAAGGGAGATAAGAATAAATTAGGAAGCTTTTCCTTCTTATAATTTCCTGCTATTCTGTACAGTAAGTATTTAACGAGAATGAACTGTTGTGATCTCTGCACGTGCACAGAATTATATTTTTCTTTAGGGGAGGGATTCCAACATTGCCCTTTCTTAGTTCAAAGCTGATCTTGTGAATAACTGACCTTCAGTTGCATTTTAATACAGAACATCTGAGAAAGTGTAAATAAGAATCGACAAAAATTATTTAATTAGTAGAATTCAGCACTAGCAAAGTGCTTCCACATCAGATAATTAAATTCAAACACAGAAAATTCCTGCATCAGATGCAGTACGATTTTATTGATTTGGAGTCCATTAATTTATGATGATTTAATCTAGCTCAGGCTGACGTTTCCCTCTGCACTTGCTCCTAAGAAAGAATGTGTGAAGGAAAATACTACAGTGTAAACAAGAAGAGGTGGAAACATTTTCATCTTGTGTAAGCGAAATAATTATTTTAAGACACTTTAGCACATTCATTGTAAACCAACTATATTTAACCCATTGCTGGTATTCTAGCTTTTCGGAAGTTCGCGGTCTATCACGTGGTTTTTACAAAACACCTACCTTAGCCCTTGCTTTCGCTAAGGAAAAGAAAGCCAAAGAGTTCTTGCTTTTAGGGAAAAAGGCAAAAGGCAAAAAAAAAAAAAGGCATTCAGGGTTTGTCTTGCAAGAAACCGTTGAAGAGGCAGCGCATGCGCCCTGAGTATGTAGAGTGGCTCCTCCCCGCCAAGTTCCTTCCCCAGTTACTACACTCAGCATCTCAGCTTCCAGCTACCAGCGTTTAGCACGGTGTCTATGAGCATTTGTGCTTTATCTCCATTTATTTCGTGCATGTTAGCACAGGTATCAGAAAGGCCTAAAAAAGATGATTTTTAGGATCTGGAAATGCTCCACAATTTTCCCTATGAACGAATGGTAATTGCTTCTTTGCTTTACAGCATTTCTGCTTGCAAAAAGTTTCATAGGAATGCTCTGTTTTTGGAGAGCGGGGCAAACCTGTATTCTGTTGTCGAAAACTTGCATGGATTCAGAGTGTATGTCTCCCCAGCGAGTAAGGGAGATGAACTGTAACTGGGTGCTTGTTTACAGTGACGTAAAGAAACCAAAGCGATAGACCTTGTCCTGAATGCAGGGGAATGAGGGCTCAGCTGCTGGGCCCTGCCTGGCCTCCTGCTGATGGAAGATAAGGAGAACTGAGCCTGATCTGGAGTTCTCAAATGGTGGCAATAGCTTTCCTATCTGGTTTTCTCATTCCCTTGGGGTTCAAATGAAATCCAATCCATATTTTCCCTGATTTACATTTAAAATTGTTTGAATGTTATGTTGGTAGGAGATGAGTGAGTCCCCAAGAGGCCTTATAAACCTTCTAAAACTTTTCCTTCAAAACAGGAAGTTGCACTTCACCCAGTGCAAACAAAGTTTAGTTTGAAAAGGCCTGATTTGCACTTCGGAAAATTTGGAATATATTTTAATTTTAATTTTTGAAATACATTTTCTCCCGTAGCCTCCCTGTCGCATATGCTGCCTTTCCTTCTCATCCAAGCCACATTAGGAGAGTTCTAGCCTTATTCTCATAATCCTGTACTTGTCTGTTATGGTTAAGGAATTCTACAATTCTGTAAATGTACTAGTTACACACTCTAATTCAGCTCAACACCCATCCCTTATTGCCTGTGCAAGAAAATAGGCCTGCCTGCAGGGAGGGAGGAGATTAAAAAAAAAAAAAAAAAAGATTTCAGAAATGAGTTGATCGCATCTGAGGAATGCCTGTTTGTTGCACTAAATAATATTTTGATCAACCTTTGCTCCCCAAGTTGTCTGGGAATTAGACATAAACTCCATTTGAGATTTTTTTAAATCAACTGGAGAATCGAAAGAACCTCTCCATATTTGGGAACAAGCAATTTAATTAGTGGTCGGAGGAGGAGGAGATGGGAAAAGGATGGTGGCAACGTGCATAGGCTAGGACAGAATGTAGTCAGCCATCTTGGGCCTGACTCTTCTGTGTTTCCGCAGTACTCGGTACATACCTCCATCTAGCACTTCAGGGCAACTCTTGATGGATGGCTTGACTTTTCTTACAAGGACTTATGAGCCCCTTGAGGGCAGGGACTGCTCCTTTCTCAAGCAAGTCATATGGAGTTGCCTCAGCTGCTTGATAAAGCGTGCTTCTTCAAATGGTTCTCATGGAGAATTACGGGTCCAGTGGAAGGCAGGGCCTTTCTCACTGAAGGAAGCCAGAGCAGAGGTATAAAGCAGCAGACTCTCTGGTAACCAGATGTGGAGGTAGAAGAGCCCTGAGGAAATATGGAGAAAATAGGGCAGACAGAAAGAGGAACCTCTCTCCTGCCTCTCCTGTCCCACTATATCCCCACCCACTCAAGTTCCTCATCCTGAGCCATTGTGCCTATGTGCGGTCACTACTGCCGCAAAACAAATCACACACCCCCTCCCAAACTCTGGCTTAAAGCCACAATCATTTTATTATCTTTCCTAGTTTTTGCACATTGGGAATTGGGGAATGGCTTTTCTAAGCAGTTCCGGTGCAAGATGCCTGGCATGGTTATGGTCAGACAATGACTTGAGCTGGAACAATGAGGGGCAAGGGAAGCCAAGACCTAGCTGGCCATCTCTCTCTCTCTCTTTCCCTATCTATCTATCTTTTTGGAAGTCTTAGGGCTTCTCCACGTGGTCCTTTCATGTGGGTCAATCCCAGCTTCCTTAAAGCATGGAGGAGACTTCCGGGTCATCAGTCAGCTGCCATGGAGCCTCAGGATGGAGGGTCTTAGTGTTCAGTGAGCAAGGCAGCAGCTGAGTTGCCTTTTAGGACCTAACCTCAAAAGCCTTGCAAAGCCACTTCTGCCATATTGGATTGGTTGAAACTATTCCAACAGCACATCTGGCTTCATGTAGGACACAGTCCCCACTCACAATGAGGGGAGCGTCAACATCTCATTCTCAAAGAGCATGTGAGATGGAAGATACCGTTTTGGCCACCTTGGGGGAAATATATGGTTTGTTGTGGCCAAAAAGACAGCCAATAGCTTCGGGGGCTCTTTCCTGTCTGCCAAAATTGTTTCCCTATAAACCACCCCGCAACATACACACCCTCCCACACACACTTCTTATTCCCGTTACATTTTTCTTTTTGTTTTACACTGAGGGAATCTGGCACAACATTAATCTTAAATACCTTAAGGTGTCTGGCTACTGTGTGTGAATTTAGCTTGCACAAAACTTAAAAATACCACTGGTTTGATTGTTCACACACACCCCCAAGTAATTTTCCCTAGGAAGTACTATTTCAAGTTCTCTGTTGGGGGCAGGGTGGGGAAAGTTAAATGAAAATCAATATTGATGGGTAGTGCTGTACGAAAAATGTGAGTTCTAAGTTATTTTTACCAGAGAGGTAGTTTCCTGTGGAAACTGTGACTGGTAGTAAAGCTCAGTTCTAAAATATTTTGAGATAGGAGCCAAAATCTTGGGTGGGGAAAAATAATTTGCTGTTACCCAGAAAAAAGTCAATTACTTAGTACTAAAGTATGTATCTTTTCTGAAAGTAATGTGTGGCATATTCAATAATAGCAGAGATGTTCTGGTCATGAGTGACTACTGAACTCAACCCCCAACATGTGGACCATTTTCTACTTCTAGAAATTATAGATTTTTAAAGAACTGCTGTTTTTTTAAATCTCACTGTAAGTATCTAAAGCAAGTGGTAAGTGGTTACTGAGCTTGGTGAGATCATGAATGTTATCCTTAATACCTCACTGGCAAAACCTGGTGCTGTTCAGTATATTCTATATTTAAATTATTGCACAGGACAGAGTCAAGCCATCCCAGATCTGTATTTCAAAAAGAAATATAAATGACCTTTGCTTCTGTTTTTCTTTTCTTTTTTTTTTCTTAAGACTTTATTTATTTATTTGACAGAGATCACAAGTAGGCCGAGAGGCAGGCAGAGAGAGAGAGGAGGAAGCAGGTTCCCCGCGGAGCAGAAAGCCCGATGCGAGGCTGGATCCCAGGACTCTCGGATCATGACCTGAGCCAAAGGCAGAGGCCTTAACCCACTGAGCCACCTAGGCGCCCCTCCTTCTGTCTTTCACATTGATAATCCCGTGTAATGAACTGGAGAGGGAAAACTCAGGAAACTGTCTTCATCAATAGCAAACTAAGAACAATTGTTAACATTTTTTTTTTTTTTTTAAGGAGAGGGAGAAAACGTTACCTGGGGCTAGATAATCGAGTTGTAGAAACTTGTTAAAGCTTCAGTCTCACTATAAGCGTATTTGCAAGTGATTATCACCCGCAGCATAAATAAGTTTATAATATCTACCTGAGTCAACATTAGTCAGATTTGCAGAGCACCAAGGAAAATAAGCAATTAGTGGTTCCTTATCCAAGAAAAGCATATTACTTAGTTACAAATAATTCCAAAATTCCCAAAGGAGCACGTGGGTGGAGGTTGGTTCTGTGCAGCCCGTGGCCCAGTTTCGGGAGATGTGGCAGAAGGCCACCTTTTGATAAACCGTGTGCTTCCTCTACTTTTCGGAAGGCCCGTAACAATAACGAGATGCTGAAGACCTTGGAATTGGAGGGTTATTGCTTGAGAAGCTGCCCATGGGTAGGGTCGGAGGCACCTATCTTGATGAGCCTCAAAAGCAGGTTTTCCAAAGACCCTCTTGCCAAGAACTTCAGGTCCGTTGAGAGAGAGGCCTTGAGGCAGCCCACATAATCATGCTGTGAGACGCCTGGACTCTCCCTTTCAAAACAACCTAGGAGGGGAATGGAAATGCTGGAACAGCCTTTGAACTATCTGAATCTGATCATGGCACGATTTCGTGATTTTTAGTACAGATGCGTTCATCCTCCCTCCTCCCTAGCTTCTCCAGGCTACTTTGGCTGAATCCTATCAAACAATGATTGGGGATTGGTTTTTCGAGAATAACAGAGGGCAGAACCGGCCTTTTGAGAAAGCTCAAGTTCTGGAGGAACGTCCATGTCTGAAATCTCACTCGTGGGGCTCTCAGCCGGCATATTGCCTACACGAGGGCGAGCGACCAGCCAAGGCAGGGCTTGGAATGATTAGAGTGTGTGGCTCTAGCTTCAGGTTTCTACATTGGCCGGGCACCCACCTGTCACCCAAAGCATTTCTGCCCGGCTCAGTCTGGCTGGGCACAGCTGTTTCTCCGGGGTACCGATGGGCCGTGGTGCCCTAGTTCTTCCTAGGAATGTGCTCTTCTGAATGAAGGAAACAAGTTACCTGCTTCCTATCTGATTCGATGTTTATACATGCATACCTACTTCTAACCTTGTCCTCACGCCAGTTCTGGATCAGCCCAAGGCCCTCATTCGTTGTCTTGAGAAACTCTGTCCCAATATTTTGAGAAAGCCTACATAAGTAAGAGCCATCAAATGTCTAGGGAAAATATTTGGTAGTACACAAGGCTGTGTTCAGCAGAGGAACCTAATCTGTATTTTTCCCCCTTTCATCTAAAAATCTTCATTCACAACTGAGAGCACACAGGAGCGACACAAATCGCCTCCGTACCCATCATTCTGTCTCCCCTTCCGTGCTGTGTGTCACAACCCTCTATAAAGGAAGCAGAAGACTTTTTCTCCGTTGTTGCCAGTAAAGATGTTCTGCGTCCAGTTACACTGCCCCGGATTATTTATTTGCCAAAGATCGTTTCGTATCCCAGAGTATCAGACTCGAACACTGGCTCACTCAAGCTAAAGAAAGAGCTGACTGCATCGAAGTCGTATACAGAAGACAGTGATATTTTTTTCCTTAAGTGTTCATTTTTCTTTAAAAGATTATATCCATTAAAACAAAAGATACATTAGCCATCCATTTCTAGCTTCTGAATTATGCAGTATTATTATTTGTATCTTTTTTTCAAATTAAACACACACACACACACACACACCTGCTTTCAGACTTGCTTCAAGACTCACTCACGAGGTATCACGAGAAACAGAATGTCTGTGAACTGGCCACCCTCAGGCAGGCATTGTGGTGGTACCTTCTGAGGAACATTTGGATATGCTCTTCTTTAAAAATTGGATTCAGACAAAAATCAGATTTAGGACTTGTGGTTGGCATGGGGTAAGTGTTGAGAAATGTTCCTTTGGCTTGCATGAAGGAAAGAATATGGCCATCCGGAATCTTTTTTTTTTTTTTAATTTTTTGAAAACACACACACACACACACACATACACACACACACACACACACACACACACACACACACACACACAAATCCAAGCCCTTAATCATCCCGTTATACTTAATTTCCTTTCGTATGAGTGTGAGGCTAGCCCGGCCTCTTCGAAAGAAATAGAAGGAAATAGTGAAGAAGAATGAGAAAGAGGACAGCCGCAGGACTATTAGTCCCTATCTTTCATACAACACACACGTTCTCTTGCCGCTGCTCCCTGTCCATATACCTGGTACTCATCAGTACCCCTGGATCCCAATACATTTTTTTGGCTTAGCTGACTCACGCTGACTTTCCATTTCCGAGGCAGGAATGACTATGCCTCCCACGTGCATTCCTGCCCTCGATCCATTCTGTAAATATGTTTTCCTGACCACCAACTTCTCTTTTGTCTCCTTAGGGCAAGTGGGGGGTCTGCTCCTTTGGCCTTCTCCCATCGCTAGATAACACAATGCCGGGGACAGATGTGCTCAAGACAGGCTGCCAGAGTAAATGGCAATGGACACGTTTCCTACTTGTAGTCAGAATTCTCAATCGGAAGGTCCCACAATACTGACAATCTTTTCCCAGATGATGCCGGCCATCTTGTGTGGGCATCCCACCTACAGAGGGGGCCTTCTGGACCTCAGGCCAGTCTGTAGGTACAGAGTAGGACACTTACATGCATTTGTTTCCTCCCGTTTAATCTGACCCCAGCTCTAGTTTCTAATGTGGTATTTGATTCTGTCCACTGATGCCAACATCTCGCAACCATGAGCCTCTGCGGCAAAGAGACACAGGACGGCCGCCTCAAGGTAACAGATTTAATCACAATAGACAGTGATCTCAGCGGTGTCAGCCTATGGCCTGCCATGTATTTCTAGGGGTCATACACAGGTATTATCACATTATTGTAGTTCAGGAGGAAAACGGAACAGAGTTAGGTGTCTGCCTGACTCAACCTTGTCCCGGAAAAGAATGTGAGCTCTTATTTCCCTGATTTTTTTTTAAGGCCACTTTAGGGCTTTTCCCTCCACATTTATTAAACCTTCACTAAAAGTAGCAGATGAGATAGCTACACTTTTTTGTGTGCTGTTCTCCAGAAGGAATATGGACTTCTATGTGCAAAAGCAAAATCTAAAATTTAAGTCCTCCGTGAGTTTGCCGTAGTTATAACAAGGTTCAGTCACACAAAACACACATCCCCAGCAGTTTCAGGGAAAACCTTAGTTTCCATTCACAACTCCGTGTGTGTCACAACCCTCTATAAAGAATGACACTGGGGCGCCTGGGTGGCTCAGTGGGTTAAGCCTCTGCCTTCGGCTCAGGTCATGATCTCAGGGTCCTGGGATCGAGTCCCGCATCGGGCTCTCTGCTCAGCAGGGAGCCTGCTTCCTTCTCTCTCTCTCTCTGCCTGCCTCTCAGTGTACTTGTAATTTCTCTCTGTCAAATAAATAAATAAAATCTTTAAAAAAAAAAAAAAAAAAGAATGACACAGTTCCCTGGGATGCCCGTCATTTGGAGGATCACGTTACAGTCCCGGCCAGGACGTCCAGTCATGATCCACACTTGAAACCACGTGATCTCCACCCACTCACCAAAGTAAAATATGTGGTGGAAAATGGGGAGATTTGTAAACAAATATATTCAGAAGAGCTAGAGGATTAGCCACATGATTTAAAGTAGCATCAAGGGACACCTGTGTGGCTCAGTTGGTTAAGTGTTTACCTTTGGCTCAGGTCATGATCCCGGGTTCCTGGAATCGAGCCCTGCATCGGGCTCCCCGCTCAGCAGGAAGTCTGCTACTCCCTCTGTCCCTCACTCTGCTTGTGTTCTCTCTCTCTCTGTCTCTCTCACTGTCTCTCAAATAAATAAGATCTTTAAAAAAAAAAGTAGCATCAATAAATGAAGAATGAAAATTTGTCCTGCCAAGTATGAGTTATTCTTGAGTAACGGGTTGGCAATCGATGTACTCACGTGTCTCCAAGGATCTGCAGACAGTCAAGATGCCTGAACAAATCCACGGGTCACAGATCTGCCCTGCATCCCTTCAGCTCCATGTTGCTACCCTCCTCTCTGCCAGGACCCTGTGAGTCTGGACTCCATCACCAGGACTCCCATGCCCTCTGGCTCCCACCTGTGTTTTGGCCAGTAGAGAACACCTACAGAAGATCAGAGAGAAAGGACAATGAGGTCAGGTTCTTTATGGCCCTGGCTCCATCCCTGAAGCATTGCCTCTGGCTGGCTGTGGCCCCCAGCCACCTTTTCCAGTGGCCAACCCTCTGACAGCTCCAAGACTCACCCTTTCCAACTTCCCCCAACCCTTCCCTTTCCCCTTCCCTCAACCCTTCTGGCCTGGAAATGGTAACAACAACTTGGTGGCTACTAGTTACAGACTACTACACTATTCTTTGCAGTTCTCCTGTATCAACTTTGTAAATAAATTCTCCTTAAACTATCCTTTTTGTGAGTGTGTCAGCTCTTTCCTGTTAGAACTCTGGCTGATTCTCCCATAGGCTTGAATGTCTAGATTTTCCAGGATCCCTGAAGGACACCTGTGAGGCAGTGCTTATAGGAGAAGGGAGGTAGGAGCCAGTCACTGGCAAGATCGGGATGTGGGCACAGAGGTCTGGGTGGGGGATGCTGTGGGAATGGCAGTGGGGAAAGCTAGTTCAATTTTTATAATTTATATTTGACCACTGTCATGGTCATATACTTATCTATGCTCCACTGATAGGCAGATGGACAGAAGCTGTGCTACACGGAGCCAAAAAAAAGGGGACTCCGTCCCCCACGTCATGTCTCCTTCCAGGGAACTATGTCCTGAGCTTGTAAGAGACTCTTCATTGACTGGGCTCCCCCTGAAGGTCAGCTTCAGCCAGCTTTATCATCAAAAAGTGAGTGTCTGAGCACGTGGGTGGTTCAGTCAGTTAAGCATCTGCCTTCAGCTCAGGTCATGATCCCAGGGTCCTGGGATGGAGTCTGGCATCAGGATCCCTGCACCTTGGGGAGCCTGTTTCTCCCTCTGCCTCTGTGTGTCTCTCTCTGTTTCTCATGAATAAGTAAATAAACAATCTTTAGAAAAATGTGAGTGTCTTTAGGAACTATTTTCTTCAAATCTCTCCACCCTCCCCCACCTTTGTGCACTTCCTTCCTTCATAATTCCCAGACCTCCAGGCCTGTGTTCCAAGGGGAAGTCCAAGGCCAACAGACCCATTCTCCTGGGCTTAGGGGTTCCCTGCACTGCAGTCATGAGGCAGTGAAGGAAAATTCTTCCTAATTAGACAGCTTGGGGGCCTGTGCTGGGAAGGCACTGGGCCCTTTTGGAAGTCAGGTCTCCCAAGTATCTCTCATGGAAACTTCTCAGCTCTGTTATGAACAACAAGGCTAAAGAGTTCCTTGAGATCTGGCTTCAGTGGTACAAGGAATGTTCTAGCATTGTGGCCTTTGATATTATTGTGAGTAACCCCCCAGCCTGGGATTCCCCATGGGATTGGGGGGTGGGGGGCTTTGTCCATTCTCACAGGTCCAGGACCAGGGATCCATTTCAGGCTGCCTGAATGCTGAGTCATGGCGGCACACGCACATGCCTCCTTAAATCTTCGAAACTTTGTAGGAAAGAGTCAAGCCATGAAAAGTTATAGGATCTGTGTATGGTAGAGAGATGGCATTTAAATACTCTTAGACCATTTCCCCCATGTATTTATGAAAGTGAAAAAATCTCAAATTAGTTGACAGGACCAAATATTTCCTAAACAATGCTCAAATAAAGAATTGCAAAAGACATTCTGAGTCAACTTGTTCTTTCAGGTGGTATTAGGCTTACTCCATCTGACTCTCTCTGTCTACTGTAGAAGATCTTCCGGGAAATGGTAAGATAACAGTCTTTCTTACTCTCCAGGTTTGTGCTGAAACAGAAATGGAGAGCTAACAGTTATTTTTGTAACTGGGGTTGTATAAGTGGTGACTATGGGATAGGCCAGATCAACATTCAATCTCTAATAGAATGTTTTTCTTCCTGTCTAGCCCATCCAGCACTGGAATTCAGGAAGCAGACACCTGCTTCATGTTTAAAAAAAAAAAATATATATATATATATATATATATATATATATATATATATATATATATATATATATTATGTCTGGGCTGATGAGAAAATGTCCTGGGAGGAATTTCTGAAATGAGGACACAATCACTGTGATGCCCGCTGGCTTTGTCTCTCCGTAGTTCACCTTGGTTAGCTTTTATGACACCGTATATCCAATGTTTATGCGGATATGACACATGATTTCTCGACTGGAAGGTGTATTCTAAATAAAATTGAGGATGCATTTTTACTATGACATGGGAACATAGAGATTTGACGTTGGGCCCTGATGCTGCACCTAACACTTATAGTGTGTCATCTCACTGACAGGGATTTGGTGCTTTCATGAGAGGACAGAAGTAGAGGATGACTAATAGCCACTTTATTTCACTGCAGGTCAAATTACAATCCTACCATTTGAACATGAAAGATGGAGGGTCCCAGGTGTATTAATCAGGATTCTGCTAAAATAATTCTGTGTTATAAATGACTCAGAAACTTGATGACTTATGACAATAAGCATTTACTTCTAGCTCAGGGATCTGAAGATTAGCTATAGTTCAGCCAGGATCAGTTCTAAGCTTCAACTTGGCCTTAGGTTTGCTCTGTATTTCTCTTCACTGTGGGGCCAATAGCTACCTGGAGCATGTTTTTCTCATGCATGATGGTAGAAGCATACACACACACACACATAAACACACACACACACACACACACACACTCATTCACTCACAAAGGAGTGAGTGGAAATACACACTCTTAAGATATCAGTTGGGAATTGACACCCTATTACTTCTACCTATATTCCATTGCCCAAAGCAAGCCACATGGCTAAGACCAAAGCCAGTGGATCAGGGAATATCTTTCTTTCCCAAGAGGCAGTGCAAATCCACATGGCAAAGGGTGTGGATGTGTAATTCTGTGACAAGAAGGGAATTAAGAATTAGGAGCACATGTCTAATCTACTACCCCATTGGCCATAATCATCATGGTTTATCTAAATTCTGGGCAACTGAGAGCTGTCTTCAGGTCCTAGAGATGTTTTATTCACTCTGATGCGGCCCCAAATAATCCCACATCGGTCTTTAGACTCCATCAGTAAAACAGATTTCTTAGCTCTCCTCAAAAGTTCTCGTATGAGAAAGTCAACAGAAAACCGTAGAAGTTTCCCACAGTGACTGGCCCAGAAGGCCTGGCAGTGCTGTTGACTGCCAGAAATGCAAATCGCCAGACGTACATCAGTAGAAATCAGAAGTTTCATCTCTACCTCAAAGTCGATCGAGCCCTCTTGAAATCTGATCTTCATTCTTACTGGCATGAAGATGAACATCCAAGTTTGAATCAGGAAAATCACCAAGTTACCCTTCTCAGAAATGGCCATACCCCTATGGGAAATTGTCTTTTTGGTTCCCATTTGGACACTTAGAACTATGGGTTGTAATGGAATTGTTGGCACAGTCCGAACTCTAGCTGCAGACTGTATACAAGGCTTCGTGTCTAATTTTTTTCTTCTGCATGTAATTTGCCAAGACACATGCCCATAATGTAAACTTCCTTGGTTTGCGTTTATAAATTGGATGTCTTTGACAAACTCTAAGACCAGCAGGGAAATCACTCTGTCTTTAAAACTCAGTTTATTTAATGAACCATTAGTGAAATAAAGGGTGGGAGAGAAGCTCAGCCTGTATCTATCTTCTAAGACTCAACCCAAGAAATACAATTCCCTTCAGACAGCAAGACCTCCCTTCCATGGGAAGTCATTCAGAAAGCCTGTGAGGAACCATCATGGGCTGTATCCAGGCTGAATCACAACCATGACTTCATTCAGCTGCCTCGCTGTCACACCAGACAGCTTCAGTTGAGTGAACTTGCTGGACAGAGAAGGGGAGAAAGGCTTCCACAAAGAGGTTCCTGGCTGTGGGCCCACATGGTCATCTCTCAGTAGGGACACAGGCTTAAAGCTACTTCTTAAAATGAAAGGGTTGTCTCCCAAAGTTATGGAAATGAGCTCATGGATGAAATAAAGACTTGTTCAGAGAAGACACGATTCTGTTTATGGGATTTCTATAATTAATATCCTCTCCGGAAGGCATTCCAGTAGATTCTGTTTGTGAAAATTGATTGTTTTTAATGTTTTAAAATGAAGTTAGTGAAAAAGAACTTTCCTTTTCAAAAAGAAGTGGAGATATTAAAAGGGAAGTATAGAATCAAAATCGGTCTTTGCCCCAAAGATGCATTTTAACATTCTACATTGCCAACAACAGGAATTGTTATAACTGGTCATCGTAACTCAATTTACCAGAACTTCCTGGGAGAATGAGCCCCCCCTGACTCCTTAGTTCCTTTAAAAGTTTTCTTCATTCACATTTTAGAATCTTTAACTATATAAAAATCTCATTATTTTAAATTTTATATAAATGTATTGGAATAACGTTCTTTACAGGCAAAGAACAGCAGAAAGAAATGTTTCTTTCCTTGGTGATACCATACTAGTGATCCTGTATGAACTATTTACTACTGTGTAACAAATTACCCCTAGACTAAGTGTCTTAAAGCTACATTGACATTTATTATAATTCACATTTGTTATTGATTATAAACAACAACATGTATTATCTCACAGTTTCTGTGGATCAGGAATCTAGGCATGGTTTAGCCGGACCCTCCATCTCAGGACCTCTCACAAGGCTGCAGTGAAGGTGTTGCCAGGGCTGTGCTCTCATCTGAATGCATGGCTGGGGAAGGTCCACTTCCAAGCTCACTCACATGGTTGTTGGCAGAATTCAGGTCCTCAGAAGTTATTGGACTAAAAGTCTCATTTGCTGTTGACTAGAAGCCTCCTTCAGTTCCTTGCCAAATTGTCATCTCCAGATGTAAGTAAGCTTACTGTGTGGTAGCTTACATCCCCCAGAACAAGGGCTCCAAGAGAAAGAGAAAGAGAAGTAATGTGTAAGAAATCACAAGGAAGGAGAAAATCAGTCTTTTTGTAACTGAATCTCAGCAGTGACATCCCATTCCCTTCGCTATATTCTGTTTATTAGGAGCAAGTCACTAGGTCTACCTTCCACTCAAGGTTGTGAATGCTAACAGGCAGAGAGCATGATGGGACTTTTAGAGACTGCCTGGCACGGATCTTTTAGCCACTTAATAAAGTACGGTTTAAGGTAAAGACCAAAGATATATTTAGATAAACATGCTAGAATTTGAAACATAAACGTATGTTGTTCCTATTGAACTAGACAGGTTACTAGGCTCTAAATATTCCAACAATGATACCCTTCCTCAAAAATATTTTTCAGGGGCACCTGGGTGGCTCAGTGGGTTAAGCCTCTGCCTTCGGCTCAGGTCATGATCTCAGGGTTCCCTGCATTGGGCTCTCTGCTCAGCGGGGAGCCTGCTTCCTCCTCTCTCTCTGCGCCTGCCTCTCTCTCTCTGCCTGCCTCTCTTCCTGCCTCTCTGCCTACTTGTGATCTCTATCTGTCAAATAAATAAATAAAATCTTTTAAAAAATTATTTTTCAAATCAATTCTTAAAATTCTTTTTCAGGGTTGTCTTTGATGACTGTGGCACATTCTTTGCACTCCCCTAACTTTACCCCGGCCAAAGCTGTGGCCAATCTTTTTCACCTTTGCAGGTAGATTTGAATAATAGAAAGAGTTAAGAGCTATTCAGATAAATAAGGTTAACAATCAAGGTCGGTAATGCTGTTTTTAGTCTTGGTTTTTGTAAATATGAAAGAAAAAGACTGATTTCCATATGGGGCTCATATATTGGCCCAGAAGGCAGCGTCTAAAAAGGATTATTTTGATTTAACTTTCATTTGGATGTTTCAAATCTGGTCCTCATCTGAAGATTTTCAGTCTGGGCCCTTCATAGCTATGGCTTATGTGTTTACACATTTCACTCTACATCTGATACTCCAGGGCAAAGAGAAAGCACAAGGCCATGTTGGGACATGCTGGAATAGAGACAGATACCAGGGAGAGACCCAGAGTCCCCTGAGTGGGCTCCAGAGTGCACCCCCACCCCCACCCCCACAAATAGGTAGGAGGTTTTCACAGCAGTGCACCTGTGCAACTGAGACCCCCCTTCAGGTTTGTAGTTAGTGAGTCAGTATGAAACTGACATCCTACACTCACACCCTGGGACCCCATTAGGGCTGAGGGAAATCTGAGAACACCCACAGCCACTATCCTTAACCTGGTTGGGAGGAGAGAGGAGCAGAGTAACATTATATCACAAACGAAGGGGACTATTTTGGGTGGATACCCTCCAAACCCCAAATCTTCAGGATTACAGGCTATTTATGAACAGAATACTTCCTGATTGTTAAATACATGTCTCAGATTTTGTCAAACTTAACAAAAACTGTGATTTCCATTTAGCTCCGTTTCCCTAGGTCCGAGGGGGGAAGGAAGAAGCTGCTTTCAAGGTCAGGACTGACTGCTCAGTGGGTACAGTATGACCTTGAGCTCCACCCTCCTGTTTCCTCTGGTCACCCCTCCTCCCTCCCCCAAGCACCTCGTTCCCTCTCCCCGCACCTACAGAGGCAAGCCTGCTGGTCTGAGAGCTCCAATAATGACTCTCCTGAATAAAGAACTGTATTTTTACTCCATGTTAAACAAACCATCATAAAGCATAGAAGCAGCGTTGCCCGTGCTCATGGCAACAAACTTCTAAGCATGTCAGACACTTACCTTCATAAAACTAAAGTAACAGAATGACCCTAGCGAGTTTTGACCTCTCGATTCCTTCGTTTACTTTGGGGATGACCCCTCCTGCTCTTCAGAGACCAGATTCTTTCACTTTTTGTGGGGAACTCCCATGAGCGGCCCCTCAGGCACTGACTCTACCTCCCCTTATCTGGGTCTTGTAGTCCCCTCCCACAATGCCTTTAAGTTTGGTCAGGTGATCTGCTTTGGCCAATGGGACATTAGCCAACATGATGCCCACTGGGTTTTGATGAATACTTCTACCTGGGAGTTAGCTTGTTAGAATACCTCTTGGAAGATCATTCTAAGCTGTGATGGAGCCCAGGTTAGATGACCAAAAGGAGGTTGAGAGGCCACCATGTAGAGAAAGCCTGGAGCACAAGAGGCTAGCTTGGACATTCCCACTTCCACCAGGCTCCCAGCTGAATGCAGCTATGTGAGTGACCTCAGCTCTGTGACACGTAGCAGAAGGTGGCCCCAGCTGAGCCCTGTAAACCCAAAGAATTATGAGAAATGACGAATCATTGTTGTTTTGCACCAAACTTTGGAATGATTTGTTATGGAGTAGAAGGTCACCAAGCTTCTTTTTCCCTTCCCCAGCCGCAAACCAGGAAAGTGTAAGACATTGGTCTTTACATTTGGAAGTTGACTGCCTGGTTGTAGGGGTTCTGAAGGTATCTTAGCCAGTAATTGAAGTCCATCTTTCTAATTGTGGATTGGAAGGTGAGGTCACTTGGGGAAGTTTCCCTTCTTCACATGGATATAATGAAAAAGGACTTATATTTAGCTACAACTTCGAGGATTTCACTCTGGGAAGCAGCCAGGAAGAGAGAAGCTCCCTTGTCCATCATGACTGTATTCATCCCTTCCTCCTCATCTCTTCAATTGACCAGCACGTATCCTTTCCTTTCTTTAATACTCAATCTTTTCAATCCACTTTGCATTTTCTGTTGCATTAAGAGATGTTCTTCGGGACGCCTGGGTGGCTCAGTTGGTTAAGCAGCTGCTTTCGGCTCAGGTCATGATCCCAGCATCCTGGGATCGAGTCCCACATCGGGCTCCTTGCTCAGCAGGGAGCCTGCTTCTCCCTCTGCCTCTGCCTGCCATTCTGTCTGCCTGTGCTCACTCTCTCCCCCTCTCTCTCTGATAAATAAATAAAATCTTTTTTTTTTAAAAAAAAGAGATGTTCTTCTGGTGATTTCTTCTATTTGTTCTTCCAATTGTGTGTTCCTTCCCTCTCTGTCTTTCTCTGTGCTTGGGGGCTGACTGCTAGCGTGTTGCATTGGTGGGGTCACCCAAACTCTGGTTTCAAGTTAGGTCGGGCCAACGTGAGGCACTGAGAGAAAGTCAGAGGGCTGGAGGAGAATGGGCAGGAAATGTATTTCACCCCCTAGCTATCTCCCTGCCAAGACACAGCTTCTTTTATCAACACTACAGTGTCAGTAAATAGCCTCTCTCCTAAAGCCATGGCTCTCTCTGGGTCCCAGGATCTGTGCCCTCCACCTGGCCCTTTAACTCTAGGGTGGTAACAGCTTCCCATTTTTGTTAGTACTTAGGGTGCAACCGCAACCCATGATTTCCCTTAACCCCACCCACAAATCTATAAATAGTTCTTTTCACTCATCCCTGGATGTCATCTCTTTTTCCATCTCTTTTTCCTGACTGACAAAGATTTTAACTGACGGACAAACATACTGTATTTTTTAAATTTTTAAATTTTTAAAGAGTTTATTTATTTATTTGATGGAGAGGGAGAGACAGCAAGAAAGGGAACACAAGCAGGGGCTGCGGGAGAGGGAGAAGCAGGCTTCCTGCCAAGCAGGGAGCCCTGATGGGCTTGATCCCAGGACAGCAAGATCACGACTGGAGCAGAAGACAGACACCTAACAACTAAGCCACCCAGGTGCCCCAGTACTGTATTTATTTTTAAACAGTTAAAAAATTTATTGTTCGTTAGAGATGTGCATGACTGTCAGTATCTTCTTGCCTATGTCAAGCCAAGAACCCCTGCATTGAGTTGGTATCCTTCCAGCCAAAAGCAAAGTTGCATTGCCAAGTGTAAGTCCAATGGCCACTCTGTATTTCAAGGGGTAAAGAAGATGCACCCATTTCCCTAAGATGAAGTCTTCGGGGCTGGGAAGAGGGTGGTGTTTGCCGTTCTGTTGGGGATGATGCCCGAACTCCATCCGGCTGGGAGACGGGGCTCTACTGATGGGTCCCAGTGGCCTAGGGCCAGCAATATTTCACTGTAATAGAGCCAGCAACAGCAGGCAGATGGAGGGGACCAGGGCCCGCAAAGGGCTTTGAAGAGGCAAAGAGGGATGGTGGCCACACAGCAGCAGGCTGACCAACACCCGGAGTGGCTTCCAGGCGTCCAAGAGGACAGACTGTAAGCCACTGCGAGGTGTGGGGGATGGCTGACACACATGAACGATGCCAGGCCCCTTGCCAATCTGGCTCCTAAAGTCATTTTAAATTTAATTTGGGGAAAGTTGATGTGATAGGACTGGATCCCGAGGGTTGTAGAGTGGATTTTGGAGAACTGCTTTGTACTGACTGGTTTTTTTTTTTCACTGATGGAGATGTTATGGTTTTATTAAAAAATCTCTCTCATGTGAAATAAGATTCTATAAATACGTAGTCACCTGAAAACTCTGCTGTAAGTCATAAGCCGATCTCAGACAGGAGGGCAGCTGTTTTAAAGCTCAGTTGAGATCAATGAGCTAATCAGCCCCCTCCATGGGCAGTCGATGAAAAAAAGCACAAGTTCAGTTCCTGGAGGTTGGGGTTTTGCTGTGACTTCCGTGTGTAATGCACAGAATTACAGGTGAGAGAATTTGAAAGGATAGTGTTAAATGTTGGGACAGTAAAGAAGGAAGGAAGAAAGAGAAAAGGGGGAAAAGTTTGAAAAAATACAAAATATTTTGCACCAGGAGGTTATCAAAAGGTAGCTCTCTGGAAACATGGCTACACCTTCCCCATGTGGATCGTCATGGCTAAAGAATAGGCTTGAATGTCTGGTATGATGGTCCTAATCCCTCCTCATTCCATGATCACTTCCATAAAGTCCTGAGTGATGTATTTTTTTTCTTTATTTCCATACTATAAATTAGAACTTCCAAATTGGACACAGGGAATGGAAATTTTAAATGTATAGAGATATCACTCTAGACCAGGAGGTGCTGTACACAGATTAGCTCCCCGAATCCTCAAAGCAAATCAAGGCAATGGGTATCTTTGCCTCAGTGTTGCAAATAAGGCAACTGAGTGTTGTGCCTGAGTTTTAGCATCCCAGAGACCACCAAGGAGCCAAGCACCGATGCAATCACACTAGAGTTTATTCTACAAGCTTAAGCTTGGGCCCAAGTGTATCTGGCACAGCGGAGTAGGGACTTGGACCCTGAGGTGACATGCTTAAGCTTGGGCCCAAGTATACCTGACACAGTGGAGTAGGGACTTGGACCCCAAGCTTAGTTAAGGCAGGGGTATTTATGGGCTCCTGTTACTAAAGCAGGGTGGGGGTCTCTGGAACCAAATCAGGGTGGGGCTTCCTGGAACTAAAGTAGGGTGGGGGTCTTTAAAACTAAAGTAGGGTGGGGGTCTCCGGAACTAAAGCAGGGTGGGGCTTACTAAAGCAGGGTGGGGGAAAGTTCAGCCCTTGGGCACAGGGGTCTGAGATGGCTGCCGGAGCTAAGATGGCTGTACTTATGCTAAAGCTAAACCTGAGGTGGGATGGCCTTGATTTTCACGGCCTCCACATGAAGCATAGAAGATCAATGAAATGCTTGATGCTTCATTACCAGAAAGCAGTGGGGCTAGGGTATGAGTCCAAGTCCACCCTTTTTCATCTTTTCTGCACTGTCTTCTAAATTGGAAATGGGTGGGGAGAGAAAAGGTTGGGGGAAGTTGATTTCTGTAAACTTTTTTTTTTATGTTTTTAAAGATTTTATTTATTTATTTTAGAGAGCGAGGGTGCACATGTGCCAACAGGGGGAAGGGCAGAGGGAGAGAGAGAGAGAGAGAATCTCAAGCAGACTCCCCACGGAGCATGGAGCCCAAGACTTGGGGCTCGATCTCACTACCCCGAGATTATGACCTGAGCTAAAACCAAGAGTCAGACTGTTAATCTACTGAGCCACCCAGGCACCCCAGATTTATGTAAACTTATATTTATATTTCCTTTTTTTAAAAATCCTATTTTGTTAATTGATAATAAACACCAACTCTGTGTTGGTTTTAATAGTGACTTTTGACCACAGACAAAACAGTTAATTAGGAGTAAAAACAGTAGTATAGATTCTCATCCCACAACATTAATTGGGCCATCCAATCACCTCTTTCTGTTTTACCTGCCCATTCCCTGATGGGCTTATCAAAGGGACCAGCCTTGCTTCATTTCAGTTAGTTTTGAGAAGTGTTTTCAGTGCCTGTGTATCGAGACATTAACATCTAAATCTACAGAAATAAAATGATTTAGATATTCATGCATAACATTTGGCATGAATTCCGGGACAAAAATCTCCTCTTCCTGCTGAAAAAGCATGTGGATAAATTTGAAGATGCTAATTTGCATGGAATATGAAAAATAAATAAACTCCCAGCATGCCGTGATTTAGATCGAATTTTCTTCTCCACCTCTCCAATGGAGACAGTCCAGTTCTAACCTGCTCCACTCACCATGTCAATATGAGTTGATCTATCTTTGCTGCCTCTCTTTTCAGGGACAGAGAGAGAGAGACTGAATCCAGGGCACAGGGGAATTTGCCCTGTCCTTTCTGGGCATATAAATCTGTGCCAGATCAATAAAAAGAGAGGAATAAAAAGGAGGTCAGATAACTGAAAATGACAAAGCGTTATATGCTCGACCTAGCTGACCTCTGGTCTATTCCCTATTTCCTTATTTCTGGTCTATTTCTTATTTAAGATCATGGCCCATGACCTTTGCCATGGAAACTGGGTCAGGGTGGCAAGGTGTATTTTGAATGTATTATTCATCTCTGCTAATATTCGGAGCAGGTTGCTGAGATGGGTGCAGTAAAAGCCTGCTTCCGAAAGTGGATTGTTAGTTTCTTTTGGATCACTTCAAGCAGATATAAGCAAAGACTTAGTTATTCATGTAAATCAAATCACAGGTGTGAAAATGAAGCAGCGGGAGTCTAGGTGCGTGTTAATGAGCATTAATGTCTAAGGAAAACAGTGTCAGTTTATTTTTTAGCATATGTTTGAATTTCAAAGCTGCGAATGTGGGAAAACTCACAGGATGCTAGCATGTGTGAATGTGGCGAGATTCACAGTCAAAGGGGACCAGGGTGATGAATCCATTGCAGGGACCACCTATTGCTCATCTCCACTCTGCTTCCTGCCCAAGAGCAGCTGCCTGGGGTGGGGGCAGCAGGGGATGCCGAAGAGCAAGAAAAATATGCTTGATTCCAGGTGAAACGCAGAATCAAAGCTGTATCGCAGACATATTTGCAGTAGGATGCTTGCTGGAACCCGTGTCCAGTGGTGTGCTGGAAAATATTTAACAAACGAGTCTCCAGGAAATAAAAATTTCTGCTTTGTAATGGGGGCCAATTTCCATAGTATAAATACGCCTACTGTGGTCAATTTCAAGCCACCAACCTGACCTCACTCCATGCAGATTTGGGAAGAAACGTGAAGCTGGTTCCGGGACCCCAGAGCGTGACCCTTCGCTCCTCCATCCCCACATGCTCCACTTAAATGGGCGCTCTGCAGAGTGATAGGAAAGTGACCAGCTTCTGTTTCAGAAGGAAAATGACAGATCAATCCTTTGGATATTTTTGCTCACACTGGCTCCTTTACCTCAAATACTTTTCTCTATTTATCCTCAGCTCTACTCCTCCTTCAGGTAGTGGAGAAATTTTCCCTGGTTCCCAACGTTAAATGCTAAGTGAGGGTCCCCGACCCGTTATGACTCTGGGGTTTCTACCCAGATAACCTTCTATTTTAAAAGCCTGTTTACTGCCCTGAGGGATCCTTGAGAACAGGACCTGATCCCCTTCACCATTATAATCCTGGAATCCAGCTCAGTGCCTAGTGCATAGTAAGGGGCTTAGCAAATGCTCATTTACTCACTGAAGGGGTTGGGGAGAAAGCCTAAGGGAAGGACGTTGAATAACTATCCTCAAGGGGCTTCCTCCGGAGAAAATACAGCTAAGCAGTTGATAAAGTCAGAAAAACACTCCTGCGTTTGAAATGTGTTAATTTATTTTATCACTTTGATTACAAATCATTATTTAGCTATCTTAGCATTTCCATGAGGGCTTTATAATACGGCTTCTGATGGAGACTTCCTGGTGCCAAGTCTTTTCCTCAGTTTACAAGCTCTGTAACTTTGAGACCAGCTCTGTACTTTCTCTGTGCCTTAATTTCCTTTTTTTGCAAAATGGGGGAGAATCATAGTATATAGCTCATATAGTGTTCTTGTTGTCTGTATTTTCTGTCAATCGATTTGTTTGACTGGGGCAGGTGGGGTTGGGAAGAAGTCTTCCCGGAGCCATAAACACCTAACTCAAGAATGCCCCATACACATGAACAGCCACTGACTTATTCCTTACCTGTCACTTTGCCTGCTCTCCCAGTGACTGCACCAGTGAAAGGCACCCGGGCCAGTGGTGCTGGGCCACCAGCTCCTTCCTTGCCTTCTGGATTGTGTCCGTCTTAGTTCACTCCAGATAGGGCAGTGCTGCTCCTCTTCTTTTTTCCTTTTAGCTTCATCGTTTTCTGCTACATCACATGCTCTCTGTTGATTCTCCCATTCCTCCCCTACATTCTCTCCCTCTCATCTGTGAGCTCCAAATACCCGCTTCACGCCGGCTATGCATTGACTGGAAGGAGACAGAAAGTGCAATGAAGCAAAATAGAAAACGATCATAATTAACCCCTAGAGACCTTTAAACAAACCTGAAAGACCCTTCAATCACCATTTACCTTTCCAAATGCTTCCAAGCACACTTCTCTCCCAAACTCCAGCATTCTAAATCACTCAAAACAGAACACGTGTTTAAAAAACATACACTATTTGTGTTAGTAATATTCTAACTAAAAATCGTGTGCTAAAAATATCCTAACACGATTCTGGCTAATGTGAGCATTATTGTTAGCATTGTTTTTCTTGGGGTGATGCAGAACAAGTTCGAAACCCAAGTCCCCAGTAGCATCGCTTCTAGGGGAGAATATTGTAGAACGCAAACTGCTGGTAAATTTAGATCTCCTGGGCTATGCGGTTGGATCAGGTAGTTTAAATTATGGGTTTCTCTTGTCATTTGGTGTCTTTTTAGACCCAGGGAAGCCTGTGTGAAGAGAGATGATGCCAAGCATCACATATAAACTGAAACTCAGGGCACAATCCCTTCAAGGGGCTATGATTTTCTCCAAGGAAACAATCCTTTGCTTTTGTAAGATAATCTGTTCAAAACGTGTGGACAGGGAGTACAGTGGGACCCAGCAGGATGTGTGTTTTGCTGAATATCAGCTTGTTGATCCTAGACACAAGGCTTATCTGCTTTGCTCCAAAACACATATTTCTGAGCTTTTATGAAATTGGATGGCAATCAACGGGGGTGGGAGAGTGAGGGGGTTGGGCTCCATGCTGGCTCACCATGAACGCTGTTGAGCTAGAGAGCTAGTTTATTGAAGGGGACCTGCCTTTTAGAAGTCCAAACTAAGTTCAACTATTTCTTTCCCAGGGACCTTTAAACTTGTTTTTTTTTTTAAATCTTCTTAGTGCAGGAATAATCCCTTTATGACTCCAAATATAGAGTTACTGCGTAAATGACATAGTCGTGACATTAAATTGAGACATATTGGTTGGCTGGCCAGAAAGTCTAATGTAAGTCTATATAAGGAGTGGAATCCTGGGTGTCATTCTAATGACAGTTACCTGGAGAAGAAGCATTTCTTTAGATTGGAAGGCAGACCTGAAAGCTAAGGTCCCAGGTAGGAAGAAGAAACTTGATATATGCATTTAATTTATGTTGAAAAGTCCTGGGTACAGTTGGGCAGGTTGTTCACCAAACAAGGGAGCCTGCTTGAAGGAGTAAGTATAGGTTGAAATCCATCCTGCCCTCTGCTCTGCAAGATAAGAACCTGCAAAGTTGCACCTGGCCAGGGAAGGCAACTTTGTCAAAGTCACACCAAGTGCCTTACAGGCTAACCAAGGTCCTCGTGACAGGCTTCACGATGGCACTGGCCACAGGGCAACAGTAGTGGAAATATAACAGGGTAATGCAGGGGCTCGACAACTTGGGTTTCAGGACACAAATTCCACCAACGCCACCCATGAAGGGAACTCTGGAAACGTACTGCACAAACCAAAGTAAAAAAACCTCCTTTGTGAACATTGAACCACTATCTGTGTTTTTTCCTGTGTTTTTCCTTAGAATTGTATAAAACTTGTACAAAAGTTCCAGTCAGTCCACACTGTGTTTAGGGTAATCATGGGAACAGTTTTGTTTGACATTTGGGTCACACTTCCATAGGGTCATCTGGCCCAAAGGCCCAGACGCGTGGTAATGGAAGTAATTAGAAGTGCCCCTCTTTACCCCCACCGCTCCTAGGGGGTCTTACAGACTTCAGCCTGTTTGGGAATACTTTGCTTTGATTTTCTTTTTAACTAAGGGAAGTTAGGAGCATTTCTTTAGGTGTTTTGTGGCAGTGGGGAGATGCTGAAGACCTTCAAGCCAACCCCGTAGATGATTCTCTTTGGGGGGAACAAGAGAGTTACAAAATACTACTTTCTAAAGTAAACTCCCTAAAGAGAGTTACAAAATACTACTTTCTGCTTCCTGTGTGTATCTTCAAGACACCACATCATGCTGTGACATTTGTCTCAGCCTCTCCTTGGGAGACTCGGGAACTCACTCTACCAACCATCTGAGTAAGAAGCCACTTGCTTGGGTGTCTTCCACTCATAAAGTTGTCGGAAAGAATCTGTCCTTTTTAGCACTGTGGAGGCTTCCAGTGGGGCCTTGAATCATCACATAGTTGTCCAGCACGTGAAAGGAGGCAACCAGGAGAGGGAGGACTTGCCTTTTCTCTTTCGCATGAGGACAGGCTATCTCTGAGTAATCTTACAATGGTACCTAAGAATGTTCTGGAATTTTAGAGATGAAGGTGGATAGCCTGTCTTGTCAAAAACACTTCCTGTGGCCCATGTATAGATTTCCTGGATTCGGTGAGAGCTGCCTTTAACTTTCAGTATGTTGCTCTAAGTCCAGAGGAAGAACAATACTTTTGGTTTTACTAGCCCCTACATTTGATGTGCCCTATGGCCTCGAGGAGGCCCAAAGCTTCCCAGTATTACTTGCCATTTCTTTTTTTAATTAAAAAAACTTTAAAATTTAATTCAATTAAAAAATTTTAATTTAATTTTTGAAAACTTAATTTTTTAATTAATTAAACTGAAGACAGTTTAAAAAATTATAGTGGAACACACATAGCGTGGAATATGCCATCTTGACCATTTTAAAGCATGTAGTCCACATCGTTGTGAAACCGTCACCACCACCCATCTCCTGAACTTTCGTTCTTCCTAAACTAAAACTCTGGACCTATTAAACAATAACACCCCTTTCCTCCCTCTCCCCCAGTTCCTGGAAAAGACTGCTCCTCTTTCTGTCCCTCTGAGTCTGAGTAGGTGCCTCATATACGTGGAATCCTACAGTATTTGTCCTTTGGGGACTGGCTTATTTTACTTAGCAAAATGTCCTCAAGTTCATTCATGAGGGAGAACGTGTCAGGACTTCATTTCTTTTTATAGCTTAATATTACTCCATATATATTCACCCTGCCACATCTTGCTTACTCACTGTACCCTCCATGGACATTTAGGTTGCTTATATCTCTTAGCTACTGTGAATAATGGTGTTACAAACATGGGCACACAAATATTCCATCAAAACCCTGCTTTCAATTCTTCTGGGTACCTACCAAGGAATGGGATTGCTGGATCATATGGTAGTTCTATTTTTAATTTCCTGGGGGAAATGTCCTGTTACGCACGGTGGTTATACAACCCCTAATCTCCATTTAGACCCACGTATCTTCTGGGGACCTCTTAGGAGTTTCTACCCATGAAGATGAAAATGATCATCTTGGTTATTTGCAACTGTCTTTGCCCCCCGTTCATTCTCCACCAAAAGCAGGCCATCAAGACAGAAGAATGACAGTTTTGTTTTTTGAACTGGGCAAAAGATCTTCAAGTTCCCCTAGTGGTATAGGTCAACCCACGTTCTCTCTCTCCTTGGGGCTGTTCTGACCAAGACCGTTGTCTCAAGTCTTGGGAACAATCCCTTGGCTTTGCACTTACAATGACTCCTCTCATTTCGGGATCAAAAAGACTTCTCTCTCAAGCAACTTGCGAAGGTTATCCTTTTATGTTAGTGGAGGAACTGAAGGGTAGAACATTTAAACGACTTGCCAGGATGAGTCAGGGATGCGACGGCTGAGCCAAGAAGGAGAGCCAAGAGTCTGTGGCCCCTGTCTGAATCTGCAGCCTGCACTTGTTCCGAGGAGCACGGGTGGAACCAGAGAGGGCCGTGGTTTCCAGAAGCTTCCCTTGGAGGGACTAACAGGTTGGCCAGATCCAGCTGAAGAGAACAAGCAGCATTGGATGCCGGGCCTCGCCTACCAAGGACAGGAGAGTCTGGCCTTGGACAAAGAAAAGTAGCTCTAGGGAGGTTAGTTTCTAGGGGGAAGAGTAAGGGAGAACTGTTATAAACAAATAGGAAAGCCAGGCAAAGGCTGTTTGGCAAAAGGATGTTCCTTAAAATGGTTCCTTAAAATACATGTCTGAAGGTTTGGGGAAGAGTACCAACTAATGAAAAGTTACGGGTGCATCTTGGCTTACCGGGAGCATTCCAGTCCGGTAAAAGTAAACACGGGGGATACGGATCAGCAAGGCAGCCAGACATCTCTGGGCCCCCTGAGCACAGACTCTGGTTCTAATAAAAGACTCTCTTCATCCTGTTGTTCGAGAGGGTATACACAACTCCCTGAGGGAGTCTGTACAATTCCTTCGACTTGCCTACACCATCCCTATATTCAAGCACTTCGCATTTTCCACACTGCATAACAACAATAACAACAAAATGCACCCAACCACCGTAACGTTTGCTCATTTGCTGTGACGTGACGGTCATTGTGCATCATTTGCAGTGAGAGAGAGGAGAGAACACTCCTTCCACACAGAAATGCTGTATAAACAGAGTGGTAAATCTTCCAAACAAACATATCGTTCCTTCTATTGTATGTCTCTGGAAAATGTTCCACCCCGTTGGGGTCATGTGGGTGCTGTAAAAGTTACAGATGGGTTAGACGTCGTCCTTGCAGCGGCCACGCAGAAGTTAGAGGTGGAGGAAAAACAGATCGGCTCTTCCAGACTTTTCCTGTTGTATAGTCCCCATGCATGCAAAACAACAGGAGAATGTTTGAAGTGATTGATTTTGATAAGGGTGTTGGGGCCACCTGAGTCTCTTTCTGGTCCATAAATATCCCCATAAAAGAAAGACTCCCGTGGGAGAGATTTTAGGAGATATTTCTCTCCCCACCAGAGAAGCTGGAACAGAGCCGGTTGCGGGGGCGATGGAGACAGCGGGCTGAGGGCCCCTCACGCCGGAGAGACTCATGGGGCGTGAGAGGGCAGCAGGAGATGTCTCTATCAACAGGCACAAAAAATAGTTTGGAGACATGGGTAACTGGGCTTGCTCTCATCTCCAAGGCCAGGTGCGTGGTACTGAGCCTTCTAATTCCGGAAACATCCCGTCCAGCTACAGGCCTTTCTGTGGTTTTAATCTCCCTCAAGGCTGTCTGAGGTTTGTTTTAACCTCTTCCTAAGTTAATAAAAATGCTATGTTTGGAAGATAAAGAAAGAAGGGAGGGAAGGGAGTGTTTGTTTGGTCCCAGGGTTTAAGCGCCTTGCCCCTGAGACACCTTGATTTTTTTTTTTTTTTTAGGTCCTATTCTAGCCTGTGTTGCAAATCCCATCCAAGAAGACTAACCAATGGGCTTCACAATAGGTTGTTTGTGAACATTGTGCACTGGCAGTTACCGAACTGACCACAGAATGGGAAATCTCCAGCAGTAAGTTGGTTACATTAGAATGCCTCCCTCTTCCAAAGCCTTCAGCAGAACCTACAGTCAGATGAATGATGGTGGCCTTGTCAAGAGGCCAGAATGGGTCACGATGTTGCCATGCATTATGAATAGCTTCCCAGTTTGGGGTAAACCGGGCTCCCTGTGTTTATCCTGTACTTGTTACAGGAGCCGAGGGAGCAACGCAAAATGCATCCCGTGTTAACATTCAGGGTGGGGCTTCCAGATCACGAAAGCCCGAGAAAAGGCTGATATGTCGCTCCCTGTCCCTGAGCCTTTCCCTTTCCCTGCTTGCTTCAGAGAAGTTCCCCAACTTTGTGGCAACCGCATTTGATTTATGCTCCCCAAGCTCAAGGAGAAAAACATCCGTTTTCTCCAGATTATTTTTATACTTTCCCCTCCCGAAGAAAGCCTGTAACACGGCTTTGGCTCCACAGACCCTTTGGAATTCGAAGGAGGACAAGAATCAGTCCTGACTCAGCTTGGCAGGTGGGCTGGGGGTGTTGGCGGGGAGGGCGGGGGGGCTCTCCCAGGTGCTCCCTGCAGCAGGAATTGTCCTCTCCCTGGAATAAGCAGACCCAGACTGACCCGTGGGATCTCCACACCAGAGCTTTCCAGCTCGGGCCTCAAGTTCATTTCTCTTCTCAGCAACTCTGTCCTCCTTACGGGCCTGGGATGTCCAAGGAGAGCCAGGCTAACTTTCCAGGAGCCAGCCAAAACCACTTTCCAAGAAGAAAATCACATGAAAGATAGCCCCAACAAGCAGGGTGCCTTCTTCTCCCTCCCTCGATTTCATTAGGACACTGAGAAGCTATTAGTGACCCGAGCTGTCCCCAAATGGGAATCCAAATAACTAACTTGTCAGGGAAGGCAGCCTGACTGGGGTCAACGGGCTCCTTATATTTTCGTTCCTAAGAGCTCTGCATGTCTTTGTTTTCTGTGCCAATTAGTCCATCGTGGTATGTATCTCATGTACAGAACACACTCATAAATCTAACTGGAAGCCAGAATGTGGCACGACCATTTGATTATGGGAAAAATCTATTTGATTTATGAGGTATTATGACCCAACGAGCCGTATTGTGCTTTCTTCTCCACTGCCTGGCTTAACTGGGTTGGCAATCCGGGCTCTCCCTTGGCCTGACAATCATAGGATTCAGGGCCTGCCTCGAGCAGCAGCGCGGGTCAGGGAGAGGAGGGTGGAGAGCCAGAGGAAGAATTGGTCTTTAATTGCTGCTTATTTGAATATTAAATTATTTCCCCATGAAAACAACTAGATTCAGCAGTCTGGGGCTCGGGCCACATTTTTCCGTTAATGTGACCGGGAGTTGTGCTGGGGAAGAACTCTGAGAAAACCCACGCTCGAGTAAATGTCCTGGGAAGTCTTGTGAATCAGAGGCAGGAGGCCATTTCCAAAGGGGACATCATTACAGAGGCCTCACAGTTCAGCTCCCTGAAGGGGGCATTTGGTCTAGCGAGCACGTCAAGTAAATTAGGATTCCTCTGAGAATCTGTACCTCCCTGTATATGTTTCTGGCACTCCTGAGTGGCATTTCAGGGGAGGCTAGTGATTTCTTTTGCTGGGGTTTCGGGAGCAGAAGGGGACTTTGCTTGGGTCTGGATGGCTTCTGTGGGTTAACCCAAAGTCCGGGGAAACTTCTCTTCCCATTCAGGTGCAAAGCGGCCCACGGAGGAATGCTGCTTTCAAAGGAAGTTCAAGGAAATGATCTGTGCTTCTGCCCCCTGTGCAGGGGGCCCAGCCCCAGGGCATGCTGGGAACTTCCAGTCCAAGAAAGGCACAAGCCAACAAGGGCTAGGGTGGGAAACAAGGAGGAAACCTGGGGCCAGCAAACATGTGTGTGTGTGTGTGTGTGTGTGTGTGTGTGTGTGTGTGTCTATAGGGGGTGTGTGTCAGAGCAAATCTCAAAATCTAAAAAGGCAGAGCAAAGTCAAGTCTGGCCAAACGTGGGGCAGGGAGTTGACGAGGCTCTCAGGCAACCGTGTTAACCGTGTTACTGGTGTTTATCAAAGTGGATGCAAATGAGCCTGAAAGATGGGACCAGGTCTGGAGAAAGGAGCTGGCAGAAACTCTGCTACACTGGAAGCCCCATGAGAGTAGTGGTCCCATCTGATTTTGTTCACACGCTCCCTTGTGCCCAGCAGGGCCGGGCACACAATAGGTGTTCAATAATAATGAGTAGAATGAATAAGATGATTGGTGCTGCCCAGCTGGTTGAGCTAGAGCGCTAATGTGTATAATGATAGTTGGGCCCATCTCAAAGGGTAGCTGTTAACAGGTAGGGTGACATTAGTTCAGTTAATGCATGTGAATGGCCCATAATGACTCCCCCTGGCATGTCTACTAAGAGAACAAGAGGCTAGATCCAGTCCTTCAAACTACTGGTGGGGCAGATCCCTCATCAAGCCAAGCCTCCATGGATTCCAGGGTGTAGTGGAGCCCAGCCCCCAGATGGGTGGGCGTAAGACTGGCAGGGACCAACAGACACGCACATTCAGGTCTCAGCAAGGTCCAACATGGCCGTGCTTCCTCACATCTCTGTGGCCACGTAGTTAAGAGTTGAGGCTTTTGAGTCAGAAAGTCAGGTTCAAATCCCTGCACTTCTGCTTCCATTCTTTTTGATCCCAGGTAAGTTCCAAAATTATCTGACCTTCGGATCCCTTATCTGTAAAAACAATGATGATAACAACACTTACTGAAGGGTTGTTGTGAGGACTAAATGAGAAAGTGTTAACTTTCCAGCCCTGGATCTGGCCCATGGGAAGCACTCATGGGAAGCACCATATATAGAGTGTTTAATAACTGCACATGCTTGGATCACCCTGGGTGGTGCCATCAGTTAAGCTTCTGACACTTGGTCTCGGCTCCAGTTGTGATCTCAGGGTCCTAAGATTGAGTCCCATGTTGGGCTCCACGCTAAGCGTGGACTCTACTTAAGACTCTTTCTCCCTCTCCCTCTGCCCCTCCCACCCAAAATAAGTAAAGAAATCTTTATTTTTTTAAAAGATTTAATTTATTTATTTGACAGAGAGAGAGAGAGAGAAAGGGAGGGAGAGAGAGATACAGTGAGAGAGGGAATACAAGCTGGGGGAGTGGGAGAAGGAGGAGCAGGCTTCCCGCCAAGCAGGGAGCCCAATGTAGGGCTCAATCCCAGGACCCTGGGATCATGACCTGAGCTGAAGGCAGACACAACCAACTGAGCCACCCAGGGGCCCAGTAAATGAATCTTTAAATAATTGCATATGCTTACCTGTTCCTCCTTTCTTTACCTCCTCTGCTGAGCTGGCAGTCAGCTACAGAGGCAAGCTCCACTTTCAGCTTCAGGTCCAGCTGGCTTGAGGGAGCTCCAAGTACGTCTCATTTTCTTTCTGGGATCAGTGACTAGTGAAGGCATGTCTTTCTCCTGGGGTCTGAAGCCCAAGCATGTAAGCCAAATCATACAGGCACATTTCAATCCCCTGCTCAAGTCACATTTGTCATTGTCACTTTGGTGAAGCATGTCACATGGCCAAATCTAAAGTCATAGTGTGAGGAAATACAGTCCATGGGAAGAACCACAGAAACATACAGCAAAAGTCATAGTTATAGGGAGACATGAAGAATGAGGATCAATAATCAGAAAGCTAAGATACTAATCCCACTTCTAGATATTAAATCTCAACCCATAATCATAAATTTAGCCAGCCTGGGTCATTTATCCACAACTCTTTTTAGGGCTGTAGAAGCTACCCTTATCTTTCCACCATCAAGAAGTGTGAAGCAAGTTTTTAGAGGACAGGTCCAGAGAGTATTTGAGTGGTGACCAAAAAATATCTTAAATCTGGGGTTCCGGAGTGGCTCAGTAAGTTAGGCATCTGACTCTTGGTTTTGGCTCAGGTCATGATCTCATGGATCATGAAATCGGCAGCATGGCTCTCTGCTCAGCAAGGTGTCTACTTGAGATTCTCTCCCTCTGCCCTTCCCTCTCTTCTTTCTCTCTCAAATAAATAAATCTTTAAAAAAATATATCTGAGAGGTGCCTGGGTGGTTCAGAAGGTTAAACATCTGCTTTCAGCTCAGGTCATGATCCCAGGATCCTGGGATAGAGCCCAGGATCCCACATTGGGCTCCCAACTCAGTGGGGAGTCTGCTTCTCCCTCTGCCTCTGTTGGCTTCTCCCCCAGCTTGCACTCTTTTTCTCTCTCTCCCAAAATAAATAAACAAAACCCATTGTGTGTGTGTGTGTGTGTGTGTGTGTGTGTGTGTGTGTGTGTGTATGTGTATTTCTGAAGGTCACATCACTTTCAGCCCTGTCTCTCTCCAGAATGGGTTCCCGGTAACAACTTCTCTCTGCACACAATCCAAAGAGATTTACACAGTTTTCTTCCCTATTTGTCTTAATCCTTAATCCCCAAGAGCCCAGATATCTGAAGGTACATAGCAGATCAGGCCCCTTGCATGACTGCATTTGATACGTGCTATAAACGGATCCACCAAGGAAGTGAAGAGTTGTTGACTCTATTATAAAAAAGAGTTGGAGGGCTCAGTTTACTTTTTATTCATTATTGGATTTCATAATAGTGGACAGTTCTACGCTCTGTCATAGATTATTTGCTTTTCTAAATACACTTTTTACAGTAAATTAAGAACCATTTTACTCAATAGGACACTTTCTGAATTTCCAGTGGGAGTATTCTTGCCCAAAGGGGAACAAGTATTGTCAAAGTTGTCTTCATGAATTGCCCTTGAGGTCAAATTAAAAACAGCCTTTGGAGCTCAATTACAGAATCATAGAAATCATAGGCCTTGAAGGAAAAATAGCTCTTTTACTTCCTAGAAAAACAGTCAAACTTGAACTTCTAAAGGTTGAGCTAGAGTGAGAATGATGAAAAGACTATTTCCTCTTTTATTCCTGGGCTGGATTCAACTAAAAAAAATGGACGAATATTGCAACAGAAGTGGCTCTAAGAGGGGCAGTTAAGAGCTGTGGGGAGAGAAAAGAATTAAAAAACATGGTGACTGCTCTTCAGAATCCGTAATTACATACTGGAAACTATGAAAAAAAATACCAGACTGTATACTGAGTCCAGAATTTCTTAAACTTGAATATGCATAAAAATCACCTCTCATTCCAAAGTTCTGGGGGTGGGGCCCAAGATTTTGCATTTCTGGCAAGCTCCTAGTGTTCCTAGTCTGTGACCCATACTTTGATTAGCAAGTTTTAGTTGTGGAACATACTGGAATCTTGTGTAAGAACATGAAGGTGAGAGATAATGAAGGTAAAAGTGGTGAGGAGTTCTTCACAGGGGAAGTAGGCACAGAGGAAGATTCTGGAACAATGTACATGTAGCAGAGTCCAAATTTCACAAAAGATTCTCACCTACAAAGGTCTTGTGAGGAGACTAAGAAAATCCTAGAGTGAATTATAAACATGGTACCCCTTAACTCAGGTTTATTCATTCAAATTCTTACTAACTAGGTAAAATATAAAATTGATTCTGTTCCCATCCAAGAAGATAGAGTATTAATATGAAATATATCTATATTGATATTGATATCCATACATATATATCTATACATATATACATATCTATACCTATATGTATATAATATATATAATATCCATATAATATGCATATATGAGATATATAGAAAGCTATACATATCTATATTATACATAGATGTCATACATATTTATTATATATAACACATACTTAATATAGATATATTATCTCTATTCCTTGCTGATCTGTTTACATGGACTGTTGTATAAGCTACAACTGCCATGGGCCTTGCTACCCACCTAAGACCCGTTACCATCAAATAAACTTTTTTTTTTAATTTTTATTTATTTTTTAAGTTTCTTTTCAGTGTTCCAGAATTCATTGTTTATGCACCACACCCAGTGCTCCATGCAATACATGCCCTCCCTAATACCTACCACCAGGCTCCCCCAACCTCCCACCTCCCAACCCTCCAAAACCCTCAGATTGCTTTTCAGAGTCCACAGTCTCTCACGGTTCGTCTACCCCTCCAACTTCCCCCAACTCCCTTCTCCTCTCCATCTCCCCATGTCCTCCGTGTTATTCCTTATGCTCCACAAATAAGCGAAACCATATGATAATTGACTCTCTTTGCTTGACTTATTTCACTCAGCATAATCTCTTTCAGTCCCGTGCATGTTGATACAAAAGTTGGGTATTCATCCTTTCTGATGGAGGCGTAATACTCCATAGTGTATATGGACCACATCTTCTTTATCCATTCGTCCATTGAAGGGCATCTTGGTTCTTTCCACAGTTTGGCGACCGTGGCCATTGCTGCTATGAACATTGGGGTACAGATGGCCCTTCTTTTCACTACATCTGTATCTTTGGGGTAAATACCCAGTAGTGCAATGGCAGGGTCATAGGGAAGCTCTATTTTTAATTTCTTAAGGAATCTCCACACTGTTTTCCAAAGTGGCTGCACCAGCTTGCATTCCCACCAACAGTGTAAGAGGGTTCCCCTTTCTCCACATCCTCTCGAACACACGTTATTTCCTGTCTCATTAATTTTAGCCATCCATCGTGAATGGTCAAATAAACTTCCGAATTTGAATGGTGTTTGGGGGGGACTGTCTACTAAGAAAGAGTGATAGATTTCATAAGCTGTGTTTCAAACTTCATAATGTGCTTCCCCAAAAGTTATGTGACTTGGGAAATTACAAAAGAAAACTGGAGAGAACAGAAATGATTTAAAAATACAGAAAGGTTTTGTTGATTTTTATTTTTTTTTCTAAAACATTGACTCTGTTTAGCCCTCGGAAGGGAATTAGAAAGTGAATCTGTTTCTTTATATTATTTGTATTAGTAAAAACACCAGCTTTTCCCTCCATCACACACACTAAAAACATAGAGTAAATATTTAAAGAATATCAGTGTGAAGAAGCCCTAATTTATTACCCAGTCGTCTTTCCTAAAGAAGAAGGATTTAGCTTGGTTGAAGGGAAGAGCTTTTTAGGCAGGAGGAGAGTTCAGGCAGCGGTGGTAATACTGTTTGCTTAGAGCTGGAAAGGGGCTGTGGAAAGTAATATTGCCAAGGCAGGTTGGGGCCAGATGGTAGGGAACCAGCTGAGGGCCTCGCTAAACGGTCTGGCCATTCTTCTTTAGGTAAGCACATTTTTGACCCAGAGATGAAATAAAATATGAAAAGGGCCATATTGAAGTACTTCATAGTTGGCGCTTGGCAGTGCTTTCTCTGGGCCATTCACCCACCTGACAGCTCCTCAGGGAGTTCTAAGCAAGGTTCTCTAGGGAGAGATGTCCAAGTTCAAGGTAAATGCAATTGCAGCCGGCTGAGAGGCTAATCCCCAGGGCCTTGGGATGAAACTCAACCCAGAGACTTCTCAGGGAGCCCCAAAGCCTTGGAGAGTAACTGGTCCTGAGAGAGGCAAAATGCCCAATGGGTCCCTGAGACACTGGGGGAGGGCTTCATATTTTTCTCATTAACTTATTCATGACATGAAGTATTATGTCTTGCTGAGGATGGTGGAAAATATTTCACTGAAGCCTTAAGTTGGAAAAAAAAGTTAAGAGGGTTTTTTTCCTCTTTATGACCCCAGGCCAAAGAAAAAGTTTGTCACTGAATGTTTATGAGAGGAGTAAAGCCAGAAGAGCAGACACGGCCAAGTCCCTCTGACTCATTACTGCGCGGTAGGAGCAGCACGCTCAATTAGTAGGCAATATAATTTACCTAGCCCCCAGGGTCAGAGGTGGCAGGGTGTGGCAGGCAGTAGTGGGGCGGGGTGGGGGGCGGAATGTAGGAGCTGGGTGGCAATTAGAATTTTCAAAGTTGTAAGTTTACCCAAGAGTGAGATAGTAAGGTGACCCCTCTGAGTGAAGCCAGGTCTCCATGGCCACCCATATCTTCTGAGCTCCAACGGGCCACTTGTCAGACCCTGCTGTCTCTATAGCTCAAATGAGTGAGGTATGAGAAATGTGAGAATCCTCAGATCATAAAAAAAGGGGAATAAGTCAGCTAAGAGTGTCATGACACAGCAGAGGTAGACATTCAGTGCTGGGACTCCACCGGCCGGGGCCATGCTCTGCTCACTCTTGAAGGCACCAGCTTCTTCCCACCCCCCACTTCCCTCCCACTGGGCGCTGCCCAGTATGAACACCAGCTCTGGACTGAATATGCTTCTGCTTCTGCCCCAGGAGGGCTGTCAGCGATGAACAGCATTCTTACGGAGATCATCTTGATTATTGTGGTTTTGCGTGCGCCATTGGTATTTTACTCTGACATGCCCATTCATTCTTTTCTCCATGTATTCCTTCATTCGGCTAAGACTGTGTACACCCTTGCTGTGTGCCAAGTGCTATAAAGGCATGGAGGAATACAATGTCAGGAAAGACCCAGGCCTGCCTTCAATGGGCTTTCAGTAGAGAGGGTCCAGGGATAGTCTGAAAGTGTTGAGTTCTAGATTATTCCAGAATGGCCCATGCAAGAGTCCACTCAGGACCACACGGAAACAAAATGTCCTCCTCAGGCCTGACTGAATTTCCCTTCTGGCTTGGACTGCCCAAGAAGTCCCTGACTGTTCTGTGGTATGAGAGGAGGAGGTTTGGTGGAAATTAGTCCAGAACTTTCTTTGTGTCATCCTGTATGAGTAATGAGATGTTTGTCTTTCTACATGAACACTCAGAATTAAACCTGCACCGAGGTCTATGAAGCTTCACTTCCTCTTCTGACCAAGCCTGAGCATTATACACCCCATAACTTGTGCCATACTGACACTCAAAGCTTCTTTGTCCTGTATTGGCAGTCCTGTCAGAAGTGAGCACAGGCTCCTCACGGTAGATATTGTGACGGCTTGATGGTGAAACTGGGAAATTCCAAGAGTGATGGACTGATTTTCTTACTTGAAAAATAAAAATAGCCCATTTATTACAACATCCCTGAATAGGGATAGGTGTTTCAGAAAAACTGTTCAAGTTCCTTCTTAATGTGACAAAAACATTTCTGAGGTACTAATTTATATCCTCCCTCTCCTCATATGTCTTTTCCCTTCTCCCTTTCCTGTTCCCAGCTGGAAACTGCTCCTACCTGGGCTTCTTCATTTCAGGGGCAGTTGGCAGTGGAGACAACTGAGGTTGACAATGTGGCATGGCATGGGAGTCACAGGAGAAGGGGGGGTGTGCATTAAGGCAGTGACCTGGAGAAAAAAGAGCCAGAGAAACCCAAAAGGGGCCACATTTTGTGGTTTCTGAGAACAGAGGAGACCTGGAGATTAAGCCAAACAAACCTCAGGAGAGGACTGTGGGGTGCTGCAAGGAGGCTTCCTCTGGCCGTGGGGGCTCCCATTCTCAAGAAGATTGCTGTGCTCCAAGCACCCCAGGGAGGAAATGGGAGCATGGAGGCTGTGAGGAGGGACTTCCCAAATGTAACAAGTGCAGAGAGTTCACCTGACGACTTAAAGGTGTGCACATGTGTGTCTGTTCATGTGTGATCCCAGATGTCTTGTCACGTGTACTACCACAGGACCTTTGCATCACCCTAGGAATAATGGTAGCTCCTAAAGATTTTGATTTCCTATCAAGCCAGTATGATGGTATTATAGTAGAAATTAAACTGATTTAAGTAAAATTAAGATTTACAATATTTCTACAGCCCTGAGGGTATCTACTGAGCCGTATCTGCTCTTCTCCCTAGATCCTTCTCTCCTTACCTATTTTGGTTGGGGCGGGGTGGGGGGGTGAGTATCAGGCCTGGCATGCAGACCTATCTAGCATAAAGCCTGCTCCTATGAGGTAGAAAGCCTCTCCTGAATAAAAGCTTTTCTGGAATAGAACCCTCCAGAATGTACATGTACATTCTATGCTCCATGACTCCTTTATGGTTGTCGTCGTCCTCCTTCTCCCTCTCCTCCTCCACTTCCTCCACTTCCTCCTTCCTCTCCTTCTCTTCCTCCTCCTCCTCTTCTTCTCCTCTTCCTCTTCCTCCTCCTCCTCTTCCTCTTCCTCCTCCTCCTCTTCCTTCTTTCTCCTTCTTCTTCTTCTTCTCCTTCTTCTTCTTCTTCTTCTTCTTCTTCTTCTCTCTCACGCTCTTGCTCTCTCTCTTTCTCTTCTCCACCTTTTCTCTCTCCTTCCTTCTTTCCCTCCTGCTCTTCCTGCCTTTGGCTTCAGGGTTTATGCTCTTAACCATTATGCTATACTTCTTGTTGTCATTTTGAAATACCAAGAAAGGATCATCTGAGCTACCGTGGAAATATCTCTAAGACTCAAGGTGCAGAAGAGTATGTATGGAATGATTCTTTATGTGTAAACAAGGATAGAAATCTGAATAGAAAGATAGATAGATATTGACTGACTGATTGACTGATTGATTTCTTGGTATATACCTAAATAATTTGGGGGGTGGAGAGGGAGAGACAAAAACATATTAACAGTAGTTGCCTTTGGGGAGAGACACTGGAGGTAAAATGGGAGAAATGCTCATCTTTAATTGTGTTCATCTCTGGGCTGCTTAAATTTGTGAACCTTGTATATACTTTACTTTTTCAAACTATCTACCAAGATTATATAAAAAGGGAGATTTATATGAAGCCTCTTTTTTTTAACTTTCTTTTCTAAACACATTTTTGTACAAATAACTAATAAATAGAGTCCCCTCCCCAAGAAAAATCTTGTACTATGCTTGTCAAATAATTGTAACATTGTGATTTCACTCCCTGCCATAGGGCCCGGGAATTCTGAGATGATCCTGAAGACACTCCCAGTGTCACGGTTGCCTCTGGCAGGGGGCTGGGTCCCGGCATGTTCTGGATGTGAAGAGGCTGGTGTAACAGATGGAGAAAACATCCTGTGACTTATGTAGCCTTCTCCCCCTAACCCCCAAAGTGCTCAAAGGTCCCTGGGAGGGATCTAGAAACTGCTGTGAGGTCTCAACCTCCCTGTGGACATGAAGCTGACATTGCTAAAAGCATTTTCAAATCAAAAAGGAAAACAAAAATATTGACTGTGAAGCTGAATCAAGGTTAGGATTGGCGGTGTCTGAGAAATTCATATGCAATCTTGATGATATTTGGCCAGGAAGCCAGGAAGGTCCAGATCCTATTTATAATAACTGCCCCAGGCTCCTCCAAGGAGGACTCACCCCCAGGAACAGAGTGGGCAGACAGGGAAATGCAGCAGACCAGATAGCTGGAGCTTTGGACCCACACCCCTAAGGCAGAGGTTCTGATGAGGGCATCCAACAAAGATACAGATGTCCAGGTAGACGGAGGAACAACCTGTCTTGGTTTGCCCCAGACTGTCCCAGTATCCCAGGAAAACCCCTCCGTTCCAGGTACACAGCAGTAGATGTACACCTTACCAGTGGGTGTCCTCATGGAATTCTAGACCTAGAAGGGAACGTGGTGACTAATGCAATTCTCAGTCTACCTGAAATTTAAGTAACAAGTTCATATTAGCTTCAATTTGTTTTATACGTAAAAGGAAAAGGGGTGTGTGTGTGTGTGTGTGTTCAAGAAAGAAAGAGACAAAGAAAGATTTAAAAGAAGAAGGAAATTGCTTTGTTCATCCAACAATGAGTTGCAGTACACCTACAGCATTCTGGAAACTGTGCTCAGTTAAAGGCTTGTGGCAGTCTTCAGAAAGAAATCATTAGAATTTCCCTCATTTTTCATTTTTATTTTTACTTTTAAAAATATTTTATTATTTATTTGAGAGAGAGAGGGAGCACAAGTAGGGCAAGGGGCAGAGGGAGAGGGAGAAGCAGACTCCCCTCTGAGCAAAGAGCCCAATGCAGGGCTTGGTCCCAGGACCCCAAGATCACAATCAGAGATACAGTCAGAAGCTTAACTGGCTGAGTCACCCAGATGACCCATAGTTTTCATTTTTCAAGAGGAAGAGGGGTGCCGGGGTGCTTCAGTTGGTTAAACCTCTGCCTTCAGCTCAGGTCATGATTCCAGGGTTCTGGGATCGAGCCTCGCATGGAGCTCCCTGCCCAGCAAGGGGTCTGCTTCTCTCTCTCTCTCTCTGCCTGCCACTCCCCTGCTTGTGCACCCTCTCTTTCTGACAAATAAATAAATAAAATCTTAAAAAAAGTAAAGAGGAAATGAAATAGGCTTTGATGATAGTTAATATGCTGGCTGAATTGGCTTGTTCACACAGTAGGCACCGTGTGCTGAGGGAAAAGAAAGAGCTTCAAAATGCAATGGGGATAGAAAACAGATGGGTGGTTGCCAATGGAGGGGCAGAGGGCAGACTGGGGAGTGACTCTTTGGTGGGTACAAGGCTGCTTTTGGGGGTTCTAGAATTGGTGGTGATGGTTGCACACCATTATGAATACGCTACGAGCTGGTGAACTGTACGCTGGAAAATGGTTAAAATGGTCCATTTTGTGTTATTTGAATTTCATCTCAATTAAAAGGAAATGTAAAAATACAGTGGCATCTTCCCTTACTGACTTGCCATCTGTGCATTGTAAGGATTTACAGTTTGGATACTTGGCTAGGTGGTGGTGTGTAGTATATTATCTTAAACAGCAGAATGTGTATAAAACTGCCTGATGGGATCGGCAAAACCATGAAAATGGCTTCCACGGTAGATGGAAGACTTATGGAAAAGCAATTTTAAAAGGAGTGAAACTAAACGATGAATTTTGAATTTTTCTTTTACTTTCGATAACAGTTCCAAATTTGCTGACTTTTCCTAGGATGACCGGTAAACATAATGTTTATTGTTTAGGAGAAACTTTATAAATGCACATAATCTAGCTCCTTGAGATTTAAAAATGGATATTTTTTTCAATGAGGGAGAGATTATTTTTTGAAACAAATCTATGCCATGGAGAGAGCAGAGATGTTTGGAAGTTTCCTCTATTGTGTTTTTATTTTTATTAACATAGAATGTATTATTTGCTTCAGGGGTACAGGTCTGTCGTAGAAAACAGTGTGTTTGGGTGACACTTATAAAAGCTTTCTTACGTGCATACTTGTCAAAAACACAGCGATGAGATTTTTCAGTCTTGTTTACATTATCTTCCAAATAAAGAGATTTCTCAAACACGCATCTTCTGGTTGCTTTATTAGAACAATTCGATATTAAAAGATAGAAATTCACCAGCTAGTTTTCAACAAAAACCTTTGCATGACTGACATAGGGCTAGAAAAATAAAACAACTGTTATAATTAGTCAATGCAACCAATGATCTTCTTTTCTTTTCTTTTTTAAAAAAGATTCATTTATTTATTTGAGAGTGAGAGAGAGAACATTAGCATGGGGAGGGGAGGAAGAGCAAGAGAGAGAATCCTCAAGCAGGCTCCCCGTTGAACATGGAGCTGGACACGGGGCTCAATCCCAGGACCCTGAGATCATGACCTGAGCCAAAACCAAGAGCCTGAGGGCTTAAAAGAGTGAGCCACTCAGGCTCCCCTACTTCTTCCTTTTCCATGTATATATCCTTGCCAATGTCTTTCCCACCCATGTCAAACCGTTAAAGCCAAATTTTATCAAAACAAACTAAACACCAGACCAAAGTGGTAAACTAAGATTTTCAAGAAGTACAAAGCATATTCAATTGCATTGCTCTCGCTTATAAAGTAAATTTAGTATGATCAAAGAGGGGTTTTGTTCATGTTTAATAATACAAACGAATAATAATGGGACATAATAAAAAGTCAACAATAATAAAAATTATTTTTTACCAACTGGGATTTATTCCAGGTATGCAAGGTTGAGTCATTATTTAAAAATCAGTTAATGTAGTCAATCCATCACATCAACAAGCCAAAGCAGAGAAAACATATAATTATATCAGTATATGCAGAAAAAACATTTAATAAAATTCAATACCCATTTATAATTTAAAAGTCTTGGTAAACCAGGAGTAGAAATCTGATAAAGAACATCTACAAAAAGACCTACAGGGATGCCTGGGTGGCTCAGTTGGTTAAGCCGCTGCTGTCGGCTCAGGTCATGATCCTAGAGTCCTGGGATCAAGTCCTGCATTGGGCTCCTTGCTCAGCAGGGATCCTGCTTCTCTCTCTGCCTCTGCCTGCCGCTCTGCCTGCTTGTGCCTACTCTCTCTCTCTCTCTCTCACAAATAAATAAATAAATAAATAAATAAAATCTTTAAAAAAGAAAAAAAACCAAAACCTCCTACAGTTAACATCATACTTAATGGTGAGAAAATTAAAACATTTTCATTTAGTTCAGAAATAAGGCAAGGATGTCCTCTCTCATCACTCCTTTTTAATATTGTACTAGCAGCCCTAAATAGTGCAATAACAGAAGAAAAGGAAGTAAAAACTATACAGATTGGCATGGAAGAAATAAAACGATCTTTGTTTACAGATGGCGGTATTACCTACATAGAATTTGAGAGAACTCACAACTAAACAAAATAAGACAAAACCCCTCCTGGGTGTAATAAGTGATTTCAGCAAGGCTGAAGGATAAAAGGTTAATATACAAAAGTCAGTGACCATTCTAAATGCCAGCAGTGAACAAGTAGAATTTGATATTAAAAATACAATACCTCTTGTGTTGGTGGGATTGAAAACTGATGCAGCCACTATGGGAAACAGTATAGAGGTTCCTCAAAAAGTTAAAAATACAATTGGCCTGTGATCCAATAGTCATATCATGGGGTATTTACCCAAAAAAATACTAAAACACCAATTCAAAGGGATATATGCACTCTTATGTTCATAGCAGCATTATTTACCGTAGCCAAATTATGGAAAGAGCCCAAGTGTCCATTGATAGATGAATGGATAAAGAAGAATAGAATATATATAGTGGAATATTACTCTACCATAAAAAAGAATGAAATCTTGCCATTCGCAGCAACATGGATGGAGCTAGAGAGTATAATACTAAGCAAAATAAGTCAGACAGAGAAAGACAAATACCATACGATTTCACTCCTATCTGGAATTTAAGAAACAAAACAAATAAGGAGAGGGAAAAAAGGGAGAGAGAAAGAGACAAACCAAGAAAAAGACTCTTTTAAAAAAAAAAAAAAGATTTTATTTATTTATTTGACAGACAGATCACAAGTAGGCAGAGAAGCAGGCAGAGAGAGAGGAGGAGGAAGCAGGCTCCTTGCTGAGCAGAGAGCCCGATCCCAGGACCCTGGGATGATAACGGGAGCTGAAGGCAGAGGCTTTAACCCACTGAGCCACCCAGGCGCCCCAAGAATCAGACTCCTAACTATAGAGAACAAACTGATGGCTATTGGAGGGGAGGTAGGGGACATGAGTGACATATGTGATAGGAATTCAAGAATACACTTATGATGAGCACTGAGTAGTGTATAGAATTAGCGAATCACTCTGTTGTACACCCAAGACTAATATAACACCATATGTTAACTCTAATGGAATGAAAACTAAAAATGTAATGAAAAGGGGCACCTGGGTGGCTCAGTAGGTTAAGCATCTGCCTTTGGCTCAGGTCATGATCCCGGGGTCCTGGGGTCGAGTACCATGTCCGGTTCCTTGCTCAGCAGGGATCCTGCTTCTCCCTTTGCCTGCCTCTCCCCCTGCTTGTGTTCTCTCTCTCTCTCTCTGACAAATAAATAATCTAAAAATAATAATAATAAAGCAAATAGAATAAAATTGTTTTGGTGTAAAAAGAAAACCACCAAACACAACACCACTTACATTAGCACCTTCAAAAACATAACAAATATAAATCTAACAATATATATGCTAGATCTATATGAGGAAAGCTATAGAATTCTGAGGAAAGAAATCAAAGAACTAAATTAATTGAAGAGATGTTTTATGTTCATGGATAAGAGCATTCAATCTTGCCAACATGTCAGTTCTTCTCAAATTGGTCTATAGATTCAACACAATCCCAATCCCAATCACAGAAAGTTATTTTGTGAATATCAACAAAATGATTCTAAAGTTTATATGGAGACACAAAAGACTCAGAATAGCCAAAACAGTATTGAAGGAGAAAGACAAATTTGGAAGACTGACACTATCCTGTTCCAAAACGTAACTATAAAGCTACAATAAGACTTCACAACAAGACTATGTGATATTGGTGGAAGAACAGATAAAAAGACCAATGGAACAGAATAGAGAACCCAGAAATAAACGTACACAAATATAGTCAACTGATCTTTGACAAAGGAACATGGGCAATATTATGGAGAAAATTTCGTCTTTTCAACAAACAGTCCTGAAACAACTGAATATCCACATACCAAAAAAAAAAAAAAAAAAAAAAAAAAAAAAAAAAAGAACCTAGACACAGACCTTATACCCTTTACAGAAACTAACTCAAAATGGGCCACAGACCTAGCCGTAAAATGCAAAGTTAAAAAACTCCCAGGAGATAACATAGGAGAAAATCCAGATGATCTCGAGTTTGGTGATGACTTAGGTACAACGTCAAAGGTACAATCCATGAAAGAAATCATCGATAAGCTAGATTTCATTCATTCATTTCATTCATTAAAACATCTCACTCTGTGAAAGACACAGTCAAGAGAATAAGACAAACCTCAGGCTGGGGGAGAATAACTGTAAAAGACATACCTGATAGAGGACTGTTATCCAATATATGCAAAGAACTCTTAAACAATGAGAAAACAAACACCCCGATCTAAAAATTGGCAAAATATTATTTTGTCTTGTTTTGTTTTATAGTAGCATTGGTGAAAATGGGTAAAGGAAACATGATACTTCTCTTTAGAATTTCTTATAAATGCATGTGAAAATATTCTTACCTTAAAATTTTAAAATGTTTAATTTTAAGAAGTCTAATTAAGTAAATAAATAGGCAAAATATCTGAACAGACACCTCATCAAAGACATACAGATGACACATAAGCATATGAAAAGATTCTCAATATCACATGTCATTAGGAAATTGCAAAGTAAAACAACACTGATATGCAATGACACAACTAGTAGAATGGGAAAAATCCAAAACACTGACAGTACCATAACACCAAATGCTGGTGAGGTTGTGGAGTAGCAGGAACTCTCATTCGTTGCTGGTGGGAATGCAAGATGGTGCAGCCACGTTGCAAGACAGTTTGGCAGTTTCTTACTAACGTAAACAATTGTGCTCCTTATTATTTACCCCAAAGTGCTGAAAACCCATGGCAATACAAAGCACATACAGATGTTTACAGCAGCTTATTCATAATAGCCAAAACTTGTAAGCACCCAAGATATTCTTCAATAGGTTAATGGATAGATTGTGGCCCATCCAGACAATGGAATATTATCCAGCACTAAAAAGAAAAGAGCAATCAAGCTATAGAAAGATAAGGAGGAAATGTAAATGCATATTTCTAAGTGAAAGAAGCCAATCTGAAAAGACTACACACTGTATACTTCCAACTATATGACATTCTGGAAAAGGCCAAATGATAGAGACAGTAAAAAGATCAGTGGTTACCAAGGGTTAGGGGAGAAAGAAGGACAACAGATCGGGAACAGGGGTTGCTTTAGGGCCGTGAAACTAGTCTATATGGTGCTATATTGGTGTACACCTGTCATTTTATATTTGCCTGAACATATAAAATGTACCCAAGAGTAAACCCTAATGTAAACTGTGAACTTGATGGTGATGGTGTGTCAAGGTCGGGTCATTGATTGTAAGAAATGTACCACTCTGGTGTGGGATGTTGATAGTGGGGAGGTTGTACATGTGTGGGAGCAGGGGGTATATGAGAATTCTCTGACTTTTCTGCTCAAATTTTTTTAAAGACTTTTTTTTAAATTTATTTGACAGATCACAAGTAGGCAGAGAGGCATGCAGAGAGAGAGGGAGGAGGAAGAGGCAGGCTCCCCGCTGAGCAGAGAGCCCGATGCAGGACTCGATCCCGGGACCCTGAGATCATGACCTGAGCCAAAGGCAGAGGCTTTAACCACTGAGCCACCCAGGTGCCCCTTCTGCTCAGTTTTGCTGTGAGCCTCAAGTTTCTCAAAAAAGCAAGTCTATTTAAAAAATGGAATGGCCAAAGCCAGCCTAGAGCTGTGATGTCTCAATTTCTTAATGTGCAACCGATCAGTAGAATATTTAGAGGGCAAAACAAAAGAATATTTAGAGTACACATCCTCAATAAATGCCTATTTATCTTTTATAAATTTTGTAAGTAGTGAAAATAATATTACCACATTGTGTAAACTATAACAAATAAACTGAAAACAAATTTTTCAAAATTATTTTTAAAATATTGCCTATTTTATGTTTATATCACCCTTTCAGAATCTTAGTGCATACTCACGGTATATATCATGAGGTAATCATGAATATAATTTATAAATGAACAAACACACATACGTTAGGAGTGGACTCAGAATTTCTTTATTGAGAAAGAAAGGTTTAAGTTCCATCAGAAGTAGAGCTGAGACAGAAAGCTGGGTGTAGGGATTTCATCTGGTAGGTGATCATGGAAGCGAGCATGAAGGAAGAGGGAATGCGAGACGGAGTGAAAAGATAACATGTTGTTGAGCTGGTTACCTCTGTGGGCAACACAGACCTTCTGAAGAATGGCCAACCGTGTCTCAGCGCTGGAATTGTTTCTTCAAAAGATGGAAACCTGGAGTGTTTCTCTTCTGACTCCCATCTCCCAGTGGGGGAGGGTCTTGCCCCACCCCCACCTTCCCATACCCCACCCCAGAGTGTTAACTTCACACACACACACACACACACACACACACACACACACACACACACACACACAGGCTCACTCACACAAACTCCTATAATTCCGCGCTGTCCTGGGTGGGCTGAGTTCCTGAAAGCGGACCGAAGTGGCTGACGCTGGGGGTGTCACTTTGCCAAGGCGGAGCACCAAAAGCTCTTGCTGCAAAAACCTATGTTAAAACACAAGTTTGGAACTCCCTAGTTTGTAGAAGGAACGAAGGTGGGATCCTCTCCCATCCTTTGAAGGCAGTACACTCATGCAGACGTCATGTTATCACACAACTGACTATGTCCTGTTTGCACATATATTTCTGTCATTGTCCCGGGAGTGGCTCTAGGATGTGCTGGCATCGGACTGAGCCCAGTGAATACTCTCGATCCTTCACTTAGGGGCTATGGGACTCTCTGAGAAGGTTCTTTTCTTTTTCTCGTCCTCCATGTCACCTTCTGTACACTTGAGTTCATAAAGGCCTACCCAGAGGTTTAAAGTTGGGATTGAAATGAGATAATAGGAGGGGGCGCCTGGGTGGCTCAGTGGGTTAAAGACTCTGCCTTCGGCTCAGGTCATGATCCCAGGGTCTTGGGATCAAGCCCCGCATCAGACTCTCTGCTCCACAGGGAGCCTGCTTCCTCCTCTCTCTCTCTCTGCCTGCCTCTCTGCCTACTTGTGATCTCTCTCTCTCTGTCAAATAAATAAAATCTTTAAAAAAAATGAGATAATAGGTGTGTAAAGTGCCTGGTACAAAGACACCAATCAATAAATAAGGTGGGTTTTTTTTCTCCTCTTTATCTGACTCTTCTACACCTGTACGCAGCAGACAGATAGCTTGGGAGTTAGAAGTACCAGTCGTAAGGCACAAGGACTTGGGTTCGGAGCCAGGCCCTGCTGAGTACCAATTTCAGAACTTTGGGCGAGAACCTTTGAGTCTTGCTGAAACTCTAGTTTCTAGTGCATTAATCCCCCTCTCTATGTAAGCATATGTAAAATGTTGAGCCTAATTTAATCTATCAGTACCTCGCTTGATTTCACTTTCACTTTTGGGATTCAGGATCTCACAATGCGTTGGTTTACCTTTCTTATTCTGAAAAACTTAAAAGGAATATAAAAGTAAAGAGAATAATACCATGAGCTCCTGTTACCCAACCTCAGCCAGTACCTATCTTCTTTCATCTATCACTCCCTTTACTTACCTCTTCCCCTCCTCTGTAACTTTGCAGGAAATCACAGACATAAGATCGCCTTATCTGTAAATATTCCAATATTGCATCTTCAAATGATAAGGATACTTCAAAAAAACATAAGCACAGTGAAATGATCGTGCCTTAAAAATTAATAATTCCTTAAGATCATGAAATACCTAGTCAGTGCTCAAATTTCCATTTATTTCATAAATCTTTTCTGAACCATTTGTTTGTTTGAACTAGTATCTACACAGAGTCATACTATGATTGAATAATTTGTCTCTTAAATCTCTTTATTCCTTTAGGTACCTCCACTCTCTCTTTTTTCTTGTTCTGCAGACGTGTCACAGTCTGGATTTTGTTGATGACATCTTTATGGTGTCATTTCATATGTTTTCTGTCTTCATTGTTCCTGTTGGTTCTTTTTGACAAGATAACTTCATATGTGGTGGTGTGTCTTCTTCTATTAAGAAGTACATCATATCTTATTGTGTCTTTGTGATGTTACCAGCCATTAATGATCAATGCCTAGATCCATGAATATTCTAGGTATTGCAAACTGATACTCTAGGTCACAAAAATAAAGATGGTAAATCAAGATTCATCCGAAAGCAACTCCCCTTCCACACACAGCTTTGTTAGAAGTCTCTTTTACACACACACACACACACACGTATATTTAAAGATCTTATTTGTCAGAGAGAGACAGAAAGAGAACACAAGCTCAGGGAAAGGCAAGCAGAGCGGGAAGCAGGCTCCCTGCTGAGCAAGGAGCTCGATGTGGGGCTCCATCCCAGGACCCTGGGATCATGACCTGAGCTGAAGGCAGATGCTTAATCCACTGAGCCACCCAGGCATTCCAGAAGTCTCTTTTATAAAATGGAAAGCCACAGAAGGGTAAACTTAAGCAGGACGTTTTGTGTTATCCCTATATACCCTTTGTTCATGATTTTTCAATGTGCTTGAATCCATTGAACAACATTCAAGTCCAGATTCAAACCAGATTTAGCTTGCTGGGTACAAACATTTCTTCAGTCTCTGGAACAGACTCATCATTAAACATCAAACATGTGACATGTTCCACACTCCCTGGACCTACCATTTTTATAATTCATGGAAAGAGGGTAGGTCATTGTGATACCATAAAGAATGGCCCTTTTCATCATTTCAGGGCTTTCCAAACAAGCCAACTCCAGAGAGGGCGTTCTGGCCATCAGTATGTCTTTATTTTACATCTTTACTAATGACCTAGCGTAGATCAAACTACCCATGAATGAGTGGCCACTGAAATGGAAACAAGGACAGGTCATGTCTGAGATGGGGAGCATGACAGCAATGTGTTGCGGTATTGTGCACGGGCAAGGTCGTTTTATAATGCTCTGGTTAGGCTCAGTCAGCCTGGGTGGCTCAGTCAGTTAAGCGTCAGCCTTCAGCTCAGATCATGATCCCAGTGTCCTGGGATTGAAGCCTACATCGTGCTCCTTGCTCAGCAGGCAGCCTGCTTCTCCCTCTGCCTGCCCTTCCCCTGCTTCTGCTTTCTCTCTCTTTGACAAATAAATAAATAAAATCTTTTAAAAAAGAATTTATAATGGTCTGGTTACACAGGAAAGGACCAGACCTGTTGCCTCATTCCAGGTTACATAGAAGTGACAGTGACTGGCCCACCATCTGGAAGGAGGTCTTACTAATAAAGTTGTGTAGGAATAATAAAGTTGTGTGGGAATAATAAAAGGTGCCTGTGCAAATCTTTCATAACAAAATGGGAAAAGGGATGGCCCCAGAAATTACAGAACGACACACGTCATTTCTTGTTTTCGGAAAAGATAGGAATAAAATTGGAGCAGGATAAGCGGTTAAGTCCTAAGAAGAAAATGGATATAGGAAAATAGTCGTCATAATTGTTAAAAAGATTTTATTTAATTATTTATTTACCTATTTAAGAGAGACAGTGAGAGAGTGAGCATGAGTGGGGAAAGGAGCAGAGAGAGAGAGGGAAGCAGACTCCTCTCTGAGCACAGAGCCCAATGCGGGGCTCAATCCCAGGACCCTGAGATCATGACCCGAGCCGAAGGCAGACACTTAACCAACTGAGACACCCAGACTCCCCAATCTTCATAGTTTTGTAAGGAGTTAATTCAACAGAATTTCTCATCTTAAAACTGCTGGATAATATATATAATTGCTCTTGACTTTAAGAGGCTTTGACTTTGGAGCATCTGGGTGGCTATGTCGGTTTAGTGTCCCACTTTTGATTTTGGCTCAGGTCGTGATCTCAGGGTCATGAGATGAAGCCCTTCATCGGGCTCCACCCTGGGCATGGAGCATGTTAGGGATTCTCTCTCTCTCCGTCTCCCTCTGCTCCTCTCCTGCTCTTCCCCCCTCTCTCTCTCTCTCTCTCTAAAATAAATAAATAAATAGGCTTTGATTTTATTTGGAACAGCAGACTCATAAGCAACATGGAAAAATCTTTGTGGTCCAAACCATACAGTTTTGGGGGGAGGGCACAAGGTTAAAGTTCATACTCAAAGAGGCTCATTATGAATGGAGTGGTCATCAAATAGCAGTCTCTTGGATATGCCAAGCACCTGAAAAACACCATTAATCCTGACAACTTTGTGAAGTTGCTATTATTATCTCCATCTCGTTGATGAGAAAACTGAGGCTCAGAGAAGCTGAGTGCCTTGCCCAAGGTCCCTCAGTTTGTAAGTGGCAGATTCTGCTTTTAAATCTTGGATCTGTCCATCCAAGCCTTTATACTACTCTGCCTGGTAATATTCTGGAAATGGCACAAGGATGTAACATTTATGGAGTATCTTCATCTAAATTGCCCATCAAGAGCCACCATATAGCTTGCCCAAAGCTGGACAGATAAACACAATGCTCTAAATAACTTAACTGTCAGTAGGATGGTAGTATGAACCTCACACTTGAACGAGGGCCCTGAAGGCCAGTCTTGGAGCTGTTAGATTTTAGCCTTCCCATTCACAATCTGGGGGACAGAGCAGTAAGTCTGTTAAACATGTTCATGTTTATATGTAATGGCATTCTGGGTATGGGGAATTCTATGAGCTCGAGCCCCATATTGGGCTCCGTGCTTAGGGCTGAGTTCACCTGGGACTCTCTTTTTCCCTCTCTCTCTGCCCCTCCCCCTTGCGCGTGGGCGCTCTCGCGCTCTCTCTCTCTCAGATAAATAAATCAATATTCAAAAATAAACAAATAGGGGGCGTCCGAGTGGCTCAGTCAGTTAAGCATCTGCCTTCAGCTGGGGTCATGATCTCAGGGTCCCGGGAGGGAGCCCCGTGTCGGGCTCTCTGTTCAGTAGGGAGCCTGCTTCTCCCTCTCCTGCCTGCTCTCCCTGCTTTTGATCCTGCTCTCTCTGTCAAATAAATACATAAGATCTTTAATAAATAAACACATAAATAAAATAAATTTCAGAAAGTCTTCATGGAAAACTGTGGGAATGACTGAACAATCTAACGATAAAAGCTATGGAGGAAAGTGAAAGAAAACCAGGTGTTCTAAAATAGCCAAAAAATAGTAATAATTTAATAATGGTGTCTAAGGCGATTACAGGTTTGCTCTTACTGGGCATGATCAACTATAGTAAATTGAAAAAAAATTGCCAAGCATGTTCCTAGTAGTAATCCATTCTGATTAAATAATTAACTCTATCAGAAAATTTTTTCTTACACTTAACCTAAATTCCAGATATTCATTCTTATTCTTTTCTTTCCCTGGAATGGTATAGGAAAGCAAACCTTATGTATAACTAATTCTTTAGTAATTATTTTAATATATTTCTATCCTTTCCATTTTAAATGTTTAAAGAAAAACTGAAAGAAATTGATTAGCTAAGTTACATGGGGGGTGGGGAAAGTCCTATAGGAGTAAAAGGCAATAAAATATAAATACTTCTATTCATATCAGAAAGGCATAAGAGCGGGAAAAAAAATCGCACAGCACCAGCATTGCAGTCAAATCGTTCTTTCCAGATGATGGTAGAATGGCTCTAATTTATCCTTTTGGCTTAAGTTTCACCTTGAAGCAACTCAGAACCTAAGCGTGAAGATGATGCCACATGAGGTTTTAAGTCAGACCTAGCTGGATTTTAACAGCAGCTCTGTCCCTTCTCATAAGACCAATCTTCCAATCTTTCATCTACACGCAGGTAACATGGGGATTAAGATATCTCACCAGGAGCTGCTGGTCCACACAACAATATGGCTGCCGCTCGCAGACTTCACGTCGAGTGGAAAAAGCCAGACACAGAAGAGTACCACGCCTCAGGATTCCATCGATAGGAACTTCTAGAATAGCCAAAATGAATCTCTGGGGTTAGAAGTCGAGTAATAGTGGCATCTGGAGTGGTGAGAATTAACTGAAAAGGGGCAGAGGGGAACTGTCTATGGTGAGGAAAATGGTCTGTATCTTAACTGTGGTATGGGCTACACAGGTGTGTACATGCATCAAAATTCATCTAACTGTATAACGAAGATCTGTGCATTTTACTATACAATGTGTTTAAATAAAACTTCAAAAATGTGGGACACCTGGGTGACTCAGTCAGTTAAGTGTCTGCCTTCGGCTCTGGTCATGATCTCAGGGTCCTGGGATCGAGCCCCACATTAGGCTCTCTGCTCAGCAGCAAGTCTGCTTCTCCAACTTGTGATTTCTCTCTCTTTCTCAAATAAATAAAATCTTCTCTCTGCTTCTCTCAACATGTGCTTTCTCTCTCTTTCTCTCTCTCTCTCTAAAATAAATGAATAAATAAATAAAATCTCTCTCTCTCTGCTTCTCCCAACTTGTAATTTTTCTCTCTCTCAAATAAACAAAATCTTTCTCGTTAGGCTGTTCTGAGAAATGAATGAGACAATATAAGGAAATGACTTCTGGTGGAGTACTTCAACATATAGTACGTGCTCAAGAAATGATGGCTAAAACACCTCACTTTAAAGTAACTGACTTTAGAAATCTCAGGGAGTCTGCAGCATCCAGAAATCGAAGAGGATTCCAGAGCAGGGACAGATGTTAGAGGTTCTTTGCTTCCCCCTTCAGTAGTCTACCTGTGGGCTCCCGGCCACCGTAGCACCTTGGCCTCACTGAGCATGCTGGTGGGTACCGTCTTCAGAAGCTGGCAGGAGGCAAGGACCCATGGGTGCCAGGGACCAAGACATCCCCGGGCAAGGCTGCAGTTTCCGGGAGGCTAAGAAGGGGCCTGGGATCTTCAGTCCACCGGAAAAGAGCCCCAAACAGTATGGAGCCCCTGAGAGAGAGACTGAACTGAGGAGTAGGAGGAAGGGAGTGGGGCAGGACAAGGACCTGGCTTCTGGAGCTCAGCACCAATTCAGGATCGGCAGGAGGCAGAGTCCGGCTCCTAGGGGGAGATGGGAGGGAAAAGAAAGGTCTAAGTACATAGGCTTGAGCATTAGGCCTATCCCAGAGCCTGGGGTGAAATCAATCCTGAATAAATCCCGTTGGCTCTACTATCGCTCAAGTTACCTAGACTCATCCTGGATTGAACACAATGGCAAGACTTCTCAAAGGTGAATGTGCACAAGAATTGCCTGGGAATCCTGTTAAAATGAGGCTCTGAGGTGAGACCTGAAATTCTGCATTTCTAACAAGGTCTTGAGTGATGTCCATGCTATTCTGGTTCACAGATCACACTGGGGTTAGCAAGAACGTTCTAGAAGATGCATTTTGTGTCAATAGTCAGATGACTGGGTGACTCCTGGATGTCTTTAAATATCTGTTTCCTCTGACTATGGGCTCAATGAAGAAGAGGGAAATAAGGACCACCCCCACCCCTCCATGCACATGCGCTCAACATTAAAACCATGGAAGTCAATATTCTATGAGGTATTCGAAAAACCCCACTCCTATTTATTCTGGGTTTAAAACATAGCCATAGATGGTGCTGCAAAGAGATTTACAGCTTTTAATCTTCTCATATAGCACAACTGCTAAATACAGTGTAATATATGTGACAGGAATGAGTCCAGAATTTATTTAAGACTTTATCCTCTCAGTTCATATGTCAAAAGATTGCCATTTCCAATTATTTATTAGGAATGTGATATTTTTCAAGGTGGATGCATTACTCTTGTTATCTGCTTTCAATTAGCTGAGAATTTACTATGCTCAGCCAAATGTCCATTCATCAGCGAATTCCAGATTCCTGGCAGTCTGATTAACTTCCCAGGGCTCTTCCTTTATAGTTTAAATAAATGAGGCTGTCTATAGCTCAGGCTGGCTTGCTTATGGAAGGAAACAGAATAGGTTTTAGAATTGACGAAGAGGAGGAAGAGGAGGAGAGAAGTAAAAGCCTCAAGCAATCAGGAGATGTTATAGAGATAAATTACCTACCCTTAGACCAAAGGCTATGCTACACTTGAGTGTTTTCAGCCATATCAAAGCCAGCAGCTCGGAAATGCAGTGCCTTCAGCAAAGGGTCGAAGCCTTGAACTTGGCATATCATTCCTTCTGTGGGACCCGGTGTAATGGGAGAAACATGAGCATTGGAACCAACGAGGCTTGGCTCTGAATCCCAGCTCAGCCACTTAAAAGTGGGTAGGTAAGTCTTCTGACCTCCATATTAACCTCTCTACATGTCCTCTTCTGTAAAATCACGACAGTAAGGACTAACTCGCAGATTTGTCATGAATTTAAATGAAATCATGTTTATGTAACAATGATGTCACCTAAGGTAACCCTGTCCTTGAGTTTCAAACAATGTTTGGTCAAACGGCATCCAATGTGTGCAGAAGGTCCCAGATCACTCCCCATCTCTCTGGGGGACTTGAAGTGTTGGCGATAATGGGGTGGGGTGGTTAATGTTTGTCCCAGCCACGGCTGGCTGCCAGCTCTTCCTTCTCCTGAGTCAGTCCTGTTCCAGATTCCCCACTGCGTGTGCCACACAGAATGTCCCTGTTTGTCACAGTGTATTCCCACACATCTAAAAATCAACCCGGTCACACAAGGTCTTATGAGGAGCAGATTTTATCACTGAAGGTCTGGGGGAGAAAGAGGAGGCTAGCCTTGCAGCCATTCACACTCTTAAAATTGACTATTGACCAACTTACACACTTACAAAGTTCCATAGCTATTTTTGTTCACTATAACTCCAGCTGTCAAATACATGACTTAGCCCTTTTTGGCCTTCCTCTCTACCTCTATGTCTGTCTCTCTGTCCCCTTCCTTCTTCCCAGGTGAGTGGGAGGGGACAATGAGATGAAAGCTAAATTCCCTCACATTCCCTTACTCAGATCAGTTGAGTCCTCCCTTGGTGCTGATCTCGCTGTCCGGAGCCATCTTGGACCTGAGTCTTGACATCCCTTTGACTCTTCACTATGCCTTTTGAGGGAAACACAAGTCCTCACTCTTGGGGATTTCTGTCTGAGTGGTTCAGATCTCCGAATTAGAGCCCTACATCAGTCAAACACACACGGTGTCGAGCTTGACGCATGGCACACACACAAGTAGGTCTCCCCCAGGCCGGACTTGGCTGGGGGGTCGAGGGGAGTGGTGAGGCTGGTGAAATGTCTTCCATCTGATTTTCTGATTCCCCTCTCCCCCAGGTTGTATTTCTTACTCTTTCCTGTTCTATTTCCTAAGATACATATATTTTTAAATGTAGGCTCCACACCTAACATGGGGCTTGGACTCATGACCCCAAGATCAAGAGTCACACGTTCTACCAACTCAGCCAGCCAGGTGTGCCTATTTTCAACTTTATCTTGCAACCCTTTACTAAACGCTTTAAGGACTCTATTTTAATTTCCAAGAACTTGGACTTCGTCCCCATGTGTTCTATTTGATCATGTCACATTCTTGTTTCATGAATCTAGTGTCTTCCCTCTTAATTATTATTGAACTTTTTCATCATAGTCCTTGTTATTGTTGAAGCTTCCTGTTATCCCAACAATTTCCTCTAGGGCCCTTCATTTCATGGGTTGACTTGTTTGATCGAACTGCGTTTCTGCACCTCACCTGTAAGGTGAAGATCATAACCCTACCTACCTTTTAGCCTCACCGGAGGATCGGGCGCATGGGTATGTCATGTGCTTAGCACACCATTTAACCTTGAGTGAGCACTCAGTGGCTGCTGTTTATGATTACTGCCATTTCCACTGGCTGTTATTACAAGACACTTCCTCTGAGAACCCAACTACATATTCCTCCTTCTCATAAAAGCAGCCCCAAAAGGATGCTCCTGGCGGTGAGCCGGCTGCTGCCAGCGCCCATGGCAATTCTCTCCACTTAGCTGCTTTTATTTGTTGGCCTTAGTTACAAGGGGACTTGTTGAGATTGCTACTCACCACACATCTGCACGTATCGGGCAGTGGCACTGGGGACTTGTAAAATCTGTTGTTTTTAACACAACAAATCTTGGGTGCACTGAATCACCAGGGAAGTTTGCCTCAAATGGAGATGTTAAGACGTTGCTTTAGCCAGTCTGGAGGAGGGCCCAGAAACCTGCTCTTTTAATAAGCCTTTCCAGGTAGTCCCAGTGCAAACCTGCACGGAAGCTCTGGGCCAGCAGATCATCTCCTGAAAACCAGTGCCACCCAAACCTTAAGACACCGCTCAGATGAGAGATTGGTTTCTTTCCCCATCCCCTGCCCCCGAATTCTTTAACACAGACTATCTTCTAAAATGAAGAACCTACAGGAGAAATGTTAGTTTCTATTTCAAATAAGAGGCTCACTATGTTTTTCTTCAAATGCCAGAAATCCTTTAAGGTGAAATACCCTTAAATTTAAAGCAATGGGTTCAAGAGTTAATCTGAAAAGAAGTGATACATGTAACATTATATATAATATAATATATGAAAATAGCTATATTACAGAATGCCTGAAGAGCCTAAAAATACAGGGAAAAGAAAGGATTTGTAAATTTATAAATAAATACATAAATACATATACTCCAGGGCATCCAGGAAGTCTAGAAATATTTGAAAATGTAGCTAATTGACTGCTTATCGATAAATTTATCCTATGTTTCCTGGATGATCAGACACCTTGTAGGATGTCATTACTTTAGTATAATTAGATGAACCAAACTCACATCAAGTCTCTCTCGTCCTTTCCTTCCCTCTTTCTTTCCTTCACTCCCTCCTTCTGTCTCTCCCCTTCCTTTCTTCCTCCCCTCCTTCATTTCTTTCTCCTTCTTTTTAAAATCGTTTTCTTTTTCTTTTTTTTTTGAGGGGAGTGGGGGAGGCAGAGAGAGAGGAAGAGAGAGAATCTTAAGCAGGCTCCATGCCCAGTGCGGAGCCCGATGTAGGACTCCGTCTCACCACCCTGCGATCGTGACCTGAGCTGAAATCAAGAGTCAGACCGTTAACCGACTGAGTCACCCAGGCAACCCCTATAATCATTTTCTGAGCTTTTAAAGCATACACAGCACTCTGGTAGACCTGGTTGTAATGGATGTATTTGTGTTTGGGGTGGGTGTTATAAAAAGATAAAATATAGAGTCCCTACTCTCAAGAGCATTCTCTTTGGAGTATAAAATATAAACAGGTGATACATTTAAATGTTATTAAGCCACTATCTCAATTAAGTGAGTGGTTCAGAAAATGTGTGCCAGAAAATTCTGGGGCAGAGATGTCAAGCTGTACAGAATGGTCCAGACCATTTTCAAGGAATTTCGTTATGCTACGTGAAGGCATTCTCTAATCTCTCCATCCAAGATATAATCACCCAAAACTCCAACAGCAGGCCGTCAACAAGCCTTACAGTATGGTAAGAAAAAAGAATTCCAATTTTTCACATCTCATATGACAAAGGAAATTCTACACGCTGTGGGACCTGGCCCAAACTCAGCGATGAGGATAATGATACATTAACCCAGTTGCTCTTCTAAGGCCCTGACACATGCTGAACGTTGCCACAGGTAGGAAAGTAAATTTGCTGTATCATTTCTTCTGGTTCTTTTCATGCAGGTTACTTCACTGGGGAGGTGAAGAGAAAAAGATGTCATCTTTCCCTTCTAGAAGGCAGGAGACAGGAGAAATTGCCTACCTCAAAATTATAACTTGTCATCCAATTATCCTGATCAAGGGAACCCACGGAGACAAAGCCTCAGACTTTTAAAAAGATCATGCTGGGTCCCACTCTTCATGAGAATTTGTCTTGCATGCGGCTTTTCTATCAGTCTGATTGCCATTTGGGGCGAGGTGGGGGCTGTGCTGGGCTGTAGGGTGTTTGGCAGCACCCCGGGCTTCAACCCACTAGACGCCTGTAGCGCTTGCCTCCAGTTGTGACAGCTGGAAAATGTCTCCAGACATGGCCAAATTGCCTCCAGGGGTCAAAATGTACCGTGTGGAGCAAAATTACCTCCTGGTTGCACCCTGGAACTCCTGGCAATGGGTGGGGTAGGGGGGCTTTAGAAAGTACTGGTTCTTGGGGCTCATCCCCAGTGTCTGATTTGCTCGGTCTGGGCATGGCCTGCACGTCAAGATTTTTTAAAACACTTCCCAAGGGGTTGCAAAGTGTGTCAAGGTTGATCTCTGATCTGTCCACAAATCCTGACTCTGACAGGGACCCCCACTCAGACTGGAGGCCCAGAACCATGATGGCCTGGTAATTGCCCCAGCCTACATCCATCTCGCTTAAATGGCTCAGCATTGGTGCCCAGCCTGGGCTCCCAGAACCTGACCTCAGACTGGCCTGCGCTGGTCTTTCAAGTTAGAACATTATATTTTCCACAACCATTTGTCATTCATTTATCGTGTCTGGCAGAGGAAATTGTGACATCAACATCAGGCCAGTGCGGGGCCTATTTGGGGGCAAGGGGTCTTTATGACAGTTACTCAGAATACTTCAAGAAGGAGCCTTCTCCTTGCAGCCCATGTTATGAGGAGAGTAAAGGCCAGGCAGTGAATGCCTGGGTGTGTGTGTGCGCGCAAGAGAAAGCACCAGAAAATAAAGCGAAGGGGGAGATGCTATACCTTCTTTTCCTCTTCTCTTGGAATTTCTTCAGACTAGTCGTGGGATGGCAACACACAAAAACAATGAACATCCATGCTTCTACTCCTTTCAACCATGTCTCCTAAATGGATTAGAGCAGCCACAACCTACCTCCTCCTCCCCCTGATCCAGCAAGTCTGCCCCTAACCCTCCATCCGACAGAAATGTCTACTTACATTACCGAAAGATAAGGACCGGAATGTTCATAGCAGGACTCTCCATAATGGTCAAAAGTACCCAAGTGCCTACCAATAGTGGGAAAAGCTGAGAGGTAGGCACACGAAGGAATACTATATATCCAGGAGAATGAATGGTCTACAATGTCACACAACATCTCGATGAACTTTACAGAGAAAATGTCAAGCAGTAGAAACCAGACCCAAAAAAGGGTGGATTGATACAATGTTCCCAAACAGACAAAATTTTATCCATACTCTTAGATGTCCAGATAGAAGTCACCCTTGGGAACAGGCATAGTGAATGGGGGAGGGGGCAATATGAGGGGGCTTCCGGGATGCTGCGGGTCACGCTTTGTTTCTTGATCTGGGTGTGTTACATAAGTGTTTTCAATTTGAGAAAACTTATCAAGCTGTACATTTATAATTTATGTACTTTCCTATTTGTCTATTATACCCCAATAAAATATTTAAAACATAAAAATTAGCTCCTCTTTCTTGGCTGCCACCTCCTCTCTCTCTCGAGCTGGGCGACTTGAGTTCTTGGTGCACAAGTCCCAGAAAGCTGTTCTTGTCCATGTCACTGTCCCACCGCAGCACTGTTGCCCTCTGCTCAGGCAGTCGTGCAAACAGAAGTGAGAGGACTCAGTGTCACACAGCCTGTCTGCTGGGACGAAGACTGTTCTACTGACTATCAACATGCTGAGACTGTAGAGGCCAGCTCCAAACTGGGCAGAGAGCCGTGGGACTTTTTTTTCCCTTTAATCTCAGTTGTTTATCCTGAAATCAACAATCTTGTAGTGATGACAGAATCAGGCTGTGGCTTAAGGGTGGGATCCACTGGTGTGGCCTTCACCACGCCGCATGTCTCATCTCTGTCAAGGGCCTCGGCCCATGGCAGCGACTCACGTGCTTTTCCCACCGATGATACCATTGCACTCAGTCCCCACATCTGGGTAATATTCTGAGTCACGCACACTTGTGAGTCATGTGTTTATTTCATGAACGGCGTACACCTGCACCCTAACTAGTGTAGGCCAATCAACTGTTGGTGACTCTGAGTTGAGACTTGGGTGAGGAGTGGTAAACCCAGGAGGTTTGTCCTTAGCAAGAAAGATCCCAGACTTTCAAATTCAATAAATCTGGACACTATTGAGAGGAGAGAGACATCATTACAGACAGATAATGGTCTCAAATCCCAGCCAGTCATGACTGGGGAAGCAGATGTAAGCCAGGATGATTTTTATGTGTTCCGATAGCCCCTGCCGGGTGGGAGATGAAATAAGCAAGAGGTCTGATTAGGCCACTGAGCAATTGCAGAAACAGAAGGAATCGCATTGTTTGCGCTTGCCAGGAGGAAAAGGATGGGGTTAAACTGCTACAGTCAATCGTTTTGTCACACAGCTTTATGTACTCAGACATTCTAAAACCCAATAATATAATTCACCTAAGACGCTGCCCATTTGGGACAGTTACTGTCCCCCACCCAATGTACTCAGTTGTACTGCTAGTCATTCTGACATTGGGGCGAGGGAGAGGCGGGGGAGGATATTTACATATGAAGTTCTGGGAATGTAATAATGAAAGATAAACACCTGGCCCTCAAGAACTCCAGCGTTTAGTTGGGCTTGGTCAGCGGCTACTACATAAGAAACCACCCCAGAAATTTAAGGCTTCAATATAAGAACCACCAAGCTAACTGTCTTGTCTGCTCAGACTGCCATAATGAATATCATAGACTGGGCAGCTTAAACAACAGAAAGTTCTTTCTCACAGTTCTGGAAGTTCAAGTCCAAGATCAAAGTGTGGGCAGATTTGGTTCCTGGTAAGAGCCTTCTTCCTGGCTTGCGCTATGCTGTCACATGGCTTTTTCACTGTGTGTGCCCAGAAGAGAGATCTCTCGCTCCTGCTCTTCTTGTAAGGGGACTAATCCCATCATAAAAACTTCAGCTAAACCTAATGACCTCCCAAAGGCCCAGTCTCCAAATACCATCACAGTAGGGGTGAGGGCTTTGACATATGAATTGGGCATACGGGGGGTCGGGAGGGGCAAACATTTATTCTAAAACAGTGACCAACAGTATTAGTCTGCTAGGGTTACCATAACCAATACCACAGACCAGGTGGCTTAAACAACAGAAATTTCTTCTCTTTTATTCTTTTTAAAAATATTTTGATTTTTTTTTTCATGAGAGACAGAGAGAAAGAGAGAGAGAGAGAGAGAGAGAGAGAGTCAGAAGGAGAAGCAGGCTCCCCATTGAGCGGAGAGCCTGAAACAGGACTCAGTCCCTGCACCCTGGGGATCACGACCTAAGCTGAAGGCAGATGCTTAACCCACTCACCCAGGCGCCCCAGAAATTTATTTTCTTGCAGTCCTAGAGACTGGAGGTCTGAGATCAAGGTGTCAGTAACACTGGCTTCTTCTGAACCTCTCTTCTTAGCTTGCAGATGGCCATATTCTCACTGTGTCCTTACATGGTCACCCCTCAGTCTGTGTTGTCTGTGTCCAAATCTCCTCTTCTTACAAAGACACCAGTCAGATTGGGTTAGCACCCACCCTCTGACTCCATTTTAACTTCATCACCTCCTTAGAAGTCCAATCTGCAAATCCAGGGACATTTCTGAGGTTTTGGGCAGGGGTAGGGCTTCAACCTATGAATTTGGGACAATACAACCCAGCCATAACATGAGCTGTTCTGGTATGCCCAGGACTGAAGGGATTCCTGGGATATGGCCCTTTCCATACTAAAACCGGGAAAGACCCAGGCAAGCTGGAACAAAATGGTCACCCCCACCCCGCGCCCAAAGTTTATTTTGCTCACACTTTGGTAACATGGGTAGGGCTCAGAAGAGACAACTCATATGTGCTCTACTCTTTGGGTGGGGGCACTTGGAAGGTAAGGGGCAGCTAGAACCATCCACGGTGGTTTATGTCCAGGGGTTGATGCTGGGAAGGCTCAAACAACTGGGGGCCAGGACAGCTGATGCTCCTCAGGCATCTCTATCTCTAGGTGGTCTCTCCTTGTGGCTTCTCTAACACAGTGACCTCTAAGTATCTGGAGTTCTCACGTCATAGCTCTGGGATTCCAAGGCCCATTTCCCAAGCAGAAGCTATGTTAGCTGTTATGACCCAGTCTCAGAAAGTCATAGAGCAGCACTTCTCCTGCCTACTATTTATCAAGGTGGTCACAGTGGTTTTCCTCGGCTCAGGGGGAATAGAAATAGACTCCACCATTTGATGATGCATTGACCAGAACATGTGGGCATGCAACATATTGTTATAGCCTTAAAAATTTTTTTTTAAGATTTTATTTATTTATTTGACAGACAGAGATCACAAGCAGGCAGAGAGGCAGGCAGAGAGAGAGGTGGAAGCAGGCTCCCCGCTGAGCAGAAAGACTGATTTGGGGCTCAATCCCAGGACCCTGGGATCATGACTTGGGCCAAAGGCAGAGGCTTTAACCCACTGAGCCACCCAGGCACCCTAAAAAAATTTTTTTAAAAGATGTATTTATTTGAGAGACAGCATATGTGTGAGTGGGGGGAAGGGCAGAGGGAGAGGGAGAGAGAATCTCAAGCAGATGCCCTGCTGAGCACGGAGCCCCCTGTGAGGCTTGATCTCACAACCCCGAGATCATGACCCAAGCCAAAACCAAGAGTCAGAGGCTTAACCAACTGCACCACCCAGGCATCCCTTAAATGAAAAAAATTTTTTAAGTGTGCTAAAATACACATAACAGAATTTACTATCATAACCATTTGTAAATGTTTGGTTCAGTGACTCTCATTACATTCACACTATTGCACTACCAATCTCCCAAACTCTTCATCTTGCGAAACTGACATTCTGTGCCAGTGAAACACTATCTTCCCATTCTTCCTCCCCCGACCCTGGCAACCACCATGCTACTTTCTGTGTCTATTAACTGGATTATCCTAAAGATCTCTTACAAGTGGAATCGTACAATAGTTAACTTTTCATATCTAGCTTATTTCACTTAGCATAATGTCCTCGAGGTTCATCCATGTTGTAGCATGTGTCCAAATTTCCTTCCTTTATAGGTCTGAGTACTATTCCACTGTATGGATGGACCATCTGATGTGGCCACACTGGAGGAGGACAGAGACCATCCGACCCAGTTATAGCATATTGGGATGAGTACTGTAATCAGAACACTACGGGATGCTACAAGGGCACAGAGGAGAGGGAAACGTTTCCTGGAAGACACGATAGTTTTTAGGTACGCTGACACTGTGAATTCTGCCTTTTAGGCAGAGCAAACAGGAAACACAGGGGCCCTGGGGGCAAGAGTGAGCAGGGTGTTTCGGAAATCTGTAGACAGAGGGCAGGGCAGGGCTACCTGATTCAGGTTGAGCTGAAGGGGATGCTCTTCACAAAGATGACAATGGCGCCTTCTAGAATGGTACTGTGCACCACATATTCATCCATCCTCGGCAGTCCTGTGAAAGAACAAGCAGGGAAGAAAGCAGGGAGATGAAGGTCCCAGCAACTCGGTTGCCAGAGCTCAGATCAAGGAGAATCTTCTACAGTCTTCTACAACCCGAGGGTTGGAGGACTTATTCTGGAAATAATGAGCAACCATCAACAGATTTTTAATGGGACGAAGAGGAACCAAAATCAGAATTTACTATTATTTGTGGAAGTAAAGGCGCCATCACACTCTGGGGGATGGGCCCCTTCTGGTTCTCTCTTTTTCTCTCTATTGATTATATCTGATTCACCAACAATTACCTGGAAGCTTCAGAAAGCTTGGCCCTCGGGTCAGATAAGAACAGGTCCATTTTCCTCCTGAGCCTGGCATTCAGAACTTCCACCCACTAGCTCTAAGCCTCCATGGTATTTACATTCTAGTCATGGGAGAAGGACTACATGTAAGCAAAGGAATGACTGGGGTGATTACAGATGGAGATAAGTGCTATGGGGAAAATAAAACCAGATGATCTGGTGGAGACTGCCTGGGTGGGAATAGGTGATCAGGGAAGGGCTTTCAAAGGAGGGGCTTTGGGGGTGTGTGACCTCTATGACAAGTAGACAGCAGCTATGTGAATCTGAGGGGGGAAATTTTGCAGGGAGGGAAACCAGTAAATGTGAAGCCCCTAGAATGAAAACAAGGGTGGTATTTTAAAAAAATATCAAGGTCAGTGTGGCTGAAGTAGATGTCTGAAAAGGGGTAAGTAGGGGATGAGTTGGGGAATTAGCAGGAGCCTTGTAGGCTAGGCATACTAGACAGAATGACTAGGAAGCCATTGGCGCATGTGAGGTTGGGAAGTGACATTATACCCAATGCTTCTCAGACATCACTTAAAATGTTCTCAGCCACCCCTGTCCACTGGACCCTTAGCTAGTTTGTCTGCCTTGACTACAGTGGTGACCGGCTCTGTATGAGCTCTGTGATTAACATCACATAGACATGGTCCACCATCACCTCCCCTCATGCCTCCTTCATGTGCCTCTCACCTCCCCTGGGAATTTCACCCTCCTTGACAAGGGGGCCTGTATATAGCTTATACACGTGCAACCCCGAAGGGCAGGGAGTTGATATCTTACGGGGGGTTAATGTCTCCTGACCCACAGAAGACAGGAGTTGGTAGATTCCTGCCCCTACCTTCCCTTGGAGAGGTGGTCTTGGGGTATAGTCCTTACAGATCTTCTTGGAAGCCAGCCCATTAGCTTAAGCAATCAGTGTCACTTGATTCAAAAAAGTGGCTAGGTCAACACCACACCCTCCATTGGCTTGCCATCCTTCCCTGCCTCACTTCCTCCATCCCTCACTCCAGCTCCCAGGGATTGGATATCCTAATATTCCCCATAAACTTTACCACTTAAGTTTTACCACCAACTCTTTTTACTAGGGAGCTCAGACAGACATATGCAGATTTGCCCTTTAGAAAGGTCACTCTGGCTTCTGTGTGGGTGGTTGGTTATGCAGGGACAAGGGCAGAAATTATGAGAGACATGTTAAGAAGCTCTTGTAGTTGTCCAGGCAAAAGATGATGGTTCCTGAGAGGAGTGGATGGTAGTAGAGATGGAGTGGATAGACTCATGGTGTATCTTGGAGGCAGAGCTGACAAGAACAGCTAATGGATGAGATGGGGCACAAGAGAGAAATCAAGACCGACTCCTAGGTTTTGGCTTGGGCAACTAACCAATGATGGTGCTTTTTACCAAACACTGGAAAAGGAACAGGTTTGGAATACTTTCTTTGTTCACCGATATTTTAACTAAAGATTTTTATTTATTTAAGAGAGAGAACAAGCAGGGGGGGAGGGGCAGACGGAGAGGGAGAAACAGACTCCCCGTGGAGCAGGGAGCCTGATGCAGGGCTCAGTCCCAGGACCCTAGGATCATGACCTGAGCTGAAAGCAGACGCTTAACAGACTGAGTCAGCCAGGTGGCCCACTTCACCAAATGTTTTGAAAGCCTCTACTATGTGCTAGTGAAGAGGTCTAGAATATGCCACAGTGCCAAAGGATTACTTTGAGTTAAAGATATTTGAAAGTCCAAAGCTGCACTAGAAGACTTTTTCTAAACTGCCCCCTTCCTAAAAGCAATACCTCCCAAAATAATTCAACTGCCATAAATCCCCTCCTGGGAATTTCACAACCAGGAAAGATTGACTCTTATCACTGAAGAGAGAAGTCAGCACATGTCAGCATCTGGATAAGAAATCACTTCAACAGGGATTGTCATAGAACTATTATATTTCCCATCTATTTTTCTATGTTCCCATTTGTTTTTCCTAAAAGTCATTTGTTCTCCCAGAAGTACCCTTCTGCCTCTCTCCATCTTCTATTAAGGTGGTATATAAAAATTCTAACCATGTGAAGTCATGTTTCTTTGTAAACTCCTGAGCATAGCTTTCTATTTAAATCTGTTTTTCTCCTCTTGCTAATCTGTTTCTTTTTGTCAGTTTAATTTGCAGGCCCCTAATGACAAAACCTAAGAGGGTAGAGGAAAATGCCCGCTCCCCTCCCCCAAAAATAGGCAGTTTTAGGTACCGTGGACACGGAGTTGAGAGGCTCAGTCTCTGTCACAAGGGTCTCACCAATGACAATACCGTAAAGGGGCCATGAAAACACCATGATTTATGTCAAATGTTGTCTCTGGGAGGGAATCCTGGAAAAACCTAGGAGGGGTTCTACATATGAGATGAAGTTAGCCAGAAAAAGGAGCAGGAAAAATGTGATTAAGGTAGCAAATGCAAATATGCAGCAATGTGAGAAGTGTTAGCCCATGGAGTTAAGAATGTGTGGGGAGAAAAGAAAGGAAGGGGAGGAAAATGAAAGAATAATCTCAGAGGCAGAGAGGCCAGCCACTGAAGGGATTCCCCAAACCATATGCATATTTCACTGTTTTGTGCTTTTGCACATGGGATAGTCTCATCCTGGAACATTCTCCCCTATCTCCGCTCCCACCTCCTGACAAAGCTCTACTCTTCTTTCAAGGTCCTTTTTTTTTTTTTTTTAAGATTTATTTATTTATTTATTTATTTGACACACAGAGAGAGAGAGAGATCACAAGTAGATGGAGAGGCAGGCAGAGAGAGAGAGAGGGAAGCTGGCTCCCTGCTGAGCAGAGAGCCTGATGCAGGACTGAATCCCAAGACCCTCAGATCATGACCTGAGCCGAAGGCAGGGGCTTAACCCACTGAGCCACTCAGGCGCCCCTTCTTTCAAGGTCTTAATACCTGGCTCTCCCCTCTTTGCTGGGTCCCTTCCCCACCTCCCCCCCAACTCCTGCCCAAGGGTGCATAGTTCACTGCACCTCACTGCTGCTCAGCTCCAGGTTGCCATGAGTTGGGCATGTCCTTGACCTTCCTTTTCCCTGCCAGGCTGTGAGCTCCTTAAAGCGTGGATTCCCTCTTTCAGCTCAGAGCCCAGCCTGAGGCTTGGAAAGTGCAGAATCTGCTCAATAATTGTCTGAAACGCCCTTGAAATGTGACATAAGTTTGAAACCATTGAGGAGACACCACCCCACACTGCCCCGGAAGAAAACCCGTCTATGCAGTCAGAGTCATCAAAGATGGTCTCAAAATGCTTCCCATCAGCCTCGGCCCAGAAACATGAGAAATTCTCTCCACTGGGTCCAACTGCTCCTTAGGTTTTGCGTCACGGAGTCGGTGCCAGCTGTTGGGTTCAGGCCAGTGATGTAGGCAGTTATCCACACAGACCCACCAGACCAAGACCACCAACCTTTTTTACACAGCACAAGAAATGGTATTCATTGAAAGGCTTGATACGTTCTGCCAACGCAGACCAGGGCTGGCCCTGGACCAATGGCTGCAGGGAGAAGGCAAAAGTTTCCATGTCTCTTTCTCTGTTGTTAGTCCCTCTTGCACATATGGGATTTATTCTCTACAGGTTTCAATGTTACATTGAAACTAAACTCAAATGGCCAAAATGTTTCATTGAACAATATACAACAAAGATAAAAGCCACCTGCACTGGGGGAGGCACTGACAGCCAGCTCTGAATTGCTCTAGTGTTTGGAACTTCCTGAATGGAATTCTCAAGTGCTTTCTGAACAATTTAAAGAGCTCATCTGTCCAGGGTTGATTAGGACTGTCCAAAACTGGGGTCACCATACTTCAATCAAACAAAAAATGGAGGAAAACAAGACTTCCTGGAAAGACAGAAACAAAACAAAGTTATAACTGCACCCAGTGGATTCAAATAACATGGAATTTCCTTAGTCTTGTACAGAATCCAGTAGATAAACATATATGTGTGTGTATGTGTATATATATGTGTGTGTGTGTATGCACATACACATGTGCATATATATACAGATACACACACATATATACACATACACACACATATGCACATACACATGTGCATATATACACACATATTCATATATATATACACGCACACATGTATACACACAAACACATATAATTTCCCACTTATTCCACTACAGAATCCCAGCATAAGATCATGACTCCTCTAAAAAAAAATAGTAATGTAATAGAGAGACTTTTATGGTCATCCATACTTTTATGGTCATCCTTACGACTGACCTCATAAAATAATGTGAGTTATATACATGCATGTACACACATAGGCCAGATTCTCAACTTACGTAATTCTGTGGGAATTCACAGAGTTATATTGGTTGAGAATTTGGCTTCAGCTACCCTTATTATAGAAATTCCCATCAACTAGCCAGAGATGAGGCTCCACACACGTTGCTACAAAGCTTCACAGGCTGAGAATCTGGCCAACAGAGCACAGAATAATGTCCATCCAAACATCGGCTTGGATTTTATCTGGTCTTGCTTTCCAGAGAAGCTTGCATGATGGAATGAGCAAATGCCTTTGGCCTCTGGAGTTCTATGAATCAGTGTGACCCAGGATGGGAAGCCCCAGGCTTGTCTGTCCATCGTGGAGGGGCGCAGTCTCTTCCCACCTCAGTCTCCTGGCCTGTGAACTGGGTGGGACCGTCACCGGCCTCTCCCCCTCCTTCTGGGCATCCTCTGCTATTTACGAAAGTACAGTTTGCAAGCTACAACTCCCCAAGAAATAGGCATTAAGAGCTCAGTCTGGTGTTGGTTGTCAGAGAAAATGCATTTATTTGCTAGGTTAGCAAGTGCCAACACCACTAATTGAATTTGTGCCAAAACATGCATTTTTAAAAATGTTGTTCTGTTCCATTCATTATTTAGAGAACATCACCTAAGGGCAGTGCACGCTACAAGCCAAAAATCTCATCCTGCATTTTGTCAGAAACCCATTGCAGGGAAGAGGAGAAGGGAGAGGGAGGGGAAACAATAAAATGAGATTTTTGGAAAAAGCTAAAAAAAACTTGTCTGTTGTGTTTTGTCTGGACCAGCAATGCCCACAGGGTGACTTGATAATAATCTCCAAATGCAAGGGGACTGGAGACCAGCTGCTCTCTCTCTTGCCAATCAGGGCAGAAGAAGAACCAAACCTCCACGGCAGCATAAAAGATTTAGGCTAGTTGGAAGGGAAAATTTCTTTAATGGAGAATGTTACCCAGGAAAAGCAAGAGCAGGACAAAACCTTGAGATGACAGAAGTGTATCACACATCCCAGAAAGTCTAAGGGTAAGAAGTCAGTTCAATGTTTTCTCAACCCTGAGACAGCAGACATCCCTAGAAGTCATTGTCACCCCAGGGAATTGTCTTGGTCCGGAACTGTTTGTCATTACAATTAGGAGCATGAGTTCTGGTGTGAGAAACCTTGCTTTGAATGCCACACTTGGGCAAATTACTTGACCTCACCATGCCTGCTGAAGCATTCATAAAATGGAGCTAATCACTCATTCGACACTGGTACCACAGCAGGCATTGTTCTAGAAGATGGAGATATGGCAGTGAATACAATAGACAAAAACCATGCTGGTTCTAATGGGGGAGGTGGATTGATTATAATAATAAAGAAAAAGCAATAAAATATACAGCCTGTCAGATGGCAGTTAACTGCTGTGGACAAAAATTAGGCAGGGGAGGGCATGGGGAAGGGGGTAGGGAAGCTTCGATTTTAAGTAGGGTGGTGGGGAAAGGTCACATACTGAAATGGCATCTTCTGGGGAAAGATTTGAAAGAAATGAAGGACTGAGCTAAGAGGATGTGATGGCTTCAGTGGTAGTCTACCCACTCCACGCCCCCCCCCAACAGGTTATGCCCATTTCCTAATTCCTGGGACCTGTGAATGTGACATTACTTAGGGGGAATAAAGGTCTTTGTGGATGTGATTAAGTTAAATATCTTGAGATGAGATCATACTGGATTATCCAGGTGAGGCCTAAATCCAAAGGCAGTTGTCCTTATAACAGAGACACAAGGAGATCACAAACATAGACTCAGAGAAGAAGGCCACATTAAGGTGGAGGCAGAGATTGGAAGCCAAGAAAGGTCTGGAACCCCCAGAATCAGGAAGAGGAAAGGAAGGGTTCTCTCCTAGAGACTTCAGAAGGAGCACGGCCCTAGTGAAACCTGGGATTTCAGATTTCTGGCTTCCAGAACTATGAGAGAATGTATTTCTTTTGTTTTAAGCCACCAAGCTTGCCGTGTTTTCATGGCAGCCCCAGGAGACTAAGATGGAGGGTATCTAAGGGAAGAGTGGTTAAGCAGAGGGAACAGCAGGTGCAAAGGCTCTGAGGCAGGTCTCTTGCCTGTCTGCTTGGGAAAGAGCAAGGAGGCGCACATCTATGTGCTAGAGGGAGTGATGGGGCTCTGCGCAGCTGAAGCGGACTCTGAAGGCGTTAACGACTGAAGGCTCTCTGCGGAGCCCAAGTCCTTCCTGGAAAAGACAGTGGGTGGTACATCTCTAGGCTTACAGAAGCCATGAGTCTGGCAAGAATGTCATTGCAAAACACTGATGGCTTGGACCAGGTTGGTGGGAATGGAAGTAATGAGATTTTGAATTTGTTCTCTATGGACATTGCATGTGACATTGGATGTGGGCTATAAGAGAAAGAGGGAAGTCAAGAATGTCTCTGAGCATTTTAGCCTGAACAACTAGAAAAATGGAGCTGCCATCAGCTGACACGGGCAAGCCTGTGTGTGGGACAGGTTTGAGGGGAATGTCAGGAGTTTGGTTTAGGACAGGTTAGGTTTAACATACTTAGTAAACACCCAAGTGCAGATATCAGATAGATATATGACTGACAGGGACAGATCTGATCTGGAGAAGTATTTGGAAGAATTTTTAAACGTATTTTTTTAACTTACAGCAAAACCCTTCCTTTTTGTTGTCCAATTTTATGAGTTTTGAAAAAATGCATAGTCATATCGCCACAGTCACAATCAAGATAGGGAACTATTCTATCATCTTAAAAAATTCCCTCATGCCACGCCTTCGTAATCGAACCCTCCATCATCCCCAGCCTCTTGGCAACCTGTTCTCTGTCCCTAGAGCTTTGCCTCTTCCAGAAAGTCATATAAATGAAATCATATAGTATGTAGCATTTTGGATCTGGTTTCTTTGGCTTAGCATAATGCGTTTGAATTCATCCATGTTTTGTTTACCCACAGTTCATTCCTTTCATTGCTGAACAGTATTCTACTATATAGATGTACCATTGTTTGTTCACCCACTGACCCACTGAAGACATCTGGGTTGAGTGAGCAATTACAATAAAGCTAATATACACATGAACCTCTTTTGGTGTGAACAAAACTTTTCAGTTTTCTTGGGCATATTATGAGGAACAGGACTCCCAGATCATAAAGTGTGTGTTTAACTTGATAAGAAATTGACCGACTGTTTTTCAAAGCAGCTCCACCATTTTGTGTTTCTACCAGCAGTATCAGATTTGAAATGTTTTTAAAATTTATATTTAACCATTCTAGTAGGTGTGCGGTAGTGTCTCACTGTGGTTTTCATTGGCCTTTCCCTGATGATTAATGATGAATTTCTTTTCATGTACTTATCTTCTACCCAAACATCTTCTTTAGTGAGATGTCCACTAAAATCTTGGCCCATTCTTAATTGGGCTGTTTGTTTTCATATTGTTGAGCATGGCAAATTCTTTATATAGTCTGCTTACAAGTCCTTCATCAGATACGTGATTCATAAATGTGTTTTCCAAGTCTGTGGTATCTTTTTATTCTCTTAAAAGTGTTTTTGGCAAAGCAAATTTTTAAATTTTTGATTAAGTTCAGTTCATCCCTTTTTTCTTTTATAGATCATGATTTTGGTTTCATATCCAAGAACCTACTGCCCAAGTCAAGGTCTCAAAAATATTCTCCTTTATCTTCTTTTTAGTCTTATGAGTTTATGTTTTACATTAGGTCTGAACCATTTGCAGTTAATTTTTGCATAAAACTTGAGGCATAGTCATGGTACATTTTTTTTTGTACATTGAGTATCCAATTGTTCTAGCACCATGTGTTTGTGGTTTTTTTTTAAGATTTTATGTATTTATTTGAGACAGAGAGATAGCATGCACATGAAGGGTGTGGGGGCAAAGGGAGAGAGAGAAGCAGACTCCCCACTGAGCAAGGAACCCAAAGTGAGGCTTGACCCCAGGACCCTGAGATCATGACCTGAGATGAAGACAGATGCTTAACCGACTGAGCCACCTAGGTGTCCCATCTAGCACCATTTATTGAAACTCTGTTCATTTAGCACCATTTGTTGAAGCTATGTTCATTTTTTTCAATCTCTAACTTTTTCCATTTTAATATTTTCCCCTGGTTCTTAAGACTACATAATTTCTAATTATCTATTCAAGCTCACTTTCTCATCTCCATTCTGCTGTCAAACTTTCATCCAGTGATTTTTAAATTTTTTTAATTTAAGATACCACATTTTTCAGTCCTAAAACTTCAATTTGGTTCTTTTTTTTTTTTAAAGTTCTTGTTTTTCTCTTGAGCATTTCTATCTTTCCATTCATTACAAGAATGTTCATCTTCAGTTTATGTAACATGGTTATGATAGCTGCTTTCAAGTCTTTGTTAATTCCAACATCTGGATCATTGCAGTATTGGCATCTGTTTATTGTCCTTTCCCTTGAGAACTGGTCAGATTTTTCTGGTTCTTTGTAGGTTGAAAAATTTTTGATCACATTCTAGGCATATTGATATTATGTTATGAGAGTAGGTTCTGTCAAAATCCTCCTGAAAGTGGAATGTCTGTAGATTTTATTGTTGCTGTTGTTTTAAGCAGGAAATCAATCCAGTTAGGTTAAGACCACAAGTTTTGTCCCACTTTCTGTGGGCAGTGGTTCCAATATCATTCTAGGATTCAATGCCATTGTCTTTATAAATTGTGTATCAGTTCATACACAGAACTAGAGGGATTCCCTTTTTCCAATTTCCTTCTCTCTAGGATTTTCTCTGTTTTCCAACTCCCCCTATTCCCAATTCCTTTGACCAGAAAATTGGATTCTTCTCAGACTTTTAGACCTCCCTTCCCCCATTACACTGTCACTGTCACTGGAACCACCCTCAGGGTGAAGAGCAAGAAAAAAAAAATAATGGGAATTCCTCCCACATTCTTTACACACAGTGATCATTCTTCCTGGTTCCAGTAGTCATGGAGATAAGGTTCAGGTGCCTGAAACACCACCAACATAGTCACAACAACAGTGAAGATCTGCAACTGGTGCTGACCTCAGGACAAAGCCAGGAGAGAAAAAAGAATTAAAAATGAGGATTCTCCCATAGTCTCTGACTCTCAGTTGTCCCTTTTCCCAGTTCTCTGGCCAGAAAGAGTAGGATTTTTACTGGAGCTTTGGGAACCCACCCCCAGTTCAATGTTCTGTGACTCAAGCCCCCATGCCATCTTTACATCAAGTCAGGAGGTGCAAGAGAAAAAAAGAATCAGAAATTTCACTGGTATTGTTGCTCTCCAAGTTTTGACTAACCTCTCCTGCCCGCCAGCTACTATTTAGTTTTTAGACTCTTCAGGTAGTTTCTTTCTGTATTTCATCCAGAATTTTCAGTTGTAATTAATGGGAGAGATGGACTAACTGAGCTTACTCCATCTTGGCTGGCCCTGGAAGTTCTGGGAATTTTATTCATGTGTACATGCATGTGTGTGTGAATGCATGATATTTATGATATTGAAACAATTATTCAGATTAAATGGGGGTCACCAAAGGAATGGGTTTAGATAGAAAAGATGTCTAAGAACTGAGGCCTGGGCACTCCAATCAAAGGTCAGGGAAATGAGGAAGAATGAGAAGGAATAACCAGAAAGAAGATGAAAACTCAAAAAGCCAAGTGTCCTAGATCCCAAGAAGAGATTTGCAAGAAGGAGGGAGTGATCCACTAGGTCAAATGTTGCTAATAAGTAATATGAAGACTGAGAGTTTGCCTTTGGATAGTTCTGATGGTTGTGAGGGGGATTAAGTGAGATGCTGAATTGAACAGCTAAGTGAGTGTCCAAGAAGTAGAAAACATTCTGAGTGTCCTGCATCCCTGCCTTTGCCATTTTGTTTCTTTACCTGGTATTGTCTCCTCTGCTTATCCATGTTGGGAACCAACTTGCCTCCCACCTGCTCTCTGAAACCTTTCCTGGATATAGTACTCTAAATCTCAGGGAGCTCCCTCTACTCCAGAGCCCTGACTTCCCTGGCTTGTGCTGCAAAGCTACAGAAGACAATGTGGTATGGTGACGCTTGCCTAGATTCCAGAGTGAGACAGGCTACACTTCAATTCCAGCTCTACCATTTGCTAGCTGGGTGAACTTAGGGAAGTGCCGGGGAGAGAAAAACTTACCTACCTTTCAAGATTCTTTTGGTTGGTCAAAGACATGAGACAGACTAACAGGAGAAAATAAAATTTAAATTATATAACATTCAAATTACATAAAAATAAAATTACACAGACGCCTAGGTGGCTCAGTGGGTTAAAGCCTCTGCCTTCAGCTCAGGTCATGATCTCAGAGTCCTGGGATTGAGCCCCACATCGGGCTCTCTGCTCAGCAGGGAGCCCGCTTCCCCCTCCCACTGCCTACTTGTGATCTCTGTCAAATAAATAAAATCTTTTTAAAAATAAATAAATAAAATTACATACAAGGCTCCATAAGAATATGATGCTCACAGGCAGTCAGGCAATTAAGGCTTATATGTCATCTGGACCTAAGGAGGAAGAAGTAGGGGTCTAAGACAAGGAAGGAGGGAAGGAGGGAAAGAAGGAAGGAAGGGATGAAAACATTTCACAGGAAAATGAAAAAGAGTAAATGTTTGGTAAGCAAATGCTTGCTGAGCTGTCCAGAAAAAACAGAACACAGAGAGGAATTTTAACAAACCACACCTAATTCATATTATACTGTAGTTATCTGTGGTAATAGCTCTCTCTCTGGAACAGGAAAGGCAAAAAAGAAAAACTTCTTGAGTCTTTGGTTTCTTTTTTTTTTAAGATTTTATTTATTTGACAGAGAGAGAGAGATCACAAGTAGGCAGAGAGGCAGGCGGTGGGGGCGGGAAGCAGGCTCCCCACTGAGCAGAGAGCCCATACGGGGCTTGATCCCAGGACCCTGAGATCATGACCTGAGCCAAAGGCAGAGGCTTTAACCCACTTGGCCACCCAGGTGCCCTGAGTCTTTGGTTTCTTAAAAAAAAAAAAAAAAAATCAGCCTAAGTAGAGGAGAGGTGGGGTGGGAAAGAGGTGACAGGGAGGGCACTTGTGATGAGCACAGGGTGACGTATGGAAGTATCGAATCACTCTACTGTACACCTGAAACTAATCTAGCACTGTATATTAACTATACTGGAATTAAAATTTAAAAAATAATAACCATTCTAAAGTAATCCACATGCCAAAGAGACCTATTTTGGGGTGGTCAATTTGGCTTCACTGCAGAAGCTACTTCACTTCTCCAAGCCTCCGTTTCCTCATCTTTGAAACCAGAATAACACAACTACCTTGTCTACATTGCTGTGAGGAATAACTAGATCATATATATCATATATATATATGATATGTATATAACACGTTTGGGTTAAGCAGACCATGGCTTTTTTGTCCCCTTTCCTGCTGCACAGCTTAGCATCATATCACAGTTGCAAGTGTTGACTTACCCATCACTTTACACGCTTGTTGAGGGTAGGGGTTATGCCTCAGTGTGCCTTTCTATTCCCCAAGGCATTGAACTGGTTAATGGGTTCCGTAATCACTCAATTATCATTGAAGTACCTTCCAACCCAGACTGTGAATTATAACCTGTCATAAAGAAACAATGAATTTGAAGGACAAAATTCCTTCTTACTTAATCTTCCTCTCACTTAGAGAAAACCACACTCCATGTTAAATTATCCCTTAAAGACACCACCCTGTGTTTCTTGGGATCACAAATGATGACTTGCTAGTTTACTCCTGTCTTGATCCCATTTTCTGAAAGCTGTGCCACAGTAGTTCTAATAACAGGGAGATTCCTTCAGGGAGACATTGACCTTTTTTAGGGAAAAAATAATTTATAGCAAACCAATTGTACATTTTGGCTCTGTCCTATGTCAGCCTCACCTGAGGACTGGGTCAAGTTTGGGTATATTGGTAATTTGCCGTGATTTATCATGAGCTGGTTATTGGGTCAATTGTTCCTTTACTGAAATAAAGTGAATAAAAGAAAATCAAACTAACTTTCCATTCAATGGAAGGTATTCTAAATGGCATTCCCTTCATGCTCAGAGACTCTGGGCGTGATCCCCCAGTGTGATGTGATACCCACAGCTACAACATTGCTCTCCAAGGGCCCATCTACCTCCAATCATTTAGTGCTTCCCTTTGGCTGTGAGTGTGTTTGTGTGTGTGTGTGTGTGTGTGTGTGTGTGTGTGTGTGTGAGAGAGAGAGAGAGAGAGAGAGAGAGAGAATTGACAGGGGTTGGGGGGGAAGGAGAGCAGGAAGCTGGGATTGTTTAGAAGCCCAGAGCTGCTGTGATAAATCAAAATCCCTAACACCCAGATGCACATTCATCCTCCTGCATTAATTTATTGCAGGGTTTTATTATTATTATTATCATTACTACTATTATTATTATTACTATTATTATTATATTTATTATTATTCATATAATAGTAATAGGCTATGTAGTAGTAATAGGCTACGTTTGCCTTCCTGGGTGAGAAAAGGCTGGACTGGACATTTAAGTCTCCTGAACAAAAGCACTAGCGAAGCGTGAAGCCACACTGGGGATGGAATGAAGGGATTAGGGATAGGGTCTTCGAAATCAACAGCTCGCCCAGGTATGGCTCACCTAGAAACTGTATCAGTTCCTAGGAAATAGCACACATCTTCAATCTTCAGACGTACCGCCTTGCTTCTCTGACTCTGTAAGGCCACCGTAAGTAAGAGTTGGCCTTGGTTTTCCAGTTTCAAAGTGACTACATTTCTAACCAGGAGTCTGTAGGGGCATAAGGTTTGCATTTTTATCTCAAACCTTCCCCAGTGAGTTGCTAAATTCCTTCAGACCTCTCTCAGCAAACTTGTAGGATGGTAGGGGCGGTGGGGAAACTTCTGATATATATATATATATATTCCCCCCCCATCCTCATTTTTCCAGAAGCTTCCTGGATTTTATGTTGTTGCACTGGGAATTAGAATGATACTGAGGTTTTCTTATATTTCTGAAAGGGAAACTTTTGGATATGCTGATAATAGCTCACCAGCCTGCAAATATGTTAGCTTTTCTTCTCATTAGCACATCATCTGAGCTGTGAATTTGACTTCCCAAGAGGGAATAGCCAAGTGTCAACATAGAGCATTCACTTGGGTTGGCTTAAGATGGGCCCATAGAGCCCCTTGATACAGAGCCCCAAACTACTCTGTACAGAGTAACATGGGAATGTGCTTATAGAGGAAAACAATTTAAAAGAAAAAAAAAGCGACTGGGCTTATTTATTAGAAATTAATATGCCTCTGCGGGGACTAGTTTTGTGACAAGTTGTATCCTTTGTAGGACTGGCTGGGGGTCTGTACACCACAGCTGTTCATTTTCTCAGGTGCTGAGTATTCCCCATGAGATAGTCTTCCTCCACCATTAGCCTCATCCCTAATGGCCTATATTAATTTATAACTGTGGGGAATTGCAAAAATGCACTATGTTTCACAGAAGCAAGGCAAGCTCTTGCAACCCTTTTAAAGTCATAATAAATTAAGCTGCAAAGAATGCCCATATTTATCTTGCATCATTTTTATAGTTATTGCTGCTATTTTTCTTATGCTACCTTAATTAAGATATGTCCTTGGGGGATTAACTTCTGTTGAGGAAAAAGCAGAATTAAAAAAAAAAAAAAAGCCTTGTTTTATTTCTGAGAATGAAATGTAGGTGCTGCGGGTTGATGAGATGGTAGGGAGAGATGGGGCACTCTGCTCTGGGAGTCCCGTTCCAGTTCTAGCCCATACTATGCAGAGGACTTGGGTGTTCCTTTCCCCTTCTGGGCCTCACTTCTGGGAAAAGAAGCTGGACCAGCCCATCTCCAGGTCCCTTCCCTGGTTCTTTGACCACCCGCAGGCTGATAACTGAGCAATCAAGACAATCACTGCCAGACTGGTACACACTGACCAGGAGACTCACCAAAATAGTTAAAACCTATGTTTTTAATGACTGAACTGAGTAGGTCACAGCTGGTTGTTATGACAACCAGAGATACTGTTGCAAAAACCAAGAAGTCAGTGGAGAGAAATGACAGAACCCAAGGCCCCTCTGCTATGGGAGCTGTAAAGTGGCTAAGCTGGCCCCATTATTCTTCCTATCTGATAAGAGGTTTTGTGCTTACTCATTTTATAACAACTTTATATTTAATCTATAAAGTAACTCCAGTTGACTTGAGAAGTCCACCAGCATAGCCAACCATAACTTGCTCTTCAAGCGAATTATTTCTCTTTGTTTATGAAAAATATCCACACACCTAGTAAATTCTTGTCCATGTACATCCTTATTTTCATTAATTTTATACAACATAGCTCAAGCGAGAATTCAATCTGTCTGGGTAAGAAGGGCATACGATGATGCCTTTCTCAGGTTTTGCAATCATAAAAGATTTCCCCTCTTCAGTTCCTCTTGAAAAGGCATACTTTTGTTCCCTAAATCAAAGATAAATAACGTAGAAATCATTCCATCCAGGCTCTCCTTCAACAGGCCACACTCCACCAAGCAGGACCCTGGCTGTCACCACTTACGGTAAATCACTAGATGGTGAAGCCATCTTTGCCAGTCAGAAATATTTCCTCACCACATTGGTTCTGTTTGATTGGTCATGGGTTTATGCAGTTCCTGGCACAGGGAGGGCTTTTTCCTCCTCTGCCAGGTTTCTTTCAGACTTGCTACAGCCTAATTTCAACTCTGGCTTGGAAGCCAACCCACAAAACTACCTTTCCAATTGCTCCTTTTGGCCCAGAGAATATCATCCAGTTTCCAGGGAAGGCCTCAGTCAAAGGCCTTGTTGTTCTGGGAGCTGGTACCCCAGTGGGATGGGCCATTGCCAACCACGTCTCCCTCACCCATCCCAGCCCTGGGGATTGTTGGGGGACTCTGAGTTCCCACAGGCCCATAAGCAGGCGTTGAAAGTCTGGGATGCCATTGGACAAGGTTACGGGGCATAATTATGGGGTTCTGAAATTCATGACTTAAAAAGACCCTGGTCAAACTGACTCTGAAAATAAAAAAGAAAAGGTTTTCAAGCAACAGCAAATAATAATAATAATAATAATAATAATAATAATAATAATACAGATTAGGTCCCAAATTAACACAAACTAATTTGGGATTTTAGGCCATTTAGCAGGAGACCTCCTATCCATCTTCCCAGACCCTATCCCTGCCCCCCTTGTCCACACAGAATGTTCCCTTTCTCAGGAAGTAATTTCTGCTAAAAAGCTTTTATTACCCAGTTTATGGGGATTTCATTCTCAGATTTACAATACTTCTCAGCCTCCACACACATAAGCCATGGGATCTTGATTTCTGAAGGGGGAGTAGCTATTGCTGTCTCCTGAAGAAGACATCAGATTTGGCCGATGCCCTGATTTCTTTGGGGGGAAGACTTTGTCCCTGGAACTGCAAAAGGGATAATGCTCAAAATGCCACGTGGTCCATGGTGGTTGAACCTCATATGAACTAAGTCACCTGACCCGGCCTCTTTCCATCCCTGCCCCTCCTATTACCACTCCCTCTTCCTAGATAATGGGATGGGAGACATCAAGCCAAAAATATTTATTAAGTACACGGCATGCAGAACACAGGGCCAAAGCAAAAAAAGCAAGGAAAAGTGAATCAAAACTGATGGCTCAGGCCTTTATAGTTTCTCACCAGGCTTGCACTGTAGCCTCATAACTGGTCTCCATGCTACCAATTTCTCGTCCCCTGTATGCCAGTAGTTCTCAAAGATTAGGGGCACCAGATTCATCTAGAAGGCTTATGAAAACACAGGCTTCTGGACCCCAACCGCTAGATTGTCTGATATGTAGCAGGTCTGGGGTAGAGGCAAGAAGTTTTGCACTATTCTAAAGTTGTCAGATGATTCTTATGTTCATGGTCTAGGGACCATGCTTTAAGAACCATTGCTCCAATCCACTCTTCTATTTCCAGAATGATCCTCTAGCACTGGTGTCCAATGAAATACTCAGTACCCAGTCACCATGGAATAAAGTCTCACCTCAACATGACATCTGGGTTCTCATCATGGTCCCAGTTGCTACGTGCAGCCAGAACCTTGCCCATCCCATGTTCTAGCTCTTCAGTTGCAAACTGAATCAGAAGCAAAGCCCAAGACATGGATGTGAAGGGTAATGCAAGGAAGCAATAGTGCAAGAGGCAGTTAGCGAGATGGGGAAAGAAAGGAAACCAACACAGGCTGAGTTAGTGAGAAGTTGACTGCTATGGGCAACTGGTACTCAGTCTCATGGGGGGCCTCTGGAGGACTGCCTAGAGCACACCTTGGAGTCACCCTGCCTGAAGGGTGAGGGGCCTTAGGTATTACCCACTATTTTCTGTTAGTCACTGGTTGAGGGCTGCTTCTAGACCCATTAACTGTCCATCACTTCCAACACACCCCCTTACAAGTCTAGCTCACTCAAGGCCAGAGAAAGCCCTCAGACAGAGGCTGAGGTACTTGAAGAAGGAAGCCATCATGTCAAGGCACAGGGGAATGGCGAAGACTGAGGGTTCTTTGATGGGGCACCGTCAGCTTCTGCTCTACAAACCCAAGCCATCTCTTAAAGCCCAGTTCTCCCACACATCTGCTCTTCCACACAGAAGGGCCCAAGCTTGCCTTCTTCTGCTCTGGCTCTCTGGAAAATAGGACTTTGGACTAGAATTTGGGGTTTGGGTGGGCGGCAGCCTGCATGAACCTTGGCTCAACACCCGGAAGTCTGTGTGACCGGCTGCATTTAAGGAGCCTGGGTGCAAGGTAGTGAGTAAAAACCAGAGCACCAGGAGGGCCACAAGCATTAGGGAAAGATGCTGCAGGGTGGGGTGGTGACTTGGGGTGCTGAAAAAGCAGCTAAGGTGGTCACTGCAAGAACAATCATTTGAAGTCACTTTTTGAGACAAATTTTGAGCCCTTTTGCCTTCTTTGGGCCAGTGGTGGCTACCTGCCCTGAAGTGACCATGAAATAAAATAGAATATAAAAGAAAATAAGAGGATTAGATTATTCTGTTGCCCAAATGGGAAGTCTTTTTTTTTAATTGAATATATTTGACCTACTGTGTAAATTTAAGGTGTATGATGTATCACTTTGATACACTTATATATTGTCATATGGAGGCCATTGTATCAATATTTATCACATTAAGTAATTAGAGTACAACACTGTTATCCACATTCATTATACTGTGCATTAGATCACTATGGCTTATTGATGACTCATTGAAAGTCTGTACCCTTAAACAGCATCAATTGTATCCTGCTACCCCCATCCCCTGGTAACCGCCATTTTTCCCCTTAATTTTTTATGAGGTTGACTTTCTTAGATTCCATATATGAGATCATACTCTACTTGTCTTTCTCTGACTTTTCTCACCCAGCACAATGTGCTCAAGGTCCACCTGTGTTGTCACAAATGGCGGGATATCCTCCTTTCTCATGGCAGAATACTACTCCAGAGCCAAACCCGAAGTCTTCAAGAGTGCAGACTGGAGCAGAATGACCTGTGCATCACTCGTGTGGTCATGGAGACTCTACCTGGCACTTGGGTTAAGTGCTGCCCCTCCAAGTTTAGAACCCCCTCCTTCTCAGTCTTTGCCTCAGGCATTGAGCCTCAGAAGTTATTCATTCCTTGAGAACCCAAGTCCAAAGTATTCTTGCCCTTGTTTTTCAGACACACTTCTTTTTCTACTGTTGGGGTCCTGAGAATACAGATTTATGGGTAGCTTAAAGTGACTCAGAGCAACAAATGTGTGTAACACTGATGTATGTGGGTGGACAAGAAAGAATAATAAACAACAAAATATTTCCATTTAACTATATACAGTTATTATACAGTAACTTCATATTCACTACATAAAAATAAACAGTCTTCTCTTTATAAAAAATAATTTTTTTTACCTAAGGACATCTTCTGACGGAGAGTTTATGTTCATAAAATGTGAGTGAGTGGCTGGTTCGTATCCTTGTTTTTTTAATCCTCTTATCCTTTTTAATCACAATTGAAGCAATATATGCATGAACTTTGCAAGGCATAAGAAAATATAATTTACTTGACATGATTTGGGGAGAGAAAAACTGAAATATATGAAACATCATTCAACCACATTATTTAGAAAGAAAAAAATCAGAGACACTAATTGCCCATGATGGCTATTTATACAATGCACCACGAGAGTGAAGGGATACTGGCTGCTCTTGAAATAGGCAGTTTAAATTTGATCCAGAAGGCAACCAGTGGAGCCAGTAAAGACACATAATCTGGGAGGTGACATGTTTTCTCTGTTCAAGTTCAGCTATTGAGAGGGTAAAGAAACAGGAATAGGCCCAAAGTCTTATTTAGAAACCTCAAATGAGACTGTAGAGTGGGAAAACTTTGTCCTCTTTCCTATGTCATTCTCTGCTTCATTTCCTTCCCTCATTGCCCACTGTCCAGAGGATGACCCTTAAGTGTCCCAAACTCAACTGGGCCATGACTTCTGCAAGAGAATGTTCCTCTCTTTCCTCCACATCAACCAAAATGTACTTGTTTTCTGTCTTAATCTTCAAAGGTTGGCTCAGTGATTAATTAGCTATCATCTATAATCTAATAAACAAATCCCCATAATGATTCATGGACTAACGGTAGTACAAGGAAAACCTATCCATTTTGCGTTTCCATCTGGGTATCACATAGGAAGGTCCTATTTGTCTCGATGGATCCCATTAGCGTGGACACTAAAACTGAAGTCAATAAACGCAACGAAATAAAAACACCTGTGTTTTAAGGATTCTTAGCAGTTCCCAAAAATGTTGTGATGGGATGAAGAGGTTTTGCTGCCAAAGCATTTTGTTCATGGTGTTGAAATTAGAGGATGCCTATTAGACATTCTTCCAAATATATGGGCTTGCTTGAAATTCTAAAAAAAAAAAAAAAAAAAAAAAACAAGCCTAAAGGAGTCACCTTTGAATTTTAAGTTCTAAAATAAAGATAGATTTTTATCTTTCCCTGATGGAATGTAAGCTCTAGTTTCTATTTCTCATGTCATTCCTTTAGGGCGTAAGCTTGAAATGCCATTGGTCTCTAAGCCACAAGGTGTCTTTGTTTTGACCCACTGCCAAGCAATATTAATTGTCATCAGAGTTAAAGATGGCCAACACAGCCACACAAAACACCTGAACCCATTTGTGTCAATGGATGAAAGGCTCATGGCAATGGTATGGAAGGCTCACCGCCAGGTTCTCCAAAAAAATCCTATACCCACCCCCAAGTGACCTTCACACCAAGAACACCATTCCTTCACTCCCAGTGAAGATGTCAGTGGCTAGCCTTGTCATGTGAGATTATTCTGGGAAAGACAATGAAAACTAAGTTCAACTAGTAGTACTTGCTCTGTACCAGGCAGTGTACTAACATGCTTTCCCAGACCTTTGTCTCCTTTACTTGTCACAAACACTGGTGTGGTGGATATGAGAATTCTCCAGTTCTCAAAAAGAACCCTCAAAATAGGGGTGCCTGTGTGGCTCAGTCTGTGAAGCCTCTGTCTTCACCTCAGGTCATGATCTCGGGGTCCTGGGATCGAGCCCCGCATTGGGCTCCTGGAACAGTGGAGAGTCGGCTTCTCCCTCTACCTCTGCCCCTTCTCCTGATCGTGATCTCTCTATGTATCTCTCAAACAAATAAATAAAATCTTTTAAAAAAAGAAACCTCAAAAAAGAAAAAAATGACTTGCCACCTAAATTAGGAAGCAGTTGAACCAAAACTGGCTCCAAGACCCATGCAATTTCTTCTAAATGAGTGTGGTTCCACAGACTAGCAACATTAGTATCACCTAAGACCTAGTTAGAAATGCACATTCTTGGGCCTTGCTCCAGATCTATGGGATGAGAAACTCAAGACAATTTCAGAAGCTCAGCAATTCGTGTCTTAATAAGCCTTCCCAGTCACGCTGATGCTCCTTAGTGTTTGGAGACTCCCCATCCAGACCGCAAATCCACCATGACTATGTCCAGGGATGAGCTCACCACAGCCTGGCCTCTTCCATGGGGCATTTAATCATTATAGGCCCAGATCCAAGCTCACTCCTCTGTAACCGCTCTGTTCACAGACCATCTCTTCCTCTTCTCAGTCTCAATAGTCATCGTTGTCTCGATCATCCTTTTGTCAATTTATTACTTGCGTCTTAGGACAACTCTCCCACGGGGGACTAAAGCTCTTAGATCTTTGCGGTGATTTAATTTTTCACATTTGTCTTCCATTTAACAGTGTCTGGCAACGTGGCTTGCATAAAGTACCAAGCTTCATAACTCTTTTTTTCTGTGATGAATAGATAAAGCAGAAGCACTAACAATCACTTTGTACACCACAAGAATATTGGTATATTCTCGGTCTCCAGAGCGCCTATTAAATGAACTGCTAACAAATGAGAATGTGTCCTCCTTGAGGCCAGGGCTTCTTGAACTCTACTGTGCACACAAACCGCCTGAGGATCTTGTTAAAATGCTAATTCCATCAAGGATGCTGAATTCCTATAAGCACCTAGGTGATGTCCATGCCGCTGGTCTGCAGACCACACTCTGAGTAGCACCGGTAGGGTGCCCATGATCTTGAAGGGTCTGAATGCCGTGGCACAGGAAGAACAGTTGAGGTTGGGCCCTAGGTGATTGGTTTTGGATATCTGGAGGCGAGGGTAGTACATGCACCTTTGGCTGGCCCGAGGGCAGTGAAGGGAAGCTGTAACACATGCCAGAAATGTCAGCTGTAGCTCAAAGGTCAGGAGCTTCCAAACAGTCAGAATCATGTATGCAGTAAATGGGTAGTCACAAAATAGCTGCACATGTCCCACCTCCCCCAGCCCTGCTAGTGTTGCTACAGACAAGGGAACCGCTGGGCAGAGGCACCATGGGGCAGAATCTTGAATGGGACCAGTTGGACGAGGTGGTTCCAGGACCCATCCAGCCATGCTGAAGTATAGTCCTTCCTTCCCCAATGGGGAGCAGAGAGACCACATCTCTTTCTTTTTAACAATTCTGTCCATGTTCCAAATATAGGTAAGACATATATTCTGAAGAAAATATGAACTTATAAAAGTGTAAAGGAAAAGTGAAAGTTGATGAATTCTTGATATAAAATTTTGAACTCTGATTTTTTTCCCTTTAGCATTTATATCTTAAGTAACTTCCTCAGATCATAAAAAATGCTTCATAATGCTTCTTGGGGAGCCTGGGTGGTTCAGTCGGTTAAGCATCTGCCTTCAGTTCAGGTCACGATCTCAGGGTCCTGGGATCGAGCCCCGTGTTGGGCTCCCTGCTCAGTGGGGAGTCTGCTTCTCCCTCTTCTTCCTGCTCCTGCTCTCTGAGTGTCTCTGTCTCTCTCTCCCGCTCTCCAATAAAAAAAATGAAATATTTAAAAAAAATAATGCTTAATAACTGCATCGTATTGTTTCTGTGTACATACTGAAAAGGATTTAGTCAACCCCTAACTGTGGGCCATTCTTGCTATTCCCACATCTTCCCTATTTTACATAATGTTACAAAGATTTACTTAGTGAATAAATCTTGATCTGCACCTCTGATTATTCCCTAAAAAAGCCTTACTGGTGTATGGATACTTTAAGGCTCTACATAGATATTCCCCAGTTGCTTTTCAGAAAAGTTGCACCACAGAAACGAGGGAAAGCCCAGATTCCTTATTTTCCTCAGCAATAGGGCAAATACCCCTTTTTAAAAATTTATCACATTGATTTCATAGAAATAAAACCTTATTATAGTATTTTATTTCTTTAATTACATTTAAGGTTAAATATAATTTTAAATTTGTCAACCATTTTAATTTCTCTGTTTTATGATTGAGTTCTTCACTTATTTTCCATTAGTTCTGGAACATTCCTTATCATATTGAAGATAAAGCTGATAAGCCATTATGTGTTGTAGCTGCTTAAAATATTTCCTGTCTAATTTTATGTTTTTGACATTCCAAACTTTTAATTTCATTATCAAATCTATTAATCTTTTCCTGTTGCTTTCAATTTTTCTTATTTTTGGAAAGTTCTCCATTCAGAGTATACTTAGTAAATGTTCAATTTTTATGGTTTGGATTTTGACAGTGAACCTTAATCCACTTATAATTACTGTTCAGGTGGGCTATTTGGGTTTCTTTTCTGAAGAGCTGTTTTTCTACTCATGTATTGAATATAATGGAATGTTATTCGGCCTTAAAAAAGAAAAAAGTCTTGTCATATACTACAACATTGATGAACCTTGAGGACATTATGCTAAGTGCAAAAGCCAGCCCCCAAAATACACATTACATGATTCCACTGATCTGAGGAATTTAAAGTAGCCAAATTCATAGAAACAGAAAGTAGAATATGGTTCCCAGGGGCTGAGGGGAAAAGGAAAGGGGGAGATGTGGCTCAGTAGTTATAGAGCTCCAATTTTGCAAGATGAGAAAGTTCTAGAGACCTGTTCAACAACAATATGTCAACACTGTTGTACTGAAGAGTTAAAAATGATTAAGATAATACATTTTTATGCTGTATTTTTTAAATAATTAAAACAAACAAACAAACAACAACAACAACAAAAACCTATGGCCCTTCCATGACGGAAAAAAGAAAACAAGACCAAATTTCTTGGAAAATTATTTATTTCCAGCAAAAAGGAAATGTGGCACTCTGACTCGTCCAAGTTCCACAGATTATAAATATGTTTCCACTTACCATTGTATTTTATAAAGACTTTTTAAATGCCATTATTATTCTGTAAGTAACAATCTTTATTTGAAAGCTTAGAGCAAGAAATCAAAATTCAAAAGATTTTGCTCAATGGCAAACACATCTATATAAATTAGAAGCCAATTAATATTTCATATAAAAATTCCAGAATAAAGTTGTCTTTTTAAAAGAAAAATAAAAGGGGCGCCTGGGTGGCTCAGTGGGTTAAAGCTTCTGCCTTCAGCTCAGGTCATGATCCCAGAGTCCTTGGATGAAGCCCCGTATCGGGCTCTCTGCTCAGCAGGGAGCCTGCTTCCCCACTCCCCCGCCCACCTGCCTCTCTGCCTACTTGTGATCTCTGTCTGTCAAATGAATAAATAAAATCTTAAAAAAAATAAAAAGAAAAGAAAAATAAAACAATTACCTTATCCTATATGGTAGTACTACTTGTCATTTCTGTTCTGTATTTTATGATCTTTGCTATATATTCCTGTAAATAATATCAAATAAAAATAGTGACACTGGTCACCCCTGCTTCATTTAAGATTTAACATGAATACTTTTCATTTCTCACCGTTAAGAAAGTTGTTGACTATTAATTTTTTTTTAAATTTTAAACAGTTTTTTAAAAGATTTTATTTATTTATTTGACAGACAGAGATCACAGGTAGGCAGAGAGGCAGGCAGAGAGAGAGGGAGAAGCAGGCTCCCTGCTGAGCAGAGAGCCTGATGCGGGGCTCGATCTCAGGACCCTGGGATCACGACCTGAGCCGAAGGCAGAGGCTTTAACCCGCTGAGCCACCCAGGTGCCCCAAGTTGACTATTAATTTGAAATGGAGTTCTCTATTCTACTGAGTGTTCGTATACATTGCTAACTTTTGAAATATTTTCATAAAAAATGAGTGGAGTTATCTAGGGTATTGATAGCATTCAATGTGCAGATCACACACCTAATGCTGAAGAGTGGATTGTGTCCAAAATCCTTATGCTGAAGCCCTAACTCTGAATGTTGACTGTCTTCAGAGATGGGGCAATTAGGAGGTAGTTAAGGTTAAGTGAGGTCGTGAGGGTGGGACCCAATCTGCTAGGATTAGAGTCCTTGTAAGAAGAGACACCAGAGAGCACACTCTCTGTATCTCTCTCCCCACCATGTGTGGACACAGTGAAGCGACGGCCTTCTTTTTTTTAAATTTTTTAAAAAAAATTTTAAGGTTTTATTTATTCATTTGAGAGAAAGAGAGACAGCATAAGCAGGGGGAGAGGAAGAAGGAGAAGCAGACTCCCCACTGAGCTGGGAGCCTGACGTGGGGCTCAATCCCAGGACCTGGAGATCATGACCTGAGCTCAAGGCAGACACTTAACAGACTGAGCCACCCAGGTGCCCCAGAAGATGGCCTTCTGAAGCCTGAAAGCCAGCCTTCAGCAGAAATTGACCCTGCTTGACCTTGATCTGGGACTTCCAGCCTCCAGAACTGTGAGAAGACATATTCCCACTGCTTCCGCCGCCCAGTCTGTGGTATTTGTTTATGGCACCCCAAACCTACTAAGCAATCTAAAGATAACAATATGTTAACTGACTTCAAAAAATCCACTGGTTTTTATTCCTATAATGTAGCCTGCTTGATTAGAACAGGTGACTCATTTACTATACTGTGAGATTTGGGTTTGTGATTATTTACTTAAGACATTTTCCTGTATATTTCTACGTGATACTGAATATCAAGTTCCCTTTCACGCAATTTTTTTTTTTTTACCAATTATGGAATGAATGTTATGCAGTTTTTCCAAACAAAACAAAAGCAGGATGCCATTTTTGTGTGGTGGTGAAAGAGCACACACTCTAGAACCAGACTGCCTAGGTCTGAATCTGGTTAACCTCCCTGTGCCTTTTTTTCCCCCAACATAACATGATAAAAACTGTAACTATCTGAAAAGTGTACTAGAAGATTAAATGACCTAATATATATCAGGGGCTTAAGAACAATGTTTGCCTGATACAGAATACATAAGGGACTAAGTTTTGCTTCATTTTTTTTCCTCTTTTTAAAATCTCCAGTTATGACATTTTTAAAACAGTAAAAATTACCTTTTTTAAAAATTTGAAAGAACTCGATAAAACTGTGTCCATTTGCCTATATTATTTAATATTAACACAACTTCTGTTTTCTTCCTCAAATATGGAACTACCCAGTTTCTTTTTAAAAAAGATTTTTCCAATTTCTTACTATATATGTGTACATAATATTCTCCTATAATTTTATAAAGCTCCTGCCTATATCCCTTATTGCAAGTATGATTCTCCCTTTATGTTATTTTAATATAACAATTATAATATATGTAATTTTTATATATTGTAATTTTTTTAGGACTGGCTTATGGATTTTACTACAAAATATTATTGATTGCTATTTGTGATTTCTGATTTTAAATTCATGGTTTTCTTCCTCCAGGTTTCGATCACTTTTGGTTTTTAATTTGTTTATATGAATACTTATTACGTTAATTTACACAGACTGACTTCTTTATAAATCTAAGGCTATGAATTTACTCTTGTGGTATCATAGAAAGATACTTGGTCTTTGCCCCAATCCCTGACACAGAGCCCCTAAATTCACTGTAACTTCCTAAATGATAGGAGCATCTATTATTCTAATGAAGCAATTCTTTGTAGGTTCCTAGATAGTTTCAGGAAGGGGGCTGGTCACCAGAAAGATGAAGCCTTGATTAGAAACCTAGACCTTTCCGCTCCATCTCCTGTAAACTCCTGAATGTAGAGGGAGGGAGCCAGAGATTGAGTTAAAACTTGATCATGCCTGTGTGATGAAACCTCCAGAAAAAACCCTAAATGACAGCATTCAGAGAGCTTCCTAATTGAATACATTCATGTACCAAGAAGGTAGTGCATCCCTACTCTGTGGAGAGTTGGGACCCTTCAAGACCTCACCCTAAATACCTCTTTATCTGGCTGTTCATTTGTATACTTCCTAATATCTTTTATTATAAGCTGGAAAATGTAAGTGAATTGTGTTCCTGAGTTCAGTGAGACCTTGTAGCAAATTCTTAAACCTGAGAAGAGGATCATAGGAAGCGCCAATTTACAGCTGGTTGGGTCAGAAGGATAGGAGGCCCAGGACTTGTAACCAGCATCGGAAGTGGGGGCAGTCTTGTGGGACAGAGCCTTTAACTTGTGTGGTTTATGATAACTCTGGGTAGTTAGTATCAGAATTGAATTGAATTGTTGAACACACAGGTTGTGTCCAGAGATTCAGCAAACTGGTTTGTTGGTACTGGAAAACACTGAAGACCTCTAAAAACAAGTATGTTCAAATTCTGTAAGTTTCATAGTTTCATTTTGTTGTTTTTTTTTTACAGCATATACATGCTCTCCTCTCTAAAATAAATAATCTTTAAATATCTTATCATTTATTTCTTAATCATACCTCAATAAAGCTAAAAAATATAATGCATTTCTTTTTGGTGATACTACAGTTTACATATTCATTTACCTGTAGGTTGAAATTCAGGTTGTTTCCAGTTTGGGGCTGCTATAAATAAAACTTCTATGACATTTGTGTGCAAACCCTTGTGCGGACACAGGCCTTCATTTCTCTTGGATAAATACCCAGGAATTGCATGGCCATGAGGATGGATGTTTAACTTCTTTTTTTTTTTTTTTGAGAGAGAGAGAGAATGAGAGATAAAACACAAGAGAGGATAGAGTCAGAGGGAGAAGCAGACTCTGCGCTGAGCAGGGAGCCCAATGCTGGACTCGATCCTGGGACTCCAGGATCACAACCTGAGCTGAAGACAGATGCTTAACCAACTGAGCCACCCAGGTGCCCCACATATTTAACTTTTTAAGAAACTACCAAACTATTTTCCAAAGTGATAGCTCCAGTCTACATTCACACAAGCAGTGTTCGGTCCCTGCACATCCTTGCTAATACTTGTTATGATGTAATTTTTGATGCTCTATTAGGTATGTATAGTTATCTTATTACACTTTTATATATTTTTTAAGATTTTTAAAAAATTTATTCGGGAGAGAGAGCACAGATGGAGAGGGAGACACAAACTCTCTGCTGAGTGAGGAGCCCAACATGGGGCTCCATCCCAGGACCCTGGGATCATGACCTGAGCTGAAGGCAGACGCTTAACTGACTGAGCCACCCAGGCGCCCCTTGTTATGGTTTTAATTTGCATTTCCCTAAACTATTCATGTGCTTAATTGTCATCTGTATACCTTGCAGTGTGATGTCGAACAAAATTGTTGATGATGGAGGACAGCTGGAAGAAAGGCCGACAGGGACAAGGGGAAACCACCCTTGAAAGGATTTTACACCGCCCTGGTGTGTGCGGGCACTGTGGAAGGAGCTTGAGATTTTCTCTCTCCCTCTCTCCCTCCCCCCACAGTCTGTCTCTCTCTCTAATAAATAAATCTTTTTTAAAACCTAGTTTTAAAATTAAACCCTTAATTTAAAAAAAAAAAGTTTTAAATACATTTGTAAGAAACAATACAAAGAAATCCCATGTATCCTTTATTCAGTTCCACTGATGGTAACGTCCTGAAAAACTGTGGTACTGTGTCACTCCCAGGATACTGACATTGATAAAATCAAGATCCGCAACATTTTCACCACCACAAAGATTCCTCAAGGTGTCCTGTTGTAGCCACGCCCATTTGTCCGCCTCTCACCCTCCCCACTACCCCCTTTACGCCCTGGCAACCTCTGATCTGTTCTTCATTTCTATAATATTTTTCATTTCAAGAACGTTATGTAAATGGAATAATACAGTCTATAACCTTCTGGGATTGGTTTCTTTCACACAGTATAATTCTCTATAGACCCATCCAAGTTGTTGCATTGTATCAATTATTCGCTTATTTTTATTGCTGGGCAGTATTCCACAGTACTGAGGTATTGTGGCTTGTTTAACCATTAGCTCACTGAAAGACCATAGGTTCTTTCCAGTTTGGGACTATTATGAAGGAAGCTGCTATACATATCCATATGTAGCATTTTTTTTAAAAAAAAGATTTATGGGGACGCCTGGGTGGCTCAGTTGGTTAAGCAGCTGCCTTCGGCTCAGGTCATGATCCCAGCGTCCTGGGATCGAGTCCCGCATCGGGCTCCTTACTCGTCAGGGAGCCTGCTTCTCCCTCTGCCTCTGCCTGCCATTCTGTCTGCCTGTGCTCGCTCTCTCTCGCTCTCTCTCTCTCTGATAAATAAATAAAATCTTAAAAAAAAAAGATTTATGTATTTATTTGAGAGACACAGAGAGAGAGTGCAGAGAGGAGCAGAGGGGGTGGGAAAGAATCTCCAGCAGACTCCCCATCAAGCACGGAGCCCAATGTGGGGCTCAATGCCACAACCCTGATATCATGACCTGAGCCAAAACCAAGAGTCGGACACTCAACTGACTGAGCCACCCAGGTACCATCCCCCTCCTTCTTAAGATTTATTTATTATAGGGAGAGAGAGAGAGAGAGAGAGAGAGATTGCATAATGGTTTTCGTGTGAACGTATGTTTTTGTTTTTTTGGAATAAATGCCCAGGAGTGGGATTTCTGGGTCATGTTATAGTTACATAGTTAGTTTTTAAGAAATAGCCAAACTGTCTTACAGAGGGGCCACACCATTTTACATTCATCCAGCAACGTGTGAGTGATCCAGGTTCTCCACATCCAGCCTGGATTTGCTGCTGTCACTATTTCTTTTTAGACACTCTGATAGATGTGTGGTGACAGTGCACTGCAACTTTGTTTGCATTTTCCCCAGTGGCTAAATGATGTCAAATGTCTTTGGAGGTGCAGATGTTTCATCTCTATATCCTCATTGGTGAAATCTCTGTCCCTGTGTTTTCTCCATTTTGTTGTGGATTGTTGGTCTACTGTTGTGACTGCTTTATATATTCTAGATACTAGCACTTTTTCTTAACATTTATTTATTTTATTTATTTATTTTTAAGATTTTTATTTATTTATTTGACAGACAGATCACAAGTAGGCAGAGAGAGAGAGAGGAGGAGGAGGCAGGCTCCCTGCTTAGTAGAGAGCCCGATGCGGGGCTCAATCCCAGGACCCTGAGATCATGACCTGAGCCGAAGGCAGAGGCTTTAACCACTGAGCCACCCAGGCGCCCCTAACATTTATTTATTTTAAAGAGAGCAAAAGAGAGAGAGAGAATCCCAAACAGGCTCCCACCAATAAGGGCCTCAGTCTCACAACCCTGAGATCATGACCTGGGCCGAAACCAAGAGTCAGGTGCTTAACTGACTGAACCCCCGGGACCCTCCAGATACTAGTACTTTATTGGCTATATGGTTTGCAAAGATTTTCTCTTGGTCTGTAGTTTGTCTTTCCAACCTCTTAACATCCTCTAAGTCTTTTGCAGCACAAATGTTCAAATACGATGAAATCCAATTTATCTTTTTTTTTTTTTTTAATGAATCACACTTTTGGTGTCAAGCTGAAGAACTCTTCACTTACCCTTTATTCCCTTAACCTGAATATCTTCGCCTGTTTTTGTTTTTTTCTAAAAGTTTTATGGCTTTACATTTTACATTTGAGTCAATGGCCCGTTTTGAGGTGATATTTGTATAAAATGTGCAGTTGAAGTCAAAGCTTTTTTGATTTTTATTTTTTGGGTTGCTTGTTGTTTCTTTTCTTTTTTTGGCATATGGATGTTCAATTACTTCAGCACCATTCTGTGAAAGGCTCTCCTTCCTCCACTAAATTGCTTCAGCACCTTTGTCCAAAGATCAGTTGGTTATAATTGTATGGGTCTGTTTTGGGGTTCTCTATTCTTTTTCAATAATCTGTGGGTCTATTCTTCCACCAGTGCCAAACATTCCACCAGTAGCTATGTACTAAATATTTAAATCAGATTGATTCTTCCTACTTTGTTTTTTTTTTCAAAATTTTTATACCTATTCTAGTTCCTTTCCTATTTCTATTCCTATTTCCTATTCCTATATAAGCTGTAGAATAATCTTGTCTATATCTACAAAAATTCTTGCTGAAATTTTGATAGAAATTGCATTAAATCTGTATATCAATTTGTGGGAATTCACACCTTTCCTATATTAAGTTTTCCTATCCATGGTCAAGTGATATATATTTTATTATTTTTTTTAAGATTTTATTTATTTAATTTGACAGAGATCACAAGTAGGCAGAGAGGCAGGCAGAGAGAGAGGAGGAAGCAGGCTCTCCGCTGAGCAGAGAGCCCGATGAGGGGCTCCATCCCAGGACCCTGGGATCATGACCTGAGCTGAAGGCAGAGGCTTTAACCCACTGAGCCACCCAGGCGCCCCGTGATATATATTTTATTGAGGTGAAATTCACATACTATAATATTAATAATTTTAAAGTGCAAAATTCAGTGGCATTTAGCATGTTCACATTTTTGCACAGTTTCCATCTCTACCTAGTTCCAGAATTTTTCATCACCCTAGAAGAAAACCCTGTATCCATTAAGCAACTACTCCCCATACCTCCCTCCTTCCAGTCTACTCAGCTTTCTGTCACTATAGATTAACCTATTCTAGATGTTTCATATAAATAACATCATATAACATGTGACTGTTGTCTTTGCCTTCTTTCACTTAGCAATATGTGTTTGAGGTTCATCCACATTGTAGCAGGTACCAGTACTCATTCCTTTTTTTTTTTTTTTTCATTTTTACTTCATTCTTTTTTATGGCCAAATAATATTCTCCGACATGTTTATACTACAGTTTCTTTATCCATTCATCCGTTAACAGATATTTGGGTTATTTTCACTTCTTGGCTGTTGTGAATAATGCTGCTATAAACATTAGTGCATAAGTATTTTTTGAGTACTTTTTCTGTGTTCAGTTTTAGAAGATATTTTCATTGGGTATAGAATTCTACAGGTTCAGTTTTACCATTTCAGTACTTTAAATGTATCAGTCCATTATGTTCTTGTTTGCATTGTTTCTGATGAAGAATCTGCTGAAATCGTTATTGTTGTTCCTCTGTGCAAAATGTGACATTTCTCTGGGGCTTCTTTTAGGATTTTTGCTCTATATCTAGTTTTGAGACATTTATAGTGTTCCTTGGTGTAGTTTTCTTCATATTTATTGTGGATAGGGATTTTTTTTTTAAGATTCATATATCCATTTGTTTCCATAAAACTTGGAATCCTTAGGCCATTATTTCCCTACCTTTCTTCTGCTCTGCTACTATAATCACACATTAGAGTGCTTCAAGTTGTCCCATAGCTCACCAATGTCCCGTTAATTTTTCCCAATCTTTTTATTTTCTGTATTTCAGATAAATCCTATTGCTATCGCCTTAAGTTCGCTAATCTTTTCTTCTGCAAAGCCTATTTTGTCATTAATCCCTTTCATTATATTTTTCATCTCACCTCACACATTGTAGTCTTTATCAATAGAAGTTTCAGTTTCATCCTCCATGTCTATCCTTAACTTTTTGATCATATGGAAAATATTTATAGTAGCTGTTTTATTGTCCTTGTTGGCTAATTATAATATCTGTGTCAGTCTGAATCAGTTTCTATTAATTGCTTTGTTCTTTCATTGTGAGTCAAAGTTCCCTTTTCTTTGCATGACTGCTAATTTTTTATTGGCTGCAAGACCTTGTGAATTTTACCTTTATGGGTGCTGAATGTATTCTTATAAATATTCTTAAGCTTTTTTTCCTGGGATGTAGCTACATTACTTGGAAACAGTTTGATTTTTTAGGTCTTTTATAATAAATTATAAAATTTATTATATGAAATAAGAAGCGTGTATTAACTAGAGTTAATTATCCCTCATTACTGAGGCAAGAACCTTCTAAATGCAATATTCAATGAACTGTGAGACCTTGTAGTCAGGTCATTGAACACAGGTACTATTATCAGCTCTATGTGAACACTAGGTACTGTTTCTTCTAATCCTTTCAAATGGTTCTTTCCCCAGACTTAGGTAGTTTCCTTGGACATAAGCACTGCTCAGTTCTCAGCTGAATACTCAAGGGGCATTTTGAACATCTTTGAAGTTCTAAATCTGTAGAGTTCTCTTCTCTCATATAATCTGCCCTGTGAACTCTAGCTCCACTGGTATTCCTGGACACTCAGCCTCATCTCTTCTAGCCAGGAAGTCCACCATATTCTACTTGGTTTACTTCTTTCTGTACCATAGCCTCAAAACTCTCTTAAGGCAATAATCTGGGGCAATAATGGGGTTCTCCACATTTGTTTCCTGTCTCTCATGTATCACTCTTTTTCGTTGCCTAAAATCCAGTGTCTTAAAAAGCTCTGTTTCATATATTTTGCCTGTTTTTCTGTTGTTTTAGGCAGGAAGGTAAATCTGGCCAAAAACAGAACTCTAACAGTAATGATTTTAAAAATTATTACTCTAAAATGAAAACAGGATATCAAAGAGATATCTGCACTCTCATGTTTATTACAGCATTATTCACAACAACCAAGATATAGAAATAACCTCAGTGTCTATCAAGGGGATGCATGGATATGTGTGTGTGTGTGTGTGTGTGTGTGTGTGTGTATAAAATACATATGATATGTATGGGATATCATTTGCCAGGAAAAAGAAGGAAATCCTGCTATTTGTGATAATATGGATAAAACTTGAGGGCATGATGCTAAGTGAAATAAGTGAAACAGAGAAAGATAAATACCGTATGATCTCATTTTTTAAAAGACAAACTCATAGAAGTGGTTACCAGTGGCTAGGGGATGGGAGAAAAGAAGAGATGTTGGTCAAAGGATACAGATGTACAGTTATAAGATGAATAAGTTCTAAGGATCTAAAGTACAGCATGGTGATTATAGTTAACCATAACATATCATATACTTGAAATGTGCCAGGAGAGTAGATCTTAAATGTTCTAACTACAAAAAGGAAACAGTAATTATTAGATGTGATGGAGGTGTTAGCTAATGCTACAGTGGTAATCATTTTGCAATATATAAATGTATCAAATTAATACTTTAAACTTGTATAATGTTATATGTCAATTATATATTCAATAGAGCTGGGAAAAATACTATTCCAAGGATATTATTGCCGATTTGAGTGCATTATCTTCAATGGCTCCTTCTTATCACTTCCTGGGGGTCTTAGTGTTCTTACAGCTTGAAGCTACTCAACATTGCGTGGATGTCAATCTCAGACTGTTAGAAACTAGTAATAAATTATATCACTAAATAACTTCCAGAATTTTGTGTGTATTGGACAAGCCCTCCCTATCATTCCAAAATCCTCCTGGCCTCTCCTCTTACTTCAGTCACCACTGCAATGACCAGTTGCTTTCAGAATTGGAATGGTTTTACATCGATGCAGTTGGACGCTATTTCTCCTTGGCTAGTGTCATACATGTTCTATTTCCCTCCCCAAGGCTTGTCTTCCTCTCAGAGTAGGAATTCCTTCTGCATTCCCACATGGACAACTAGAAAATGTGAGGGAGTTTAATACTCGTAGGGTCACTCTTGATCACTGGAGAACAGGAGACAATAGGTACATGATTCTGCCTTTGATCCCTAAACAATTCTGAGACTCATTTTTTCACACTTTACAAAAGATCCCAGTTGGATGGATTAAACACCAGTTTTGTACAATGGTGGCCAACTCTATTTGTACGTGGATTGGTTCTTGTCCTCCTTCTCTGTTCCACTTCCTTTTTAGGCACATCGGCTTTCTGAAACCGTATTTCTAAATAAATTACCTGCTCACAAACCTTAATCTTAGACACTGCTCTTAGGGAAGCCAGACTAAGGCAGTAAAGCATATATTTACATTTACATGCATATCTCAATATTTTGTAATAACCAGCTTCAGTGTGGTTATGCAATGATACCTGTGACAACTAATGTGAAATCAGTAATGGCATCCATGAGATCTCTGAAAGGTTACTGCAAATGAATGGTGAGTTTTTGGAAGTCAGATTTAAAAACCAAGTCAAGCATTTATCGAGTGCTTACTACATGTAAGGCATCATGTCAAACACTGAAAAATAGTTAAGAAGTATGTTGTATACAGAACCAAAGAGGAAAATGTTTAGCAGAATGCTTACTTTTAAAATACAAATTAGAACATTACCAACTAATATAACTATATAACACTGCTAAAAAAAAGTGACATCTTCTTTTGTCTCAAAACAACAAAATAAAACAGATGACATATATGACGCTATAGTTTTGGAGACACAAGACATCAACTAACAAAGGGCAGTGATCTCTGAGAGATAGAAAACAAATGAGACCAAGCACCGGGCTGGCTCAGTCAGTAGGGCATGAGACTCTTGATCTCAGGGTCATGAATTCAAGCCCTATGTTAGCTGCAGAGTCTAGTTAAAACTAAACAACAACAGCAACAAATGAGACAAATTCTATTGTTTCCCAGTTTATAGCCTGGAGAGAATTTCAAAAATGCAAAAAGAAGGATCTCAAGCAGACCTTAGCAGCCTGCCTGAATTAAGCAGACAGAACTTGGAGTTCAGAAAGGTCGAGACTAGAGTTCTCAAGGCAGAGTATGAGTAAGGAGAAAACACAAAACAGAACTCCAAAGATGTGTAGAAGGTCCCACTTCAGTCTTCCACCAAGGACTGATCAGGGTATGCACAGAAAAGAAATATTTGAGGCCAACCAAAAGAGGTAACATAAAACCCATTCTCAGAGGTCACACAAGGCCAAGAATGGTTCCTTATATTAATTTTCAACTGCTGTGGAACAAATTACCACATACTTAGTGGATTAAAATAAAACCCATTTATAAGTTCACAGTTCTGTAAGTCTGAAGTCTGAATGTAGGCTACCTGGGTCCTCTGCTCAGGGACTCACTGGCTGATGCCAGGACACTGGATGGGCTGGGTCCTTCCTGGAGGCTCTGAGGCTGAATCCACTTCCAGACTCACTTGTTGTCAGAATTTAGATCCTGGCCGTTGTTAGGACTGAGACACCATTTTTTCATTGGCTGTCAGAAGGGGCTGCTCTGATCCTAGAGATTAATTTCAGGTCTTTACCATGTGACCCTCTCTACTTTCAAAACCAGCAAGGGATAATTTCCTTCATGTTGAATCCCTGAATTTCTTTTGTCGGGAAGAACCTAGTCCTCTTTCAGGACTCACCTGATTAGGTGAGTCTCACCTAGGGGAATCAAACTTTCTTGACATCAATTGTGCAGTATTTAAAAAAAAGACTTCATTCGGGGAGGGACTATACTCATTGAAGAGGAGATTATATAAAGGTGTGGGTCACGAGGAGTCATCTTAGAATTCCACCTACATTTCTGTTCCCACCAGTCAGAGTAGAAAACTTCATTAATGGTGCAGAATTGGGTAGAGTACTCAGCTTTTGCCTCCGTATTGTGAAAAAACTAGCCCTAGGGGTACCTGGGTGGGTAGTGGGTTGAGCCCCTGCCTTCTGCTCAGGTCATGATCTCAGAGTCCTGGGATCCAGCCCCATATCAGGCTCTGTTTCACAGGGAAACTGCTTCCCTCTCTCTCTCTCTCTGCTCTGCCTTTCTGCCTACTTGTAATCTTTCTCTCTGTCAAACAAATAAATAAAATCTTGAAAAAAAAAAAAACAAAATTCTACTGTGTTCAGTGCATTGATTTAAAAAATTAGCCCTAGACCAAATGTTGCTTTTGTCCTAACAAAGCTTAAAGGAATTATTTGAAAGGATAAAAATGTTTCCTGGTAAATTAATCAGCCTCAGAACAAAGCTCAGGAGTGTTTATAAGATCACAAACATAGATAGGCCTTTCTGCATCACTCATGGCAAGCAACAGGTGGGAGCAGGGGGATCCGCTCTGAGGGTTCACAGCCTACTGCTTTGTCACCTGGATCCCGATGCCGCTGAGCTCACTCCTGCTTCTTGGTCAAGAGAGAATGGCGGGGTAGAACCATAACAGCAGGTGTCTGCAGGGGTCTTTTCATCGGGTACCATATTTACTTCCACCACAAGAGACGGAGTGACCCCAGCTTCGAGAACAGGCCTCAAGAACCAAGAAAGAAACAAAAGCTTGCCAAGGAGAAAACTGGACTTCTCAAGTTACCGGACTTTAAAGATGGTGAAGCTATTCAGAAGTTCTTCCCTGAAGAAAAGTTGCCAGCTTGAGGTAAATACAAGAAGGGTGTAGACCATCTGACAAATGCAACTGCTGTGTGTGGATGGCCACAGCACTTATTGCAAGTGTTACAGCAAATTCTTCTGCCGCCAATGTTCCAGATGCTTCTGACCAAGCTTCCAACAATTAGTCAGGGAAATTGTTAAGTGCTCAGAGCTTGGCTGAAGAGGATGTGGAATGAGAAACAAATGTCAACATAATAATCTCAATGAAAAATATTTTTTAAAATCTTAACTCAGGAGATGAGCCACTCTGGGGGATAAAGGCAAATAGGCTTGTGAAGGACTGTCCTGCACTGAAACCTACCAAAGTTAATTTTTTTTTAATTTAAGTTAATTTTTACTTTACTTTAAAATTTACTTAAAATTACTTAAAAATTTACTGTAAGTTAATATTTACTTTGTATAGATTGATTTGTCAGTTTTAGTTCTTTTTCCCAGTGAAAAGTATATTTTGATAGAAAGCTTTTCATTTCATAAATATGCTATGAATTACCAAAACATGGAGTTATTTTATTACTAATATGTGCAATTAAAATGTATGTATAGGGGCGCCTGGATGGCTCAGTGGGTTAAAGCCTCTGCCTTTGGCTTGGGTCATGATCCCAGCATTCTGGGATCAAGCCCCACATCGGGCTCTCTGCTCAGCGGGGAGCCTGCTTCCCCCACCCCCCCCCGGCCCCCAGCTCTCTCTGCCTGCCTCTCTGTCTACTTGTGATCTCTGTCTGTCAAATAAATAAAATATTAAAAAGAAATAATAAAATGTATATATAACATCACATTACTATGTTAAAAATATTCAGTGTTCAGTTTTGAAAGATAGGCAAAAAAAAGTACAGGAGAAAGCTAAAGAATGTACACTTTTTTAAAACTACTACATTCTGCTCTATGTAAAAGAAGTAGGTGGAAATTTACTTTGTTTATCAAAACTAGGCATTAAAATCATTGAGAGATTTTAAAAAAGGAATGCAATATATTCAGCACCCACAAGCTGAGAGCCAAAATGTTTGGCATTTAATAAAAAATTAGCAAGCAGGAAGACATTAACCATAATGGAGATTAAAATGTATCAGTTGAAACTGACATAGAAATTGCACAGATGATAGAATTAGATGAAAAGGATATTAAAACCACTATTATAACTATATACGTTAAACACAGGAAGCTAGAGGAAAAAATTTAACATGTTAAGTAGAGATGTGGAAGATATAAAAAGACCCAAATCCAACGTCACCTATAATACATGAGATGAAAAATACAATGGTTATGATTAATGGCAAATTAGGTATCACAAATAAAAATGATTAGTGAACTTGAAGACATTTCAAAAGATAGTATCTAAAATGAACAACACACAGGGAATAAAGAATAAAAAAGATAAACAGATTATCAGTGAGCTGTGGGACAACTTTAAAAAGCTTAATATACATGTAATGAGAGCTGCCAATGGAGAAGAGAGAGAGATGGGAACTAGAAAAAATTTGAAGAAAACATGACCAAACATTTTCAAAATTGGTATGGAAACTCTAAGTCTATAGATCCAAGAAACTCAATGAACCCTAAGCAAAACAGAACTAACCCACATCTCATAAACAAATTTCTTAAAACCAGTGGTAAATAGAAAATGTTAAAATTAGTCAAAGAAGAAAGACACATTACATAAAAAGGAAAAAAAATGAAATTGACCATTTCTCATGTGAACAGCATAATACAGAAGTGAGAGGAATAATGTATTTAAAATACAACAAGAAAAAACTTTCAATTTAAACATTTATACCCTATGAAAATAACTTTCAAACATAAAGGCCAAAAAAAAAAAGACATTTTGAGACATCTTTTTTTAAAGCAAAATAATTCATCACTAGCTGACCCACAATACAAGTCCTGTTAAAGGAAGTCTTTCAGGCAGAAGAAAAAATGATTCCAGATGGAAATAAGGATCTGCACAGAAGAATGAAAAGCAAAGGAAATGGTAACTGTGTATATAAATATATGGTTTTTTTCCTTGTTATTTTAATCTCTTCAAAAGATAATTGGCTGTTAAAATAGCAATAGAGTGTGGAGTTTATCACATATGTAAAAGTAAAGTATACAACAATAGCACAAAGCTTAGTCGGGGAGAAATGGAAGTATACTATTTTAAGATTCTTATACTATCTGATACAGTATGATATGTACCATACCGTCACTGGAAGGTAGGTGTACCAAGTTTTAATTGTATTCTGTACACCCTAAACCAACCAACAAAATAAAGAGTTACAGCAAAGCAGTCTAGACTAAGCCACTGTAGCATAAATAATTCTTTTGAGTTGAGGGCATCTGAGTTTCTGAAATCCTTTATTTGCCTAAAAACAAAACCTCCAAAAGAACTCAATTGTCCTAAATCCCCTTCCAGGGAACAACTCAAATCTTCTCTTTTTAGAGTGAAGTCAGCACCACACCCAAGCAGACATTGTAACAAAACTATCATATCTCCTATCTATTCTCCTAAGGGCCCATTTAGCTTTCCAGAAAGTCATTTGTTTTTCAACAAGTGTTCTTTCTCCCCACCCCCACTTCTAAGAAGTCATTTGTTGTTCCTAAAGTGCCCCTGTGCCCCTCCCCATCCACTATTAAGGTGGTAAATGAGCCCCAAATTCTAATCAACAACTTGAGTCACATTTCTTTGTGTGAGCCTATAATTAAATCAGGGTTTTTTTTCTTACTAATCTGTTTTTTTTTATTTTAACTTGTAGGTCTCCAAGCCTTAAACATAAGAGGGTAAAAGAAACATTTTTCCTTCCTGACAATGGCTACTAATCCAACAAATGAGATAAGATGGAATCAACATTTTTCATTTAAACCAAAAGAAGGAAGAAAAAGAAAACAGAAAAATAGGCAAACAATAAACAAATAGTAAAACAATAGATTTAAATTTGATCTTATCACTAACTAATAAATGATAAATAATACTAAATACTAAATAATACTAAATAATCTAAATGCATCAATTAAAAGGACGTAATTATCAAGTCAAATAAAAAAAAAAGAAAACAAGACCCAACTAAATGTTGGCTGTAAGAAAAATACTAGGAATATAAAAAAAACACATATAGGTTAAAAATTTTTAAAGACAGAAGAAAATATACCATGGTAACTAACACCAATGAAAAGAAAGCTGGAATGGTTTTATTTTATTTTATTTTGTTTTGTTTTTATTTGACACACAGAGAGAGCACAAGCAGGGGGAGCAGCAAAGGGAGAGGGAGAAGCAGTTCTCCACTGAGCAGGGAGTCCCCCAATACCGGGCTCAATCCCAGGACCCTGAGATCATGACCTGAACTGAAGGCAAATGCTTAACCAACTGAGCCACCCAGGTGCTCCCGGAATGGCTTTATTATCAGACAATGTAGATTTCAGAGCAAAGAATATTACCAAGGATAAAGAAATTCACTTCATAATGATAAAGGGTTCAATTCATCAAGAGAACATGACCGTCTTAAATGTTTATATAGCTGCAGAGTTTCAAAATACATGAAGCAAAAAGTGATAGAACTCTAAGGAGAAATAAACAAAATCACAATTATAGGCAGAAATTTCAATATCTTCCTCTTAATAGTTTCCAGAACCAGTAGACAGAAAATCAGTAAGGATATAGATTTTAACAACTTGACCTAATTGACATTTATAGAACACTCCACAAAAGAAGTATAGAATGCACATTATTTCCAAGTGTACATGATGTATTTACCAAGATAGACCATATTCTGAGTCATAAAACTAGTCTCAATTAATTTAAAAGGATACAAGTCATACATACATATATCCTCTAACTACAGGGAATTAAATTAGATTGTCAGAGAGATCTTTGGAAAATCCCCAAATATTGAAACTAAGTAAGACACTTCTAAATAACCGGCAGAACAAAGAAGAAATCAAAGAGAAATAAGAGAGTAACTGAATGAAAATGGAATAACATATCCAAATTTGTGGGATGCCATTAAAGGGGTATTTAGGAGGATTTTGGAGGACTAAAAGCCTATGTCAGAAAAGAAAAAGGGCTTCAAATCGATGACTTCAGCCTCCAAACAAAAAAATTAGAAAAGGAGAGCCCACTATACCCAAAGCAAGTAGAAGAAAGGAAATAATAATCAGAGTAGAAAAAACAGAAAACACAGAAATGCAACAGAAAATTAATGAAATGACAAGCTGCTTCTTTGAGATCAATAAAATTGATCAATCTCTAGCCAGGCTGATCAAGAGGAAAAAAAAAAAAAGAATCTGCCTTTCTTTCTTCCTGATACTGTATTAGTATCAGGAATGAGAAAGCTGACATCACTAAAGCTTCTTCAGATACTGGAAGGATAAGAACTGAGTATCATGAACAACTTTAAGCCAATAAATTCAACAAGGTAAAATGGACAAATTCCTTTAACAACACAAACTATCAATGCTCACTAGAGAAGAAATATACAACCTGAATAGCCCTATATCTACTAAAGAAATTGAGACTGTAGTTTTTAAAAAATTATTTATTTATCTATTTGACAGAGAGAGAGAGAGATCACAGGTAGGCAGAGAGGCTAGCAGAGAAAGAGGGGGAAGCAGGCTCCCAGCTGAGCAGAGAACCCAATATGGGGGTCAATCCCAGGACCCTGAGATCATGACCTGAGCTGAAGGCAGAAGCTTAACCCACTGAGCCACCCAGATGCCCCAAGATTATAGTTTTTAAGACTCCCATGGGGCGGCTGGGTGGCTCAGTCAGTTGGGCATCTATTGATTTCCGCTCAGGTCACGATCTCAAGGTCATGAAATCAAGCCCTGAGTCAGACTTTACACACAGTGGGGAGTTTGCTTGAAGAGTCTCTCCCACTGCCCCTCCCAACATGCTCACTTGCTCTCTCTCTCTCTCTGTTGCTAAAATAAATAAATAAATCTAAAAAAAAAAAAAAAGACTACCTTCCCGTAAAACAAACTAAAGGCAGCCCTGGTTAAATATATCAAACATTTAAAGAAGGAACAATAGCAATTCTATACAAACTCTTCTACAAATGAAAAGGAAGAAATATTCCCAACTCATTCTATGAGGCCAGTATTACCATGAAATCAAAACCAGACCAAAACATGAGAAAACTACAGATAAATATCCTCATGAACATAGGAGAAAAACCTCAAACAAAATTTTAACAAACTGAATGTAGCAATATATAAAGATAACACATCGCAACCTAATAAAGTTTATTCCAATAATGCAAAGTTTAACATTCAAAAACCAATGTCATTTCCAATTTTAAAATGGGCAAAGGATTTGATCAGATCTTTCTCTAAAGACATAAAAATGGCTAATAAGTACAAGAAAAGATGCTAAATATCATTAGTTGCTAAAGAAATACAAATAAAAACCACAATGAGGTACCAGTTCACACCAACTAGGGTGGCTATCATTAAAAAAAAAAAAAGAAAAAAGAAAATAGCAAGTGTTAGCAAGGATGTAAAAAAACTGTAAACCTCATACATTGCTGGTGGGAATATAAAATGGTTCAGCTGCTGTGGAAAACAGTTTTTCAGTTCTCCAAGAAATTAAGCATAGAATTACCATATGATCTAGCAATTCTACTCTTAGGTATATATATGAAAGAACTGAAAAGTGGGGGCGCCTGTGTGGCTCAGTGGGTTGAGAATACAACTCCTGATTTCCACTCAGGTCATGATTTTAGGGCTGTGAGATGGAGCCCTGCATGGGCTCAAGCTTGGCCTGGAAGCTGCCTGAGATTCTCTCCCTCGCCCTCTGCCCCTCCCTCTACTCTGTCTCAAAAAAAAAAAAAAAAAAAGAAACGAAACAAAAAACGGAAAACTGGTTCTCAAACAAATACATGTCTATGTATGTTTGCAGTAGCACTACTCACAATAGCCAAAACATGGAAACAACACAAGTGTCCAACAAATGATGAATGGCTAAACACACTGTGGTACATCTATACAATGGGCTCTTACTCAGCCATAAAAAGGAACAAATAATACCTGCTACAACACAGGTGAACCTCAAAAACATTGTACTAAGTGAAAGACGTCAGACACAAAAGGTCACATATTGTATGATTCCATTTATAGGAAGTATTTAGAATAGGTAAATTCACAGAGACAGAAAGCAGACTGGTGGTTCCCAGGGGCTGAATCAGAAGTGACTGCTTAACGGATACGGTGTTTCCCTTGGGAGTGATGAAATGTTTTGGAACTAAACAGAGGTGGTGGTTCTACACTATTGTGAACATGCTAAATGTCACAGAATTTATACTTAAAGACAGTTTATTTGATGTTCTATGAACTTAATTTTAATGAACTTATAAAAGAAAAATTATATAATCACCTCAATAGATGCAGTGAAAGGATATGACAAAATCCAATATCCACTCCTGATAAAATCTCTCAGCAAAGTGGAAAGAAAATGGAACTTTGAAAACCTGATGAAGGGTGTCTACCAAAACCCTATAGCTAACATCATACTTAGTGGTCAAAGACCGTGCACTTTCCCTCTACATTCAGTAATAAGAAAAGGATATCCAACCTCACCACTTCTATTCAACACTGTACTAGTCAGTGCAGTAAGATAAAAAAGAAATAAAAGAATCCAGATTGGAAATGAAACAGTAAGACTTTATTCATAGATAAATACCATCTGTATGAAAACTCTAATCATCTATGTGGATGTCTATGTAAAAAATCTGACGATGTCCATAAAAAAGCCACAAGACTAATAAATGTGTTTATTAAGTTTGAAAGATCCAAGGATCAATGTACAGAAAATAGCTGTATTTTTATCCTCTAGCAACCAAGGATCAGAAAATGAAATTTTAAAAGTTACCGTTCACATTAGCATTAAGAAACCTGAAATAGAGGGAGAAATTTGTCTAATATGTGCACAGCCCATACACTAAAAACTACAAAACACTGCTGGGGTTAAACTGAAGCCTGGGGCGCCTGGGTGGCTCAGTGGGTTAAGCCTCTGCCTTCGACTCAGGTCATGATTCCTGGGTGCTGGGATCAAGCCCCGCATCAGGCTCTCTGCTCAGCGGGGAGCCTGCTTCTCCTCTCTCTGCCTGCCTCTCTGCCTACTTGTGATCTCTCTGTCCAATAAATAAATAAAAATCTTTAAAAAAAAACTCTTTAAAAAAACTGAAGCCTTAAATGAATGGGATGATACTGTGTTCATGGGTCGGAAGACTCCATATTATTAAGATGTCAAACTGATCTGTAGATTCAGTGCAATACCAATCAAAACACCTAGCAGGATTTTAGAATTGCACGTTTATTCTTTTTTTTTTTAATATTTTATTTATGGGAGAAAGAGAGAGAACAAGTATAAGCAGGGGAGCAGTAGAGGTAGAGGGAGAAGCAGACTCCCCGCTGAGCAAGAAGCCTGATGTCAAACTCAATTTCAGGACCCTGGGATCATGACCTGAGCCAGAGGCAGACGTTTAACTGACTGAGCCACCCAAGTGCCCAGAATTGCAAGCTTATTCTAAAATTGATTATGAATATACAAAAGATGTAGAACACCCAAAACCATTATGCAAAAAAGAGTGAAATCAGAGAATTAACACTACTGATATCAAGGCTTACTAGAAAGCTACAATGAGCAAGACTGTGATGTATCAGCATAAAGATACACAAAAATCAATAGAACAGAATAGGAAGTCCAGAAATAAACCTACATATGTATCAACAATTGACTTTCAGCAGAGGTACAAGGACAATTCAGTGAAAAAAGATAGCCTTTTCAACAAATGATACTGTAACAACTGGGTATCCATATGCAAAAAAATAAACATGTAGCCATAACTCACACCATAATAAAAATTAACTAGAAATGAATTCTTGATCTAAATTAAACACCTAAAACTATACAACTTCTAGAAGAAAACCTTTATGATCCTGGTTTAGGCAAACATTTATTAGATACAATACCAACAGGGCACATGGGTGGCTCATCAGTTAAGCGTCTGCCTTCGGCTCAGGTCACGATCCTGGAATCTTGGGATCAAGCCCGCATCGGGCTCCCTGCTCAGTGGTCAGTTTGCTTCTCCCTCTGCCCTTCACCCTGCTCATGCTCTCCCTCTCTCTCAAATAAGTAAACAAAATCTTTTTAAAAAAAAGCTATAACACCAACAGAGTAATCCATGCAACAACAAATTGATAAAATAGACAAGCGGAATTTAAAACTTTTACCCTCCAAAGTTCCTGTTAAGAGAATGAAAGACCATCACAGTTTGGAAGAAAATATTTGGAAATCACATATCTGATAAAGCACTTGTATGTGGAGCAGATGAAGTACTCTCAAAGATCAAAAATAAGAAAATAAACAACTGGGTGACTGGGTGGCTCAGTGGGTTAAAGCCTCTGCCCTCGGCTTGGGTCATGACCCCAGGGTCCTGGGATCGAGCCCCACATCGGGCTCTCTGCTCAGCAGGGAGCCTGCTTCCTCTTCTCTCTCTCCCTGCCTCTCTGCCTACCTGTGATCTCTGTCTGTCAAATAAATAAATAAAATCTTAAAGAAAAAAGAAAATAAACAACCATGACAAATTCCCACACATCTATTAGAATGGCTAAAATTTGAAAGATCCACCATACCAAGTATTGGCAAAATGCGGAGGAACCAGGGCTTTACAGGATACTGGAAGAGAAGTAAAATGGCATAGCAACTTTGGAAAACAGCTTGACAATGACGGAAAGCAGAATTATCACCCCCAAATACGTCTTTTTGGCACACTGATTATTTTAAGCTGTTTATTTTTAAGAAACAGCAGACACAGGTGAAGCTGTGAACCCTAAGTAGAAGCGACCCTTTCGTAAGAAACATTTACACGTATAAGGGAAATCTGTATTTGTGTGTCTTTCTCTGTCCCGAAGAGAAGCATGACTCCAAATCTCTAGAAACCCTTGCCAGTGAATAAGGCAAGAACTTAAATTTGCATAAGCCTTACCCTTGTTTCCTATGCTTTTCCTGGTAACGTCCCCAAACTGCTCCCCCACCCCCCACCAGTACCTTTTGTCTTTATCTAGAGATGGTATCTAAGGTAGAGTCTTCGGCCATTTCAGGGAATGACTCAGTTGTTCTGAGTCTCTCCCACGTATACAGAAGGTACACAGACATTATTAAACATGTTTTTCTCCTATTAATCTGCTTGTTTTTTTTCACAGTGGGCGTAGGGAGGTGCGGAGGGGAGTCTTAGCCAAGAATCTAGAAGGATAGAGGGAAAATTATTTTTCCTCCCCACAGCAGTTACTCAAAAAATTAAATAAACATCAACCATAGGATTCAGCTGCTCCACTCCTAGACATTTAGTTAAGAGAAATGAAAGCCATATATGCATACAAAGACTTATACATGAATGTTCGTATCAGCTTTATTTGTAATATGTTAATAACTAGAAACAATCCAAATGTCCACCAACATGAGAATGCATTAAACTATGATATAGCCATACCATGGAATGCAACTCGGAAATTAAATTAAATTATTTGTGCAATATGTGCAATAACATAGGTGAATCTCAAAATAATTATGCTGAATGAAAGAAACCCAAAAAAGTACATGCTGTATAATTCCATTTATATAAAATTCTAGAGAATGTCAACTTTTCTATAGTGACAGAAAACCACTCATTTGTTGCCTGGGCATAGGAAATGGTGAATGGAACAAAATATACCACCCACTGGGGGTCCCTGGGTGGCTCAGTGGGTTAAACCTCTGCCTTCACTCAGGTCATGATCTCAGGGTCCTGGGATCGAGCCCCATGTCGGGCTCTCTGCTCAGCAGGGAGCCTGCTTCCCCCTTCTCTCTATGCCTGTCTCTCTGCGTATCTATGATCTCTGTCTGTCAAATAAATAAATAAAATAAATAAAATATTTAAAAAATATATATATACACATATATATATATATATATATATATATATATATATATCACCCACAAAATATGCCTATTTGGTATAAGGATTATTTTTGAGCTGATAAATTGGAGAAACAGCAGACTCCTGAGAAGCTCTGCAAACACAGCAGAGATTACCTTTTTGTAAGGAACATTCATATTTACAAGGGAAATCTCCATTAGTAAGTATGTCTCCCTCTCTGTACCAGAAAGAGGACTAAATGTCTAGACGCTTATCGATGGGGAAGGCACTGATCTAAATCCACAGTACCGAACTTACCCTCAAGTTTATGTTGCTTTTCCTGGTCACCTGCCGAAACGGCTCCCCTCCCTCCCACACACATATCCAACCTTCGTCTTTAGCTAAAGATGGTACTTAAGGGGGTGACTTAGTTCACCTTGGAGAATTACACAGTTACCTGTGTATCTCTCATGTATATATGAGGTACTCCTATGAATCAACTTCTGTTTGTTCTTCTCTTTTATTACAGGGGGGTCTCAGCCAAGAGCTCAAAAGGGTAGAGAGAAAAATATTTTTCCTCCCCTACAATGGGGATGTGTGGAACGGAGGGAATTCCAAGGACCTCAAGGAAATTTGGGGAAAATATATTATCTTGATTGGGGTGGTATTTCACAGGTATACACATATGTGCCCTTATCAAATTGCACACTTTAATATGTACAACAGTTTGTTGTATGTCAGTAAAAGCCGTGTCCTAAAAATTAGTCAATTAGATGCCAGGCATTACGGTTTTCAGACAACGTGCTCCCTCTGGGCAATCTTAATCTAAATTCACATTTACTATCCATACTCCGATGACTCTCAAATATGCCTTTCCAGCCCAGACCAATTTTACTGAGATTCAGACCTGGTAATCCAATTGCCTTATCTCCATCTCCATGTTTCTGTTTCACAGACTCCCTAAGTGAGCATGCCCAAGGCCGAGCTGTGGATACACCCTCTGAAATCGGATTTTTCCCCTGGTGTCTCCTGGCACAAAGAATGACACCACCATTTACCCAGCTGTCAAAACGACCCAGCCTAAGTCTGATTTCTTCTCTTTCATCTCCGACATCCTTAATGTGCCATGAGTCTAGCCACTTCTCACCAACCTCACCACCTCACTGACATTAATCCAAACCATCCATCACTTCTCTGGCAACAGCCTCCAGTCAGCCTTCCGGCTGCCAAACTCACTCTTGTAGTACACACACACACACACACACACACACACACACACACACACACAGCCAGCAGCCAGAGATTTTTAAACACAGACATGATCTTTCCATCCAACCAATTAAAATCTTCCAGTAACTTCTCATGCCCTTTGTATGAACAAGCTGTTTATAATGTGCATTACACACACAAGGTGGTCCCTATTCTTGTCCGGAGTCCCCTCGGCAATTGTCACCTCTTGCCACTTCCCTTGTCACTCTCCATGCTCCAGTCACAGTGAAAACGGACCGGGGCTTGGTGGGGGGTGGGGGTGGGGGGGAAGGCCGATATCGGCAGCAGTCTGAAATGGCTTTTCAGCTCCTGTTCTGTATTCAGTGAGAGGCCTCACAGCAATAATGAACAGCAGTGCTAGCAAGTGAGGGGTGGGGGGAAAGAAAAAGAAAAAAAAAGCAGGCAAAAGTAATTTTACCAAGTTCCTACTGCAGTCAGATGTTCTTGTAGAGACAGAGTACGAAAAGGAAACAAAGATGATTTTGGTGGAACTTTTCTAAAGGAGGTTGCATTTTGTGTTTTTCACAAGCTACCCACCCCTCTGGATTTTAATATTATTGTGGGGTCATAACAAGCGTTTCCTCTATTGTTGGCTTTACACAGATGCGAAGCGGAGCCCAGGAAGCTGGGAGATTGATGAATAGTCGGTTTGATGTATTTGAACCATTCACCACTTTGAGTTAAATGTGCATATTCTGTTCAGAATAGACAATGGGGAGGGGCGGTCCCCTTTTTCCTGTCGAACTTGCATAACATCAGGCCTCACTGCTTAAACTAATGAGTATTTAGAAGTAAAGGCTCCTACTGATTCCAGCCAGTCATTAATTCTCTCCTTGCTGAGCCACCGTGGAGTTTTTCATTGGCCACATTTTTCAGCCCTTACCACTTGCTTCTGAGCAGCAGCGCTGACCCCTGATGTCCTGTGCCCCCACACCAGACACATAATGGGCTCGGAAGTCCCCTTGGACAGAATTTCACTGGGCACCAGGAACAAATGCAAAGAAGATGGACATTCTGGTCTCAGAACTCCGCAATTGTGAGGAACTTAATTGACCTTGAACGCAAAGGTTTATTTTGCATAACCTGGTAGAAGAAGAGTGGGGGCGACTTCCGATTTCTCTGCAGCTAATTATCCAGTCAGCGCTACGTCTGTAATCATGATGTTTGCTTCATTATCACCACAGGTTTGTTTTGTGAAATAGCTTCATTGATCTTGCCTCTCTGTGGGTTTTCCATTTTTACACATTATGTTCTCTTGGGAACTGGAAAGCACTGTGTCTCTTCAGATGCTCGGTCAACTTGAAAAGCCTCATTTTTGAAAAGGTCTTAACCTGCCTTCGACTTGAAGCAATTCAAACTTTCCCCAAACACATATGAGGACAGAGACCCAGCACTTAAGTAATGTTTAATATCATCTGGAAACTGTTTGTCTGGAAGGTCATTTGCAGACTGATTCTGAAGGATATTCAAAATTCAGGACACTATATTCTTTTTTTTTTTAACTTTTAAAATACTTTTTTCTTTCTTTTCAGCGTTAACAGTATTCATTGTTTTTGCACCACACCCAGTGCTCCATGCAATCCGTGCCCTCTATAATACCCACCACCTGGTTCCCCCAACCTCCCACCCCCCCACTTCAGACCCCTCAGATTGTTTTTCAGAGTATATTCTTAACAAAAAAGAATATACATATAACTGGGAACGTGACAATTCATTATTCAATGGATTTTGTATTATTGAGCATCATAAATGTTTTGTGGAAAACTCAGCCATTTCATCAAGCTATTTCTAAAGGGTCCCTCTGCCTCGCTTAGAGCAAAATCCGAACATATGGGAGAAGGGGACGGGGAAATGAGGAATGAGTGGCAAAGACTAAAACAGTCCTCATTCAAATTGAGATAAATAAATCCAAGTCGGAAAGGGAAGAAAAGGTTTTTTGTTTTGTTTAGAAATTTCATTTTGTTCATCAATAATTCCCTGCTCTTTGAAAGGAAGGACAATTTAAATATCTCAAACTCACCACTAAGGGGTCCAAAAACTGCCCAGAAGATCTACCCCCCCCACCCCCACACACAAAACAAACATCAAATAGTATAGCATAAAAAAAGACCAAGAATGATACGTTTGTCGTTAATTGAATCAGAGGCAATACATAAAGTAGGCAAAATGTCGAAACTATCCTAATGCTTCAAAGTTACAGCACTCCTGGGGTTAGGAGTTTGCTTTTGGCTCAGATCAGGTCCTAGGGTCGAGTCCTGCATCAGGCTGTCTGCTCCCTCTGCTCCTCCCCACGGCTCATGTTCACGCTTGCTCCCTCTCTCTCAAATAAGCAAATCTTTTTAAAAAGGGAGAATGAGGCAAATAAACACTGCCAATGTAGTAGTCATCTGCTGACAACATCCATACTTGACAGCAATGACTCAGCAAACCATTTCATGTCAACCTCAACAGCTTTCAATCAGTTTCTTCTGAAAAGACATGATGTGATCTGGGCTTTCAAATGACTTCAGAATCTATCATTCCCACGGTTGCAGGAATATGAAAAAACTGTTCGTTCTTAGCACAAAGGGTTTGCCTATATTAACCTTCAACTCACCCAGACTTCCACAGGCAGCCCTTGCTTTTGCACCAAAATGAGAAAATGTGAGCAGCTAAAAATATAAGTAGATGCAAAGGTTGTGAAACTGCTTTTAAAATGATTACCCTGGAACAATGACAATAGCTGGGATTTCTCTTTTTCGGAGGAAATAGAAGAGGCAGCTAAAAATTTAAGTGTATGCTCAAACTGGGAAACTTTACGAAGTTCTTCATCCGGAATAATGGTAAGAGTTGGGATTTCTCTTTTTCGGAGGGAAGCGAAGAGGCAGAAATTCCAGCCGGTCTTGATGGCCTCCCTTAAAGATTTGAGCCACAAGGTTCATTCGTGCTGAAAACCAGAGTTATCTAAGGCCCGAAACCTAAGGGAAACGCATCAGCATTTGGGGACCACCTGGGACCGAGGCAGGCCTGGGAGATTTCCAGATGGACTGTAAGACAATTCACTGATATTTACATAACGAGAATAAATGTTTTCCCTAAGATAGCCTTTCCCTTCAGTGCCTTGAGACCACCAGCAAAAGAGGGAGGCACAGAAATTCTATTACATTAATAGTCTTTGTTTTTATGGCTTTGGCATTTATTAACTAGTGGGAGCTGTTTATTGGGTCATAAACTTTACTAATGGGGATATTATCTCTAAATTATAAATCTCCTTCAGTATATAGTTTAGTTTTTAAAAGAATAATTATTTAAAGTGTCTGTATGGCTGCAATGTATCATGTTTATCGGCATGATTCCTATAATGGCCATTTAATTGCTAATTGTGGGCTTGAACTGCAAATAACCAGGGCAGCGACACACATCTATGTAACAGAACAGCCGTTGTCATCCCACAAACTCAGGAACATATCATGGGTTTGCTGCTTCTCCTCTTCTCTTCCCACTACTCAAGAGAACTGTATCACAAGTCTGTACAAGGGCTAAATTATCTACGTATTTAAAATCTTGAGGGAAAGACAACTGACTGAAGAGTTGAATAGGTAAGTGACAAATGTGTCAGACCGAAAAGTTCCAGGGCAAGTTCATCCTTCTAAAAGTTTGCTCTCTGGGGAATGAAAAATCTTAAAGTGACAAAATGGCTTGGCACTGTCAGTTGTCTTGAAAAAACAAAACAAAACAAAAAAACCAACAAAACAAACCTGGAATAAAAATCAAGGAGTCAAAATTAGATTTTATGGGTGAATGATTCTAGTATGTAAGTTGAATATTCCAGTTTATTGGAAAGTCCTTTGGGTGTATTCTAACTGAGGCCACGTGGAGAATGAACCTACGTTTACATATAGAAATCGTTTATCGATTAGCTTCAATTAAAAAAAAGAAAAAAAAAAGAAAGAGCCATTGTTATCGACCAAATTGGTACCACTGAGTGTCAAGAAGCCAGCTCATTTCTAGGCAAGATGCCACAAATGTGGAATGTAGGAGTAATGAAGTAGCAGGGGCCCCTGACATGTCATTAGTTCCTTTTCCCCTCCTCTAAGCCATCACCAAAAGGTAGCTGTGGAAGCCCCCCTTTCCCATAGGCTTCTTCTTGTGTCTGAGAACAGCAGGCACTCAGAGTTAGGGTACACAGCATCCACCACTGGAGACTGGGGTAAATTGGGACAAACTTCTCACAGTGAATTCCCAGAGGTCAATGATGAGGAGATTTCACCAAATATACACTACCTGACAAAGTTCTGCTGAGACTCAGAACGTATAGGCCTAGAAGAAACATCAAAATAGAACCAGAGAAAGGTAGGAGGGAAATATGCTACAGTCCTAGAATATTTAAACCTCTGGGGTGGGTGGTATGTGTGTGGAGAATGAACCAAAAAAGATCTCTCAAAATCTTCAGCATTCACATCCCTACATATTTGAGACATAAAACATTTTTTGGTCATACTATAATTATTATACATGCATATATTCCTAAGATAACAGCTAACTTTAGATATAAAATGGGCATTAAAAATTTAAACCCTGCATATGTTTCAATTTCTCTCCCAAACTAAGTGTGCATGTGTGTGTGAGACTCTGTGTGTGTGTGTATGTGTGTGTGTGTGTGTGTCTGTGTTGTGGGGCAAGGGCAGGAGTCCTTCTCATAGCTTTGCTAATTTCAGAAAATAAATACATTCACTCTAGAGAGGTCTAAGGATTATTTTGATAAGGTGGGTTGCTACAAAATTTAATTATATAAGTAATAAACATGTGTCAAGAAGATTTCAAAAAATGTTTAATAGAATCACAACTTATTGCTCAGATATAATTTGATTTTATATTGTCATGTATAGCTGTCAAAAGTAATTTTCTTTTTGTGTTGCAATGAATCAAATTATGTTGGATAGAAAATTACCGTCAGATTCTTTGGTATTAATAAATCAGACATGTAATAAAAATGTTTGACGTTTCTTTAAATGGCATTTTTAATAACACTGGCACATCAGTAGTGTAACACGATGTTCTGAAAAACTAAAATGACAAAAGGGAATTAACTGTGGCCTATGGATTTCAATTCAATATGAACCTTGTTGTTTTTTTTTTAATGAAATTATATCTACTGAAATAAACTTAGTGAAATGAGAGCAGGAAATCAAAGGGAGTTGCCCGAAATTGGCATACGGCTACTCCTCCTCTAAGCCGAACACATCCTTTAAAAGACGTACGTAGTTAATGTATTTCGCGGGGATAGGTGACGGCATCCCAAGCCACTCATCTTCACATCTCTAGGAAAAGAACCAAAGACGGATATAATTATAGTCACATGTCAAAGTGAGGTCTTGTACATGCAACATCGAATGGTTTCTTATTGTTATCTAAGCTCTTGATATGTAGCTTATTCTCAAGGCAGACGTAGACTGAATTCTTACGCTCACGTTTTCATCCCTTCGTGTGGTGGAATTGTACACCCCTGCTTTTTGCCACGCGACTGTGCAGACCCTCCTGCGGGGTCTGTTTTCCTGTCCCTGTGATATGGGCTTGGCCACATGACTGGCTTGGGCCTACATCATGCTAGCAGATGTACCCCGAACAGGGGCTCTAGCATGCTTGGATGGTTTGGCCTAACCTACTGTCCCTCTGTCACTGCCATGAGAAGAACATGGCCCAACATGCTACTGCCTCTCAAAAGGGCATGGGTGGGGGCACCTGTGTGGCTCACTCGTTGAGCCTCTGCCTTTGGCTCAGGTCATGATCCCAGGGTCCTGGGATCGAAACCCACATCAGGCTGCCTCCTCAGCGGGAAGCCTGCTTCTCTCTCTCCCACTACCCAGCTTATATTATGTCCCTTGCTGCCTCTCTCTGTGTCAAATAAATTAAAAAAAAAAAAAAAGAGCATGGGTGGATCAAGGCCAGCCAACTTACAGGTCCATGGATGAGAAAAATACATGTCCGTTGTTGAGAACCACTGAAATTTGGGGGGCAGGTTGTTACGCAGCATTATTTCAGTATTAACTCACGCAATGCTTTATTAAGACCTCAGTTATTAAAACCTGAACTGCTAGCTACACTGATTAGTAATACTACTATTACTAATAAATTTATTAGCTATGTACTATGTAAAGGTACTTTTAAAAGTTTTTATCACAGAAAAACCCTAAGAGGCAGGTTTTATTATGATACATATTTACAGAAAAGGAAACTGAGGCATAGAAGGGTTAAGTTGCTTGCCCAGGAAACTTTCAGTAAGCAGAGGAGCCTGGACTGTAACCCCAGCCATGAGGATCCAGAGTTCTGCCCATCTGCTGAGCTACCCTCCAAAGCCTGGCAGCCTGGGCCAATCGAGAAGCAGCCGGCTCTCATCTTGCATGGCTACATTTGATCCTAACCACTTTCCTCTAGAAAAGCTGAGTAGAGAACAATGTTGTTCTTGAAGTGACACACCTTTTTTTTCTCAAGAATGCCTCTTGGGGCACCTGGGTGGCTCAGTCCGTTAAGTGGCTGACTCTTGGTTTCTGCTCAGGTCATGATCTCAAGGTTGTGAGACTGAGATGTGCGTGAGGCTCTGCACTTGGCATGGATCCTGCTTAAGATTCTCTCTCCCTCTCCAACTACCAACCAACTGGCTGTGTAAAGAAGGAAATGGCCATCCAGATGGATGAAGGCTAAATCAAGGCCTAGGGTATATTTATACCACATGGAACTTAGTGAAATTTCCTTTCTACACCAAGAAATTATATATTTTATGTATAAAATTATATATAATATATAATATATATTTTATTAAATATTATATTTTATAATATTTATATTATATACACAAAATTACACATTTTAATTAAGTCATTCAACTATTTAACATGTCCTCAGAAATTTCATTACAAAACTTAGCGCAATTTTTGCTCTTAACTGGTATTTTTAGATTTGATCGTGTTATAGAAGAATATAATATAAATATATGCATTCAAAATCACTCTTCCTGACTAGGTTTTTTCTTTTAAATAAGAATTTTCAATACAAAAAAGAATAAAATACATTATGCAACTCCTATCAGTGCAAAGAAATTATCGGGGGAATGGATTCTTTTATGAAACAGGCCAGTTCTAGAAGGTCCTTCCCTCAGAGCTTCTTCATTAGGCAGCAAAAGTGTCTTGTTTTTGAGCAAGAAATCATGATTTGACGTCTAACAATAAAAGAGAAAGAAACTGAGGGACTCACATTGGAATAATGGCAACTCAAGACTTTGGAGAGGAGAATTAAATTTGTTAGCAATAAACCTCGGACAAAATGAAACACAAGTAAATATCTTGAGGTTTGAGATGAAGGATGATCTGAGATGAAAAGACCACAACAGTCCATTTTTTTACATCTTGATCACTTCAAATCCCATGGCTCATGCAATGCTTTCTTGATGCTCCAGTCCCATTATGCTCCCTCTCTAAAATCAATACCACTTCCCTGGATTTGACTTCCCTTTGTCACTAATCTCTAGGATCCAGGTGGGAGGGACTTCTTCTGCCCCAACACCTGATAAATGCCACAGGCATGTTGCAGGGGTTGTGGAACCCGGAACCCATATACTGCCAATACGCTATTGTGATTCTTAATAAGATATATATATTTGGTCTTCGTCCCAGTTTCTGGCACAGAGCTCCTAAAACCCTTGAAATTTTCAAGGTGATGAGAGGAATAAGGTGCCTTATGTGATGTTAATGAGACATTTTTGAAAAGTACCAAGGGACTGGGGCTGGTTGCTAGGGTAACAGACTTTGTAAGTGGAGGGCTGGAACTTTCAGTCTCATCCCCCTGACCTCCAGGGGTAGAGCTAGAGGTTGAGTTCAATCACCAATGGTCAATGATTTAATCAATCGTGCCTTTGTAATGAGCCTCCATAAAAACCCAAAAGGAGAAGAACTGGAGAGCTTCTGGGCTGGCAGGAACATGTGGAGATTCCGGGAATGGGGCATGTGCACAGAGGTTGGAAACTCCCCACTCTTTCCCCCTACCTCCCCCTAGGCACCTCTACCACCCGGGCTGTTCTGAGTTCCATCTTTTTATAATAAACCAGTGATATAGGAAGTAAAATGTTTCTCTGAGTTCTGTGAGCTGCTGTGGCAAATTCATTGAACCCAGAGAAGGGACATGGGAACCTCTCATGTACAGCCAGTGACCAGAAGCACAGGTGATAAACTGGTGTCTGAGGGGGGTGGGGGGAAGGGGCAGTCTTGTGGGACTGAGCCCTTACACCCTGTGGGATCTGATGTTGCCTCTGAATGGATCAAGTTAGAACTGAGCTGAATTGTAGGACCCTTAGCTGGTGTCAAGAATTATTTGGTATGTGGAAAAAAAAAAAAAAACCCACACATCGGAACTGGAACCAGAACTGTAGCCAACCCCAAATTTTAGGGAGATTTTCACGGGCACTAGTTTAAATGGATGAACAGAAATTAAATTGAGATCCAAAGGAGGGTGAGAAAACAGAAGATAGGATTTAAGCAACTCAGCAGAGGGGAGGCAACGATAAAGGAGAGGGGAAAAGTATCTTCTTCATAGTCTTGCCTGTAATTGGGTCCATCTAAAGAAGTCACATGGGCAAACTCCCACTAAATAAAGAGGCCTTTGGTGACACAAGAAACCCCACACTCCCACTGCTTAACTGTTCTAATAAATCCACAAATATTCTACGTTACATAATATTTATGACAATCTGGGTAGTGAATAAAAATATTCTTTGTGTTCACTGACCTTTTATTCATGCTACACCACAAAACGAGAAGAAAAGTACAGGTCAGATTGTATTCTCTGCAGCACACGTACATTGGGAGTGGAAAAAACCGTGTGGAAATTCTACAACAGGAGAGCCCATCCACAGCTGCCGATCCTTCCCCTTCCGGATGAGGATGAGCTGCTGGAGTTTCTGTAAAACAGCCTCCTGACTGTGCATATCCGCCATCTTAAATATCTGTGCACAGCAGGCTGTGCCAGCGCACCTCCTGAGCTTCTCACTCTTTCCACTTTGGCCCTCACTGGTCCGACTTTCCTCACTCGTTTCCTCTGCCTGAAAGCTTTTCTTTGGCCTCTGAGGCCCACTTTGGCTGCCCCTGTGACATGCCACAAGTTCCCCGGGAATTCATTCTTTTCCCCCCTCGTCAGGAGCAGCTCTCACCCATGACTGACAGGAGCTGATGGATGAATAGTGCACCCCCGCCTTGCGCTTTGGGTGGGAAAACACTGAGTCCATGTAGGTCACTGGATCCCTGAGTTTCCCAGAGGCATTAAGCTCCAGTCACCAACATGTGATACTGGTTTGAGGCTAAGCCCTGTGGTAGCTCCTTCCCTTCTACTCCTCATTCCCTGCTCCCTTAATAGTCTTCCCTCCATCCTCCTCACAACCTATATACGCTTGAATCCTTAGCTCCACGTCAGCTTCTTGACGAAGTCAAACAAAGACACCGTGTGATTCTGTGTTTACCAGAATTAACAAAATGTCTAGGAAAGTCATAGCACAGCTCAGAACACAGGAAATTCCTTTCAAAATGGTGGGTGGATCCAGAGTCTCCAATGTGACTTCGGGTAACTCAAGAGATGGTGCCCCAAGCGCAAAACTAAATTCAATTTCCTCCAAAGGAAGATTTTCTGGAAGGAGGAAGGACTGTGAGATGCAGAGCAGAATTCAACAATGATGCACAATCACGACTCCAAAATGGCTGGGAATCATTGTCTGCAAGGGGACCCCACGGCGTCTTCCATGCTGGCTTTGACTAAAGCTACAGACCATGTCAAAGAAGTTGGCAATAAATTACTTGTTCATCAACGGTGAAAAAAAATGTAGCTGCTGATCTGTAAAATCATACAACATTGAAGCAAAGATGGCACACTGGCTGGGAACCCAGTGAACAGCAGCTGCCCAGTGAGAATAGCAAAGCTGTGTGTGAGCTCATGGGCTCTGGATTTATTTGCTTTGACATTTTTAAAAGGAAATTTAATTGGATTATGTCTCCTTCTAGTTTAAAATTTTCTACTGTAGTACTGGCCACCAGATGCATGAGGGGGAAAAGATCGGGAGCCAATTAAATTCCACGCTTCACTGAAACAAGGTTATTTTTATTCCTCCCAAATGTAAGGCTGATGGAATCATGTTAGTGATTTCACTGTTATTCCCCTCCCCATGCTAAAAAAAAAAAAAAAAAAGGCGTCTCTACAGGAAACATCTATGAATTTGTAGACAAGTCCAGTAGGGTGTATGGAACTGAAACTGTGGTTTTCTTGGATTTACTGCCTTCTAATAGGTTGACGTGACCTCAGAAGTAATTCAATTGACAAAGTTGTAGAAACAATTAAAATTTCCATGAATCAAAGGGAAATTAATTGGGGGAAGAAATTTTGCAAATATTTGTTGAGATTATCAAGAGCATTGAGATGTCATAAGGAAAAGCTCATTGATTAAAAAAAAAATGCACACACAAAAAAACCCCCCAAAAAACCCCAGGGGATTTGCTTATATGCCTAAGCATTTTTGTCTTTACTATAATATCCCAGTCACTTCCCACTGCCCTAGACAAAGCTTCAAGGGAGCTGTCATCTGTGTGAGTGCAGCTAAAACGCAGGTGTGGCCTTTAAACAAGAAACCTTTCTTTGAAGCTGCCTTCCAGGGTAAATAAAGCTTCCAAGAGGACAGGAATTTTTGCTGAGCTCTAGTGGTTGGCTTCTGCATATGATTCAAGATGACCTCGTCCCATACTTTGAATCAAAGTGGATTCTGGCAAAATTGTTCCCTACTAGGTCACAGTTTTGTGTTAGGTAACTGGTCTGTGTTTATCAGCTACTTTTAAAATCTAATGAGAATGACTAATAGTCTTTAATTTCAACTGCTAAATTCAACCTCAACTCTTAGAAATAACTGCTTATTTATTAGAGCTGGCAATAGCCCCTAACTATATAATCTTTACCTTTAGGAATGCCTTTGAGTCCCAGCTTCCTGTCTACAAATTGGGAAGAATACTTAATTTTCACAGGATTGGGACAATAAAACGTCACAGGATAGTCCATGCTCTAAATACAAAAAGAAGATCTTTCCCAAGTGGGGAGTCCAATGACGTATCCTAAGGTGCACCCGAGCAGCCCCCTGGTCCCCATGCCAAGGCCATATGTCACCCTTTGCGGCAAGAGAGGGCTACAGAGTGCATGGCTAATGGTCTGGCAGTTACAGTGCTCATAAAATGAAGCCACATCCAATTTTTCTCAGAAATGTCAAAAGATAAGACGCCAGTCACACAGTGCAAGTTATAAAGTTTATACGAGAACCAATTTAGGGTTATTTTTTAAAACGTGGCTTCGGAGATTAACCAGATATGCCCTAAACCACGGGCCCTATTCTGCCAGTTTAACAGCCACCATCTGTGAGCAAGCACAACAGAATGGAAATGGGCTCTCCAAGCCTTGACAGCACCACGGCAACATGCTGGAACCGTAGATCGTCACACAAGGGAGTGGGAGGTCAGTTACAGCCCCAGTGGCTCACCATGGGCCGCTGTGGGAGGCAAGCAGAGGCCCAGCCATGGCAGCTCCTGAGAATTAAGGCTACAGGCCACAGTCAAAAGTCAGATGGTGGATGACAGTCAGCTTATGCCCAGCCATGTAGGGAAATTGCTCACCAAAGGACTAGTCAAAGCTAGATGAGCTACGGACCACAGTCCTCTTTGTAAATTTCACTGGTTTTTTTCTTAGATCCCAGCCTTATTAGCTGAGACCATCTAGCCATCACATGCAGGGGAGCCCCACCTGAGTCCGGGGGACCAGTCCTGACATGCAGTGGACCAAGCACCGGGAGCTGTTATCTGGACCTGACCTCATACCCTGATTGTGAGGTCTGTTTGCCTGAGCCCGAGTTTTTATTCTGGCAACAGACTGTGCTGGGTCATTCTCTACTGGCCCCCAGAAGCCCCATTTTCTTCCCTCTTCTCTCTTCCCAGCTCACTTCCCTGGGAGAACACCCTCTGTGGACTGCATCACTCACTGAGCTTCCTTATTTCCTGGCTGCTCAGTGGGTCCAGACAGCGGGAAGCAGCAAGAGATCAGGCTATTGATTCCACTTCCCCTCCCTCTGCCCCCTCCCCACCTGCCTATGGTTTGGCGGTGGCTACCTGCAACTACCTGCTGCCACTGCTCCCATTCCTCCACTGGGCTCCACTACCACTGGCCCCGCTCTGCTTCTTCAAACCTATAGACGGTAATGGTTTCCCGCTCTTGCTAGTCCCTGATCGGGTTCCTGTAACCCCAGCCACTCCTCTGGCAACATTCCCTTCATTCAGTCCGTATCCCTGACTCCTTTGAGTGTGCTGTGTATGTACCTTTCCTACTGGAGCCTCACTGGTAAAGGGATTTAGCCAGCTCTGTCCCCTGGGTGCCACACTGAAGGCTTAGTTCAAGCCTACACACTGGCTTCATCTCATTGCTGAATAGTGCTAACTTCAGGGATCCCCATCACTGTGCTCCCTGTTTCAGAGAGATGTCCTGCTTTTCCAATCCCATGTCTGGTGTACCAGACCAACCTCCTACTCAGCCCCTGGTTGGCTGAAGCCACCAGTCCTGTTCCTCTTTTCCAGTCCCTATCTGATCACCCCGTACGTTGTAGGTAATCAGGTTAGCCTGGGAAGACAGCCTAAATCTCTACTCCAACCATCTGTCCTATCCATTAACACGAACATGCCATCCCTTGCTCTCAACAGAACTCGAATCTCTCACGTCACCCTCAGGGCTGGGTCATATTCACGATCTGTGGGATCTCATCCTAAAGTCCCACATGTGACTTTTTGGCGGGGACCACCTCCCCAAATGTTGGCAATCCCCAGAGCTCTAAGCGAGAGGTTTTCTGTGCCCAACTGGGCCCCCACAGACCTCCACAGCTGGTCTGGCTCCTCCTTGACCTCTTCCAGGATTAACTGCTCTCCTGACAACTCCCCACCACGGGCAAAAGATCAGGCAGTGATAGGGGGATAGGGTTGGGGATGGGGCTGTGCTGCACTGCCAGGCTCCCAGTTGATGCCAAGAACAATCAGCAAAGGTTTCAAGGACAGTAAAAACAAACATAAACAAGTGGGACAACATCAAACTAAAACATTTCTCCATGGCAAAGAAAACCATCAATGAAAAGGCAACCTACCCAATGGGAGAAGACATTTGCGAATGACGTACCTGAGGGGGCGTTAACATCCTAGATACATAAAGAACTCATAAAACGCAGTATCAAAAAACCAAACAATATGATTTAAAAAATAGGCAGAAGACCTGAAAAAACAGTTTTCCAAAGAAGACACCAGATGGCCAACAGGTACACAGAAAGATACTCGACATCACTAACCATCAGGGAAATGCAAATCCAAATAACAATGAAATATCAGCTGTCACCTGTCAGAATGGCTTTTATAACAAAGGTAAGAAATAACAGTATTGGTGAGAACATCGAGAAAATGTACTCTTGGTCAGAATGGAAATTGGTACAGTCACTGTGGAAAACTGTATAGAGGTTCCTCAAAAAATTAGCAATAGAACTACCCTACGGTCCAGCAATTTCACTAGTAGGTACTTATTAGAAGAAAATGAAAACAGGAATTTAAAAAGACATATGCCCAGCATTATTTAAAATAGCCACGGGGTGCTTGGGCGGCTCAGATAGTTAAGCATCTGCCTTCAGCTCAGGTCAAAATCCAGGTCCTGGATGGAGCCCCACTTCATATTCCCAGCTCAGTGGGGAGTCTGTTTCTCCCTCTCTCTCTGCCTGTGCTCTCTCTGTCTCTCAAATGAATAAATACATATATTTTAAAGATTTTATTTATTTATTTGACAGACAGAGATTACAAGTAGACAGAGAGGCAGGCAGAGAGAGGAAGGGAAGCAGGCTCCCCGCTGAGTAGAGAGCCTAATGTGGGGCTCGATCCCAGGACCCTGGGATCATGACCTGAGCCGAAGGCAGAGGCTTTAACCCACTGAGTCACCCAGGTACCTCATGAATAAATATTTTAAAAATAAAAATAAAACAGCCATGATACGGGGGAATCTGGGTGGCTTAGTTGGTTAAGTGTCTGCCTTCGGCTTAGGTCATGATCCCAGGGTCCTGGGATTGAGCCCTGTGTTGGGCTCCCTGTTCAGTGGGGAGTCTGCATCTCCCTCTGCCTGCTGCTCCCTCTGCTTGTGCTTTCTCTCTCAATAAATAAAAATCTTAAAAAAAATAAAAAATAAATTAAATAAAATACCCACAATATGGAATCAGCCTAAGTGTCAATCAGTTGATGAACAGATTAAAAAAAAAAAAAAATCCCTGCAGGATATACGTAAAAGAGAATATTATTCAGCCATAAAAAAGGAAGGAAATCCTACCATTTCAACATCATAGATGGACCCCAAGGGCATTACGCTAAATGAAATACATCGGACATAAAAAGCCAAGTACTGTTATGACTTCTTTTATATGTAGAATTTTAAAAAACCAACCAAACAAACAAAACAGAACAGAATCATAGCTACAGAGAACAGATTGATGGTCACTGAAGGGGAGGGGGTTAGGCGGGGGAGAATGGACGAAATAGGCAAAAGAAATTAAGGCATACAATCTTCCAGTTATAAAATAACTAAGACAGGGGAGTAATGTACAGCAGAAGGAATATAGTTAATAACATTGTACGGTGACAGATAGATGGTAGCTAACTGGGTGACCACTGTGCAATGTGCATAAATCACCTGAAACTAATACAATACCGTACGTTAATTAATTTTAATAAAAACTGAAAACAAGAGCTTCAAGAATAATTGGTTGCCGAGTTACGATGTACCACCCAGGATCCCCTTGAGGAAGGACTTGGTGGCCCAGCTGCCAAGAGTCCCCCTTCAGGGATGGCCTCGGCTATAGAGCTGTCTTGGCTGCAAAGAGTCACATTACCCAAGGTCAACCCCCTTCCTAAAGCAAGCACAGGGATAAAGGCCAAGCCATTGTGGCCCATCTCAGGACAGCTTTGAAAGGCCATTCTAGCTCCAGAACTCTGTGGGCTGGCACAATTTCTCCCTTCCACAGGTACTGATCCCAAGAACACTCCCTAATGAACCTTTCGCACATTAAACTTCACCTGCTTCCTGGAGAACCCAAACTGTGCAGTGGGCTCTGACCCGAGTGTCGCCAGGCATCATTGGACAGGAACATTTAGAGCACACTTACATGGTTCAGGAGAGACTGTACTTTTCACTACTGATTGTGCTATATCAACTATGCAACAGCGTGCTCAACCCATTCCCACTGAATATTTTCACATGAGATTATAGACTCACTGGTAACATTCCCAAGCTATCTTATATCCTCTTTATGAAACAATAACAAGCTTAGGAATACCAGAGTGCTGTAGACTTTGGGATCTAATTACGTTCTCATTATTAAGTTAAATTGGTACCATTTTATACCTATGTTCCTATCTTTCTTAAACCGGTGGGAAAGAAATGGCCCCTTCCAAATGTCTCCCACAGACTGGACTGCTTCTAGGCTTGCTCAGTCGAGATGAGAAGAGACCCAAAGAGTAAAGTTCTCACTGTATATGAGTAACAACTGGAAGAGCCCACTAATGAAGCACGGGCCCTTTCTCTGATGCTACGTTCCTGTTCCCCCACTGTTCTTCTACCTTTAAAGACAGAATTGTGGCTCTTAGCCTTGGAAGGTGACTACTCAAGGCCCAGCACCCTCACCTGAGGAAGTAAGACCTCCCCATTTCACAAACGATAATAATAGCTAACATTTAAACCCTTACTGCTAGACAGATGTGGTGATAAGTGTCTTACGCGTATCAACTCAATCCTCACAACCACCCAGATGGAAGTTCTTTTCTTTTCTTTTCTTTTCCTTTCTTTCTTTCTTTCTTTCTTTCTTTCTTTCTTTCTTCCTTTCCTTCCCCTTCCCTTCCCCTCCCTTCTTCTTTCTTTCTCTCTCTCTTTCTTTCAGAGAGAGCGTGCATGTATGCACGAACCATCCCCTCACCACACACACACACACACACACACACACACACACACACACACACAATAGCGCGGGAGTCGGGAGAGAGGAAGAGAGACTCCTAAGCCCACTCAACACTGAGCAGGAAGCCTGACTGGGGCTCAGTCCCATAAGCCCAGATCACAACCTGATCGGAAACCAGGAATCAGAAGCTTAATCGTCTGTGCCACCCAGGTGCCCCAGAAGTACTACTCTTATCTCCATTGTTGGGGGGAGGAAACCTGAAAGGTTGAGTGACTTGCACAAAGTCACCCAGTTAGTCAATCACAGAGCTGAGGATTTGAACTCAGGGTCATGTCCCAGTCACAGAGTATGCAAGGGATAAAATGGGGGAGGGGTGGCTAAGGGGAGAGGGAATCTTGGGCCTTCCCATGGGGTGGCTCCTCTACTAGTGTGGGTGGTGAGCCTTCCATGGGCCCTTAAATCAATGTAATGGTTCACAAACAACATGCAAAAGGGAGAAAGGAGAGGTGTGGGGGAAGGGAGAGAAGAAAAGGAAAAGAGGGACGAAAGAAAGGGACAGAGGAAGAAAGACAAGATGGCATTGCACCACATGTAGTCAGAATAGTATTGTTTCACGAAACTTTGGTTCTGCTGTATCTGTGCATGCTGGGTTGTTATGAAAAAAGTCTAACTGTGGGTTGTTATACCCAAAGGTCATTAAATTTCATTCAAATTCAGTCATCAGGAAAATAAAAATTAAAGTAATAAGCTACCACGCATTCAGAGGCAAAGTGTAAAAACAACTTGAATGTCTATCAACAGAAAAATGGATGAATGAATTATTCTATATCCATATTACAGCTAGCTATTCAAGAATGGCTCAGGTTTATACATATTAAACTAGAGAGATTGCCTAAGATGTAGCATTAAGAGAAACACTGTCAATACATGCATGTGGTACAATCATATTTTGTACAATGAGTGATGAAGCTCCCAACATACAGATGAACATTTGGGTGGTGGATTGGGCAAAACAGAAAAGGAGGGAAGGAGGAACTAAGGAAAAGTACAACAAAGGCAGCCGCCATCTAGCAAGAAGTGTGTGCATCATTCAGGGTGCCATAGGAAACAGAGGACATGAGCAAATTGTGTAAGTTGAAAGGAATTTAATAAAGTGACTATTTATGAAGTTGTGGGAAGCATTTAGGAAAACCAACAGGGGATCCTCCGGTCCCTCGAGGACTATGGCAACAGGGAGCCAGTGTCACCACCGGGGTGAAGGGGCAAGAGATGGTGGTTACTGGAGCCTGGAGTGGTAGGGAGCTGTATGCAGGAGGCAGTCAATCCATGGGAACTGGCAGGGACAGAAAGGATTTCCCTCTCCTCTCACCCTCCCCTCTCTTGCTGGTACATCACACTGGCCAACCCAATTGGGGGCCAGGGCACTGGGGGATCCATTGACGCAGCCCATAAAGGTCAACTGCCCAGGACTCAGAGCAGGAGGCAGGGGGACTGGAGAAAAGTCTTAATGGGACAAATATTTGGATCATACACAATACAGAGTACTATAACACTGAGTGAGAAAGTGAGAATAAAACCTCCATCTATGATTTTTCTTTGTACATACAACATTAAATATTTGCATGGATGAGAATTATTAAGATTACCAAGTGACTGTATCGATTTGCTTTTGTGATGGTATCTCAGATTTTAGTTAATTAAATCCAGTACCTTAAATAATAATTACATTAAAAAAGAAGAGTTCTTCTTTTTTATTCTTTGCAGTGAAAAAGACCTGAGTTTTAATTCTTGAATCTACCACACGCTTGCCATTTCTCTACCTTCCTCATCTCTAAAATGGGGACCCTGAGAACACCTACCTTCTAGGGTTGCTATGAGGGTTAAACCAGTTGATAGATTTTCAGGCCTTAGGGTAATGTTTTAGCGCATGGTAAGTGTTTACAGTTGTTATGGTGACAACGGGACATCAAGAGCCTCCCAGTGGGTCTACCTGTGTCCACAGCCCGTCTTCAAAGTACCCACCATCCAGCTAGAGCAAGCTGATGACGTTGCTCTCTTCCTTGAAATCTGTCCATGGTCACCAGCCCTTGTAGGACAATATACAAAGCTCTCCCTTGCTGGCCTCCCCAGCCTCAGCCTTTTCCACTCCTCCCTTCGTGCGTTCATTCCAGCCACACCAATTCCTTCTGGTTCTGCACAAGCTCCATGCTGTCCCCCCTCTCCCAGAACCTCAGTTGGGAATGTCTTTTCCCTACCATGCCACTTCCCTCCCTTGCTAACTCTTCTTATTTGTCACTGAAATTTCAAGCACGGCCTCCCCTGAGGAGACTTCCGGTCTCCCAACTCCTCTGCCCCTGCCCCTCCAACCCCAACAGCTTCCTCCTCTTCCCATTCCATCCTCTTCAGGCTGTATCACGCCACACTCCTAAACATGAGTGTATTGATTCCGCCATCATCAGGTGCTCCTCCCCCCCGACCAAAAGGTAGCAATCATGGCCTTCATCTCTGGACCCCCAGCATGGAGCACAGAACCTGCTGAGAGTGCCTACTTAGTCACGATTTGTCTGAGAATTAAACTTAGAAATGAGCGAGTTATGTGACCCGAAGTCACTCAACTAAGTAAGTGGCACAGGAGAATTCAGCCCGAGTTGTGTTGGACTCCAAAGGCCGCCACTGTCTCCCAACCATCTGGAAGTTCTAAGGCCGCCTGCCACTCCAGAAGAGTCGCATGCCTGAGGGAACTCCCCAGGGGCACTAGACCAGTTCAGGCCAGAATGAGTTGGTCAGCGGAGACCGGGAGGGATAAATGCCTCTTTTCTGGGAGTAATCACATGACATTTGCTTTATCAAGGGACTTTCCCAAGAAAATCAATTTCTGGAGCATGTTAAAATATAAACAAACGGCCATCCACCCACCCACTCCTTAAAGACAATTGGTCCAAAGAGATCTCAGAGAATTCAGACAATTCCACAATGTTGAGAGCACCACCCGATCACATGAACTTTGTTTTCCCTAACCAAGCATTTTTCTACTGAATTTTTATTTTAAAATTGGCTCCACTGTGAAATGCACCCCCCTGCCCCGCCACCTCATCCTATACTGTTTCACCCAAGGCAAACCTGTATGCACAGCCACAGACATTCTGGGGATTCTTGACATATGTACCATTTGAGATTTGTTCTCGTGGCTCATGATGATGTTAGCAGAATCCCTTGATAACAGTGTTTATATCTATTTATAACTGTAACCTATTATCCTATTTTCCATATAATTGGATGCGACTGAGGTTAAAAAAAATTCAGCTGCAGAAGAAAAGTCATGTTCTTATAGAGCAGATGTTCGCTCAGCATGGAAAGTGAATTAGCCTTTAACACAAATGCCTAGAAATCCATCAGTGCTTTTTCCAAAAGCCCTGGTGTTAATGTTTTATGCTGAAAAATAATTTTTAAGATAAAGGATATTAAAAATGCAATGAAGGTAGCCACAGCTGGTTTTTACAACCGGTGTTAATTTTACCTCTTTCAAGTACGACGGTGCTTCCAATTCGGGCACTGGATTCATTCTCCAGTTCAGGGTGCAGAAAAGTGACTCATAATCTATTTGTTCTTTACTGTCTTCAAATCTGAAAATATAATTATAATACATAATTTGACTCAATCTACAGAGTTCAGGACCAAAATGTCAGCTTAAATGCTATCCAGGAAAACATAATGTCAGGTTAGGTTTTAATACCTGATATTTTTCTTATTTCTTACTAGATTTTTGAACTTTGTGAGCAGAGATCCCACACAGCTAATTCACCAGTGTCCCCAGCACCTGAAGTCATGCTGGCACTTAGTAGGTGCTCAGTAAAGCTCTGCTGCAGTTGCCATAGAAACAAATGAGCTTATTATTCAGTAACTAAGACCATTTTGTTCAGAGTATTTGCAGGCCCTCTTAATTTAATATGGTTGGTACTGTAGGTCAGTGAAACAAAACCATCTTGTGTTTCTTAAATTGCATGATTTTTAAATTTTTAAGGGGAGCCTAGATTCAATGCGTCTACTAAGATACTTTTAGGAAAAATAAAAGGTATCTTTATCATTTATTATGATGAAGCCATTAAAAGGGGTTATTTAGGGGTGCCTGGGTGGCTCAGTCGGTTAAGTGCCCGATTCTTGATTTCAGCTCAGATCGTGATCTCAGAGCTGTGAGATCGAGCCCTGCATTGTGCTCTGCCCTGGGTGTGGAGCCTGCTTAAGTTTCTCTTTCTTGCTCCCCCTCTGCCCCTCCCCAGCCCTAAAAGAAAATAAGGGGGGGGGGTGTTATTCAGATCCATGTATGCTGTCCAGGGGAAAATGTTCAGGATATATTGTTGAGCAGAAAGGAGGTTACAAAATACTATGTAGAAATATGATCTCACTCGAGGTATATATTTATATAAAAAGGCACAGGGGCACGTGGGTGTCTCAGTCAGTTAAACATCCAACTCTTCATCTAAGCTCTGATCTTAACCTCAGGGTCATGAGATCAAGCTCCGTGTTCGGCTCCACACTGGATGTGGAGCCTACTTTAAAAAAAAGAAAAAAAGAAAGGCATAGAAAAATTCTAGCAACAATACATTGAAGTATTAAAACAGCTATCTCTGGGAAGAGAGACTACTTTTTGCTTTTTGCTTTAGAGTTCTCTGTATCTGAATTGTTTTAAATTTGTAAGAAAAAATATTAAGCCCATGTTTCACTTAAAAGAAAACACTGGCATAAATTTAACCTTAACCATAATAGAGTTTTGGCCATTAAGACCCAGTAATTTCAAACACAATTGTTGGAATGACCTAAACACAAAGTGAAATTCTTCTTAGTATAATACCTCAATGCCACCCAGTCTTAATTTCACCACACTCTGCCAATTTTGAAAGCTAAACATATATTGGTCATGTCAGACCATTTTATGAAGGGCAAGACGAAGGTGTTGTTCCAAGCACCCTGCCAGGGTTCCTGCCCTGCTCAGGACCTCCAACTCAATAGTCCCCTTCCAACTGGCAAGTGAGGTGTACAAGATACTGTGGCAAGAATGAACAGGGGATAATTACTTAAAAGAAAACCTGGTGATAATAAACTTGGGAAAATAACATACTCATAAACAGTCAAAAGCCTCCCCCCCACCACAGGAGTAAAGAAAATAATAGCTCATATTTATAAACTAATACAAATTAGCAGTAATAAGTTAAGTGTTACAAGATGAAGTCACATAGACTGGTCAATCTAAACAAAGTAGAATAAACAGAGTGATCAGAAGAGGAGAAAGAGAATTCGGTTCTTCTTTTGTGTACATTTTCTTTGGCTGAGGATTCTGGGACACAACTCCAATATGCTGCCCCCTACCACTGTTTATCCTCTGGATTTTGGCTCGCTTGTCATTTGAACTCCTTGAAAGGACATTCTCTGTTTATGGAAATATTTGTAGCCAAAATGCTGGACCATTATGTCTTTTATTTGTGTGTTTTTTGGGAGAAGAACTAAAACTCAATCAATTAAAGATGTTTTGTAAGAAACTTTTCTCTAGCATGAAGTCTTGAAGACAAGTATTCCCTAATACTCTGAGTAGGAGCTGAGGTCAGAGAATGAGGTCACGTAGGGCCTTTGACTTTCATACTAAGGAAAACTAAGAGCCACTGGAGCATATTGTACACAGAGCAGTTATGGGATCTCAGTTGTATCTTCTAAAGATCACGCTCATGGATACATTGAGAAGAGAATGCAGGAGCAGGGCCGAAGTGGCGAGGGCAGTTAGCAGTCTTCTACATAATGGCAACCTAGATGGCAGTGGGGCAGTGGAGGGCACTGAGGAGTAGTCAATTCTGAAAGATATTTTCAAAGATTTGTTTGTTTTAGAGGGAGAGCAAGCAGGGGAGGGGGTTGGGACAGAGGGTGAAGGAGAGAGGGAATCTCAAGCAGACTCCATGCAAAGTGCAGAGCCCAACGTGGGGCTTGATCTCATAACCTAGAGATCATGACCTGTGCCAAAACCAAGAGTCAGATGCTCAACTGACTGAGCCACCCAGGTGCCCCACTTCTCAATATATTTTGAGTGTAGGGTTCCTGAAGGATTGTACAGAGTCAGAGAGACAGACAGAGAGAGACAGAGAGAATGCATGGACTCAGGACAACCCCAAGGGTTTTGCTTGACCAACTAGAAAAATACAGCTGTCCTAACTGAGATAGGAAGGACTGTAGGGGCTACAGATTAGGGGTAAACAAAAATGAAGAGTTTTGTTTCGATGTTACATTTTGATGGGAAGGGGGCAGCTGGACAGAGGAGTCTGAAATTCAAGGAAGAGGTTGGACTTGAAGATAGAAATGTGGGAGCCACTAACACATAGATGGTATTGAAAGCCACCAGACCAGGAGACTGGATGAGATCACCAATGAACTAAGTTTCTCTATCTGTTCCTACAGTACCGAATGTAATTGTCAGTAAATTCCCATTACAACAATTATAGGAGACACTTATTTAATTCTAGAAGTTTCAGAATTCAATTCTGAATTCAGAAGTATAATATCCCAGTAATTTGGGAGCCAGTCAAAAGACTACCAAACAGACGTAGGGTCACATTAGACTCAGCCCCCGTATCCAATGCACTCTCCGGTCCTGTGGGTTCTACCACCATAGCAGATCACCAATCTCTTTTTCTCCACCTCCTCTACTACTCACTAATTTCAAGCCACCATCAACTCTCACCCAGGTTACAACGATAGCTTTGTAGTTTGGTCTTACTGCTTCTACTCTGAACTTTGCTACAGACCCAACCTCGACCAAATGAGCTTTTTTTTTTTTTTTTTTTTTTTTTTTTCCAAATGAGCTTTCTAAACACAGACCAGATCAATAACTTCCTTGCTTGGAACTCTCCAGTGGCTTCCCAATCCACAAGATCATAAGCTGAACTCCTTATCAGGATTGAAAAAACCCTAAGGAACCTGGTCACTGCTGACTCCTCCAGACTCATCTGAAAACTCTCCGTTTGCAACATTCCAGGTGTACTAGCCTTCTTGCTGTTCTCTGAGCATGCCAAGATTGCTCCCAGAAGTGCGAGGCATTTGCACCCTCTAGTCCTTTTGCCTGGAAAGTCTCCACTCAAACGTTGCTTTTTCAGAAAGGCCTTCCTGAAGTTCCTCTTGCCTAACAGAGTCCCCCCTGCCTAAATCAGCATTTTCCCTGGACGATGGGAAGTGAAACTTACAGAAAAATTTCTGGAATCACCACTGGAACTCCTATTATCATACCTCATTACCAATTAGGTTTATACCATGCCTACCTGTTACCCCTGGGCCCCCGGCCTTCTCCCCTGCCCAACTCGTGATATGTTAGACTCAACACATCAAAACATTTACCCATTTGAAGACTATTTGGAAAGGATATTCCTGACTCAAATGATATTCGGGAAGGATCAAATGCTGTAAACGGAAGAGTACACAGCTTAGAAATGAAGTATAAATTTTCTCTGAGGAAAGGGGCACCTGGATGGCTCAGTCAGTTAAGTGGCTCACTCTTGGTTCCGGTTCAGGTCATGATCTTGTGGTTGAAGGATCAAGCCCCTTGCCAGGCTCTGTGCTCAGTGAGAGTCTGCTTCAGATTCTCTCCCCACTCTCCCTCTGGCTTGTTCTTTAACTCTCTCACCCTCTTTCTCTCTCTCAAATAAAATCTTAAGAAAAAATTTTTTTTCTGAGGAAAAATGTTTGAAAGATTTGATCTTTCCAAAGGCCCAGAGTGAGGCTTCAAGGAAGAGTTGAGCTGATGTGGTGTAATTCTCCAAGTTTTTCTTTTCAGTTTTGTCTTAGAGGATCTCAGTGGATATGGAAATCCCAGCAAAAGGAGCAAAGGAGAAAAGAACAAAGAATCTTTCAATTAAAAGGGATAAAAGTAGCCAATGCTTCTTGGAAGAATTCTTCACTCTTGGGAAGTGGACAGAGTTGCAGTTAATCATGATGGATTGATCACAAATATATTTATCTCCCCTTCCCACCAAAATCTCACCAAGACGAAAATGAAGGAATAAAAATAAGTAATAGCCTACAATGACAATGGTAGCTGGAAAAAAGACAACATTGGACAAGAATCTTCAGAATCTCTTGCACAATGGAAAGCCAACACAGGGCTTATAAGTGACTTGGCAGAACTGAGGAAGGGAAGCTAAACTCTAAATGTCCATAGGCAGGGGCCACTTAGAGATTAGCCAGTGTAGCCCACAAAGATCCCGAGATGCAGAGAATGCAGATTGCAGGTTCCAACAGAGGCAGGGTCATGGTGTGGGACTGAAAACAAGGGCTGTTTTTCAAAGCCTGAATAAAGCAATGGCAGCTGGAGCCCCGAGTACCTTCCTCTATACTGTCCTCTTCTACAGAAATTCAACTAAAAGAGCTTTAGTCAGGGGTGGGGCTGAAGCATAATGGAGGGCAGAGGAGAGCATTACACATTGAACTTGAGCCTCTCAGCCACTTTTCTTCCACTTTCCCATTTCAAGAACACCAACAGCCACACTTCAATGAACCTGCTTTCCCTCATTCCACCCTCCCTCCTATTCCAGCAGGAGAAGATAGAATTCTTCTCTTGATCCTCCGAATGGGCCTAGAAAAATCTCCAGATTCCAGCTTCTGGGGATACTGCATGAAAATAAGGGCTACGAGATGGACTTGTGCAGTGAAACCCATGAATCCATAAGATCCACCCTGCAAAAGCTTCCAACATTAAAGACAGAAGCCAAAATGGCAACAGAAACAAAAAAAGGAATCAGAAAAACAAATACAGTTCAGGTTGCAGAAGGAAAGAGGTGAGATAAGAGTGATAAAGTATATCCATGAAAAAAGAACAGAAGACTACCAAAAAGGATCATTCAAATTAACATGTGTTCTTGGAATAAAACAAATCTGACAGTAGTAAATAGACCCAGTAGAAGAGGTAGAATATCATGTTGAGGAAATCCCTTAGTAAGTCTATCATAATGGCAAATAGAAAATTGGGGAGAAAAGAGATCCAAATCTGGGATATCTAAAATCTTAATGACAGGAGTCCTCACAAGAGAAAAATGCAAATGGAGGGGAGAAAATTACTACAAATTAACAGAAAGTTTCCTAGAACCACAGGACAGAGTCTCCAGACCAGAAGGGTCTGTAAAGTGTTAAGTGCCCACAAGCCCAGACACACAAGACACCACTGGCAAAATTCCAGAACACCAGGAACAAAGAGAAGATCCTAAGGGCATCTAGAAGGAACAATAATGGGAATGAATAGTATGTTAAATTCTCAAGCACAGTAACAGGAAGTTAGTATTAGAATCCAAAAATGAGAAACAGGAATAGTAGTACATGCCTGCTATTTAACTGTCTATAGAGATAGCTACAAGGGATGAGAGAGGCTGCTTCCTGTGAACGGGTCTGGGAGGTGGGGAAGGATATGGCTGGAAACTACTCTTGCTGGAATAATCTTTTCAGAATTGAGTTTTGTTTCTTTTTCTTTTCTTTTTTTTTTTTTAACTATGAGTGTGTATCAGTTGGCTATCAATACAAATTTACAAAGCAGAAAAAGCAGATGAGAGACCTTGAGACGTGCTTTTCAAGGTGGTACAGTTGTACAAGTCAGACTTGGAAAGGAAGACGTGCCACTAGTTGGGGCTTGCTGGTGAAGAATTAGTCTGCAGTCTTCTCCTTGCTCCAAAGTTCTGTACACCGCTTCCTCCCCCAGACTGCTGATGGGGTGAGGTTTGTCACGCCCTCCTCTGCTATATAACATACACGAAATCTACTATATGGTATTGTTTGATGAGGTAGAGAGAGAGAGAGAGAGAGGATACAAAGGAGAGTTCTAGTTCTAAAAACAGTCCAAGCTGGAGGCAGAGGAACCTGGGGGTGGCAGTTCAGAGAGGCAGAGGGCTTGGCTGTAGGGGCCTAGGAATGGGTAGGTCAGTGTTTACATGTACCACTGGATACCATCTCCCACAGCCACCTGTCATGGCGTCCTACCTGCCTCGTGGCTACAGGTCATAGTTAGCCAAATCCTACCCAACCTTTCAAAATATTTTGGAAAGGCCTCTGAATCGTATAGAAAATGTATCTCCTTGCTTCAGGGTCATGCTGTGCTCCTGATCAAAAATATTAGCCTCCTGGTTCTCCCCCTGAATCCCCTACTTTGCTCCTCTCCAAATGACATTTGGCTCTTGCTAAGACTCTGATCCATGGTCAAAGGATGAAGATTTGCCACTCTGGAAGTAATTCTCTTGAAAGGCCATGAAAGCAATTCCAAAGAAGAACTGTCTATGGCGACATTGTTGAAATCAGTGCACAGTCTTCCAGGGCGACTGCCCTAAAGGGCAGCACTAATTCTGGCTTTAAAGTGTTTCTCTGCTTGTTAAAAAGTCAGCCTCCTTACTTTAAAGTCCCAGCTCACAGTGCTAAAGTGTTTTCCTAAAACCTCCATAAATTCTTCTTTCCCTTTGATACTGGGGCAAGCCACCATTTCCTTCCCTACACAAACTAAGGGACATGTTTGTGGAGAAAGAGGGAGGGAAGGTAATTTCTCTGGTTCCTCCTTCGAGAATCATGACCCCCAAGCACGCTTCTCAATGCCTTGCTAGAAACACGGGTGCTTGTGCTCCCCCTCCCAAAAATGATGAATGGCCCCAAACTACAGAAGCCATTTAACTCCTTGCCACAGGGAATAAAGCTTCTCTGCTTTATTTCCACCATCTGTGGAGGTATAAACCATGTGGTGGCAGCTGTATGTGGCTGAAGAGTAACGTGGCTTCCCCCTTCGCTGCGAAGGCCATCTTGTAACACAGGGGAATGGGCTGGGATGCATGACCGGGACTAGAAGGGAGGGCAGGCAGGAGAGACACATTTGTTTGTTTGTTTGTTTTTGAGAGAGGCCGGAGGGGCCAGGAGCAGAGGGGGAGGGAGAGAGAATTTTAAGCAGACTCCACGCCCAGCACGAAGCCTGACCTGGGTCTCCATCTCCCAATCCTGAGATCAGGACCTGAGCCAAAATCACGAGTCAAATGCTTAACTGACTGAGCCACCCAGGCGTCCCGGTAAAGACACACTTCTGACTCATGCCGTTGTGTTTGGTTTCCATCCATTACCCAGCAAACCCAGGGGCACATGCTGGAACACCTGGTGAGATTCTTTTTTTTTTTTAATTTTTTATTTTTTATAAACATATATTTTTATCCCCAGGAGAGCACCTGGTGAGATTCTTAAAGAATGGACAGTTCAGAAAAAAAGTCAAGCTCCAGGCCACTGCATCAGTTGGTCATACAAACCCAGAGCTGGCCAGGTGGCATGGCTCAAGTTATCAGTGAGGAGCTCCAGTCATGTCCGGACAGCCGGGCCTCTAAATTCCTGTTCTCATTCCAACACACACCTTCTCGGCGAGGCATGTCACAGCGGCCAAGTATGGAGTGTGCTCAAGGTTGACACTCTGTTGATCCATGTGGATTTGGAATTTTTAAAAAAAATTCTTAAAAACTATGTATCACCTTAAATTGGAAAACGTAGGACGCATCTGGGAGGTGGGGCTTCTCTCTGTGGACTTCCCAGGGCACCAAACACTGCCACAGTGGCAGCCACACTGCCTGACCCTTGTCCCTCGGCCCCACTGCCAGGTACTGTTGGGTGAAATCACCAGAGTCCAAACCATGCCTCTGGGGGGGATGGGGGTGCAGGGGCTGAGGCTGGGGAGAGTATAACGAGATGATCTGAGAGCCCCATTAGCCCCGTTAACTTTTTCCATTTTAACTGATATTTCTGGATGCGGCACCCACTCTCTCGGGAGGTCAGTTCGAAGGCATTCCATGGAGCCCAGAGCCAGCTGTGAAAGGCCAGCTTGGGGCAGAGCTGCTGGGGAAAGAGCTGCACTTGAATTTCCAGTTGTTCCAAGTGCCGATTCACAAGGCCAGTTAGGAAAGGAGGCTACCTCTTTACTCCCCAGTCCCACACAGAACACAGAATGGAATGACCTCAGAATACTCTCCACTTCCTAATGGTTTGAGAACCAGGATTTCTTGCTTATTAATACTTAGGAAACATTAACAGTCCAAAATGAGGGCTCAGAGGTGTTGAGTCCATTTACAAGGATCACATGGGTTGGAGGCAGTAGAGCTGCAGAGCTCAGAGGCAGGTCTGGTGCATATCAAGCCCGTGTTTTTCTCCCCTCCCTGACCCTCACTCCCCAGTGCACTAGCACAGGAAAAGTGTCCGGGGCTACAAAGGTGAATGAGACACAGCCCTGATTCCCAGGAGCTCAGACAGGGACAATGTAGGGAGTTCTCATCCTGTTAGAGACTCATCTTAGTCCTCTGCAAGGTCCCTCAGTGACAGACCCTCTTTATACCTCAGGGTCGGCACTTACAAACTGGGGAATCGTGTCTAGCCTCAACTAGAACATTCCCTTCCAAGGGTTTACAAAATATCCTAGGGCCCTTGGCACTATGTCAATATGGAGTGTCAGTCCCCCATTACTACTACCACTTAGAACATTTAAGTCGGATGCCCTGTGCAGCAGTGAAAGGAATCTGACTGGTAAGTACAGAGAGTTCAGACCAGCTCCCACAGCACAAACTGGTGGGGGGCTGAGGTAGCCAGAGGTGTAAAGATTTTGAAGTCCTGCTCTTAGCTTGAGTTGTGCTAGTAAGGAAAAGACCTAGTGGAATCCCAAGAAAAATGGAAAGGCAGTAGAGGGAACTCTTCCTAGCGAGACGCAGCGCTAGGCAAAATACATACATGACAATCACTGTGTGGAAGAAATCGGCCAACTCTTTGGCCACACTGTTTTCCGTCCCCTGATTTCTGTTCACACAGCAGGGCTATCCAGCTGCTCAACAGCTGCCCAGCTGCATCCCGTGGCAGGTAACACTGCCCCTGGGCAGAGCGTGCACTGAACCAAAACAATAAACTCCAGGCCTGCCTCCCACAGGAGATGGCAGACGTCAGAGGGGCTCTGGCTCAGCGTGCCACAGGAGGGCTGTGCAGAAGGAGAGTCTGGTCAAGGCTCTGGAAAGCCCTGTGGAGTCTGTGGGGAACAATAAGAATGCAGAATATAAATGTGAGCTGCAGGCTGATGGGTCCATGAGGAATTAGGGCCGTCTTTGAAAGGAATCTGCGGAGATGATGCAAAACACCAAGCATGTGACCCAAATCGTGGCGGGGCATATTGGAGGGAGAAGGGACTGGGAATGAGACATTTTCTAATCTGACTAGTCTGAAGCTTCCCCTCAGTGAGGAGCAGGGTCACTGCACAATTAGAGGCAGAGTTAGACTGAACAGAGCCTGCATAGCAACTCAGGGGGATGACCTCCACAAAGCTACATGGGGCTTGGAGGCGGACGCGCGCTGAGCCTGGGATGTCTCCGAAGCGAATCGCGGAACAGCCTTTCTGCCTTTCATGTGAAATCGAAAAGGCGACGACGTAACAGTCTGCTGAGAAAAGGAGAGGATGAGGACTTGGTGGCCTCGGTGTTAGAGAGGAAACATCTAGGTCCTCCAGAGGCCAGGCTCCCACATCACTGGACTTTCCAGGACAACACATCCCTGGGGCCATAAGAGATAATCTAATAAATATCCACAGCTTCCTGACTGGAGACAGCTTAATGTGCGAAACGCCTTCAGATCCAAATGTTTGAAAACAAGGCTTCCTCTGTGTAGAAGGACACAAGTTTCTACCAGTTCATTTCTAAGTCAGGGTGTGTGGTCTGTGGTCCCTGACTTCAACTTCTCTCCTAGGCCCCAATCATCACCTAGTACCAGGTGCTGCGCTGGGTACTTTATAGACGTTATCTTAAGTCACCCTCCGAACTTCCAGGAAGGAGGTATTATATCATTTCAGAGGTAAGGAATCTGAGGGTTGGGCAGGTCAAAAATCTTGCAGAAGGGGTGCCTGGATGGCACAGTCGATTAAGTGTCTGACTCTTGGTTTCAGCTCAGATCATGGTCTCAGGGTCACGGGATCGAGCCTGCATTGGGCTCTGTTCAGCAGGGAGCCCCCTTGAGATTTTCTTTTCCTCTCCCTCTGCCCCTCTTGCTTGTGCGCATTCTCTCACTCTTGCTCTCAAATAAATGAATCATTTAAAAAAATGTTAAATAGCTCATGTGGAGGACCACCTGGATGACTCAGTCCATTAAGCATCCGACTTGATTTCAACTCAGGACATGATCTCAGGGTTGTGAGATCGAGCCGTGCATCAGGCTCTGCACTGGGCATGGAGCCTGCTTAAGATTCTCTCTCTCCCTCCCTTTGCTTCTCTCCCTGCTCACACTTGTTAAATAAATAAACAGCCCACGTGGCTTTGGGAATGTGATAACTGAAGAAACGAGACTCCTAGGCCTGCCTATTTCATCTGAAGTCCTTTACACCAGGATGACCTAATTATCTGTCACACTGATGCCAGCAGATAAAACCAAATTGAGCTGACAGTCCAGAAAATAACTCCGGGTCAATTCAGTGCATACTTCCAATTGGATTGGCCCTCCTGAGTCTGCTTCTGATGCTTCTGACCCTAGTGCTCCTGCATAGGATTTAGTTTTATCTGTTCCTTTTGTCTCAGATGAGGACACCCCACTCCAGCTCCTGCTTAAGAACAATTGCTCCAACTGACAACCCTCAGCCTCCCAATGGAGAAGGGGGAGAAGGAGTTCAGAACTGATGATTTCAGTCTTCCTTTAAGGAGCAAAGAGATTTACAGAAAGTTTGTGAGTAGAAGAGCAGCACTATGACATTTTTGTTCTTAGACGGTATTAACCTGCTATATGTAAAGATGGATTTAAATAATTAGAGACCGGTGGAAGAAAGACCAACATGGAGGCCCTGAATAGTCAAGAAGAACTGTGGGTCTGAACCAGAGTGAAGATAGTGGGAATGGAGAAGAAAGTGGGAAGACAGTGGGAATGACAAGGAATAGGAAGGAGGTAGAATTGTCAAGACATTCCTACCCACTGGCTATTTGAAAACAGTAATTCAAAATGGTTAGAAGCAGGGGATGAGTATTTAAAAGGTTCAGGGATTAAGTCACAGCTCTTAGAAGACTGGGCGACTTTGGGCAAAACACCTCATCTCTCTAAACCTCAGCCTCCTCAGGTGAGGCAAGAGAATATAAGTTGTAACTCATAAAGTAGTTCTCACAAAGCAATTGAGGTGAGGTCTTCTGTCAATGACGACAATGCCTAGAACATAGTCCAAAATGTCAAACTTACCAAGATAAATGAGTCAGAGGCGGGGCTGGGGATAATGTCATAGAAGGGAAAAATGATGACCAGAGTCTGCATAACTATGAGGGTGGTGCCTGAAGTCGAAAGTAAACGTTCAACAGGAGGGCCCAGTGCTTTAGAAAGCAGTTCACTGTGCTTTCCTTTTGCAACATCATAACGTTCACACTTTACATCTGGTGTTCTAGTAGGACAGAGCCCTGAATCATAACACTAGGCCCTCTTCCTGCATGTCTTTAGCCAGCAGGAACTACTGCTTTGAAAAGCCGGCCCTGAATTTTAGATCTAATACCCTCATAACCAATGAAGTTAGACATCTTCATTTTGTCCCAGGAACCTGTGTATACATATATGTGTGTGTGTGTGTGTGTGTGTGTGTGTGTGTGTGCGCGTGCATGTCTTATCATTAAAAAGATAAAATAGCAATTCATAGTAGGCTAACATTCAAAATCATGCCCAGCTTTTCCTTTTGTAACACTTAAATGGAGATGTGTTATCAATAATATAATCAAAGCAGTCAAGGGTAAATCAAGGATATTTAAAGGTCAATGTACAACCAGGAATAGTTCCCCCAAACAAAAATATGCAGGACAAACCCCCTGCGGGTTGGAGCTCTTGCTTACCGAGACAGTATGGATGCCAGAAGATCATCGGTCAAAGGTAACCTGGAGGACTTGCACAGCCTTCTGATGTATTTGCTGGGTAATACTTTTTTTCTGCATTAAAACAAAGTAAACAGGTCTTTTATATTTTGTGTCTCTTGAGTCACAATTACATGCTATAGGAAAGAAAATACAGATGTGTCCTTAAAGTCTGCACATGAAAATGAGTATGAAAATTGGTACTGGAACTCACAGTAAGGAAAAAGAGTCATATTGATTTTCACTGACTTTTTCCATTTCAGAAGTGACCAGATTCTGTCCTTCCAAAGGCCTTTCCATCAAGATTCAGACTCTCGGTTGGTGATAGTACGGCACTTTAAGGGTGCAGCCACGAGTGTTGCTCTAAGTAATCGATCTGCCTTCTTGACCACTAGTCAAAACTGGTTCTGATATTTGAAAACATCTCTTAATTTGACAGGCATCTAGAGCCTCCAACGCAAGTATTGTATGACTTGAGGGTATTTTTCTAGTCTTTTCCTTGGACCCAAACCTTGTAACCTTGAGGCCCCAGCTGGGGCTTTAACATTCACCTCAATTTTGTCAGATGGTTTCTCCAGAGCAGCTCAACAGTCATTTTCCCCAGCCTGCCAGGGGCACAGAAATGCTTGTCCAATGTTCTTTCAGCCAGTGTTCCCAGGCACCAGGCAAAATCAGAACCAATAAGAAAGAAAGCGAGCTGCTTTATGCACACTGAGTTTACAAAATGATGGGAGAATGTTTGTGTCTAGAACTGAAGTCTGTCAGATCTGGAAGAACTTCAGAGCTGTCTGATCAAGGAGCCTCATCATTCCCAGGAGGTGTTCTTTTAGTGAAGGGGGGTCACACTTCTCACGCTGGGCAAGCGGTACCACCAGAGTGGAAGGTCATGCAAAGCTCAGGCAATATAGCCTAGGGAGGCTCCAGAAAGTTTTAAAAGATTCAAGGAAAAATACCACCTTTACAAAAACTCAACAACTATGTGTTATGGATTAGGCAAAAAAATTGTGTTCAAAGATAAACTACAGGTCTTTAAAGATATTTAGGGGAGGCAAGCTGGCCACTTGGGTACAAACTTCGGGTCTGGGGGTGATGGAAGGGGTCATGGGGCAAAGAAACATCAGCGGTTCATAGTAGGAAAACTAGAGGCTAGAGTTAGGAGTAAGGTTTTCTAACTCCTGGTGAATATCCCCCCCACCCCACCCCAGAGTATCAGGTCTGTGGGTAAGAAGAACACCAAAACTTATTAAAATGGGGCTCCAGTTTATAAAAATGATTTAGTAAAGAGTAATAGAAACATGGCAAATGTACTAGAAATTGATTATGCTGAGCTTCCGTATTATCAAGAAGAAATAATTTCAAAGAATTTCTAAATAAAGCTGACTTGTAAATTCCCTGTTCTCTGTATTAGAAAAGACACATTTATAAATCCCGGTGATCACAAACTAATGTAAGAAAAGATATTTCAGGATTAAACCTTCTAACATCTGGATTTACTATGTTTCAGTTGAAAGCCTTTAAAAACCAATTAAAAGGAAATGGAAAGGGGCATCTTATCTTTTTGAAGATACAAGGGCCTTCCCTATTCTATCAACAAACAAAACTCACCATCATGATGAAATATCAGTACCCAAATACTTTCCCAAAATGATTTAAAGTACATTTGGGAAAAAAAAAAAAAGAGTGTTGTGTACAACCCAGACTAAAAAAAAAGAAAAAAAAAGAAAATTTTTAATCATTTTGCCAATTTCTGTAAGAATGTTGCTGGGATTTTTGTGATAACCACGTTTTATTGATACCAATGTGAATAAAGTTGACATTTAAGCAAAAAAAAAATCAAAAAGACTAGTTTTGTAATAATACTTAGACATTTTCCACTGGGTGGACGTTTGTACTAATGGTGCAAAAACACCGGTGGGTAAAACTGCTGGTGCTTATCATCAATCAACACAGGGACACCAAACTGTGCCAGTACTCATTGAATTCATCACCACAGTTTTTCTCTTAAAAAAAAAAGCCAGGTCCACGTAAGCCCTTTGCTTCATTGTTGAAGCAGTAACATACTGACGTTATTAAATATCAACCTTGAGTGTACTTTTTAATATTCTGTGCGATAAAAATAAGGTTTGTTTAAAAAAAATAAAGTACATTTGGTCTATAGTGGAGTATAGTGGGACATCCCGGTGTTCTTTTTGCCCTACTGGATAAAATATAAATTCCTTCATTACTCAGGTCTGCAGAGCCTTACATGATTTACTGAAATTGATAAAATGAAAGCTTACTTTTCTCGGTCTTGGTAGACACAAATAGCATTGAGTCTTTCAAAATTCTCAAAAGCGTTTTTCTTGAGCTGTTCATGGGCCCGTGCAATTAGGACATTCATATCAGGCTTCGTGTCCTCGGGCACCTGGTAGTGACGGGCAAGGGTTATAACTTCATGGTCTGTGAGTTTCCCAACAGTCAGACTCATTATTATGTCTCTGTAAAGAAAATGAGAAAATGCTCATGAAATTACATCTAAGAACACTTCATTCTCTTTCTGTTAAAAATATCTAAATTCCAGAGCCCTTGGGTGGCTCATTGGTTAAGTGTCTGTCTTCAGCTCAGGTCATTCCTTTAGGTCCTGGGACTGAGCCCCACGTCGGGTTCCCGGCTCAGCATGAAGTCTGCTTCTCCTTCTCCCTCTGCCTTTCCTCCTGCTTATGCCCTCTCTCTATCTCTCCCCCAAATGCATAAATAAAATCTTTTAAGAAAAAAATCCAAATTCCATTTTGTAAAACTTTTATCAACTGCATAGAGGACAGGTGACTATTTTCCTTTAATTTAATTGCTACTTCATTTAGGAGTAGTAGGAAAATACCAGGGCTACAAGGGAAAACCATAAGCACTATAGTTTCTAAATAAAATGACATCTTGCCCAGAGTCAAACTTCTAATAGAGAAGAAGAGCCTGTAACCAGACAGTAAGTCTTTCAAAGTCCTTGAATGGTCAAAAAAACCTGTCACCAGATACATGATTTCATTCGATGCCTATTAATCTTACTTTACACAAAATAGTAACAGACTTGGGGTTCTGGCTTCCCATGGTATAAAATTTATAAATCAGCACATTTGGAAAGTCTTTTCAAGTTGGAGAATGCAATCAGAAACATTTCTGCAGTTAAAAACTAAGACTGACACACCCTGCCAGTGAGGAAAAAGTGAGAGAAGAGACTAAAAAGTGAAGAGTTGTGTAGAGGAATCATTGTCTGAGTCTTTTGAAGGCAAATGGTATTAAAATTATGTGGCAGAGCAATAATAATAATAATAGTAATTATAACAGCAATGACACATTAACAACGAGGACTCAAAACCTAACAAATTCGTGGGACTGTTTTCAATACAGTCTCTATATCATAGCGATAAACCATGCAGCACGAGTAGAAGGACATCAAAATAGTTAAAATAGCAACTGTTCTAGTGGTTACCTGAACAAGCTTCCACCATCGAGAAACTCTACTTACTGAGAGTGATTCAGTTCCCAAGAATCCCAGCTAAGTGACCGAAGACAAGATTTTTTTAAAAAAAGATTTTATTTATTCATTTGACAGAGAGAAAGATCACAAGTAGGCAGAGAGGCAGGCAGAGGGAGAGAGGGAAGCAGGCTCCCTGCTGAGCAGAGAGCCCGATGCGGGGCTTGATCCCAGGACCCTGAGATCATGACCCGAGCTGAAGGCAGAGGCTCAACCCACAGGTGCCCCCGAAGACAAGATTTTATTTGCTCTTTGGCTATAGACTTGTCTTTTGGAATAATGGCTTTTAGTGCTTTTATGTATTTCTTGTCATTATCACTATCATCGAAGATCTCTGAGCTCTCCTAGTCAAGAATTTCCTTAGCATGTAGGAAAGCCCACGGCTATGATGTTGACATATCTGAAGAAATTGCATTTCACCTATATCCACTTCTTAGGGTTTCTGGGGGTTTTTTGTTTTGTTATCTTTTTGTTTATTTATTTTTTTAAATGGGAAATCAAGACCAACCAAATTCAAACAAGAGGATGCCACAATTGCATCAGGTCGGTTTGGATCAGACCATCAAACAGCAATATTAGCTGGGGGCTCACTGTGTAGGAAACGCTGTATAGTCACTTGGGCTTCTGAGCTTTTCAGAGTCTCTAACCTATTATAGGCATCCCCGGCACACACAGATGAGCTCCCAATGCCACAAACTAGGAGCCCCGCTTGAATGAATTGACTAATAATAATAACCCTTGCCTTTCAGGGAGTACTAACTGGGTGCCAGTTGTTGTGCTGCCAGGGACTTCTGGCACAGATCATCTCATCTGGCCTGCAGGATAAGGACTATTTTTTTAAAGATTTTATTTATTTGATAGAGAGAGGGAGAGAGTACGAGTGTGCAAGCAGGGTCAACAACTGTGAGAGAAGTAGGCTTTTGGTCAAGCAGGGAGCCTGATGCATGGCTTAATCCCAGGATCCTGGGATCAGGACCAGGGCTAAAGGCAGACGCTTAACCAACTGAGCCACCCAGGCGCCCAGATAGGGACTATTATTATCACCCCCGTTTTATAGATGAGAACACAGAAGCACTGAGTATGCCCAACCTCCTGAAAGCCAGAAAGAGAACCCCTGCAGTCTGGCTCCAAGCCCATGCGCTCGCATACTCTTCTGCCCCTCTTCTGTCAGAACACAGAAGACAGAATGAGTGGATGGAGTGAAGCTCAGTCAGGGCAAGTTGCCTAAAGGTTGTGGGTTTTGAGCTGTTTACAGACCTCTAGTCCCTTTATTGCCTATGACCTCTGCTTTGAGAGCTATCATTGATCAGCATAAACAGGTAACAGAAAATAATTTCAGAAACCCTGAGTCACCAGCCATGAGAAAGGACTAAGCGACCACAGAGGAACCACTTCAATGAAAGCCCCAGGCTTGGGACGCCTGGGTGGCTCAGTTGGTTGGACGACTGCCTTCGGCTCAGGTCATGATTCTGGAGTCCCGGGATCGAGTCCCGCATTGGACTCCCAGCTCCATGGGGAGTCTGCTTCTCTCTCTGACCTCCTCGCTCATGCTCTCTCTCACTGTCTCTCTCTCAAGTAAATAAATAAAATCTTTAAAAAAAAAAAAAAAAAAAAGAAAGCCCCAGGCCCATTTATTCCACTGGTCATGGAATAATCAGTCATGAAACGTGCATAAAATGGAACGCTATGCAACCATGAAAAGTATGTTATTGATTGGTATTTACTGGCATGAGAGGTGCCCATGATATATTGATAAATTCAGTTTCAGGATTCCCACTGAAACTGAAGGTGCTAGTACCGCTATATTCATAGGTGAAACAGGGGAGGGGAATTAAGGAGGGCACTTGTGATAAGCACCAGGTGAGGTAAGGAAGGACTGGATTGCTATTGTCCACCTGAAACTAATATGACACTGTATGTTAACTGGAATTTTTTTAAAAGATTTTATTTATTTATTTATTTGAGAGCAAGAGCAAGCGAGAGAGGGAGAGCAGGCGAGAGGGGCAGAGGGAGAGGGAAACCCCCATTAAGCAGGGAGCCCGATGTGGGACTCGATCCCAGGACCCTGGGATCACAATCTGAGCCAAAGGCAGATGCTTAAGCCACTGAGCCACCCAGGTACCCAACTAACTGGAATTTAAATACAAACTTTAAAAAAAAAAAGACAAAGGATACATGCCAAATATCTATATTATCCCTGATCTCTGAGATTTCTTTACATAGACACACGTGTATATATGAGAGTTTCTGTTCTTTCTGAACTTCTGTAAGAAACAAATATTATTTTCATGGTCATCATTAAAAAAAAAAAAAAACGCTTTGAGAGATTTTTCCTTTTGAGGGTAGAGCCAGTGTGAAGAAGGACAAGTGGTACACTTGCAAGGACAAGGGACAAGAATGTGTGCAGCATTAATTAGAAACTTCCCACCTACCTTTCACTAAACTTATTCTAGCACCCCAAGGTCATAAAAGTTTATTTTCCCTTTTCAGTGGATAAGCTTAAATTGTCCTGGCCTCATTGCAGCTCAAGTTTCTATCTGCTGGATCTCTGCAGGCTTGGGTTTTAAACAGCTCAGTATCCCCCTGCTTCCAATGTCTTTAATGTGAAGGTTTCAAACAAGCTGCCCCAGACTTAAAATGGCCCTTGGTCACACAGGACGCCAGGGGCCCTGGAGTGGATGTTGGTGTGGCAGTTGTGCTTGCTGTCCCCACATGAGGCAGGGTCCCAGGACTGGGGATCGCAACCAGGAAGTGGAAGACTTGTCCTGCAGAGCTCAAGTGGCTGCCATTACTCTGCCCCGCCTTTGCCATGTGCCCCCTTCTTTAGAAGTCAAACTTGAATGGGCTTCACCAAAAACAAGGGATCTTCTCACCCCACCTTATTTTGGACTGTGGTAAAAACAGCTGGAACATACAATGTACCGCTGGCTGTGTTTAACACATTCACAATGCTGGGCAACCACCACATCAGTCTCTTACAAAACATTTTCATTACTTTCTTTTCTTCCTTCTTCCCTGCCCTCTCCCCACCTGGCAACCACTAATCTGTTTACCATCTCTGCAGATTGGTGGTTCTGGATATTTCCTAGAAAAGGAATCATGGAAATAAGGTGTCTTTTGTGTCTGGCTTTTTCTGCTTGGCACAATGTTTTCGTGCTCACATCCAGGCTGTATCAGTACTTCATTCCTTTTGGGGGCTGAGTAATATACCATTGTATGAATGTGCCACATTTGGGGTATCTCTTGTGCATCGAAGGACGTTTGCGTTGTTTCCACCCTTGGGCTCTTGTGAATAGTGCTGCTGTGAACATTCATGTACAAGTTTTAGTTTGGATGCCTGTTTTCAATTTGGGGGAGTAAAACTGCTGGGTCACTTAGGAATTCTGTATTTAACCTAGTGAGGACCCATCACACGGTCTTCTGCATATTCTAATTTTGCTAGCAACAGCCACAAAAACAAAGATCCAACTTCCATCACACATAGCCTTTCCTCACATAAACCTTCAGAGCGAACCTGAAATATGACCTGAGAGCAAAGTCTGATCTTGGTGCTTCCTGCCCCTTCATTTAAGGGAAATGAAAATTCATTTTAAAAGGAGCTTTCATGGGTGCCTGGGTGGCTCAGTGGGTTAAAGCCCCTGCCTTCGGCTCAGGTCATGACCCCAGGGTCCTGGGATCGAGCCCCACATCGGGCTCTCTGCTCGGTGGGGAGCCTGCTTCCCTTCTCTCTCTGCCTGCCTCTCTGCCTACTTGTGATCTCTCTCTGTCAAATAAATAAATAAAATCTTAAAAAAAATAAAAGGAGCTTTCATTGTACTGATCTGGTGTTCTGTGATTACTAATGCTGATCTTAAAAACTCAAAATGGCAATCATCTTTGCCTTTACTCAGCACTGTACTATGTTCCTGGCAATAATATTTTATATGGATCATCACAGTATTATTTGGTTAATCCTTTAAGGGACGCTGCCATGATTTTCTCTTAGTTTTTGTAATTAAAGTCATAAGAGTCAAAAAATAATGCCAAACTGCTAGAGGGTATTGAAGTAACCAGGCAGAATTCTGACACATGAAATGCTAAGCTGTTTTACAAGATATAATTCCATTAAAGTTACCCACTCAAGTAACCATGAATAAAAACTTCAGTTTAAAGCTCTGAATCTCAGGGTATTTCCTTACACATTGAATCGGTAAAGTCTAAGCAAGAACTTTCCTACCAACTTAAAAAAAATTAGCTTCAACATAAACAAGGGCTCAAGAATTGAAGCTCTATGCTCTAAGGCTTATAAGAAAATCTGGTTCAGCCTAAATTAAACCAAGCAGCAATTGTGATGACAATTTACTAATCAGAAGTCAGACATATATGCTCATGTTCTACAGTCCCTCAGATTTTCTCTTATACACTGTGGGCCTGAGCTGCCCATGCAGAACAGAAAACCCTGCCTTTCCGTCACGGACATCCCAGCCCGCCATACTGTTGGACCAGTGTGTTGCCAGACAGTGAGTGGAAGGTGGTAGAAACAGCTGGTAGAGTAAGTGTCAGAGGAAGGAGAGATGGTGAGATGCTTCAAAATGGGACCAGGAAAAATGTCCGACCAAATGGATTTTGCTACCAGCCTGACCATAGTTCAAAACCATTTATGTTCTCATTGAAGAAAAAGGTCATGATATATGGTCACTTCATCTGGACATTGTCCAGATGGGAGTACATTTATAGACTTAGGGTATAAATGGTGTCCCCTTGGAGTTGTGTGACACGGTAGCCTTGCCAGAGAAGCCAAAGAACTACAGAGAAAAGGGAAACATAAGGTCAAGTCCAGACTAAGACAATCACCTAATCCAGCCTGGGTCATAAACCTCTTTGCAATCGGGAGGTGCAGTTGTGGTTTAATGGGAAAAAGTATGAGCTTTTGAATTACACAGACCCAGATTAAAATTCCAGCCCCACTAATTCACTAACACATAAATAACTTTGGTAAATTACCTAACTTCTCCCAAGTTCTGTTTCTTACTTGTGAAACTGGACAAGACCATTGGCTTCGTTGGTCATGTCAAACCTCTGTCTAAAACCCTCTGAGGGGCTTGCCATCTCTCCTGAAGTAGAACCCAAAAGTCTCATTATGTGATGTCTGACGAGATGTCCCCTTTTCTATCTTTTAGGCCTCATCCCCTTTCCCTCTGTACGTGCCATACTGCACTCCTTGCTTTTCCTCAAACAAGCCAGGTACACTGTAGCTTTAAGGTCTCCACACTTACTGCTCCCTCTACCTAAAAGGCTCTTCCCCAAGACAGTTCCATGATTTGTTCCTTTATCTCCTGTAGGGCATCTTCACATCTGCTTGGGTGTCATCTTCTCCATGAGGCCTTCTCTGACCATTCTTTTTAAAACTGTGACCCCCTCCCTCCACAAATCTGGCATTCCCTAACCCCTTCTCTGCTTTCTTTTCCTCAGTAGCATTCATCATACGTCAACCTGGTATGTTTCTTTTTTTTCTGTATATCATCTTTGTCCCCCAACTAGAACATAAGATCCACAGAGGACAGGACCATTTTGTTCATGGCTGAATCTCCAACACTTTAAAGAGCTCCTGGAACATAGTAATATTTCTATAGTAAGTAGTTGGCTGAATAAATGAAAATCAAGGGTTAAGTTAGCAAGGTATAAAAAAACATTTAGCTTTAGTGCCTGGAACCCTGAATGCCCAATAAATGATAACAATTTTTATTTCTCTCATAATCCCATAATGGAGATAGTTTCAATTTACATTGAACTAAAAGAGTTACTTCTCTGAAGCAAGTTTATCTTAGAAAAATGTGAAATGTTTCTGATGACTAAAGTCACAGAATTTATCTGCAGAATGTAAAAGAAACATGGTACACTTGTTTTAATTAGTCATATTCATGATTGAGTCTGAAGTGATAAAGTAAATGAGTTCCAGGTGTGCCTTTCTTTAGATAATGTATATATTTGAGAAACTGCACAACTGCTTAATTCTTAGAAATCAAATTAGGCGCCCCTTTTCATCCTGTTATATATAAAGATGCTCTATCGTCCTCTTGGTCAATTTTTAAATTGACAATGGCACCTAACATTTTAGCTTTAAATTCCTCTGATTCCTTTCAAGCTCTTAATGACAAACAAGCACCATGGACTCTGAAATAAGTCCTCTGGAAACTAAAGAATCTTGTGACAGTATCATAATTACTGCCAAATTCATCTGCATTGTAAATTGATTTTTTTTATATGTTTTCTCCAAGAGAAGTACATCTGCATTGAAAATCACTGACCCTGTTTTCTTATTCCAACTGAAAGCAGGCTTCTAGTTTTCTCTCTATTGCTCTTCTAATCTTCATTTCACATCAAATACTATGGCTTTTCCTGTTTTGACATGTAGTGGAATGTACATGGTAATTTTGATTTATTTAGTTTGAAATTCAGTATGTCTTGGTGCACTCAACTCTGGGGCTGTTTAAGTGTAGCCAAACAAAAAATGAGATATTCTCATGTTGTTAAGAGCAATTGCTGTGGATTATTAACAATATTCCTCATAGAGGTGCAATTTGAGAAACCCTTAAAGGCCACTCCTCTATCATTCTTTTACAATCTGGCACAATACCATTCAATTAACATTGAAAGAGGCTAGGACAACAGTGTTTTTTGTTTCTTAAATTATGTCAAGATTTTTTGGTAGCAGCAAATGAAAAGTGTAGATGATGGTGCCTAACTTGCAATGTGGGCAGAAAGGAATGAATATTCATTTCATTTATAAGCAAAGCTATTCATTTTCTAGCACCTTTCTTTTGGCTAACACCCATCCTGTGTTCAAGGATAATTTGTTTCCAAGCCAACTTCTCTTGTTTGGCTTTTTGTTTTTAACTCTTTCTCACTGGTTGCTAGATGTTTGAAAGGCCATCCTGGTCCCTGCGACAATGGCCAGGGGCAAGAAGTGAGGACCTTACATGGAAGGCCACCCCCATAGAAGCCCATAGGTATTTATTGATCGAACAATGGGCTCAACAAGACTAGGTTTGTTCCCTCCAGGTGTTTACAATCAATTTAGTAATTCAAGACTTACTAATATCAAAACATATCAAATAGAATACAATCAGTCCTAATTCTTTCTGAACACACACTCTAAAATATAGAATTTATTGGCTTTACTCCATTATAAAAGGAACACATGTCTAAATATAGAGAATTTGGTTGGTAATAAAAGCAAGAAAAAAAAGTCAAACAAATTCCTACTGCCCAAACATAACCAAGTAAGTAAACATTTTGGTATACTTCCTTGCAGTCTCTTTTCTATGCATGGGTATTTAATTGTCTTTTCTTTTTCTTAATATTTGTGAACATATTTTATGGCCTTTTTTTTCATTTAACTAATATATTCCTTGTTATCACATATTCTTCTGAAACAAAAATGCTAAACCACCCTATTGGATATTTGGGGGGTTTTTCTCAAATTTTTATATAAGTAATGCCATAATTAACATCTTCATGTGTCAACATTTGTCTGTATTTAAAATTATTTCCTTTGACCACAGAGGAAGGAAGAGACTAGCTGTCTTGTGGTATAGGGTAGGGAATGGGCACCACAGACAGAAGCAGTGACCTTTTTCTTTTGGCTTGCTTCCTCACAAAATAATTTTGAAAAAACTATGTACCCACCTCACATATTTTTTAGTTGACATCTAAAGTAATTTTTTTCTCTTTAAAAATATAAATAAATATATAAGTAAAAATAATTTACTTTGGATAGTGTCCCAGAAGTACAATCAGGTGGGCAAAAAAAAAGGACATTTTAAAAAATCTTGATACATGGCAATAAGTTGCTTTCACTTTCACACCAGCAATGACAGAATATCCATGCAAATAGATATTATCATTTTTAAAAGTGTTCCCTAATTCCACGGGTAAAAATGAGGTCTCATTTTAATTCATAATGATTTGATTACTAATAAACTTGACCATCTCTTATTTGTTAAGAAATTATCTATCTCCCATTGTGTTCTGTCTGAACATGTCCTTAACTATGGATTCATTCATTCACTTGACAAAAGCTATTTGAACACTTACTCCATGTCAGGCAACATCAACTGATAGAGAATAAGAGAGGAATGAACTAGATTCAATCCCCAGCCCTCAATGACCGCACCCTAGAGTTCTTCACCAACCAAAAGGAAAACCAAGTCAACAAAGTAAAAAACGGTGGGGGAGGAGGTTGCAATAAAGATATGTCTAGAAGCTTAGAGGGAATACCCCCACATCCAGTCTGGTATGTATATACATGTAGGGGGAAATAAGGAAGGCTTCATAACAGAGATGGTAACAGAACAGAGCCTGAAGATGAATGACAATTTACCAGTCACAGAAGTAGGGCAAGGAGGGGAAGGAGGTTGGAGGAATCGGAGAAAGAACGGTATCCTTAAAGGTTCAAGGAGAACAAGAGGATAGTACATCTGAGGAGCTGTACAAAGACTTAACAGGAACTCACATTTACCAAGGGCTCAGTGCTAGTGTTCAGATGGTTCTACTGTACTGTGTTGTCAGATTGGGTAAGGTGGTTAACTATAGGGGGCGCCTAGATGGCTCAGTTGTTAAGCATCTACCTTCGGCTTGGGTCACGATTCTAGGGTCCTGGGATTGAGCCCTGCCTCGGGATCCCTGCTCAATGGGAAGCCTGTTTCTCGCTCTTCCACTTCCTCTGCTTGGGCTCCCTCTCTGTCTCTTTCTGTCAAATAAATAAATAAAATATTTAAAAAAGGAAAAAAAAGGTGGTTAACTGTATATTCATATTTATGCATGAAGGCGTCCATTAATCCAACTATTTCATAAGCAGGAACTCATCTCTCCCACAGAAGCCCTTTAAGCAGGAACTTTGATTATCCCCATTTTTTTGAAGATTATTTGAGAGATAACATGAGGGGTGGGGGCAAAGGGAGAGGAAGGAGGAGACTTCCTGTTGAACAGGGAGCCCTCCTCAGAGCTCCATCCCCAGGACCCACATATCATGACCTGAGCAGAAGGCAGATGCTTAACTTACTAAGCCACCCAGATGTACCTGATTATCCCCATTTTATGGATGACAAACTAAGGCCCAGAGAGATTCAGCAAACTGCCCAAGGGCATACAGCTAGTAAGTGGTGAAGTCAAGATATGAACCCAGATGGTCAGGATTCTTGGGATAACTAGAACACAAGGAAGTGGAACAAGGGGTTAGAGAGCTGGCAGGTGAGGTCCAATCACAAAAGGCACATGAGGTGCCATGTTAGGTCATCTGGGTTTTCCTCTGCAGGTGAAAGGAATCTCCTGAGCGTTGAACAAGAGGGCAACAGAGAGTTGGATGTCAGAGCACTCAGAAAGCAACGTGAGGGTTGGCACACCAGCGAGGGCTGCTGGTGCAGGGGCGATGGGGCAAAAGGATGGAGCCAAGGATGGGCTCCAGGTCTCTTGATGAGACAAGGCCATCATGAAAGCTAGCTCTGAAGAACAGGGGGGACACCTTTTCTACTGAGATGAGAAAGGAAGAATGCCAAGTTATGGATGCAGGGACATGGAGGAGGTCTGTATCTCGGGAGGGACCTCTACAGCCTCTGTTAACCTGGAGATGAGGTTTTGTACCATGAGTGCGAGGAAAATGGTGAAAAGAGAGAACGTTTAAAACATCCATTGGAGGGAATGGCAAAAGGCATACCTGAGTCTTGACCCATCCTTAACTGCTCACTGATCCATCAATCACCCAGTTTGTCATCTGTGTCTTTGCTTTCTTGGTCCCCATTGGTCCTCTCCCTTTGCCTTTATAGACATGATCATGTCTCTCCCAACTTAAAATAGCAGCAAAACCGAACATTTGACTTTCTGTGTAGCTAAATGGCACCCATCAGCCTGACAGAACAGCCTCCCACAGCAGCCTTGTGACCGCAGGGAGCCACAGCAGTGGTGTTTGACAATGGTCTCATCTTCGTTGGATGATGTAACCCTCCTGGGGTTCCTGGACAACTAAGGGGGAAGGTGTAGAGAAGAGTTCTCAGGGGGAATACACTGGTATATTCCTCAAGAGGAATTCCTGGTAATGTGGCCCATGAGACCTCAAGAAATTAAAAGGGAAAGTGAAAAAAAGCTGTGACCATAGGCCAACCCCGGGCAGGTGGAACGTGTCCTAACAGTTCTAACGGTGATCAGGGAGTTTACACTGATGGTCAAGACTTCTCTTGGACTCATTTTCCCTGTCATCTTATTTTTCACTTTCGGTTTTTCATGTTATAACATCTGTTGCTATTTGTCTTTTGCAATGAAGACTGTACTAACTTTGCTCTTCAGTTCTGCAAATTCTTTTTCTAAAAAGGAACACTGTGCTTGTCTGTATTTTTTTTTCTTAATAATAGGTTTTAATATCAGAAATGAATATGTCATGGTACAATTTCAAAAAATACAAGAAGTTCTATAAGGAATGTCTTCACTGCTCCAATCTCCAGTCCCATTCCCCAGAATTCCTTTTTTATCCCCCAGCTTTACTGAGGTATAACTGGCAGACAAAATTATATATATTGAAGGTATACAACATGATGATTTCATATACATATGCATTGTGAAATGATTAGATTCTACCATTCTAACTCGGTGAAATTGAAACTGCCCTAAAATATTTTAGTCTTAGATCTACCTAAGTTCCAAAGATAAGGATGAAATACAAGATTTTACTCTCAAGATGGAATGTTTAGAATTCAGCCCTTTGGGGTGCCTGGGTGGCTCAGTGGGTTAAGCCTCTGACTTCGGCTCAGGTCACGATCTCACTGTCCTGGGATCGAGCCCTGCATCGGGCTCTCTGCTCAGCAGGGACCCTGCTTCCCTCTCTCTCTGCCTGCCTCTCTGTCTACTTGTGATCTCTGTCAAATAAATAAATAAAATCTTAAAAAAAAAAAAAAAGAATTCAGCTCTTTGTTTCCCCACTCTGTCTTGCTAAGACTTGGCTATTTTGTCTGTGGCATAATCCATGTCATCATCCTTTTAAATTTCTGTGACAATATCATTCACCTCTTGAAATAACATTTGACCTTGGAGTTGGGATGTATAATCGTGTGTATGTATGTGAGAGAGAAAGAGAGAGAGAGAAAGTTGTTTTAGGTTCCAGTGCTATTCCAATTTGTTAAGATAAGATGTCCTCCTTGAGTACTGAATTTTGATTTTGTCTTCATGGTCTTGGGTAACATATTAAAGAAATGCATTACTTTGAGTAATTTTTTAATTCAAATTGAGTAAAACTATGTTTTGTCTTCTTGAAGGTTTAAAAACATTTCGATTGTCCCCATGTACAACAACCAACCAGGGCCCAATTTGTTTGCTCTCAAAGCACTGAAGATTCTGTTCATTCTGTTACCTGTTCGTTGTGTTCATTCTTTTTGCTTTTTAGATCCTTGGTTCTGCTGCTGGTGGTAGGGATGTTTTTTAAGCTTTGCTTAGGTTTTGCTTTAATGTTCTTTATGAGATTCTTTCCTTATATATGACCTGTACATTTTTACCCCGGGATATTTAGTGATCTCTTCTCATGTATTTTGCTTCAAACAGAGTGAATTCTCTCAATCTCCAGATTTTTTTTTTTAGCTTAGAAAAGGATTTCTCTTAAATAATTATCTTCGATTATTCCTTTAGTTCCCTCCCTCCCTCCAATCCTGCTTTCTTTTTTTTTTTTCATCCTCTTAATCCCTTTCTTACATCACCCTGTTTGGGAGTTATCTCTAAAGCAAGTTCTCTGGCTTACTATGGAGTTTTCTGTAATGTCCTCTCTCCCATGATAGCCCATTTAATTTTTAATTCAGAAAAAAATGTGTTTTAGACCTTTTAACACAACTCTTTCCCTATTTTGGTGTGTCTGCTGCTCAAAACGGCCTGCTCTTGCTGAGACCATCATACATCTGGTTGTGACTATAACGATCTCCTAAAAATAGTTAAACAAAAACCAATTTTATGATAAAGCATTTTTGGAATCCACATTGCTTCTCCTGTACTGCACAGCTTAGTCTCCCTCTGCTTACACAACCTCACAGAGAGGTCTCTAGAACATTCTGGGCATTTGATGTGTGTGGTTGTGCTTCACCAAATTTGATAGGCTCTGTCACAGATAGGATATGTGCATATTGGTGGGTGGCAGGGGAAGGGAGCCATGAAAGAAAGGGGGGATCCAATCATATCTACCCTCATTAAGCGTGCCTAAGTCAACATGAAAAGAGGGAGGGAAGAAAGAAGGGAGAAGGAGAGGAAGACAAGCTTTTGATTTGGAGACCAAGAAGCCAAATTTGGGTGGGGGTTGACAGGGAAAGAGGCGGCTAAGTGGCAGAGTAAATGCTGGGAGCCTTGTCCCCATACCCCAACCACTGACAGGGGGACTCTCCATGCTTGGTGTCCCCAGAGCTGTGCAGGTCACAATCTGCACATCTCTAACTATGACCCTTCCCTAGGACCACTTAGTCACCTAAAGGTCTTAGGGTAGACTCATGCTCAATTGACAGATTCTCATTACAGCAACTGGCTCTCTTGTGCCAGGAAGTAAATCCGAAAAGAAGGAGAAGTACTTTAATGAACACAATGATTTACTTCTTTATCCAAATACAAAGTTGGAAAATTTCTTACATATTGCAGAGGCCTATTTCTGGATTTGTTTTTGGTCTTCTATGAAGAATTCTGAGCTTGGGAGAGGCAGCACTGGGATGACAGCGAAATCACTTATCTGAATCAGAAGTCATGGATCCAACCTAGGCCAGCCACCCACCTCCACTTTAACAGTGGCTAGAACTTTTAAACTTTGCCACATCAGTGAGAAATCATTTTTAATCCAGATAATATAATGAGAACTTGTTCCTGGCTTCTTGTTTTAAACACCCCATGCTTAAATTATGTAATGGATCCTAGTGTGTAACCATAGAACATTAGGCCTAAATATAGTGGTTTTCAGAGTAATATAAGAAATCCATAGGCTGATAAAGCCTCTGTGGCTCTAAATCAAAAATCAAACAAATATGTTAATCTGTTCACAGTTTGACATTTCAACAACAACAGAAAAAAAAAAAAAAAGGAAAAATGAGCAGGAAGTCAGTCAAGAGAAAACCAAACAGGGAAGCTGGTTGTTAGTCACAAACCTAACTGCCCCACTGCTTCTGGAGCCATGGTCCCCACTCGGGGCAGTACTGGGGGCTGCAGCACAATCCCTCCCAGGCCACACACTGGTCTCTCCCAGGGGCCAGCAGCAGGGGCTGACCACAGTCACTTCATGCCTCAGCTTTCCGGAGGCCTGATGAACCACCATGGTGGCAGCAGATATGGCCAGAGCGAGGAGAAGCCTCCGTGTAGTAAGGTAGTGAGCTTCTCCTACGGTTCTTTCCATCCCCTCTGCGGGATCCTGCATCATTGCAATTCCTCATCCATCACCCCCATCACCCCCATTGTGGAGGAGAGCCCTCCAGAAAAGGTAGAGGCGAGGCAAAAGATTTCAGTGAGTGAGAGCAAAGATCTCAAGGCTGCTGGGCCATCCAGGAGCATATTCACGCTTTCCAGGCTCAGAACATGGAAATTTCACGTGGCTAGTGGTGAGGGGAGTGGATGGAGCTAAGGTCATGGGGTATTTACTGGCTTGGTGTTTGGCATATCTTTAACTCATTCAGTTCCCCCAGTAATCTCCTGAATTATTCTCATCTCACAGGTGAGGCTTGTAAGGCATTAGAGGGGCAGAATGAGGAGTCACCCTTAGCAAGTTTTACTCTAAATCTTAACTCATGACAAAACTGCTAGACCACCTGGTGCAAATCTCAGCTCTGCAAGTTAGTAAGCCATGTTGGGTGGGTTCCTTAAGTTCTCTGTGTCCCAGCTACCTTGTCTGCAAAATGAAAATAGTAGAAGTATCTACTTTTTAGGGATACTGTGAGGGTTGGATGAGTCACACAGAAAGCATTTAGTACAGAAATTTTGTGTGGGCAGCAGAGTGTAAGTACCAGGTATCGTTATAATTATTAGGAGGTAGTAGAATGAACTGTCCATCGAGAAAGGCCAACATTGGTCTAGGAATACCCTTTCAAGAGGATCTTAACTACTGAGTGAAATTTGAATCCAAACAAAAGGCACTGCTTTTGTTCATACATTCACTAAGTCATTGATTCTTCAACTTTTGTGTGTGAGGTAAGAAAAAGATGTGCTGAGTGGCCCTGACCAGAAAGACAATGAGGTCAAAGAGGCAGGGGGTCACCGAGAACTGGGGTGGTTGGAAACATCTTAAGAACGATAACCGGAACCATGTCTTCAGGGGTGGGAGAAAGCTGGACAGCAAAGGACAGCTGCCCTCCCCTCCAAAACAGTATGGGAAGAGAATGACCCAAAATGGACAGCCCGGAAACAGCACTGTCAGGATCCATGGTGGGTGGTAGGGGTTCAGAAACAAGGTGGCATTCTCCAAGGCAGCTCACTGACCTCTGAAGCTCCATCAGCCACCACAGGGCCTGGCACAGAGTAGGTGTTTAACATATGTTTATTAAATGAATGAATGAAAATGGACATGGTTCAACACTACACTGAGGCATGCCTTCCACACCCAGGCCACTGGGTTGCAAAAAGAATGGCTGGGCAGGACATACCCTGTGAGGGCCCAAGTGTCATTCCCTCCCTGCTGTGCAGCGTTCTCTCTGTTTACCGTAATTTTTACATCCTAATTCTCCCTCTATGGAACAAAAAATTAGCGTTTTGTTACCATTCTCCTTTTTTAAAACAAAAGTTGGACTCTAATTAAAGAAGAACGCTTGGGTGGCACTAGCCTGGTCATTTGTTACCAACTAGATGGCCACACAGCCGCCATGCTTTTATTCACAGAGACTTCGTTTAGAAAAGAGACCATTAGAACGCTGAATTTTGGATGAAACAGTCGTTTCACTGTTAATGATTTACCCACTCCCACAAGAATATAATCATGGAAAAAGAAATAAAAGAAACACAGTATAAATATATATGTATATATAAAACCTCAGAAAAAGCGTTGGTCCTTTTTCCACTCTTTAGAAACATAAGAAATAGTCTATCTGTTTTGGCACAACATTATATGGTTTATTTATTCTAAAATGCCAAGAATTTTTTCTAGCATCCCATAAAACTCAAGGCTGTAAGAATGGATATGCTTCCAAAATAGAAAGAGAAAAGCCTGAGAGTTATTAAGATTTTTAAATAGTGGAGCAGATTTTAACTAGGCCTACACGAGCAAAGCCAAATCCACTGCAGCACAGGTATTAATCATAATGTGTCTAGTCAGTATTTTCTCTAGTGTAATTTTAGAGAGCCCATATGGCATGGTGGAGAGTTTGTGTGTGGCAAAATGGTAGACGAGGCAGCAATTAAAGCTTAAACTCCTGGCTGAGCTTGTGAAAAAGGAGAGAAAATGTAGCAGGTACCAAAGCAAAGAGGTAGCTGACAGCCAGAGGGGAAGGTGTAGTACAAGCTAATAAGGTACCACATGGGGGAAGTGAGAATCAAACACGATTAACAGGTAAGAACCCGGATTTTAACGCTCATTCAGGCACAAGAGACAAGGCCTCTGGCCAAGGAGGATAACAATCTGGAACGCCTACACACAAAACCTGGGCACAAAGCTAGGACTGTAAAGGGCTTCGGTTGAAGTGAAAGAAGGATGAATGAACTCTGCCTGCTGGCCAAGGGAGATGACAATGGACCTTTTCTCTACTGAGTCTCTGAGCACCCTCCCCCCCCCAAAAAAAAAGTTATCTTTCAGAACTCAAAGCCAATGTTCTGCCAAATAAAAATTTGGAGTATAAATTTATTTTACCCATTTACTGTGGAATGCTCCAAGGCAATAAATTAACACCGAAATTAAGATGAAATTAAGTCCAGTTTATAAGCCAACCCAGAGGGGTAAAATCAAGACTACTCTGAATGTTCTAGCACTGGATGTTAAAATTAGTAAGTAAAAGTTTGAGGAAAAGCAGGATCTGCATAGTTGCAAATCAATACTCTCAAGGTATTCGTTCACTATAAAAGGAAAGATGAGTAACTTTACAGTGGAGAAATCTGGTAAACATGGCTTTAGTCAAGCAATCAAAGCCAATGTTACCAGGAGTAAGATATTTTGCCATCATCAGCCCCTTGATATGATGCCCTAAGAAGGGTATGTCATTTCTGTAGTATTCAAAAGTGTATAATCTTAGTCCAACCATGAGAAAACATGAGACAACTCCAAATTGAGGGACATTCTACAAAATAACTGATTAATATTCTTCAAAAATATCAAGTTCATAAAAGGCAAAGAAAGAATGGGGTGCCTGGGTGGCTCAGTTGGTTAAGCGTCTGCCTTTGGCTGAAGTCATGATCTTGAGTGTCCTGGGATAGGGCCCTGTGTCAGTCTTCCTGCTCAGCACAGTCAGCCTGTCCCTCTCCCTCTGTGCTCTCTCTCAAATGAATGAATAAAAATCTTAAAAAAAAAGGTAAAGAAAGACTGAAATTGAAATGTTATAGATCACAGAAAACTAAGAAAAAACAACTAATGCAATGTGAAATCCCAGATAGAATCCTGAGACAGAAGAAGAACATTAGTGAAAGAAATTGGTGAAATTCAAATAACATATTTAGTTTATAGTGTTGTCCCAGTGTTAATTTCCTGGTTTTGATAACCACACTATGGCTGGATGCTATCATTAGGAGAAGCTGGGTAAGGAGTATATGGGAATTCTCTGTAACATTTTGGAAACATTTCTGTAAGTCTAGAGTTAATTCAAACTAAGAGGGTTTAAAACAGAACAAAACTACTCTGTAGGGCCAACCCAAAGAGCAAAGAAACACTGTAGTGTGGGAAGGAAATACAGTTTAAGATAAGCTTCAAAAACATAAAAGGAAATGATCCATCATGAATGAGAGTCACCAGATAAACAGAAGCTAAGCACCCCATGTATGTGGGACAATAGAACAAAATTTGGTAATGGACTACGAAATTATTATGTTTAGAATTATTAAAGAGAGATGTCTTGGTGGCTCAGTGGGTTAAGTGCCTTCCTTCAGCTCAGGTCATGATCTCAGGGTCCTAGGACAGAGGTCCACGATGGGCTCTCTGCTCAGCAGGGAGTCTGCTTCTCTCTCCTCACCTCCTCCTGCTCATGCACATGCTCTCTCTCTCTCAAATAAATGAATAAAAAATCTTGAAAGAGAAAAGAATTATTAGAGATAAAACATAGAGAGACCATAAGAAAAGAACAAGATGCTGTGAGAAATAACAGAAATATTGAACAACCACAAACTAAATAAACACAGGAACTGTAAGGTACAGTTACTGAATCAATGAACTGGATGATGGATTTAAGAAAAATGCCAAGAATGTAGCACAAAATGAAAAATAAGTGAAAAGAATGAATGAGAGGTTAAATGACATGGAGAAGAAAGAGAAGTGTGACAAGAAGTTAAGAGACAAAGAACAGACTGGGAGTTTGAGGAGGAAAACAGAATGGACTACAGAAGATATTTGATGAGACAATGGCTCACAACAGTTTTCAAACTGAACAGCTACAAATAGTCCCAAGATACACTGTAATGAAACTACAGAACACCAAAAACAAAGAGAAAGGCAATCTGAGAAGAAAAAGACTACCACTACAGAGGAGCAATTGTATTAAGAGACTTAACCAATAACCACAATGGAGGGCAGAAGACAATGGAAAATCTTCAAAAGGTCAAGGGAAGATCATTATAAATCTAGAAGTATTAACCCAGTTCAACTTCAAAAGAGAAAAATAAATTTCAGAAAATAACAGTCTCAGAGCTACAAAGCGAATCTCAATAAATATCAAAGAATCAGTGTCATGCAAACTATATTCTCTAACTAAATGTAACAAAAAGAGAAATCAAGAACTAAAAGCTAACCTCATACACATTTGGAAATTTAAAAATAATTAATTGGCCAATATTAGGAACTATTTGCATATGAAGGACAATAAACACACTCAGCCTTAAGTATATTTCTTAGAGAATAAAGACTGATAATCAGTGAAACAAATGTCCAATGCAAGAAGTTAGAAAATAAACACAAAGGAAAATAGAAAGGGCATAATAAAAACAAGAGGAGGAAATAATGAAATACAAAACAAAGCAAAAATAAAGAGGGTTAACAATTGAAATGTTACTTTTAAAACTAGCCAAACAAAAAACTCTAGTTAAGTGTTGCCTGTGTGGTTCAGTTGGTTAAGCGTCTGCCTTCAACTCAGATCAAGGTTCCAGGGTCCTGATGGAACCCTGCATTCAGCTCCCTGCCCAGTGGAAAGTCTGCTTTTCCCTCTCTCTCTTCCTCTACCCTCTACCCCCAGCTCATGCATGCTTGCTCTCTCAATAAACAAACAAAATCCTAAAAAAAAAAAAAAAGAAAAAAAAGAAAATTAAAAAAAATTCTAGTAAAATTGATTTTAAAAGAAGAGAGAAGGCACAGATCAACAGTGTGAGAGCTGTAAAGGTGATAAAACTTTTAAACTAGACAAAATGAAAAAAGTTTCTCAAAAAGATATAGTTTTCCAACTCACGGAGAAATAGAAATCTGGAATAAGATATATTATCCATAAAGAAAGTGAATCATTAGTTAAAAATCTACCCCCAGAAAAAAAGGAAGGGCTGTGTGCTTTTACAGGCAACTTCAACAAAACCTTCAGAGAACTGACAATACCTACCTTCTACAAACTGTTCTGAAAAACAGAGTGAATGTTCTGAAACTCATTTTATGAGAATGTTATAAAACATGGATATATAAAATGGACAAAGCTAGTATGAGAAAAGAAAAAGTATTAGGCCTATTTCCTTTATGAACAAAGATGTGAAAAACTGAAATAAAATGTCTGCAATCTACCAAAAACCAAGGACAAGTAGAGTACATAATGGTGAAATATTAGAAGTATCTATTTTTTAAGTCAGGAAAGAAGATAAGGACATCTTCTATTACTACTTCTTTCATATACTGCATCACCGCAGCTCCTAGCTGATATAATAAAAAGAAAGAAAGAGAGAAGGAAAGAAAGAAGAAAAAAAGAAAGAAAGAAGAGATCATAAAGATTAAAAGGGAAGAGGCAAGTCTGTCATTATTTGCAGTTTATAGGATATGGCCCAAAATAGAATCCAAAAGTATCTACAGAACTCAAAAGAAAAAATGAGATCAAATACAAAAGTCTGTAACATTCATATATACCAGAAGCAGCCAATTAGAAATATAACTTTAAAGTGAAAAGACAATATTTGCAACAGGAACAAAACTATATTATAAAACAGGATATACCATATTCACAGACAGGAAATGAGCTGCATTTCCGTAGTGTAGTGGTTATCACATTTGCCTCACAGACAGGAAATCTCTGTTTCAGAATACAGCAATTACGCCCCTCCTTTAATCTATAAATTCAGCAAAATTCCAGTCAAAATCCAATCTGGCTTTTTAAAGAACTAGAAAAAGTGGTCATAAAAGTGATATGGAAAATTCAAGGCCTAGGAATAATAATAGTAAGAAAAATTAGAGGGGCGCCTGGGTGGCTCAGTGGGTTAGGCCGCTGCCTTCGGCTCGGGTCATGATCTCGGGGTCCTGGGATCGAGTCCCGCGTCGGGCTCTCTGCTCAGTGGGGAGCCTGCTTCCCTCTCGCTCTCTGCCTGCCTCTCTGCCTACTTGTGATCTCTCTCTGTCAAATAAATAAAAAAAAAAAAAAAGAAAGAAAAATTAGAACGCCGCTGTATATCACAACTTGTTATGATGCTATGGTAACAAATTAAAACCGGTGGTACTGACAATTTTAGCAAAATGGAGAGCCTGGAGACTGATTCATATGGATATGGGCCCATGAAATAGGTCAGAAAAGTCAACACAAACCACTGGGAAAAGGACAGGTTTACTCAATACATGGTGCTGTGAAGACTGGCAACCCATATAGTATTCATAGTTTCTTAAAGAGGATGCAAAATGAACAAACCGTAAAGAAAAAGAGTGGTTAAAATGATTTACAATTAAAATTTTAAACTTCCACATGGCAAAAGGCACCATACGGAAAGTGCAAAGAGAAATCCAGATAGAGAATATGTCTGTAACGTACATAAGCAACTCACACCCAAAATGCATCAAGAACAAAGCAATAAGACTAAATCCCAACAGAAAAATGAGTAATACACAAGGTATAAAAATACATATTGGTACTATCACTTCAGGGAATAATTTAACTTCTTTAGTAAAGTTGAAGATACAGTCTATAGCCCAGCAATTCTACTTCTATGTTCCTATTCTAGAGAAACCAGCACATAGTTACAGAGACATGTACAAAGCTGTTTCCCTTGTGGCTGTTTATAAGAGAAATACAGCTGTTCATAAGTGGTAGAAGATTGAAGGATGACCCCCAAAGATATCAGGTCCTGATCTTTGGAACTTGTAAACATTACTTTGTTTGGAAAAAGAGTCTCTGCAAATGTGACTAATTTATGGACCTGAAACTATGGATCTTGAACTCTAGATTATCCAGGTGGACCCTAATTGCTGTCACATATATCCTTATAAGAAAAAGGAGAGAGATATTTCACACACGCGCGCGCGCGCACACACACACACACAGTAGGAGGAGGTGATGTGAAGGCACAGGGAGAGACTGAAGCAATGTGGTTGCAAGCCAAGGAATGCCAGCAACCACTGAAGAAGCAAGGATCTCATTCTCCCACAGAATTTCCAGAGGTACTATGAAGACCCTGCTGACATCTTAATCTCATTCTGTGACACTGATTTGAGACTTCTGGCCTCCAAAACCATAAGAGTACATTTCCACTGTTTTAAGCCCCTTAGTTGTGGTAATTTGATACAGGGGCCCTAAGAAACTAATATAATAAGAAACTGAAAGCATGATTTACAATAGCCAAACTATGGCCGTAGCCCAAATATCCATCAGTAGATGAATGGATAGGGGTGCCTGGGTGGCTCAGTTGGTGGAGCAGCTGACCCTTCATTTTGGCTCGGGTCATGATCTCAGGGTGGTGAAGATGGAGCCCGATGTAGGGCTCTGTGCTCAGGGGACAGTCTGTCTAAAGATTCTCTTCCTCTGCCTTCTCCCCACTCTCCATTTCTCTCTCTCTCTCAAGGAAATAAACAAAACTTAAAAAAACAAAAAAGCAGATGAATAGGAGAGCCTGGGTGTCTCACTTGGTTAAGTATCTGACTCTATATTTCGGCTCGGGTCATGATCTCAGGGTTGTGGAATCAAGCCCTGTGAAGGGCTCCACACTCAGCACAGAGTCTCTTGTCCCTCTCCCTCTACTCCTTCCTCTGCCTGCTCTCTCTCTCTCTCTCAAAGAAATGGAGAACAAATCCTTAAAAAAAAAAAAAGGTCATAATGGAATATTATTCAGCCACAAAAAAGAACTAGTTTGCAACAATGCTAATAGTATAATGCTAAGGGAAATAAGTCAGTTGGAGAAAGACAAAGACCATATGATGTCACCCATACATGGAATTTAAAAAAACAAAACAAATGAGCAAAGGGAAAAAATGAGAGAGAGCGAGAGAGAGAGAGAGACAAAGGAAGAAGCAGACTCTTAACAATAGAGAACAAACTGATGATTACTAGAAGAGAGGTGGGCAGGCGGATGGGTGAAATAGGGGGTAGGGATTAAAGAGTACACTTATCATATGAAAAAACCCAAATAAAATGATCAAAAATTTTTAATAAATATAAAAAAAGATGTTGATAAACTGTAGTTTATTCATAAAATATAATACCATAAAACAAGGAGAGTATTCAAACTAGATCTACATATACTGACATGGAAATATCTCATCATCATATGGTGACTGAAAATAGCGAGTAGCAAAGGGAGATATATATATATACGTATACATATCTATATGTACATGTATATATTTTTATATGTGTACATATATACATACATATATCCCTTTTCTACTTGTTTTCAATCACCATATGATATATATATTAGTGTTGTACCACTATGTACACTTTTAAATGCCAAACAATACTATAAATTATTTATGGATACATTTGTATGTGGAAAAAAATTAACCATGGGGATCATATACACATATTGGTACTAGTAAGGGAAAGAGACACTGAAGGAGGGGGATTTAGCTACATATCCACTTCCTGTTTATTTTTTTAAAAAGAGATAAAAATAAAATGCAGAAAAAAATGTTAACATTTGTTACTTCTGGGAAGTGGGTATATGGTATCTTCCAATTTCTATACATTTTGGTGTATTTAAAATTTTCGTAATTAAAATTTTATTTAAAGTTTTATTTATTTGTTTGTTTGTTTATTTAAAAGATTTATTTATTTGGGGTGAGGGGCAGAGGGAGAGGGAAGGAATCCTCAAGCAGACTCTGACACAGGGCTTGACACAGAGCTGGATCTCAGGCTCTGAGATCATGACCTGAGCTGAAATCAAGAGTCAGACACTTAACCAGATGAGCCACCAGGTACCCTTCATCTAAGTTTGTTTTGTTTTGTTTTAAATATATGTATTTCACATAGAGCAGGAACACAAGCCGGGGAGGGGGGTGGGAGAAGCAGGCTCCCCACTGAGCAGGGAGCCTGATGCGGAGCTTGATTCCAGGACCCTGGGATCATGACTTGAGCCAAAGGCAGATGCTTAATGACTGAGCCACCCAGGTGCCCCTCATCTAAGTTTTAAAAGACAGAATATCAGATTTGAAATCAGACAGACTTAGGTCTTAATTCCAGCTCTGCCTTAATTAGGTCTGCGATCTCGAGTTAACTAATAAGTCTGCCTATAGGACTATTTTAAGGATGAAATGAAGTTTTATGTAAGTGTCCAAAGCAACCTCAGAGACTAATAATAATAGCAAAGTGCCCTGGGTGGGAAAGACTGAGGCTTATGAGAAAGCCTAGCCCTCCTAGTGAGGAGAATTATATACAGCAGCGTTTTCCAGAAGTTTTTCACCAAATACCCCTTCATTTAAAATGTTTTGAGCAGTCACCATCAATATATGTATATCTATCACTTAATAATATACTTATGCTATTGTACTTTTATATATAATAAAATATACATAAAATAATTTTAAAAGATTAACATAAATGTTAATCATGGAAAAATATGAATTACAGAAAAGACTAGTTTCCTGTATAATGGAAAATAATGGATAAATCATTTATCCAGCCTCTTCCTTTCACAAACAGGAAAATAAAATCTCAACAGGTAAAGTGGTCTGCCATGACAGGCAGGCAACTCATTCCATTAGGTTTCATGAAAAAAGATGCAAAAATTCCAAACAAGGGGCACCTGGGTGGCTCAGTGGGTTAAAGCCTCTGCCTTCGGCTCGGGTCATGAACCCAGAGTCCTGGGATCGAGCCCCGCATTAGGCTCTCTGCTCCACGGGGAGCCTGCTTCCTCCCCTTTCTCTCTGCCTGCCTCTCTGCCTACTTGTGATCTCTGTCTGTCAAATAAATAAATAGAATCTTAAAAAAATTCCAAACAAAACTTTAGTAGATTAAATACAACAATATGTAAAAGAAAAAATAACCCCATAACCAAGTGAGGTTTATCTCAGAAATGCAAGGTTTAATATTTCAAAATCAATCACTGTAAGTCAACATATTAACAAACTTAAACAGAAAACCAGTATGTTCATCTCAATAGATACAGAGAAAGGATTTGATAAAATTGAGCACTCAATAAAACAGGAAGAGAAAGGAATTTCTTCAACCTGATAAAAGACATCTACCAAAAACCCTTAGCTAATATTGTACTCAGTGTTCAAGATGGACTGCTTGCCCCCTATTTTACGAACAAGAGAAGAATGTTCTCTCTCACCCCTTCTACTCAACATTGTACTGGTACTTCTAGATGGTGCAAAAAACACAGTTTGAAGAGACAGAACAAGAATCAGAACCAGACTCAGATGTGACAGGATTGTTGTCATTTTTAGACTGTGAATTTAAAATGAAATTTTAAATATCTACTGGAGATATAGACAATAGACAAGACCTGATGGATAATGTAAGCAAAGAGATGGAAATCCTAAGAAAGAATCAAGAAGAAATGTTAGAGAGAACACTGTAACAGAAATGAAGAATTACTTTGTTGGCCTCAGTAGTATAAAGCTGAGGAAAGAATCTCTTTCTGCTCTTGATAGGACAGTAGAAATATCCCAAACTGAAAAGCAAAGAGGAAAAAAAAGAACAGAAAGAAAAAAAAGAAACAGAATATCCACGAACTTTGCAACAACCACAAAAGCTGTAATGGGAATATTAGAAGGAAAGGAACAGCAGAAATATGTAAAGCAGTAACGATTGAGAACTTCCCTAAATTAATGTCAGACACTAAATCACAGACCTGAGAAACTCAAAGAACACTTGGCAGGATAAACACCCTCCAAAAACTACATCTAGGCATATCATAGTCAAACTGTAGAAAATTGAAGATAAAGAAAAAAATCTTAGAAGATGCCGGGGTGGGGGGTGGGGGGGTGGGAGGGTAACACCTTACCTATAGGGCAGCAACAAGAAGAACTATATCCTACTTCTCAGAAAAGCAAGCAAGAAGAGAGTGATGTGAAATATTTTAAATGGTGAGAGAAAAGACCCACCAACCCAAAATTCTATATCCTGCAAAATTATTCTTCAAAAGTGCAAGCGGAAATAAAGCCTTTTTCAGACAAACTGTCATTGAGGGAATTTGTTGCCAGCAGACCTGCCTTACAAGAAACGTTAAAAGAAGTTTCATCGGTTTGTTCAAAATAGTAATAGCAACAATACAGGGACGACTGGGTGGCTCAGTCTGTTAAGTGTCTGCCTTCTGCTCAGGTCATGATCTAGGAGTCCTAGGACCAGGTCCTACACTGGGCTCCTTGCTCAGTGCAAGTCTGCTTCTCCCTCTGCCTGCTGCTCCCTGTGCTTTGCTCTTTGCCTGTGTACTCTCTCTCTATTTTAGAACCATAAATAAAATCTTAAAAAAAATAGCAACAGTATATTTATGTATCTATATAATAAATATGTGCTTCTACATAAGTGAAATAAATGACAGTGATGATACAAAGGATGGCAAGGAGGAACTAGGCATATTTTGTTATCATAAGGTTCCTGCACTACTTGTGAAGTGGTATAGAGTTATTTAAAAGTGGATTTGGGGGATTCCTGGGTGGCTCCATCAGTTAAGTGTCTGCCTTCAGCTCAAGTCATGATCTCAGGGTCCTGGGATCGAGCCCCATATCGGGCTCCCTGCTTGCCTAGGAGTCTGCTTCTCCCTGTCCTTCTGCCTGCCACTCCCCCTGCTTGTGCTCTCTACCTGTCTCTCTAATAAATAAAATCTTTAAAAATTAAAAAATAAATAAATAAAAGTGGATTTGGATTAATTGCAAATGTATATTGCAAACTCTGGGACAACCACTAAAAAAGATACCACTTATAACAGGACCAAAAGTATCAAATATCTAGGGGAAAACCTAACAAAAGATGTAGAAAATCTCTAAACAAAACTAACAACAAAAGCAGTTTAATCGTTTCACACAAAGTTAAATATGCCTAGCATATGATCCTATTCTATTCCTAGGTATTTACTTAGGAGAAAACATCTATCTATCTTTCTTCTTCTTTTTTTTTTTTTTATTTGGTGGGAAGGCAGAGGAGATGGGACTGTTCCATATCTTTATTGTGGTGGTGGTCACAGAACTCTAGGGATTTGTCACAATCATAAGAACTGTAGACCAAAATATGTAAATCTTACTGCATGCACATTTTAAAATAAATCAGAATTTTTTAAAAAATCCAACATGGTCTTGAAAAATGAGACCACAATTTCTTCTTCAGATGGAAAATACATCTAAATTCACAAAAAGTTCCAACCTCACCTGGCTCAGCTCAGGTGAAAGGAAGAGTTCACTATTCTTCCAGGTAGAGGATACAAGTACACAGAATCTTTTGGCGGGGGGTGGGGGCATATTTTGCATTCTAATCAGATGTGGAGATGTTTTCTTAAGGACAACTTCCAAGATGTGGCACAAGGTTTTTCTATCTCTGCAATTAAAGAAGTGGAAAGCCATGACTCTGAGGCACTATAGGCTATCAACTCGTCTCTTAAATAAATACATAATTTTAATACATAATTTGAGGACAACATATTTTCAGTGTTCTAATTCCCTGGAACGTGGAGGTGCATGGTGCTTCTGTTAGTAGCGCTATTTAACAAATTGCCTTAAAAATTAACAGCTTAAGACAACCATTTTGTTATGTTCATAGATTTGGGGGCTCAGGAATTCAGACAGGGCATGAAAAAAGGTATGGGATTTCAACCTGGAAGATTCTATAACTGGAAGCTTGACTTATGAGAAGGTTTTTGTTCACAAGTCCAATCCACAGCCAAGAACCATGACCTGAGATCTCAGTTTGGGTTGTCATTTAAATTACCACCTCTACCTGGCTTCTCCATGTAGCTGGGGCTTCATCGCGTGGCAGCCTCAAGGTGGGTCAGGGCTCTAAAAGCAAGGGTCACAGCAGACAGTGTAGAGGCTGCACCATCATCTTTTCGGACCTGGCCTCAGAAGTTACACGGTATCAATTCTCTCACATTCTACTGGTTACAAGTGAATCACAAGACCACTCAAGATCCAGGGGAAATGACCCTACCTCTCGGTGGAAGGAGTACCAAGTTCACACTGTAGTTAAATATGTTGGATGAGACATACTGGTGCAGATCTGTTGTATGTGCATAGTCTACAGAGTCCATCGGTAAATGTGATCATTGGTATCTAGCTTTACTTAGTTAACTGAGTTATTGATTTATTGAAATACTTCATTTCTCAAGAAGTAGGAATGTGGGGCACCTGCATGACTCAGATGGTTAAGTGTCTGCCTTCTGCGCAGGTCACGATCTCCAGGTTCTGGGATTGAACCCCAGATCAGGCTCCCAGCTCAGTAAGGAGTCTGTTTCTCCCTCTGTCTCTTCCCCTGCTTGTGCTGTCTCTCTCTCTTTCTTGAATGAATAAATAAAATCTCTTAAGAAAATTAAAAAAAGAAGTGAGAACATATTATGTGAGAAAATTGTTGAAAACTATAAAAGAAAAATTTGAAAATTATTTCAGCTTCTTTTGGAAAAGAGGATCTGCAATTTTAATGGTCAAAACTATGCCCCAGAATAAGAAAAAAAAAAATGAACGGGTAAAACACTGACATTAATTTAACAAGAATTTTAAAATTATAAAAACTCTTTCATTTTAAAATTAAATTTAAAGCTCTAGAGTTATTATCTACTCTAAGATATTCTGGTCCATAATATAAGAATTTCAAAGAAGCATTTTAAAAATTTACGTAATCCTCCATGTTTGCCCCACACCATATATAGAATTCAGAGAAATAAAAAACTTGAAAGTGAAAACTAGAATAATAAAGCTATTAAAGGAAAACATAGGATAGTATACTGGTGATTCTGAGGTAGCCAAAGATACCTTAATCATATTACAGAAAGCCATAAAAGACTATATTGACAATTCAGACTTCATCAAAACTGAAAAAGGAAATAGTACTCATCAAAGGACACCACTGGGAAAATGAACAGGCAAGCCAGTAACTGGGAGAGAAGTATTTGCAAAACATGTATCTAACAAATGACTGGTAGCCAAGAAATACAAGAAACTCCTACAACTCAATAATGTACCACCAAACAGCCAATAAAAATGCAAAAAATTAGAAAAGATACTTCACCAAAAAGGCACACATAGCAGCCCAAAAGCACCTGAAAAAAGTGCTCAACATCCTGGGTTCTCTGGAAAACACCTATTAAATTAAATTAAAATTTAATTAACCAAATGCTGGCAAGGCTGTGCTGCAACAGACTCCTTGTGCATTGTTAGGGGGAATGTAAACAGGTCCAACTACTTTGGTAAAAGGTGTGGCAGGAGGAAGGACCCAGATATCCAGAGCCAGGAGGCACAGAGATTCCACAACAAAATCAATCTAAGAAGGTCCACACCAAAACAGAGTAATTAAATGGCAAAAAGTAAGGATAAAGGAAAAAAATTTTAAAGCAGTAAGAGAAAAAATGACAGTTACATATGAGGGAAACCCCAATAAGACTATCAGCACATTTTTTTAGCAGAAACTTAGCAGGCCGAAAGAAAGTGACATGATATATTCAAAGTGGGGCAGCTGGCTAGTTCAGTCAGTAGAGCATGTAACACTTGATCTCAGGGTCATGGGTTTGAGCCCCATGTTACGGACAGAGTTTATATTAAAAATAACAATGATAAAGTGCTGAAAGGGAAAAATCTTCAGCCAAAAGTAGTCTACCCAGCAAGGGTATCATTCAGAATAGGAGAGAGAAAGAGTTTCTCAGATAAGCAAAAATGAAAGGAGTTCATGGCCACTAAATCAGCCCTCCAAGAAACATTAAGGAAACACTTTGAGCAGAAAGGAAAGACTAAAAATGAGAGTGTGAAAACCAGACAACACAAAAAGAGTAAAAATCAGTGTATCTTTGAGAATCAGTCAGGGGATTCACAAAATAAGGATGTAAAAACATGATACCACATACCTGTGGTGGGAATGAGATGAGGAAACAATGGGTTCAAACTGAAGTGCCCATCAACTTAGTATGCACTGTTTTACGCAGAAGATGTTATACACAAACCAAATGGTAAAATCAAAACCAGAAATAGACATGCAAAGAATAAAGAGAAAGGAATCTAAGCATATCAGTAAAGAAAGCCAACAAACCATGAAAGAGAGAAAGACAAGAAAGGATCAGAGAAAAACTACAAAAAAACCTATAAAACAAGTAAAAAAGTGACAGCAAATACAGGTCTATCAATAGTTACTTTGATGTAAATGGGCTAAATCAAAAGACACAGGGTGTCAGAATGGATAAAAAAAAAAAAAACAAGACCCATCTATATGCTGTTGACAAGAAACTCATTTCAGACCTAAAGACACATGCAGGTTAAAAGTAAGGGGGTAGAAAAACATTTGTCATGCAAATGGATGTGAAAAGAAAGCCAAGGTAGCAATACTTCTATTGAACAAAATAGACTTTACTTTTTTTTTTTTTTTACAGATTTTTATTTATTTATTTGAGAGAGAGAGGGAGAGAGAGAACGCATCAGCAGGGGGGAGGGACAGAGGCAAAGGGAAAAGCAGGCTCCCTACTGAGTGGGGAACTGGATGCAGGACTTGATCCCAGGACCCCGGCATCATGACCTGAGCTGAAGGCAGATACTTAACTGACTGAGCCATTCAGGCGCTCTGGACAAAATAATCTTTAAAACAAATACTAAAACAGAGAAAAAGAAGGATACTACATAATAATAAAGGGGACAATCCCAACAAGAAGATACGACAATTGTAAACATTTATACATCCAACATAAGAGTACCCAAGTACAGAAAACAGTTAAAAAAGAATAAAGGAACAAATCAACTGTAATACAACAGCAGCAGACTTTAAATACCTCACTTACATCGATGGACAAATCATCCAAACAGAAAATCAACAAGAAAACAGTGACTTTCAATGACACACTGGACCAGATGGATTTCACAGATATATTCAGAACATTCCATCCTAAAATTGAAGAATACACATTCTTTTCAAGTGCCCACAGAACATTCTCCAGAATAGATCACATATTGGGCCACAAAACAACTCTCAGCAAATTCAAAAAGATCAAAGTCATAGTATGCAACTTCTCTGATCACTATGCTATGAGGCTAGAAATCAGCTACAAGAAAAAAATCTGGAAAGACCACAAATACATGAAGGTTAAATAACATATTAGTAAACACTGAATGGGTCAATCAAGAAATCAAAGAAGAAATAAAAAATCACATGGAAACAAGTGAGAATTAAAATGCAATGGTCCAAAATCTTCAGGATGCAGCAAAAGTCGTTCTAAGAGAGGTTTAACGCAATCCAGGCCTACCTTAAGAAGCAAGACAAAAAAAATCTCAAGAAACATAACCTTACATGTAAAGGAGATAGAAAAAGAAGAGTAAACCAAACCCAAAATCAGCAGGAGGAAGGAAACAGTAAAAATTAGAGCAGAAATAATGATATAGAAACCAAATAAATCAATAAATAAATAGAACAGATCAATGAAACCAGGAGCTAGTTCTTTGAAAAAAATCAGTAAAACTGGAAAACCTTTAGCCAGACTTATTAAAAAAGAGAGAGAAAAAGAGAAAGCAAACATCACAAATGAGAGAGGAGAAATAACCACCAACACCACAGAAATACAATTATAATAGGATATTATGAAAAATTATATGGCAACAAATTAGATAAGCTAGATGAAATCGGTAAATTCCTAGAATGGATTAAAAACTGAAACGGTGAGGGGGGTGCCTGGGTGGCTCAGTGGGTTAAAGCCTCTGCCTTCAGCTCAGGTCATGATCCCAGGGTCCTGGGATCAAGCCCCACATCGGGCTCTCTGCTCAGTGGGGAGCCTGCTTCCTCCTCTCTTTCTCTGCCTGCCTCTCTGCCTACCTGTGATCTCTGTCTGTCAAATAAATAAATAAAGTCTTAAAAAAAAAAAACTGAAACAGGGGACACCTGGGTGGCTCAGTTGGTTAAGCATCTGCCTTTCGCTCAGGTCATGATCCCAGGGTCTTGAGATCGAGTTCAGCATGGGTCTCTCGACTCAGTGGGGAGCTTGCTTCTCCCTCTGCCTCTGCCGCTCCCCTTGCTTGTGCTCTCACTCTCTGTCAGATAAATAAAATCTTAAAAAAAAAAAACTGAAACAGGAAGAAATAGAAAATTTGAACAGACTGACTCCTAGCAAGGAAACTGAATCAGTAATAAGAAAACTCCCAACAAACAAAAATACAGGGCCAGATGGCTTCAAAGACAAATTCTACCGAACATGTAAAGAGGACTTAGTACCTATTGTTCTCAAACTATTCCACAAAATAGAAAAGAAAAACTTCCACATTCATTCTGAGGCCAGCATTACCTTGATATCAAAACCAGATAAAGACACCACAAAAAAAGAGAACTATAGGCCAACATCTATGAACAGAGATGCAAAAATCCTCAAGAAAATACTAGCAAACCAAATCCAACAATATAGTAAAGAAGATCAGTCACCACGATCAAGTGGGATTTATTCCTGGGATGCAAGGGTGGTTCAATATTCGTGAATCATTGTGATATATCACATCAATAAGAGAAAGGATAAAAACCATATGATCATTCTAATAGATGTAGAAAAAGCATTTGACAAAGTACAAGATCCATTCATGATAAAAACCCTCAACAAAGTAGATTTAGAGGGAACATATCTTAACGTAATAAAGGGCTTAAATGAAAAACCCACAACAAACATCATACTCAACGGGAAAAATCTCAGAGCTTTTCCCTTAAGGTCAAGAACAAGACAAGGATGTCCACTCTACCCTCACCACTTTAATTCAACAAAGTACTGGAAGTCCTAGTCTAAGCAATCAGGCAACAACGACAACAAATAAAAGGTATCCAAATTGGTAAGGAAGAAGTAAAACTTCCATTATTCGCAGATGACATGATACTATATGTAGAAAACCCTAAAGACTCTACCAAAAAACTACTAGAACCGATTCATAAATTCAGCAAATTTGCAGGATATAAAATCAACGTATAGAAATCTGTTGAATTTATATATACTAAAAGTGAAGCAGCAGAAAGAGAAAATAAGAAAACAATCCCATTTACAAGTGCACCAAAAATAATAAAGTACTTAGGAATAAACTTGACCAACAGGTGAAAGTTCTGTATTCTGAAAACTAAAATATAAACACTGATGAGAGAGACTGAATATGACACAAAGAAATTGAAAGACATTCTATGCTCATGAATTGGAAGAACAAATATTGTTAAAATAGCTATATTACCCAAAGCAATCTACATATTTAATGCAACCCTTATCAAACACCAACAGCATTTTTCTCAGAACTGGAAGAAACAATCCTAAAGTTTGTACAGAAACACAAAGACCCTAAATGGTCAAAGCAACCTTGGACAAGAATAACAAAGCTGGAGGTATCACAATTCCAGACTTCACATTGTATGATAAAGCTGTAGTCATCAAGACAATGTGGTGCTGGCACAAAAACAGACACACAGATCAATGGAAGTGAACCAAAAACCCAGGAATAAACCCACAATTACATAGTCAGTTCTTCTATGATGCTCATCTTCTAAAGATGCTCGACATCACTCAGCCACTGTGGGAAACAGAATGGAGTTTCCTCAAAAAGAAATCCAATCACCCTAAGGATCCTGTTTTGCATCACTGGATATTCACCCCCGAAACACCAAAACACTAGTTCAAAGGAATATATGCAATCCTTTGTTTATTGCAGGGTTATCTATGATAGCCAAGTTATGGAATCAGCTCAGATGCCAACTGATCGATTTGCTGCTAAAGAAAATATGGTATACAAATACAATGGACTATTATTCATCTATAAAAAAGAATAAAATCTTACCATTTGCAAAGACATGGATGGAGCTAAAGAATACTAAGTGAACTAAGGCAGTCAGAGAAAGACAATACCATATGATTTCACTCATATGTGGAGTTTGAGAAACAAAACAAATGCGCAAAGGAAAAAGAAGAGAAGCAAACCAAGAAAGAGACTCTTAGCTATAGAGAACAAACTGACGGTTACCAGAGGTGGGGGGGTTGGGTGAAATAGGGGATGGGGATGAAGGAGGGCACTTGTCATGGGCACGGGGTGATGTATGGAAGTGTTGGATCACTCTATCGTACACCTGCAACTAATAGAACACTATGCATTAACAGTAGTGGAAGGAAAATAAAAGTTTAATTCAAAAAAAAAGTAAACCCCCCCCTCATTTAATGTACACTAAAGGTTTGTGCATTTTATTGAACATAAATTTTCTGTGAAAAGAAAAAAACCTGCTGTTCATCCAAGGTTCCGGGAATGCAGGAAGAACAATAGAAATGACCGCCAGGGCCGCCATCTTCCAGTCCCCTCCCCCGCTTCCTTAACCCTAGACTCTCCTGCCAAAAGGGTGTATGCCCAGGTCACCTCTCCATAGGTAACCCAATACCTATGCAGGAAACAGGAGTATCAGGAGTCCTCACCCCATACCTTCCGATCACCAAATATGGATGTGAGCCCATGCCTTACCTTGGCCCGATAAAAGACCCCCGCCAACTCACTCCCAGTGCGACTTCCCCCACTCCCCTTTCTGGAGTCGAGGAACCTCGCCCGAGGGTGCCCACCTCCTCCCAGTGCAACTTTCCTGGCTCCCCTTCTCCTGAGCCCTGAAACTTCGCCAGAGAGTGCCTTTAATAAATCTTGCCTTGTGCCTACCTTGCCTGGTGTCGTGTTTACCTCGCCTGCGAAACTTTACACCTACAAATAAACGTTAAGCACGCTGACATATTTAGAGGGAAGTTAACTGATGTCCCTGACTTTCTTTGAAATGCACCAAAATTAAGATGCATTAATGGATGGACAGGGGAATGTATGAATGGAGAGCTCTGTGATAAAGCAGATATAGTAAAACATTACTAGCACACCTAAATAGTGGGTAGATGAATGTTTACTCTTCAATACCTTCAAATTTTCTGAAAGTTTTAACATTTTCCTAAAAGGTTGGGGTGTGGGGAATAAATGGGCTAATTCATTGTTAATTTGATAAGAATTTGAAAATTATAAAAATTGCTCCATCCCAAAATTTAATTATAAAAGTCTAGAGTTTTGGTAGCCTGTGATAGAATATAAATATTCTGACTTGCAATATAAAATTCTGGCCTGCAATCCAAGCATTTTAAGTAAGCGCATTAAATTTATTCAACTCTAATCAATACCCAGCTCGTACCCATGCTCCATGATTCTAAGGCTCTCGACTTTTGCTCCGCACATTCTGCCTGCCTTTGCCATTAGCTCTTTCCGGAAATTGAAGCAAGAAATAAAAAATGTTCAGTGCTTTTTGCCCAGGATTTTTGGTTTATTTGTTGGGGTTTTATTTGTTGTCTTATTTTTTTAATTTTCTAAACTGCTCATTGTTAAAAAATATGTATGTGAATCAAAGAATGAGGCAAGCTCTATTTTAAACTGCTTGACGTATAGTCTGCTAGGATCCCTTCAAAGGATATACAGTCCTTGAAGTATTTATATAAATACACATGTACACATAACCTTTCAATATTTTCATAAATTGGATCATATTAAACAGTCTTCTGAATTTTACTTCCTCTAGAAAACAGGACAACATATATATGGCAGCCATTAGTGTTCACCAATATCCGGTTTCCTCTCTTCCTTGTGAATACATGGGTATGGGCCATGTGGCGAGGACTGCTCACTGCACTGAGTATAAATGATATGTACTTCTGCCCAGCTGAAAATTTGTTGGGCTGGACAAGTTCTCTCTCTGGCACAGTGATCAGCAACATTCAAGGTAGTGGCTGTTTTGTTAGCCTCAGTCCCTGAGTGACTACTATGAACACAGTTCCCCCAACAATGTACAGTGAGCAAGAAATAAATCTTTACTGATTTAATTCCCTGAGATTTGGGGGGACTGGTTCTTACTGAGCATTACTTAGCCATTCCTCACTAATACACTGAATATTTCTTAAGGTACACATATTTGATCTACCTCATTAAACAGTAGTCTTAAATTAATGCAGTAAATTGTATCTATTACTCATCGTTGGGCATTTGATTTTTTGAAATCTTTGCTATTATGAAGTTTGCTACAATAAATATTGCTTGCATGTGCACATAGCTGTGCATGCACGTGCGCACATGCATACACACACAGAGCTCTATTACGATCCACTCGTGAAATTTTTTCCGGATAAAACCCTTCTGAGAGTGTAATTACCAGGTAAAAGTTTCTAAACATTAGCCAGAAACTGCCAACTGTCCTCAAAAATGCTGAGCCAATTTAAACTCCTCTATCAAGAGAAAATAAGAGTATCAGTTATCCTACAGGTTCACCTGGCATCAGTTATATTCTTCTTTAAAAACAATGCCAGTAAAATAGGTGGCATTTATATCTCATTGTTGCTTTGGCGTGTACCGTAATTAGTCATCTTTTCATGGGTTTAAAAGCTATTGGTATTCCTTCTGTGAATTGGCTATTTCTGTCCTTAACCCATTTTTGTCTGTTGATTTTATAGGAGATTTTTGTAAATCTTTAATTCCTTGGTTCTTATACTAGCTGCAAGTATTTTCTCTCAGCCTGTCCCTCACCTTTTAAGTGTTCTTATTGCAACTTTTGCTACAGAGAAACATAAAAATTTTCCTGTAGTCAATACAGCCAACTTCTCCTTTATGGTTTTTGGAAAGTGTGCCCTACCACAAAAGAAAAATGTATTAAATGTTTTCCAATCAATTGTCGCTAAAACCTTTATTAATCCATTTTATCTCCACTGATTTGAAAAGTTCTCCATACCTTACAACAAAAGCCTAAGAATGGGTCTTTTATGGGTTCCATATTGTATTTTACTGATATTTGGGTTTCCTCTATGATATTCCCCTACTAGAATACGTGATGTTTTCAAATATCTACAAATTATATAAAGTCTAGTATCTGACATTAATATTCTATTTTTTCAACATTTTCTCAATCCTTTAATTTTCCTGAGGGACTTCATAATCCATGAGCCAATTTCTCACCCTTAACCTTGCAAAACAATACCAAATCTAACAACAACAAAAACCCACACTGTAATTCTAACTGGAACTACTTCCAATCTATAGAGTAATTTGCACACATTAGAATTTTTATAACAATGTCCTCTCATTCAGAGATACAATAAAGCTTTGAATTTGTATTTAAGCTTAAACCTTCTTGTTCAGTATTTCTTCCCAAGTATTTCATAGTTTTTGTTGCTATAGCAAATAGTATTCCCCCTTGCATAATATTTCCTAACTGGTTATTACTGGTACAAAGTAAAACTACTGCTTTTTGTGGAATCATCTAGTGTTTAGTTACTTTCCTGAATACTCTTAACAGTTCTAACCACTTTTAAACTTAGCCTTTTAGATTTTTAGGTATACAATCATATCTGGGTTCTAATTTAAAAATCAGTCTTCAGTGCTCTGGGACGCCTGAGTGGCTCAGTTGGTTAAGTGTCCTACTCTTCATTTTGGCTCAGGTCATGATCTCAGGGTCATGAGATCAAGTGCCACACTGGACTCTGTGCTGAATGTGGAGCCTGCTTAAAATTCTCTCTCTCCTTCTTCCCCGGCTCTCCCATTCATGTGCTTTCTCCCTTAAAAAAAAAAAAATCACTGTTCAGTTCTATTTTGGGATATTAATACAGTGGTTCGAAAATGCCTATTTCCACTATACCTAGGGTAACAAAATAATGGAATTTTATGGTTGGAAGGGACATTATAGTGATCTAATTCAAGGGTTATATAGTCAAGTACTTACTGGGGTATACTGATAAGATAAATGTGAGAAGGTGTAAGACTATAAGGAATTGGAGAAACTTGAAAGAAATGTTGAGAACAGGTTGTATCTAAAAAGGAGAGCTACCATTCTCTCCCAATTGATGGGTGCCATGAGGAAATGCAGACTCGGTGTCTATTTTTCAAGAGGCGCTAGGTATAAAGACTTTTGTTTGAACTTTAACTTTAAAAAGCCTTAAACAAAAGCCAAACTAATCACAACTGCTAGCTTCCAATCTAGAAACTTCCCTGAAGCTAATCCAATACCTTCATTTAAGGCAATTTAAACTCAGGTGTGTCAGAGATCGCAAGAATAGCAGATGACAGGCAAGGGTTTCGTATTTTGTTTAGCTCTTTGGTGGGTCAGAAGAGTATTTACAAAGTGCTAGGACTAGGCAAATGCTTTGCTTGGTTTGGTTACAGACAAGGAGTTTAGTCCCTAATGTCCATACTTTGTCCTCTGGCTTGTCTTGCCTTGGATTTGCAATCATGGCAAATGCGAAGTATACCTTTTATTTTTTATTTTAAGTTTTTAAAATATTTTATTTATTTTGACAGAGAGAGAGAGAGACCACAAGTAAGCGGGGGAGGGGGGAAGCAGGCTCCCCGCTGAGCAGAGAGCCTGACGCAGGGCTGGATCCCAGGACCCTGGGATCATGACTTGAGCCGAAGGCAGAGGCTTAACCCACTGAGCCACCCAGATGCCCCCAAAGTTTACCTTTTAAATTCTCCTTCCAGTTTGGGGGAAGTTCCACATTATACTCCCTGTCACCGATATGGAAGTCAGAGCTCAACCTGCAGGACCCAGCCTTCCTTGCAGCTGGAAACGTGTGGGTGACCCAAGCTCCACCAATCAGGGAAGTTTGTAGAAGACTTTGACTTGGGAGGGACTAACAGGGGAAACCAGTGAGGCATAGACCATGTTCGGTGGCAGAGGGATCCAGTTCTCTGCGGCAGCACAGGACGCGAGCATGCCAAAAGTGGTGGCGGCGATGACTGTGGTAAGATGGAGTTCTTGGAAGCAGTGCAAATGGAGCGTTGAGTCATGGGTGGTGCAGTGGTAACAGAGGCCATTTTCCCATCAGACAAGTTCTACAGCCCAATTCTGGGCACTGTTCCTAGAATTTAGTTTCAGGCTGATTTCTTGAGCCCTCCAATGATACTGTGAACCACCCAGGATCCTTTTAATAAATTCCTTTTTTGTTTAGCTAGCCAGAGACAGTTCTCTTTGTTAAAACTAAGGCTTCACCAATACAAAGAATACCATCTGGCAGTGACAGAATCAAATCAAAGATCCTGGTCTTTTTGATTCCCGGGCCAGTATTTTTTCTATGACATCACCTTATTTATATTTAACGCTTTTACGAAGGTTCAAAACACTGTTTTCAAAAAATGTACGCCAAGGCTGCCATCTCAAAGAGATGCTATGAACACTGTCAGAGCGTCTATTTAGCTCATGATGAGAATAGATGTTTCAGTGCTTTTGGATTATATCTTAGTTTTTGCTTTTGTTCGCACAGACTCATAGACTTAAAAGATGTTTGACTTACAATAAAAACACCCATAAAAACACAGAGCTGTTTGAATAAAGATAGAGCAAAACCACATAAAGGGAGAGATAATTGTCTGAGATAAATCAGAATGAGATCATTACAATGTTCCAAGCACTAAATTTATATTCTTCTTCCTTGAAGTAAAGGACAGTAATGGGGTGGATTATAACAATGTTTCCCAAATTCAGTCCACCAATGAAGATGTTTATTTTCCACCTTCATGGCCTCCAAGGCTTTTAAGAGTTTCTTCCAACCTCATTTATTAAAGAACTTTTTAAAAAATATTTATTTATTTATTTGAGAGAGAAATAGAGTGCACAAGTGGGAGGGACAGAGGGAGAGACAATCTTAAGCAGATTCCGTGCTAAGTGTGAAGCCTGACGTGAGGCTCTATCTCATGATCCTGAGATCAGGACCTGAGCTGAAACCAGTCAGATGCTTAACTGACTGTTTTCAATGACCTCATCATCGATAAATCTGTAACTTCACTGAAATACAGAAAATAAGCCATAGATTTCTATTACTCTTTTTGGTGACATGAAGTGGCAACTATCAGGATAAAGGGTATTCATTTTCTAGTGTCCACAGTGTGCTATAATAAGAACTTTCTATATATTATCCTATTTATGCATCACAACTTTTCTAATACAGTGGGTATTATCATCCCCATTTTACAGGTGAAAACACTGTTCAGCAACTTACTGCTGGCAAGTGGACAACTGAGATTTGGATTCAGGTCAGCAAGTCCAAAATCAGATCTTATTTCTATTATACTACCTCTCTTATGTAGAATTTGAATTTTATAAGAGAAAAAAACTTTCTCGAGACTCTAAATCTTCTAAGGCATTTATTACATGGATGTTTATAGGTCCAAGAGGTAGCTGCGAAAGACACAGGAAGGGTAAACAGGGCATGGGCCTTACCCTCTGCGAGCTCAATCCTGGAGGGGAGAAAAGATGAGCACACAGAAAACCAAAATATGCACAGGATTCCTGGGGTAGGTGTCATCTCCAAGGGGTAGCTCAAGGCTTGGGGGCTTGGGGAGGTGGCCAGAGAGAGGAACTAATCATATCTTCCCTGGCATGGGGCCGGGCCCTCACTGATGCTGCAGGCTATGGTTCAGAATCCAGGGCCCACAGGGGGAAGCCGCAACTTGCCATGTTCCTTATTGCACAAAACACTGGCCCTGCGAAGCCTAGTCCCTGCCCAGCTCCCTGTTGAGGTCTGCCTGGGAGCCCCCTGAGACTCTGAGGAAGGCTCCCTGTGCTCTCCTGGGTCACAACCAGCGACTCCCATCAGGTGACCTGACAGACAAAAGACAGAACTAGGACCCCCACAAGGCAGAAGAGAAATATTTCCTGCCCAACCTGCCTCTTGTTTCCACCAGTCCCCTCATTCCTTGAGGCCATTTATGAGGCGATTATCTCAAGAAGGCCCACGCAAGAATCCATTCATCTGTTATCAGGAGTGGCATCTTCTGTGGAAACGGCTGATTAGCTCCCACTCTCCTGGTTTCCCTGAGAGAGGCACAAATCTCTGAGAAGAAGGGTTAGGAAATGCCTGGGGCTTGGATTGCTCCCCCAGTAAAAGGTCAGGGCTCTGAGTCCCCAGGTGTGCGCTCACAGTGCCAGGTATGTAAGTAGGGGAGAGACGCAGGGCCACAGAGGTAAGGCCCAGAGGCCTACTAGCCTCAGTCCTGTCTCTGCGTGCCTACTCCTGCAATGCACAATTTGCAAAGGGGAACATTTTACAAGTGTATTTATAAACCGACATCCAAGGGCTTCACAATATCAGTGACTGGAAAGGGCCACAGAGACCATGACATGGGCGAAAGTGAGGTGCAGGCAGGCGCAATTGCCTAAGTCCCTTCTCTCATGCACGTCAGGCCTAGCTCTCCCTGACTCCCTTCCAGTCAGAGAGAGACCATCCTTCCCCAGGGCAAGGCAATCAATTATTTGCTTGTTTGCTGTGGACCTGGCGACTAAACAGCCCTGAGAAACAGGGCCGCTCATGAAATGATTTGACAAACATGTAGGGTACTTGACCGGAGCCAACTGTGGGTTCTGGCGAGTAATCCAATTAGCAGGGGCTACCCGTGGATAGCAGATGAACTGCACTGAGCACCTTGTCTCGCCCAGAGTCAGGGCTCCATCAGTGGGGACTTCTATAAGAGTCTTCCTCTAGTAAGATGGAAATAAGGGGAGGGGGTGGGCAAGGGTCAGGCCATGACCAAACTCCCATGAAAACACTGAGAGGCTGGGAGGATTGGCCTGTCCTATGAAGACAATGTCACTGCCTCCAAACTGGAACCCCCAAGAATAATCCTAGCAGTTGGCCATTCCGCTGGGGAACTAAGACCTTCACGGAACCCAGAGCTAAGTGCCAGGAATCGAGCCATGAACAGGACCACCAAGGTCCCTGGCCCTCGGGAAGGAGAAGACACACAGGTGCACGCGCACCAGACGACCACTATCTAAATCAAGCACCTGCAAGTTGTATGAAGTGCTGTGAAAGGGGGCAGCAAAAGGCTAAGGCTAACAGGGAGCCATCTACTTATGGCAGGAGAAGCAGAAAGAAAGCCCTTCGGGCAGAGTGCCACTGAAGATGAGCCTTAGAATTTGCCCTGGAAAGGCCTGGGGTGTGGGCATTCTAAGCAGAGGGAAGGGCGTGTGCATAGGCTTGGAGGCAGGAAAGAGTTTGACATGTTTGTTCATTTGTTCGAGAAACTGAGTGGCAGCCAGCGAGGCCAGAGGACGAGGCTGGGGAACAAGAAGTGATTAATACTGGAAACATAAACAGAGTCACATCACTGGGGACTCAGCCGGCTGCCCTGAAACGTCTGGATTTTACTGTAAGGACGGTGGCAAGCCCCGGAAGGGCTCTGCAGGCTGGGCATGACCTGATCTGGTTTCCATCGTAAGGAATTCCTGGCCAGGAGAGGGCCTCAAGATGGGGGTGGGGGTGTGGGGAGAGGAGCTGGTTGGTTCCAAGCACGCGGTGCCTCGAGGCCATCCTCTGTCACACGGCCTGGCGGGCCTTTCTTCCACCCACGGTTAGGGTCGGGCCTCCATCTGCAGCGCAACTTTTCCTCCTTGGATCTCCTGCCCGGGGCCTAAGTGCCTCCCAAAAAGTCCCATAAACTCCCTCAAGTGTTTCCAACAGACTTTGCTAGAGTGTTGGGAAAATGGATGCTTTTGTAAAAGGACACAAAATAACAAAAGCAAAACCACTCCCTCCTTTCTGATGGAAATCTGTTTCCTCCTAATGGCTTTCCATTAGTCCCCCGCCTGGGCAAAGGTCTTCGCTCCTTCCTCCTTCTCCCTTTATTTTCCAAAAGGCCATGAACATGCGTATGACTATGAACAAAAACAAAGAGCTATAAATTCTTATTGATCCCAGAAGGTTGGCAATTCTAAACAATAAAAATATGTCCTGACTGTTTCTCTCAAAAGAACATTCTGGAGACACAAAACAGCTTTGTTAAGACAACAAATGAGTCTGGGGGACACTTTGGACCTGATGGTGGCCTCAGATCGCCAGGTATTGATGGAATAGGCAACTCCAGATACACAGCTGGAAATATGCCCTTCTACACACCCTCCACCCTCTCCTGGACTCACTTCCTCACTGGTCAGCCCGTATCTGGACTGCCCCAAGTTTCTTATATAGCTTTTGGCCACTACTGTTTTCAGGAGTCAGAATTCTTAGTAAAGAGAAAGTCCCCTTTGTTCTCCCATCCATGATTTAATTTTCATCCTCCTGAACGTGCTATTCACTTTGTTTTCAGGCTAAGAAGTCTCACAATTGTACTAGATCCTGAATTTGAATTTCCCTGTGTTTCCACTGTTTGGCAGTCTGCCCAGGTCAGCCACTGGACAATCCCAGAATTCAGCTCTACCTTAGAGAAAACCTTCATTGCTCACGATTTCTTATTATAGTTTTAACTACTGTCATCTATTTTCCCCTCGATTTGTCTTTTTATGTTTTTCAAAACACACCGATGTGTGTGAACTCACCTACACACAGATGCATACCAATCGCCTCTCCGCTGATAATCAGGAAAGTTTCCACTATATTTTCCAACTGGATCACATTCCTAGGGAGCTGTCTCTCCTTTTTGCCCCAGATTTCAGAGCGGGGGGCCCTTAGCTGCATTTTTTCCTCCCAGTCTCACCACCATACACTCTTCCGGGCATCCCCTGGAGCCTTCAATACCAGGATTCAGAAGAGGACAGAACTGACTTTCTGTGCTTTTGTCTCTCTGTTCTTGCCTATAAGCTTCTTTTATATGCAAATGCACAAACTTTACTAGAAATGGGCCAAACTTGATCACAAAGTAGTAGGAACACAAGGATGTATCAAGTCCTAATAAAAAGCATGTAGTTGTGGTGGCTCCATAGCTCAGGGGTTAGAGCACTGGTCTTGTAAAAAGCATGTAGTAAATTAGTTAGGCAGCACCAGGGAAGAAACTGTTTTTTTGCTCTTTGGACAGTCTTGAAGGGAAAACGGGTTATTGCTGGCAGCATCTGGCTTACCTGAATGTATTGTAATCCACCATCTTCGTGAGCCTAGAGTCAGCAGCTCTAAGAACCTGCTTGAGCTCTCTGGATTTTGATTCTTCTTCTTTCAGCTTTTGTAGGATAAGTTCAATGCTGCTCATGGGAAACTGAAGCAGGGGGAAGGAAAGGATGGATATTAAAACATGCCTGAGCCATAGGGAGCCCAATCTTTCCGATGGCCGGAAAACAGACTTCACGCTCTGAACCTGAAGGTAGCTGGGCATGGCTTTCCACAGAGACCACCACAGAGAAGACACAACTAGAATTAAATCTCTTCAGTTGCAGTTTTAGGACAATGAGTGACATCGGCATAGGCCCAGATCGGAGAGAAATGAGCTTAAGGGACAGCAAGCCACAGAAATCAGAAAACAGTCCCTTAGCCTTCTCCCCTGAACCCTTGGATGTTGGCCTAATGGGTTGGGAGATCCTAATGGAGCGATTAGTGATTCAGGATTCGATAAAAGTGGACCCTCAATTTCTCTGGATCTTATGAGTGGGCCCTCTGGGACTAGCGGCCCTCAGACTGTGCACTGAGCAGAGCATGGCCGGGTGTCGGAGATCCACGTGCACTGCAACCCCCTGACATTCATTCTCTGGCAGCCCCCAGGTGTCGTCTCCTACCCTGTGATTAGGTTTTTGACTCTAAAAATACTTCTTACTCAATCCAGTAAAGCATAAGCTTCTAAATAATTACAGCTAAGTGTCCAAAAAAAGAGAGAGAGAGACGACTAAATATGAAGATTCAAAACACTGATGTTAATTTAGTATAAAGGTCTCTTTTTTCCACCACGGGGTTTGTGACCTATCACAGCCCCCCTTCCTCCCCACCTTCTGCACTGCCTTTCATCTACTTCCATGATTCGATCTATTAGGTCTTTTGCGAAGATATTAAGGAACATATTAATTTGCAAAGATATTAAGGAGCATATTAATTTTGGGGTGCCTGCGTGGCTCAGTCAGTTAAGTGGCCAACTCCTGATTTTGGCTCAGGTCATGATCTCAGAGTTGTGAGATCGAGCCCCATGTCAGGCTCCATGCCCAGTGCAGGGCGTGGGTCCTAATTAAAAAATAAAAAGCAAAAACAAAAAACAAACTAACAAAAAACAAAGCGTATAGTAATCTTTCTCTTCTTCAAAAGTCCTTGTTAAGGGTAGTTTTAAAATAATGCAGCTTTCACTTGGGATGCTGAAACCAGATAATGTCCTACCCTGCTTTTACCTTTCTGAAAGAAGAAAAACCCTTTATATCTTACAGATATATATGTATATATACATATATCCATACACTCAAGCTATGTTAATATATGTATATAATATATGTACAAACAATACGTATATAGAACTATGTATCTAGAACACATATATACCTATATATAATATGTGCATGTTATATATATATATATATATATATATATATAAAATACACACATACATACACATTATATATACATATGTATGTTAACATATAGGTTTGCCCTGTGTTTGAAAACTGAGTCCTCATTCACAGTAGCTATTGTAAATTGTACCCTGACTACACTTGCTATGGGCAAGTGATTTCACATGCATGATGGCATTTCCTCTGCATGGTAACTCTCTGCAAGAGTCAGCGTGTAAAGATGAGGCACGTGGAGCTCAGGGACAATACATGTCGAAGGCCTCTCAGCCAGGAAGCATGGAGCCATGTTTCCCAGCTGAGCCTGCTGTCTCCAGAAATCTAACTGCCCCATGATTGATCCCCTTTGCCTGAATTCAGTGCTTTTGGAGGTCTACCAGTTCACAGTTTTATGCTAATGCCAGGTCCCAACCCTGCAAATGGAGAAAGGGCATGGCGGCCCTGGAGGGTGCTTCGGGTCGGGCTCTACCGTCCAGAGGGAACACAGAGAAGAGCTGACAGCCCCACCCGCCGAACCTTCTGGCCACACTCTGCCTGGGTCATTTTCTCCCGATGACTGCATCAGGGGCACCACCTATAGATGTCCCTCCCATGTCAGGCAGCAGTAGGAGCTGGGCCACTGCTGCCTGACGTGGGACATCTATAGGCAGCCTTTGTTCTCAGGCTCCCTGGAAGCCTGGCTGACGCTTTCTCAGAGCCGCACTGTGTCCTGAGGCCTTTCGCGCCCCAACCTCCTTCTTTCCTTCTCCTTTGTCGGGGGTTCAGACCTACATCTCAGGCTCCCCACCTGCTCTTGCTCCTTTCTCATTTATCCTTCATATGCATTCCCCAGGATGTCCCTTGGCACCTGCTGCTCAGAGCCCCCAGACAGAAGAGGGTGATGGGATATACACAGAGAGACTGATCTTAGCAACTTACCCCTGAGCGTTTCATATATAAATGAAAGAGAATTGGTACTGTGTATAGAGATATAGAAAAAAATACAGATATAATTGACACATAAACATTATTTACAGGCAAACATTCTTTAGATTTCCAAAAAGTTATCTGAGAGAGAGAGAGCATGAACAGGGGGAGGGGCAGAAGGAGAGGGAGAAGCAGACTCCCTGCTGAGCAGGAAGCCTGACCCAGCACTCCATCCCAGGACCCTGGGATCATGACCCCAGCCAAAGGCAGACGCTCAACTGACTGAGCCACCAAGGTAGCCCCTTACAGGCAGACTTCTAAAATAAATTGTTTCTAGGGGCACCTGGGTCGCTCAGTCAGTTAAGCATCTGTCTTCAGCTCCGGTCACGATCCTGGGTTCCTCGGATGGAGCCCCAAGTCGGGCTCTCTGCTCAGCGGGGAGTCTGCGTCTCCCTCTGCCTCTGTGTTCCCTCTCCCTCTGTGTGCTCCCGTGTGCTCCCTCTCTCTCAAGTAAACAAACAAAATCTTAAAAAAAAATAAAATAGATGGTTTCTAGGTAGATTTTTCAATATTAGGCAATGTCCCTCAAATATACATGTTTGCACACCAAACCAATCCACACTCAAAATCAAGAATTCATCAACTGTCATTTTTCCAGAACAGCACTGCCATACTAGTACTTTTAGTGACAGTACCCAGCTGCCATTTTGTTTCAAACGAAAAAAACTCCAAGCTCACTGTTGCCAATTTGTCCTTGAATTCTTATTTAGGCCTCAGGTAGCTCCTGTTCTGGAAAGCTGCAACCCCAGCAACTACCGGGTTCCCTTGGGGCTTCTGTTTGTTCCGTTCTTGGCCGTCCTCGTAGGCCTGTGCCAATTAACGGGGACTGCGCAGTGTGTGGCACCAGATTTTCTTCCTTTCCTATAGTCGCTGAATCTCTTTATGAAAACATTGTCAGCGTCAGCAGAAAAGCCAGGAAACTTGATTCAGTCCTGGGCCTGCCTCCTGCCTGTGCCCGGCATCCGTGCCGCTGGGCACCGGAGGGCCCAGCGTGTAAACAGAGGAGATAGGGACCTGTGGCCAAGTCGCGCAGATCCATTATTCATGGCCACGTGTGTGAATGCACAATGTAAGGCCGGGAGGCAGAAGAAAAGGCCTAGAGAAAGAAAAACACAGACTGCAGAGTGCTGAGGGGCAAGTGGAGAGTGCCACAGGCAGCTCACCTTATCTGAGTTCGCTTCCATGAAGTTTAAGGTGTACTTGTCAGCATTGAGCAAAAGAAACAGGTAGCCATTCACGTTCACTTTGGCTCCGATATACAGTTCCTCGGCCTTGATATATTCTGATAGTTCACTTTTAAAGACCTCTTGCCCAGGCTTCTTAACACGAGTTCTTTTCAAGAACTTCCCGCCAGTAATCCCTATAGAAAAAGAGAAAACTTAATGAGTACCCTTTGTTCTTCGAAGAACCATACAACTTGCCTTTAGAGTTCCTTCCTGCTCAAACACAGACCATACAGCTTAGCTTGTGAGCTCACACTGCCTATTCTTCGCAGACCTGAAGGGAGAATGAGGCACTAGGAGAACAACAGATTCCCTAGGGGAATGTATAAAGAAAAAAAGAGAGAGATATGGCATTCCATCCCTTTCTTTCCCCTCTCTACTTCCTTCCCAATCCAAACACCTAAATAAACACTTAGTAAGTGCCTACTGTATGCCCAAGAGCATATGGAGAACTGGGACATTAAGAAGATAACCCTGCTTCAGAGCACGTTTGAACAGTACCACGTAGAAAACTCCCCACTTGAGCTTATTTCCACCTAGAGCACGTTTGAACAGTACCACGTAGAAAACTCCCCACTTGAGCTTATTTCCACCTATCTGTCCCAGATGATGTCTTATATTTATTCCGACATGCGGATTAAGTGGAGGATGCCCAGCTTCTGGAAAGAAGCTTACTTAACTGTTTGAAGATAACTCTGAGAGTCCCATAACTTTTTTTTTTCCCTACAGGCTAAATATCTTTGCTTCTTTTAGCAATGCCACGTATTTCTTACTTTCCAGAATTCTGCCCATCTCATGTGCTCTCTCCTGGGGCTTATTTAGGCATTTTGTTTTTGTTTTTGTTTTGTGGCTCTTGGAAAGCAGCGAGCAGAACTGAGGATGAAACTCCAGTATCTTCTCTCTGCTACTTAACTGAAACCTTCAGGCATCTGAATACAACCTGAGCTTTGGGGGTCAACTTCATCACACTCCTGCCACATTCAAACATCAGCAGTGGCAGAAAGACACAGGCTTAGTAGCCAAACAGAGCTGGAGCCCATCCTGGCTCTGTCACTTGCTAGATAATCTTAAGGTGTTATTTAATCTCTTGGAACCCCTCTGAATTCTCACTGGTAAAATGGGAATAAAATTTGTAGGGAGCCATGAAAATGGGCCTTTCAGATCACCTATCACGGGGAATGTAGTTGACAAAGCACCCCGTGGCTATGCTCTGAAACCTATCCCTGGGTTTGGACACAGGTCATGCTTCCCACAGGCTGCTGCCAACAAATGACTGGACAGGACAGGGACAAGGTAGGTCCATTCCTGCAAGATGGAGTCTCTTCCAACTAATGACTTGGCTCTCGGGTTCCTGGTCAGCCTAGCTGAAACTTGCTTAGAATCCCCTGCAATCTAAGACTTTCTTTCCTTTCTTCATTCCTGCTGTCCTTCACAGGAGTCAGACAGGCACTGAAGTCCGAGAGCTCTCCTGGCCTCTTCTGGCTCCTTCCACAATTTCCCTTGCTGGCATTTTCCCTAGTAAATCTCTTTTATATTCAGTACCATCTTGCGGTTTGCCCCTTGGAGGATCTGGACTAACATAAAACTTAACCTCTTGGAGTTTTTCTAAGGATAATGGTAGGTAGTCATGGCTGCTATTACTACTAAGAAGCTTGCAGTTGACATCTATTACCCTGTTTTAGGAGTGCTGCAATCTGTTTGGCCATCATCTCCCCCACTCTAGATGTACAGAGTTGATTTTTTTTTTTGTAGCCTCCACACCCAACGTGGGGCTTGAACTCACAACCCTGAGATCAAGAGTCACATGGTCTACCAAGCAGGCACCCCCAGAGAGGATTTTTTGACCTTTAAGACCATGACTTTCTACTTATTCCTATTTGATTTCATATTTTAGGATTTGATCCATTATTCCAATCACTATTGCAACCTGACTTAGTTATACAAATTATGCCTTATTCATTGGTGCACAGAGTGGCTCACAGCAACTCCTAAGAGCCGACTATTAAATCGTTAGGGATTTTGCAAGCCAGTTGTTCGTGTTGGTTGCTTGAAATGCACTGTGGTTGAGGTGTCTGCTCCATGACATCTGACAAGTGCTGGAGATCAGGGCTTTTAAATTTTTTTCAGAAAGCCAGTTTACCAACACACTACTGATTCTTCTTCCCAGATATGCCTTTGGCAGAGATAAAAAATTTTCAATGTGTTGGGACAAAGAGCAGAGCCATAGAGTTCCATAATTTGGTAAGTCAGAATCAATGGCTCATCCGGGCAATGTCCACAGCATCAGTGCACTGCAGAAAGGCACTCCGTGGGCCTGTTTGCTGGAACCTTGGCAAGAGCCTCGACAGACAGAGAAGCCAGAGGGAGACAGACTTTGAAGATTAAATTTTTTTTTTTTAAATCTGGGATTGTCTTATACTTAAGCCAACATTTTGTCAGTGGTACTATCAAAAACAGAGATTTCCTCTTGTCTTGCTGTCTTTGCATGGAACTGGCGGTAGACAGACCATGATTCTGAAGCCCCCGGATTCCACAGAAGAACCTCAGAGGCCACAGCAGAAAGGGGAATAGTTTCCAAAAGGAGGCGTCCAGAGTCCCCCAACCCTGAGCCAAACAAACTCTTCCTGTGCCTCTTTCATCATTTTATATGTCTGGGTTCCCATTTAAGAGAGCTTTGTAAAATGAACTTGGGTGGTTAAAAAAAAAGAAAAGAAATGAAAGCCACTGTCTTAGTCATCTAGGCTATAAAATCAAACCACGCTCCCTAACTTTCAAAATGAAGAGACAGTTTCTTATTCTGAGAAAATTGCTATAAGAGCTATACCTCTTACCTGAATTACTCTCAATAGGTTCAAATATTGAAATCGTGTCATCACTGAGAAAGTACGAAATAACAAATAACCTGTCCACATCTGCACATTTGTGTGTGAAGAGTTTTGCAAAAAACCGGAGGATATTGCTTATGTTGCCATAGCTAAATGGAAGAGAAATGAGGGTTACAGCCTTATTACAGAATTAAAAAACAAAACAAAACTAAACCTGCAAAAGGTGCGCTATTTTTTTGAGGTATAACTGATTTACAATATATTAATTTCACCTGTACAACATGATTCACTATGACCACTGAAATAAGACTACTCAACAACTACCACCCCACATAGTTATATATTTTATTTCTTGTGATGAGAACTTTGAAGATCTACTCTGTTTGCAACTTTCAAATATGCGATACGGTATTTTGACTGTAAACACCATAATGTATTACATCCCAGGACTTCTCTATTTTATAAGTGGAAGGTTGTACCTTTTGACCCCCTCCACCCATTTCACCCACCTCCCCCATCTGCCAGGTGTGCTACAGTGTTAAGGGAGTAGCATAAACTCTCTGAAGTTGAAAAAGTTCAACCACCTTCTTATTATTTACGCTTTAGATCTATATGCAGAGAAATTCTCTCAGTTTATTAAAATCTCTCTTGTTCTTTAGATGTCCAGGGTAACCCTCCGGGAAAATGTACCCAAAACAAATGTCATAAACACACTCCTCAAACCATCTGCTTTGAACAGCTGTTTCCCACTCACGAGGCTGGTCAGCGGCCACAACAATCATGTCAACAGGAAGGACAGCACCTGCCCTTCACTGGTCCAGCAGCAAGAGGGTGTGTCCTGTCAGTGCCTGGAGCCATGACCCCATGGCCACCTCCCACGTTCTCAGGCCTGTTTCCTTGCTTCCTTCCAGCCCCACACCCTCTCCTCCCTGAGCCACTCCCCTAGCACCCCAGCATCCCTCCAACTCCCTTCAAGAAAAAAATTACCTCTTCCCTTGCAAATGCTAGAATAAATAATGCTAAGATTAAATATAGCACTTATCACTCATATTGTGAGTGGCTATTACAGGTCTGTTTCCCCAGGGCAAGGACTGTGCCTTATTAGCCACTGGATAATACAATACTTTTTACATTATAAGTACTCAATAAATGTTGGTAGAAGGTCATGAAAAGATCCAGATAAATTAAAATTTGCACTCAGAATTCTATGCATGAATAAAATAGTCCAGTGACTGTCGAAGATGGGATCAAATTCTAGAATGAAAGTTCCCAAAGTTGACTGCCTGGTCATTGAAGACATTAATTTATGGTCCATGAGTGGAAGCATGTCTGCGGAAATCAGCTAGTATAAGGTGGCCTTTAGATCAGGGAGGCACAAAGTAAAATAAACGATGAACTTCATCAATTCCCTGTCACAACTCAAAGCTGGGAGACCCTCGTTTTCAGTGTCTCCTATGCCAAAGATCATTCCTTCCCAGTGGTCACAAAGAATGAAAATACAACAACAAAACAACAAAATAGAACAAAACAAAACAGAACCCATATTTCTGATTTGCTTTTCTCTGCCCCTTTCTCCGAATGTCCAAGGAAGCAGGGCTGAAAAAGCATGGCACCAAGATTCTCAACTACATTGACGTAAGGCCTCCTATAAGGTGGAAAGCAGCAGTTCAGAGGATTGCCTCCAGGAACCCTGGGGCAAAACAGCCGGGACTCCACAGCTCTCTCCTCTTAATTCCTGGTTTCCCTGGCTTCAGACAGACCTCAGAGAGCATGGGGGGAGCTACACCTTTTCAACCATCTTCTCTGGTACATAATTGGATTTATAAGCAACAAACAGATTTGGTAACCCCCATCTCATGGGGGAGCCATTAACTTTCACAGATACAGGAAATATCCTTGAAACAACCGGAAGGAGGTTTAACATCAGGGCAAACGAACACTACTGTAAATTTAGCTTCTTAAAACTTAAGTGCGTTTAGAAGTGTGTATGTTAAGTGTGGGTTTTTCACTTTCAAAATGCCATTTTTTTTTTCACCTGAGTCTTGTGTTCTGGAGAGCTCGTCAGTCAGGAATATAATTTACTCAAACAAAAATCTTTAGAGCAGCAGTTCACAAAGTTTGTTGTGTTTAAAAGTCACCTGGGGAACTTGTTAAATATACAGAATCCAGAGTCCTACCCCCAGGGATATGAATTCAGTAGTTAGCTTGTATCTCCAGAAACCTGCATTTTTAATAAGCTCCCCAGGAGGTTCTGATGAAGTGGCCCTCAGAGCACACTTTGGAAAACACTGCGAGTTATCTTCAGCTATTTCCTTGACTAATAAGCTAATTATCAACATTCTCTAAACTTTTTATCACAATACTCCCTACACCCTCAAAAAACCAGAATTTTCCCTTTTCCTGTTATACCACCTACATTGCTCCATCTGCCCTTCTGGGCCATGCATAGGTTCAGACACACCCACCTGCAGCTAGCTGCCATGACCACGCAGAACATACAGGTGACCTTTGAACAACACAGGTTTGAACTGCACAGGTCTATGTAGATGCGGATTATTGTCCTTGCTGTATTAGAAAGGCGGTATCCTATAAGGAATTACTTTGTCATCCACTTCTCAGTGTATGTTCACTTCCTTGGTGATCTCTTCTAGTATCAAGTCTTTACCATCTACATGCCAATATATATATATATATATATTATATATATATAACATATATATATAATATATATATATAACATATATATGTTTTATATATATATATATAATTTTGTATTTAGGAGACATTTCACACTTCACACTTCACTTGTGCCCAAACTGAAGTTCTGTTCTTGCTCCAGACCTGTTCTACCTACAGTCTTTCCCGTCTTGGTAGACAGCCATTCTATCCTTCCACTTGCTCAGGCCAAAACCTTGGGAGTCATTCTTAATGCCTCTCTGGTTTCAGACCTCATGTCCAAATCTGTCACAGAATCCTGTTAGCTCAAACTTCAAAAACAGTTCCAGAATCTTCTAGATCTCATCATTTCCATGGCACCCACCAGGATCTGAGCCATTGTAACTTTTCTCTTGGAGGGCTGTGGCACGCTCTGGAGTAGCGCTTCCTCCCACCATTGCCCTTCTGCTGTCTACTGACAACAGGGCCACAGGAGTGATTGCTTTAATATGTAAATAAGATCAAGTCACTCCCACTGCTGTGATTTCCCAAGGAGTCCTCTTATCACTCAAAGTCAAAAGAACCCTTACAATGGTCTGCAAGGCCCTACGGCATCTGAGCCCGCATTACCTCTTCTAATCTGCCTTCTCTGCCCTCTACTCTCATCTTTTATCTATGTCAACCTGCTCCTTGCTCCGGGCCCTTAACGCCAACTGTTCCTTCAGCCCGGAACATATTTCTTCCCTTTTGTAAAGCCCATCCAGACCATGCTCTTTTTAAAAAATGAAACCAGGGGTACGCCTCAGCCTCACCCTGCCAGTTCCTCTTTATTCTTCTCATAGCAACTTATTACCTGCTTGACTTCGTCCATGGTACTTAACACCTTCTCCATACTTCTAGAATGCACTTCTCTGTTAGCCGTGGTGTGCGCTGTCTGCCTCCCCCGGCTAGACTCTAAGTTCTAGGAGAGTAGGGCTGCACGTCTGTTCTGTTCAGTGATGAATCCCAAGCCCCTAGATCAGGGCTTGGCACACAGGCAGGTGCCCTGTGAGTGTATATGGACCAGGAAAATGAATGGATTGCTCAGGGCTACGTACCCACTGAAAACCTCAAAAACAGCGAGAGCTATACTCTTGGGGTTGGAAGAGACATGAAGGCTTACTTAATGATGAGAAAATAACTTCTTAACAGGAAACAGCATGACGAATGGAGACAGCAGGTGGACAACACCTGAAGCAAGTCAGAGATGCTCCATGGCTATTTACCCTTTCCTTCCCTTCTGGGACAAAATATTTAATGAGCCCCAAGCACGCAGCCAGTGCTGTTCTCACTCTGAGGGAAGCAGTAAAGCCAGTCCCTGCCCTGAAGGACCTCTTGATCTAGGGGGGACACCACGATTCCATGAAGAAGTAATTGCCACACACTGCGAATCGTACAGGCTCTGGGGAAAGAAAGATGAACTCCAGGAGTCAGACTTCTCTGGTTTCAAATCTCAGCTCAACTACAAATGAGCTTGGAGAGCCTGGGCAAATGGCATACAATCTCTGACCCTCAGTTCCCACGTGTGAAGAATGGGTACGATAATGTTATTTATTTCATGAGGTTGTTTTGAGGAATACATAAGATCAAGTATTATAAAGTACTTAGCATACCATAATCACAAATTGCTTATCAGCAGTAGTAACATTATTATTATTATTATTACAACTACAAGAGGTATGACCAGCAGAGTATTATGGGCACACAGAGAACAAAGTAACTAATTCCACCAGTGCATGGAGAAAAATACTATTCTGGTTCTCCCAAATCAGACTAGACAATCTGCCCAGCAGGCCACCACAGTGAATTTTTACCCAGAAAATAAAGGCCTTCATTCCATCAAAAACCTCATATGCTCTAATTTGGAACTATTTCCTCCTCCAGCAAATCAAAGTAGATCACCAGTAACCTCATACAATGATTAGCACCCAGGAGATTTCTAACAGCAACATACATATAATCGACACACGTCACACACAACTACACATCTCAATTCCCACTTTATTTGCATGAAGAAACTGTCTTTTGCGTGCTTTGTGGGACCGTCTTCCCTAGGTTCTCACAGTTTTAAAACCTTGAGTTATTCAAACTCATGTGTAAGTCTCCAGCTGAATGTGCCAGTTACTATGGAAACAAGGTCACTGTGTGGGAGGAGCTTGAGGGAAGTGTATTCCTGGCTCAGAGCGAGCAGTGGACAGAAAGAAACAAAATTAGACACATTTGTGCCTGTGCCACCATCGTCCAGCCCTGACAGCAGGATGAGAATGTGGAATGCTGTCTATGGTCCGTGCTCTGTGGGCAAGTTGATGTGGTGTAGACAGAAAGAGAGACACTAAGGCAGCTACCCACAAGGAGCTGTTCCCCCCAACCCCCCACCCCCCGGGTTCCAGAAGCAACACCCTAGATCATATTTCATCTTGTTTACTTATAAGAAAAATTCCCTCTCCTTTTACAATAGGGACATTCTTCTTGCCCGCCTCCTTCGGGTGGCTGCCCTAAAAAACAGCAGTTAGTGAAAAGTATCCATCAGAAGTCCTGCCCTGAAACCTCACGGTAAACTCTGTTATCCATAAGGAGGATGGCGTGTGAGTTGGTATCCCCCTGATGCGACTGAAAGCAGTGGTTCTCAAAGTCTGGTGCATATCAGAACCCCCTGGAAGGCTGGTTAAAACACAGTAAGGGGTCCTACCACCCCCCCCCCGGAGTTTCTGCCTTAGTAGGTCTAGGATGAGACAAAAGAATTAGTGTTTCTAACCAGTGTGGGGACCACACTTTGAGTAGCATCTATTCTAGCACTTAAAAAAAAAAAAAAAAAAGAACCCTAAAGTACTTCAAAATAAAGGATTGGCTTTTTATTTTTATTTTTTTTTAAAGATTTTATTTATTTGCCAGAGAGAGAGAGCGCGCAAGCAAGTACACACAAGTAGGCAGAGAAGCAGGCAGAGGCAGCGAGAGAAGCAGGTTCCCTGCCGAGCAAGGAGCCCGATGCGGGACTCGATCCCATGACCCCAGGACCATGACCTGAGCCGAAGGCAGCGGCTTAACCCACTGAGCCACCCAGGTGTCCCAAGGATTGGCTTTTTAAAAAAAGATTTTATTTTTACGTTATCTCTACACCCAGCATGGAACTCAAACCTACAACCCTGAGATTAAGAGTCACAGGCTCCACTGGCTGAGCCAGCCAGGTGCCCCAAAGATTATTTCTTTAAAGTCTGCAAAGGCCATCATGTCATGGGGAAGACAACCTTTTTGACATTCTATACAATTCTTCATGTATTTTTGTCATTTTTACAAGCACGCAAAACGATTATTTTCTCTATGTCAAAATGGTTCTACAATTGCATCTGATCCCATTAAATTTTATATCAAATTCAGGATGCTATCTTTTTCATCTCCTTCTCCTGGTCTTACTGCATGTTCCTTTATCATTTTCCTCTACCGGTTCTCCTGACTCACTACTCTCCTCATGCAGGACTTCAATGGTTAGCCCACATCCTATTCAAAAATATGCAACATTTTCCCGCCATTTTTTCCCCCGACTTCTTTCTCCGGGGCCTCATCTCCCTGAAGAAGTGAAAAAGTGGCCATGGGAAGTGCCCACATTCTACATACATGATGGAGTGGGAGATTTTTCTTTGTATATATTAGGAAAAGTTTTGAAAGTCCATCTTTTGAAATTATATTTGGCCATGGGAGCAATCTACAGTTACTAAACTCAGCCAAACTTCTCAAAGGAAAACAACATCAGTCGTCAAATAAAAGTCTGAAATATACTTCAGAGTCACTAAAGCCTTGAGACCAAGGGTAGGCAAACTACAGCATGTGGATCAAATATGGCCAGCCACCCGGCTTTGCGTGGGCTGTAAGCTAAGAATGGTTTTCACGTTTTTCAATGGGTGAAAACATCAAGAAGATATTATTGTGTGATATGCAAAAATTATATGAAATCCAATGTCAGTGTCCATACACAGAGTTTTATTGGAACCAGTCACACCTTTGTTTTTGGACTCTACAGATGCTTTCACATTATGGTGACAGAACTGGATGGTTCTAACAGAGGCCCTATGGCCTTCAAAGCCAAAAACATTTAGTATCTGACTCTTCCGGGACAAAATTTGCTGACCCTTACTCTATACCACTTCCAAGGGACCATCTTGAGGAGATATATGTAAGGAAAGGCAACATAAATTGGGGGTAATATAACTTTAGGGGCTTCTAGCTGACTCATTAAAATAATCACTCAAGTGCGCACTTCGGCAGCACTTATACTAAAGTTGGAACAATACAGGGATTAGCATGGCTGCTGCATCATTAGGATGACAAGCAAATTCATGGAGTGTTCTATAGTTTCAGAAAATAAAAATAAAAAATAATAAAAGAAAATAACCACTTGGTGGTAGAGAAAAGGGAACCTTCATGCACTATTGGTGGAAACGTGAAGTGGGGCAGCCACTCTGGGAAACGCTATGGAGGTTCCTCAAAAAATTAAAACCACCATATGATCCAGCCATTCCACTTCTGGATATATATTCAGAGAAAATGAAATCACTAACTCGAAAGGATACCCACACCCTTGGGCTTACTGCGTTATGCACAACAGCCAAGACATAGAAGCAACCTAAGTGTCCAGCGACAGATGGATGGATACAAGTGTATATACACACACTGAAATATTATCCAACTATACAAAAGGAGGGAATCCCGCCATTTGCAACAACATGGATGGACCGCGAGGGCATTATGCTCAGTGAAATAAGTCAGAGAAAGACAAATACTGTCTGATCTCACTTACGTGTGGAATCTCAAAAAACCAAACACACAGAAACAGATCAGACTGGTGGTTGCCAGAGCTTGGGCGGTAGAGGGTGGGTAAAACGGGTAGAGGGGATCAAAAGGTACAAAATTCCAGTCATAAGATCAGTAAGTCCTAGGGATGTAATAATGTACAACAGGGTGTATGCAGTTAACAATACTCTATTGTATATTGAAAAGTTACTGAGGGACCAGATCTTAAAAGTTCTCATCACAGAAAAAAAAAAAAAAAGTAACTATGGGAGATGACTTACATGAACTAATCTTCTAGTGGTGATCATTTTTACAAAATGTATACGTATCCAATCATTATGTTGCACACCTTTAAATTATATAATGTTGGGGTGCCTGGGTGGCTCAGTCGGTTAAGCGTCTGCCTTTGGCTCAGGTCATAACCCCAGGGTTCTGGGAACGAGTCCCACTTCGGGTTCCTTGTTCAGCAGGAAGCCTGTGTCTCCCCCTCTGCCTGCCCCTTCCCCTGCTTGTGTGCATGCACACACTCTCTCTCTCTGATAAATAAATAAATAAAATCTTTTAAAAAATTATACAATATTACATGTCAAGTATACTTCAATAAAACTGGGAAAAAATAAAATAACCACTCAACGAAGAACCTCTTAATACTTGCATGTTAATCAGTGTCATTAAAAAGCTATAATGGGATGTTCCTGAACTCTTAATTACACGAGCTGAGTGTCTTATGTTCCGCCCTGAGGACTATGGTATAAACCCTGAACACATTTGGGAAAGATCAGAATAAAGTCATGGTTCCCTCAAGCACCTGTCTTTTTCCACAAACTTCCTGAAGTTCTTCTGATGAGGTGTGGGCCTGAGGCCTATGCAGGAGCGTAGAGAATCTTCTTCAGAACCAAAGCCGGTATAAGGTGGAAATTTCCTTTCTATTTTTGGAGGAGGTGGAGCCTTGCACAGAATCGAGGTGAAGTTCTCTATAACAAAACAAAGGCGAACGAAACATCAATATTTTTTTTTTGCCCTGATTGTGGCTGTTTTGAAAGGTTTATTATGTTTTCAAGATGGACATGGAGATCTTTGTGGACTATTTTAAACTCTTTCAAACAAAACACAGCAAAATCCTGGGAGGGTAGGTTTCATTTGTGTTTACAAAAACCACAGAACTCACTCAATAATCGCCACTGGTTCGAAAGAAAGAAAAGAAAAAAAAACTGTCTATGTCAAATAAGTAAACATTTATCTTTTATCATCACACCCCCATGTCTGACTATTTTTCATTCTTCCCTGATTGTTCCAGTGATATGAAAATTCAAACTTGGAACTTTTTGCCACCCATCCCCTGTTTTAACCTGCAGCTTAGGCCCCTCCTGCCCAGTCAACACTCACTCTTCAGACTCCTTTCCAAACAGGACTGACTCCTGTTTTGCCTCTGCCTTCCCCAGGTACTGTCCTCTCCTTCTGCTTCCAACTTTTTCAGGCCTCTCTCTTTCCTCCAACTCAACCCCAGGCCATGGCACTTCCCCATCTAGTGACAAAACAAAACCAAAACTGCTCACCAGCCACCGCTCTGGGTTGCGCTTGTGACTGCCCAAGAAAAGACTACAAGGAAAAGACTACCAAGTCTTTTCTTCCAAGAAAAGACTAAAATGTGATGAAGCAAAAACAAAGACAAAATAAAACAAAATAAAAAACATAAACACACACAAATAAAACTGAGAACAAACAAATACACAAAACTTTAAAGCTAACCCCTGCTTACTCGCTCACAGGGGTTGTTACAGGGAAATACCACTGATTGTCTTTCTGTACTTTTTATCTGTGAGGAAGGAGAGATGGACAGAGAGCTTCAGACATATCTATAACACCCTGGCAGCTTTCAGGCCCTCGTTTGTGAAGCTGTAGAATGTCTGAGAAGCAAGTGTGCTCTCCAGAGGGAAGAGAGGGTTGAACTGAGAGCTCCAAGTCACTTACTTGTATTTGTCCCACCACAAAGGGCAAAGAAAATGCCAGGTTCTTTCCGAAAGCAAAACACAACAAGAAAACAACTCATGCAATCTAACTTCTACTCCTTCCCCAAGCTCTCATATCCCATAGATAGTGCCATTTGGGACTCAGAGTAGTTCCATATAAGCAATGATTTCCTTTTTCACTGTCAAAGTCCTAGCAGAGGCAAGAGTACAGATTTAGAGCACACCTCTGTCGCTGAAAATGTGCATCAATGTGTCATTCAACACAACCTAACTCTTAAAATTGAGGGATTTTTTTTTTAAACAGATGGATCAAAAGGCTAAGGGTCTGCAGCTATTTCTAACTCTGATTTGAAGACATTTTCAACTTTCACATTTCCTTAGACTTCCTTATTCCTCAGCTTTGTGTGAAATCCCCTCAAGCATGATCCCCAAAAGAGTGCTGTTCTATCCTAACAGAAACTGTTCACAGAAGACACACTGACAGAGAGAACACCATCAGAGCTTTCTCGCTGGCTCACTGAGAGCCAGCAGCCAGGCAGCCAGTACAGAAGTGACAGCGAGCCTCTCCTATTGCTATTTTTGTGGCAATTAAAATGTGGGTGATAAAGAGGAAAGTTCAGATCTTGGAATTAGGCAGAACTGCAGTAGACCCTATTGTTGCTAACCATGAAATCAAACATGCCGCTGAGTGGTACCGTCATTTCAGGGAAAGGACCAGAGGCTGGCAGGGAAAAAGCTCAATGTGATTATTAGAAAACTGGGGCATGATCTGCTTCTCCTAACAGGGGACACATCCATACGGACAACTCTCCATACTAATCTGAACAGTGTAACCAAAAGAGGATGCGCACTGAATCACAAAGTAATTAAGAATGCATTCTATACCTCCCCCCCAAATTACAGGTTTTATAACAGCCTTGTTTTCTCAACTACATAATTTTTGCCACAGATTTAAGTAACAAAAGAACCAAGTTAGAGCTTTCCTCTGCACCCACAGTGCCATCTAGTGTATAAACGCCAAGGACGGTTCCACTCCACCCTGCCTGACTTTTTGTCCCGCGTACATCTTTCTGGATACTCTGATCCAAGTGCTCATGTCTCTGGGTAATTGTGTACCTTCACAAGGCTTGGGACTTGTCCCTGAATATGCTTCATGTCTTTGGTGTTCCAACATCCTAGCATCCTGCATGTTTCAGGTATTAAAATCTATTTATTGGATACATGAAAAATGACGTTTTTGTACATAGCATCTTCCCAAATATCTTCTTCAACGGCCCTCTCCTGAACCCTGGGACACATCTGGCTTTCCAACGGTCTGATTCCTCTAATTCCAAGTGACTCACACAAACATATATACTGAATGTCTAGCCATGATTAGCTAGATTCCAACAAATTTGCAGAAAGGTGATATGTTTCTCAAATGAATCTTAATGACACTTTACAGTGAACCACTATTTGCCATCTCAGTTGGAAACTACGCTGGAAAAAGCCTTCGATCACCTCAAAGTTCATCTTGTATGTTCTAGTAACCCGCATATGGACAGGCCTGAAGCTTACATAATTTGGGAGAAGCTCTTCAATACAAAGAATGCCAAATATGAAGACAAAGTCAGGTCCACGGCCTTGAACTGGGGCTCCTGCAAGGGAAGAACCCTAAAGCTCGAGCTTCATGAACAAGCAAATCCCCCTGTGCTTGTACAATACCCAGGTCAAATAATTTGGGTGGGATGTTCATTTCTGGGTCAAATCATTAGTGAATCGCATACTTTTGAGCTGTAGCTAGAAAATCCTTGGGGACCATCGATTCCTCAATCCACTGTACTTCACAGGGGAAGACAAAGGGATAAAACTGTTCCATCCATTAAGGTCATATCGTGCAACCAGAAGCAAAGTCTACTCCATTGTTGTAGACTGGGATGGCTCATCTGCTCATATGACTATTAAATTCCCATCTTGGATGTCCCACTGCTTCCTGCACCAGGAGTTCAGAGTTGATCAACAGCCCAGAAGTAATACTGCAAAATTAAAGATGCTTTAACAACTATGCTCATCCTTCATGTCAGTACAGACTCGGAAATATTCAAGAGTAATGGGGAACGGCTGGTGTTTTACTTGTTGGTTGCCCCAGCTCCTAAGAATGGATGACCAGCAAGTCCTCCTATAACAAAGAAATAACCCAAGGCAGGAAATTCTAGGTAAGAGCTGTTTCTATTCAAGTCCCTGTTCCTTCAGTGAAAGAAACACATGCTGGAGCCCCTGGAGCCTCTTCTAACCTTTATGCTACAGGAAAGTCCAACAGGCCTCCATCTGCCAGTCTGTGTTCATCCACACGAAATAATGAGGGAGCGACATGCTACTGCCCAGCAGGTGAGCCAGGGCTGGCGGGATGGCCGAGCTGCCTGGTGGGGTAGTCACACTGGAGTGTTTTGTGCAAGAAGTCGACAGAATTGCTTTCTCCTTAGAATCCTTAAATGCACAGAAGAATCTTCTCTTTTTAGGAGGCAAATTGGGTTTTACACCAGGGTACAAATAGCTCTTGGAAAAAAGCACCTGAGGCTGCATTTACAAATGTCCCCTCTGGCTTCCTCTTAGGAGGTCCCTGGTTGTGTGGTAAGCACTTGCCAGCTCCTTCCTGTGGGGCTGCAGAGCGGAGACAGTACGCATTCTACCAACCACAGTTATTAACATGGAAGGAAAGGTGACCTCAGGTATGGGCAGGACCTTGTTCAGGTCTGAGCTCCCAAAATACCGAAGTATAGTGTATAGAATTTGGTCTTACGAATTTGGAGAAGCAGAATGAATTATCAACCAAATGAAAATGTCAGAAGTAACGGTATCCAAGTAACATGAAGCATCTTAATTTAACCTTACCAAAAAGTCAGAAAAGGCAATGTAAAGATTATCAGAGAACACGGATTCACAACCCACCCACCCCCGCCCCCGCTGCATCGTGGATATAATTTCTAGTCATTACTTACATTAAGTACACTGTTGTTACTCAAGAAATGTTGTGTAATAATAGTGTCTGTTAAATGGGATATTTTAACATATGTTATGAGAAATATAAAAAGTCAGCGTGACTATAAAATGCATCATAATTTTGCATTTGCATAATTTTCTGTTTAAATGCATAATGCTCGTGTTATATTAGCTTTAAAGGCACAAACTGTTTTTTTTTTTTTACATAATACATAATCCTATAGAGTGAACAAAAGAAGTGAGCAGAAAGAAATTAAGTGCTAGGGCTCCACGGAAACGGACCATGGGTCACCTGAAGCAGATCCATTTGCCAAACATACAGAGTACACCAGTGAATTCACTCTGCCTCGGCAAGTTCCCTGCCAACATGTTAAGAAACTAACAGTGTCCCATGTCTCACCAGCACCATGTCCATTTTACCAAATGCCACCTTCGGAGTCTCAAAATTAAGCTGACAGACAAACACCAACCAGATGTTGGACTCTAGGTTGAAGGGATCCTAGGATGGTCTGGAAACTTTGCCCCATCCTTTACACAAAGATAATCATTCAGTGGGACAGAAGTCAGTGTTTTGGGTTAACTCATCTTTTATATATATATATTTCAAATTTTAAGTAGCCAACACTGAAGATTTATTGGCTTTAAATAGGCACCGACATTTATAAGAAAACAAATCTCTGGGGCACCTTGGTGGCTCAGTGGGTTAAGCCTCTGCCTTTGGTTCAGGTCATGATCCCAGGGTCCTGGGATTGAGCCCTGCATTGGACTCTCTGCTCAGCAGGGAGCCTGCTTCCCCCCGTCTCTCTCTACCTGCCTCTCTGCCTACTTTTGATTTCTGTCAAATAAATAAATAAAATCTTAAAAAAACAAAAACAAAAACCAAATTCTCCTATACAAAGACCTATGGGCCACTAGCCACTTCCTACAATAGCCACCATATGCACTTTCCTTGATGCCTCTTGCTCACAGTCCCCAAAACCAATATGCCCAACGGTGTCCACAGATGAGGAAGAATGTTGGGAGACCCCACCAATTTGGCCCCATAGGGCCCACACATTTTGCCTAATTGGGCATTGCAGCTGCAGTGGAACAAATTCCCTTAATGTACTGAAGAGTGAAATTCAACGTCCTTTTTTGTTCCAACGCTTTGTGTGTGGTACGTGCCTTCTCCCACGAGATATGAATTCCCAGGAGGAAGGGTGCCTGGTGGCTGCTGCTTAAGTATCCAACTCTTGGTTTCGGCTCAGGTCGTGATCTCAGGGTCTTGGGACTGAGCCCCACATCAGGCTCTGCACTGAGTGTGAAACCTGCTTGAGATTCCCTCTCCCTCTCTGTCTGCCTTTTCCCCCGACCCAGCTCTCTCTAAATAAATAAATAAATAAAATCTTTAAAGAGAAAGAAAGAAAGAGATTCCCAGGAGGCCGGGAATACTCCACAAGGGAACACCAAGGCCTGTGAGGTGCTCGTCTCATTCTAGAGAAAAAGCACCTTGTCTTCTAGAAAGCTGTGGTTGCTTCTGGCCTCCATCTCATCCCTCAGGGAAGTGTGCTCACAAGAACACTCCAAGGTTTGGAGAGGCAGGCAGGAGTAAGCACTCCTACCCCAGCCAGACCCCAGCCTGGGAGGTCAGCAACTCCCGCCACCCCCACTTAGCCTAGCGCCAGCAGGTACCTGGAACAGGGCCCAGGAAGAAGGCAGAGCTGGCTGGCAGGTTTCACAAATGAGGGGTTTGTTTTTCAGGTCTCGTATCAGATCCTCTGCCTGCTTCTGTCATTCTCATAACACAATCCAATGTGCTATAGGTTTCCACTCTCCTTCCCGCCCAAGAAACTCTTTAACTCTGTAGCTCCTAAGTCCTACTACAATAACCTGTGCCTAGTAGGTTCTTAATAAATCACATGTCTTCATTCTGAACTGAACTCATCTGAATAGAACGGATACCCAAGAAGAGAGAAAGCTGGAAACGTAGCCAGGCTTCACCAGCAAAGGTAGAGCAAACTGACATAAGAGAATTCCCCCAGAAAACTCAAGAAGCAGTATAACCTTTGTAGTAAGCAAGAATTCAGTGAAAAGAAAAGCATTCAGATGCCCATTTCAGTTGCTCGACCAGAAAACACTGACCCCATATTGCAGTAAGGCAGGGGGCTGGCTATAAAGGAAAACCGAAGCCTCTGGCAGCAGGCAGGCAAGTTCAAATCTCAGCTCACCCCTCACTCACTGCACAACCCCCGACAAGTGAGCCCCTTCCAAGCCTCAGTTTCTTTACCTCAAAAATGGAGGTCATGAGCCTAGAATCATTGTTAGGAATAAGGAAGCCAACGAATGCCCAACAGAGAGCAAATGCTCCATAAATGGTAGCAATTATGAGCTTAGACTTTGAAACCTAAAAGTAAAATCTTACATAGGGGACAAAGATTCCAAGTTTTAAAATGTATTTTCTAATGGACATACGTTCCGCTTACCAATTCCATATTTTGTCTTATAATAAGTCTTCGTGAATTCATCACAGTCACAAAGCAGCACTTTCCTTCCCCACACGTTGATGGTGGCTCCTATGAACAGGTCATCATCTTTGTAAAACTCTTGATCTACTTTTCCTAGCTAATAAAAACAAAGGAACAAAGTGTGGGCACCACAGACCCTCCAAAGAAGTAGGCATCCAGTCCAGAAAGAAACATAATTGCAAAACCAAACCAAACCAAAACAAAACAAAAACCCACCCCTCAATTGTATCATTTACAACAGGATTTTAAAAACCAAGCCAAAACAAGCAGTCGGTGTTAACCCTTGGAAACTCTTTATACACACATTTAAGCATGTTCAGTGTGGACAGACAGCGATGCGTTGCATATGCATTTATATAGTCATTAACTTCATTCACAGTCAATCCCCCAAGACAATATGTGACTCCCTGCACATGTCAGGTTCCAGGAGAGCCACACTGGAAAGAGCAACAAAATGTGACGCTCCTTACCTTGTATTTATCCAACAGGTAGCCTTTGACTCGGTTCTCTCCCAAGCCACTGTACACATTAAGAACTGTTCGATCTGTTATTTGGCCTGGCTGATAGACTCCAGGTGGGCCGTACTAGAAGACAGAATGCAAAGTGTGGTGGATGGCCTACTGAACACAGAGCCGGGAAGGGTGAGGGGCTCAAATGGGAAATATGCATTGTATGTGAAGGGGCGCAAACACTCCAAAATATGTCTTTTGGGTGTATTGATTATTTTGAGCCGGTTATTTTTAAGAAACGGCAGGCACAGGAAAAGCTGAGTACCAATTATCCTTCTGTATAAAAAAATGTACATCTTTAAAGAAATCTCCATTTGTAAGAGTATCTCCCTCTGTGTACCAAGAAAAGAAAGAAGACTTGTACTCTCTAAAACCTCTGATTAATGGAAAAGACAATATAAGTCTATGTAACAACCTTCCTCTTGTTTACTGTGCTTTTCTCCGTGACCCCCTACAACTGGACTTCTTCCCACTTCCCCTGGCAGTCTGTTCCATCTTTAAGAGGAGATGATGTTTAAGATGGTGGCTTTGGCCATTTCAGGGAGTTACTCCATTTTCCTTTCCTTACAGGAGGTATGCAGGTAATTAGATATTTGTTGGTTTTTCTCCTGTTAATCTGTATTCTGGGGGGGGGGGTGCATGGTCTCAGGCAAGAACCTAGAATAGAAGGGCAGAGAGAAATGTAGCTATCCTCTCCCTAACACAGCTCTTCTCCGCCACCACACTCCATGTACGTCTCTCTATACTTCCACACCCATCCTTCAAGGCCCTGATCAAGACCCATTATTCCCCTGACCCTTCCTGTGCTCCTGGCCTATCCCCAGTCACACCTCCACAGCACCTACCACAGGGTTAAAGCAGTCCTTGTGGTTCTCTAAATGCCTCATCGGCAGACATCTTTTCTCTGCACTCAACTACGAAATGCCCTGACGAAGAAACCGTGCTTTGCCATCTTTACTCAGCTTAGCATCCTGCCCAGTCCTGAGCTCAGGAAGCACTAGCTGGCGGCGAGACAGAGGCAGCGTGGCGAGGCACAAGAACAACAGAGCGCAGTCAGCCTTTACCAGAAACTGCAGCCTGGAGCGACCCTCGATGCTCCTCGGTTCCGTGCGCTGGGGGTGGTCCCAGCAGTTGCGGGAGCTTTGGGAAATCTCCTAACTAACTTACGCAAATTGATAGTGATCAGTTTCTCAAATCATATACAGATGAGAAATCTGAATCATCACTGATACGTGCGACATAAAATGCCAAGTTCAAATGTGTGAATTTAGGAGATGTGGGGTGCAAGTAAGCCACGTAACAGAGAAAACCAGCGCTCTTGGAGCGCATTCTGTCTTCACCGCTTACTAGCTACAGGACTTGGAGCCAGATATTTACCTTCTGGGAACTTCAGTTTTGTCATCTAGCTGTGATAATAGTACTGACTCCTTGCTTTCGCAAAGGATGTTTGAGTGTCAAGGGAATACCTACTGCTATTTTCTCTCTCCCCTATGAGATCGTTAAGTTCCACGAATCAGGACTTAATCCATTTTCTTTCACACTGTAACCTCAGAGCCGGCACACAGTTGACACTTGATAAATAAATATTTGCTGAATGAATGAATAAATGAATCAAATGACGTCAAGACACACTGCAAATGTCAGGTGTGTCATTATTATCTTATAATTAGTGTATCAGTCAGAGCCATTCTAAAAATGGGCTTCCCATGTACCTCTTGGCTGCCCGCTGTGCATACCCCAGAGTTCCGTCTGGGACAAATGCTGTCTCTTCCCTGCAGCCCAAGCAACACAGCATGGTTTCTGGCAGTGGGCTCCGAGAATCTGGGATAACCTCCCATGAGGACCAAATAGACATCAGTTGTTTGCATCAGAAATAAGTGTCACGGTAACCTCCTCAGTCACAATAAGAATGAAGTTAAAATCTATTTTAACCAGGGACGCCTGGGTAGCTCAGTCAGTTAAGCATCTGCCTTCAGCTCCCGTCATGATCTCTGCATGGAAGGATTGAGCCTGGTGTTAAGCTCCCAGCTCAGCAGGGAGCCTGTTTCCGCCCTCTCCCTTTGCCCTTCCTGCTCCTAAGCAAATGCTTACATACGCTCTCTTTCTCTCTCTCTCTCTCTCAAATAAATACATTTAAAAAATATTTTTTAAAAAATAGTTTATCCAAGTAACAAATGAAACATAACACAGAGCTGTGAAAAGGACTGTATGTTTTCATTTGTCCTTATAGTGTTTTTAGGTTCTTAGTGGGTGTCTTTTACTATACTATCCTTTTACAGTTACTTCCAGGGGGAGGCCTTGTTACCAGCATTTTAGAGATAGGGAAATACATTCAGAGAAGTGATGTGACTTGAAGTTCAGACAGCTTTTAAGTGGGAGACCCATAATTCTAACCTAGGTCTTTTGTCTCTGTGCTGTTTCTGCTGCACCCAAGTTACATTAGCTCTCACATGGCCGTGAACATGTAGAGATCAGTCTCACAACTCTCTTTTAATAGGAACAAAATGTAAAAGCTGTCATTGACGCTAGCCAATAGCTAGTTGGTGACTGATGGCTACTCTTCTAAGAGTCATTCTTGTGCATACGCTTATAGGAGTGTGTGTGTGTGTGTGTGCATGTATGTGTGCATGTGCGTATTTGTACATTCACAACATGGACCAAAGCCATGCATCTTCCTCAGTAGAATATAGAGGCCAGAGGCCAGTGCCCTACCCAAGGGCATGAGCAACTGTTTTTTAAATTATTTTTTAAGAATTATTTTTTTATTGGTGAGAGGGTAGAAGAAGAGAGACCCTCAAGCAGACTCTGCACTGAATGGAGGACCCCAAGATTATGACCTGAGTTGAAATCAAGAGTCATACACTCAGTTGACTGCGCCCCCCCCAGGCACCCCATGAGCAATTCTAACTAGAGAGTCTTTTACATTCAGAAGACTGATTATGAACTCTGTAATGAATATGTGCTTTCTCTTACATTTGACTTTCTTCCTTTACTTGCCTTAATTAAACCCAAAATATTCCTACCTCAATTTGTCATATCCTCTATGGTACTTTCACAAATGTATCTTAGGAGAGAGCACAAAATCAAGCTTTTCTAGACACCTGTACTAACATATGGTGACTGATACCTAGGCCCGACATTCCAGACAGGGAGTGACGAGAGTCTTTGAGGTCACAGGCAAATGCGGAAAGGGGTTCTGTGTCCGCTGCTCACCTTAGGGAGCTTTCTTCTCTGGAGGAACAATGACATAGCATCCCGGCCTGAGTTGTGTGGTATCACTTCTTTGACTTCAATGGTATCATCAGACAGAAAGTAATGCAGAATGAGTTCCCTACGGTCCCCAAACAGCGAGGCGGAGTCGTCCCACAGGCAGAAAAAACGTAACACCTTCCTATCGTATTCAAGGAACTGTTTCAGGGTGTCAAAGGACTCATAGGGACGAAAGGGGTCCATGCAGTCTAGAGTCTGAAAACAGAAAAAAAAAAAATGTCAAGAATAGCACTTCTACGCAACCACTTCTGAGATGCAAGCTATCAGAGAATGTAAAGATATCTTGCCCATTGACTATGACGGGATATTTCTTTTTTTTTAAATGTCAACACACTAATGACATACATGTAGATACACCTACAGCAAGTTTTCACCTTAAAAATAGACAATCAAGTAGTAGGAAGCATTTAAGATCAAACAGTAATCTGAAACACTAAAATACACTTTGTGATGTCTTTGAAAACTGGCTTTTCGGTTTGGAGAAGGGGGGTGAGGTTATGGACATTGGGGAGGGTATGTGCTTTGGTGAGTGCTGTGAAGTATATAAACCTGGCGATTCACAGACCTGTACCCCTGGGGATAAAAATATATGTTTATAAAAAATAAAAAATTTAAAAAACAAAAACAAAAAAAAACTGGCTTTTCTCCAAGACTTAAAATGCTTAAGAACACACAAAACTAACATGTGGTGACAGAAATTAGAAGGGTAATTTCCTCTTTGGGTAGGGGACTGACCAGAAAGGGGGAGAAGGAAATTTTCTGGGGTGATGGAAATATTCCATATCTTGATTTTTGTGTCACTTACTAAACATACATTTTCCAAAACTTGTTGATTTGTATGTTTAAGATTTATACGTCTGAGCATATGTTAATTTTATCTCAACCCCCTAAAAAACCTGTTGTCTTTTCACTGAGAATTCATATCTGTATATCCTCATTCATCCAAAGATTTTTGTAAAAGTAAAAGGGAAGAAACATAGTCCCAGTTTTATTTTGCTTCAAAGCTTTTCCTATCAAGGATCTGGAAGGGCATGAAAACAGAAACAGAGCAAATGGAGAACTTACCCAGCCACACAGAATGTTCCCCGGCCCAGGTATCCCCACTTCTGCGGGTTTCCTGGTGGAGCTCTATTTGCATGTTCTCAGCCCTGTCTCGGAGCAAAATTGCTCCCATTCTATCTGCTGTAGCGAAACAGAATCGTTATATAAAGGAGCACTCAGTGGCAAGGGAGAAGTAGTCCCATATCGGCTTATGTGATCATATTTGTCCATTCTCAAAACTCGGTATCTGTCTGGGGCAGTCTAGGGAGACACCTACTCCAAGATTGCGGGGAGACATTATGGCCTTCCAGAGGCTCTTATCCTTCTTCCTTAGCCTGGATATTTAAATGAAATTATGGGACCTCTACTTTCATTAACTGAAAAATGTTTCTTTGGCATTATAAGGCCTTTAAGAAATGCATTATTGATTATACACCATTGGGGCTCTTTTCAGTTTAAGTTAAATTGTTTAATTTTAACTTTATATTTGAAGGCAGCAAACACTGGAGAAGTGAATGCATTAGAGTCAATATAAAATCCTCTTATTAAACTCCTAATTTTCCACAGATTGCTATATTTATTGAAGAGCTTTCTCCCTGAGGGAGTAAATGCGAAAATGATTTTCCCAACCTGAAAGGAAATTAGTTAAAACATTTCTTGGCTGTTTGTGGTATTTATTCTCAGTTCCTGGCACAAAAATTTTTTTTTCTTCATAAATTTATGAAATGGCACAGGGCTCTCTGTATTTAATATAATGCATCACCATTCATAATCACTATTGTATAATACCAACTGTTAGCAAACGAGCGAAGCCATATGCAAAAGGTGGTAATTCATATGGACCTGTTCTTTCAGGTTCTCTCTTCTCATTGTAGAGACTTCATGTTTATCTAGGCTCTGTCATCTAGAGCATTTGGAAAAAAATAAAAATAAACCCAAACTATAAATCTGCTCGTATGCCAATATACACGGGTATAATTCCAAAGGAACTTCACCTTAAATATTCCAGGAGCAACAATACATATTTCTCAGGAGAGCTGCATGCCTACAACATTAAAGGATAACTCTGCTGGGGCCAGGAGGTGGGAAGAGATGAATGACCCCACACGCAGCTTTCAACAAGAGCTCAGAGCAGAATTAAAGGAGGATTTTATTCTAAATTTCATGTTATCTTTCTGCAAGGAAATTAATTACAAGTTTAAGAAACAACAGGAATGAGACTAAACTGATCTATAGGGATAGAAGTGAGAACAGTGGTTATCTCTCCCTGGGTGGGAAGAGTGATTGATTGGAAAAAGCCAAGAGGGAAGTTTCTGGGGCAAAGGACACGTTCTGTGTCTCGATTTGGACTGTGGATTACATGGGCATATGCATTTGTGAAGACTCATCCAACTGCGTGCTTCATTTCTGTGTATTTTACTCTGTCTAACCATGCTTCCATAAAAAAAGAGAATGACAATAAAGAAATTCTGGGTAGGCAGCAAAAGATTTGAATTGAAGTCCTCATAAGAAGACTGGTTGGGTATGTGACCTTCCACCTAACAACCTGCCCTTCTGCGTGTTCAGATTCTTCTGTAAAACAAACAAACAAACAAACAAACAAACAAAAACCACAAAATTTGGGCCAAGGGATCATTAAAAAAAAAAGACAACTTTAGAAAGACAACAATACTACTACGAACACTGTTCCTGCCTCCCTATACTAACTGGGGTCAGACTTGGAAGACAAACATCCTTTTACAATAGGGTACATCAGAATCATGGCCTTCTCCGTTCTGATAGAATATTCCTACACCTGATGCCATCATCGCTAGAGCTGGGAGTCCTGGGGAAGAAGAAAAAAGGTATACCCAAGGTGTGCTGCAATAAATCAGTAGAACAGAAGCAAACATATTCCCAGGGTTAGGCAACCAAAATGGGGAAAGTCAGGCCAGGTAAGAGTGGGCCTTAGAGCTTGTCCCATGTGGGCGGCTCATTGAAGACTCCTACTGTCTGTCTGGAAGGGAGACTCTCCATGGAGAGAAGTGGGGGCAGGGGCAGTGAGTGAGGCTCTCCTGCCCTGAGGTCAACACCTAGAGTTCCTTCCAGCCTAAAGGGGATTAGGACAACTCCAGTGACTATGACCCCGAACATTCTTTCACGTCTGCATCAGGAGTGCAGATACCCTTTACTGACTCTCCTTTTTGGTTTCTCATTCGGAAGATACCAGCTCACAGATATATCATCAACTCCTTACCTCTTTCCGTAACTTCATGTAAGGATCTTCTGGACACTGTCCCGGGGGGTTTAACTTGACTCCCATTTTCCTCAAAAAGTTTTTTGTGAACGTATCACAGTCATAAATCTTGAATGTCCGGCCATAGAAGATGATGTCTATGTTGATATTGAAATGATGCACAGTATAAAACTGATCTTCATCAGGAGGAGGGAGTGAAATCCGATGACGCCGGATGAAAGTCCCTATGGTATGGAACAAAACACAGCTGTTTCATTAGGCAGCTAATGAAGAAAAGGTCACAGCACGTCTCCGTAACAGCCCTGAATGCTGTCCCACAACAGGGAAGGGGGCAAAGGGCTGGTTCTTAGAGGCAGCATGATTATGTTCAGACTCTGAGGGTACCTGAGGGAGCTGAGATTTCTGAGGTCCATAGGTACTGACCAGTCTTGCATGTTTGTTACTAAAGTTGCCTAAGTGGTACTAACGTACTTTAATAAGCCATAAAGACTAGGAAAGGAAGAGGGGCACAGAGAGGGTGACCTAATGGGCCAGACACTGCCATCCTGTCTTCTTCCAGAACAAGCACTCAATGTGAGCACACTAAACAAGGCACTATGACCGCAAAGCAAAGTACTCATGAAAATGCATCCTCTCGGCTCAAAAAAAAAAAAAAAAAGCTTATCAGCTTCAGTATGGTAGGTGCACCATGATTTGTAGATTCTATAAGCATGAAAGACTTCATGCTGCTTGGAAACTGCATGGCATCTTCTTTGCTCTACCAAGCTCTTCTCCTCCGACCCCCAACCACCCCTACAAGCCTCTGGTTATCAGAGGCTTCATTATTTTAGACAACGTTTTTGCCAAATGTTCTGGATCTCATTCTATCTTTTACTGCTAACCCTATGGTGCCCCTTCACTTCTACTCTTGAGAATATGGACCCAGGGTCCCCAAGTGGTGGTTAGCCACTGGCACTGAAAGGGTTTGCTCCCAGATGAGCGTGCGAACTACACCACACCATACCAGCCAACTTACCCAAACCCTGTTGAAACCTGTTGTCAAGAACTGTTTAGAGTTTGAGATGAGATTTTATTCTACTTGCAAACTAACAAGGTAGCCTGTTGCAGGTTCATGGATGTTGGTAGAAGGCATAGATTGCCTTGGTTAGAGATAAATTCACAGCAATAACAGCAGCCAGAACACCAGCATGTTTCACACCAGTTTCCTGAGCCTTGATTCCCACGGGATGACCCAAGAAGGTCTGAGTAACTCCTGCCCACGTGGTGGGGTATGTTACAGGAGAGGAGCCCTAAGCATAGGAAACCCAAGCCTTAAAATGGATAGTAAGCATTCCTGCTTTTTTTTTTAAAGATATTATTTATTTCAATCTCAAGTAGGTAGAGAGGCAGACAGAGAGAGAGAGAGAGAGAGAGAGAGAGAGGAGGAAGCACGCTCTCCACTGAGCAGAAAGCCCGAAGCAAGGCTCGATCCCAGGACCCTGAGATCATGACCTGAGCCGAAGGCAGAGGTTTAACCCACTGAGCCATCCAGGTGCCCCTCCTGCTTTTCATCTCATAGGGAGACAGGACCTTTATTAGACTGGACAGTAAGCATGTCTTGTCCTCCTTCTGTTCTGGAAGGAGACACCGCCTCTTTCTCCCATGGCCATGAGCAAACCTCCCCTTTATCTTCAAAAGCTGTTTGCTATAGAGACATCCCTGAAGAGACAGTCCAGAACAAAGAGCAGGCAGTGCCTCTACTTGCAAGATCTACCCAAATGCAAGATACCCACAGAGAATGGTCTCTCAACATCTGTGACCAACTTTGGCCTGAGAATCTACTCCAAGAGTAAAGGGAAGAAGAGAAAACGTGAGCAGAGCAAACTGAGGGACTAATGGTTCAAGTCCAAGTGGCCTGTGGGACCTCTGTATGGAAGCATTTTAGCATAATGAGGTCAAGCAATCTTGTTCCTATTTTCTATAGCTCTGAGAATGGCACCTTTTCCTGACGTCTAGAAATACTTAGAAATTATTCATTGCTATTCTTACAGAAATTTAATGAGTATCTTTATGTGCCAGTAACTGTGTTGAACTCTGTTCCATTTTTCTCTTCATCATCTTTTCACTCTGTTCAGGCAAAATGAACTAAAATCATTTTCATCTTCTTTTCTCTGTAGCAATTTTTAATTACTTGGTACATTAAATTAAAATAATAAAACTATAAAATTAGAACTGGCCTAGAATATTTTTAAATGTACTACATAAAAGATGATATAATTTTACTGCAAAAAATTGTACTTCAATTAGCCTTTAATTCATGCCACTGAAAACAGTATGCAAATTATTTAATCATTCAAGATTAGACATTTAGAACAAATTGCATACTTAAACATCTATAAAAGCATGGGCATTTCAGGTATTTTCAGAAACCATTATATATCTCTTTAAAAATACTTATATTGTGACAGTTTTTAAGATATATAAAATTTATTCAACAGCCAGGAGCTTGTTCAGAAATTCCATCTACTTTGTATTTGTACTTAATTATAAAAATTCAAATAAGCAAGTTGGTGCTGATTTCCGTTCAGTAAGACTTTGAATAAGAATCTTCTATTTTTCTAGGTGGAAAGAACCGGCCCACCTACAGAGCTTTCAAATAATAATAATCAGAATCATCATCAGAGCCCTAGGATATGCTTTCATATACATTTTTCTCATTTAATCTTCACTAATCCCATGAGGCAGATAATGCACGAAATATAAATATTCAGTTTATGGCCGAGAAAAGCAAGGTTCGGCGTTGTTAAGTAACGTGCTCAAGGTCACACGCTAACAAACGGCAGAAGATCCTGGACCTGGATTTTCAAGCTCTAAGTAAATACCAGCCCTTTCCAGGGTGCCCGGCTGTCTCAGTCAGAAGAGCACGTGACTCCATCTTGGGGCAGGAGTTTGAGCCCCATCTTGGGTGCAAAGACTATTTAAAAATAAACTCTTAACAAAATAAATAAAAACCAGCATTTTCCACAGTTTGCACTGAACTATGTCTCACTGAACTACAGCCACAGATTACTTAAGTGAAGGAGAGGAGGGAGTGTTAGAGGCAAAACAGGATAGAAGTGGGGAGAAGAGCTGACAGCCACCATGAAAAGGAGAGAGAGAGAAGATGGAGCTGCTCTTCCCAAAGACCAGCCTCTCTGTTCTCTGAAGGCAATTTTCTGGAGAGGGGCACACTTGCCCACTGTAGCAACACCCCCTCCAGGGCCAACACCTACCCCTCCCCCACCCCAGAGGCCTGCATGCCCTCACGCTCCCTTATGTATGCTCCCACATTTTTCCTAGAGATGGTTCTCCGAAGAGGCCAGAGAAGCTCCGTCACCACTCACGGGCTGAGAAGAGAAGGCAAACCTAACTAAACAAGACAATTTTTAATAATAAGAAATCCAAAGTCACAAGGCCATGTTAATCAGAAAACTAATGTGGGCCATTTGAAATGGACAGTGGCACCTGAGAGCTTTCAATGGTGTCTTCGTGGCCATCTCTCAACTGTGTCCTTTAGAGGGGTCGAAAATTTCTATTTATTGATATTTGTGTGTTTATAGTCCTCCAGGATAAACGGCAGAAACTCCACCAGCTAGAATGTGATCCGGAGTATCAAAGAAATGGGCAGGATGGCACGTATTTGGCATGCACTGAAAAGAACCTGAGATCATCAATTATATAAATAAAAATAATGCTATAAAATGGAAAACCAAGAACAGAAGTACCATATCTACCCTCTAAATTTTTAAACATTTGCCTTCCTGACTGCCCCGTAAAGACAATTTGGGCAGATGTCCAGGCATCGGGTGCCTGCTTTTAAGCTCCTCCTGATCTTCCTATTTTAAATCTCTCTTCCTTTTTAAAGGCCCTGCTATCTGATTATACTCTGCAAGCTTTAACTTTCTAACATTTCCCTGTGGTTTAGATCAAAATGATGATATATCCATTTATGTTTAATGCATTTTCCTTTCATTCAGTTGGGACTTGCTTTAGATCTTTGCTCATACCACTAAATTTGGCTTTTAGAAATTCACCTTCCAGAATTAAGACTCCAACCTCTTACCTCTATCTTAATTTTCCATATATTTAGTTCATTTTAGCACCGCTGCAGACCTAGGATCCATCTGAGTCTAGAGACCGGTATTTCTTAGGTGAATGAAGGTTCAACTGGAATGGCCACCTGTTACTGTGTCTACTAAGTCTGTATCCCAAAAATACAAAGACTCTTCACTGGGATCAGACACGAAAGAGTATCTTTTCCTCCTCTTGTTGTTTACAATTATTCCTTCGGTCAAATAACTACTCCATTTGTATTTTTACAAAAGGTCCTCTTCGGAGTTTTGTTTTCATAAGAATAACTTTTTCCATATAGAGAGCCTGACATCTGTCTTGTAGCAGAAGAATACAAAACTTAAAATTCCACATCTCTGATCATAAGAAAGAATAATCCTATGTGCCCCCGCCCCCGCCACTGGATGAGACCCAAATGCACGCATGTTATGCTCTAACGTTCTCTTACATTACTGCTTTCTTGCCTCACTTTCTTTACACACCTTAGGATCTGCTCCCACATACCTCCCAAGTCCACAACCTACCGCTTTCCTACCCTCCTTCATCTTATGCTGTTCCTTTTGGCTATTATATCTTCATCATCCATCTTTATCTGGAGGAACTTCTGAGGTACCACTCAAATGTCTTCTCTGGTGGATACTGGTATTTCCTCTTCTGATCCCTCAAAGTACCTGGTATCATTTCTGATACCTGTGTTGTGTTCTAGATGTTGTCTACCACATTTCCTCTCCTCAATTCTTTCCTCCCTCCTTCTCCATGGCCACCATGCACCAAACACCTGTCGTCACAGGCCACTGACTTACCTCCACTCTGAAATTCTCCTCTTCTCCATTCAATGACCACCCCTTCCCCAGGATCCACCCTCTGGGGTTGCCAGATTTAGCCCACTGAAATAGAAGATGCTCAGTTACATCTGAATTCTAGATAAACAGTGTGTAATTTTAATATAACTACGGCCCATGCAATATTTGGGGACATATGAAAAACTTCATTGCTTATCTGAGAATCAGATTTAGCTAGGCAGCTTGTATTTTCTCTGGCAACCTTATGACCATGCCTCCTTCACTTTGTGGGATGCAGTACTAAGATGTGGTACATGGTCACTATGAGTGAATGACATACGAATGCCACATTTTGTGATTACATTTGCTTGGTCAGATTATCTTAGAGTATACGTTGAAGCGCCAACACAAGTGCCCAGTGGAAATCAGTGTTCTCAACCAAGGACTCACTAGGAAGCAAAAGCCAATTTATAACCTGGCCCCAGGCCTATAGAATCAGAAATTCTTGCAGCGGGCCACGAGGTTCTAATGATCGCTCTCAGCTGACAACAACTGGTATTGCCCTCACCAGAAATTTATGGCAGGTTTTTCATCAGCAGCCTTTCTTTAGCATAGATTAGTTTGGATTTGGTAGTATTTAACAAACAGTGATTCTTTTAGACAATTACAAGTAGAACTACTGGGATTAACCTCTGACATTCTTGGCTTGGTGTAACATTGTTTTAACTACATTCCAACAGAACAGCAACAAATTCTATACAAATGACACATCTAACCAAAAAGAGAGTGATGTTCTGGCAAGAAATAAAAGCAAGCCTGGAAGTGCAACAGTGACTTGACTTATAACGTACATAGATCTCTCTGCCAGCAAGGATTCGTGAACATTAAAAATATGTTGTTCTGATTAGAAGCTGCATGTAACTGAATGCTTATTTTGGCATCATGCCTCTTTTGTTTCTGGCTTATTCCAAACTCCCCCACTCCCAAAAACAAAAAACAAAAAACAAAAACAACAACAACAACAACAAAAAAAAAAACCCAAACAAACAAACTAACAGGATAGGAGAGGCAGCTAAAAAGGAGTCTAATTCTTCCACATGCACTAATTTCTGAATGATCAGTTATACAAAAGAACAAATGCATCTGACCTCCCTTTCCATCTGGAAATACAGAAACCCCATGGAAGTGACAGGGATATCATCAGAGTGCAGCGGCCCCTAAATATGATCCCTAGCCCCTTCTCAGGGCCCGTGGGTGCATGGGAAGCAGTCCTAGGCCACTCAAGACACAACTGAAAGAAACACCTCTACCCCATTCCACTGAAGTCTGAGCCACTGGCCTATTGCACTTACTTGTTCTTTTTTCCCCAATCATTTCATTTAGGAAAGCCTGAAGAAGGGGTTTAAGTGATTCTCCTTTTTTTCCCCCAGAGTTTACTTATTTATTTGACAGAGAGGCAGGCAGAGAGAGAGAGAGGAAGAAGCAAGATCCCTGCTGAGCAGAGAGCCCAATGCAGGGCTCCATCCCAGGACCCTAGGATCATGACCTGAGCCGAAGGCAGATGCTTAACCCACTGAACCACCCAGGTGCCCCTTAAGTGATTTTCCAAAGTATCCTCTGTCCTCATGGACCTTCCTTAGCAAGATTCATCATATTAAGTATTTCAAGAAAGACCGGTTTCTTGCTGAATACAAAGAGCTTGATGATAGAGTGGTTATTTGTGTTTGCCTTCTCCACAGCACTTGCTACGGCCTGCCAAGTATCTCTGCTAACAAATTCAGTCTTGTTAGACATATCGCGATGACCATATATTGACCTATCCCTCGAATTGCGCCTTCCCTCAGGGAAACTGGTCAGAGAGAGCCTGATCAGGGACTCAATCAGAAATTCTCAAATTTTCAAGAGGATTTAAAGTTGTCTTTTACTCAGAGTTCGTTTTCTTCCCCGCCATGAGTCTTTATGAATCACAATCCCCCCTACTCACCTAAGATTAATTTCAAATAATCATTATGACTAACTCCGGTTTACCTCTGGAATCTGCCAATGCTAGATATGAAATCAAGAGGCTGAGGGAACTGGAAAGTCTTATAAAAGCCTTTCCAAGATCCTCATAAGGTTGCATTTCGTTTTTCTTCTTGGATGGTGTAATAAAACTAAAGACTCACTAGACAGGGCTGGTAAGCTGCAGGAATATGAGCTTTCAATTAAAAGGATAATAAGAAAAAAAATGTAAGTCACTGATAAATGTTCAGGATGTTCTGTGACCTCCTGTCTGTCATTTGTGTACATCTGAAGTCATGTGAGGAAGGTCATCACAAAATAAGCAAGATGGGCCCCCTGGTTGCTCAGCTGGTTGGGCATCTGCCTTCAGCTCAGATCATGATCCCAAGGTCATGGGATCGAATGCCGCATCAGGTTTTTTGTTCAGTGGGAGCTTGCTTCTCCCTCTGCCTCTCACCACGCCCCAACCATGCGCGCGCTCGCACTCTCTCTTTCTCTCTCTCTCTCTCTCTGACAGGTAAGAAGAATTACTTCTGAACAGAAAGAAAATTCAGAACTTTTAAATTCAATGAACACCTCTTTTACCTAAGTGTGTTTAATTATGTAGGTGACAGTATTGCCTTAGGAGAACATATTTTCTTATAAATATTTTATATTAGTAAGAATATATATTTATAAAAATGTATCATATTTATGTTCACTTAAATGCTTTACTCTGATATTCCCTTACTAGGCTTCTTGCCTTTTTTTTATGATTTTATTTATTTATTTGACACAGAGAGAGAGCACAAGCAGATGGGAGGGGCAGAGGCAGAAGCAGATTACCTGCTGATCAGGGAGCCCGATGCAGGGACTTGATTCCAAGACCCTGGGATCGTGACCTGAGCCAAAGGCAGACACTAAATCGACTGAGCCACCTAGGCCATACCCTGCTTGTGCTCTCGCCCTCTCTCTCTCTTAAATAAATAATCTTTTTTTAAAAAATGACTCTGAAGGATCTAAAGACTTCTTATTCCTTTACAAAGCATCCTACTTCCATCCAAATTAAAAGACCTGTGAGTGGATAGTATGTCGGGGCACAAAGAACAATGAGGATACCTCATATCATCTCCTTCGACCAATCCTCACTTTCTCCCTCCACTAGTAAAACCAACTACAGACGCTATGTCCAATCTTCTTCCTTCTTCTACCACCTCAACAGTGCCTCTCTTCTAATGTGGCAGAATAAGCCAAATGATTCCGTTCATGATCTGGGCACCCTTGATTTCCGGTCCACATCTCCAGTCGTGACTTTCTTTCTGAAAACACATCCCAAGATTCTACCTGCCTGGTGGGCATCACCATACAGATGTCCCAACCCACGTTCCAAGGCTTCATGTGTCCAAACAAACATCACCAACCTCTATCCCCAGTGTTGCTCCTCGCGCCATGCTTCTGGGTTTTGCAAACACATCACCATCCTTGGAACCACAAAGTGACCGAAAACCTCAACCACAGAGTGAGCTCTGAGGCAATCAGTTAAGATTTAGATGAAGCAAATTACCTCTCTAAACCTGTTTCTTTTTCTGTAAACGCTAACAATGACCTACTTTAGATGGTCGTTGGGGGATTAAATGAGATAATGATCAAGCAGGTACTTTTATCATTAGATATTCCCCTTCCTCATTCTCTATATTTAATTGTTGGTCAAGGCCTATCAAGTCTGCCAACCAAATGTCTCTAAAATCTTTCCTCTGTTTCCTATTCCTACCATCACTGTCTTTGTTTGTTCTAACCAGAATAATTGCAAAATTCTTGGGACTAGTCACCTTGCTCCCTTCCCTCTCCAAACTGCTTGCCCATAAGCTCTATGAGATGGAGGTCTTCTTACCAAAACCCAGCACAGTGCCTGGCACAGAGTAGATAATTCAACAGACACTTCTTGGCCATGGTGACTGACCCCTGATTCATCATCCAGACTCAATGGGGCTACATACCAAGAAAACCTCAATCTCATGAGCACTGAAGGAAGTCCTTTGCATACTGCCTCATCAAACCTTGTACTCAGAGGCCCACGGTACACAAATTTTTCTATTTCTCCCGCGTCGAACCCACTGTGGTATATCAACATGGACGCAATGGGCCCAGACAAGTCGTTACTAAGGAAAAAATTTATTCAGCATTGGTCAAAACTCCTGAGATGTGTTAAACAACAATAAGTAGGTAGTAAATAGAACATGCGTATGTCAAACATACAAAGAAAGGGATGGAAAGACCAGGAGATAATTAATTTTCCATATGTATTAAATATATATGAGGCACCTGGTCTCTGAATATTCATGATGCACTAAATATACAAAAGCAGTAAATATTCATGAGTACTCAGTATTCATGAGGCCTTAATTCGGCCACTCATTCATTGGTGACACCCATTCTGGCCCCATGTGTCCTTTCCCCAAGAAACAAACAAAACCCATGACTATTCAGCAGGCTTACTGGTGAGCTACAGCTGTGGCCAGGCCCACATATCCCCTTGTCTCTCCAGCAGTGTGAACACCAAACGAACACCTGACTCCCCTCCACCATGCCTCTATTAAGCTGTCCGTGAAGAAGAAACCCTGACCTGCCCCCAAGTATCCATGTATACCTAGGACCAAACAAATTAGTCCATCCCTCTCCTCCCTTACACCCAACACTGACCCCTCATGCTCATGCAGAACCATCCACCACAACCTCTGGCAGCTCTCTGCCAGAAAATTCTTCTTCTTACCGACCTAAATTCTGACCCCCTAGATCCTAGCGTTGAGGATACAGAAAATTAGGTCACCCTTCCTCCCCATAGCAGCCCTTCAGGTTCCTGAGGACATTAACCAGGCAAACTGGAGTCTTCCCTTTACGGACAAATATTCTTTTCACTCTTCTGCCTCACACACAAATTTTCAGTCTTTTTACCACCATGGTTGCTGTCCCCTGAATGCATCCAGATCTCAGCACTGTCCCAAGTGAAGGACTCGGAGCACAAACAGAAGAGATCAGTCATCTCCCCTGATCTCCGCCCTACTTCTAATAATGCAATTTAGGATTAGTTTCTCTGGTGCCCATGTCACAGAATTAACTCTTGTCTGGCTGAAAAGGACCATGGACAAAGGTGACTGGCATACGGGGGTGAAGGAGCAATGACCCTCTGTTCCTGAAGAACCATCAAAGTCTCAAGAGAACAGGTATGAGGAGAGGGTGGCTGAAGCCAACAGCAGCAAATTCAAGAAAGAAGAAAGAATACAGATCTGGAAGGGACAGTGGACAACAGCCTCCTCTCTTCGCCTGGAAAGTGCTACGAAGGCAGTAATATGGTCATAGTGAAAAGACCAGATACACAGGAAAAGTCTGGTCCAACTAGAGCAATGCCTGACAGAAAACAAATATGCTGTACAAGAGTGAGTGAAATGGCCCATGGCGAGGTGTTGGGGGGTAAAAAGGAGGGAAGTCACCATCAACGACCAGAAGCTACCAGCATGTTTATGTTCATTGTCACCAACAAGTTAGATATCTAAGCGGTACACAGTATTTTCTGAAAAGCTAGAGAAAGACAGTATACAAAGGCAGGCATCGGAAGTAAGAGAAGCATAACTCTGCTTTAAATAGGTACCTTGAGGCATTCCACTATTTTTCAACTCTGGTTCATTTACTTGAATTGTGTCATCTTCAAGGTAGAAGTAGATTTTATAGCGTCTTATTCTGTAGTTTTCTTGGCTTTTATCAGGTACTTCATCTTCTAAATAGGCATCAAAAGATAATACCTGTTGGAATCATAATTAGAAACTAAGAAATGAAAAAATTTCAGCAAACTCAGAATCAATACAGCTCCTGCCTGCATACCTGTTAATTTAAAAGCAAAAAGCTGAGATTTGTACAAAGACATTTTACACATCAGCTCTGAGAACAGACACACAATCTAAGTTACCATATATAAAGATTATATTTGCATCACTGCCTAGTTAGAATAAGGAAATGATATTCAAACCACAAATCCATCATTCAGTTCTACTATAAACTGATCTAGTTTCTGGCTTCGGAATTTCACAATGGGATTCTAGATGTAGGTTGCGGGAGGCTCCCCCCTTAGCCATGGTTTTACATCCTGCAGTTTCAGATACTGGCAGTCAGCTGGGTCCAGAAGCAGATGACCCTCCCTCTGCCATATGTTCAGGTCAAAAGGAGCCTATCACTAGGGCACCTGGGTTGCTGCTTTCAGCTCAGGTCATGATCCCAGGGTCCTGGGATGGAGCCCTGCATCAGGCTCCCTGCTCAGTGGGGAGTCTGCTTCTCTCTCTCACTCTGCCCCTCCCCCCACACACTTCTGCCCTGTCTCTCTCCCCCTCAAATAAATAAAAAAAAATCTTAAAAAAAATAGGAGCCTACCACTACATCACAATGCTTACACCATCCACCTCACTTCATCTCATGTAGGTGTTTCATCATCTTATGTCATCACAAGAAGAAGGGTGAGTACAGTAAGATATTTTGAGGGAGAGACCAAGTTCACATAACTTATTACAGTACATTGTTATAATGGTTTTTTTTACTTATTATTATTAATCTCTTACCATGCTTATTTTAGCAATTGATCTTCATCATAGGTATGTATGCATAAGAAAAAAAACAGTGTATATAGGGTTCAGTATTACTTATGGTTTCAGGCATCCACTGGGGGTTTTGGAACATATACCCCATGGATGGGAGGGTACTACTATACAGACAAGATAATATTCTTTCTGAATATTCTCTCAATAGGTAGATCTGAAATTCTTTCAGTGCGCTGGAGAGCCCACCTTAAACTTCTTCAGGAAATTCAAAGAGCCTAACTTAATGCCGGCGAGTCTCATCTTACACTGTGTATGTGCTGGGGGGCGGGGGGAGGGGAGTGTTGGAGAGGGACTCAGGTGGCAGAGATGGTTTCTAAAGTAATTACAGTAAAAATCAGGGTTGCTCAGTTAGCTGAGTGGCTGACTCTTGATTTGAGCTCAGGTTATGATTCCAGGGTCGTGAGACGGAGCCCCATGTTGAGTCCCATGTCAGGCTCTGCATTCACTGGGGAGTCTACTTCTCTCCTTCTCCCTCTCCCCCTCCTCCTGCTCATGCCCTCCATTTCTCATTCTTTCCTCTCAAATAATTATATCTTTAAAAAAACAAAATGAAGTAGAATAAAAATCAGAGATCATCAAAAACAATTCTTTAACCATTTTGGAAAACTGGGCCTCTCAGTAAGTATAACACAGCCCATTTTTCTTCCAGGTGAGATAGATTTCTTAGGCTTAGGTGCCATGTTGTATGAGTAATACTTATCTTTAACCATTGGAATCACTCTCAACATAGCAACCGGATCATGCTTTCAAGTATGCTTTGGGACACATGTTCCTTCAGATCTCCATTTTAATATTCCCTCTACACTCATTTTTTTTATCAATTTTTGTAATTAGAGTTGCAAAAGTTAATGGTGTATATGATGTAATACTATAGTAATTCAACATGGACAATGTCCTATATACATGTCAGTCTGTTTGGTATCATCTAGCCTCTCAGGGTGCTAAGTTACCCTAATTAGGAATATATGCTCCAGGAGTAGCAAATTTCTATCAGAAGCCCACACTTCAGAAGTGGCTGACAAAATGCCTCAGTAATTTGTATTTGATCAACACAGGAAATGTTGTTAATTACCACATAGGATGTGAGAAATGAGTTGTACTTAAATGACTATATTCAAAAATGAATGGATCAGTTAAAAAGGAGGCACCGTCTTTATTATAATAGGTTCTAAAAATCTAGTGAACCCAGAGATCTCTTCCCTTTCAAAATGGCACCTTTGGCTTCATTCCAAAATGGTCCTATGTTTAGTTGTTTTCTTGGAAAATTCATCTGGCCTGCCTTCAGTTAGAAGGTGAGCTAAACCCATTTCTAAAATGCTGTCCTATTTGTGTTGAGTGAGTATTTCTGGTAAGATGCTGTTGGATGGATATAGGGTTTCCTTCGGGGGTGATGAAAATGTCTTGGAATTGGTTAGAAGTGGTTACACAACACTGTGAATATACTAGATGGTACTAAATTGCACACTTTAAAATGGCTAATGATTGATTTTATGTTATGTCAATTTTGCCTCAATTAATAACAAAGATGTTGGGGTGCCTGGGTGGCTCAGATGGTTGAGTGTCCAACTCTCAATTTTGGCTAACATCATGATCTTGCTTGGGATCCTGAGATGGAACCCTTTGTAGGGCTCCTTGCTCAGCAGGGAGTCTGCTTGAGGATTCTCTCCCCCCTCCCCTTGCTTCTCCCCTTACTCTCATTTCCTCTCGTGCTCTCTCTCTCTCCAATAAATAAATAAATCTTTAAAAGAAAAAGATGTCGGACACTGAATTGTGCTGGACATATTAAAATGGCAAATTCTGTATCTCAATTTTTAAAAAGTAAAGGAGAAAAAAAATACTGGAAGACCTAGAAGGGCAAAAGAGCTGGAGCTTCTCTGAGCTTGCAGTAAAGGGAGTGAAAGGGAGCAAAACAGGCCATTCCAGAATGTGCCACTTTGGCCTGTGGGTTATTTCAACCTGAAGACAACTGGGGCCCAGCAGACTCCAGATGAACTTTTTACCTCCCCCTTAACTGCTTCCAAGAATTTAGATAGGGACCCTGTACCAGCAAACAAGCTGTTACCAGAGAAAACTTTTTCTCTCAGAAAGACTTATCTGGATGGCATGGCAAACATTTGCTTACCAAACATTTGCTCTTCTCATATTGTCAATTGTCTTCCTCCTCTTTGAAGTCTCAGACCCCCTACACCTTCTTCCTTAGTTCTGGATGGTAGACAAGCCTCAGTTACCTGACTGCCTGAGTCTCCACATCTCTGTGGGGCTCCCATAGGTATATAATCTATTTTTTTTTCTCTTGTTGACCTGTCTTATAGCAATCTAATCATTAGACCAGACAAAGAATCTGGATTCTGCCCCCTTAGATTCCATCTGAAACTTTTTTTTTTTTTTTTTTTTTTGCTTTGTAGTTGGATAGGAAAGCATGGAGGGAATATTCAACACTTTCACCTACCTCTATATATTGAATATCATTGGTATAAATTTGTGAATGAGCAAACTGGCATAGATTAGTTGACAAGACTGTCATTTACATAATCATTAAATATTTAACAGTCAAATAACACAGTAAAAGCGAATAACGGATGCTAAATAAAAAGGAAGAGAGAATAAAAGACATTATTTTAGGCTGGGCTTCAACGGAAGAGGGATGGACTGCTATTTCATATTCTGGTCCCCCAAGAACACAGGGCCACCAGACGCCAGCATGAAAACTGAAGGACAGCAGAATTTGTCAACACCAAAATACACCTCTTTGGCATGACAATTATTTTAGACTCATTATTTAAAAAAAACAAAAAACAAAAACTGCAAACACAGGAGCAGCTCTGAAAACAAAGCTTCTGTAAGAGACATTTACATTTATGCAGGAAATCTCCATCTGTAAGGTTGTCTCCCTCTCTGTACCCAGAAGAAAAGACCCTAAATCTCTAGGAAGGCCTATCAAAGAAGACAACAACTTAAATCTGCATAACCAGGGCACCTGGTGGCTCAGCTGGCTGAGCAGCTGACTCCTGATTGGGGCTCAGGTCCTGATTTCACAGATGGTGAGACCTAGCCCCAGCTAGGGCTCTGCACTCAGTGGGGAATCTGCTGGAGATTCTCTCCCTCTGCCCTCCTCCCCCGCAACCTGCGCTCACTAGCTCCCTTTCTCAAATAAATAAATAAGTCTTTTTAAAAGCTACATAACAACTTTACCCTTATTTACTGTGTGCCTTTTCTGGTAACCTCCTGTAACTGACTCCCCACCCTAAGCGCCTTTTGTTTTCATGGTATTTAAGGTGGGGGCTTGGGCCATCTTGAGGAGCTACTCAGTTTTCTTGGGCCTTCTCCAGGTGTACACTTTCTTAAGCTTTTGTTTTTTTTTCTCCTGCTAATCTCTTTATTACAAGGGTGTCTTGGCTAAGAACCTAGAAGGTGGAGGGAATAGGACTTTTCCTCCCCTACAAAAGGCAGAGAGCAAGTCAGGAGCAGAAGAGACTAAAAGATAGAAAAGGAAGAGAGCGAACTGTAAAATGCAGCGAAGTAGAATACCAAGCAAGAGACACCAAACAGGTTAAAAGTGATCTCACCCAGATAAAACACCTCATCACAGAGGAACACGAAGTACCAGAGTCTTCGGAGAAGAGGACCTAAAATAAAAACCTGCTAGAAATAACAATTTATAGAAACATAATTATGATACAGGGTTTCATCATAATTTATGATGTCAAGCAGAGATTAGATAAATAAGGTCCTACAGGATGTAATTGGCTGTAATTTTCTTGGAAACGGAATGTAAATATCAGTTGGCAGAGCATGTGATCGTCAGTTCCCCACAGGCTTCTGCAAGCCCTACTGTTATTATACAAGGTTACCTGCCTGAGCCCCCAAGGCAATTTGAATATCTGATGCTAGCCTAGAGGATATAAAATCTGAAATCAATTAGTTTTAAATAATAGATACATGGCATTTCTTCATTATAAAGGAAACATTGGAAATGTTAAGATTTTGGAAATCAGGATCTTCTTACAACAAAAGGCAGAAGGAGCTCTGAGCAGCCAGGAGTGTGTTCCAGCTGCTGAGCTCCTGGTTCTAACTCGATGTAAAGTGTAAATTTTGCCTGGCGGGGAAAGAGTTAATCCTATTTCGTGTCAATTGAGCTGCTCACTTTGCATTGCATATCCCAAATAGCTGGATTTTAACATCGATTTGGATTCCTAATTTCCACTTAAATTGTTTTCAGAATGATTATTGTCTGATGCAGCCCTGCCACACAAAATAATTGCGTGTAGAAGATTGTCCGTCACAGGCTACGCAATGCAATCCTGAGGCAAAAGCCGGAGCCGAATCGTTCTAAATAAATCAGAGAATTTTTAAAGGTGGTGAGGTTGGTGTGACCAATGCATGAGTCATAAAGTCTGTATTACTCAGAAACTCAACATCGAAGTGTCAAAAATTTACAGCTGAATTTCGAGAGAAACTGTCAGGAAAGAGATGAAACACCAGTAATGTTCAATAAGGCTCAACAGTCTATAAAGAGACCAGCATCACTAGTCTAAGTTGAAAATGATGCTTGGGTTCTGTTTGATGAAAAATGCTCAGACAAATCATGGGGTCCTAAAGAAGAAGGTATATAATAGTACAGATAAATGCATAGCTGTTAAGGGTTGGTAGACAGTACAAATTCTATACATTTCATGTGGTGGTGTTTGTTCTTCCTGCAAGAGCTGTGATTAAGCCAGTGATTTCTTTTATGATTATAGAGTCTTAGAATTAAGAATATAAACTGTAAGAGATCTGGTACTGCATATAAAGGATGGCTCCCTTATACATGGCAATGAAATATTTATAGAAATTTATCATGCATGAAGAGAAACTGAATATGACACCCCCCAAAAAATGCTTCTTTGGCCTAAGACTTACCTTAAACTGATTCATTTTAAGAAACAGCTCTCAAATAAATAGTTTAAAAAAAAAAAAAGGGGGCAGCAGACCTGCTCTGATATCCAAGTAAAAGTGACCCATCAGTAAGAGACATTTACATGTATAAGGGGGATCTCCATTTGTAGGGGTGTCTCCTCCTCTGTACCCAGAAAAAGATGAGCAACAAACACCTCTAGAAACTCCAATCAGAGGAGAAGGCAGGGACTTAAGTCTGTAAAACAACCCTACCCCTGTTTACTGTGCTTGGCCTGATAACCTCCCGCCCATTTCCTCAGCCTCCCAGCCCCCCACTCCCACAACAACTGGCTCTCCACCCCCAATACCCTCTTCCCCATCTTTAGCTGGAGATGGTATTTAAGGCACTGGCTTGGGCCATTTGTTACTCCGTTTTCCTGCGTCTCTCCCATGTACACAAAAAGTATACAGGTTACTAAACTACTTTTTGGTTTTTTTCTTGTTATTCTGGGTTGTATTACAGAGGCATCTTAGCTCAAGCACCTAGACGGGTAAAGGGAAAATGATTTTTCCTCCCCTACACAAGCTAATTCACAAAAAATTCTAATAAATTGGACAGAGAGAAATTATGTAAGTTCTAGTCACAAATCACAAATACAACTAGAAATGTATTATGGAAGTATAAACAGAAATTCTCACTAATGATTATTGTGCTAAAGGTAAATTTTAAAATACAAATACTAAGGGACACGTGGGTGACTCAGTACATTGGGCAGCTGCCTTGGGCGCAGGTCATGATCCCAGGGTCCTGGGATGGAGTCCCGCATGGGGCTCCCTGCTCAGTGGGGAGCCTGCTTCTCTCTTTGCCTCCTCTGCCTGCCACTCTGCCTCCCTGTACTCTCCCTCTCTCTGACAAATAAATAAAATAAAAATAAAAATGCTAAGTATGGAACCTAATAAAATTTAAAGATGTACAAACCTATAAAACTTAGGTAAATCCATCATCTTGGGTGAGCTACTGGGTTTAGATGATTACATAAAAGAACTTAGCATTGAAGAGAGCTTACTCAGTTCAATGTTCTAACTCAGCTATTCTCAGCCTTGGCTCTGCATTATGAAATAAGAAAAAAAGAAAAAGAAAGAGAGACAGAGAGAGAAAGAACAAATGAACCAGACCCAAGCCCAAGTAAATTGAATCGGAAACTTAGAAAAAAAAAAAAAAAAAGGAAGCAGCAGAAGAAGATAATGGTGACAACAACCAGACCCAAGCTTAAATGAATTAAATTAGAATCTTGAGGGCAGGTAATGATGAGGAGAACAAAGGCAAAAGAAATGAAGATAAAATTAAATCTCACGACTTGCAGTCTATTGAAAAATACTTGAAACAGGCAGAGTGTGACATTCCTCCAGGAACTCACAACTGCCTTAACACTCGGGCTTTGCTTCTGTTCTGCTCATGAGTGACATCATACAATAACTGTCTTTCTCTGCACTGAACATAACAAAAAGGTTTAAAACAAAAAACAAAAAAATCACTAATGTTTTGCTACAGGCAAAAAGCAACCTTAGCCTGACAATAACCAGACCTCCAGGATCTTCTAAGTCTTCTCTAACATATGAAAATCCTTCCAGAAACATCCTTTATCTCTGCACACACACGCCCAACTGACAAGTAAATCATAGACTGTTCCCCACAACCCCAGTGCAGCTTTTCCTGCCCGTAAGTCCTGTCCCCCTGCTTTAATCAAAATACCTTTTTTCCACCAAAAATGACCCTTCTTCCCCAGCCCACATCGCATTAGGTCGGAGGGCCATTTTTTTTTTTAAGAGCAACCCAGGTAATTCTGAAATGCAGTCAAGAGTTTTGATTCCATGAGCAATGAACTGAGCAAAACTTTTCAGAAGTGTAAAAATTTGTCATAAAGAACACAAGTAAAAAACAAACAGGATAAGAGCATAAATAGAAGAACTTGAAAGGAAAAAAAAAAGCAACTACAATACATAGATCCAAGAGCTTCTTTAATAAACAAGATAAAATTCTAGCAAAGATAATCAAGAAAGTATAAATTCAGAAAGAAGAGATGGTATAACATAAAAATTTAATAAATTATAAGATATAAATCATCTTAATATATCATGCAAGCTTTTATGAAAATAACTTCTAGGGGCGCCTGGGTGGCTTAGTTGGTTAAGCGGCTGCCTTTGGCTCAGGTCATGATCCCAGGGTCCTGGGATCCAGCCCCACATCAGGCACCCTGCTCAGCGGATAGCCTCTCCCTCTGCCTACTGCTCTACGTACTTGCACTCTCTATCTCTGTGTCAAATAAGAAATAAATAAATAAACCTTTAAAAAATAGTAATAGCTTTTAAAACCCCAGTTAGTTGGGGCACCGGGATGGCTCAGTGGGTTAAAGCCTCTGCCTTCAGCTCAGGTCATGATCCCAGAGTCCTGGGATAGAGCCTTGCATTGGGCTCTCTGCTCAGCAGGGAGCCTGCTCCAACCCCCCCACCGACCCCCGCTCTCTCCCTGCCTCTCTGCCTACTTGTGATCTCTGTCTGTCAAATGAATAAAATCTTTAAAAAATAAATAAAAATAAAACCCCAATTAGTGATTTTTGTAAAAACTGTGAATTATCAAAACGCAATGAATGAACCATAACCAAGTAAGAAGTGGAAAAAAAATTACCAAAGAATTGTCTCAACAAAAACCTCCAGCCTGGATGATTTACGAATGGATTCTTTCTAACTTTCAAGGAAAAGAAAATTACCCCATTACACAACTCCCCTGGATACCCGAACAGATGGAAAGCCACGAAGTGAATTTCAATGCCTGACAGACCATTAAAAAAGTCAACTATGGAACAGGAGTCCTCACCTCAGCTACCCATGAGAATCACCTACAGATAAAACTCCTGTTGCTTGGGCGGTATCCACACCCACACACACATACCCACACACAGTGAAATCCGAATCTTTCAGGGCAGGTCCAAGAATACTGATTTTTATAGCTCCCCAGGGGATAGGAGTGTGCAAGCTTGCTCCAGACTATTTCACTACTTAGGATGTAAGATACAGGCAAACAGAATTCAATAGCCCTGTAACAGTTATAAGCCACCTGCACGAAGGGCAGCATTTTCCTTCCCCATGCATTTTAAAACACAAGAGTGATTCCTTAACAAGACTGAAAAACATCTGCTCTGAAACAATGGCCTAACTATCCGGCATTATAGTCAGGTAAACTGTGCACCTGCTACAATCAGGGATGGAACAAAAATGCCCCTACTGACGACATTATTTAATATCATTTTGAGGAATTCTAGACAATGTCAGAAGGCACGAAATAAAAATACTAGCAAGAAAGAGACCAAAGTACTATAGGCTGATAAAATAATGGCATTAAGCAAAGGCTGGGTACCTAAGAATAAATAAAAGATTTCAGCATGACCACAAATGAATCAAAAATATTCTTAGGGGCACTGTTGGTTAAGCATCTGACTCTTGATCTCAGCTTGGGTCTTGATCTCAGGGTGGTGAGTTTAAGCCCCACCTTGGGCTCCATGCTGGGCGTGGAGTCTACTTAAATTTAAAAAAAAAAAAGTAATAAAAAATATTCTCATGTACTAGAACTAACCAGCTGAAAATATGGTGAGAGGGAAGAGTATGTTCACAATAGAATAAAAATTACAGGACACTTAAAAATAGCTGTAATGAAGACTCTGTGACCCATATAAAACCCTACAAACACTCAAAAATAGAGATGAACTTGACAAATAGTGGAATATATTCTGGATAAGCAGACTAAAATAACATATTTGAAGTTCATTGGTGTTTTGGAGGTATTTGAAAAAAAAATAATTCTAGGTCCACCTGATAAAATAAACAAGTCTGCCTATTAAAGAAAATAATACAAAGTCAGGGTAATGGAGGGGACCTAAGTCTCCCAGATTTTATACCTTACTACAATTTAATGCTTCAATTACTAAAATAGTACAACACCTCAGTAACAAGAATCATAATAGTATGTGAAAAAGAAATGGTTTGGAAATAGACCTTATTACATACAGAATTGTTTTTTTAAAGATTTTATTCATTTATTTGAGAGAGAGAACCTGAGAAAGCACAAGCAGAGGAATAGCATGGGGGAAAGGGAGAGGAAGAAGCAGACTACCCACTGAGCAGGGAGCCCAATGCAGGACTCGATCCCAAGACCCTGGGATTATGACCTGAGCGGAAGGCAGATGCTTAAGCGACTGAGGCACCCAGGCTCTCCACATAAAGGAATTTAACACATGAAAAAGGAACCACGTATCAGTAAGTGAAAAAAGTGCTAACTTGGAATAGCATCAAGTATATCCCAACCTAAAATAAATTATAATCCCAAATACATACCAGATGGGATTACCAGCTTAAATATAACAGATCCACCCATGTAACCACCCTCCAAACGTGTGTGTGTGTGTGTGTGTGTGTGTGTGTGTTAAAGCCTTGAAAGGGAGGATGACCATTCTAGGTTTAGGAGGAAAAAGAAAATTATGAAAGAAATAAATTAAGATTTGAGTAGAAAAACAAGTTATAACCTCAAAAAAAGAAAATGTAAGTAAAAAATAAACACACTAACAAAAAAACCTGAACATGATTATTTATTTTATAAAAATATATTTAGTTAACTTTGAAAAGACCCTTAAAAAGATGAAAAAAGGACTTAAAATTCACCAGAGGGTCAATAAAAAAAGGAAAAATGTTTGCTCTAAGATATTATCAGATGAGAGTGAATTAAAATGAGGCAGCAGTTTTGTTTCTCCTATAAAATGGGCCTGGTGGGATTATTCATCATGGATGGGATTTTAAACTACTACAATTCTTCTAGGCAATGTACTGCTATGAGGAACCATTTTTAAATTCCTATACTTCTCAGGAACTCCATTTCTGGGCATGTAGCCCAAAGAAACAAACCAAAATATGGAGAAACATATGTGCAGAGATGTTCTTTGCAGTCTTTTTTTCCTTTTTTTTAAATAGAAAAAACTCAAGTGAGGGAGCCTAAAAAGTTAACAGAAAGGGAAGGGTTTGGTGAATTATGGCACATCTATGTACTCTGTGGAATATTGTGAAGGCACTAGTATGATGTTTTCGAAAACTACAGAGCAGTAAGAAAAATACTTAGGATACGCAGAAATGTTGAGAGAAAAAAACCACAGAACTGAAAATGGTAATATGCTATAATTATAACTATGTTTCTTAAAAGCATGTATATTTAAACTATGTTTGAACAACCATGTTTTCTAAAAGAATGGGGGGAAGAAAAGGAACAAACAGCAAATGATGGTGGCAGTTCCTAGAGAAGCCTGGCTGGGCCACAGATAGAAGTGGGCTTCTGGACCACGGAGGGAAGGTGGAAGAGGCAAGGGGGTGCTGGCGGGGGCAGGAGCACAGTCCCTTGTGTGTGGAGGGGGAGAGTATTTCCACTGGCCAAAACTAGTCGGGGGAGAGGGGTATAAGCCTCTCCTTTTGCTCCAGGGCTGTGTTGGGTCCTAGCCTAGGCTCCAGGTGCCCTGTGTGTGGTCCCCAAAGCACCCTACAGTCTTTTCAAGGGCTTTAACATCGGAAGGGCCTTGTTTTCCAAACCAAACGGAAGCGCTCTGTAGTCCCGGAAGTGCTTCGATGCCCCCCGGAAGTAGCTCTGTGTGAAAGAGTGCTCAGAAATCTCGGAAGCAAGTTGTGGCTTGGGCGCCAGACCAAGCTTTCCCCAAATCTTGGATCTTCGCGATTTTTTCAAAGCGCTTTGAGGTCACGCACTCTGTTGCAGGGCTTTGTCATCTCTGGAACACTGAGAACCATCATGGGCAGCTGAAAGAGTGGGGACGAGGTCACGAAGTGGCTGGAGCGGCGCGAAGTTAAGTAGCAAGGGCAACACTCAGGGCCCCCCGGTTAATGCAGAGGCCTCTGGGAGCCCACTGATGTGTCCCCTCCAACCAGCCACCTCCTAACTCTGTATTTCCTTCAGGAGAGGCCAGTGTCCCCCACCGCCTGAGAACACAGAAAGAGACTTACAGCTTTCAAGCTGAGGTTTTTCAGGGCGTGCAGCCTGCCAAAGGAAATTCCTCCCGCCAACTCCCCAACCACCCCATTCCTCAGGACCAGGTGTGGGTGGAGCCTCTAAAAAACGCCTGATTCGAGGGAGCACTTGGGGCTCCTCCCATCGGCGGACTCCCCTCTGCTCCAACTCTCCTGGGCTCAGCCCCTCCCTAGAGGAAATGGCTTCTCTCGAGGAGGCCTACCGCTTTAGGAGCAGTTCCAGACAGAGTTCCAGTAACTCTACAAACTCTGAATTTGCAGCCCAGGCTGAGGGTCACAATGATAAGTCCGAGGACCCAAACAATGTCAGGAGAAAGAGTGCTACACTGCATGACCAAAGCGTTCCATTCATCTATGGGAAGGGTATCCAGGGCACCCAGGGAAAACTGATGCCAGAAGCAGAGGAAGCTGTTGGTGCAAAACCCAGCAGAAGAGAGCATCTCAGCCCTGGACAAAGACCTGCCAGGGTCGTCACCTTCTCTGCTCCTCCGAAAAAGCAGCTGCCAGCCCCCGAGGTCAGAGTGGAAAAAGAAATGATAGCGATAGAAGTCAACAGTTTTGGTAGCAGGAGAGTGATTATGGATCCGCAAGAGAAACCCTGTAAGAAGTTGCCAGGTGACAGAACGGTGCTCAATTTGGAAAAAGGCTGTCCGGTCCCAAAATTTCTAGACAGACGTGACTGTTGTTCAGAGATCCAAAAGCATCAAGAAAGGGAGGCAATCGCTGAGCGCCCCTTTTCACTTAGTCACCCGCCTTGTGTAGAAGAGCTAGCTGCAGCCAGATTCCCTCAGGAGAAGCCAGTCTCCTTGGGTTTCTCAAGAGTTTCAAAGCCTCCATCCTTCACCACTGGTGGTGTCCCGGACCAACCTCATTTGCACAGGGGTCTGCGGCAGGCCTATACCAGCTACTGGAGCAGCAGTCCCCAGCCTTCTTACTCTCCCTCTGTGGGCAGCAGCAGCGACAGCACACCCCAGGCTGGGAGGAACAGCCGCAGCTTTCTCAGTGATTATCCCTCCGGCTCAGAAATGCACTTCCAAAACTGGTCCAGAGACTGGAAGGCATTAGAGGAAGGTCCATCCCCGAACTTTCATGCCTCTCGTTTCTCCAGAAGTTTAGAAGCCCGGGAGCAAACCGTCCAAGAGGAGACCGCGTCATATCCTTTTGGAGAATATGCGTCTAATTTGGGGCCCAGATGCCACTGGAATCGAGGCCTAGGTCATGGTTTCATTGACACCCATTGCCACTTGGATATTCTCTACTCCAAGCTGTCTTTCAAAGGGACCTTTAGCAAGTTCACAGAAATATACAACTATACCTTTCCTAAGGAATTTCAGGGCTGCATCTCTGATTTTTGTGATCCTCGCACACTAAGGGATGGCCTCTGGGAGGAGCTGCTGAAAGATGATCTGGTTTGGGGGGCCTTCGGCTGTCACCCCCATTTTGCACGTTACTACAATGACACTCAAGAAAGAAAGCTTCTGTACGCCTTACGGCACCCCAAGGCCATTGCGTTTGGAGAGATGGGCTTAGATTACTCTTACAAGTGTACCACCCCAGTTCCACAGCAGCACAGGGTATTTGAGAGGCAGCTGCAGCTGGCCGTGTCTCTGAAGAAGCCCCTGGTGATCCACTGCCGAGAAGCTGATGAAGATCTGCTGGGCATCATGAAAAGAAGAGTGCCCCCTGACTACAAGATCCATAGGCATTGCTTCACGGGCACCTACCCGCTCATCGAGCCCCTCTTGAAGTATTTTCCCAACATGTCTGTGGGGTTCACAGCCGTCCTGACCTACTCTTCCGCTTGGGAGACCCGCGAGGCTCTGAAAATGATCCCACTGGACAGAATCGTCGTGGAAACTGATGCGCCCTACTTCCTGCCTCGTGGGGTTCCCAAAAGCGTCTGCCAGTATGCCCACCCGGGCCTGGCCCTGCATACGGTTCGAGAGATTGCCAGAGTCAAAGGTCAGCCTCTCTCCTACACCTTGGCCATCTTGCGCAAAAACACTAGTTACCTTTACAATCTTTAAGCAAAGAGGGTCTCGTCAGGAGTCTTCCAGGAAAGGGGGAGGAACAGCCCAACAGCACAGACTTGGTTTGAACTCTGCCTCTGTCCCAAGGTCAAGGACGTGTTCAGCGAGTCCACTGGGACAGAAAGAGACCATAATAGGATGCTGGCTTCAAAACCTTTTCATGAGACTTCTGCTTCCGGCTGGTAGGGTGGGGTGCAAAAGAGAGGAAGGGGGGTAGGGGGGAACTGCTCTCAACGTTATCAAGGTTTTTTTCCTCCCAGCCAAATTGTGCCAGGGTAGGCAGCAAAGAAGAAAGTGTTCCATAGGGTCAGTGGGTTGACTAATCCAAATCCCTGTTCTCTGCTGCCTGGGTTTTTGAGCAGTTGGTGCATAAAGTCACCCTCCTTCCTACTTGCCCTTCAAGAAACAAACAAACAGCAAAGAAGGATGAATTTTAAAAGTAAGCTAGGTAATTTGTTCTGTTGATTCCCAAAATGTATTTGTTATTATAGGAATTCTCGAACCCATATGGTTTGTTCTTAAGTTCATAATTCAGTGGCTGTGCAATTTGCAATTTCTTATTTCTAAAGATAAACCAACACTAGCATTTTGTCGCAAAGGAAATCGATTTAGATAAAAATTAGTCTGTTAATAGTCAGAATGGGCCAGGTGTGTGATGGGGGGAGCTCTCCATGGAGGAGCTTGGAGTGATGGGAGCCAGAGCAGTCGAATCTCAGAGCAGCACTGAGATGAGTTTCATATCTGAGCTGAACTCCCGACGCTTGTATAACTGCACACCTCTCACGTAACCAGTATATTAATAGCAACTGTTATTCAGATTGCTCTGACTCTTAACAAGGCCCAACTGTATACCACTGAGAAATGCTGTTCTCCCGAAGGACAGAAACGGAGAAGAGCTTCAGGTGCCCACTGGGCAAACAGCCGTCCTTCCTGTGAGATTAAAAGGAGCCCACATATTTGAGTTCCAAAATCTAACTCTGCAAGCCAAAGCACACACCTAAATCCAGGAGTCTCTTGATGAAAATAGGCCCAGCATACTCCAGACTTCTCTAGATTCCCGTGGGCCCATTTATCCAGATCCAGAAAAATCTGCCGGCTCCTCACCATCTGGTTCTTAGCTCAGAAGTCTCCTCCACAGAGAAGCCTTCCCAGACTACCATGTACATAGTGCTCCCCTCACCTGGGGAGAAAAAAACTGCTTGGCTTCCTGTTTTGATTTAATCCTAGCACTCAGCACTGTCTGCAAATTGTGTATTTACCTGTGTGTTTGTTGGTTATCTTCCCCACTGGGTTTATAAGCTTGTCGGTCCTGTTCATACCCCCATACACCTTGTACATATACCCAATGTTAGAATAGTGCCTGGAACAGTGCAGGCACCCAGCAAAGATTTCTTGAGTTAACCTATGAGTGAACAACAGACTCCACTGACCCCTGTGAGTTAATGACAATATTTAAGCAGGGGATCAGATATTAGGGAGAAAAGAGAGAAAGAAACCATCTTATTTCTAGCACCCCTCTCTAACTTAAAAGGCAAGGATTAAAAGGCAGCCATGTTCTGCTGTTTAGAGGTCCTCCATTAAAGAGAAAAAATATCAAGGTGAAGCCCTACCAGGAACTTGACAGTTCAGCTTTCCTAAAAATAACACTGAGTAGGTCACAGATTTTTCCCCTTTGCTGGGAATCCATTTGGAGAAGGAGGAATTATCAGTGTAAGAAAGCTGTAAGTGCTTTACTTTGCTTTAGTAGGACCAAAAGAAGTTGATGCGATGAAAAAGGTGCAAGTTGATTATATTTTCATGACAGCAAACCTTCAAAAACGAAGCCGGTGTTTGAAGAAGTTGTTTTTTCTTTTCCCCATTTAATGTACACTGTAAATAGACTTTGCACAAAGTGTGTCCTTCGACCCACAGGAGCCCTGACCTTTTCATAAAGGATTGCGGGAAAGAAGGTTCTGTGGACACATGAAATGGGGAAACACTGAGTACTACAAAATTTAGATTTTGGTGGAGGGGGGAGGAAACTCACATGCCCTTTGATAAGCTAATGTGAGCCACAAATCCTCAACTTCCTCAAAGTTAATTCGTTGGATTAAGTTGAGGTGCAATTTAACAAGCTAAATTCTTTGGGCACGCCAGCTTGGAAAACATGACTTCAGGTCACACTTCTGCTGTTGCGGTCCCCTTGTCACATTGTGGATGTGCCTCTATTTCTCACATCCTCTTTCATTTCCCTCTCTCACTGTATAAGATCCACCGAGAACAAAACATCATTTAATCTGATCCTAGCAAAGTGATGTTACCTAGCGGGCATTTTAACAATGGCTCCGAGTGAACAACAGCATATCTAAGTACACATTCCACAAGATAAAGAGATCGTATGTATATAGCAATGAATTTTCCTCTCCAAAAAGAAATGGAGAAAAGACAATCTTCTTACCTGCATAGATTATATTCGGCTGTGTTTCTAACACACAGGAGAGAGCCTTGCCATAATTCTGCTTTATTTCATTGGGAATGAGAGTGAGCAATATAGTTTTTTTTGTTGTTTTTTGTTTGTTTGTTTGTTTTTGTGAGTGTAGTATATCCAGAATGGCCCAAATCAAAAATCCAGATCTTCCTTTATTTATTTCATGAATGTAGTAAAGAGCACTTCGTCTATTCATGTTACTAGTAAAAACAAACTATCAAAATCTTGTGATGGAGATGTGCAAAATTTGGGGCACTCTGTAAATGGCTTTCTAGTGATAGAGATTCCATTGAACCTCAAAGAATGATTAGAATTCATATGTTTGCATGGCACTTCAAAATTGGTGGGTCTGCTCTCACATTCTAGAGGCTTCAGGGAGCCATGAAGGCGACCGGTGATCTAGAAATTCAATTTGCCGTTAGTGGTCTCTGGGCCATTGGTCAGCCCAGAGTCACAAGGCCTCTTGGGCCCATTACCAGGCTCCCTGAACCCTGGCACTCCTTTGACTGCATGTCAATATTTTGCTGCTCTTAAATTTTAGAAAGGCAGCTCTTTTCTACCTTTAAAAAAGCTCCACAAGAACGAACTCCCTACTTAGGGAAAGATTTTGTTGTTTTAGTTAGTCTTTATTCATATGCAAAATTAGTCCCTGCTTATTATAGGATTTTTGTGACAACTCAAGAGCACAAAGTAGGGTAAAAAATAGGCCATAATACTTAGAGACAGTCACTTTAACAACCGGAGTGGCTCCGTGGCAGTGTTCTTGGTATTTCTGTAGTTATTGCCAATTCCAGTATTGTAGTCTTTGAATCAGTTTTGCTAATGTTTACTAGAACTTTCATTTCATAGTTAGCATAAGCTAGACATTTTATTTCCTCTGAATTTGTGATTTAAATACATTATTTTGTACATCTTGGTTTGCTATCCTGAGCAAATGAGCTACAAGTTTACTAATTCTGTTGTCTGTTCTAAAGATTCAACTCTTAGACTTTTTATTCAAATCTATTCTGTTTATGGTTTTTATAAAATCCTGACCCCACTCCCCTTCAATTGCTGGATGATCTGTTTTATTGTGTTGGTTTTTTTCCCCTAATGCCTTACATTAAATGCTTAGTTTATTTTTAATTTCGGGGGAAAGAACAAGGCATCCAATACTATAAATCTGCCTCTAATTGTAACTCTGTTCTATCTATAGGATTTTTTATTTTCATGAAGTTTACTTTTCCACTGTAAAGATTCATATATAAAGTATTACCAATATATAAACAGAGAAGAACAGAAAGTACAGGTTTTTCTGCTACCTGGAGCCCACTGTTTTGTTAATGTCTTCCCCTTAAGGTAACTGTGATTATATAGCTATGTCAAATTATATGTACTTTAAAAAAAATGCATATGGTTTCATGCCCATACTTACTGAAGATTTACATGCTATAACATTCCCCCCACAGTGGGATCTGGTGTATTTTTCTTTCTTTCTTTCTTTTTTAATGTAGCTAGAAACACAAATCTTGTATGTTTTTTAAGCAAAGCTAAAGAAAGAACATGTGCAGGTCCTAGGGAAAGACAATATAAAGATAAGCTTTTTTTTTTCTTTTGACTGAGGGAGAGTTTCCCTGTATTCATTATTTTTAAAGAATTTTTAGTTGAAGTATTAATTCCAAAGATTAGTATCTACTGCAACTTATCTAAGTAGAGAAAAGTAATAGGTTTTTCTTTTTTTTAATCCCTGTATTGTATTTGGGGCTCATTTCACCGTTGTTCATTATAATTTTATCTTTCAATAAACATTTTAAAATGTTGTCATGTTTTGAAGTTTTTATTTTACAATCATAAGGTTTCTATTGCTCATCACTAATCCTTTTATTTCATGACTTCACCATGGTTGAACTGTTTAATTTGCTTTATAATTGGCTGGAGTGCATCTTCGAGCAACTTCCTCAGGAAAAGTACGCGGATGGCGTATTTATGAGAAATCACATATCTGAGAATATCTTTCCACTGCTTTCACTAATGAATAACACCTCGGCCGAGTCTAGTATTTCTGGGTCACAAACATTTTCCTGTAAAAGTTACAGACATTGCTTCATTGTCTTCTGGCATTTAATGTTGCAGAGAATTCTAATGCTAACTTCTGCTTTGGGGGTTAAACTACTTTTTCTGATCAGAATGTTTGGTAATTTCTTTGCTTTATCCCTGAAATTAACAGAAAAATTGCCAAACTGTATCAAATTATTTTTCTCTCTTCTGTTAACGTTCTCTGGTACATGGTAAGGACTCAGTCTTCAGGTCTGTGTCTTTTTAAAGTCAAGAAGGTGGGATCTGTTTTTATTATTTTCGTATAATATGCTTAATTGCTTTGGCTGCTTTTAATCTAGCTTCTAATTCTTTCAGAACAACTGTCTGTATATGAGAACTCTGCTATTTGTCCGGCCTTCCATTACGCATCTCGTGCTCTTAGAGCTGACCTTGTTCCGCACTGGGGGAGAATTTCTCAGGTTTGCTTTTACCATCATTCATCTCATTTTCTCCAATGTTCACTTTTTTCTTTACCAATATAATGCATCTTTGAGTTCCCTCACACTTCTTCCTTCTTAAGGGAGCTCCTTTGCCTTTCTGCCTAGAGTCTTATTCAGCAATATTTAAAATTTATTCTCTCGCTCTATTTTCTTCCTCCAGCTTTCACCCCCCAGAGATCGCTTTCACTGCTTCCTTCATTCTGTTACTTCCGTGCACTCAACAGAAAGCACAGAGCAAATTGTTATCGAAAGTATTCATTTTTCCTATAGAAAATATTTTTCTTCCTCTGCCTCTTAAATACTCTACTCTCCTATATTTACATCGCGGGCTTTTCGGAAACCTTATGTTGGCTTTCTTTGTTCATTCTTGAACAAAGAGCCATCTATCCAGACTGGTGTTTCCCCCCAAAACAGGGTGGGTAGGATTCCCCTCTCCCTTCCTTCACCAGCCATTCTGAGGTTTTTTGATTCCTTCTTCCACTGGGAGGCTGGTTGATAGAAATTCACATACAGCAGGTTAAGAGAAGTAGGGAGGGAGGTGGCGGCCGTGAGTAGTTCCCTAGGGGGAAAACTTTCCCATTTTCCATATAAACATTTTCTAAATTGACCTGACCTCTGTCTACTCCAGGAACAGAGCCAGTCTTTCCTGCAAACCGCCTGTGGCGACAGAGCCATACCCTAATGCAACTATTCCTGGGGCTCCTCCTGACACTCCTAAGCCATCTATGGCTGTGTAAGTGAGCCAAGTGCAAGCCCCTACAGGTGGTCCTAACCGCCCCCCACCTCAATTCTTGACACTTTTTTTTTTTAACGAAGTGAAACTGCCACGTTGTTGGCTTAAGTACATTTCCTCAATATGAGCCCATCTGCACTACACCTAGTGGAAATTCCTCCAAGATTTCAGCATAAAGACGGACCTACCACCCCCAACCTCCAACACTAATAGGATTTCTCCATATTTTAAAATGTTGCAGTCATTTTAATTGGGACTGCGAAGGTGAAGAGGTTCATCTAAATATCAAGGCTCAAGTTAGAATCTCACTCCAAATTCTCAATTTTTTCCTCACTTTTTTTTTTTTGATAAATTTATGTTCCTATGGATACTGTGTTTAAATAGGCATATCTTATTTTAAGAAAATTCAACTTATACAATTCTGAATCTCATTTAGCTTGCTGAACACAGAAGAGGGTCAGTAAAGGTAAGTTGAATGACAAAAAATACAAAATAGAGAGAGATGACTTCTAAAGAATTTTTTATTACAAAAATATTATCATCATAAATCTACTTATGATCTGTGCTCAAATTTTTCATGACTAAATCTAGGGTTTAAGATGAAACACACCTATATGGACAGTGTAAGCATTCATCAAATTTATTTTTACTTGTCTGCTGCTTCTTAAGACCTGATTTTATGATGAATAAAAGGGAAAAAAGATGTGGCTAGAATATTAGAACATTCTTCTTGTGGCTTTATCACTAATTAACCATATAACTGGTGCAAACCACTGAAATTCCTTTGTTTGCTGGTTAACCTTTCAACAAAAAATTAGAAAATCAACACTTCCTAACCACAGGACAGTGCAACACTATTTAAAGGACCAAGAAAATTATGTATATATAACAGAGCTTTGGAGAGAAAATGAATGTATAAAAATACTGAATAATATATAAATCAGTGTAGGATGCAAAGCTGGAAGCTTAAAAATACTGTCAAAACCACATCTAAAATAGTCTTTTCACATCCTTATGGAATCTATTGAGCAAGGCAATTAAAAAAACACTTGATATTACTAAGAGAAAAGGTTCATATTCACTGCTTTAAGTCAGACATCCTGGGAAAATAATTAGAACTAGAAGGGATCACACCTCATCCAAAAGAAATCATGTTGTGAATCATGGAGTTTCATTAACTGAATAGAGAAAACTGAATATTGAAATATTCAGTATAAAATATACAAAAGAAAAACAGCACCTACAATATAAAAAATAAAGGGAAAATATATTTGGTAAAAAATACATATAATTGACATTTACCAAATATGTGTGTGTGTGTGTGTGTGTGTGTGTGTGTGTGTACGAATTTTTTTTTCTCCCAGAGGGAATAATATGAGAACTGAGGCAAACATGCCCCCTTATGCCACCATATTGAGATACATGCTTTCCAGGTGGGCTTCTACCTGAAAGAGTCAGAAAAAAGATGCTTAGGAAGGATGACTTGTGTGTTCTCTTCCAATCAAAATAATCCATTCTGTAATTCTAGTAATTACCCAATAAACTGGACTCCCCAGTACACTGGACTGCCCTACGGGTTTCAAAGTTTGTGATTTTTACTTCCCACAAGTGCATCAACAGCTGAGACCACAAAATGGACACTCAATACAAGAAAGGCTCCTTTATCAAAAGCAAAGTAATACAGACCAAGTGAGTTACAGAGCACCTGCCAAATTCAAACCTGTGTGTGGAGGGTAAATATCTCAAGACAGTCTCTCCAGCTCTCAGGATTGTATAGTCAAATAAGGGAGAAGAGATTACATGCAAATAACTCCAAAGCAGGGTATGGTATCTCCAAATGATTATAATGCATTGGCTATAAAGCAAAAAGCCATTAGAGATTCAATAATGTTTTTAATTTTTTTAAAAAAAGATTTTACTTATTTATTTGACAGAGAGAGAGAGAGATCACAAGTAGGCAGGGAAGCAGGCAGAGAGAGAGGGGTGGAGAAGCAGGCTCCCTGCTGAGCAGAGAGCCCAATGCGGGGCTTGATCTCAGGACCCTGAGACCGTCACCTGAGCCGAAGGCAGAGACTTTAACCCACTGAGCCACCCAGGTACCACTCAATAATATTTTTAAAAATCCATTTGGTGTACCTTGCTGAGTCCTGCTATGTGTCAGGCACTGTGCTAGACTCTTGAGATTCAAAAATAAATGAGAAATTGGCAGCATTGGTCAAGTAGTCAGAATGGATCAGACAATGTGTTTGGTGCTTTCATGCTCTACCTCATTTATCCCTCACAACACATCAACAACATAGGGGATATTGTGATCATTGCTTTACAGAAATCGAGGTTTAGGATGCTAAATAATTTACCGAAGAACTCAAAATAAGAGAATGGGATAGCTGGGGTTAGAAATCAAACTTCCTAGTTGCCTGGGTGCCTCAGATGATTAAGCGGCCGCCTTCGGTTCAGGTCATGATCTCCGGGTCCTGGGATCTAGCCCCACATGGGCTCCCTGCTTAGCGTGGAGAGGGGGGCAGTCTTCTTCTCCCTCTCCCTCTGCCTGTCCCCACCACTCATGCTCTCTCTGTCAAATGCATAAACAAAATCCTAAAACAAAAAAAGAGAAAAGGGAAAGAACTGAAACTGCCTAGCTTCAGAGGCCACAACCTAATCAGGATCTCCCAAACTGCCACAAAACCCCAGTACACTTCAGCTCCGTGGAAGACACAGAGAAGCCTAATGGGGCTACTGTAATAGCGTTTCAAGGTGCTCCAGTAGGAGATGTGCCTAACCACCCGAAAGCATCAAGAAGAAGGCAGCACGTCCAGGTGGCATCTGAAATGGGTCTTCAAGGTTGAGAGATGGAAGGAGAACTCCACATACGGACAAGTGGGTAAGGGCATTCTCTGCAGAGGGAACAGCATGTGCAAAGTTACAGGACCATGTTAGTGCTCCCAGATGGGCAGTCCTGTAAGTCATTCTGTGTGGCCAAAAGCTGAATGGGAAAGGGAGGGCAGAGGTGATGAGATTAGCAAAGCACAAGAGTCAAAAGACTGGTGGTCCGTGGGTCACGCAAAGTTGAGTCAAAGGACTGTAGATGTTTTGGAAAGTTAACTCTGTAGCAGCGTGGACAGTTGAGTGAGAGGATCAGATTGGAGGCAGGGACGCCACTGAAGAGGCTGCTCTCCAGGGGAGACACGTGAACTGGGAGAGCAGTGATAGCCTTGGAAAAGAAGCGGATGGAATAAAGATTTCAGAGGGAGATGAGAGAAAACTTGGGTCGACAGTGACAGAGGGAGCACAATGGTGATTCTCTTATTTGCTTAAACATAAAAATATGTAACATCATGATGTAACATTTAGATAATAAGCCAAACATGCACACTCTCAGCATGATGGTTTATTCCAAGAGAAGACGGAGCGACCCACTAGCAACTGAAAAGTCCATCTCGTCTGAGATCTCTGAGGAAACTCTACAGGTGATCCAAATTTATGCTCTACATACACTTCCTCCAAAATGCCTTTCCTCTTCTTTTCCAATTTTCAATAGTCTCTTCACTTCCTCACCATTGCTTCTGTCCATGAGCTTTCTCTCTCTCAACCCACCCCCACTCTAGGCTTCTTCGTTTCTTACATCCCCCAAAACCCAAGAGTCTAACTGAAAGACTCAGAATAACCCTCAGCAGATAGAGGATGGGGGAGAATAGGAATGAGCAAAGACTAAGTTTTGTTCAGCACACAGGGCATGGGGAAAAAAGAGAAAGCTGAGAGCACACATGAAGAATATTATTCCAGGGGGCCCCTGGGTGGCTCAGTTGTTTAAGCATCTGCTTCTGACTCAGGTCATGATCCCAGGGTCCTGGGATCAAGACCCACGTCAGGCTCCCTGCTCAGCGGGGAGTCTGCTTCTTTTCTTCCCCTGCTTGTGCTCTCTCTCTCAAATAAATAAATAAAACCTAAAAAAAAAAAACAAAAACCAAAAAACAAGAATATTATCCCAGGGGGCCTCATTGGCTGTCAGCTAAGCATGCGATGCTTGGTTCAGCTCAAGTCATGATCTCAGGGTCATGGGTTCAGGCCTGCATCAGGCTCCCTGCTCTGCACAGAGTCTGCTGGAGATTCTCCCCCTCTCCTGGTGCCCCTCCCCCTCACTCACACACACACCTGCATGAGCGCTCTTTCTCTCTAAAATAAATAAATAAAACCTTTTTAAAAAAGAGTATTATCTCCACTACATGTCAGTAAGAACCAAAGTTTTAATTAATAAATCTAATTGTAAAAGTCAACTAGGCCAGAATTGAAAATAGTTTTATTTTAGGGGCACCTTGGTGGCTCAGTGAGTTAAGCCTGGGCCTTCGGCTCAGGCCATGATCTTAGGGTCCTGGGATCAAGCTCCACTTCAGGCTCTATGCTCCTCAGGGAGCTTGCTTCCCCCTCTCTCTCTGTCGGCCTCTCTGCCTACTTGTGATCTCTCTCTCTGTGTGTCAGATAAATAAATAAAACCTTTTAAAAAAGAGAGAGAGAATCATTTATTTTTAACAAACACAAATGCAAAAATAAATTCCCTGAAATACTAGATGAAAAAAATCAACAGTAGAACCAGAGACAGAGAGAGAGAGAGAGAGAAAATTAACATGCACCCAAAATGGTTTCATATTTTAAGCTAAAAAGAAAGAAAAGAACAGGGTAGACTGCAAAGGAAATAAAGGGCCTATAAGAAGTTTCTACAACCCAGATGATGATGGTATAAAATCTTTGAGTATAAGTTCAGAATAGTCAGAATGTAAACACAGTTGTAGTAGTCTATTACTGACTGCTATTGGTTCTGAATAATGAAAAAATAACATAATTATAAAGGTAGTTATTTATCACCTTTCCTGCTAAGAGACCATTAAGTGAATTTGCTAAAATAGAACAGACACAACAAAATCTCTTATTTAAGTAAGAGAAGACTTTTAAAAACTATCCTAATACTCACAACATAAGTGGAATACTAAGAAACACCTAGGAAGAGAAACACATGAATAGTTTAATGGTCACTTTTTAGAACTCCCTGGTCTCACCGGCAGCATCTCCAAACATTCTTCTGGAATATGCCACAATTTGTGCCAAAAAGAATGCAAGATACCTGCAGCACAATTGATGACTAGCACAGCCCCTGTTTATGCTTCCCTTCCCCGAGAAACACCACCCCTTCCACCTCATCTTAAGAAAATAAGCCAGGGGCGCCTGGGGGGCTCAGTTAGTTAAGCATCCAACTCTTGATTTCAGCTCAGGTCATGATCTGAGAGTCATGAGACTGAGCCCTACATCAGGCTCTGTGCACAGTGGCGAGTCTGCTTGAGATTCTCTCTCTCCTTCTCCCCTCTGCCCCCTCCATCCCCCCGCCAACCCTATATTCTCGCACTAAAATAAATAAATCTTTAAAAAAAGAAAAAGAAAAAGAAAGAAAGGAAAGAAGCCAAATCTTGGCAAAGGGGTGGGGAGTGGGGGACTTAAATTTTCCTGACTATTTACTATGAGCTGGGCCCTTGACATGCATTGTTCACCCGATGCTCACAGTAACTCTAAGGTAGTTTTGTTAGTCTTCCTTGACAGATAAGGGAGTTGCAACCAAAAGAGGTTAAAAACATAGCCAGGGGGGCACCTGGGTGGCTCAGCGGGTTAAGCCTCTGCCTTCGGCCCAGGTCATGATCTCAGGGTCCTGGGATTGAGCCCCGAATCGGGCTCTCTGCTCGGCAGGGAGCCTGCTTCCCCCTCTCTCTCTGCCTGCCTCTCTGCCTACTTATGATCTCTCTCTCTCAAATAAATAAATAAAAATTTAAAAAACCATAGCCAGGAAGAAATAGGTAATAAATGATAAATCCAGGTTCCGAACCCATGTGTCTGAAAAGCCTTGCTCTCCCCTCTACACCGAAGAGCCTCCCAATGGTGGGGGCGGGAGCACCCCCACCATTGCAGGAGCACCGTGTTCCCAAGGGATACCTGACCCATACACAGAGTTCATTTCAAACAGCACTTCATTTGGAATGACATACACACCCGGGGTCCAACCCAACGGGTAAAGGGAAGAGACCTGCTGTAACAACACTGATGATGACGATGACAGTGATGGTTATACTCTCCTAAGAAAAGGTGTCAGCAATTGCAAAGCCTGAAATGGAGAAAGACCAAGTAGGGAGAGGGAAGAAAGTTATACGGAACCTTCACAACAGAAGAGGAATGAAAATGATTCAAAGTAAAGAGCATGAGAAGGAAGAGACTGAAGTCCTGTAAAAGAAAAAGAGAAAGAGAAGAGGTCAAAAGAATGGAAGCGGAAGGGATAAAAAGGCTGATAGAAGGGATGAAAGAAAAGCAAGGGGAAACATCGAAAAAAGAGTGGAGATAATGCGTCCCCACCCCCCTCTGCATAATGTGGTGTTCCGGCCCTACCTGCCACCTCTCGGTTTCTACTGTCCTAGAAACCGCCATGCTTCCCCAATTACTTACCTCACTGATAAAAGGTATGATAATGACATGTGTCCCTGGAGAATCCTCTTTATTCAAAGAACTATTACCACACTAAATAGCACGGCGAATTTCATAGGCAGAACAAAAATTTAAATGGAGGAGTGTAATTAAAATAAATAGAAGGATATGGATAATTCTAAATCCTTAAAATGTTTAAAAACCTCTGAAGGGGGTCAGGAGAGTAATTTATTTGAAAACATAAAACCAGCATGGTTAAAAATAAAGGGCCATCAATCTGGATGATGAGAAATGATTACACAAACACCCAGACATCGCCATGGTGGATTATGACATGAATTGGCGGCATTCTTTATATACATGGTATTTTCAGAGCTGTCCCTCAAATCTTAAATCCCAAGCAGTGAGTCAGACTCCAAAGAGGATACACTGTAACACTTCATTTACATGAAGTTTAAGAAGAGACAAAACTAATCCATGGTAGGGCACCTGGGTGGCTCAGTTGGTTAAGCATTTGCCTTTGGCTCAGGTCATGATCCTGGAGTCCTGGGATCAAGCCCCGAGTGGGGCTCTCTGCTCAGCAGGAAGCCTGCTTCTCTCTCTCACCCTTCCTGCTTCTCCATCTTCCTCTGCCTGCTGCTCCCCCTGCCTATACTCACTCTTTCTCTCTCTGTCAAATAAATAAATAAAAATCTTTAAAAAAAAAAAAGAATAAATAAATAAAACCCTAGTCTACAGTCATGGAAGTCAGAGCAATGGAGGAGGGCGGAATGGAAGGGGGCATGAGGGCATATTCTGAGGTGGTAGAGATACTCTGTACGGTGTCTGGGTGGTGGTTACACAGATGCATACTTTCGTCAGAATTCCTGGAACTTTATGCTTAAAATGGGCACATTGCATCTTATATAAATTATACTTCCCTTAATAAAGTTGATTTTATTTTTTTTTAATATTTTATTAATTTATTTGACAGAGAGAGAGAGATCACAAGCAGGCAAAGAGGCAGGCAGAGAGAAAGGGGGGGGGACGCAAGCTCCCCGCTGAGCAGAGAGCCCGACGCAGGGCTCGATCCAGGACCCTGAGACCATGACCTGAGCCAAAGGCAGAGGCTCTAACCCACTGAGCCACCCAGGCACCCCAATAAAGTTGATTTTAAAAAAATTAAAGTAAGGTTCACCTCAATAAGGTTGATTAAAATGAAGACTCAAACAGCAAAATCCTAGAAAAATACAATTTTTCTGTATCCTGATTGTGGTGGCTGTTACACAAACATATACATGTGGTAAAACTTCAGAGAAACATAAACTAGGAAGAAAATAGGAGTGCACATAAAAACTGGTGAAAATCAAGTAAGGTCCACAAGTTTAGTATTTTATACCAATGTCGATTTCTTGGTTTTGATAATATACTATGGTTATATAAGATGATATCATTGGGAAAACAAAACAGAAGAACTATCTTGTATCAATTTTGTAGTATCTCATAAGTCAAAAGTTATTTGAAAAAATTTTTTCTTAAAAAAGAACAAAAATTATATAGTCAGTATTTTCTACTATAACCCACCATCAACGGTACAAAGGGAGAAGCTTATTATACAACATAATCCTGCAAATACAAAAATTGCGGAAGGGAAATAACTTTGTAAATGTTTCCAATAAACCTGCAGCTAGTGGGTATTCATTTTTTAAAAGATTATTTATTTATTTTTGAGAACCAGAGAGAGAGAAAGAGAGCAAGTGAACATGAGCGGGGGGGTGGGGGCGGGGGTGGTGGCAGTGCGGGGTCAGGAGGCTTCCAGGAAGAAGCAGACTCCTGGCTGAGTAGCGAGCCCACTGTGGGGCTCGTTCCCAAGACCCTGGGATCACAACCTGAGCCAAAGGCAGATGCTTAATGGACTGAGCCACCCAGGCACCCGTAGTCCATTGTCAGAGGGAGAAAGTACATAAAATGAAAAGGACTCAACAGATTAAAACTTCAGAACAAAATAAAAATCCACTAAAAATATGTCAACAAACTGAACCTAAGAATTCCTACCTTGTGAAATCAAATGTTACATATAAGCGAGATTGTATTTTAAAAACAAACTGATGTGCACGGGGAACAGTCACATGATAAGGGAACAAGAGAGTCTAGCCATTTGGAAGCTAAGGAGAAAGCCTTAAGAGGAACACTGATAGCATGTTTGTTTTTGGACTTCTAACCTCCAGAACTGAGAGAAAATAAATTTCTATGGTTTAAGGCACCAAGTCTATGGTATTTTGTTATGACTGTCCCAGCAAACTAATATTTTAGACTATAATTTATATACCATAAAATTTACTTCTCGTGGGTACACAGTTCACTGACTCTTTATAAATTTATAGAGTTGTGCAGTCTTCATCACAATCTAGTTTAGGACATATCCGTCACCCCCCAAAAACCTCCCTCCCCCACCACCAGCCCTGGCAACTACTGATCTGCTTTCTCTGATATACTTGCCTTTTCCAGGATTTCAGAAAGATGGAATCATACAATATAAAGGCTTCTGTGTCTGCTTAGTATGTTCCTGAGGTTCATCTATGTTGTAATATGTACCAGTAATTTCTTTTTATTACTGAAGAGTTTCCCCTGAATGGCTATACCACATCTTATTTATCCATTCATCAGTTAATGAGCATTTGGGTTATTCCCTGTTTGGAGTTATTATGAATAATAATGTTGTAATCATTCACATAATGTTTAATCAATTATGTTTTAATTTCTCTTAGATATGTAGTGGGGTGTTTGGATGGCTCAGTCAGTTAAGCATCTGACTTCAGCTCAGGATGTTAGGGTCCTGGGATCAAGCCCCACATCTGGCTCCCTGCTCAGCAAGGAGCCTGCTTCTCCCTCTCCTCCTGGCTCGCGCTTGCTCTTGCTATCTCTGTCTCTCAAATAAATAAAATTAAAAAAAAAAAAGATATGTAGGAAAGGAATTATGGAGTCACATGGTAAGTCTATGTTTAACTATTTGAGAAACTGCCAAACTGTTTCAAAATGGCATTATCATTTTACATTTCTACCAGGTATGTATGAAAGTTCTATTTTTTCCACATTTTTTTAAAGATTTTTTTTTAAATTTATTTGACAGAGAGAGACACAGCAAGAGAGGGAACACAAGCAGGAGGAGTGGGAGAGGGAGAAGCAGGGAGCCTGAGGCGGGGCTCAATCCCAGGACCCTGGGATCATGACCTGAGCCCAAGGTGGATGCTTAACACTGAGTCACCCAGGCTCCCTGTTTCTCCACATTTTTGCCAACACTTGCTACTGCCAGTCCTTCTCAACTACAGCCGTTCTGTTGTGCGTGTAGTAATTCACTCCAAGTTTAAGCTCAAAAAGACAATTCTAACTTTGTGCTAATGAGAACAAGCCACAGGCCTAATTACAGATAAAAAGCTTAGGCCTGAGGGGATGGTCTTAAAATTTTATCTAATAACTAAATTATTATAAATAATTAGTTATTACTATTATAAATCATAAGTAATTTTATTTTAGCTTTCAGAAAAGAGGAGGGGAAAAGAACTCTCTCGTTACTAAGAGAAACATCTGTGAATCTCATTGTTTTTATTCCAAAACCATTTATTCCAAATTTGGATTTTTTTTTTTTATTAAATGTCTTTTGAATTTCAAAAGATTAGAGAAACCCATATTGTATGATGAAATGTGTAACTATCACTTTAACATAAGTTTAAAGGATGCAATTTTGTGTTTTACACTTAATGATAAATGCAGAATACATAGTTGGAAATTTGGGATAAGACATGTTTGATTTCAGGCAAGCCTTTTAATTTCTTTTCTAAGAATGGCTGAAGATTAATGTAATCATGATATAAAGCATGGGATTTAAATTACAACGTATTATAATCACATTGTGCTATAATGATACATATTGATGTCCTTTATGGAATGATTCTAACAGGTTTCAGATAATCTGAAAATTACATAAACCCACTGAAAAATTTTCATTCAAAATTTGGGGTATGGTTTACAGGTATAATAACTAACACATTTTCTAGTTTTTTTTTTTTTTAAGATTTTATTTATTTATTTGAGAGAGAAACAGTGAGAGAGAGCATGAGCGAGGAGAAGGTCAGAGAGCGAAGCAGACTCCCCATGGAGCTGGGAGCCCGATGCGGGACTCGATCCCGGGACTCCGGGATCATGACCTGAGCTGAAGGCAGTCGTCCAACCAACTGAGCCACCCAGGCGTCCCTCTAGTTATTTTTTAAAACAGAATTACATTTTGTTTTTATAGACTCTAATGACAGGTTATAACATTCCTAATTGCCTTTAGGCAAAACTTCCAGAATTGGTATTCATGTGTTGCTCTTTGCTAATCATATGAAATTCTAATGTGTTTGGTCGCTCCTTGATCAACCGGTAGGAAAATGAAAACTTTTGCCGGCGCTGGATGAGCAGGAAAAATCAGCCCCTGACCTCCAGGAGCCAGCCGGGCAGTGTGCACTGGCTTTGGTGCTGCTATGGGCTGGGCCGGTAGCCACAGCTAGGCCTTGTGTCATCCTGCAGCACATGGACACTTTCAGAGAACACTTTTCAGAAGATGCCAACCTCAGACAAGGCCACTCTGTGTCTGGTGATGGATCAAGACAGAAATAAGTCCAGTCCATAATTACACGTGAATGCAGGCAGAACATGAACACTCTCCAAACAACAAAAGGCCAAACAACCTCCTCCCCTAGATCATAGCGGTAGGGGCTTCCTCACTTCCATTGACATCTGCAGCCACAATGTGGCCTGCTGTCACTATAAATCAAATTTATTAAGATATACAATCATACAAGTACCCATCTTCTTGACAGCACCCAATCCAGAGCAAGACCCCATTTCCTTAAGCCCTCCCCCAAATTAACTAAAATCCAAATCCTATAGTAAGTCTTTTCTAACATCTGCTTACTTAAGACATCCTACAGTTACTCAGGGTATTACAATGAGTAATAAACCAACTTGTCCCATTAAAAACAGAATCAAGAGACAGTATATCAAGATGGCAGAGTAAAAAGATTCCTCCCACAGACACACCAGAATCTACAACTACATGTAGAAGAACTATCTCTGTGAACAAACTGAAAACAAGCAGAACAGATCATACACAACAAAAGAGAGAAAAGGCCACATCAAGAAAGATAGGAGGAGGGGTGCCTGGGTGGTTCGGTCATTAAGCATCTCCCTTCGGCTCCAGTCATGATCCCGGGGTCCTGGGATCGAGCCCTGTGTCAGAATCCCTGCATGGCAGGAAGCCTGCTTCTCCCTCTCCTGCTCCCCCTGCTTGTGTTCCCTCTCTCACTGTCTCTCCCTGTCAAATAAATAAATAAAATCTTGGAAGGAAGGAAGGAAGGGCAGAGATGCAGGTCAGTCAGAGAACCCACACTGCCAGCACAGTGACCCATAAGTGGAAGCATTGTCACGACCACAGAGGCGTGCCCCCAGGAACAAAGAGTCCAAGCCCCTCATTAGGCTCCACTGCCCAGGGGACCTGAACTTGAAAATGTGTCCCCATAATATCTGGCTTCGAATACCAGTGGGGCTTATGTCCAGGAGAGCCTGGAGGGCAGAAATGAACGGAGACTGCTCTTAAAGGGACAGGTACAATCTCACTTAAGCATCTGCCTTCAGCTCAGCTCATGATCTTAGGGTCCCGGAATTGAGCCCTGAGTTAGGCTCCCTGCTCAGTGGGGAGTCTGCTTCTCCCTCTCCCTCTGCCCCGTCCCCCAACTCGTGTACTCTGTCACTCTCTCTGCTCTCTCTCTCTCTCTCTTAAATAAGGAAAAACCCTTTAGAAAAAGAAAAAAAGAAAAGCAGCAAGGTGACTAATGAAGAGCCACTGACTAATTGGAGGGTGTGTCCTGCAGGGCAGGGATCTGTTAGAACATTCTCTGGGAACACAAGCAGTGGAAAACACCATTTTTTGTTGTTGTTGTTGTTGTTAATTCCCTTCTACCTAGCAGGTCAGGCACTTGCAGGTACTATCTTTTACCTCTCCATCTGCTGTGCTAGCGCCACTCCCTCACCACATTCCACTGCAGACTCACCCCATTTGACTCGCCTGCCCTGGCCAGGAACCCATCCCAAGCAGCACCCCACCCTGTCGCCATCTATGGGTGTACTTAGCCTACACCAAAGCTCCCCTCAACTGGTTCCTATCCCATCACTCCCAGCAGGCACAGTTGGCAGGCTACGGAGCCCCTCCCCAGTGCCTCCACCTCAGGGGGCCAGCCCCACCCACCAGTGCTTCCACAGCTGTCCCAGTTGGGCCTGGTAGCCAGCCCCACGCACCAGCAAGTATCAAACAATCACAACCCAGCCACAACAAGCAGGTACACAAAGCATGCAAATACCCTCAACAGAATCAACAGCAGATTAGAGGATGCAGAAGAATGGCTCAGCAATCTGGAAGACAAAGTAGAAATCACCCCATCAGAGCATTAATTTAATTAATTTAATTAATTAATTAATTTAATTAATTTAAATAAGGATAGTTTAAGAGACCTCTGGGACAACACCAAGTGTACTAACAACATTCGCATTCTAGGGGTCCCAGCTAAAGGAGTTCACAACACCAAACAAGCCTTACAAGAGATGTTAAAACAATGAAGAGAAAGAAAGGGACAAAAATCCTATTTGAAGAAATAATGACTCCCAAACTGGCAAAGAAAATAGATATCCAAGTCCAGAAAACACAGACAGTCCTAAACAAAATGTACCCAAAGGGATCCACATCGGGACACATTATTATCAAAGTGTGAACAGGTGAAGATAAAGTGAGAATCTTAGAAGCAGCAAGAGGAAACAAATTACACACAAGGGAACCCCATACGAGTATCAACTGACTTTTCAGAAGAAACTTTACAGGGAAGAAGGCAGTAGCACGATATACTCAAATTGGGGAAAGGAAAAACTTAACAATTAAGAATACTTTACCCAGCAAGTTTATCACTCAGAATTGAAGGAGATGAAGAATTTCCTGGACAAGCAAAAGCTAAAGGAGTTCACAACACCAAACAAGCCTTACAAGAGATGTTAAAACAATGAATTTAAATAGAAAAGAGGGGCGCCTGGATGGCTCAGTCAGCTAAGCATCTCCCTTCAGCTTAGGTCATGATCCCAGGGTCCTGGAATCAAATCCTGCATTGGGCTACTTGCTCGGTGAGGAAACTGCTTCTCCCTCTGCCTCTTGCCTGCTGCTCTCTCTGCTTGTGCTCTCTCTCTTGCTCTCTGACAAATAAATTAATTTTAAAAATCTTTAAATAGAAAAAGCCATAACTAGAAATAAGAAAATTAAGAAAGAAAAAAATCTCACTGGTTAAGGAAAACATATAATAAAAGTCGTAGATCAATCAACTACATAGCTAGTATGAAGGTTAAAAGAGAAAAGTAGTAAAATCATCTAAACCTACAATAATTAGTCAAGGGATACACAAAATAATATGATATAAAATATGATATCAGAAATATAAAACATGGGAGCCATAAAAATATAGTGCTTTTAGAACACGCTTAAACTTATTTGCCACCAGCTTAAAATAGATGGCTATATACATAGGATGGTTATATACGAACCACATGGCCACCACAAACCAAATATCTATAATAGATACACAAAAAAATAAAGAGAAAGGAATTCAAACAAAACACTAAGGAAAGTCACCAAGCCACAGGGGAGGAGAGTAAAAAAAGAAGAAATAGAAGAGAGCTGTAAAAACAAAAACAAAAACAAAATCAACAAAATAGCAGTAAATACATACCTGTCAATAATTACTTAAATTTATTCTGTTCCAAACAGAAGACATAGGGTGACTAAATAAATAAAAAAAGAATATCCATTTATATGTTGCCCACAAAAGAGTCCCTTCAGATGTAAAGACACAGACTAAAAGTGAAGGGATAGAAAAAAGATATTCTGTGCAAATGGAAATGTGAAGCTGGGGTAACAATACTTGTATCAGAGAAAATAAACTTTAAAACAAAGACTAACAGGAAACAAAGTTAGTAGAAGGCAGGAAATACTAAAGATCAGAGCTGAAATAAATGAAATACAGACTAAAAAGAACAGAAAGGAATAATGAAACTCTGAGCTGATTCACTGAAAAGATAAACAACATCGATTAATCTTCAACCAGACTCAGCAAGAAAAAAAGAAAGAGGACCCAAATAAATAAAACAAATAAAAGAGAAGTATACACAGAAATACAAAAGATTGTAGGAGACTACTACAAACAATTTTATGCCAACAAGTAGGGAAACTTAGAAGAAACAGATAAATTCCTAAAACACAATTTTCTAAGACTGAATCAAAAAGAAATAGAAAAATTTGAACAAGCCAATTACTAGTAATCAAATTGAATCAGTAAAAAACAAACAAAAACTCCCAACAAACAAAAGTCCAGGATCACACCGCTTCCCAGGTTAATTCTACCAAACATTTAAAGAAGAGTTAAGGGGCACCTGGGTAGCTCAGTCTGTTAAGCATCTGCCTTCAGCTCAGGTCAAGATCCGAGGGTCCAGCATCAGGTGCCCTGCTCAGCAAGAAGTCTGTTTCTCTCTCTCCCTCTCCCTCTGCCCCTACCTCTTGCTCATGTTCTCTCTCACACACTCTGTGTCTCAAATAAATGAATTTTAAAAAATCTTTAAGGAAGAGTAAGTACCTATACTCAAACTCTCTCAAAGATTTGAAGAAACATTTCCAAACTCATTCTATCAGGCTAGCATTACCCTAATACCAAAACCAAAGACACACACACACACACACACACACACACACACACACACACACACACACACACAAAAGAAAAGTTACAGGCAATATCCCTGATAAACATAAAAGCAAAAAAGTTTCAACAAAATATCAGCAAACAGAATTCAATAATACATTAAAAGGACCATACACTATGATCAAGTGGGATTTTTCCCAGGAACACAAGGATGGTTCAGTAGCCGCAAATCAATCAACGTGATACACCAGATTAAAGGCCATATATGACAAACACATGACTAACATATCCAATGGTGAAAAGCTGAAAGCTTTTCCTCTAATATCAGTAGCAACACAAGGATGCTCACTCTTGCCTCTTCTATTCAACATAGTAACAAATCCTAGCTGGAGCAAGTGGGCAAGAAAAAGAAATAAAAGGCATCCAAATTGGATAGGAAGAATTTAAACTGCTACCATTTGCAGACAACATTATATTTTACATAGAAAACCCTGGTGATTAAGGAGCACACTCATCATGGGGTGCCTGGGTGGCTTAGTCAGTTAAGTGTCTGACTCTTGATCTTAACTCAGGTCTTGATCTCAGGGTTATGAGTTCAAGCCCCACAGCACTGAGCTCCACACTGGGCCTGGGGACTACTTTATTTTTTTTTAAAGATTTTAATTTATTTATTTGACAGAAATCACAAATAGGCAGAGAGGCAGGCAGAGAGACAGGAGGAAGCAGGCTCCCCGCTGAGCAGAGAGCCCCATGCGGAGCTCCATCCCAGGATCCTGGGATCATGACCTGAGCCAACGGCAGAGGCTTTAACCCACTGAGCCACCCAGGCACCCCCTGGGGACTACTTTAAAAAAAAAAAAAGGCACGCTCATGGTGATGAGCACTGAGTAATGTATAGAATTGTTAAATCACTACATTGTACACCTGAAATGAATATAATACTATATGTTAAAAGTATACTGGAATTAAAGTTAAAACTTAATTAAAAAATACTTAGGAATAAATTTAACCTAGGAGGTAAAAGACCTATACTCTGAAAACTATAAGACACGGATGAAAGAAACTGAAGAAGACCCCAAATAAATGAAAAGACATACAGGGTCATGAATTGGACGAATAACTATTGTTAAAAAGTTCATACTACCCAAAGCAACCTATATAGATTCAATGCAATTCCTATCAAAATACCAATGGTGCATTTTTCACAAAAACAGAATGGTCCTAAAATATGCCTGGAACCACCAAAGACCCTGATTAGCCAAAGCAATCTTGAGAAAGAATAACAAAGCTGGAGGTATCATGCTCCATGATTTCAAACTATACTACAAAGCAACAGTAATCAGTACGCTACTGGCACAAAAACAGACACATAGATCAATAGAAGAGAACAGAATCCAAAAATAAACCCACGCGTATATAGTTAATCAATCTTCAACAAAGGAGACAGAAATATCCAATGGGAAAAAGACCATCTCTTCGACCAATGGTGCCTGGGAAACTGGTCAGCTACATGCAAAAGAATGAAGCTGGACCAGTTTCTTATACCTTATATAAAAATAAACTCAAAGTGAATTAAAGACTTAAAGGTAAGACCAGAAACCATACAACTCCTAGGAGAAAACATAGGTAGTAAGTTCTTTGACATCAGTCTGAGCAGTATTTTTCTGAATGGGTTTCCTCAGGTAAAGGCAACAAAAGCAAAAATAAACAGAGCCACATAAAACCAAGAAGCTTTTGCGCAGTGAAGGAAACCATCAACAAAACAAAATCCCAAAATACTGAAAGAGAGAAGATACTTACAAATAATATAACTGATAAGGAGTTAATATCTAAAGTACATTTTAAAAAACTCACATAACTCATTATTTTTTTAAAAAATCCAACATACAACTGGGCAGAGGACCTAAACAGAATTCTCCAAAAAAGACATATAAATGACCCACAGACAGTGGATGATCCTCAACTTAACTCATCATCAGGGAGACACAGATCAAAACCACATCAAGGTATCACACCTGTCAGAACAGCTAGTACCAAAAAGACAAGAAACAAGTGCTGGCGAAGATGTGGAGAAAAGGGAACCCTCGTGCACTGTTGGTAGGAATGCAAAATGGTGCAGCACTATGAAAAACAGCATGGAGGTGTCTCAAAAAATTAAAACTAGAACTACCATATATGATTCAGCAATTCCACTTCTAAATATTAATCTGAAGAATATGAAAACACGAATTCAAAAAACTATATGTACCCCCATGCTCACTGTAGCATTACTCAGAAGAGTCAGGATATGGAAGCAACCTATGTGTCTACCAATGGGTGAATGGATAAAGAAGATACCCAATAGGGGCGCCTGGGTGGCTCAGTGGGTTTGGGCCTCTGCCTTTGGCTCAGGTCGTGGTCCTGGGGTCCTGGGATCGAGCCCCGCACTGGGCTCTCTGCTCAGCAGGGAGATTGCTTCCCCCACCCTCTCCGCCTGCCTCTCTGCCTACTTGTGATCTCTGTCTATCAAATAAATAAATAAAATCTTTGAAAAAAAATCCAGCATTTAAAAAAAAAGAAGAAGAAGAAGATGCCCTGTATATACGATGGAATGTTATTCATCCATAACAAAGGAGATCTTGCTATTGGCAACACTATGGATGAGCCTAGAGGGCATTCTGCTAAGTAAGTGACATAATTCAGAGAAAGACAAACACTGTATGACTTCATTTCTTTTTTTAATAAGATTTTGTTTATTTATTTAACAGACAGAGATCACAAGTAGGCAGAGAGGTAGGCAGAGAGAGAGGGGGGAAGCAGGCTCCCTCCCGAGCAGAGAGCCCAATGCGGGGCTCGATCCCAGGACCCTGGGATCATGACCTGAGCTGAAGGCAGAGGCTTAATCCACTGAGCCACCCAGGTGTCCCATGTATGACTTCATTTCTATGTGGAATCTAAAAAACAGAACAAATGAACAAACAATACAAAACAGAAACAGACTCTTAGATACAAAGAACAACCTGGGAGTTGCCAGAGGGGACAGAATAGAGGGAGGGTCAAAATAAAGAAAGTGGGTTAAAATGCACAAACTTCCAGTTATAAAATAAATAAGACGCGGGGATGCAATGTACAGCACAGTTAATAATATTATAACTCTTGGGACACTGAAAAATAAAATAAAATTAAATGTTAAAAAATAATAATATTGTACAATTTTGTATGGTGACAAATAGTAGCTAGATTTATTATGATGATCACTTCCCAATACATATAGTTTATATATTATATATTATAATATATATATTACAACATAAATGTTGTAAACCCAAAACTAACAAAACATTGTGTTTCAACTGCATGCCAACAAAAAATAAATAAAAAATTTAAAACTTTTTTAGGGGCACCTGGGTGGCTCAGTCAGTTAAGCATCTGTCTTCGGCTGAGGTCATGATCCCAGGGTCCTGGGATGGAGCCCCGCATCAGGCTCCCTGCTCACTGGGGAGCCTGCTTCTCCCTCTGCCTGCTACCCTCCCTGCTTGTGCTCCCTTTCTCTCTCTCTCTCTCTCTCTCTCTCTGACAAATGAACAAAATCTTAAAAAAATTTTTTTAACTCTTAAAAAAAAATCAAGGTGACCCAAGAGATCAAATTATGTTTTAAAAAGTTTTGTTTATATTGCTCAAAGCATAAAGATTCACACAGTACTACTTAATCAGCTTACCACAAACCCAATGTCAATGAATGCAAAGTTATTAAAATTCTAATTCTGTGGCCAGTAGTTCTGATTATAATTATTATGTTTACTATAGATGGAAAAAATGAAATAATATTTTTAAATGCATGCATACCCCATAGGATCAACCTTTATCCTGCCATTTACTATAATAGAGTCATTTGCAAAACAGCAAACAAATTAGGCTAACTAGGAGTCACTGCCAAATGAAAAGAAATGAGAGTGTAATTATAGAGTCAATGCAAATGGTACTTAACATCCCAGATAAAAGTCATATAAAAACATTCAGTTATTTGGGTATTTTAAACTAGTCTTTTTATAAAAGCAGCTAATGACAGATCATATACAGTAACCACAGCAGCAGATGATAAATTAGTAAATGCCATATTCCAATGAAACATGTAGGTACCTAGTGTCATTAGAAAGAACCCCAAGGCCGAAAGATCCAAGATCTGGGCTCTGTTCTAGGATGAACAAGTGGGAATTTTCTTTGAGTCACAGACTAAATGTTATGCCTACTAAGACCAAAGTCTGAAGCACAGACTGCTAGCGGTGAAAGGGCTTTTGAGATCAGCCCGCCGAGACCCTCATCAAGGTCCAGGTAACTGAGGCTCAGAGAGGGAAAGTGACTAAAGCCACAGTCACACAGGCCATTCGTGAGGAGCACCGCCCAACGCAGAGCCTCAGGCTCCTGGTCCCTGCCCCACTTCTTACCAATGACTCCTCACTTACAGAGTGAGAACAATCACCCGAGCCTGCTTCTTCCTCGCTGTCATGCTGGAATGATGGCTCGAACTAACTGGTGTGAGTGAGTATGCACTTGCTTGTATTCACGTGAATTTGACGAATTCGGGGTGCGGTGTGGGGGGCGGATGCAGTATCATGCAAAACCGGCCATCGGCATAAACCCTCCCAGGGCCCGTTAGGACTGTGTTTCTCAACGGCAGCAGGACTGGTATCTTAGGGAGGACGTTGTCCCCCATCCAGGGTGGCCCTCTCCACATGGCAGTACTAGCTGGCCCATCACTAGTACTCAACAGGGGAAGGTGCCTCTGGACCAGGCACTGCCCTAGGCAAGGCCATTTAAAACATCCAGATGAATGCCAACGAGCCATGGGAAACAATACATCAAAATTCCAAAAATGGTAAATAAAGATGGAATCAGTACTACTGATTTTTTTTTTCCTTTTGCCTCCGCCTCCAATATGGCCCAGCAAGGCAGTTCATGGATCTTGTCTTCATTTAAAATACTGCTAGTTCGGTCATCATGAATGTTGGCATTCATTTTGATTCTTGACGATAGTTCATTAGAATACTATCCCGCTTGATCACTGAGGTTCTGGTGCCCCGTGAGTTCTGCCACCAAGTTAAGGGCCTCACTTGCCTCCACCTAGTCCCCGTCACTATGACAACCCAAAACACCTGCCCACATTTGCAAAGGCCTCCCTAGGTTCGGAGAACCTCTGAAATGGGGGCTGATTTTTCTCATACAACAAGAAATCCAAAGACAGGCAGCCCAGGGCCTCCATGATGCCAAGATGGCTGCAGAATTAGGTTCTAGTTCCAGACAAGAAAACACAGATATGGCGAAGTGCAGGGGAAACATTATCAGCCGAGCCTCTTAATTAGGGGAAAAAAACAGATTTCCCAGGAACCCTACACAGTAAACCTTCACCCAAATACCACTGGCCAGAAGTGAATCCCCTGACCAGCCCGTAGCCGCAAGGAGCCTGAGCAGCTGAACCCCTTTCGGCTGTGTGGGCACAAGTGCAGCCACAATAACACCAGGGTTCCCTCTATAAGAAGGAGGGGGGGCTGGTGAGTGAAAGAGAAACAGCTAGAAATGTCTGCCATGGGGCCCATGCAACATAGTAAAGGCCGGCTCTTCCTGGTGATCACAAATCACCTTTTCTCTGCTGGTGATCAGATGGTCTGCCTGGGCAGAGCAATATTATGGTCACTTCTAGAATTCCGGATAAAACCCAGAATGTCATCTTAGGTTGGGCTCCATAGAAGCAAGGCCTGAAACAGAGATTCAGGTGCATGGGATTTATGGAAGGCACACTCTTTTCTTTCTTTTTCAAGATTTTGTATATTTATTTGAGAAAGAGAGAGAGAGAGACAGAGAAGGCATGAGCGAGCAGGGAAGGAGCAGAGGGCAGAGGAATGAGAATGTGAGGCAGCTCTGCACTGAGCATGGGGCCCAAAGAGGGGTGCACCCCAGCACCGTGAGACTATGACCTGAGCTGAAACCAAGAGTAGGACTAAGTCAACTGACTAAGCCACCCAGGTGCCCCCAAGGGCACCTTCTTAGGAGAAACTTTTAACCCACTGAGCCACCCAGGTGCCCCAAGAGAAACTTTTAAGTAGTGAGGGGAGCACCCAAGGGAAGGGAAATGAGCCAAGCAAGGATGCAATCACACATGAGGTTTTGCCTGGGCCTGATGCACAGGGGGCCATGAGCTGAAATCCACAATACAGAGTTGTCTAGCCTTGAAGCAGCTCAGCTTTTTCACCCTTGATAAATCAGGCAGCCATCTGCCACCTCCTCTCACAGTGATGGGGCCAGTGCAACCATCCAGGTTTCTCTGGGTAATGCAATGTCCATCGGCCAAGAACACCACTCCGTGAAGGGTTATGGGTATGAGCTGTTTGCCAAAGCACGTACTACAGCTGGGGGAGCTGGGTGCCCCACTCCTAACGTGGACCTGGGTGGGCACCAGGGCATCTGTGACAAAGAGTAGAGTTTGATACACTTTCCAAAGAACTGCCTTTATTTCTGTCTTGCACTGTTTGAGAATATAAGCCTGGATATACTGCTATGATTAAAAGTCATTAGAGAACTGGCAACGAGTTAAAGATGTCTCATTTTTAAGAAAAATGATTAACAGGTGTTGACTTGTTTTGTTGAACCACGAACAGGAAAGCACTTTATAATTTGCTCTGGGTATTAACCAGGATCCAGGCTGTAGTTCACAATCTCATCAGAGCACGTAAATATTTCATAGTCTTAGTGTCTCATTGAAAGCTCAATGAATATTTAATTGAAGTTGACCAACAAAATAACTGAAAGAATTATGTTGCATTTAGTTAGGCCTAAAATGAGCAAGCTCTTCATTTTCTCAAGAAGTTTGAAGCTAAAATCATTCCAACTTCATGAAATATTCTACATAATTTTATAAGTAATTAAAGGGCTGCAAAATAGGTTTGAAAGGCACATATTAAATATTGAGAAAAACAGGAAATAAAATGAATTTTCAACTTTCAGTGCAAAAGAATAGTTTAATATACTGTCACCTCCAACATTACTTTTATTCAGTAGTGGATGAGTTTAAACTATTGTCAATACCCTCTTTTTGACACAAAAAGTAAAAATAGAATCTTTTCTTTGTCACTTGCAAATTAAATATTCTAGAATGATGATGTGCAAACACCTATAAGATTGATATTAACAGGAAACCATGAACGAGCCAGCCATGTAAGTTAGCCCAGAAATTGCTTCTGAACTCCAGGTCCAACATTGGGCCAGGTACTGAAAATAATTTTAAAAAAAATTTTTTTTAAAGACAGAGAGAGAGAGAAACAATGGTCCATGTTCAAAGTAGAGATGATTTCCCTGGAAAGAAGCTTCCTATGCAGTCTGTTAGATCTCCATAAGTGTCAGAAATGGGCTTCAAAAAAAAAATATGCGCTCTAACTGATCAACCCTAAAACAGATGACACAGAATATGTCATTTCTATCAAATTTGGAGACATTTTAATTGGAACCAAAGTATTGCCAACTAATCCATGCTAAAGCTGCTAAAAACCACCTGGTAAACTTAGGGTATTAAGGTCTGAATTCTTTATCTAGTCCTGAATTACTTGTATTAAGATTTATTTTGGGCAGAGAGAGAGAGAGAGCAAGAGAGAACACACACATGCTCAAGCTGGGGGGAGGGGCCAGAGGAGAGAAAAAGCGAATCCCAGGCAGACTCCCTGCTCAGCGCAAAGCCTGACACAGGGCTCAATCTCACAACACCAAGATCACAACCTGAGCCAAAACCAAGAGTCGGACACTCACCTGAGCGACCCAGGTCCCCACAGTCCTGAATTAATTTTTAATTACAGAATTTAAATAACCTAGTAACAGGTTCCTTTTTGGAAAGCAGAACGTGAGCCGCAATACAAGGTTTTCTCGTAAACCCAACACATCCATTGTGCTGTCTTATGGGCAATAATTGGTTATCCTGCAGTTTTCTTCCCTTTGATCTTAGTTCCTTTTAAAGATATTCAAATGGATCACCTTTTTCAATTATCAATACTCCATGATATGTGTGTGTTATGTACACATATACGTTCAGTTCAGGTTCTTGTCTAACAATGGCGCCTCTTTCATTCACTTCTACAATTCATACCCCATCACCCTTTGGTTCTGAGGGATGGGGAACCATGATTAGTATGCAGAAAAGAGAATACATCTTTCTGTTGCTATTTAATGGCATGTTCCAAATCAAACAACATGATTTCATTAATGGCAACTCACGAACCAACAGTGACACTGACCAGACTCTAAGCGTCTACGGGAGGACAGATTATCCTGTCCAGGTGAGGAGAAGGGAGAAAGGTTGATAAGCATTAGCCAAGAAAAATAAACATTCAGTGTCCTGAATCCAGTGGGCCTGGTCAGAAAGAGGAGCCGTGGGGTATTTTTCTTCTGCAATGTGTCTTTACAAAAGAACGAGCCTGAACATTTACATCGAGGGCTCGCATTTTCTCCAATATTTACTATATCATACATGTCACATTTTACAATTGCATTTTTCCCAGTGCCAAGGGACTTACCTGCTTATCGAAAGCTACCCAGGATGGCACATCACTTCCGATTCCTTTAGGAAATGCACTATATTTAGGCTTCATCTTTTGCCCGAAAAGCAGTTCTCCACCAATTCCAGGTTTATCTTCACTCACCAGCATGCTCACATTGTTGCAAAAGCCCCAATGTTGAGATTTGTGGAACTTCTCCTTTCCCACCTGTGAATGCAAGCCACAACATAAAATGGCTGAAGTATGGCTTTCTGTCTTGCCCTACTCGTTTTTTTAAAAGGTAAACACATCCCCCACGGTTTATTTTTCCCATTACAAAATGCACCTTCTAGTGGCAAATAATTATGATCCACTTTCATCCAGAAAGTTGGGTCACATTTTTAAATTCAATTCACTTTAGCAAATTCAAAACTTTGAAAAGCAATCAAGAAGAAACCCGATGCTCCATGCTATTTAAAATGGTTAAAAATAACGATTACTGCAAGTGAACATTTAGAACATTAGCTTGCTAATTGGTCTATTCTACTTATTTGCCAAGAATGCAAACGGCGCGGGGTGGGTGGGGGGGATCCTCTACTTCAGAGTGAAAATGTAAGTTTTCCTACGTAAGTCTAAACGTTATTTGCACTGACACAGAAAATAAAATCTTTTCCTCATTAAAATGAATGTAACAGGAAATTCCTCAGAGCTGACATTCTCATCCTCATTTTAAAAATTTGTCTTTCCTTTTCCTCACTCCCCTCCTGTCTTTTCTGGGGATCTGGGCAGAGAGAGAAAAGCCTGGGCGAGGCTACCGAGGGTTGGCAAAGATGTGGGCCGACGTCAGCTCGCGTGCTCTGCAGCAGGGAAGTAAAAGAAAGAGTCCCTCGGAGAAGAAATCCAGCAATACCCAGGAAAGTGACAAGTGCAGATGCCGTCTGGCCTAGCAAGTCCATTTGCAAATATCCTTTGCCTCTGTGCACAAGGAACTAAATATAAATAATAAATATATCTATAACAAATGTAAATAAATATTTATTGTGCTACATGTCATACATGGTGAACATCCATCCGCAGCCCTGAATAAAAAAAATAAAACAACTCCGATTACAGCAAAGCCATCTCTTGCTCCCCTTCCTGCCTCGCCTGTGGGTAACCATTACCCTGAATTTGTCGCTGGAGTTTTAACATTTTTTGTTGGGGCAACCATCTTTTGCAAAAGCATGACTCAGGGAATTCTGACCAGAGGTCTGAAAAGACCTCATTTCAAGGCAACCTATGAACAGCAGGAAATACTTGCCAATCTTCTATCTGATAAGGGGCTAATATCCAAAATATATAAAGAACTCCTACAACTCAAAAGCACAAACACAAACAATACAATGAGAAAATGAGCAGAGCGTCTGAACAGTTATTTTTCTAAAGACGACACACAAATGGCTCAGTATCACTCAGCATCAGGGAAATGGGAATCAAAAGCCCAGTGAGATATCACCTCACACCTGTGAGAACAGCTCCTATTCAAAAAGACAAGACGTGGGGCACCTGTGGGTTAAAGCCTCTGCTTCCTACTACCCCTCTGCCTGCCTCTCTGTCTACTTGTGATCTCTCTCTCTCTCTGTCAAATAAATAAAATCTTGGAGCCCTCGTGCCCTGTTGGTGGGAGTGGGAATTGGTGCAGACATGGGGGAAGACAGTGTGGAGGTCCTGAAAATATTACAAACAGAACTACCTACCACACAATCCAGCAAGTCCTCTGGGTATTTATCTATAAAAATATCACTCAAAAAAATATATACACCTCTGTGTTCGCTGCAGCATTATTTACAATAACTTCTAAAACATGATAAAAACGTAAGTGTCCACCAATAAATCAATGGATAAAGAAAACACAAGATACACACACACACAATTATTCAGCCATAAAAAAATGAATGAAACCTTGCCATTTGTGACAACATGGATGGACCTTGAAGGCACTACACTAAGTGAAATGAGACAGGAAAAGATAAATATCATCTGATCTCATTTATATGTAGAATCTTAAAAACAAAAAACAAACGAACAAACAAACAACAAAACACCACAGGCTCACAGATACTGAGAACAGATTGGTGGTTGTTCACAGGTGGGGGTGGGAGGGAGAATGGGTGAGGGGGTCAAAAGGAATAATTATCTAGTTATAAAATAAATTCTAGAATGTAATGTATAACATGGTTACTATAATTCATATTGTACTGTATTATTTGAAAGTCTCGAAGAGAGTAAATCTTAAAAGTTCTCATCAAGCACTGGGTGTTGTATGTAACTGATGAATTATTGCACACTACATCTGATACTAATGTACTATATGTTGGCTCACTGAATCTAAATTTTAAAAAGTTCTCATCCCAAGAAAAAAAACTTTCTACGTGTGGTGGCAGATGCTAACTAGACTTAATCATTTTGCAATATATACAAATACAGAATCATTTGTATACCCAAAACTAATATAATGTGTCAATTATACCTCAATCAAAATAAAAAATACAATACTCAATGTTAGAAAGAATGAAGAGAAAAAGAAAAGACCCAGTTTCCTCTTGTAAATGAAGGCAGCCTGGAATAATCAGGAAGGGCCTGAGCAGCCCCACGCATGGGAGACAAGGCCACAACAGCTGCCCTGGGCAGATGAACAACCCAGCTCAAAGGCTATGACGGGGAGGCCAGAGGCGGTGGTTAAGATGGTGAGCTGCAGCCTGGCTCTGTCCCTTGGAGAATCCATAGTCATGACCGCTACCAAGCTCTGACTCCCCCTCCCCCACAAACCTGCCACTCATACACCTTCAGATTACCACAAGTCAATCCCAAATCACCAAAGCAAAGCAAAAACTGGGTTGGTTAAAACGAATGCTAGAGTTTCTTCCCGCATTTCCATGAATGCTCCCTCTTTTATTTTTTTTAAAGCTTTTATTTATTTGAGAAAGAGAAAGAGAGAGGGAGGGAGAACTTGAGAGGGGGGAGGGTCAAAGAGAGAAACAGACTCCCTGCTAAGCAGTGACGACCCCCCCCCGGACCCCCCCCCCCCGACTCAATCCTCGGGCTCCAGGATGACAACCTGAGTTGAAGGCAGTACTTAACCAACTGAGCCACCCAGACACCCAGCATTGTTTCCTCTTTTAAAGCAAGTAACCTCAGAGGCTCCAAGGAGTTCCAGTGGCTGCTCCCTGCACATACCCACTGCCCCTTCAGCTCTCATGCCATTCTGCCTCGCATTGTGTATTACAACTCTGTGCATTCACTCTTTGAAAAAATAAATACATAAAAATAAATAAAATAAAGCAAGTCCTTTCAGGCAATCACAAACTCACCTCAGGTCAAACCAACACATGCTTCTTAAGCATCTACTGTACTCCAAGCTGTATGCCAGATTTACTAGTTAAAATAAGCATAAGACGCAGCCTCCACCCTAAGAAGAAACCCACAGTCTTGCTGATGAGATACTATTCAGATCTAAGGAACAACTAGAAAACTAGAAAATAGTACAGGTACCATTTCTGACCACTCATTGTGAGCTAGACTCCAGAGGGCTTTCTGTACATTATCTCATTTCACCATCACCAAACTATCTGATAGGTTTTATTATCGCCATTTTTACCAATGAGGAAACCAAAGTAGAGGGAAGTAGACTAGCATACCCACAGGGACGCTGGAACTAGTGAAGCCTGCCTCTGAACTTAAGTTCATGTGACCTTAAGCTCTAGTCAGCCAGGCTGGAGGAGCAGTGGTGAGGTCCCATGGGTAAATGGATCCTGTCCTGGGCAGGGAGGAACGGTATGAATCGGACAGCAAAGGACAGGTAAGGATGTTGGGGACAAGGTTACATGTAATGCACGGCAGCTGAGCTGACAGCACCCAGCAGGAGGGGCCAGAGAGTAGTGAGTCTAATAAAAAAGGACAAGTTCAAATTTAGAAAGAGGGTAAGACAGTAGAATACATAAGGAGGTCTATACTATGGAAAGCCTCACATTTAACTACTGTATACATCTGAAATGAAAATAAAATAATCAAGAATCTCACCCCAGGATATATATCTCAGAGAAATTCTCACAGTAGTCAATAAGTGGTTAAATATGAGAATGTGTCATGGTATTTTGGGGAAGTGGAAGGTAATCTAAAGATCTGTGTTGATGAAATCAACAAGAAAATATGGTTTAATGGTGGATGTTAATTTCACCTCACTGCTTGAAGCAATAAACCAAACACTAAACCAGATGCATTAGCTCACAATGCCACAACAAAATACCATACACTGGGTGGTTGAAACAACAGAAACTGGCTTCTCAGTTTGTCCTCACAGGGTACTGAAACAGACAGCAAGCTCTCTGGTGTCTCTTCTTAAAAGGGCACTAATCTCTTCATGGGGGCCCCACCCTCATGACCTCCTCTAAACCTCATTCCCTCCCAAGGCCCCATCTCCAAATACCTTCACACTGGGGGTTGAGGCTTCAACATAAGAATCCGGGGAGGGCACATTTCAGTCCATAGCATCAAATGTACACACAGCAACACAGATCCTTCAAACATTGTTGGTTGAAAAAAAAATGATTATCTATAATAATAATAATTACATTTGTTTCTAAAAATACACACACACACACACACACACACACACACACACACAGTGTTACATATTTTGCAAGGAAACATACAGGTTCCAGAATGTGCATCAGAGATATTTATATGGAAGCTTATGTAAAGCGGCGAAAGAATGAGATTAAGGTTAAGGACCAATACGGAATAAAAATACCTAAAACCAGAGATGGACCTTGCACAGATCAATGACGTAATGCCAGAAATAGACAAATATAATGAATTCACCTCTTTGTGCCAGACATTAAAAAACCAACAAACAAAGGTGGGTTGGAAAGAAATGTGAGAGGCAGGCAGACTTAGCGAGCTGTTAGTGCATGAGCAGGCACAAATGAGAAAGGACAGCACAAGGGAGGCACAATGAGAATGGGAAGGAAGGGACATTCTAGATATAGAACAGGGGGCCTCGAACTATCTTTGAAGAAGGGCAAGTTGATGATTTTCCCAAAACTGCTTCAGACTAATACCTTTCCAATATACAATAAAATTAATTATAAGAAATTGAAATAAATACAAAGATATACAAAGTCTTACAAGCCCACTGATCACACCCTTGGAAATCATAGCAATGTCAAATTGCCATATAAACTTCTAAAGACTCCCAGTGTCTCACACACACATGCCACATTTTGAGTGGCACTGCCATAGCCACCATCAGGTGAAGAAACCAACATCTGATTGGATGTGTTATAGAGGGAAGAGTGAGGGGAGGTGATTTGAAAGTTTCACGCAAGCCTCACTTCCACTTTGGAAGGGTTGGGGAGCAGAAGATGAGAGAGGAAAAGCACTAAAAAGGATGAAGGAAGGGAATCTGGCTGGCTCAGTCACTTAAGCATTTGCCTTCGGATCAGGTCACGATCCCAGAGTCCCAGGATCAAGTCCCACGACACGCTCCCTGCTCAGCAAGGAGTCTACTTCTGCCTCTGATCCTCCCTCTCATGCTCTTTCTCAAATAAATAAAGCTTTTTAAAAATTAAAAAATAAATATATAAAAAGGATGAAGGACTTCCATCCCCTGACCCCTTAGCCTACCTATTGACACAGCTCCTGGGCTCAGTTTCTCATTTCTGAAATTTCTGGTGGAGACCAAAACAGCAGATTAAACCTGAAGCACTTTCAGAGAGTCTAGTCCTTCCTTTCCACCACCACAGCAGCAAAGAGAAGAGGGAGAGGGTAGAGGAGGAGTGCCGGCTCCCTACCCCCAGACATGTACACATACACAACTGCTATGAACTCTTGTTAGCACATTTTTGTCCAGCTAGTGACAGTGACTAAGAATACCAAAAAACTGAGCCTTATATCTTAGATATATTTTTAAAATTTGAGACAGTGACAGTGCTAGGGGCTAGGAGCAGAGGGAGAGGGAGAAACTAAAGCAGACTCCATGCTGAGTGCAGAGCACGAGGCAGGGTTCACTCTTACAACACTGAGATCACAACCTGAGCTGAAACCAAGAGTCCACTCCTAACCGACTGCACCACCCAGGCACCCACAGAGCCTTTGTTTTATTTTTAAATATTTTATTTATTTATCAGACACAGAGAGAATGCACAAGCAGGGGAGCAACAGGCAGAGGGAGAATCAGGCTCCCCACTGAACAAGGAGCCGGATGCAGGACCCGATCCCAAGACCCTGGGATCATGACCACAGCCAAACGTAGAGGCTTAACCCATTGAGCCATCCCAGGCATCCCAGAGCCTTTTATTTTATGACATAAGACCCACCAATGCTGTGAACATTGAGAAACTACAATACATAAATTCAGAAAATAATTCAATTGAGTTCCTGTTAAATCCATCAGAATCCTAGAGGAAAACATAGGCAGTAACCTCTTCGATATCCGCCACAGCAACTTCTTTCAAGATATGTCTCCAAAGGCAAAGGAAACAAAAGCGAAAATGAACTCTTGGTACTTCATCAAGACCAAAAGCTTCTGCACAACAAAGGAAACAGTCAACAAAACAAAGAAGCAACCCACGGAATGGGAGAAGATATTTGCAAATGACAGTACAGACAAAAGGTTGATATCCAGGATCTATAAAGAACTCCTCAAACTCAGGGCACCTGGGTGGCTCAGTGGGTTGAGCCTCTGTCTTTGGCTCAGGTCATGATCTCAGGGTCCTAGGATCAAGCCCCGCATCAGGCTTTCTGCTCAGCAGAGCCTGCTTCCTCCTCTCTCTCTGCCTGCCTCTCTCCCTACTTGTGATCTCTGTCTGTCAAATACATAAATAAAATCTTAAAAAAAAACCCTCCTCAAACTCAACACACACAAAACAGACAATCATATCAAAAAATGGGCAGAAGATATGAACAGACACTTCTCCAATGAAGACATACAAATGGCTATCAGACACATGAAAAAATGTTCATCATCACTAGCCATCAGGGAGATTCAAATTAAAACCACATTGAGACACCACCTTACACCGGTTAGAATGGCCAAAATTAGCAAGACAGGAAACTACATGTGTTGGAGAGGATGTGGAGAAAGGGGAACCCTCTGACACTGTTGGTGGGAATGCAAGTTGGTGTAGCCACTTTGGAGAACAGTGTGGAGATTCCTCAAGAAATTAGAAATAGAACTTCCCTATGACCCTGCAATTGCACTACTGGGTATTTACCCCAAAGATACAGAGGTAGTGAAAAGAAGGGCCATCTGTACCCCAATGTTCATAGCAGCAATGGCCACAGCCGCCAAACTGTCAAAGAACTAAGATGCCCTTCAACGGACGAATGGATAAGGAAGATGTGGTCCATATACACTATGGAGTATTACGCCTCCATCAGAAAGGATGAATACCCAACTTTTGTAGCAACATGGACGGGACTGGAAGAGATTATGCTGAGTGAAATAAGTCAAGCAGAGAGGGTCAATTATCATATGGTATCACTTATTTGTGGAGCATAACAAATAGCATGGAGGACATGGGGAGATGGAGAGGAGAAGGGAGTTGAGGGAAATTGGAAGGGGAGGAGAACCATGAGAGACTATGGACTCTGAAAAACAACCTGAGGGTCTTGAAGGGGCGGGGGGTGGGAGGTTGGGGGAACAAGGTGGTGAGTCTTAGGGAGGGCACCTATTGCATGGAGCACTGGGTGGGGTGCAAAAACAATGAATACTGTTACGCTGAAGAAAAGAAAAAAAAAAATCGATGAGCAACATCTCCATCCAAAGAGTACCAGCTACATACTTGTCAAATACTTCCAATTCTTTTGCTGAATACAATTAAATCGGCTAGACCTAACTCTTAAAAAGAATACTTTAAGTATGAAAGGAACTATTACTAAAATTTTTCCTAAAGTTGTGGCTTGTGGGTTGTAAATTCATACACTCAAACCCAAAAGTTTAGTAATACCGGTTTCTATGGTTATTCTCATCAACATAGCACGCAAAATGCCATTTCTGCATTAACAGAGTGTTAGTGGGAAATTTCTTTTTTTATTATTTAAAGGATTTTATTTATTTATTTGACAGACAAAGATCACAAGTAGGCAGAGAGGCAGGCAGATCACAAGTAGGCAGAGGAGGAAGCAGGCTCCCCGCGGAGCAGAGAGCCCGATGCGGGGCTCTCCATCCCACGACCCTGGGATCATGACCTGAGCCGAAGACAGAGGCTCAACCCACTGAGCCGCCCGGGCGCCCCTGTTAGTGGGAAATTTCAGTTCAAAACTGCATATATCAGAAACTAATTGCTCGAGGATTTGTTGGGTATGACGTGAAAGTCCATACGGCACTTGTTTCAAATGTCTGCTTCTCCCGACGCGCACATGCACTTGACATTTGCTGATGTAATCTCTTAGGACCACTTGTTAACCTGTCCCTTGCCCCAGTGACTGCAATATGGTACTTAGTCTCAGTCCCAAACTGGACAAAGGTCTTAGTGAATGACAAAGTGAGGAATATATAATCCCCAGAAACCGTGCTCCCTCCGTGTCTCAACTCCCCGGGTCCCACCACGGCTGCGAGATCCAGACTCACCTTGATGTTTCACTTCAAATTAATAGCTGATACCACCAGCCCCTTCCCTGTTGCTAAAAATTAGAAGAGCAACTTTATCACACGCTCAGACTGATTACTGAATAGTCAGTGAATTGTCAGGGCCACGACGGAAGCCATAAAGCTAAGCCAAACTGAGAAGCAGCCTCTAGTCATTAGTATCGTGAGTTGTTTATCCATTTCTTTCTCTTTTTTTTTAACATCTTAATTTTATTTTATTTTTTTCAGTGTTCCAAGATTCATTGTTTATGCACCACATCCGGTGTTTATCCATTTCTAATCTCTCCTTCTCAGTTCCAGCACGTCAGAATCTCGCTGTTTCTTTCTGGGCTGCCTGGAGAAGCCCAGATGCTTGACAACCACATGACAAAGTCAAGGAAGAGTGAGGTGCTTGGTAAGAAACTGACAGCTCATTATGGCCACCCTAAGCTGGAAGCCTGTCTTCGCGGATATGAATATCATTCCTGTGGCCCTAACAGCCAACGTGCCCAGCACCATTTTAAGTACTTTAAAAGCCTTCGATCCTCTTCATTTCAGAGCGAATCTCGGAGAATGCTTTGTCATTATTCCCATTTTGTAGATGAGGATACTCAGACACGTTGGGGGTGGGGGGGGGTTGGGGTGCGGGGGTGGTTTAAGTCATTTGCCCAAGGTCACTCAGCTGCTGTGGGTGACTGTTAAGTGCTTCGTCCAGGAGGCAAACTCAAGATGTGAGCCTTTAAACATGGGACCTTGCGCTGTTTGTGCCTGTTCAAGGAATGTGCTAGAGCTCCCCTTGTTTACATCACCAAGGTTGAATTAACACTTTTTAAAAAATTTATTTGACAGATCACAAGTAGGCAGAAAGGCAGGCAGTGAGAGAGGAGGAAGCAGACTCTCTGCTGAGCAGAGAGTCCGATGCGGGGCTCGATCCCAGGACGCTGGGACCATGACCTGAGCCGAAGGCAGAGGCTTTAACCCTCTGAGCCACCCAGACGCCCCTGAATTAAGACTTTTAATTTGACAAATACACTAACGCAAATGACCACCAGGACCACCAAGAGACGAGCTAAAGGGACCTAAACATTAATAGCAGTTTTCATCACCCCTTCCTCAAAACCAGAACAGGTATTCCAGAGTGCTGTTGAAAGCCCTTCCCAGTTACCAACAATTACCGGAAACCTAAGGACTGAAGATAGCGAGTTCGAGTTTCCTATTTCCATGTACGTTCTTGACAACTTACTTTTCTGCCTTCGGAGGTTAATGGAAAATAGGATATAGAATTACCTAAAATGATCATTCTCAGATATTCCTGCTTGATCAAGTTTGCTTCTAGTTTGCTTCTATTCCATGAATAGTTTTGGGGTTTTTTTTCCCCCTCCCTTCGTATCATATTTATTTTAGGAACACATTTTCTCTTTTCTTCTTTTCTGTACTTTTATAGAGCAAAAAAGTCACTCAGTAGATGCTATGAACCTCCCAGAGAAAATAACAACGAAATTGCCTCAGGCAGAGTGGGATCTTGGAGTGCATGAAAGAGCAGGAAAGCTATCATTACTTATTAATAAAGCTAAATCACTCAAAAACAAAGCCCAAATGTAAAAATAAAAAAGCCAAGTTAAAGTAACCTTCAAACGTTTTTTTTTTTTCAGCTAATTTTCTTCTCTTTCCAAACATAAGCTGGAAAATTATTGTGCTCAGCCATCAGCTCAATAGAATAGTGACATTGCTTTAGTATATTTAATAAGGTATTTAAATCAGTAGAGTGGAAGATAAAGGTCAATAAGATCTAAAGAAAGGTGCAGCCCCTTCCTCAAAAAACTGATTTTTTTCCTCTAAATAATTCAGTTCAAAACACCAATCAATAAAAAGAATTCTAAAGGCTTCCCCAGCAAAGTCGGTTAAAATCACTGGCTGATTATAGCTGATCAGTACATCCTACCCAAATTGCTTCTCCCTTGCCTATCTCCATATACAAGCTAGAAAAGCCAAAACACTCCACTTATTTCCTCAGCCTGCTTTTCAGAAGTCTGTTCTGGGATTCTGGAAAAGGATTTTGTCCCCTTGAGCCAAGGGACAAGTGACACTGCCCCTAGCTCATCCCTTTTTGCCTTGAGATGCATACATGATGCCTAGAGCTGCGGCAGCCACCTTGGGATCATGGGGAGGACACCGGAAATGGTGGCTCAAAATTGAGCCTTTAAATGTGTGCCAGTAGCCACTGACCTCCAGACTTCTGGCTCAGCGGAAAAAAAAAAATAAATCCCTGCTTCTTTAAGCCTCTATTAATCAGGTATTCCATTATTCACAGTAGAAAGCATAACATACTAATGCATTTAGTTTCTAAAAGCTGTGCTTGACTGCAGTTGGTTTTTTTTTTTTAAACAGAGTAAGAGGAGTAAGTGACCTAATGGGTAATTTTCTTTATACATTGACAAAAAAAAAAAATCTCTTCTTAAACTCTGAGCACAACAAATATTAGTAAAATTTATCACCTTCACTGAACTAAGGGATCTAGCTGAAATTAATTCTTGAATTTATGAAGAGCAGCCACTGGTTCCACTGAGAAGACTGAAAGAATGGAAAATACAAAGGCAGCTGTGAGGGGTATACCCATGGGCAATGTACCTGGAAACAGAAACCAGTTGTTCATGACCTGGCCTGGTACCTTCTTAAAGGATATTATGGAGGAAGGTCTACCTCAAGGTAAAACAAGAGAGTTGTTCAGGGAATGAAGGTTCATGAATGCATGGGCATGGGTGTGCGCATGCGTCAGCATGCTAGGGGTAGAACGCTGACTTGAGCGCCCAACCCACAAGTTCAACACTCCTATAATAACATACCAGCTAGCACAGTATCTGATGCAAGCTGAGGGTCAAAGAAGATGGCATGAAAAAACAAAGTGCTTGCAACACAGACTTCCCTCCTTCCCCCAGCAGTCTGGGGCTAATAGCCATGGATTCAAAAATGATGAGTTAGAGTAGAGGGGTAAGATACAAGGGAAGCACACCTTCCAGCTAGATTTGGTGAACTGCTAAAGACTTTCAGGGGGCAGAGGCAGCTGTGTCCCCTAGCTGTGAGGACAGTAGATGACAGAGGCCCAAGGGTGGGAGGGGGTAGTGATTGTGCAGTTGTGCAGAGTGTGTTTTGGGACTAGAATCTGAAAATCTGCATCAGTAGTCCCTGATCCCACAAAAGCAACGACTGAAGCAAAAATTATAATCCAATACTTGTAACAATAATATTGAGAAGTGGGAAAGGAACGCTGATACAGACCACAGTCTATGTAAATCATCCATATATACTGTAAGATCCAGAACAACCACTCTGTAACTATACTAAGAGAAACCCTCAACATAGTGATTTGACAATTCTATCATGTAACTGTCACCACAGTGTGGTCACCATACAAGGTTATCACAGTATAATTTTTTTTAAGATTTTATTTATTTATTTGACAGAGACAGGGAGTGAGAGAACACAGGCAGGAGGAGCAGCAGAGGGAGAGGGAGAAGCAGGCCTTCTACTAAGCAGGGACCGCAATGGGGGCTCCCAGGACACTGGGATCATGATCGGAGCCGAAGGTAGATGCTTAACTGACTGAGCCACCCAGGTGTCGCAATCATTACAGTATTATTGACTATATTCTCTATGCTCTACTTTTCATCCCTGTGCATTATTTATTTTACAACTGGAAATTTATACCACTTAGTCACTATATTGAACACCAGAAACTAATATAACATTGCATGTCAATTATACTTCCATAATAAAAAAAAAATTTAAGCATATACTCTCCAAAACACTATAAATAAATCAAGATGGAAACCTAACAACAACAACAAAAAAGTTCTGGTATCCCATGGGAAGAGCAGAAAAAAGAAACAGAGGAAAGAAACAGAAAACAGAAATAATATATCAGACATAATCATTAACACACCAAAACCCACCTTGTATGTAAATGACCAAATACATTAATCAAAAGGCAGATTTGCAGAGTGAATTTATAAAGCATGACCAACTACTTGCTGATCACAGGGAACTCACTTCAAATTCAAGGACAGAAATCAGTTAAAAGTAAAGATATGAAAAAGATACACAAGGCAAATACTAATTTAAAAAAAAGCAAAAGTGGCTCTATCAGTAACTGATACACTAGACTTCAGAGCAAAGAAAATTACTAGAGAAAATAGAGCCTTTATATAATGATAAAAGAATCAATCCACCAGAAAGACACTACAAACTTAAATGTGCATGCACCAAATAACAAAACGTCAAAATATATGAAGCAAAACCAGTAAAGTTAAAGGAGAAATAGATAAATCCACAATTGCAGTTGGGGACTTCAGCAAACCTCTGGGCAACCAACACATGTAGCCAACAGATCCTAATTGACTTATATAGAACCCTCTACTCAACAAGAGCAGAATACATATTCTTTTCAAGTGTGTGTGGAACAATAACCAAGTTAGACCATACTCCAGACCATAAAAGCGACTTTGGCAAATTCAAAAGAATTAAGATCATACAGATTGTATTTGATGATAATGGCAATGAACTAGAAATTAATAACAGAAGAACAACAGGAAAAACCTCCAAATGTTTGGAAATCAAACAACACACTTTTCAACGGTATATGGGTCAAGAAGGAAAGCTCAGAAATTTTTAAAAAAATAGGTAGAATGGAAAGAAAATGAAAATGCAACTTATCAAAATATGTGGAATGCACCTAAAACAGTAGGGGGAAATTTGCACTAAATACCTACATTAGAAATAAGGAAAGGAGACACCCAGGTGGTCCAGTCAGTTAAGCGGCCGACTTTTGGTTTCAGCTCAAGTCGTGATCTCAGGGTCATGGGATCCAGCCCCATGTCAGGCTCCACGCTCAGTGAGGAATCCACTTGAGGTTCTCTCTCCCTCTCTCTCTGCCCTTGCCCCTCAACACTGCTCTCTCACTCTCTCTCTAGAAAATAAGTAAATCTGAAAAAAAAAAAAAAAAGAAATGAGGAAAGGTCTCAAATCAATCCCCTATGTTCCTACTTAGAAAAAGAAGAGTAAAATAATTTTTTTAAAAGCCCAAAGAAGGGAATAATAAAGATTAGAGCAGAAACCAGCAAAATTAAAAAACAAACAAACAAACAAAAAAAACCAGTAAAACCGAGAAAGTCAAACACAAAACTTGTTCTTCAAAAAATACATATTCATAAAATTAATCTCTAGCAAGACTGAAAAAGCTTTTAAAAAGAGTTAAGATACAAATCACCAATAACAGAAATGAAATAGGATATTTTAATAGATGCCATAGCCATTAAAAAGATAGTAAGGGAACACTCTGACCAACTTTACACACATAAATTGAACAACTTAAAAAAGTGAACCAATTTCTCAAAACCACAAACTCCCAAAGCTCAGCCAAGATGAAATAATCTGAAGAGTAACCTTTAAAGAACCTGAATTTACAACTAAAGCCAAAAAGAAATCCCTATGCCCAGCCGGCTTTACTGGAGAATTTTGCCCAATATTTAAATAAGAATTAACACCAAGTTTATGCAGTCTCTTCCTGAAAATAAAGAGGAGGGAACTATCCCCAGCTTATTTTATTAAGTCAATATTATCTTGATACCATACCATAGAAGACAGTTCAAAATCAGAAAACTACAGACCAAAATCTCTCTTCAACATAGATGTAAAAATCCTCCACAAAAAAATTAGCAAATTGAGTCTGGCACTGTATGAAAAGAATTATACACTATGACCACCTGAGATTTATTATGCAAGACTAGGTCAACATTTCAAAATCAATGTAATTTACCATATCAACAAATGGAGAAGAAAAATGATCATATCAGTAATACAAGTTAAACACATTTGTTAAATGCAACACCCATTTATGTTAAAGACCCCCAAATAATTAAGAATATAGGGGAATTACTTGATAAAGATCATCTACAAAAAATCTATAGCTAACCTCACACTTAATAGTTAAAGACTAAATGGTCTCCCAAAATCAGGAACAAAGCAAGAATGTCTGTCCTACTCATTCAACACATTAGTAGAAGTTCTACCCACCATGGGAAGCCAAGAAAAATAAATTAAAGGGATACAAACTGGAAAGGAAGAAAAAGCACTATCTCTATTTATAGGTTTCAAGATTCTTTATATAAAAAAACTTCATAGGATCTACCAAAAAAAAAAAATCCTACAACTAGTAATTGAGTTCAGCAGGGTCACAGGATGCAAGATCAACACACAGAAGTCCATCACACTTCTATGTACTAACAATGAACACGTGAGACTGAAATTTAAAACATGATGTCATTTACAATCACTCCAAAGAAAATGAAATTTGAAACATACACAAGATATGTGAGTTGAAAATTATAAAATGCTAATTAAAAAAATCAAAAATGACCTAAAGAAATGGAGACCCATATCAAGCTCAAGGGTTAGAAGACTCTACATAGTAAAGATGCTGATTCTCCTCCAAAAGGATCTAGAGGTCTAATGCAATTCCTATCAATATCCCAGCAAAGTTACCTGTAGACATAGACAAGCTGATTCTAAAATTCGTATGGAAGGTACAGGCCCTAGACAAAGAAGAATCTTGAGAAAGAAGACTGAAGTAGAAGGAATCACTGTACCTGATATTAAGGTTTATGATATTACCATAGTAATAAAAACAGTTTGGCATTGGCAGAAAGACAGATACAAAGACCAACAGAACACAATAGACACCAAAAATACCACTCAAAAATGCTCAAATGAGGGGTACCTGGGTGGCTCAGTGGGTTAAGCCTCTCCCTTTGGCCCAGGTCATGATCCCAGTGTCCTGGGATTGAGCCCGGCATTGGGCTCTCTGCTCAGTGGGGAGCCTGCTTCCCCCTCTCCGTCTGTCTCTCTGCCTACTTGTGATATCTCTCTCTCTCTCAAATAAATAAATAAAATCTTTAAAATAAATAAATAAATAAAAATTTTAAAAAATGCTCGAGTGAGTTTTTACAAAGGTGCAAAAGCAATTCAGTAGAGGAAGGATAGCATTTTCAACAAATGGACAGTCAAAGACAAAATCAAATGGATCCTGACCTAAATATCAGACCTTACATAAAAAAAAAAAAAATCAACTCAAAATGGATCACAGACTTGAACATAAAATGTAAAACTATAAAAATTTTAGGAAAAAAACTTCAGTCTCTAGAGCTGGGCAGAGAGTTCTTAGATTTAACGTCAAAAGCATGATCCATAAAAGGAAAAAATTGATAAATTGGACCTCAACAAAATTAGAAACTTTTTTGCTATGCAAAAGACAGTTAACAGGATGAGAAGACGAGCTACAGACTGGGAGAAAATATGTGCAAATCACATCTTAGCTGAAGGGCTAGTATCTAGAATATATAAAGAATTCTCAAAGCTCCACAGTAAAAACACAGTCCAATTAGAAACAGGCAAAAGACATAAACAGACATTTCACCAAGGTGGATATACAGATGGCAAATAAGCACATGGAAAGAGATGCGATGCATACATAAGCCATCAGAGAAATGGCAGTTAAACCCACAATAAGATGTCACTACACACCTATTGGCTAAAATAAAAAATAGTGACAATACTAAATGCTGACTAGGATGTGGACAAACTAGATCGTTTACACACCGCTCTGGGGAACGTAAAATGGTACATTCGCTCTCACAAATAGTTTGGTAGGCTTTTTCTTTCTTTCTTTCTTTCTTTTTTTTTTTTTTTTAACTAAACATGCAGGGGCGTCACAGTGCCTCAGTCATTTGAACATCTAACTCTTGGTTTTGGCTCAGGTCATGATCTCATGGGTTGTGGGATCGAGCCCACCCCCCCATGTTGGGGCCCTGCGCTCAGTGTGTGGTCTGCTTGAGATTCTGTTTCTGCCCCTCACCCCCCATTCATACATTCTCTATCTCGCTCTCTGAAATAAATAAAATCTTTTCAAAAAACTTAACATGCAATTACCATTATGATCCAGCAGCTGCACTCTTGGACATTCATCTTGGAAAATGAAAGCACGTGTCCACACAAAAACCTGCACATGAATGCCCATAGCGACTGCATCCCTCGTAGCCAAAAACTAGCAACAACCCAGATGTTCTCCAGCAAGTGAACAGTGAAACAAACTGTGGCACATACATGGACTACTACTCAGCAATAAAAATGAATGAACAACTGATATGGACAATTTGCTAGATAAGCCATCAAAAAATTAAGTCAAGTGAAAAATAATAATCCCAAGAGGTACATATATCTTCAAAGTAATGAAAATTGAGGGGGGAGACCCAGGGTGGCTCAGTAGGTTTAGCACCTGACTCTTGATTTTGGCTCAGGTCATGATCTCAGGATCACGGGATCCAGCCCTGCGATGGGCTCCACGCTAAGTGGGGAGTCGGCTTGTCCCTCTCGCTCTGCTTCTCCTCCCCACTTGTAGTCTCTCTCTCAAATAAGTAAAATCTTCTTAAAAAGTTTTAGAAATGGAGCACAGATTAGGGGTTGCCAGGAATCAGAGACACGGTGGGGGGGCAGTTGATAGGAAGGAGGTGGAAGGGGTTATAAAAGATAAACAGGATGGATCCTTGTGGTGCTGGAACAGATCTGTATCTTCCCTGTCAGGGTGACAACAGCAACCCACACATGTGATGAACCATTTAGACTAAAAGCACACACGTAAATGAGTATAAGTAAAGCCAGGGGTGGTGCCTGGGTGGCTCAGTGGGTTAAGCCTCTGCCTTCAGCTTGGGTCACGATCTCAGGGTCCTGGGATCGAGCCCTGAGTCGGGCTCTCTGCTCAGCAGGGAGCCTGCTTCCCCCCCCCGCTTCTCTCTCTGCCTGCCTCTCTGCCTACTTGTGATCTCTGTCTGTCAAATAAATAAACAAAATCTTAAAAAAAAAAAAAAAGCTGGGGAAACCTTAATGGGATCAGTGGATTATATTAATGTTAATATCCTGGTTGTGCTATTCTACCAGTTTTGCAAAATGGTACCAATGGGAAACTGAGTAAAGTGTACACAGGGTTGCTCTGTATTATTCCTTAGAACTACACATGAATCTTTAATTTTCCTCCATAAAAATTTCAATTAACAGTAAAAGGCAAGAGTGGGTCTACTTTCTTTGATAAACCAGGAGACAGTCCACACAGGGCCCTTGGATAATGTATGAAGTATGAATGGAAACACACATGAGCCATAAATGACTCACAACAATAAGATGGAAATAGTCCTATAAATGATAAAACAAACATCAAGTTGCCAAACTTGGCTGCCGAAGCAAAGGTAGTCTAAATGAACCGTAAGCCAAGTGAACGGACCTGTTCTCCCCCAGATCTCTAACCATTGTGACCATCCCCTCCTTGGAGATGCCAAACACATAGTTAGGAAAACAAAAAGTTTCTTTGGCCAAGCTGGGCTGTTCGTCACATAGGAATTGCTAGGTTGAATTCAGGCATCCTGGGGCCTGGCTAATGAGGGACTGAAAATGACTAGTTCCCCTTCCTTTTGCTTTGGGGACCCCCCTCCCCTCTCAGAGTTGACTTTGCCCTTTCTACAACTGTACTAACAGAATCAACTCGGGGAATGGCCCAAGAAATCCCTTTATGTCTGCACATGTGCGTGTCTAGCATCCTGTTGTCGGGAGACTGGTCTCTTAAGGGGGTCCTGCCTCATCAAGGCTCAGAGAACAGTGTTCTGCTTCCACAAAGAGCCAAACTGGATGTCAACAAGGAGAAGAGAACTGTCCCTCTGCATGGCACAGTAGGCCACAGGAGAGGCTTGGGGTCACCCCTTGTATGTGGCCTCTCCGAGCTATCCTGGCAGCTTGATATAAGCCTTGCATCCTGACAGGCTTATAATCTATTTAAGGCTCAGAAACAAATGAGTTTCTTTCTCTCTTATAGTCACCATTGCTACCCTAAGAACTACTCTGCTCCATGGCAGCAGGGGAAGACACAGGCAAAAAGCTAGTTCCAGAGAGGATTTTCCCCAACTGTGTTTATCCCCCCAAGTTTTGGGGCATGGCTGCTACAGGCAGACAGAGGTTAGCAAACAGGCACCTATTAGGAGCCTGCCCCGGGGAAGGAAGGGCAACCCAGAGAGCCATCAATCACAGTTTCCCAGTCCGCGGAGGAATGTCACAAAACAGCATGTAAAGAACGCAAAACACAACACGGGCAACCAGCCAGTAAGGGGATGAACTGGGAGGTCCGGACAATATAGATATGTTCAAGGTTCTGTAGCCAGACAGAGGGCTCCTGCTGACATGATCAGGGAAGGCTTGAATGAGAAGGGGGGAGTAGAGCTGCCCTCCGAGGGAAGGCTAAGATCTAGATGGGGACAGGGAGAAGCACGAGAATGCCGTCAGGAAGATGACAAGTAAACTCAGCATTGAGTGGTTTAATAATGGAGTCCAAAATATATTCAAAGGACAGACAGCGAGCATATGCTGGTTTCACTGGGGTATGAGGCTTGTTTTCTATTACGGAAAAAGAAAACTGCTAAGAAAGAAGAGTATCGCTTGATTTTTTACAATGGTGGTATACTCATGTATTACCTATATATTAAAAAAGGCAAACAAAAATGTTTTAAAGGAAGGGATGCTAAGGTACCTGAGTGGCTCAGTAGGTTAAGCATCAGATTCTTATTTTTTTTTTAAAGATATGATTTGTTTATTTGAGATAAAATTTGAGAGAGAGAGAGAGAGAGAGAGAGAGCAGGCACAAGCAGGGGGAGCAGCAGGCAGAGGGAGAGGGAGAAGCAGGCCCTCCACTGAGCAGGGAGCCTCAGTCCCGGAACTCCAGGATCATGACCTGAGCTGAAAGCAGACCCCCAACCGACGGAGCCACTCAGGCACCCCTAAGCGTCAGACTCTTGATTTTGGCTCAGGTCATGATCTCAAGGGTCAAGGGACTGAGAGCCCCATGTCGGGCTCCATGCTGAGTGTGGAGCTTGCTTGGGATTCTTTCTCTTCCTCTCCCTCTGCTCCTCCCCCATTCATTCTGTCTCTTTCTCTCTCTCTCAAACAAACAACGAAATGCTAAGGCTGAGGAGGCATCTAGACTCACAGGTCTTGAGTCTGTGGCTGGTGTGGCAGAAAACAGACAAACTTTTTAGTTCCCAAAAGTCATTATTTACTTTCCTTTGTCTTTCGCAGCTCCAAAAACAGATGGTGAAAAATCAAATTCCCAATACCCCTTTAGCAGAGGAAAGCCACACAACTCAATTTTAGCCAATAAGATATAAATGGGAAATCTACTGAGGGCCTGGAAAACACTTAATTTTTTATATAAGAGACTTTTCACCTCCCTCTCCTTCCTACTTGTCTTGAACATGGTTATGAGATGTGATGTCTGGAACTGAGGCAACCACCTTGCAACCATGAGGCCACCTTGCAACCATGAAAAGCCAGCATTCTCATGATAGCAGAATGGAGAGAGAAAAAGAGTCTGAGTCCTTTATGACATTCATCAGCCACTGCTTAAACCTGAAACTGCCACACCTCTAGAGTTCTTCTGATGAGAAAATCAATCTGGCTTAAGCCACTGTTAGCCAGGCATACTGTTACTCACAGCCAAAAGTATCTATCCTAAGTGACATAGTTATAAAGTTAGGGACAGAAGGCAAAAGTGACCAATGTTAGCTGTGTTTGATCCCCAAACAGCCAAAGTGACTCCAACTTCTGAACCCCAAATTAACATTTAGGAATGGTAATGGAATAACATCCGAAGTATGAATGACAGCTTCAAGAATTGGCCCAGTCTGCATTAATGGGATTTCAAGGACATTTCAATAGCTACTGGAAACAAGTAACAAAGTAACAAGTAACAAAATCCTCTCAATCAAAATGATCCCATGATCCTGGCATGACAGACACCTCTTGTTTGTCTAGCGATTCCGCACCAACTCCTTTTTTTTTTTTTCAAGATTTTACTTATTTATTTGACGGACAGAGACTGCAAGTAGGCAGAGAGGCAGGCAGAGACAGAGAGAGGGGGAAGCAGGCTCCCCGCATCAGGAGCCTGACGCGGGGCTTAATCCCAGGACCCTGGCATCACGACCCGAGCCAAAGGCAGGGGCTTTAACGCACTGAGTGACCCAGGAGCCCCACACCAACTCCTTTCTTTGGCTATTTATTTTCCAACAGCTTTATTGAGGTATAATTTATATATTTTTAAGTTCACCCACTTAAAATATATAATTCAATGGAGTTTACCACAACTGCAAAGTTGTGCAGTCATCCCCACAATCTAACTTTAGAATGCATTCATCATCCCAAAAGAAATTTCATACCCATTAGCAGTGACTCCTCATTTCATCCCCTCCCCAACACGGGCTGCAGCAACCATTCATCTACTTTCTGTCTCTATAGATTTGCCTGTGCTGTACATTTCACACAGTCTCATACAACTTGCACTCTTTTACATATTGTTTACAGTATCAGTATTTTTATGGCCAAATAATATTCTGTTGTATGGCTCATACCACATTTTATTTATCCATTTGTCAGTGGATGGACATTTGGGTTATTCCCAATTTGGGGGCCAATATGAATAATGTTATAAACATTCACATTTGCGTTTTTTATGGACATACATGTCTCTTCTCTTGTATACATGGGGGTGCTGCGTCATACAGTAACTCTACCTTTAAACTTCTGTGAAACAACACATTTTCCATAGCAGCAGCACTGTTCTGTATTCCCACCAGCAATGGACGGGGCTTCCAATTTCTCCACATCCTTGCTAACACCAGTTACTGTCTTTTCCTTATAGCCATCCCAGCGGGGATAGCGTAACAGCTCACGGGGGTTTTGATTTAAATTTTCCTAAAGACTAATGATATTGCACATCTTTTCAAGTGTTTGTGGCTCTTTGTATAAGTTTTTTGGAGCAACACCTGTTCAGATCCTCTACTCCTTTTATATACACGGGACAGAAGTCCTTCATCACATAGATGCTTTGCAGATATCGTCTGCCATACTACAGGCTGCCATTCTACTTTTTCCGTAGTTTCTTTTGAAACCCAACTTTGGCTATTTCTTGCAGCAGTATTTGTTATAGCAAAACACTGGAAATAACGCAACTATATATTAAAAGCGGATGGGCTGAACAAACTATGGTATGTCCACACAATGGAATAAGTAGCTATGAGTGGAGGACACATTCCAAGGGCATGAGGAAAACTGTCCACTACGATGAAGCGATCTCCAAGATACACTGTTAGAAGGAAAAACAGAAGTTGGAAGACAATGGATAGGGTATGCTACCATCTGTTTAGTAAGAGACCATGTGAATATATTTTAAAATTTGCTGGGCTTTTTTTTTTTTTTAACAACTATTTTATTTTATTTTTAAGTTAATTTAATTTTTTTTCCAGTGTTCCAAGATTCATTGTTTAGGCACCACACCCTGAAAAAGAAAAGATTAAAAAAAGTTTTGGGTTAAGCTACTTATAGAGGGAAGGGAGAAAGAGAAAAAGATTTGAAGGGACAAGGTTAAAAGCTATACGTGCCTGAATGCACCACACTTTGTAAATTTGACTCTGAAACCACATAAATGTTTTATTTTTACACTATAGTAAAAGCAAAATTCTTAAAGTTAGAAAAGCAAGATCCATATAAGTGATGAATCACTGAATTTTACTCCAGAAACCAATATTGCACTGTGTGTTAACTATCTAAAATTTAAATTAGGGGTGCCTGGGTGGCTCAGATGGTTAAGCTTCTGCCTCTGGCTCAGGTCAGGATCTCAGGGTCCTAGGATCCAGTCCTACGTTGGGTTCCCTGCTCAGCAGGGACTCTGCTCCTCCCTCTCCCTCTGCTCCTCCTCCTGCTTGTGCTCGCTTTCCTCTTTCTCTCTCTCAAATAAATAGTCTTTCAAAATTTTTAAATTAAAAAAAAAGAAGAAAAAAAAAACAAAACCAAAATGAAATGAATGAACCTAACTGGGTATTAAGTTGGGGACCTAACGATACTGTCAGAAACATTTAAATGAAACTCAATAATTTGACCACATATTCCTAATGGGATATATAAAACAAAAGAACTACAAGGAAGTATTAAACCATTTGAAAGCTGAAATTGTTAATAATGTTATTATTGATCAGAAACTACTATATGGATATATATTTTACTTATGGTAGGATAACAAGAAAATCATGCTAACATCCTCATGAAGCAAGATTCTCAATGTAAGTAAAAGATAACTATAGAATCAAAGAAGATAAAAACTCTATAATCTTTCATTTGCATTGGAAATATCAATTTGGATTCATGTTGTATTTTATCTTTAAAAATGTACACATATTTTCTAGCCTTAAGAGAATGAAAATTCAAGCCATGGACTGGAAGAAAATATTTGCAAAGCATATATCTAACAGTGAACTTGTCTCCAGAATATATAAATAACTCTCAAAATTCAATAGGAAAGAAATAATCCAATTAAAGACAGGCAAAACACATGAACAGAAATTTTACCAAAGAGGATAGATGGGTGGCAAATAAGCACACAAAAAGATGTTCAACATCATTAACTGCTGGGGGAAAAAGTTTCAATCAGGATGACATACCTCTGTACATTTATTAGAACAGCTAAAATTCAAACGCTGACAATGCCAGCTATTCATGAGGATTCTGAGTAATAGCAACACTCATTCACTGCTGATGGGAATGCAAAATGATACAGCCACATTGGAAGACAGTTTAGCAACTGCTTATAAAGTTGAACATATACATATGCCAGTTCCAAACAGATAAGAAAGTCAAGTATCCTGTCACTCATAGGGAAGCAGTGACAATTTTGCTGTGGTTTTTCAACGTCTGATTCCTATAAGCAAAGCTTTCCTTGGTAGCAGGTATCAAGAGTCCAGTCAGCAATCTCATTTTAGTTGAAAATGAAATCCACGTGTGCTTATCTCCAATTTGACCCAGAATTCAGTATTTAGGGGGCAAAACACAGGCACATTTAAGAGGTAATTTTTATTCTTTATTTTTAAGAAAATAATATTCTTTTTTTAAAAGATTGATTTATTTGAGAGAGACAGAGAAAGCAAGAGTACGGTGAGGGGAGGGGGAGAGCAGAGGGAGAGAATTCAAAAGCAGATTCCTCGCTGAGCCCCACGCAGGGCTTGATCTCATGACCCTAAAGACCATAGCCTGAGCCGAAACCAAGAGTCAGACACTCAACCTATGGAGCCACCCAGACACCTGATAAAGCTTAACTTTCAAGTCTCATGTAAAATTAAGTCTTAGGCTATATTTTTATTCATATGGCTTTGCCATATGGTTTTAGTAACTTATTTAACATTGTCAATGTATTTTCATGTTGTAAACAGCATTAATGAAAATGAATTTATAACATCTATTTAAATTAAATCAACTGAGCCTTTTAAAAATAAATCCCATCTTGGATTAAAACAGTTACTGAACAGAAATGCATTATGCTGCTTTATGAATTTTCTAAATGTGTAAGTGTATAAAAAGGAAAGAAAGGTAAGATAGGCTTGATTGCCTATTTGTTTTTCAGGAAAAGCTGGCCAGAAGTCATTTTTAGTTTCAAATAGAGGAGAAAACTACTTTTGCTGATCCCACATACCACACATCATATCTTACTAGGGCCCTCGATAATAGAAACTACGAGAGGATTTTTAGGCCTACTTGGATAAGGGGAAAGTAAGAAATTTTACAGTAAGGGGGAAAAAAACCCTGAAGTTTCCTCCACTATGTACCACCTCCCCCCAACCCTGCATTAAAGTTGATATCCTTTGCAGGAAAGGGAAACCACACAGAGCAGGTCATTAAGTTGACCAAAATTAACAAATCCACAGAAATCTATTACTCTTTACTCAGAAGAGACGATTATTACTGAATCATTACATCTACAACTCATGGATCATGCTAATCATTTATACACAGGAGGTCCCTGAGAGCTGAAAGACATTTCCAAGTCCCTCTGAGATAGAGATTGAAATCTGGGATGAAGACGTCTCTGAACTCGTTGAGGTGATCAGTGCAAAACACTGTGAAGGTACCATATGCCAGTGAATGATACCCATTCAAATGGCTAGTGGTCAGTTTTATGTTATGTGAATTTTACAGCAATTTAAGAAAAAAAAAATCTGATAGGCTCTGTTGAAGCTTCTAGAAGGGTAAAAGACTAGACCTGGCCTGGAAGGAAACTGAAGTACTGAACTGAAAACTGAAAACAGAAAACTGAATTGAAAACGTGCTGAAAACAGCATGAACTGGTGGAGACAGCTCTAATGAGAACGTGTTTCACACTCTGCAACCACAATAACAAACAGGTTTGAGTGCAACCCAGTTCACATGCATCATATGACGGAAAGAAAAAGTTCACGGAAGAATGCTTACTGTTCCCATGCCATCACACATTACTTTGATTTTTTAAAAAAATTATTTTCTAGTCAATTTTGCTTCTTTTTTTTTAAATGCTGGCCATGATTCATTAAACTAATCTCATAAGGGTTTGCACCTGATGCAGGTTATTTTAAGGCAATGGAATTGACCACTAAGAATATGACCAGAAATCTGTAAGCAGAATTTTAGATCAGGAAAAACCTCCATCCTGTGCATGAAGTCATTGTTTTATGATTATCTTTGTCATTGTGCTAAATTTAAATTGATTTATCTACCATCCCATGATGAAGTCAGTATGTATATTACGCATTCCTCATAGTGTGTCCTTCAGCTGTTCACCATTAAATTGCTGGTAAATTTCCCAAAGAACCTTATTTCCTTATATAAGTAGTCTTATATTACTCTAGATAAAAATAAATTTCAAGGTATTGCCCACACCCTTTTCTAAGAGAGACAGAGAGATTCTGAATTTTTGTTTTATTCTACTGCTGTGAATTCAAGTATTTTATTTTCTTCTAAGGAAAACAGTTGCTTCATTACAAAGTAGAGATGGACTATTGACAACAAACCCTCCTAAGATGGTGGCAAGGTAGCTTCATAAAAAACAAAGTGTAATCCTCATTATTCATTAGGGGCATTCAGGATCAGCTATTCAACCATCTGTCCAAAATGCTATAGGAAAGATTTTCAGCTTTGGCTGGAAATGTCCCTTTTAACATTAATATCCTATTATTTTTGACAATATGCCTGAGATTCTCTTAGCTCAAAATAAATCCAGCATGTACATTGCTGGAAAAAGATACCGTGTGTCTGGAATTTATCTGTGACCTTTCCCTAAGGTTTTCAATTAATTCACATCAAAATAATTTTAATGTCATCAGTGGTACAGGTGCTTATATTTTAGGAAGCACAATACTTGTTGTATTTCAGATATAGAAATACAGGCTGCACATCACCTAGCTGTGGGCTGAAATCAATCTATTGCTCAGGACTGACTATCAGCAGCTAATAAGGGGAGAAACAAGTTCCTTTTTAATTTCTAAGAAAAGCAGTAAAAGTTAGCTTGTGTTATAATTTTAAACCCAAACAGCCAGTAATTATGCTGTCTCCAGGAGGCCAAGGTTTTTCACTTGATAATGTAATTCAGCAAGTATGGCTCTGTAATGGGGGGGAGGGACTAATGATTAAAAACAAAAAAGCCAGATTTGTCTCTACTGAATTTTTGACCATTCTATGCACCAGAGAACATCTGATCTTTTAACTAAGTACAAGTTTTTTAAATAATATTAGTCTTTTGGCAACACAGTCAGTACCAAGGTTAATGTAAATATAGCCATCTGATTTGGGCACATACAAGGACTCTCCATATATAAATACTAATCTGTTAAATGACAGCCTAAGATATCTAATAAGTATACTGTCATTCCCTAATTTACACGCACACACACCCCTCTTCATCTGAGGCATAAAGTAAATAATTTTTTAAGTACATTCACAAATCTAGAAGCAGACCTACATGTATTTGGATACTTATAACAAAGGTAGCAGCTCTGCATAGAAGTAGAGAAAGGGTGGTCTTTTCCAAAAATGTGTTAAAGATGAAACAACAGGCCCTAAGTAGAGTTGATCATGCTAAGCCCCATGCCACAAACTGAAACTTAACTTACAGTTTTGGCTGTCCCAGAAATTGAACCTTACACCAGGCAATCATGAATCGCCTGTTCAGCATGACTTAAGTAATTTACCTAAAAAGCCCTTGCTATCATACCCCATAGTAACCTTATAGGAACCAATCCAATTTTTGCCTACTGTAACGCCCCCCTCCCATAAAAATGTCTTGCTGGGAGAGCTCTTCAGAGCTCTTTTATCGCTGCTCCACTGGATACTGTCAATTCATGAATCATGGCATAGAGCCAGTAAGATCTTTAAAACTTACTCAGTTAACTTGTGTTAACAATTGGTTCTGGGTCAAATGAATAGCTATATAGGAAAAAATATAACCTGATCCATACTCCTTTTCGCACGCGCGCGCGCGCGCACACACACACACACACACACACACATTTCTACTAGATTAGAAATCTAAATGTGAAAGGTAAAAACAAAATTTCCAGAAGACAACACAGAAAAATACCATAATGAACTTGACATAGGGAGCAATTTCTTAAAGAACCAAAAAATCGCTAAAGGAACAATTACTCATCAAAAACACCACTAAGAAAGTGAAAAGGCCGGTGTGCCTGGGTGGCTCAGTTGGCTGAGCAACTGAGCTCAGGTCATGATTCTGGAGTCCCAGGATCCAGTCCCGCATCGGGCTCCCTGCTCAGCAGGGAGCTCTGAAATTCCCCCTCTAATGCTTGCTCGCTCGCTCTCATTCTCTCTAATAAATAAATAAAATCTTTTAAAAAAAAAAGTGAAAAGGCCAGCCACAGACTAGAGATATTTGCCAACACAGATGTCAGATGAGAGTCACGTCCAAAATCTATATAGAACTTCTACATTTCCTAAGTAAAAAAAAGGGGGGGGGGCACACAAACCAGCAGAAAGAGTAGGCAAGAGACAAGTACTACACAAAAGAGAATATCCAAATGACCAGTAAATCGTGCTCAAGTTCATTAGGAATCAGGCAAGTACAGATTGGAACTACAGTTTCCCTATACTTGCTGATCGAAATAACTACAGTTTAAAAGGCCAGCCATATCAAGTCTCAGGATGTGGAAAGATAGGAACATAAGGCGCTGCTGGGGATTTAAATTGGTTTAAGCACTTTGACAGCGTCCACTAAAGCAGAACATAATGAAAGCCATTATGATCCAGCAATTGTACCAACAGACGTGATTAAGAATAGTCACAGCGAACTATTCGTAATAACCCCAAACAAGCCTTATCTCTATCTACGGATATATAAATGATGTCATACTCACACAGTGGAATACTACAGAGCAAGGAAAATCAGCAAACTACCTCTAGAGACAGCCCGATGAACAAATCTCACAAACATAATATTGAGCTAAACACAAGTCAGTCACAAAAGAACACCAGACATTCACACTGATAAGAAGTCCCCGCATTCAGGATAGTTAATTCTGGACAGTAAAAGCAAAGGGGGTAATGACCAGAAAGAGTGATAGGCGGGGTTGCCCCCCAAAATACAAGATGTCCAGTTAAATTTGAATTTGAGATCAACAACAAGCAAGCTTTCAGTCTAAGTGGGTCCCATGCAGCACTGGGGACACGTATTTTTATCTGCTCAATCTGACAGCCCCAATCAAGAGAGAGGCTTTGGGGGGCACCTGGGTTGCTCAGTGGGTTAAAGCTTCTGCCTTCGGCTCAGGTCATGGTCTCAGGGTCCTGGGATCAAGCCCCGTATCCGGCTCTCTGCTTAGTGGGGGGCCTGCTTCCTCCTCTCTCTCTCTCTGCCTGCCTCTCTGCCTACTTGTGATCTCTGTCAAATAAGTAAATAAATAAAATCTTTGGGGGAAAATAATTTCAAAAAAAAAAAGGGAGAGGCTTTTGGAGTACCGGTTAATACTTCATTTCTTAATGTTCATTTGGTGTTCATCCATTATGCATTTCTCTGCACTTGTTGTACTTCCCAATAAAGACAAAACAAAGTACACTCAGTACAGCTTCACGGATTTTAAAATCTCTCATGAAAGTGCTACTCTTCATCACTGCATGTGGGAGCTGGGTGCTTCTTAGGAGGGGGTCATCGGTCATCTAAAGCGTTGCAGGGCCCAAGCCGTGGGCTCTGCTTTCAATTTTTATTAAAATTACTCCTACATAACATGCTTTTTTATTTCTGGAATCTTTTTGAGTAGCCTCCCTCTCTGGGGTCCTCCTTTTTGGTATGGCTGGCTGAAGCTTAGCAAAGGGTGAAGCTGGGCGGGAAGGCCAGCCTTTACCCATCAACCAAAAAATTACACACATCACGGTTCAACAAGCAACTCGGTCAGGCCAACCGACCCAGGAGGTCAGAATTCAGTGGCCTGAAGCTACAAAGGACTGGGACTTTAGGGCCAACAACTTGGAAGCAGACACTTTGGAATCCAGAAGGTCAAAGGCTTCATTCAATATGCTGCCTGCGCTCTACATTAACCAGAGCTTTACACAAACACCTTGAGGGGTTCCCTGGAGTTCCCTCCCACCCGTGTTATCACCTACCTTCTTCTGGAGATGCAACTGCAACCCCCAGGAAAATGTGGTGAACAGTGTACAGGAAAACACGAATCACTTTTCTGCTGTTGTTTAAATAAGGGGCTATTTATTACAGACAAGATTCTTCGGTGCTCAGGGTTTTTTGTGTTGTCGTGTTGTGTTGTTTTGTAATTTCATCTTCTTTTGAAATAAGCTCCTCTCAGTCTTCAGCGAGGAAAAAACTCCAAGTTTGGAGGCTTCACTCTATAAAGCTTAGGACAGAACTTTACAGACTGGTGGAACCCTGGTTTCCTCTCAGCCTCAACAGCCTCCAGGGGCCCAGGTTTCTTTGCTTTAGTAACAGCAACTCTATTTCTTTCTTCCACACGGGCTTTCAAGGACAATGACTAGGCACCTGGGCTGTGGAGACAGGTTGCCTGGGAGAAACCCAATTTCACACTGAAGCTTTGTAACTCTGGCCATTCAGGGAGTGATTCATTTCTCCATGCCTCAGTTTCCTCAACTGTAAAATGGGAATAAAAATAGGACCTAAGCAGCAAATGCCGTGCAAGGCGACTGAAGCATGGCACCTGTCATAGCTTACACGCTCAGCGATGGCTGTTACCACCTTCACTACCCCTGGCTACGTTCGCGGGTCCTGCCCCCCATGAAGAATCTACTTATGTATCTGCTGTAGTTAAAAGCAACCAGATGCAGTTAGACTGGGGGAAGAGGAGACAGAGAATAAGGGTTCCACTGGCCTACAAAGTTTGGTTCAAGTTGTGCCCAATGCAGCAGGAGGATGCTTGAGTAGGGTCGGGGGAGTTGGCCACGCCTGGACCCCAGATTCTGGCCTGGACCTCTGACTTCGGGCGCCCTCACTACTCACGTTGCGGCTGAAATTGTTGCCAGGCAGCAGCGGTAGGGCCATGGCTCTCAGCGTCCGAGGGTCAAGGGGCCGAGAAGAGGGGCCAGCAGGGAGCGGCCACCTCTCGGCGGCGTTGTTTAAGCCCCCACCCCACCACGTTACCTAGAAACGGGAGGCGGCGTCACGGAAGGAGGAGGAGCTGCGGCTAGTCGGAGGGGGCGGGGCCGGGGCGGGGCCAGGCAGGAAGTCCCCCCCCGCCCCCGGCGCTCCTCCTCCCCCGCCCAGTCTCACCCACCCCGCCGAGTGCGGTCTCCCGAGGCTTTTCTCTCCACACGCACTGTGCACACAAAGACAGACAACCACAGCCCTCCCCGCCCCCGCCGCTTTCTGGTTTAACCCCTTTCTAGAGCTTAGGCTCCTCCGATTCTAACCGCATTCTTCGGCCATTGGCTTATTACATTTAGTTCAAACACAGAAAAGTGCAGAAAACAATGTGACATCCGCGCGATCTCAGAAATGTTAGCACCGCCTAATGTTACAGTTACATCAGCTTTCATTTTGTAGTTAAAACGTTCGAGATGCATCCAAAACCACACTCCCCCACCCCACCCCACCCACCGTGAAAACCCGTTCAGTCCTCCTCCTGTACATTTTTATACCTGAACTAAACGTGTGTAAGGTGCTTGTTCCTGGTCTCATCAGGGTAGCCGGGGCGGGGGTAGGTGGCACAAAACGCAGCGCCCGTCTTTCCATGATGCACCCAAGATGCCCAGGCCAGGAACCTCCTGGAATCATCTCCCCTCACCTACCGCCAGCCGCTCCCTGAGTCATAATGCTCAGACACTTTGGTATCTCTCAGTCACCCCTCTCTCCTGCTCGGCTGAGACCCCATTATTTCCTGCCTGGTTTTCTTTAAAACCACCACCAAAAAAACAGAACAAACAAACAAAAAAACAACACTAACTGATCTTCCCTCCAGAGCCATCCTCTTATAATTCGTGATACCTATGTCCGGGGTTGCCTTCCAATACCATTGTAGCTTTCTTTGCCCCCACCCCCCGCCTGCCCCAGCTCTGAGAAACCACTGGCAGTTTCCAAACAGGACTCTGTGGTTTCTCTCCTGTGGATTTTGCCAATGTCACTATCTGCTAGAAACACCCTTCCTTCCTTTCATCTGGGTAACCCCTTCTTATTATTCAGGACTTGGTTCAGTGTGGGAAAGAGACACGGAAGGCTTTGCCATTTCTGGGAAATATTCCTTCGTCTTCTCCACTCCTCCATCTGTATTAGGGGCCCTGTCATTGTGGCTTCAGTGGTAGTGAATTGTAATCATACTCATTTGACTTTCTTCAAATGCCAAATTATTCCAAGGCAGGAACTCTATCTCCTTTCTCATTCACGACAATGTTAACCTTAAAAATAGAAGTTATTTTAACACCAAGAATGGATTTATTCAGGAAAGGCAGAGAATTGCAATTTGGGAATGGCAAAGAATTCCAATTTGGAACATTCTAGCTGCAGCAAAACCCTGAGTCAGTCTAACAAACAAAGGAGAGAAATGTTACTTTATGGGGAAGAAGGAGGAAGTTGGGAGGGGTTGTTCTGAACAAAAGTCCATTGCAGAAAAGCAAGAGTTCAGAGTGATTAGGGTTTCTCATTGGCTGAATTGCAGGGGTAGTTGATTTCTTACAGGAGATACAATGTACAGCTTTTTCCTATTAGAGTCCGTAATTGATCATTCTTTCAGCTGAGAATTCTTCTGCTAGGGCCTGTAACTGACAATTCTTCCTGTAATTGACATCAAGTGGTAGCAGCTCCCTCTTCCTAGCCTCCCAACTCCATTTCAGTGAGGTTTCCCTTTACTAACTTTCACAACATACGTCACCATTTTCTTTGTTTACAACATACATTACTGTTCTCTATGTTTATAAATTTTGCACTATAAATTGCTGCTACCTGCTTTTTCCACCTAAGATTTTTTTGAGATTTCTACATGTTAACAGATGTAGATATATTTTATTCATTTTCAATGCATTGTATGATTATACCACAAATTACTGATCCATCTGTTGTCATCTGTTGATGTCATCTGTTAATAACAATTAAGTTGCTTCCAATTTGTCACTAGTTACTATCAATTCTGCAATGAAGAACCCTCTCCTATTCCTTTAGAGTTTATCCACATGCCTAAGGATGGAATTGTTCACAATTTCAACTTCACTAGATCTTGCTAAACAATCTCCAGAATTGTTGAGCCAGTTAAGAAAGTTCCTTCTCCCTTCATTCTTTCAACAATGGGTATTAGCCAATCGTAAAATTTTGAGCAAGTATCTAACTATATATTCAATGGTAAATGGTTGTTACTTTAAATTGTTTCTCCCTAATTCCTATGCAGTTGGTTATCTTTTCACATGCTTGTTACCTTCTTCAGTGATTCCTCTATTTATATCTTTTGTTAATTTCTGTATTTGATCATTTGTAATTTTTAAAATATGTTCTATATAATCTTAGGCACAGCAAACATCTTCTCCTAGTTTGTGGTTTGTCTTTTAATCCACTTAACATACTTCTTTGTTGTATGTGAATGTGTCATTTTACTCTACTCAAATAGATCGTTCTTTCCCATTATGGTTTGCACTTTCTGTGAATTCAAAAAATTCTATAGAACAAAATTACCCTCTTATATGTTCTTACAAATATTTTTAAGTATTTCTTTCTTGTTACTTTTTAAATTGAGACAGTTACATCCCAATAGAAAAATTGCAAGAATAGTGGCTATCCTCTCCCAGATTCCTCCAGTTGTTTTCTATTTTACCATACCTGTTGTATCATTCCCTCTACACATACAATTTTTTTTCCATTTTAGAGTAAATAGCAGACATCACGCCCCTTTACTCTTAAATACTTCAGTGCATATTTCCTAATAACGAAGACATTCTCTTACATAACTAAAGTACAACAATCAAAATCAAAACCTTATTATTAACAAAATGCTACTTTCTAATCTAAAATACCTATTCATATTGGGTTAATATCCCTCTTAGCAAAAAAAAAAAAAAAAAAATTTAAAAAAATCTGTTCCAAAATCTGATCTAACATTCCTCATTAATTGTCCTATCTCTTCCTTATCCTTTAATCTGGAACACTTGTTCCATCTTTCTTTGTCTTTCCTGACCTTGATATTGTTGAAGAGAATAGGCAAGATAGTTGGGAGAATGTTATTCAATTTAGATTTGACTAAGTTTCCTGGTTTCCTAATGAGTCAATTCAATGGCTTTTTGAATGGTTTTTTGTTTATAGCTTTTTTTTAAAATTTGTTTTCAGCTTAACAGTAATCATTGTTTTTGCACCACACCCAGCGCTCCATGCAATCCGTGCCCTCCTTAATACCCACCACCTGGTTCCCCCAACCTCCCACCCTCCGCCCCTTCAAAACCCTCAGATTGTTTTTCAGAATCCATAGTCTCTCATGGCTCACCTCCCCTTCCAGTTTCCCTCAACTCCCTTCTCCTCTCCATCTCCAACACCAAAAGAGAAATGCTGTGTCCTCATTCATCAAAGGAACAGGTACATACTGAGTAACACCAAAAGAGAAATGCTGTGTCTTCATTCATCAAAGGAACAGGTACATAATGAGTATTTTAACCATCAATGGTGAGGTTAAGTGTGACCACTTGGTTAGGGTGTTGTATGCCAAATTTCTCCCCTGTAAAGTTACTATTCTTCCTTTCCAACTAATAAGAATTTTATGAGGAGATACTTTGAGACTGGGTAAATACCAAGTTCATCATTAAACTGCTAGCGTCAGTAGAGGCTTTTTTTTTTAAGATTTTATTTATTTATTTGACAGATAGAGATCACAAGTATGCAGAGAGGCAGGCAGAGACAGAGAGGAAGAAGCAGGCTCCCTGCTGAGCAGAGAGCCTGATGCGGGGCTAGATCCGAGGACCCTGAGGTCATGACCTGAACAGAAGGCAGAAGCTTAACCCACTGAGCCACCCAGGCGCCCCTCAGTCGAGGATTTTGCCCAAATCGTTTATGATGCTGCCAAATGGTGACTTCTTAATTCCATCATTCCTTCTGCACATATTAGTTGGCAATCTACTTCGAGGAAGAAGTTTTCCTTCCTCTCCACCTTCCTTTTAATTGTTTCACCATTTTTCAAGCACTTCTTTGTGCTTGTCACTGCAAGATAGTCAAGATATCTATAAATATAGGTAGATCTAGATATTCACATTTAGCTATATCCCTTTCCATTTCTGTCGATGATAGATAAAAATACATACGTTAAAACCCATGTGTTTATACTGATACATCCAGTTCCAGTCAATACAGTGGAGTACATGCTGGAGTTCCCCTTTCCACATCAGTAAGGCTCATCTCCAATAGTCAGAAACCTGATTCCAATTACTGTCAAAATATTTACGTATTTGCTCATACTAAAAGACCCCAAAAGCCATTTCGGAATATCTAACTGATGTAAATGTCAGAAAAAAATGAACCTATTAACTAGAGTTCAACATTTATTTTCAGAGTTTTTTTTTTTTCTTTAGCTTTACTGGATTTAGTCAAAATACTGTTACAAAATGACTTAGGCTGGATTTCCTCCTCCTCTTTCCCCCCTCTCTTGTTTAGAGCACCAATGTTACTTATGGTACTCATTTGAAAAACAATCTGGTGCATTCTCTTTTGTATTCCTCATCCTTTTGCTCCATTTTTTTGTCTTGTTCCTCTTTGTCTTCTTTTGAAGTTGTTTTTTCCCCCTTTTTCCTTTGATTAATTTAGTTAGTGGGTTACGTGCTTTGTTACTTTTTCCAAAGAATCAAAATTTTGATTTATTAATTTGACCTACTGCTTTTAGGGCACCAGCCTGGCTCAGGCGGTGGAGCGTGCAACTCTTGATCTCAGGGTTGTGTGTTCAAGCCCCCACATTGGGTTTGGAGCCTACTTAAAAAAAAATTGTGACACTACTGCTTTCCAATACTAGTCTTCATTATTTTTCAGCTCTTACTTTTATTGTTTTCTTCCTTGTGCTTTCTTTTCATTCATTTGTTGTTCTTTTTCTCACATTTTACGTTGATATAATTCATTCATTTTCATTATTTCTATTGATTTAAGTGTTTAAGGCTCCGAATTTTCCTCTGATCTCCACTTTAAATGTATCCATTGGTCTCTGATATATAGTGTTTTCATTACTTGTTTGTTTGAAGGTTTGGGGGTGGTTTGTTTGTTTCTTTAGTTATTTGTAATCTTGGCTTATTATCTTCCCTTTCACCCAAGAGAAGAGATTATCTTATTATCTTCCCTTTCACCCAATAGAAGATTTTTAAATTTCTAGTTGGAAGGGTTTTTTGGGTTTTGTACTTAAAGCTAAGTACACCTTCTGGTACTTACAGCTAGAACTAAAATTCTAGCTGTACTGCACTGTGGTAAGAACATGTTGATGGTAATATTTTCATTCTATAGAATGTATTGATGCTTTCTTTGTGACCTAATACTTGATCATTTTTTTGTGACTATTCCACTTGTAGTCAAGGAAAAAAAAAGTAATACTCTCTTTTATTAGGTCCTAAAGTTCAGAATAGATGAAGGAGATCTATTGTATTGATTGTTATTTACTGCTGCATCCTATTTATATTTCTGCCATTTGATCTATTCTGCACTGGGAGTGATATATTCAAGTTTCCTCTTACCGAACTGTTTCTATCCAGATCTCCTTGTATCTGTACTTTTTGCTTCTTAAACATGGTTATTTGGTGCATAGGTTTTCATAGTTGTTATACCTACAATGTGAAATTGGCTTTTAGGGTTATAAAGTGTCCTGTTCTGTAATGTGTAATTATTTTTTTGGCCTGACTTCTACTTTATCTGATATGGAGGAGCACAGGCTCCACTTACGTGTTATTTCCATTTGCCCATGCCTTTATTTTTAGCCTGTCTGAATCATTTTCACTTAGATAGATCTCCTGTACACCACATACAGTTGGGTCTTGCTTTGTGAACCACACTGAAAATATTTTCCTTTTAGTAGGTGAGTTAAACTCAGTCACATTTATTGAGAAGTCATTTTTAATCTCAACTCTGATATATTATTTTATATTTTATATTGTTGTATATTTATACACCTGTATATATACTTATGTGTTATGTATGTTTACTGTTTCTTTTTCTTCATGATGTGTTTTCTTTGCTATTATAATTTATAAATTTCTTTCGGTATTTAGGAAGGCTTGTATCTTCTAGTATTTATTTTTGTACTTGTAACTTCTTTTATTTTAAAGATTTTATTTATTTTTTTGACATACAGAGATCACAAATAGGCAGAGAGGCAGGCAGAGAGAGAGGGGGAAGCAGGGTCCCTGCCGAGCAGAGAGCCCGATGTGGGGCTTAATCCCAGGACCCTGAGACCATGACCTGAGCAGAAGGCGGAGGCTTTAACCCACTGAGCCACCCAGGTGCCCCTGTACTTATAACTTCTTTAGGAGAATTGAACACCTCCCATTTTACTAAGTAATATTGAATTTTTTAAAGATTTATTTATTTAGGGGCACCTGAGTGGCTCAGTCAGTTAAGTGGCTGCCTTTGGCTCAGGTTTGATCCCTACGTCCGGGATCAAGTCCCACATCAGGCTCCTTGTTCAGTGCGGAGTCTGCTTCTCCCTCCTCCTACTGTTGTGTTCTCATTTGCTCTCCCTCTGAAATAAATAAATAAAATCTGTTTTTTATTTATTTATGTATTTATTTGAAAGATAGAACACGGGAGAGAACACACAAACAGGGGTAGGGATAGAGGGAAAAGAAGACAGAGAATCTCAAGCAGACTCCATGCTGAGTGTAGGAGCCCATGTGGGACTCAATCTCACAACTCTGAGATCATGACCTGAGCCCAAACCAGGAGTAAGACGCTTAACCAACTGAGCCACCCAGGCGCCCCTTAAAGTGATTATAACCAATACACTGAAATTTTAACTTCAGTAAATAGACTTTTTATTTCTAGAAGTTTCCTTTGTTCTTTTACATCTACATGTTCTTTCTTTAAAATGGAATTCTGTTTTTTACTCTTAATTTATTTTGCTTATCTTTATCTCTTTAATCATTTTAAATATGCTTAGTTTAGAGTCCTTAACCAACAATTCTGCTCTTTTATGTTCATGGGGTTCTACTTCTCCTGCTTGTGTTGGCTGAGCTTCCTTAAGAGCAAATTGTTCCCTCACATGTTTATAAATGTTTCTGGTGATCCCAGCTATGTGGCAAGTTGCAGTACTTAGACACCTACCATCTGATTCTAAGTTGTGTCATTTCTAATATGCCACACCTCACACGCCCACCACCGCCCATTCACAGCCACGCTCCACACATACAAGGCCTCTGCCTTCCACAAGGAGGATATTTTCCAAACAGAATAGCAGTTCCAATAAGAATGACTTTCTCAAGGGAGTAACGGAACAAAATATCTGAAATTAAAGCTGTCTGAAAAATCTGACACCTGAGTCTGCCAAACACACCCATCCATTGTCCTGCCATTTGCACATGCTACTTCTGCACTGATACCTCTACCTTTGTACTTCTGTAGATACTCCACACATCCTGTGTACATCCCCATACACCCACTGAGACTTATAGTCATTGATTCAATAGTTTTTCATTTAACGAACATCTATTGAGCATCTACTCTGATGTAGCAGAACTCCTCCCAAACACTGGGATAACTCAGTGATTAGGACAAAGTGAACACTTCTAAACACCGCAGACCTGATATTTTCAGTCTTTTGCAACTTGCAACTTTTTTTTTTTTTGCTTTATATTCCTTCCCTGACACTTATCTTCCCATTCTTGCCTCCCCTGACACATCTGACACAAAGGAAACATCTGAAATGACGCATATCTCTTTTTAAAATAAATTGAAAGTAAACTAGTTCCTAGAATCGCAAGACACCCCCTGAAATAACTGAAGACACTTTGGGGCATGTCAGGACCAGCGCTGGGAAGCAACTGTTAACTGATGTTCAAAGTATCAGTCTTACACACACCGTGGATGAAGAAAGCACAGGGGAGGCCAGCAAAGCTAACATTTCTGAGCAAGCTCAAACTGGCCTATGAACAAGGAAATAGTTACCCAGTTGGAGAAGTTCTTTTGAGGAATGAGGTCATCCTACAATCTAGAGCCTTTCTACAAGATGCAAGAGCCCTTGGCAGCAGGGGGGAGTGCCTTTGACAGTATTTCTGCGGGAACTTCCTTTTCTCCTCCATTGAAGCCTCGCCTCTCAAGTGTCCCTTGTCCTGATATCCTCATAAATAGCACTGCCCCATTCTTCTGAGCTCCTGAAAGTGGACACTCTTCACTATTTTGTGCTTACTTGGGTTATGTCCACATTTCAAGACCTCTTCCTGAGCATTTAAAGGGGAATTAGCAGCAATCCTTCAGAAACTCTTCCAAAAAACAGGAGAGGAGGGAGCACTTCCTAACTCTTTCTATTAGATCAGTATTACCCTAATACCAAAATCAGACAAAGACATCACAAGAAAAGAACTTAGGAATAGAGACACAGAAATCCCCCCCAAAATAATGGGAAACTGAATTCAGCAATCTATAAAAAGGGTTATACATATGACCAAGTGGAATTTATTCCAAGAATGCTAAGTTGGCTTAGCGTCTGAAAACTAATCAATGTAATATACCGTATTAATAGAATGAAGGACAAAAACCATATGATCATCTCAATAGATACAGAAAAAACATGTGACAAAATCCAGCATCTTTTTTGGTAAAAGCACTCAACAAACTAAGAAAAAAAGGAACTTCCTCAACCTAACAGAAGTCATATATTAAAATCAACAGATAACATAATAACTGATAGTGAAATATTAGTTGCTTTCTCCTTAAGATCAGAAACAAGGCAAGGATGTTCACTCTTCTACTTCTATTCAGCATTGTTCTGGAGTTTTTAACCAAGGCATTTAAGTCAAAATTAAATAAAATAAAAGGCATCAAGATTGGAAATAAAAAGGTGAAACTACCCTTATTCATAGAAGATGTGATCTTGTGTATAGAAAATCCCAGGGAATACACACATATACACAAATATTAGAAATAACAAATGAGTTTAGTAACATTATAGGATACATGATCAACATACAGAAATCAATTGTATTTTCATATATTAATAAGAAACAATTTGAAAAATAAATTAAGAAAACAATTCCAGGGGCACCTGGGTGGTTCAGGCAGTTAAGCATCTGCCTTCAGCTCGAGTCGGGATCTCTGGGTCCTGGTATCAAGCCCTGCATTGGGCTCTCTGTTCAACGGGGAATCTAATTCTCCCTCTCCCTCTCCCACTGTGCTCTCCCTCCCTCTCTCTCTTCCTCAAATAAATAAAATATTTTAAAAAAATAAAAGAGAACAATTCCATATATAATAGAATCAAAAAGAATAAAATACTTAGGAATAAATTTAACAAAATGAGTGCAAGATTTGTACACTGGAAACTATAAAACATCGGGGAAGAGTAAAAAGGACCTGAATAAATGGAAAGATACATGTTTCAAGGACTGAATGATTTAATATTGTTAAGATTGCAATACTCTCCAAAGTGATTAAAAAAAAAAAAGATCGGCGCCTGGGTGGCTCAGTGGGTTGAGCCGCTGCCTTCGGCTCAGGTCATGATCTCGGGGTCCTGGGATCGAGTCCCGCATCGGGCTCTCTGCTCAGCAGGGAGCCTGATTCCCTTCCTCTCTCTCTCTCTGCCTGCCTCTCTGCCTACTGTGATCTCTCTCTGTCAAATAAATAAATAAGATCTTTAAAAAAAAATCAATACAAGTGCTATCATAATTCCAAATACTTTTTCTTTTTCTTTTCTTTTTTTTTTTTTTTTTAAGAAATGGACAAGTTGACCTGAAAATTCATATGGAAATGCTAGGAACCCAGAACAGCCAAAACCATCTTGAAAAAGAAGAACAAAGTTGAAGGACTCAGACTTCTCAATTTCAAAACTTACTGCAAAACTACAGTAATCAAAACAGTGTAGTACTCCTGTAAGGATATACATACAGATCCATAAAATATAATTGAGGGTGCAGAAGTAAACTCTTACATTTATGGTCAACTGATTTTTGACAAGTGGGTCAGGACAATTAAATGGAAGAAAGAATAATCTTCACCAAATCATGCTGAAATAACTGGATATCCATGTGCACAGGAGTGAATTTATACAACTGCCATACATTGCACTATAGACAATATATGGTTATCACACTATATACAAAAATTAAGTTGAAATGGACCAAAGTTACATGTAAGAGCTAAAATTATGAAACTTTTGGAAGAAAATATAGAAACAAATCTTCTTGAACTTGGTTTAAGCCATGTTTTGGGGTTTTGTTGATGTTTTTGTTTTTGTTTGTTTGTTTTTTGGTAGGACACCTAAAGCACAACCAACAAAACAAAAATAGATAAACTGGGCTTTATCACAACTAAACTCTTTTTTGCTTCAGAGGACATCATCAAGAAAGTGGAAAGGCAACTCAGAGCAATAGAGAAAATATTTGCAAACCATATATCTGATAGGAGATTTGTGTCTAGAATATATAAAGAATGCTCACAATTCAACAAAAAAGAAATAACCCAATCTTTACATGGGCAAAGGATTTGAACAGACATTTATCCCAAGTATCAATGACCAGTAAACACATGGAAGGTTGTTCAGCATCATTAGTCATTAAGGAAATGTACATGAAAGCCATAAGGGGATATTACTTCACATGCACTATATTGGTTGCACTAAAAAGATGGACAATTACAAGAATTGGTGAGGATGTGGAAAATTTGGAACCTGCAAATGTTGCTGATGGGAATGCAAAATATTACATCTGCTTTGGAAAACCATCTGGCAGTTTCTCAAAAAGTTAAATGCAGAGTAACCATATGACCCAGAAATTCCATCCCTAGGTACAAACTCAAGAGAATGAAAAACATATGTCCACAAGGAAATTTACATATAAATGTTCATAGTAACATATATAAAGGTAGATAGAATCTTGAGGCACCTGGATCGCTCAGTTGGTTGAGCATCAGACTCCTGATTTTGCCTCAGGTCCTGATCTCAGGGTCGTGAGATTGAGCCCTGTGTTGGGCTCCAAGTTCAGTGTGGAGTCTGCTTGAGATTCTCTCTCTCCCTGTCCCTCTGCTCCACCCTCCATTCACACTCTCTTTCTTTCTCTAAAATAAATAAATAAAATCTTTAAAGAAAAAAAAAACAACATAGAAAAACTCAAATGTCCATCAGTGGATGAATGGATAAGCTAACTATGGCATATGCATACATATAATTGAGCATTATTCAGACATAAAATTAAATGAATTAACTGATACATGTTATTAACGTATCAGCTGATGAAACTTGAAAACATTATGTGAAAAGTGCCAGACACAGAAGGCTACGTATTGTATGATTTCCTCATGTGAAATATCAAAACAAAAAAAACAAAACAAATCCATAAAGCAGGATAGTAGATTGGTGGGTGCTGAGGGGTGGAGGCAAAGGGAACAGGAAGTGACTGCTAGTGAGTTTCTTTCTGGGGTGATATAAATGTTCTGGATTAAATGGTGATCAATGTACAACTTGTGAATATATTAAAAGGCACTGAATTGTACGCTTTAAAAGGTAAACCTCATGGTATGTGAATCTTCTCTCAGTGAAGCTGTTAGCAAACATTTTTAACTAATTAAAATTAAATAAAATTTAAAATGTGTTTTCTCAGTTGCACTAGTCACACTTAAGTGGTCAATAGCCATAATATAGCTAGTAGCTATCACAGTGGAAAGTACAAATAAGGAACATTTGGTTATCACAGAAAATGTTATTGGACAGTGCTGGTCTAGATCTCACTACAAGATCTCAGAGATATAAGAAATATGTCAAGCATGGGGGACCTAGATGGCTCAGTTGGTTAAGCATCTGACTCTTGACTTTGGTTCGGGTCATGATCAACTCCCATATCAGGTGGGAGCCTACCCACAAGGTGGGGAGCCTCCCCACAAGGTGGGGAGCCTGCTTAAGATTCTCTTTGTCCAGGGTGCCTGGGTAGCTCAGTGGGTTAAACCTCTGCCTTTGGCTCAGGTCATGATCTCAGCATCCTGGGATCGAGCGCAGCATTGGGCTCTCTGCTCAGTGAAGAGCTGGCTTCCCCCACTCTCTCTGTCTACTCGTGATCTCTGTCAATTAGATAAATAAAAATTTCTTTAAGATTTTATTTATTTATTTGACAGAGAGAAACACAGCGAGAGAGGGAACACAAGCAGGGGGAGTGGGAGAGGTAGAAGCAGGCTTCCCACGAAGCAGGAAGCCCAATGCAGGGCCTGATCCCAGAACCCTGGAACCATGCCCTGAGCCAAAGGCAGACGCTTAAAGACTGAGCCACCCTGCCGCCCTGATAAATAAAATCTTTAAAAGAAAAAAAAGATTCTCGCTGTCCCTCTCCCTCTACTGTTGTTCTCTCTCTCTCTTAAAAAAAAAAATGTCAAGGGATGCCTGGGTGGCTCAGTTGGTTGGATGACTGCCTTCGGCTCAGGTCATGATCCCGGAGTCCCGAGATCGAGTCCCGCATCGGGCTCCCAGCTCCAGGGGAGTCTGCTTCTCCCTCTGCCCTTCTCCTCACTCATGCTCTCTCTCCCTGTCTCTCTCTCAAATAAATAAATAAAAAATCTTTAAAAAAAATGTCAAGCATATGCAATGTACTTGTAAGAATTGAGTTAGGTGAACAAACTATAACATGTAGCTGACAAAATGGGGAAATTTTGATTGTTGACTTGGTATTTGATTATACTAAGCAATTAATGTTACATATTTTTAGGTATGACAATCATATTGTGGTTATGTTTTCTAAAATTGCTTCTATTTTAGAAATAAACACTGAAACACTTGTACATGCAAAACATTAAATGATACAGCGTCTGGCATTGGCTTCCATATAATCCAGAGGTCCGAAGATCAGAGAAAACAGATATAAGAAAATTAGCCATGGGTCAACAATGATTAAATTTCAACAGTGGATATCTGGGAGCTCATTATGTTCTTCTCTCTATCTTCGAAAATGTTTGAAATTTTTCATAACAAATAGTAAACAAACAGGCAGCCACTACTTATCAATATCTGATTGACTATTGCCACATGGAAATACAGTATTTGTCAGATTTTCTAACTTTTTAAGGGAATTCAGAAATCCAGATTCTAATGTAAAATCCGTGGTGTTTCATGGCTGGATCATTTGTTTGATCATAGGGTACAAAAAACCAATCACATCTGGAGCTTGGATTCGGCACACAGCCCCCACTTTACAACGTCTAATTTAGAATAATCCATGGAATTCATATATTCTGAGGTCATCCATCATAAAAGTGATTTATCTCAAGCATATATAATCAACATTGTGTATTTTCTTTTTAAAATTATGACCTATTTCAAAAAGGCACAGAGGATAATAAAACAATCGCTCATAAACTTGCTATGCAGCCTAAACAAATCTTAATACTTAGCCATATTTGCTTCAAAAAAATAAAATGTTATAATACCACTAATGTCCTCTTTGTGCCTGTCCTTCATTCTGTTCTTTCTCCCTCTCCAAATACTATCCTGACTTTTGTGTCCATCATTCCCAACCAAATTTATAAAATCTCAATATAGCTATGCATAGCATAAACAATAAATATGTTCGTTTCCTGTTTCCAGATTTTAAATAAGCAGTTTCATTTTTTAAAGAAATTAATTGCATTTCTCTATCTACCAAAATGGCCAGCAAACTGACTTCTTAAAAGCCATTTAGAATAGCACCAAAAAATAATATATATCTAGGAATAAATCTAACAGAAGATGGGCAAGACATTTAGGGAGAAAATGATAAATGACACTGGAAGGCATTAAAGAAGACCCAAGTAAATGGAGATATACATTACATTCATGGGCTGGAAGACTCAATATCATGAAGATATCAATTCTCCTTACTGTCATTCCAGTCACAATCCCGAAAGAGACACACATTGAAGGGGGTGGGGGGTGGAGAATCAAGTTGCTGAAGACAATATACAGAATGATCTGTTTATACAAATTTCAAAACCATGCAAAAGCAAACAGTATATTGCTTAGCTATACCAACGTACGTGCAATCTACAATGAAAAGAAGAATATGATAAACAGAAATACGTAATATCTCTGAGAAGGAAGACTACAGGAATTCAAAGGTAATGAAAACGTTCTATTTCTTAAACAGGGTGCTGTGCATATGAGTGTTCACTGTATGAAAATTCTTTATTCCTTACACGTGTTTCATAAATCCTCTTTTGTGTCCAATCAATATCTAATATGATCAATTTTTTAAAAATAAGGATATACATCTATATTGCTACCACGGAAATATGTCAACAATGCATGTGGTTAAGAGATAATGTTGAAAAGCTTTATGTGTCATATTAAATAGAATATGTACCGGGGTGCCTGGGTGGCTCAGTCATTAAGTGTCTGCCTTCGGCTTGGGTCGTGATCCCAGGGTCCTGGGATCAAGCCCGGCACTGGGCTCCCTGCTCAGCGGAGAGCCTGCTTCTCCCTCTCCCACTCCCCCTGCTTGCATTCCCTCTCTCACTGTGTCTCTCTCTGTCAAGTAAATAAAATCTTAAAAAAAAAATAGAATATGTACCAAAACAGTAATAGTGGTTATGGAAAATACTACATGCAACATGCCCAAATTGTGAACATTAGAAATACACACCAAAATGTTACTAGTGGTTTTGTGTAATAATAAAGAAAATATGCACCTAATTTTAATAATGGTTCTATACAGTATTAAGTAACACGTGCACCAAATAGTGAACAGTGGTTAAATCTTAGGGAAAGTGTGGGAGTCTTTAATTTTTTCTGTTGTACAGGAGCTGGGAGTTTTGATAATTCATCATCATTAGAATAAAAAAATGTTTAATAACAGAAAAAACCACAGATAACCCTGGAAATGGTCAAAGTGTACTATATGAAGAAAAGACTAGATGGATTAAAAGAGAAAATGTCTGAAAGAAGAGGAAAAAGAAAGGTTTTTGAAGTAATCCAGGTAAAGCAGGGTGGCCAAGAAATTGGAAAAACAAAGGGATATATTCAGAACACATCATGGAAGGGCTCTAGGGCCTGACTAAACAAGAAGGAGTCTAGATCTAGTTTTTTATTATTGTGGGAGGGGTAAAAAGAGGAAAGATGTGCTTTGAGAGGGAGGTTGAAAAGATCGGTTTTAGAAATGAAGAATTTGAGACATAATAACAAATTTATTCTTTTTAAAACTATTTATTTATTTATTTATTTGAGAGAATGAGAGAGAGAGGGAGAGAAAGAACACAAGCAGAAGGAGAGGAAGAGGGGTAGGAAGAAGCAGGCTCCCCGCTGAGCAGGGAGCTTGAGGCGGGGCTCCATCCCTAAACCACCTGCCCACCCGCTCCACCCCCCCGCGTCCTGACCTGGGCGGAAGGCAGACGCCTAACCCACTGAGCCACCCAAGCGCCTTTATCTTATTCTCTTTTTATAAATGAGAATATAGGTATGGAGAATTTAAGCAACTTACCTCAAGTATTTAGCTGACAAGTGGTAAAAACAGAATTCAAGTCTTTGCAGTCCACATTCAAGGCTTTTGCCTTTAACTACTATACAATTGTGCCTCTTGATATCCACTAGCAACATCCAGTTCCACATCTTTGATATTAGCGTTCAGGGGAGTTCAAAGCAGATGTTAGGATTGAAGACAGAATGTTTAGGAGTAAGCCACATAGAGATGACTGTTCAAATGGAAAACGAGGGGCGCCTGGGTGGCTCAGTCCGTTAAAGGTCTGCCTTCGGCTCAGGTCATGATCTCAGGGTCCTGAGATCGAGTCCCACATCCAGCTCCCTGCTCAGTAATGAGTCAGCTTCTCCCTTTGCCTTTGTGATTGCTTTCACTCTCTCTCAAATAAATAAAATCTTTAAAAATTAAAATAAAATAAAATGAAAAATGAGTTCTCTGATGGGAGATATAAATGAAGCAAAGCAGAGAAGGGAAGAATAAATCTTGTAAAACAGCACTGTTACTACCGCTACTCTCTTATAAATACAAATGACTCATAGAAATGACAAGATTTAGAGAAAGAAAGACATGTGTTCAAATCCCAGCTCTGCTACTAGTATTACCAGCTGGGTGATCTTGGGGAGACCACTTAACTTCTCTGTGCTCTAGTTTTTCATCTGTAAAGAAGATAGTCATGAGGAGTGCATGAGAAATACATGTAAAACTCTTAGCTTTGTAGTAAGCACGTAACTGGTGCAGAAAATGACACTTTATTCTAAAACTTTGTATTGCAAACAGAAAGATCCGAGCCCGTAGCAGTTTGACATATAAACCATATATGTTAAAACAATAAAGAAATGTTCTTTGTCATGATATTTTTCTAGAAGTTCTTCGTTTTCTATGCACTACCAATTTTGGCATCATCTGAGAAAAAAAAGAAAGAAAAAAAGAGAGCCAAGTTTTGGTTCTCTGCAATTAGAAAACAATTTCACCTATGATCACTGGCAGGCTCTAGTAGAGAAAATGATGAGGAGCAGATTGTCAAAGCTAATCCCTCCCTTGGCTCCCAGCTACCAAGTTATGGATCACTTTGCTCATTATTTTGATTACATTTATATGACATTTGTGCAAAGACAGAAAAATAGTAATGGGGATCAGATCTGCAGTTGTCAGGGGTTAGAGGTGACTGTAAAGGGGAGTAGAAGAAAGTTTGGGGATATTGCAAGTGTTTTGTATGCGGATTGTAGTAAGCCTGACACAAATCTACATGTATTAAAATTCATAATACCATACATCAAAAGAAAAGCAGTCAATTTTACTTGATGATAATTGTAAAATTAAAAAGTGGGAAACCTGAATAAGCAAATAATCATTGAAGAAATGTAAAAGATAATCCAAGATATGCTCAAAAGTCACCAAGCCCCAAGAGCTTAATAAAAGATATCTCTTCAAGCAGATAAACCTTCAAAGAACAGATGTACTTGTGAGCTTGTTAACAAACTTAGTACACTGCCAACTCTTGGGGCGCCTGGGTGGCTCCATCAGTTGAGTGTGTCTGACTCTTGATTTTGGCTCAGGTCATGATCTCAGAGTCCTGGGGTTGAGCGCCACAGCAGGCTCTGCATCCAGCAAGGGATTCTCTTGAGGATTCTCTCCCTCTCCCTATGTAAAATGATTAAATCTTCAAAATCTTCTTTAAAAAAAAATGTTGCCAGCTCTCTTTCTGCAATACTAACTAGTATAACCCCAAACTGACAAGCCCAGACAAAAAAAGAGTGCTATGAAAGAAAGAAGGGAAGGAGGAAGTGAGGAGGGGGAGAAGAGAATAAGAACAAATTACAGGGCAATCTCACAGATGAATGTACATGTTAAAATCCTAAATAAAATATTGGAAAACTGAATTTAGCATCATATTGAATGAATGCTACAGCATGGCAAGGAATAGGAGAAAATCCCCCGAGTGTTTTAGAAGAACTTTGTACAACAAAAAGCTCAAGATAAAGCGATAAACCCGAAACAAATATAACACTGTATGTTAAAATTAAAACTTATTAAAAAAAAAGATAAGGTGACAAAGTAACAGAATAAGGAAGTGTGGGGCTAAGGAAGAAGTCTATGTACATGCAGCATATTTCAATGTTCAGAAAAAGATCTATGTTTCCATTTCTGGCAATACTAGACAGTAGATATCCTTTATTTTTTTATTTTTTTTAACGAAGTTTTAAATTTCTTTGATAGAGCGAAAGCGAGCACGAGCTGGGAGAGCAGCAGGCAGAGGGAGAGGGAGAAGCAGGCTCCCTGCTGAGTAGGGAGCCAGACACAGGGCTCGATCCCAGGACCCTGGAATCATGACCTGTGCCTGGCACAGACTCCTTTAAAATACATAGCTGGGTGTGAAGGCAGTAAGGAACTCCCAGGGTCCAAAGATGGAGAAGATGTTGTGAACCAGAGTGATGAGCAATGACAGTGCTATGTGTCTTGGTGTGGATCATTTCTGGACCTTGGTAACCAGGGGACTAGTGGGTACAGTTTATGTAAAAAAAAAAAAAAAATATCAGGGCACCTGGTGGTGCTCAGTTGGTTAAGGAACTGACTCTTCGCTTCAGCTCAGGTCATCATCTCAGGGTCATGAGATCGAGCTCACCCTCTCCCTCTGCCCCTACCCCACCCCCCGCCACTGGCTCTCTCTCACTCTCTCCCAAATAAATAAAAATAAATCTTTAAAAATAGTTTTTTAAAAAGGCGAAGTGATATGTGATGAAGCAGGAGTCTACTGAAGCCTAGAAAGAGGCCTAAAGCCCAAACAAGGAATCCATCTCCAGGGGTTGCCCCCTCAGTGAAACGGCAGACTAGGAAATAACCCTCCCACCAGCCATGGAGATATAAAACAGCTTGACTGACTTAGACTGACTTAAGGTGATGAAAAGAAAAAAATCTCCCCTTAATCATAGGTGTGCCCTCTCACAGACCAGGCCTGGAATATCTGCCTTCCCCCTGCACTGACAGAAGTTACGAGCGACCCTCTTAACTGCTAGGCCTCATGTACATTTTCCCTCCTTCCCCTTCTGGATTGTCCTGAGGTGTTTAACACTGTTGTCCATTGTTCTTTCTGGAAAGTCTCTAGTGCCCTTGTTTCGATAGCTTTGCCCTCTCCTGGTGCTCTGTGTACCCGACTGATGTTGTTTCTCTGTCATCTTCATGTTCCTCTCCCAATCTACCTGATTCTTTCTGAAGCGCCACCCTCAGCCCATAATTCCTCACATATGGCTTTCCTTTTTCTATTTTGAATATTATTTAAAAATTTCTTAAGTAATCTCTACCCCCAATGGGGGGGCTCAAACTCATAACCCCAACATGTAGAGTCATAAGCTCTACCAACTGAGCCAGCCAGACACTCCATTACATACGGCTTTCTGATTGATCTTATCCGACCTCATAGGTTTAACCATAGGCCCTTTCTAATCTGTGCTCTAGCCCAGAACTTTAGAATACTGAATACCCTGAAAACCTAGCCCTGATTTTTGAATACTTTTTCCAAATTCCTGTTGTGCAAGCCTTCTTGGGTGTTCCACAGACACCTATAACCCCAAAAGCCCAACGTAGAGCTCATCAGTCTTTCCCCTAAAATGTCATCTACCAAAGGACATACAGGCAGAAACCTAAGGATTATTCTAGAAGTTTCCTCTCGCCCTCCAAACATGGAGCCGTGGTAATTCCACTTACTAAATATACCTCAAATCCACCACCCATTTCTCTAGCCCTGCTTCCTCTGCTTTAGTTCAAGACACATTTTCTAGGGGTCATTGCAAAAGTCTCCCAACTGAGTCTTAGCTTCTACTTCTGCCAACCTCACCTCCATACACAGTGCCACCAGAATGACTTACCTAAATCGTTGATCTGAACTTGCCAGTTTCTTTTCTATTTTTATTTTTTATTTTAATTTTAATTTTTTTTAAAGATTTTATTTCTTTGACAGAGAGAGAGAGATCACAAGTAGGCAGAGAGGCAGGCAGAGAGAGAAGGGGAAGCAGGCTTCCCGCCGAGCAGAGAGCCCGACGCGGGGCTAGATCCCAAGACCCTGAGATCAGGACCTGAGCCGAAGGCAGAGGCCTAACCCACCGAGGCACCCTTTAATTTTAATTTTTAAAATTAGTTTTGAGATATCATTGACATTTAACATTGTGTATGTTTAAAGCATACAACGCATTGACTTGGTACATTTATGTATTACAATATGATCACCACGATAGCTTACCTCTATCAGATGATATAATTATAATTTCTTTTGGGGGGTGAGTGCCTTTAAGATCTAGTCTCTTTGGAAAAAAAAAAAAAGAATCTACTTTCTTTGCTGGTCTCTGAAGAATAAAATAAGGCCTTGTTGACTGTAATCACTACGCTGTGCGTTAGATCTCCAGAACTTATTCATCCTTTCGTTGCAAGATTGTACCCTTTGGTCAGTATCTCTCCAACTGCTCCAACCCCTGGTCCTCAGTAATCACCATTCTCCTCTCTGCTTCTGTAAGTTCAACTTTTTTACATTCCACATATAGGTGATAAACAGTATTTGTCTTTCTCTGTCTGGCTTATCTCAATAAGCGTAATGCCCTTGAGATCCATCCATATTGTTGCAAAGAGCAAGATTTCCTTCTTTGTTGCAGCTGAAAAATATTGTACATATATACCACATTTTTCAGTCTTTAAAAATATCGTACACAGACACCACCTCAATATTGTGTATATACACGACATCTTCTATAACCATTCATTCATTGACAGACACTTCGGTGGTTTCCACATCTTGCCTGTTGTGAATAATGCTGCAATAAACAAGAGAGCTGAGATCTATTTTCTGTATGTTTTCTTATCCTTTGGATATATACCAAGAAGTGGGATTGCTGGATCACATGGTAATTATATTTTTAATTTTTGAGGAACCTCCATACTGTTTCCCGTAGTGGCTGAATCAATTTATATTCCCACTGTCACTTTCTTTTTTAAAACCCTTCCACAGTGCTTCATTTCCTGCCAAGCTGCAGAGCATGGCATAGTGGCTTGGAATAGCAAAAAAGTCCTTCCTGAGCGGGTCTTTGGACAGCTGTCTAGTATCTTTCCATACCAACTGTGCCCAGCACGTTCTTCACCAGCAATTCCAGGGAGGTTTGCAGCAAGCCACACAAACCGTGTTCTTTATTATCTCTAGGCTTTTGTTCATGCTGTCCCCTCCGCCTTTTCTGCCCCCAGACTCCCAGTCCATTATTATCTGGTCTCTTTGTCATGCCCAGGCTCTCTCTTCCAAGAGAACACCTCCTCTGTTCTCTTGATCCCCTGGGCAAACAACCTGCGTAGATGTTTTTCGTACGTTTCTCTCTCCCACTTAGTTGAAAGCTCCTTAAGGGAGGAGACCCCACTTTACTCAATGTTGCGTTTTAGCATATAGTAGAAACTCAATACATGTTTGATTGTCTGAACTGGAACTGAAACACAGAAAGTAAATATCATTAAATCAAGCAATGTATTGATTTTATAAAAATGAGCAATGCTTTTTAATTAAAAAAGAAATCTTTTAAGGAATACATCAAAGTACAAAGAAGAAAGCTGCAGTTCCCCCAGAGTCCCATCACTTGGAAAGAGCCAGCATCCACGGAGACAGAATGTAACAATCCAGATACCCTGAAATAATTTCATAAGAATACAGTTGGGTTAGATATGCGATATCTAATAAAATATATGAATTTAAATAACACTTTCCTTCAACTCAAGGGAAAAAAAAAAAAAAACAACTGGAGTGAACCTGCAGGAATATTCTGAACCATCCATGAATGTTTCCGCATCACGAGCAACATTAGTGAGCTTTTAAAAGTGATTCAGACTCCCAGGCAAATGATTCGCATTTGGCAGAGTAGTTAACAACTTCAATTACTGTGTAACTTTGGGATTGGTTAAGGCATTCCCAGGAGGAAAGGAAAGTTTTACTCAGAAACAAAATGTATTGAGTTAAGCAATGGGGAGTTCAAAAACAATTATTATTAAGAGCTTCACTGTTTTTTTAACTGTGCAAAATTGGTTTTCATTACTTTCATTCTTGGTTCAATAAAAAGGCTTTTAAATGGGCTCTTTCTAGAATTTAATAAGCTCCTTAAAAGTGATGCAAATATTTCTTAAATCCCAAAGTAAGCTTCCCACTGCATTCAGATGTGCCCATCCAAAAAGTTTGATTGCAATCAATAGAATTTAACAGATGCACCTAATTTAAGGATTACTTGGGAGAAACATTACAGAATACAACGTAGGAACGCCACTGTCCCTGCTTCTCACGAACTTACATTCTGCTACAAATATGTTCACTCCTTCTGTAAATATTTTCCACAAAAGGTGATAATGTGCCCGGCACCAGGCAATACACAACAATTGTGATGTTGCTGTCCACCAAGGGTCAGTGGAGACCTAACAGGTCACTACTGTATAGGCTTGTAGCTCAAATATCTCATCTGCAAACCCTCCACGTTAACGGTAGAATCAGTACTAGAGATAGGAAAGTCATAAGGGGAACTAGTCAGGATTGCCAAGATTTTTTTTTCAGTTGCCTGGTCTCACAACTTCAGAGCACCTGGTGGTTTCTGTTTTAAGTGAGTCTGATCGGGGGAATCCCTTTGAGGAATTCACAAAAAACAGCTAGTCCCCTGTCCTTCCAAATTCAACACTCTTGAGACAATTGGTTTGCAGACTCTGAACCAAAGGGTGCTCCTGACAGAGTGATGAAGCAGTTAAAAGTCCGGACTCTGGAGCCAAGCTGTCAGTTTCATTCTCAGCCTCTCCCCTTATGAGTGGCTGTGATTGTGGACAACTCACTTCACATCTTTCTACCTCAGTTTCCCCATCTTTACAATGGGAATATTGCAGGAGAGCAAACTTTGGCAACCCAGGCTCTGTCTCTTGGGCATATTGATTATTTCAAGCTGGTTATTTTTAAGAAACATTGGACACCCTTTTGTAAGAGACAATTACACGTATTAGGGAAATCTCCATTTGTAATAGGTGTCTTCCTCTCTCTAACAGGAAGAGGAGAATGGCTGTAGATCTCTAGAAACTCTTAACAGTGGAGAAGGAAGGGAATTAAGTATGCATAACAACCTTACCGTTCATTACTGAGTTTTTCCTGGTACCCTTATAACTGACTCCCATCTCTTTTGTTTTGAGCTCAAGATGTTATTTAAGGTGATGGCTTCAGCCATTTGTGGGAGTTACTCAGTTGTCCTGGATCGCTCCCATATATATAGGAGGTATACATGTCATTAAACTTGTATTTGATTTTCTCCTGTTACTCTGTCTCAAGTCAGTTAGATTCTTAGACCAGCGGAAAGAATCTTTGATGAGTAGAACAAAATTTTCCCTCCCCAATACCGTATAATTGTTTGGAGGTTAAAATAAATAGTTAAATGCTTGGTCATTTTTAACCATCTTATTTCCCAACAGAGGGAATGGAGAGAAAAGAGGGCCATGGATAGAAGATGAGTAAATGAACACAGTTAAGAGGTGGGAGGGGAGAGGCGAGCCACAGAAGAAAGAAGGGAAGGGGCCGTGAAACAGGAGGGTGGATAAGAGAGTGGGGTCCTAGAAAGTAAGGAAAGAGGAAATCCGAAGAAACAGGAAGGCAACAGCTTCAGACACAACAGAGAGTGGAAGAAGTTAAAGGCCACTGTACCTGCTAAGTAGGAGGTTCTTGCTGATCTTCAACAGGCCAGCACCACTAGCCAGTATCACTTTCTTGTTCTGTGGTTTCCTTTGCAATAGTATTAACTGCTAGCTAGCCCTTTGCTGTGTGAGGGGAAAAAAAGAATTTTCCCTCTTCTTTTCTAGGTTCTTGGTTGAGCCATCCCCCACCCCCACCGCCATGATAAAAAGAGAGTTTAACAGGAGAAAACCAAGCGTTTAATAGCATATATACCACCTGCATACATGGGAGAGGTCCAGGCAAACTGAGTGACTCCCCATAATGGTCCAAGCCACCACCTTAAAATATCACTTTCGGCTAAAACCAAAGAAACATTTTGGGGTGGTGGGGGGGAGTCAGTTATGGGAGGTTACCAGGAAAAACACAGTCAACAAGGGGAGGGTGGTTGTATCCATTTCAGTTACTGCCTTCCCCACTGATCAGTTTCTAAAGATTTAGAGTCATATCACCCCCCCTTCCCAGTATAGAGAGGGAGACAGCCTTACAAATGGAGATTTCCCTTATACGTGTAAATGTCTTTTACAAAAGGGTAGCTTTTGCTCTGATTTCAGAGCTTCCTCTGTGTCTGTAGTTTCTTAAAAATTACCAGCCTCAAATAATCTTTACGCCATAGAGGCATATTTTGGGGTGACAGTCTGCTCCCCTTTATCTGCTTCCCCCGTGATCATATTTGGTTGCTTTCCAAAAAGATAAAATGTTGTGTAACGACATACTGTCTGGCTCTCTTGCAAGAGCTAGAACAGTGATTTTTAACTTCGCATTTTTGAAATGCCAAGACTTGTCATTTTTATAATAATAATACCAACTCTCAACCATGATGATGACTAACAATAATAATCAAGAGCAATATAGCACTTTATACTTATTCAGGAAATTTTAAAGCCACGATCCCATTCAATGATATCTGAGTACCATAATCAATAAAAGATCCCACAAACATAAATATATTTAAATTCAGCGATGAATCAAACAGATGCCTAGTGATTCATTTAATATTATGTGACAAACCTTCTGAGTACATGCCCTTTGTCACATGCTAATGTATAATCTGGGACTGATGGGTGAAAAGACCTAGTCCTGAGCCTCAAAGTTCAGGAGAGAGAGAGAGAACCAATCTTAATGCAATGCACTCTGCAGAAGAGGAAGACAGAAAATACAATGGGGAAACTGATAGATAAGGACCCACTTAGCCTGGGGGAGTTTAGAAGGTTGAACTGAAGAGGTGACATTTGAACTGAATCTTGAGTGCTGAGTAGGATTTGCCTGGTGGAAAAGAGAGAAAAAGAAACCTCACTCTTTAGAAAGTAAAGTCAGGCATCTTGACATCAAAATGGAATATCCCCAAAGGGTCACGCAAACCTACAGACCTTCTTGTTGAGTCGATGACAATATTCAGATACTTGACGTTTACACAGAACCAGCTGCCTTATTTGGAAGGAAATTTTGACTTTTAACTATATTTTGTTTTTACAGCTATGTGTGTAACAATGAAATGCTAAAAAAAAAAGAAGAAGAAGAAAAGAAAAGAAGAAGAAGAAGAAGGAGAAGAAGAGAAAAGAAAAGAAAAGAAAAGAAAAGAAAAGAAAAGAAAAGAAAAGCAGGCTCTATTTTAACTGGATATTTGCTGTGTACCAAAAGAGAAAGATAGGCTATGACAGGGTCTGAGAATATTCAGTAAGAATAATTTTCAGATAAGATCATAAAAACATCTGCTTCTGGAATGCCTGGGTGGCTCAGTCAGTTAAGCATCTGCCTTCAGGTCAGGTTGTGTTCCCAGGGTCCTAGGATCGAGCCCCACATCAGGCTCCCTGGGTTTGCTTTTCCCTCTAACCATCCCCCCACTCCCCAGCCCCATGCGCTCTTTCTGTCTGTCAAAAGGAAAAAAAAAAGTCTGCTTCTGGTGTCTAAGGGGGTGTCAGGGGTCCCTAAGATCACCACTGGGTTTGACGATTCATGGAGAGGACTCGTAGGACTCAGCGTGTATTTGTGCTCTGAAGGGACACAAAGCACAGTCAGCAAAGGGAAAAAGCACATAGGGCCAAGTCCGAGGGAGACCAGGAGCAATTTTCCAAGAGTCCTTTCCCAATGGATTAACGAAGTTATGACAACATGTATGAAATGTTCCTGACCCTGAAAGCTCATTAGAGACTGAGCGCCTAGGGATTTTATTTGGAGGTGGTCATGTAGGCAGCCCTTGTTTGGCGTGTTCCCAAATTCCAGCCTCTCAAACGGAAAGCAGGTGTTCAGCATAAACTTTCATATTTGCACTAACTGTTTAGGACCAGTGAGCCACACTTAATCAGTTCTGGAAATGGTGGGAACCCTCCTGAAATTCAAGTTTCCAGACTCCAGCCACCGGGCTAACCTTGAAAGCAGACCTTTCTAAGGATAAACAGTGAGTCATTTGGTGTTAACTCTTTTCTGCACTAAGATTAAAATTTTTCCTGTGAGTATTTTTTTTCTTTTCTTCACAGGTTGTATCAATAGTCCAGTCTTTTAAGATCTGAAGTAATGGCCTATGAGGATAATTCAATCAATACATATGTGGGCTTTGAGGGTATATATGTACCTATACATGAGTGTGTGCGTGCGTGTGTGTGTGTGTGGATGTGTGTGTGTCTGTTTAAAATAGTCATAGAGGGGTGCCTGGGTGGCTCAGTGGGTTAAAGCCTCTGCCTTAGGCTCAGGTGATGATCCCAGGGTCCTCGGATCGAGCCCCGCATCGGGCTCTCTGCTCAGCGGGGAGCCTGCTTCCTCCTCTTTCTCTCTCTGACTGCCTCTCTGCCTGCCTCTCTGCCTACTTGTGATCTCTGTCTGTCAAATAAATAAATAAAATCTTAAAAAAAAAACAACAGTCATAGAACCCAAGATGGCCTAAACATTTTATTTTAGTTTTTTAAAGATTTTATTTATTTATTTGACACAGAGAGAGAGAGAGAGAGCACGAGCACACAAGCAGGGGGAGCGGCAGGCAGGGAGCCCAATGAAGGACTTAATCTCAGGACGCTGAGCTCATGACCTGAGCTGAAGGCAGATGCCTAACAACTGAGCCACCCAGCCACCGCAGTCTAAACATTTTAGTTGCAAATGTTTGTCTGGGGGCTTCCCACGGCTAATACATTTTGAAGTTCTTAAGCAGATGAGTAATTACAAGAAGGCATTACGGCCTACTGTCAATATTCTATTTTAAAATCATTCCTTAGCCATTAATTTGCTTCTCTGGCTCTTAACATTGGTTTTCTATATGCGGGTACTCAGGGAGAGAACAGTAAAACACACCCCTGAATGGCATTTCTTCTTTACTCCAGTCACATTTGTTTCTTGAAAGTCCACAGCTCATCTGTTGTGCATGGAACAGTAACTATACTTTCAGTTTGCCTATGTCTCTGAATTTTACTTCTCTTTCTTGGTTTGGTATGCACTTGCTGTGTATGTAATACATAATCCTATATAAAAACAAAATCAAAGCTTCCCAGGTAGGGAAGTATTTGAAATCAGTGATAATCACATCTCATCCAAATAAAAGTCTTACTTCCTGAGAATTCTTCTATATTATCTGATGTCTAAATCTTACAGATCAATTACCTTCAACTTTTATACCTAGGAGATTATTTCAAATAATGAAATCTCCTATATATGTTCTTCTTCAAATCTTTATCCCTATAAAATTTATTGCAATTGATTATGTATTTATTTTTTACTTATTCATGGAATAAATATTTATTTAATGTATATCATATGCCTTCTAGGTATCAGGTACACAAATAATAAGGAAAACAAAGTCACTATCCTCAAGGAATTGAAAGTCTAATAGGAAAGTCAAACAGATTTAAAAACTACAAATATCTATAAAACATCAGCTATACAGGTGTAGAAGAGGAAAATTTCTGCTTGTACTCTTCCAGCTTCTTTCGGCTGGACTATTAATTAAATTGACATAACAGAGATGAACAGGAGAAAAGCAAATTTAATTTTGTACTTATGGGAGGCCCACAAAGACATGAGAGGCTCAAAGACAGTCAGGCAATGGAGACTTATATGCCATCCTGAGCTAGAGAGAAGGGCGTAGGCATCTGTGGCTTCAAAGGGGAGGAAGTGAATTTATAGGAAGATGGGATGAGCAAATGTTTGGTAAACAGAGGTTGGTTGTGCCATGTAGAGACAACGGGCAACAGAGAGGACTTCGAACAAACAAGCCCTGGCAAGCTCCCCCCACCTTACCACGCCTAGTCCAGACTGTTGTTGTTGTTTTTAAATCTTATTTTATTTTTTCAGTGTTCCAAGATTCATTGTTTATGTACGACACCCAATGCTCCATGCAGTATGTGCCCTCCATAATACCCACCACCAGGCTCACCCAGCCCCCTACCCCTCTCCCCTCCAAAACCCTCAGTTTGTTTCTCAGAGTCCACAGTCTCTCATGGGTTGTCTCCCCTCCGATTTCCCCCAATTCACTTCTCTCCTTCACCCAATGTCCTGTGTTATTCCTTATGCTCCACAAGTGAAACCATATAACAATTGACTCTCTCTGCTTGACTTACTTCACTCAGCACAATCTCCTCCAGTCCCATCCATGGTGATACAAAAGTTGGTTGTTCATCCTTTCTGATGGAGGCATAATACCCCATTGTATATATGGACCATATCTTCTTTATCCATTTGTCTGTTGAAGGGCATCTTGGCTCTTTCCAGTTTGTCAACTGTGACCCATTGCTGCTATGAACACTGGGGTACACATGGCCCTTCTTTTCACTACATCTGGATCTTTGGGGTAAATACCCAGCAGTGCAATTGCAGGGTCATAGGGAAGCTCTATTTTTAATTTCTTAAGGAATCTCCATGTTGTTTTCCCAAGTGGCTGCACCAACTCACATTCCCACCAACAGTGTAAGAAGGTCCCCCTTTCTCCACATCCTCTCCAACACTTGTTGTTTACTATCTTGTTAATTTGGGGCATTCTAACTGGTGTAAGGTGGTATCTTAATGTGGTTTTGGTTTGAATCTCCCAGATTTGCCCAGACTCTTTATCTCTAGTGATAGCTGTCTTCCTGGACCAGGCCCTGTAACTAAACTGTTAAAGGCAGTTAAGAGGGCACTAAAAAGCTCTTCCTGGGTCTTTTGGGCCTTGACTGCTTTTAGCTCAAAATAATCCACATATCAAAGTGGCACATTCTGGGGAAGCTGGTTCTGAACCGTTTCACAGGGGATGGAATGAGCAGAGGGGATACAGTTTAGGTGGGTCCGAAAAGGTTTCAGATATGTGAATTGACTCTTGCAAGGTAAGTAGGAATTCATCAGAATTCATGTACAATGACCTAAAGAATGAAACCTAATGGCACATTCAAGGAATTAGCAGTAGCTTGGTAAAACAACCTGCCCAAGGATGGGGCACACAGAAAGTGATAGAACTGAAAAGATTGTCACATGCCAGATCGTGAAGGGACTTGGAAACTATGCTTGTGAATGTTGATACTGTCCTCTAGGTAATGTTTAATCCTTGAAGAATTTTAAGCAAGAAAGAGATATGATGAGGCAAATGTTAAAAACAAAAATCTCTGAGAGCAGACTGAAGGGCGTTGAAACAGAAGATACTGAGTCTGATCAGGACAATGTTGGCTAATCCCAATGGGGGATTAGGAGGGCCTGACCTGAAGATAGAATTACTCCTAATTCAAGTCCACTTTTTAAACTGTATTCAAAACATAGAGACTATGATTGGACAACATCTATAAAACACTATCTATTGGGATCATCTTGAGTAACATATATATTGTCTAGCAGAGAGTGTCCTGTCACATGATAGATACTTTGTGACAATTCCCTTTCACCTTCCCATATAGAACACCTTGAACTTTTGTTTCCTTACCCTTGTTTATGTACCACATGACGCTCATGATGGCGGTGTGGGTGTGAAAGTGAGGAACTAACGAAGATGAGGACAACTAAAGAAGCTTCAATGGGAAGGAGACTGAGAACCATGTGAAGCAAAAAAAAAAAAAAAACCAAAAAAACAAAAAACAAGCCACAGCAACAACACTTATTTGGGCATGTTTTTCAACTAATTTTTTCATTGTGAAAAAAAAAATGTGAGTTCTCAAAAAGGACAGGTACCAAAGTCCATTTAAAAAAGGGAAAATTCCACCCTATTTTACTCCTGTCTTCATGAATAACCAGTGTTAAAAATTTGTGTATCTCTTTCTAGAATTCTTTTATATACCAAAACACATACACACATCTTAATTTGGTTTGTCTTGTTTTACAAAAATACCACATTATACATATTGTGCAACGTGCTTTTTCCACCCAAATATATTCCTTGGAGATCACTCCATATGAGTTCATGAGTACATGAAGAGTTAACTTTTTTTTTTTTTTTAGCCAAGGTATAGAATTCCAGAGTAGGGCTAAACTGTACATTTAACTGGTCTCCTACTGATGGACTTTAAGATTGCCATTGTTATTATTATTTTACTATTATTATTACAAAGTGCTATAATTCCCATCTTTGTGCATTTAATCTTTGAATGAGTGTACAAGTATTTCTGCATAATAGATTCCTAGGAGTCAATAGTATTTATTTCAAACTTTCATAAGTAACGTTAGGTCTTTCTTTAGCCTAGTGATTCCCAATGGGCAAGAGAGAGCTGCCTCTCTGTGTTGTCTGGGAAACTTGTTAAAACCACCTGTGCCCGCTCCCCCTGGGCCATCCTGACATGCTCACCCCCATAAGACTGGCGAGTAGGGAAAGGGGCAGAAATGATGTGCATAGTTCCCTGAGTGATTTTTCCCCCATGCCTTCCTCTCTTGAGTACCATTTCTATGGCTGCTCTAATTAGGAGATTGATGCTGTGAGTTAATTCCCTTCCCACTGGAGAGAGCTATTGGCCACAATCCCTGTGAGAGAAAGTGTTCCTTTAATATTTGTGGACCTTGTATTCTTCCAGAAGCGATTTCTTTTCCCCCTTAGAGTCAACAGCACTGTGAACACTTCCCTGTTCAAAAGAATAGGCCAGTGATGGTCCCCAGAGCAGGCCTCTGATCAAAACTATATTTAAGCACTTATACCCCAGGGGCGTCACTTGCCTTATCTTTGTCCTGACCACATACTCCAGGCAACTTTCTGGAACACCTGTCAGTAAGAATGTTAATTTTTTTTGGAAAAACAAAAAAAGTAAATAGGCAAGGCAGTAATGACCGCGTTCTCACCAAGACAGGAACCTGGAATTGGATATAAAAGGCAAAAAAATCACTAACCTTCCCAACAATTTTCAAACAGAAAATTTCATCTTTCTGTAACTTCTCTGAAAAAGAAACTTTAACCTAAAGGGGCAACACACTTTGCTGGAATTCAAAGGCCCAGGATTTAAAAGAAAGGACTAAACTTTAAGAACTGTGATTGTCTGTGAGCCCTTTTGCTCGGCTTTAGACCTCAATAGTTAACACCAGAAATAGGCACCTTTTAGTGCCTAAACTTTTTAGTTTAGGTTCAGGTCATGATCTCAGGGTATTGAGATCAAGCCCTACATGGGGCTCTCTGCTCAGCTCAGAGTCTGCTTGGGATTCTCTGTCTTTCCCTCTATTCCTCCCCCTGGCCCAACCCCCACTTCCTGGCTCACTGTCTAAAATAAACAAACAAACAAAAAACAGAAATAGACAAGACTGCTTAACTCAAACTGAAACCCATTGTACTTACTTATTATCACAGTTTCTTGAGGCATTGACAGTTTTGCAATGACCAGAACATTCCAACCACTGGACCAGAAAAACCCTGATAGAAACGGAATGCATAGAAACCACACTTCACATGTCCCCTTCCCTGTCCAGGATCATGGGCTGAACACATACCAACCCTGCCCCAGATCATGAGCTCCCTGCCTGCTCTCTTGCACGTGCCCCTGAGACTCTTTCTATAAAACTCTAGGTGTCCATCTTGCCAATGGAGAGGCGGTTATTAAGATTTGAGCCTGACACCTCCCCTGGCTGCTGGAACCCCAAATAAATTTCTCCTGTTTCTCTTTTCCAAACCCTAATTTCTTGAATTATTGGCTTCTCCTGCAATGAGTTTATCTGAGTTTGTTCCGCAACAGTGTTGGCAAGCCCAGATTTGTCCAGCCTTGTCGGGATCCCCAGGATGGAGCAGGTGGCTGTGGTAGGGCCAGGGCTCACCTGTTTGTTTCCTGAGTTAGTGACTGTGATAGATCGAGATTGTGATTAATTATCTAAGAAGAGAGAAAAATGGAAGGTGGGGATATTTGTTTAAAAAATAGCTTTCAAGGCCGGAAACACAACGGTATAGAGGTTGATCAATAGCTGTGCTGTTTTCACCATGAACGAGTTGCTTAGACATAGATTTGAATTATACATGAAGGCAGATTTACCACATTTCTCAATACAAACCTTCATTATAGTTAAAGCATTTAGGTACACTTAAATAAGAAACAATACATTATCCTTTCCTTTTGGAATGAGAGTCTATATGCAAATTATGCCAAGTTGTGTGTGACCTGTAAGGGCCAAGGGCGGGCCACGCCAAGATGGGCCACTTTGGCATGAACTTTATTTTGAATTAATGTTAAAAGCCATCCAAACCCAGCTGACTCAGGAAAAGCTCTTTACCTCCCTCTCGACTGCCTGCCTATAGGCATGAAGAGAGCCTAGCAGAGACTCCCTTTTACCTAAGAAACTTACCTGGATCAAAGGACAACCTTGTTCTTCTGAAAATCTCCTCACCTTCTTCCTAATGGTCTTTCTCCCATTTGTATCCTCAGACCCCTACCCCTCTACTCAGCTCATAGAAGCTTCATGTCGCCTCACTGTCTTTGGAACTCCCATGTCTGTGTGGATTCCCCATACAAATCCCTATTAAATTTGATTTTCTCCTGTTAATCTGTCTCACGTTAATTTGATTCTAAGTCCGGCGAGAAGGACCTAGAAAGGGACAGGAAATTCTTCCTTGCCAAGAAACTCCAATGCATCAGCCTCCCTACTTCTAATAAAGGCTCTCTCCTTGACAAAACTTGAGTCAGGCTCCTTGGGGCCTCTTCTCAATGAGGCCTAGAATTTGGGTTTTATCCTTGGTCCACTGAGATTAATTTTAGCAAGAATCCTGCTGAGTCAATTTAGCAGAAATCCCCACTCTCCTATCAGGTCAAATTCCTCATCCCCCACCCTCAATATCTTATCCCTTTGGCCTGTCTGAAGGCAGGAATCCTGTCCAGTCAGTTTAGCCAGAATGTTCCTTACCCCTGATATTACCTCTAGTAATTTGCCATCCACTTACCCCTACCCTTGTCCTTGGCCATAATCTCCACTTATCGTTTGAGTTCAGAGTTAAGCCTATTTCTTCCTTCTATTATTCCCACAACCCCCCCCACTCCCACCCCCCACCCTGCAGGGGTCCCCCTTGAATATAAAGAACGCTTTTGGGAAGCTATTAGGAAAAACACTGAAAACAAAGGTAAGGTTGTTACGCAGATTTAGGTCATTGCCTTCTTCACTGTTAAGAGTTTCTACAGGTTTAGTCATTACCCTCTTCCTATCACAGAGAGCCAGACACCCTTGCAAATGGGGATTTCCCTTATACACGTAAATGTCTTTTTCAGAAGGGTAACTTCTATGCAGTTTTCAGAGATTTTCCTCTGTCTACATGAGGGTTCCTTTTTCTCCACATACTCACCAGCACTTTTATTTCTTGTCTATTTGATTCTATGCATTCCGACAGGTGTAAGGTGATCTCACTGTGGTTTTGATTTGCATTTCCCTGATTAGGGATTTTGAGCATCTCCTCATGTTTCTGTTGGCTAAATCAATCTGTCTTAGTCAACTATAATGGAATACCGTAGATCTGGCTGCTTAGAAAAAACAGAAATTTATTTCTCATAATTCTGGAGTCTGGGAAGTTCAAGATCAAAGCACTGGCAGATCTGGTGGCTAATAAGAGCCCGCTCTCTGGTTCACTGAGAGCTGTCTTCTTCGTTTGTCCTCACGTGGCAGAAGGGAAGAGGGAGCTCTCTGGGATCTCTTCATAAGGGCACTAATCTCAATCATGACGGTTCCACTTTTATGACTTAATCACTTCCCAAAGACCCCACCTCCAAATACCACCATATTGGTATTAGATTTCAACAGACATCACCAGTCTATAGCATTCGCCCATCCAACTAGAATAGCATGAAGCCATTAAGATGTCAACTGGTAGTGAGTTTCATTTAAAAATCCACCACATATTGTTCCACAAATACAACAAGTCATAGGACAGTGCATAAAATATGATCCTTCTTATGTAAAATTACACACCTAGGGCTGAATGTAATATAAAAGGAGACATGATTTTCACAGATCAGAGATCTCCTAGAGCCTCGACTACTTCCTGTTTCTACAAGCCTTGTGGTATTTGCTGACCAAAAGCTGACTTTGTTCCTTGAGGAAATGACTTAATACTTTGCCTAAATGCCCTGGAAAAGTTTTAAAAATCACCAAGATGCCTTGTTTACAACTGTATATAACAATTCGACGAGTGTATGTAATAACTCCATGGGTGTGCCCTCTATGATGAGGAAGCTCAAGTTTTATTAGGAAGAAAATCAGTTCTTGAAGTGGCACACTTTAACTTCTCATTTTGGCCAAGTCATACAATGTTATCTGTCAAGAATGTTACATTTGGATTTGCATATTCAAATACCAGAACCTTCAGATTTTTTTTAACAGTCTGATAAATGTATGGACAGTTTGTTTTCTGTGACAGTGTCCTTATGTCTATGTCTCAAAGGTGGCTCCAATGGCTTCAGGCAGACCCTTTCATCCTGCCACTGAGCCCTGTTACTTCTTTGGGTTCTTTCAGGGCAAATTTTTTGTTACTAAAATAGAAGTGTTGGCCAAACTATTTAACAGTAGCAGCGAACCAACCTCTAAGTCTGAGCTTCAATATAAAAGGAGCGCTACCTTTCAGGAATTCATTTTAAAGTTTCACCTCTCAGTAAAATATTCAGTGTGATTTGGGCTATCAAATCCCCTACAGGGTTTGTCTATTTCACAGACCTCTGAACTACTCATGTGTTCCGGGAAGAAAAGATCAGGTGAAACTTGAAGCTAGAATTTAGATTGGAGAGTATAATTGTAGATAAGAGTTTAATGGCACATGCTAATTGCTAAGAGACCTGGGAGAGCCCTGTCGAGTGTTATGCAACATCCAGAACAAATGGCTGGAACACAGCATCTAAAAGAATCAAAGTATCCTCTCTCATACCTCCCATCCTCTCCAGTAACTTTCATATATTTTGCTTTTGAATCTCTATAAACGGTGAGCACATCCCTGGGTTATTGGGCAATCAGGAGTCCAAGAGAAGCTCCCCTGGGTAAAAAAAAATAATAATAATAATACCATTTTTCCTTCTGTGCACAACACAATAGCCTCACCCTTTGGCCAAATGGTGTCTAGATTCCCTGCTGCTCTCATATAGGGGTGTGGAGGTGGGTACTGAAGCCCCCGCAGAGCCAAATTGGCCCCATTTAAGACTTAGTGTTGACTACCAGGTTAGCCCGAACCCTGGGCATGGGAGAGGTCCAGGGCCAGCAAGCATCTACACTTGACTTACCCTCACCCTTTGCCCTTCAGTGCACACCAGCCTGACCTCTGCTTCCAGTACCTTCTATTCTTCGACTGAAGGCATGCTCTGACCACTGGAGCCAGCTTTGCCTGCCAGGAATTAATGCCCCATTCCCATCCCAGTAATCTTCAACAACGGATGGATAGAAGTTGACCATATATAAATGTAGCTTTAAGAGGGTAGATCTTAAAATTTCTCATCACAGGAAAAAAAATTGTAACTATGTAAGGTGACAGATGTTATCTGGACTTAATGGTGGTGATCATTTTGCAGTCTATACAAATATCAAATCATTATGTTATGCGCCTAAAACTAATATAATGTTATATGTCAATTATGGGTCAGTTAAAAGAAAGGCACCAACTTTCTTGCCCCACAGGCAGGATAACTGATTTTCCAAAGATCCCCCACAGGACCCAGACAATCAGCCCCAGTAAAAACTCGCTCAATAATGGTCTGCGTATTGGCGCTTTTTGTTCTCTGCTTCCTTTCCCACTTCCCTACCAGTGTTTCCTGGGACCACCTCCTGATAAACGACCTGCTTCCAAATCCTTATCTCAGAATTGCTTCTGGGAGATCCCAAATGAAAACACAGACAATGAAATCAAGCGTAGGGAGGAAAGCAGCCAATATTCCCTTGTATCATAAAGATGAGGTAGGGAAAGCAGAGGGTTTGGAGTCAGATCAGGCTGGATTCTAAACCTGAGTTCTGTATATCCAAATTCTGTAATTCTGCCCAAGTCATATACTATCTCAGAGTCTCAGTTTTCTCACTTGTAATGTCCTTCCTCTTGGGTTGTTGTACTAAACAAGATAACAGGTGTAAAGGGCCCAGAATATAGAATGAACTTGGAAGTGGATGAGATTACTATGACTGTAAGCCCCCCAACTTCGCCCCCAGGCTACACAATGAAACACAAAACTGCACTTTCTGTAGTAAATAGCTAACCAAAGAGAATATTTTTTTCACACTTACGGGCATTGTTTCAATTTCTCCCAAACACCCAACGTGGAAATGCCCCCTACTCCAGCCTGATTCCTGCAAAGAATATCTTTTAACATCTGAGAGATGAAAATTCAACAAGTTTCTTGAAAGGTTAATGTCTGCCCCAGCTCATCACCTAAAATCAAGCAGATGGTCCTTAGTCATATGGATCATGTGAGATTTTTTTCCACAGAAGCAGTCATTTACATGGGGTGAGGGAGCAGCAAGCCCATCAAAGAGAAGTGGTAAGCTTTGGGGAATGTGGGGAAATGGGCAGAATATCTCCCACCCCCAAGGGACCCCAGCATACACTATGATCTCATCTGACCCATGGGGTTCTTGGACTCTGTATTTTGGGACCCACAGACATTGTGAAACCAATTATGTATATGACTGCTTGGGTGTGTTTAATGGTGGGGATACCACCATTTCCCTTAAGGGTTGAGTCATAAGGATGCTTTGAATTTGCATTGTACTTGTACTCCTCCAAATGTGTCAATACATGGTATCCTATTTTATTTTGTATTCCGAAAGTTCTGATGTACAGAAATTGGTCCTCTTTCTCCATCAGAATTTTTGTAAACTGCAGCACATTTCTCCCCGTTATCCATCTGGGATTTCTAGACCAAATAAATCCCTCCATGTTAACACCTTTCAGTATCTGCAGACCACAGCCATGGCCCGTTCCCTTCCTCCCTTTCATGCTTTTATCCATCAGATTCACTTCAAACTGATTTGAAAGTCAGGGTTAGGGGCTGGGGAAAAGCACCACTAAACTCCATCAGCAGGGTCTTCACATTTCCTCCTCCGTCATCCCTCACACTTCTTACCATCATTTCTGTGCCCCTTCTCTTGTTTTAAGAGAAAACAAATATTCTAGGTCAAATGTCAGCAACAGGGGCACCTGGGTGGCTCAGTTGGTTAAGCGTCTGCCTCTGGCTCAGGTCATGATCCCAGGGTCCTGGGATCGAGCCCTACATGAGGCTCCTTGCTCAGCAAGGAGGCTGCTTCTCCCTCTCTCTGCCCTCTGCCTGATCCCCCCCCACCCCTGCTCATGCTCTCTCTTCCTATCTCTTTCTCTCAAATAAAAAACCATAAAATCTTTAAAAAAAAAAAAAAGCCAGCAACATCGCAGTACAAAAGGAAGTTTCAACTCTCAGGCCTGCAGAATCTCTCTAAGACAAAAACAATTCCAGCCATCTTAGGCTGTCTTTCTTTCCTCGATCCTTGGTTGAAGGCATTGCAATCTTTCTGCAACATGTCCACAAAAATCAAATAGTACAACTAATGTGAATTCAGTTATTTCCTTTGCTCATAGCCCATTCAGACGTTTTAATCTGACAGGTCTGACAGTTTAGGAGACTTCCCTGTAACTGTACACACACACACACACACACACACACACACACACACACAAACACGCTCACGCATGTGTGTGTCTTTCCGACTCTCTGCAGCTCAACATCCCATTCTCGCTGCAAGTCTGGTCTCCACGTGACCATGCCATAGCCAATCTCCCACCAGGCTGTGTCCTAGATTCAGCTTTTGCCTCAATTAAGGAAACATGGGAGACAAAGCAGCACTTATTTTTAAATTAAAAAGCCTCCTGGCTTCCTCCCTTACAGACTGCCCTGAGTGTGCTGCCCTGATCAAAGCCCCTTTGAACACTCTTCTGTCTGGCAGGCAAGGGAAAGAAGGTTGCCTGTAGAAAGCGTTCATGTAAAAACATTAGAGCATCAGGGACATGTGAGGGGCCAAAGTCCGTGTGGAAGAAGCTCAAAAGTTTGTCTTGGAATCAGGACTTCTCAAAGACCATGATTAAAAACAGAAGTTTCGTGGTTCTAATATTTTTTACTTATTCTAATTTTTACAGGTGTTTCTTTTTTTTTTTAATTCATTCCTTCCTTCATTTGTTTATTTACTACTTCTTCGTATCTTTGTCCATTTTAAAAGATTTTTTTTTTTAATTTATTAATTTGACAGAGAGAAATCACAAGTAGATGGAGAGGCAGCCAGAGAGATTGAGAGAGAGGGAAGCAGGCTCTCTGCTCAGCAGAGAGCCCGATGCGGGACTCGATCCCAGGACTCTGAGATCATGACCTGAGCCGAAGGCAGCGGCTTAACCCACTGAGCCACCCAGGCGCCCTCTTTGTCCATTTTAATTCTTCTCTTTTTCCTTTTTAAATGAATTTCCCCCTGAACTCTCTTTTTCAAAAAACGTCTTTGTTTCATTTTTTAAATTACCCTTCCCTTCTCAGTTTTTTAACTTCCCCCACTTCTCTTTTTCTTTTAAGAAAAAGAAGGAATTCAGCGCCTGGGTGGCTCAGTTGGTTAAGCAACTGCTTTCAGCTCAGGTCATGGTCCTGGAGTCTCAGGATCGAGTCCCACAACGGGCTCTCAGCTCCACAGGGAGTCTGCTTCTCCCTCTGACCTTCTCCCCTCTCATGCTCTCTCTCACTGTCTCTCTCAAATAAATAAAATATTAAGAAAAGAAAAAAAGGAACCGCTGACCGATTTATCATTTCTTACCATTTCTCACCCCCTCTAAAATTGATGTGGGAAAAAAAAAAAAGCTTAAGGTGGTTGGATTCCTAATAGACCCAAATTGGAAACAACCCAGATATCCATCAACTATGAGTAAACAAATTGTGATCTAACCGTACAATGGAATATTACTAGCAATAATGAACCAACTACTGATGAACATGACATCATGGGTGAATCTCAAAATAATTGAACAAAAAGGAAGCCAGACATAACAGAGTATGTACTGTGTAATTCCATTTAGATCAAGTTCAGGAATAGGCTGAACAAATCTATGGTAATAGCCATCAGAAGAGCCACTGTGGGGAGATCAGCTATTGAATGGAAAGAGGCCTAAAAGCACTTCTTGGGGTGATGGAAATATTCCTTACCTTGATAAGGGTGTGTTTTACATTTGTCAAAACTCATTAAACTGTATGCTTTAGATCTATGCATTTTACAGTCTGTAAATGATATCTCTATTTTAAAAGAAGTGTTTTATTTTTAAAGAATTTTAAAAAGGAGGTAATTATTAACTGTGGTACTTACCTTGCATGGCTTATAAAATCACTATTTAAAATCACTTGTCCGAGGGCACCTGGGTGGCTCAATCAGTTAAGCATCTGTCTTGCTCAGGTCAGAGTCCTGGAGTCCTGGGATCAAGTCCCACGTTGGGCTCCTGCTTCTCCCTCTCCCCCCCGACCCCACTTATGCTCTCTCTCACAACTAGATAAATAAACTCCTTTAAATAAATATATTCATTAATTAAAAAATCATTTTTCTGAAGACCGATACCACTGGGAAATGTTTAAATGTGAAAAGGGCAGGATGTAAAAATCATGGCCTCGTTTTGTCATAGGAAATGTTTTATACAGCATATGCGTGGAAAAAGATGGAGGAGTTAAAAACAATTTGAAAGGAAAGCACTCCTCTTCTTCCCATATCAGAGATTCTGCCTTCCCTAATGTTTGATTCTGACAGTTACATAAAGCACGACCTTAAAGAAAAGGCAGTTATTCTTCCAGAGAAACACAGGCTGTAACTGTTTGCCTAGTATGATCATCCAAAAGCTTGTACCAGGTTGCACAGAAAGTGAATGGATCCTGGAAGCCTGCTTTGTTTTCTTCCCAAAGTCCCTCTCTTTTGTTCAGCAAATCTCTCACTTGCTTTCTGTCCCTTTGTCCAAGTGACCAGAGCCCCTGTTAGCCTGCCCTTCAGCGAGCTGATGACCCACAACTCCCTTGCTTCTTTTTTTTTAAGACTTCTTTTTTATTTGAGAGAGAGAGAGTGAGGGAACATGTGCAAGTGTAGGGGGAGAGGAAAGCAGAAAGGGAGAAAAAGACGAGGGAAAGAATCCCAAGCAGACTCCGTGCTGAGCACAGAGCCTGATGGGGGCCTCATCCTAAGACCCATGAGATCATGGCTTGAGGCAAAACTAAGAGTCTGAGGCTCAACTGACTGAACCACACAGACACCCCACCACTCCCTTTCTTCTTAAACCAGATGTGGCCACAGGCACAGGGTTTTCTAACCTTCATTAATCTAAGTAATTTCAGAAAAAGTTAAATAACTATCGGAGAGCTGAGATCCCTACAAGAATGCAACTGACAAGCTTATTGTATTGTATTGTATTTTCAATAAGCATCGATGGGGATGGTGGGACTTCCTTTCTTTTTTTTTTTTTTTTTTTTTTTTTTTTAAAGATTTTATTTATTTATTTGACAGAGATCACAAGCAGGCAGAGAGGCAGGCAGAGAGAGAGGAGGAAGCAGGCCCCCTGCTGAGCAGAGAGCCCGATGCGGGGCTCGATCCCAGGACTCTGAGATCATGACCTGAGCCGAAGGCAGCGGCTTAACCCACTGAGCCACCCAGGCGCCCGGGACTTCCTTTCTTGTTTTGTTTTGTTTTGTTTTGTTTTTTTCCCAGATCAAGTTTAACTGAAGAAGGTGCAAAACCTACAGGAAGTGATAAAGGGTTTATTTTGGTGATTCTTAGAATTGTTTTTTCTAAGAGAAAAACATGTTTTCTTTTTTTAAGAGACGTGGTACAAAGAAGCTGATCACTCTCAAAAAGAGAAAGTAAGAGAATAAGGAGTAGGTAAAACGAACTAAAGCATGATGGGGTCTTTGATACATACCAATCAAGAAGAAAGTGAATTTAAAAAAAAAAAGAAAAAAACTTGAGAAGGACTGACCACATTTTCCCATTCTTTCCTCATTTCCTTAATTCACTGATAAGTGTATTTTTTTAAAAATATATTTATTTATTTATTTATTTGAGAGAGTAAGACAGAGAGAGAGAAAGATAATGAGAGAAAGCGCAAGAAGTGAATCGAAGGAGAAGCAGGCTCCCCACTGATGTCGGAGCTCAATCCCAAGACCCCAGGATCATGACCTGAGCCGAAGGCAAACGCTTAACTGCCTGAACCACCCAGGCTCCCCTGATGAGCGTATCTTCAGGAGAGAATCAATCCTCGTTTTTGTGGAGATATAGGAATACTTGTCTTTGATTGACTACTTCAATTCCTCTTTGGGAAAGAGTGGTATTCAGGGAGTTGTGATGAAGAGGTAGAGCACAGAGGATTTTTAGGGCAGTGAAAATCTGTATGATACTCTCAGGATGGATGCCTGTCATTATATATTTGTCCCAACGCATAGAATATACAACACCAAGAATGAACTCTAATGTAAACTATGAACTTTGGGTGACAGTGATGTGTCAGTGTCAGTTCATCAACTGTAACAAGTTACACTCCAGCGGAGAATGTTTACTGGAGGTGCCTGTGCATGTGTGGGGGCAGCTGGCATCTTCTTCTCAGTTTTGCCGTGAACCTAAAACAGCTGTAGAAAAATAGAGTCTTCAGTAAAAAACAAAACAAACAAAAAAAACACTAAAGAAATATAATAATAATAATTTCTAAAATAAGTGCCATATTAGGGTAGACACTGTTAGTTGCATACACAGGATCTGTCTCCCTCCTCTTCCTTCTGAACAGAACCCAGTTCTATTCAAGCATCCTCCTTACCTTACCTCCACAGGGTCCAGTTGACTCAGGAGACTCCAGCCTCTTCTTCAGCTCCAGGAATAGGTCTTGATTGCTCTCAGCTATTCCAGGTCATTGTACCATTTTTGTCAATGATTAGTTCAGAAATCCAGATTTTAGGAAAATCAGTGGATGGCTTTCCCCAAGCAACTGTGCCCAGAAGACCTTACGCCACCCAGTTGCACTGTAGGAAAGGACATATAAGCCATGGTTGGAGCTTTCTTGCTCTCTCCCACTGACCATGAGTATGCTGGCACTGGCAGCCACTTTGCCACCGTGAAGGAGGTCAGACCAAGGACAAAAACAGACTAAGAAAGAAACAGACAGACAAATACATGACGGAAGGCAGTGCCAAGAGAACTGAGAGAAAGAAAGCAGGGCCCTGCTGAAATGGTGCCTCGAGCTTGCATTACTTTTGGGAATGTTGGCAGATGTCCTTATTAAGGACATCTTAATTATCCTTATTAAGGACCTCTTATTAAGGATATCTTATAAATATCCTTATTAAGGACTTCTTAATGCCCTTATTAAGCCAGTTTGAGCCTTATTTCTGTTACTTGCTGCTAGAAATAAGCTGCTACATGTACTCCCTACTTGGTTTGTGTGGCATTTTTTGATCATATAGATCAATAATTATCTTTGCTCTAGTCTTTGGCAACCATGTATTGTCAAAACATACCACATGTAGTTAATTGTGTTAGTCATTAGTAATAAAACTCCAATAAGACTAACCAAAAACCTAAACTCACAGGACTTGATAAAAATCTGCCAAAATGGTCAGTCATTTATTTGTTCATCCAACAAGGGGTTATAGAGAACCTAATATGCACCAGGCACTAAGTAGTGAGAAGACTGCTCCACCCTGATTCTGTCCCTTTAAATTACATTTGAGTACAAAGAAAATAGGGCAATCTGTGATTATGCATATATTCATTACAAACTACTGCACAAATATTTGGCTCATAACTATGAGTTAAATGGTATGACATTTCCATGAGAAAATTAATTACTTGAACATGTGCTGTATAAAATATGTCAAATCATTTATTTGGATGTTGTAGATTGCATATTAGTTTTTAACCAAAGGAAATACATAAGAAATAAACATAAAATGCACACTCTATGTATTGTAAATGTCATGTCATGCCCAAGGGCCTCTTGCAAGTGAACAATTTTCTTCTGGATGAGGAGAGTGGTGTCTGAAAGATCATAAGATCGCAGATCCAAAAAAGGGAGTCACACTGCAATGACTTCTTCATGCGTTTAAGGGTTGCACCTATTGATAACGTGTCTATTTAAAGATTATGCTTCATACAAATAGCTGTGTGTGAAAGAATGGGTAGATTAATCATTTCAGATACCAACCTGTCATCTAAAATCGTTTGGAAGTCTATCTGCCTAGGAATAAAAAATAAAGATTTATGGTTTGATATGAGTGCCTACATTCTGATGCTTTTTATGGCTTCAATGATTTTGAGAGAGAAAGATCTATATAAAGATCTGTAAGTTAGAGACTGTAATAAATGTCACTTGAGGTAAACATAAACTACCACAATAAACGGTGGTGCAAGAAAACGAAATGAAAAAAAGCGAAAAAAGAAACCAGTAAGGTCAGATACATACACAAATAAAATGGAGCCTGTGTTGTTCATTGAGAGCCAAGAAACGTTCATAAATGGGAAGGAAATTCCCCCAAGGAAGCGTATGGGCTTCACGCTATACACTCCAGAGGGAATACAGCAGGACCGTCCCCATAGTAATACAGAGACAGGATAAGAATGACACCCATCCTATAAACTACCCATCTTACAGCCATTTTATATACTCTTTGGTGTTAGGCTGAAAGATTTATCCTATAAAATAGCCATGGTCACATAATTAGAAAGTCTTATGTCAAACTGCTGATTCACAGAATGATATTTGTCCTTCAAGTCACGGAAATTACAAATGGCCAAATTTGTTTCTCCAGTTCTTAGCTTCAGTACAAGCATTCTCTAGGCCTCCATTATTTACTTGAACACTTTTGCACTGAGACAGGACATTTTCTGTAGGGCACCAAAGTGCATTCCTTTGCTCCGATGAAGTCTTCTCCTTATGTATGAAAGAGTATTTTCACAATTGCAGTGGCTAAGGATGACTTGGCCAAGTGTAATGTTCTCGGAGGCTGTGGGTGTTCTGCTCTTGGAGGCAATCACAAGAACTTTTCCATGCTAACTTGGACATAGCCGATGATCTGAACTCCTTAACGTGCATGAGTGGAGGTCATGGTATTGTTTGTAATAATCAAAGTAAAGGAGTATGTGTGCAGTGAAGGAATGTGTAAAGACATGTTCTCTGGTCAAACCAGTGACCTACACTTCTGATGGTTAATTAGATGTATTAATTTGACGGAGCCCCTGGGTGTCCAGATACTTCTTTAAAAGTTCTTTTGGGTGTGTCTGCAAGGGTATTTCTGGATGAGATTAGCATTTCAATTGGTAGGCTGAGTAAAGCAGATTGCCCTCCCTACTGTGAGCAGGCCACATGGAATCCACTGAAAGTCTGAATAGAACAAAAGGTTGAGGAAGGAGAATTCTCTCTCTGCCTATCTTTAAGCTGGGATATCAGTCTTCTCCTGTCTGCAAATTTAGACTCAGACCGGAACCACACCACTAGCTCTCCTGGTTCTCAGGCCTTGGGGACTCAGACTGAAACAATACCACTGGCATTTCTGGGTCTCCAGCTTCCCAACTTCAGATCTTGGGACTTCTCAGCCTCCATAAGCGTGTAATGCAATAAATATAATAATAACAAATAGATATAAATATAATAAAAATAAATATAGTAAATGTAATTTAAAATATATTTATTTAAATATATTATTTACTATGTAATATATTTATATACTTTATAATATATAATATTTAATATAAATAAATATTTATATATTTAATATAAATTTAATACTATTTAATATAAATGAAATAAATAATATATTTATTATATATTATATAATGTATTTATTTGTATATTTATATAATATATTTATATATCAAATAAACACATTTAAATAAATAATAAAAATATATTTATTTAAAATGTATTTTAAAATTAATATAATAAAATATATAGATCCTATTTTGTTCCTCTGGTGAACGAAGATGACGACAACTACCTACTGAACCTGACAGTGAGAATCGATCATTTTTTTTTTTTTTGGCATACCCATCTCTCTATGAGAAAATACATCATGATTTTCTTGAGGCTTTCCTTAGTTTTAAAATGAGCAACTAATGATTGAAAAAAATACAGTTCAATTTTAACAACATTGTTCAAATAACTAAATATTTCATGTAGGAATTAATATTTTCACTTACCAGCCAAAATATTAAATATCACAGTTTGCACTTTGCTTCACTGTTTTAAATTTTAAAAAACACACTCCAAGTAATAAACCTAGAATGGTAGAATTGAACCATTTCATCTTCTTCTGGTTCATAATCACCGTGGTATCATTGCTCATTTCTTTTTTTTTCTTTATTAAAAAGATTTATTTATTCATTTGAGAGAGAGAGTGAGAAATCAGGAGGGAGGGGCAGAGAGAGAGGAAGAAAAGAAGCTTAAGCAGACTCCATGTGAGCGCTGAGCCCCACTTGGGGCTCGATGTCATGACCCTGAGATCATGACCGAAGCTGAAATCAAGTGTCGGACACTTAACCAACTGCACCACCCAGGCCCCTCTATCACTGCTTATTTCTAATCAACTATTTAGTCTCAGGAATATGCATTACCACAGGAATTAGAGACAAACTGTGCCTAAAATAGCTCTAATAATTATGAACCATTACAAACTTATTATTCTCCAGTCAGACAGAAAAAGACAAATACTATAGGATCCCACCTATATGTGGAATTTAAAAAAGGTGAACTCAGAGAAGCGGAGAGTAGAACGGTGTTTACCGGGTGCCAGGGGGTAGGGGGAACAGAGACATATTGGGCAAAGGGTACAAACTTCCAGTTATTAGATTAATAAGTTCTGGTGATCTAACGTACAGCGTGGTGATTTTAGCTAATACTGTATTATATACTTGAAGCTAAGAGAGTAAATCTGAAATATTCTTACTACCAAAATGGAACAGTAACTATGTGACAGGATGGAGATGTTAGCTAACGCTATGATGGTCTATGATGTTAATCATTTTGCAACCTATCAATGCATCAAATCAACATGCTGTATACCCTTTTTTTCACTTCATATAAAATCCTGTTTACTAAAACTATCAAGGAATTCAATTTTTTAAAAAAGGCAAGATTCAAACCCAGATTCTCTAATTATAAATCCCATCCTCTTTGCCCTACTCCAGGAGTCCTCTCATCTGTTAATGAAGGTCCAGAGGAGAATGTCTAGGTTTTTCGCTCCCCGTCCTGTATGTTCATCTCTTTTATCTCTTAAATTCCATATATGAGTGAAGTCATATGGTATTTAACTTTCTCTGAGTTATTTTGCTTACTGTAATATGTTCTGGGTCCATCCACATCATTGTAAATGGCAAGACTTCATTCTTTTTGATGAGTAATATTCCATTGTGTGAGTGTGTGTGTGTGTGTGTGTGTAACACATCTTCTTTATCCATTCTTCCATTGATGGACATCTAGGCTCTTTCTGTAGTTTGGCTGTTATTGATAATGTTGCTATAAACATCGGGGTGCACGTGCCCCTCCAAATCTGTATTCTTGTTACCTTTGGGTAAATACTTAGTAGTGCAAATGCTGGATCATAAGGTAGTTCTATTTTTAACTTTTTGAGGAACCTCCAAACTGTGTTCATCAGGGCTGCACCAATCTGCAACAGTTCAAGAGGGTTTCCCTTTCTCCACATCCTCATCAACACCTGTCATTTCTTGTGTTAATTTTAGCCATTCTGACTGGTGTGAGGTGATGGCTCATCCTGGTCCTCTCATTGGGTCCTGGCCCCCTTTTCCTTGGTCACCTCAATTTTTTCTGCCATCCTTGTTCCATTTCTAGGCTGTGTTAACATTGCTCTTTCTCAGCAAATGTTCTATCTGAAATACTCAAGCACTTATCTCTTCTGCTCGTTGAGATTCCACTGCTTTTTCCAGCTCAAGACTCCTCCCTCAAATCTTCAGCTAAGACTCCGGTCCTCAGGGATCTCTCCTCTTTCCTATTTATCCTGTGTTCTCTGACTTGCTGAGAGAAGCCTGGTTTGTGCTTGTTATTCATTTGAAGGGACAAATGGTACTAGGTCAACGCTTGAAAGTTTTTATTAGGGTGTATGTTTCACTGAAAGGTCCTTAAATAGCTAGAATTTAAATGTCTTTTTCATCTCATTTCATTAACAAAAGAGTTAAGTTGACCCCCACCACTTGATATGACATTTTATATGTTCAATAGATAATTGTTGAATGAGTGAGTAAACAAGTGATTGGCATCATAGGTTAGATTTATTAAAACGAGTTCATCTGTAAGTGACAGCTCACCCCAAATAACAAATGTTTGGACAAGATAGACATCTTTTTTTCCCCATAATTTCTCTCACCTCTTTGTAGGAGGCACAGAGCTCTTTGGGTCTTCAATGTGTAGGGTGCCTTGATTCCTTCCAGCTTTTGGTCTGCCATTCCTAGGATACAGCCCTCATCTTTATGGTTCAAGAGACCACCTTAAACAATAGCATCAAAAGGAATGAAATACTTAAGAATGTATTTAACAAAAAAGGTATACAACTTGTACACTGAAAACTACAAAACACCACTAGAAGAAATTAAAGATTTAACTAATGAAAAGTCATCTTGTGTTCATGTATCAAAAGACTTAATATTGTTAAGATCAAAATAGTCCCTGAAATTGATGTACTACATCTGTGCAATCCCCATAAAAATTCTAGCTGACTTCTTTGTGGAGATTGACAGGCTGATCCTAAAATTCATATGGGAATTCAAGAGGCTCAGAATAGCCACTGCAATTTTTAAAAGAAGAATCTTTTAAAAATGTTTAAAAAGAATGATATTTCAGAAGAAGACCAAAGTCTGTCAACTCAGACTTCCTAATTTCAATATTTGCTGCAAATCTACTGTAATCAAGATACCATGGTACTAACAGAAGGATAGACCAATGGGATTAGGAGTTGGAAATAAACATTCACATTTACTGTGAATTGATTTTTTAAGAGATTTTATTTATTTAGTTGACAGACAGAGATCACAAGTAGGCAGAGAGGCAGGCAGAGAGAGAGGAAGGGAAGCAGGCTCCCTGCTGAGCAGAGAGCCCGATGTGGGGCTCAATCCCAGGACCCTGAGATCATGACCTGAGCTGAAGGCAGAGGCTTTAACCCACTGAGCCACCCAGGCGCCCCTACTGCGAATTGATTTTTTGATAAGGGTGCCATGACAACTTAATTAGAAAGAATATTCTTTTCAATTAATAGTGCTGAAACCACCGGATATCCATAAACAAAAGAGTTAAGTTGACCCCCACCACTTACCATATACAAAAATTAACTCAAAATGGGATCATAGACCTAAATTAAGTAGTTAAACTATAAAACCCTTAGATGAAAATGTAGGAGTAATTCTTACATGACCTTAGATTTGACAGTGGAGTCTCTGACATGACACCAAAAACAAAAGCAACAAAAGGAAAAATAGATAAATAGGTCTTTACCAAAATAAAAAACTTGTGTATCAAAGGACACTATTGAGAAAGTGAAAAGGCAACCAAACAGAATGGGAGAAAAGATCTGCAAGTCATATCTCTAATAAAGATTTTTGTATTCAAAATATAAAAAGTACTCTTACAATTTAACAATAACAACAAAAGATAAATACCCCAACTTTTTTAAATTGCAAGAGACTTCAATAAACATTCCTGCAAAGAAAATACACAAATGGCCAATAAACACATGAAAAGATGCTTAGTGTTATTAATCATCAGAGAAATAAAACAAAACCAAAATGAGAGCCACCCACTAGGATGGCTCTAATGAAAAAGACAAAATACAAGTGTTGGTGAGGATGAGAAGAAATCAGAACCCTCATATATTATTGATGGTAATGTAAAGCGATGCAGCTGCCATGGAAAAGTTTGGAAGTTCTTCAAAAGTTTAAACATAGAGTTACCACAAGACCCAGAAATTCCACCCATAGGAGTTTACCCGAGATAAATGAAAACATGTGTCCACACAAAAACTTGTACATGAATGTTCATAGCACCATTATTCATAATAGCTCAAAAGTAGAAGCAACCCAAATGCCCATAAACTGATGAATGGATAAATAAAATGTGGTATATGGAATATTAATTGGTAATTAAAAAAGAAATACTAATACACAGTACAGCATGGATGAACCCTGAAAATATAATACTAAGTGAAAGAGGCCCATCACAGAAGACTACATATTATATGATTCTGTGTATGTGAAATGTCCAGGACAGGCAATACATAGAGATAAAAAGTAGATTAGTGATTCCTTAGGTTTGGATACCAGGGAGGGAAGGGTAATAACTGCTAATGGGTTTTGCTGCAGGATGATGAAAGTATTCTAAAATTGATTGTGTGATGTTGACACAACTCTGTGAATATGCTAAATGCTATTGATTGAATTGTACACTTTAAGTAGGTGATTTGCATGGCATAGCAATTATATTTCAATAAGGCTTTTATTTAAAAAAAAACAGAATTTTAACACCTTGGAAATTATATAGAGGAAGAATCAGGGGAAAAAATGGTGAGGGAACACACCTATGATTTTTTAGGAAAGTTCATGGACAGATTCATTTAATCTTCACAACCCATGACAGCAGAACTACTAATACCTCCACCTTATAGGAGAAAAATTAAAGCACATTCCTTTAAACAACTTTATCACCCACAAGCAAATAGGTTTAGTAAAACAACCAAAAGAAGTTTATCTCATGTATTTGGAAATTAAGAACTCATTGGTAAAAGAAAAACAAACCATAAGAAAATTATAAAGCTCTTAAACTGAAAAATAACGAAAATGTGACATATTTAATATTGTTAAATAGACACTTCTAGTCCTGATCAAAAAAGCAGACACACTTCCCCCTATTTCTCCCACAAAGTATAGCCTGAATACTCTATATTTAAAAAATATGACTTTGAAATGCGGAACACTAAGGAAACTGGGTACCCAAGGAATGACACAGTAATGAGTTTCCTGGGCATTCTTTTTGTTTTATATATCTCATACTGGGACCTAAAGATGCTGGCAACACAGAAATGCCAATAGACAAAGGCTGAAAAAAAAATCCCTAAGAAATCTTGCTCTTTCTAACTGTAGGACCAGGAAAGGGAGAACCTTGCAAGACAGAAAACTTGTGGACAACAACCACACTATTCAACCCAACCACCTTGGAAAAAATTGTAGCCCTACCAACTCTACACACCAAAAAAGGCCAAGGGGAGAAAGTAGACTTCCACCCTCATCAGGCTTTAACGAAGTGACTCACCTCCCCTGTCAGGGTGGTATGACAGAAGACCAAGTGATTAGACTTTCATCTCAGCCAGACAATAATGAGCTATCCCCCATAGTGTCAGTGGATATCACATGGGGAACCAGGACTTCCACTCCCACATGATGGTAAAAAGGAACCCTGCCCTCTCCCTGCTGGAATGGTGTCAAAGGAGGCCCAGTAGAGTCAAGACTTTCACCACCACCTGGTGGCAACAAAGTGCCACTTCCAACCCAGGGTGTCAACAGAGGCTGAGGTAGACATCCAGACTTCGGCTTACAACCTGGCGGGAATGAGGTTGTATCCATGTTACGCTGAAAGCATTGTGTCAGAGGACGTCTACTAAAACAAGAATTAAGTAAGATCTAGTGTGTCATAACATAATACTAAAAATGTTCAGGCTACAATCTAAAATCACCAGTTATACCAACAGCCAGGAAAATCTCAACTTGAGTAAGAAAAGACGATCAACAGATGCCAACAATGAGGTACCAAGACGTGAACTAGAATTATCTGACAAGGATTTTAAAGTAGCTATTTTGAAAATCTTTCAAGAAGCAATTATGAACATGATTAAAATAAGTAAAAAAAATAGAAAGTTTAATCAAAGAAAGTGTCAATAAAGAAAGAGAAAATGAAAAGAATCAAATAGAAACATTGGAACTGAGAAACACAATAACCAAAGAGGAGGGGAAGCTTCACTTGATAGGCTGAACATCAGAATGGAGAGGACAGAGAAGAGAACTGATGAACAGAAAGAACAGTAGGAACTACCCAGTCTAAACAACGGAAAGGAAAAAAAAAACAATACCACTGGGAAAAATACATAGAGCCTCAGGGGACGGTAGAACTGTAACAAAAGAGCTAACATTCACTCTTTGGAGTCATGAGGAGAAGAAAAGGAAAAATGTAGGACTGAAAAAGGATTTGAATAAATCATGGCTGAAATTCCCCCAAATTTGGCAAAAAAGCATAAACCTACAGATTCAAGAAGCTTAAAGAATTCTACACAGAATTCAAAGAAATCCATGCTACAGCACATGGTAATCAAAATTCTAGAAATTAAAAATTAAGAAAAATCTTTAAATCAATGAAAGAGAAATAACACCTTATTTACAGTGAAAAAATTCAAATGGCAGTGGATTTTTTTTTTTTTTTGGCAGTGGATTTCTTATCAGAAATTGTGCAGGCCATAAGAAAATAACACAAAATTTTTCAAATGCTACAAGAAAAGTACTGTCAATGTAGAGTTCTATAACCAGTAAAAAATCCTCCTTTGGAATGAAGGGGAAATCAAGATTCCCAAATAAAGAAAACTAAGAGAATTTATCAGCAGATTTACTACAGAAGAATAGCTAATAGAAATTCTTGAAAAAGATTTGAAATGATAAAAAATTTGAAAACATCAGCAACAAATAAAAAAATAAGGGAAATAGTAAAAATACAGGTAAATAAAATACTTTTGTTCTCGAGTTTTTAAAATTTTTACTTTTGAAGCAAAAATTAAAAAGATAACATTATGTGATATGGTTCTCAGTGTATGTAGAGAAAATATTTAAGATAATTATAAATGGGAGAGAGGAAAGGAATTTATGGGGAGATAAGATTTATACACTTCACTCAAACTGGTAAAATGTAGTCATTAGTAGAATGTGATAACTCATGTATGTATAAGTATGCAACCGAGGGCAACCATTAAAACTCTGTAGAAAGAGATATACTCAAAAAATACTTTAGGGTCAGAGGTAGACAGGTTTAGAGATGCTACTGGTATCTAGTGTTACATTCCAGAGTTGTGAACCATTCTACAACAGACAGTACAGTCCCTCACAGCAAATAATTATATCAATAGTGCTGAGGTTGAAAAACCCTGGCTTACATGCTCACCAGTGCTGATATTATCGTTCTTTTTAATAACATTTTTTAAAGTTTGTATTTATGTTTCCCTTTACCTGCTTTCTATGTAGCCAGTGATAATTTGTTTTCCATAACCATCATTGATTCATCATTCTTTTAATCTTGCCAATCTTGTAGTTTGAAAAATGAAAACTTAGTTTATTTTGTACTTCTTCAGAAGAATGGAGTTATCTTTACTTTTTACTTTAGGTATTATTTGAATATTTTATAATGAACATGTATTATTTTTATAATTTTTTGGAAAAGCTATTAAAGATTTTTAAAAAATACTACAAATAATTCAAAATGAGATTCTAAAATATGTTCAAGTAACCCACAGGAAGAGTTAACCTACAGCCAGAAGAAACAGAAAAAACAAGCCACAGAAAACAAAAATTAAAATGGCAAACATAAGCCTTAACATATCATTATATACACTAAATGTAAGTGGTCTAATTATACCAATTGAAAGACGAAGATTGACAGAGTAGATTCAAACATATAATGCAGCCATGAAACTCACTTCAAATACCATATAGGTAGGTTGAAATTAAAAGAATAAAAATATAAATACTATAAAGACATCAATTACAAGAAATCAGGAATGGGTATATTATTAACAGACAAAATAGTCCTTAGAGGAAAAAAATTACCTTGGACAGAAAAATTTTAGATAATGATAAAAGAGTCAGTCTACCAAGAAGACATAGAAATCCTAATTTGTATGCATAAACCAACAGCTACAAAATATGTGAAGTAAAAATTAATACAATTACATTTGGAGAGTGCTCACTTCAGCAGTAGCACATATACTAAAAATGGAATGATATAGAGATTAGCATGGCCCCTGCACAAGGATGACACACAATTACAGTTGGATACTTCAACACCCCTGTATAAACAACCAATAAAACATCTAGGCAATCAACAAGAATATATAAGAACTTAACATCATCAACCAACAGGATCTAAGTAACATTTATATAACTTTCCATCCAATAACAGCAGAATACACATTCTTTTAAAGTGTCCACAGCACAAAGATGGCACTGAAAGTGAAGAAGGAAGCCCCTGCCCCTCCCAAAGTTAAAGCCAGGTTTTCAAAGGCCAAGAAATCAGTGTTGAAAGTTATCTGGAATCACAAAAAGAAGAAAAGAAGAAGGAGGAGGAGAAGGTAGAGGAAGAGGAGGATATTCACACATCACTCAATTTCTAGTGGCTCAAGCCTCTATGGCTCTAAAAGCAGCCAATATATCCTTAGAAGAATGCCCCCAGAAGAAACAAGTTTGTCTATTATGCCATTGTCAGCTTGCCCCTGAGCACAGAGTCAGCCATGAAGAAGATAGAAGACAATAGCACACTGTTCATTGTAGATGTCAGGGCCAGTAAGCACTAAATCGAACAGGCTGCAAAGAAGCTCTGCGACATTGAGGTGGCCAAGGTCAACATCCTGATCAGGCCTGATAAAGAGAAGAAGGCATGTGTTCAACTGGCCTCTGACTATGACACTTTGGATATTGCCAACAATATTGGGATCATCTAAACTGAGTCTAGCTGGGCAATTGTAAATGTAAACATTTTACTACACACATAAAAAATAACAAGTATCTATGGAACAGAGAATAAGATAGTTCATATTCAGGACCATAAAACAAATCTCAACATAATGAAAATAATGGAAATTGGAATGTGTTCTCTGATTACAAAAGAATCAAACTAGAAACAAGTAACAGAAAGATAACAGAAAATATCCAAGCATTTAAAAACAAAAAGCATGCTACTAAATAATCCACAGATCAAAGAGGGACTCTCAAAGAAAATAAGAAATACATTGAATTGGATGAAAATTAAAATATAGCATATCAAAATTTGTGAGATGCTGCTAAACCAGTGCTGAAAGGTAATTTTTTTACCATTAAATACTTACATTTAAAAAAGGGAAAAATCTCAAATCAGTCACCTAATATTAAGAAACTTCATAAAGGAGCACAAAGTAAGCCCAAAGGAAGCAAAAGGAAAGAAAAAACAACAACAAAATTGAGAACAGAAAGCAACATAGAAAATCCATAAAACAAGGTGCTGATTCTTTGAAAAGAGCAATAAAAGTGACAAGTCCCTAGCTAGACTGACAAACGACAAAAGAGAGAAGGCACAAATTACTACTATCAGAAATGAAACATGGGCGATCACTGCAGACCCTTCAAACATCAAAAGGATAATAAGGAAATGGCATGAACAACTCTACCAAATTTGATGAATTAGATGAAATGGAGCAATTTTTCAAAAAGCACAAGGTAGCACAACTCACCCAATTTGAGTAGCCCTATAATAACTACTTAGAAGTTTGTAACTTTAAAATTACAAACAAAGTAATCTCCAGGCTCACATAAATTCTACCAAACATGAATTCTAGGTGAAGTTTATCAAACATTTTAAAAAGAACACCAAATTTGTAAAATCTTTTCCAAAAAATAGAAAGGAGAACAATTCTGAGCTTATTTTATGAGGGCAGTATCATCCTGATGCCAAAATCAGACAGATAGTCCAAAAAAACAAAACTGCAAATAGTTTTCATGACTATAGGCATTAAATTACTTACCAAAGTATTATCAAATGGAATTGAGCAACATACAAAAATAATTACATATCATGAATGAAGAGGATTTATTCCAGGGATGCAAAGCTGGGTCCATATCTGAAAATCAGTCTATGTAAACCACCATATTAATGGTCTAGAGAAGAAAAGTAAAATGATCATTATCAATTGGTGCAGAAAAAGCACCTGAAAAAATTTATCACTCAAGCATGGTATCAGCAAAGATGGTGAAGAGAGGAATTTCAAAAATCTGCCCTTCCATAAAAGCAATAAAAACTTGGCAAAAGCAACTTTTCCAGAACTCTGGAAACTAACTAAAAGTTTACAGTGACAAGGAGAGTGTAATCGAAAACCAAAAACAGAGAAAACAAACAAAAATCAAGCCAAATCTCAGTGAGAAAAGAAGCTTTGTGGAATTTTAACAGATCTTGGTTCCGTCCCCCCATCCCAAGCCCAGTGGTAGACTTGAAAATAACCCCACCTTCCTGGTACTGGGGTGGAGGGGAGCAAAACAGATCTCATTTATAAAGAATTGTAATTAATTGCTCTGACTCATCTGGTAGATCCTTGGAAGATCATCTCACAAGGTTTTCCTTTAACTTCCCTACCTCAAAACTCAGCCTGTTTCTGAACATAGAGTTACTATATGAACATAGAGTTCCTATATATCCTAGATATATACCCAACCGAAGTGAAAACATATGTTCACATAAAAACTTATACATGATTGTTCATAACAGTACTATTCCTAGTAGCCAAAAAGTGGAAACAACTCAAATGTCCATCAACTGGTGAATGAATACACAAACCTTGGTATAGCCATACAATGGAAAATTATTGTCATGAAAAGAAATGAAGGATTGACACATGCTACAACATGAATGAAATTAAAAAGTTGATACTAAGTGAAAGAAGCCAGACACAAAGGTCACATATTGTATGACTCCATTTCTATGAAACACCCATAATAGATAAATCTATACAGACAGAAAGCAGATCAGTGGTTGCCAAGGGCTGAGGGGAAGGGGGATTGGAAAGTGACTGCTTAATGTGTATAGATTTCTATTTAAGGTATTAAGAGTGTTCTGCAATTGGCTGGTGGTGATAGTTACATAACATTGTGAATATATGGAAAAACACTGAATTGTACACTTTAAAATGGTTTAAGTAATTAATATCCTTTGTTATGTGCATTTTATCTTAATAAAAATATTTCAAAAAAGTTCAACACGTTCATGATAAAAATGCTCAGAGAATTAGGGATAGAGAGTAGCTTCCTCAATCTGACAAAGAATGCCTTCAAAAATTGTATAATGGACATGAAAAACAATGATTTCCTCTTAAGATCCAGAACAAGGTAAAGATGTCTGCTTTTTTTGCTTTTATTCAGTATAATACTGTAATCCTAACCAAAACAATCAGGTAATAAAAACCCAATTCAGATCAAGAAGGAAGAAATCAAAGCATCCCTGTGGTCTACATAGAAAATGACAAAAATTCTGCAAAAAACTCCTAGAACTAATATGTCATTTTAGGAAGGTCATAAAATACAAGATCAACATATAAAAATCAGTAGTATTTCTATGTATTACCAATGAACACATGGACACCAAAATGAAAAACATAATACCATTACAACCACTCAAAAAAAATACTTAAGTATAAGTGTAACAAAACATGTACTATACTTTTATGTTAAAATCTACAAAACACCAATGACAGAAATAAAATATTTGCATAGATGGAGAGACATAGCAAATCCATGGATTAGAAAACTCAGCATAATAAAGGCTTCCTTTCTTCCCAAATTGATATACAGTTTTCATGCAATTCTTATTAATATCCCAGTAAGCCTTTTTGTAAATATAAACAAAATTTTCTAAAATGTATTTGGAAAAGTCATTGAACTAGAAGAGCTAAAAGAATTTTGAAATAGAATTAGGAAATAGAGAATTGGAAAGGAGCACTCCAACCAATTATTATTATATAACTACAGTAATCAGGACAGTGTAATATGGACAGAGGAATGTACACATAAATCAATGAAACAGAATAGAGAACCCAGAAGTAGAACAGAGAAACAAGACACAGTGAATTTTGATGATGTACAAAAGCAATTCGATGGAGGAAAGATAATCTTATTAATAAATGGTGTTAAACAATTGGATATCCATAGAAAATCAATCAACCCATAAAATGAACCTCGACATAAACTTCATACATTATATAGAAATTAGCTCAAAAATCAATTATATATTTAAATGCAAAAGACAAAACTATAAAACTTAGAGGAAAACATGGGGGAAAATCTTTGGGTCTAAGGCTAGGCAAACATGGAACCAAAAGCAAGTTCATTAAAAGAAAAAAGATTAAAAAAATTTTTAATAAAAAATAAATAAAAGAAGAAAGTCATTAAATTGGACTTTATCAGAATTTAAAACTCTGTAACATACTCTGTTAAAAGAATGGAAAAATGAGCTATATACCTGGAGAAAATATTTATAAAACATATAAACAATGGACTTGTATCTAGAATATATATAGAATTCTCATAATTAATGGTAAACAGCAAACAATCCACTTAGGAAATAGAGAAAAGAAATAAAGTGATATTTTACCAGAGGATGTACAGATGACAAATAAGAACATAAAAAGATGTTCAACATCACTAGCCATAAGACAAGCACTGCTATTAGAAAAGCTAAAATATAAACAAAGAAACAAAGACAATATCAAATTCTGGCAAGGGTGTGGACAACCTGGGTCTCTGAACATTGCTAGTGAGAATGTAAAATGTTACAGCTATTTTGGAAAAAAAAAAACAACAACTAAACACATACTTCCCATATCATTCAGCAAAAGCACTCCTGGGAATGTATCTCAGAGAAATGAGAACTTATGTCTACACAAAAATGTGTACACAAAGGGCACCTGGGTGACTCAGTCCATTAAGTGGCCGATTCTTGATTTCAGCTCAGGTCATGATCTCGGGGTCCTGGGATTGAGCCCTGTGTCAGGCTTTGTGATCGGGGGGAGTCTGCTTGAGTAGTCTCTCCCTTCCTCTCCTTCTGGCCCTCCCCATCCTTAAAATAAATAAATAAACCTTTAAAAAAATGTGTACACAAATGTTCATAGTAGCTTTCCTTGCAATAGTCAAAACTGGAACGAACTAAAACATCCTTTAATAGATAAATTGTTAAACAAAACAAAAACACCTCCAGAACTGTGGTACATTGATACCATGGAATATCCCTTAGCCATTAAAAGAACAATACACACAACAATTTGAATGGATCTCAAGGGCATTATGCCAAGTGAAAAAGGTCAGTCTTGAAAGTGACATACTGTATGAGTCATTTATATAACATTCTCAAAATGATAAAATGATAGAAATAGTGGACAGACCAGGAGTTAGGTGGCTTGGAGGGAAGTGAGTAGTATAACCATAAAAGACTAGCAGGCAAGATACACTTTAAAGTATAAGACATTGGTGAAAGAAATAGAAGAAACAAGTAAATAGAAAGATATTCTGTACTCATGGATTGGAAGACTTAATATTGTTAAAATTTTATACTACCCAAAGCAATCTACAGATTCAATACAACCCCTACCAAACTTCCAGTGGCATTTTCACACAGATAGAATAAACAATCCTAAAATTTGTATAGAACCACAAAAAACCCTGAATAGCCAAAGCAATCTTGAGAAAGAACAAGCCAAAGGCATCACTTCCTGATTTCAAATTGTATTACAAAGCTATCATAATCAAAACAGCATGGTATTGACATAAAAGCGGATGCATGGATTAATGAAATAGAATGGAGCCCAGAAACAAACTCATGCATATGTGGCCAATTAATTTACAACAAAGGAGGCAAGAATGTACAATAGCAAAAGGACAGTCTCTTCAATAAGTGGTGTTAGGAAAACTGGACATTCATTCACATGCAAAAGAGTGAAACTAGACCTCTATCTTACACCATACAGAAAAATTAATTTTAACTAGATTAAAGATTTGAATGGAAGATCTGAAACCACAAAAGCAGAAGAACACATAGGCAGTAACCTCCTTGACACTGATCTTGGCAATGAATTTTTAAAATTTGACACAAAAAGCAAAGACAACAAAGAAATATAAACAAGAGGGGACTATATCAAACTAAAAAGCTTCTGCACAGCAAAGGAAACCATCAAGAAAATTAAAAAGCAACCTGCTGAATGAGAGAAAATATTTGCAAATCGTATAACTGATAAGGGGTTAATATGCAAAATACATGAAGAACTGAGACAACTCAATAGCAAAATTCCAAACAATTTGATTTAAAAATGGGCAGAGGGGACACCTGGGTGGCTCAGTTGATTAAGTGACTGCCTTTGGCTCAGGTCATGATCCTGGAGTCCCGGGATTGAGTCCTACATCGGGCCCCTTGCTCAGCAGGGAGTCTGCTTCTCCCACTGACCTCTCTCCTCTCATGCTCTCTCTCTCTCATTCTCTCTCTCTCTCTCAAATAAATAAATAAAATCTTTTAAAAAATGGGCAAGAGGATCTGAAGAGATATTTTTCTAAAGAAGACACAGAGATGGCCAATACAGCATTACTAATCATCAGGGAAATGCAAACCAAAAGCACAATGACACTCACTTTGTACCTGTCAGAATGGCTATTATCAAAAAGGTAAGAAATACCAAGTGTTGGTGAGGATATGGAGAAAATACAACTTTTGTATGCTGTTGGTGGAAATGTAAATAGGTGCAGCCACTGTGGAAAATAGTATGGAAGTTCCTCAAAAAATTAAAAATAGTTCTACCATATGAGCTAACAATTCCACTTCTGGGTATTTATTCAAAGAAAATAAGAACACTAATTCAAAAAGATGTATACACCCCCCCACATTCATTGCAGAATTATTTACAATAGCCAGGATATGGAAACAACCTAAGTGTCCACTGATTGGTGAATGGATAAAGAAATTGTGGTATATATTATACACACACACACACACACACAGAGACATATACATACATATATATACACACAAACACAATGGAATATGATCTAGCCATAAAAAAGAATAAAATCTTGCCATTTGCAACAACCTGGATGGACCTTAAGGGCATTATGCTAAGTGAAATAAGTCAGGCAGAGAAACACAAATAACATATGATGTCACTGGTAAGTGGAATCTAAAAACAAAAACACACACACACACACACAAAAATAAAAATAAAAATAAAAACAAAACCAAAAACAAAAACAGAAAAAACCCAAGCCCATAGATACATACAATAGATTAGTGGTCACCAGAAGCATGGACATTGGGGGATAGAGAAAATGGGTGAAGGGGAGCAGTTGTAAAATAAATAACTCATGGGCATGTAAAGTACAGCATGGCAACTAGAGTTAATAACACTGTACTGTATATTTAAAAGTTGCTAAGAGAGTAAATCTTAAAAGTTCTCACCACAAGAAAAAAAATCTATATAAATATATATGGTGACAGATGTTAACTAGACTTATTGTAGTGATCATCTTGAAATATATTCAAATGTTGAGTCATTATGTTGCATGTGTGAAACTAATATAATGTATGTCAATTACACATCAAAAAAGTCAAAACAAAACAAACAAACAAAGCAAATAAGTGAAGAAGACTAGGAGGTGGGGATCTGAGTAGTGACGGAATAGTTCTGTATCTTGACTGATGGTGGTTACATAAATCAATACATGTGATCAAATGGCATAAAACTACACACATACACTGTAGCAATGAAAGTTTCCTGATTTTGATATTATACTGTGGTTACCAAATACATAATCATTGGGAAAAATTGTGTAAAGTGTACAGAGGACCCCTCTGTGCTATTTTTACAACTTCCTGTGAATCTATAATTATTTCAAAATAAGAAGTTTGTTTAAACAATTAATTAATTAATTAATTAAAAATTCAAAAAGAAGTTTTTAAAATCATGAAATAACATGAAACAAAAAGTAATGAGCTAAGCATTGAACATAAGAAGTTAATAAAAGAAAAAGAGAATAAACTCAAAGAAAATAGAAAAAAGGAAATGATATAACAAACTAATAAAAGGGAAGGCAAACAACAGAGAGAATCAACAAAGGCAAAAGTTGGCTTAATTGAAAAGGTAATACTATGAAACACTTAATATCAATAAATTGATAACTCATACAAGATGGAAAACCTCCTAGAAAATATGACCAACCTAAACTGACTCAGAGAAAAACAGAAATCTTAGGTAGTCCTATAAGTACTGGAAGACAAAATCAATAGGTAAAAACACCAGGCTCAGCTGGTTTCGTAGTCAAAGTCTACCAAGTGTTCAAAAAATATCTCATCCCAAAATTATGAAAATTCCTCCAGGGAACAGAAATAGAAAGGAAACTGTCCAGCTCTCCAATGTTATGAGGCTAGTACAACCTTGATAGAAAACACAGATATAAGAAAGGACAACTATAGACAGCATAATTTTACTTACCCACATAGATTTAAAAGCCTTAAAAATATTGTATGCAAACTAAATAACCAATGAACCGAGGAGATAAACATCACAACTAAGCTATGCTTATCCCAGGAAGGTAAGCTTAGTTTAATTTTAGAAAATCCATTATTATTATTAACTGAGTAATAGAGAAAAATAAGTATCTTAAGTGCAGTGAAAGCATTCAATGTAATTCAATACCTATTTGGAATAAAATTGCCTAATGATCTAGGATTAGAAGATACCATAATAAAATTATTTTCCAAAAACTAAAAACCCACCTAATACCTAAATTTGAAACATGAGAAGTTCACCTTTAAAATCAGATCAGACACAACTCAAGGACTATTATCACCTCATTTCAACACCAAACTAGAGGTCCTATCTGTTAAGTAAAATGAGAAAGAAAATTTATAACCTTTTTAGGTTATAAAGATTGAAAAGGAGGAAAAAATGATCACTATTTGAAAAGCAATTGAGATTGAAAAGGGGAAAAATGATCTTTATTTGAAAAGTAATTGATTGCTAACACAGAAAACCCAAGGGAATTAGTTGACAAATAATTAGAGTGAATAGAATAATTGAAGATGTTGTTTAAAATGGAGAGATCTAAAATTAATTTCATTTCAGGGCACCTGGGTGTCTCAGTCAGTTAAAGTGTCTGCTTTTGGCTCAGGTCATGATCCCAGGGCCCTGCATCAAGCTCCCTGCTCAGGGAGCCTGCTTCTCCCTCTCACGCCCCTGCCCCTACCACTGCTCATGCTCTCTCTCACTATCTCTCTCTCTAAGATAAACCTTTAAAATTAAATTAAATTAATTTCATTTCTATACAACAGCAACAGATAGAAAACATAATGTTTCAAAATATACCACTAATAATAGCAAAAAAGTTAAATAGAAATAAACCTAGCATATATATGACATTTATAAAGAAAGTTATGAAGCTTTACTGAAAGCTAAAGCAACTGTTCCTCCCCAAACTGACAGAAACACGGAGGTTTATTCTTTATACAAGTCAACAGGAGGCCTCTGCACTGCAGACAATAGCTACATTGGAAGACGGAAGTACCTTACTACCAACCCAGGAAGTATGTGACCAAATCACTAAACGTTAAATACTGAGATTCTACCCCACTGCTCTCTTAAGTCTTCCTCTCCAGTTGAATCACAAAACTCTGACAGTCAAACCTTTACCCTCCAATTAGATGATCCTCCTCTAATTCCCTCTGGGGAATTCAGCAAATCTATGAAGAAAGACTTAAAGATACTGACCTTAAGGATTACCCCACCAAATGATGTACTCAGATCACTCAGTGGTAAAGCTCAAAGTCAACAAGTTCCATTCTTGGGGTCAGAGATTTCAATCAACTTTTTAATCCTAGACTCTTAATCATGAGCAGTCAAACAAGGTCTAACAAACATCAAAGGAAAACCGCTAATGTGGAAGATAGAGTCCAAAACAAACAGACCAGTGAACACACAAAGGGATGGAAGCAACCTGAAGGAAATATAATCTATGCAAGGAAAAGAAAATTTTAAAAATAATATTATTAATATATTAAAAGAGACTGGAAAAGATATTGGATCTCTGAAACAAGAATCTAATTCTATTACTAAAATAGAAAACAAAAATAGCTCTCGGAAAGTAAAAACATGGTAAGATGGTAGCAGAAATGAAACACTCAGTAGTGGCATTGAAGGACAGAAAAGGAATAATAATGATCAGGAAAGAAATGTAAGAAAAAGAAAGGACCAGACCAAGAAGTATGACATCTGGAAAATATGAGTTACAGAAAGAAAGAATATTGAAAGCAGGGATGAGAAAATCATCACTGAAAGAATTAAAGAAAAAATTTTCCAAACTCAAGGACATGAATTGTCAGATAAAAAAGCCTAGTTAAGGGGTGCCTGGGTGGCTCAGTGGGTTAAAACCTCTGCCTTCGGCTCAGGTCATGATCTCAGGGTCCTGGGATGGAGCCCTGCATCGGGCTCTCAGCTCAGCAGGGAGCCTGCTTCCTCCTCTCTCTCTGCCTGCCTCTCTGCCTACTTGTGATCTCTGTCTGTCAAATGAATAAATAAAATCTTAAAAAAAAAAAAAGCCTAGTTAAAACAAAGCACCACTGAACAAAATAGACCTACTTCAAGGTAACTTTAGAACAATGAGAACTAATGGAAGATTCTAGAACAGAAAAAAATGTATAGGTTTTATACAAAGGATCAGATATCAGAATGGCTTTATCCTTAGCAGAACTAAATCAAGAAAACAATGGAATGATGCTTCAAAATTCTGAAAGAAAATTATTTCCAATCTAAAATTCTGTACTTGACTAAACTCCTATTTTAGTATAGATAAACAAAGGTATTTGTAGATATGCAAGGTCTCGGAATACTTATTCTCCAAGCTCAGTTTCCCAAGAAGCTACTGGAGGAAGTGCTCACCAAAATTAGATGACCAAATCAAGGCAAAAGAAGTTATGAGACACAGGAAATAGATCCATCATGGAAAACACAAAGACAATCCCCAGGTAGACAGTGAAGGGATATCATGGGATCACAACTATGCATCATCAGACAAAAGCAACCAGCCCAAATTAGAACAGGTGATGCACATGATAGAAATGTTGAGGGATGCCACTACCAAGATGCCCACTGCCTTTGCCCCATCTTTCTAACCTGAGAACAGGATTTGTGAGTGAACCTGACCAAGAATTTTCTTTGTGTTTGGCTAGTCTGGACCAGAATTTATGAATTTATGGCTCTCCACTCCGTGCTTTGTTGCCTGGGTTGACTGAGGACACACACTTCACCCACAGGAATGTTCTGCTTTGACCCTCTCCTGGGAATGGCACTGTTGCCTTGCAGAACATGCAGACATTTTTTTTTAATGTGGCCATTTCTTATATAGACTTTCTAGGAAATTCTGAGAGCTACTTACTATCTGGCTTCAATTCAGTGAGCACTTTTTAATATTTATTTATATTTATACTGGTAATAATATGCTCCTGGCTTATTGCCTTCTAGAGATCAAACAATACAGGAGAAGATCTTAGGGAAAATAGAGAATGAGTGGTGAGTTAGTTTTCTGTGGCTACAGTAACAAATTAAACAGACTGGGTGGTTTCTTTTTTTTTTTAAGATTTTATTTATTTATTTGACAGACAGAGATCACAAGTAGGCAGAGAGGCAGGCAGAGAGAAGGGAGAGGGAAAAGCAGGCTCCCCACTGAGCAGAGAGCCTGATGAGGAGCTCGATCCCAGGATCCTGGGATCATGACCTGAGCTGAAGGCAGAGGCTTTAACCCACGAGCCACCCAGGCGTCCCCAAACTGGGTGGTTTCTAACAACAGAAATTTATCCTCTGAAATTCAGAAGTCTGAAATCTAGGTCTCAGGAGGACCGTACTCCCTCTGGAGGCTCAAGGGGACAATCCATTCCTTATCTCTTCCGACGTATGGTGGCTATAGGTATTCTTTTGGCTTAGGCCACATGACTCCACTCTGTCCTTGTGGACACTTTCCTTCTTCCTCTTCTCTTTTGCCTTTTTGTGTGTCTCTTATAAAGATACTTCACTTCACACTGGAATTAGGGCCCACTTGGATAATCCAGGATATCTCCTTATCTCAAATCCTTAATTATATCTGCAAAGACTCCTTTTCTGAATAAGATCACATTCACAGGTACTAGGGATTAAAAGATGGACATATTATTTTTGCAAGGGTGGGCGTGTGGGAAGACACCCTTTGACCCACACTACAAGTCGTTAGCAAATCTCTCAATTCAGTTCTTCTCAAATTACGGTGGGATACAGACCACTTCTAAAATAAAGCCATTTGCAAAGAAAACAGGACAAAACAAATAATTTATAATAGATTTTGGGTGTGTGTGGAATTTGAAAAAGCGATTTAAAATTTATATGGTAGAGCTGAGTCAAGAATGGCTCAGATATCCCTGAAAAAGAATGACAATGTTGAGGGAAAGCTGCTCTAAGTCTTATAAATTTATAGTAATTAAGGCACTATGATATTAGCTCAGAGATGGACAAATGCGCCAACAGAACACAGTAACACAATCAAGAGCCAGTAACACACTAAAATATACAGAGACACTTGATATATGACTGAGGCATCACTGCAAACTAAGTTATTTACATGAAAAAAAATAGATGTTTACCTTATACCAAAAAAAAAAACCCTAAACTTCCAGATTCATGCAGGAATTAAATATGAGCAGCAAAATTTTAATATAGTTAGAAAACACAAGAGAAGGGGTGCTGAGTGGCTCAGTTGGTAGAGCATCTGCCTTCAGCTCAGGTCATGAGCCTGGAGTCCTGGGATTGAGCTCCACATCGGGTTGTCTGGTAAGCAGAGCTTCTCCCTCTGCCCCCACTCCTGATCATGCTCTCTCTATCTCTCAAATAAATAAATAAAATCTTAAAAAAAAACCCACAAGAGAATATATAATGATTTTAGGAATCCAAATATCCATCAATAGGAAGAGTTAAATAAATAATCACATACAATATAGTGTTTGTGGATACCGTGATCCACTTCCAAGACTCCCTTCAAGGAAGGACTGGTGGCCCCAGCTGCCAGAGGTGCTGTCAGCTGTTGACCTTCACCTGTCAAACCCTTTAGGGACTGCCTCAGTTTCAGAGAACTGCCTGGTACAAGGTCACCTTCCTTACTGGGATGGCCACATCCAATGACTGTTCAACCCAACTCGGGACAGCCATGAATGTTCTGAAGGGCCATTCTAGTTTCATTTCATTTGCTCATGATACTGTGAGACAGGAATTTGCTTTGGCCTTAGCTGGCCATTTTGGCTCCACATCGTATCTGCTGGGGTTATTCATTCAGCTGCATTTGGTTGGTAACTAGGCAGAACTAGAAGATCCAATAAGGCTTCCTTCATGCACGTGCCTGGCACCCAAATGCTCCCTTGAGTGGACTCTGTCTTACCACTTGATTACTTGGGACATCCCCACAGCACAGTGCTCTTGCAGCAATCTGATTTCTTATGTGGTGGCTGGCTTCTAAGAGGGAGCATTCCAAATACTGAAGGCAGAAAGTATAGATCTCTGAATTCCTAACCTTGTTAGTCAACTGCCATCACTTCCGGTACATTCTATGAGTCAAAATAACTCAGAGGGCCAGCCCATATCCAGTGGGAGGGGAAAAAGACTCCTCTTGCTGATGAGGGCATGGTGACATCAGAAGGCAAAAGAGCCTGTGGGATGGAAAAGATTTTTGTGGCCATCTTTGGAAACACAATTTATCATAGCCATCAGGTACAGTCAAGCAAGTCATCCACTGTACATCTCCAGGAGTTACCATTTGCCTGGACCTCAAAGCAAATAGATCCTCTACAGTTGTGTAGTACACAGCCAGGATAATTTGTCCCCATTGCCCTGGACTTCCATACATATAATGCTGATCACAAAAAGCAAGTCACAGATAAATATACACAATATTACACCATTTGCATGAAGTTTAAAATGTCAAACTGAAGAATGTGTTATTTAGTGCTACGTAAAGACATAGTAAGCCTGTAAAGACAAACATGGGTATGACAAGCAAAAAATTTAGAAAAGAGCTGGAGGATGTAGTTTCTCTTAAAAAAAAAAAAAAGATTTTATTTATTTATTTGAGAGAGAGAATAAGAGAGAGAGAGAGAAAGAGTATGAGAGTGGAGAGGGTGAGAGAGAGAAGCAGACTCCCCACTGAGCAGGGAGCCCAATGTGGGACTTGATCCTGGGACTCCGGGATCATGACCTGAGCTGAAAGCAGATGCTTAACCAACTGAGCCACCCAGGCAAGCAGCATGTGGTTTCTAAGATCAAAAAGGAATATAGACACTTGAGTAGTGTTGATAATAGTCTATTGCTTCAGCTAGTTGGTAGATACATGGGTGTTTGTTACTTATCTTACGTTCTTTTTTTTTTAAGATTTTATTTATTTATTTGACAGACAGAGATCACAAGTAGGCAGAGAGGCAGGCAGAGAGAGGGGGGAGGCAGGCTTCCTGCCAAGCAGAGGACCCGACGTGGGGCTAGATCCCAGGACCCCGGGATCACGACCCAAGCAGAAGGCAGAGGCTTTAACCCACTGAGCCACCCAGGCGCCCCTCTTACATTCTTTTGTATGTACAAAATAATCCTTACTCAATTAAGAAAGAAAACAAGCAAATAACATAAAATAGAAGAAATAAATAAAGATTAATTCAGGATAGGAGTAGCCTCTGGAATAATGGAAAAGGATCTGTCAGGAGAAGGATATACAGGGGATCTAGTAGTATTTATTAAGTTACCTTGGCATATACTTCTCACATTCTCCTTTATACTTTACGAATTGATTGCATATTTTCTTTTGTTTGTGGCTGTCAGAAGATGTAGACCTTAGAATCAGCAGTGAGTAGAACGGTGCCCTAACAAGAATTATTCCTATCTGAGTGTACTTTGGAGAGTATAAAAGAGAGACAAAGTCTAAACTTCTCATTCTAGAAAGTCCTTAGATAAGCTTGTAAATGAAGAAGAAAGAAATATTCAGCTTCTCATTCCATGTTATAAGATAATGTTACATTCTAACCCAAGAATACTAAATATAATAGAAGTTTAGGGGCGCCTAGCTGGCGCAGTGGTTTGGGTGCCCAACCCTTGATTTTGGCTCAGATTGTGGTCTTGGGGTTGTGGTGTCTAGCCATGTGTCATCTGGCTCTGTGTTCAGCTCAAAGTCTCCTTGGGATGCTCTCTGTCCCTCCCCAGCCCTCTCCCTCTAAAATAAATAAATACATCTTTAAAAATAATAATAGGGGCACCTGGGTGGCTCAGTGGGTTAAAGCCTCTGCCTTCGGCTCAGGTCATGATCTCAGGGTCCTGGGATCGAGCCCACATTGGGCTCTCTGCTCAGCAGGGAGCCTGCTTCCTCCTCTCTCTCTGCCTGCCTCTCTGACTACTTGTGATCTCTCTGTCTCTGTCAAGTAAATAAATAAAATCTTAAAAATAATAATAACAATAAAAGTTGAGATGGGGGCACCTGGGTGGCTCAGTTGGTTGGGCGTCTGCCTTTGGCTTGGGTCATGATCCTGGAGTCTTGGGATCAAGCCCTGCATCCATCAGGCTCCCTGCTCAGTGGGGAGTCCACTTCCCTCTCTCCTCCCTGCTCTGCTCTCTCACTCTGTCTCTAAAATAATAATAATAAAAGTTGATATGGGGATCAAGCACTAAAATTGTGGAAGATACATATTTTAGTACTGAATATAGCTTGAAATGGCTGCAGATCTCATCATATCATACTTCTGTGAAAAAAAAAATTGAGATGGAAGAGACTACTGTTCAAGGACCACTCCAGTGAGTTTGATCATGGTTAAGTACAAAAGACACTCAAGGCAAGTGAAAGGGAAACAACTTCTATGCTTAGAATCTTTCATTGTAATTGTAACAGCAGTATAGGAAGAGCTTATTTTATAACTCTTTAGATTCCTAAACTTCTACCCAACATTTTCAGGAGTCACTCAGAAGCAAAGATGACATAAATAATGCAATGTTTGTAATGTATTCTCTCTTTTCTGAGAATCAGAATGGTGCTCTAAAGAGGTAGTTTTTAAGAAAACCAGACCACACATAGGAAACCGCTTAGGTCATTTGTTGTGAGAGTAAATGAGAAATCAAGCAATCTATATTTCAACAAAGAAAACTTCTCTGAGCAGGAAGACAAGGACTTTAAAAGACATGGTGTCAGGATGGAATCTCATGCCTCGATTCTTCATGAAAACCTTAGCTCTGTTTTCCAGACTCGTCCATGGATGTGGAGGACTACATTGTTTGAGTTATAGGCAGAGAATTTTTCCCGGATCCCTTCAAACACAGAGGCAAAGGCAGGAGAACACTTCTAATTTTTAAAATTAATTAATTAATTAATTAAAATTCTTTATTAGATTCAATTTAGTTAACATATAGTGTATTATTAGTGTCAGGGGTAGAGTTTCGTAATTCATCAGTTGCATGTAACACCCAGGGCTCATCACATCACGTGCCCTCCTTAAGGCCCATCCCCCAGTTACCCATCCTCCCACCCACTTCACCTCCAGCATCCCTCAGTTTGTTCCCCATAGTCAAATGTCTCTTTTTTTTTTTTTAAGATTTTATTTATTTGACAGAGAGAGACACAGTGAGAGAGGGAACAGAAGCAGTGGGAGTGGGAGAGGGAGAAGCAGGCTTCCCGCCGAGCAGGGAACCCGATGTGGGGCTTGATTCCAGGACCCTGAGCCGAAGGCAGATGCTTAGCAACTGAGCCACCTAGGTGCCCCTAAAAGTCTCTTATGATTTGCCTCCCTGTCTGTATCTTTTTTTATTTGTCTTTCCCTTCCCCTATGTTCATTTTTTTAAAAGATTTTATTTATTTATTGACAGAGAGAGATCACAGGTAGGCAGAGAGGCAGGCAGAGAGAGAGGAAGGGAAGCAGGCCTCCCGCCGAGCAGAAAGCCCGACGTGGGACTCGATCCCAGGACCCTGAGATCATGACCAAAGCTGAAGGCAGAGGCTTAACCCACTGAGCCACCCAGGCGCCCCACCCTTATGTTCATTTTTAAAGCCATCTTGAGTAAACAGTGTTTGAAGTGTTTTCCTCCCACTTTTGCCTTCTTCTAGAAACAGCTCTCTCCTTTTTAGAGAAACTGCTCCTTCTTCCATGCCATCCAAATGCTCCCATTGGGACAACAAGCCATACTTGTGACCATGTGACCCCATGACCTCATAGCCTCCATGCCCCTTTACACTGGACCTTGGGAAAGAGTAGCAGTCCCTCTCAGAGAGCAAACCTGGTCCAAACCGCCATCATATCTCACTTGGATTATTGCAATAGGCAACTGGTCTCCCTCCTTCTGCCTTTGCCTCTCTACGGTTCATTCTCAATATAAGACAGAGCCGAATGCAAATCAGATAATGCCATTCCTCCCTGCAAACCCCTGTGGTGGTTGCCTGTCTCAGACTCTGTGAAAGTCAAAGTCTTTACTATGACCCACAAAGCTCCATGTAATCTGCCTTACCACCCTGGCCTCCTCGCCTACTAGTTTCCCCCTGCTCGCTCCAATGCAGTCTCAGTGGTCTTGCTAATGTTCTTTGCACATGCCAACCCACACCTACCTTGTGTTCTTTGCACCTGAAGTTCTCTCTCAGTTGTTACTTGCATGGCTCGCCCTTTCTCTTCCTTCAGATCTTTGCCCCCAATGTGATCTCCCTAGTAAGGCATTGCCTGGCTTTTTTTTTTTTAAGATTTTATTTATTTATTTGACAGAGAGCAAGAGGGAGAGCACAAGCAGGGGGAGGAGCAGCAGAGAGAGAGGGAGAAGCAGGCTCCCCACTGAGCAGGGAGCCAGATGTGGGACTGGATCCCATGACCCCGGGATCATGACCTGAGCCGAATTGCCTGACTTTTTAAATCACAACACTCACCCCCACCCCCATCCCAGCACTCCTGATCCCCCTTCTATGGTTGAACTTTTTCTTCCATAGTGTTTATTATTTTCTCACATACTATAAACTCTTCCCTTTTACTTTTGTATACCGCCTGAATTTCCTCCCCCAGAATATAAAAAGGATGTTTTTCTTGTTTTTCTTTCCCTGCTCTTCTGGCATCTGGAACAATGGCTGGCAATGTAATAGGTGCTCCATAAATACTTGTTTTGTGACTTGGGTGAATGAAACGTGGGAAGATGAGAACTGGCAGCTGTGTCATCTGTGGTTCAGTCTAGTGGAAAAGCCTGTCTGAAAGAGGAAAGCTGACATAGAGAAACCAGCACTCTCTACCCTAGTGGGGCAATAGCCCCCTGTCCTTGTTCCTCCCAGAAGCCAGCGCCATCTCTGCTTTTCCCAGAGTTTTCTACATGTGCCACTATATCTCCCATTTTGCCTAAGGTGGTTCAAGGTGAGTTTCGATCATTTTTCAACCACAAGAGTTGTAACATGTGAGCACTCTTTGCATGGACACCTATGGGGCACATTTTCATTTGCCGACACTTGAAATCTCTATGTTTATCAACCTTGTGCAAAAGCGGGATACAGGCAGGGTGGGCAGCCTCTCGCCTCCTGCTGCATCCCATCCAGTCCTTCACCGATGCAGCTCTGTAGCCACCCCTTCCCCCAAACATGGGGCCTGCAGTCACTCACGTGTATTTGCCTGCGTTGTCCCACCTCCTCTTTCTACCACAATACCACTAATCCTACCCTCCCTGCCAGAAATTGATAACAGAGAATGAGGAAATCAAGGATATTGTGACACATTAAGAACATCTTCATGACCTACCAGAGTGTCCCAACCTGCTAGTTGGGAAATACCAGGCCAGAAAAAAGAATAGTATATGCTGCTTGTTTTGCAAGACAGCCAGCCAGTCAGGTGAAAAGGGACTCAGAAGATTTAAAAGACCCGTTTATTGCAAACTTATTTATTTTTTATTTTATTTTATTTTTTCTAAAGATTTTATGTATTTTAGAGAGAGTGAGTGCACAAGTAGGGTGAGGGGCAGAGGGAGAAGCAGGTTCCCTGATGAGTAGGGGATCCAATGGGGGGCTTGATCCCAGGACCCTGGGATCATGACCTGAGCCGAAGGCAGGCACTTAACTGACTGAGCCACCCAGGTGCCCCGTTCTGCAATTAATTTTAAAAGATGAGTGGATGTTATCCCAACAAAGGAGGGGAAGGACATTCTAAGAAGAAAGGCAGCATGAGCAAAGGCATGGAGTGCTTTAGTGCTGCTGGAGTACAGGTCTCATTGAGATCCCATAAATAGACATTCTGGACTCCCTTGTGTGATAAATTTATGAATAATGGGATACAACAGAGAAATTCTTGGTTCCAAAAACAAACTAGAAGATTTTGCCCAGAAGTGGCATTCAGTTCAATAACATTTATTAAGCTCTTTGTGCTAAGCACTGTGTGAATGCAAAAATAAGACATGTTCCAGTCCTTACCAAGCATATTGGCAGATGAGACAAATGCACAAATGACTGGCATAATTAACAAAGATGCAAGATATAATAAAGGGAAGAAGAAAGGAAAGTGTTGGCAGGATCTTGAACTTGGGCACCTCTTATGCAGCATTTGTGCATTTTATCTGTGTTATGTCACTTAATGCTCATATTACTTCTACAAAGTAGCCTATTTCCCTTATTTTATGGATAAGAAAAACTGAGGAGTCCATGGTCACCTGACTAGTAAGGGGAGGAGTACCAATCTGCTAGACTCCAAATTCTGAACTCTTCCCTTACAACTGCCAGCCCCCATAGCACCGTTAACAGAAGCATGAAAAGAATATTGCTGATGGAGTGTTTTGAGGGGAGAGCAAGGACTTCTGGGCTCAAGAATCAGGGATAAATTTATGGAGTGGGTGATTTTAAGGGAGGCTGTGAACTATAGGTAGAGTTTTAACCAGCAGAAGATCATAGGGAGGGTGTTCTGGGTGGAGGAAATAGCATGGTCAAGGGTCCCAAGGCATGGGAAGGGCCCAAGGACCTACAGGGCATGTTTTATGTCAGCATCCCCCAGGAAGCAGACTCTGAGCTAGAGTTTAGCATTCCAAAAATGTATTATGGAGTCATTGAGATCAACCCCTGTGGGGGAGCGAGGGAAGTAGGATTAGGCAAAGGAGGGTGTTGGGCTATAGTACAGTCATTAAAAAGGTCTTAGCCAATTACATGAATTGTTTAGAAGCTGGAATGACTTTTCAGAGTTGCCTTGAGACAAGGGGACAGGTCTTTATAGACACCTCCTCCCAACTTTGTACCAGTCATTGGATGTAGGCTGTCACTGGGAAAGGAATGTGAATCTTGTGTGAGGTGGTCCTCTCCATCCAAGAGCAATCCACAGAGAGGTACTCATATGAAAGCCAGCATTAACCAACACTCCCAGCACTTGGGGGAGTGAGTGACTTGGTCCTGAAAGGAAAATTCTGGGTGAAGTTCACTACAAGATGTGTGCCCTGGGCAGCAAGCAGGTTGATATGGCAAGACATGAGCCTGCAGGACTAATGAAAGGATGAAACTGGAAAACTGAGAGAGGGTGGACCTTGAAAGTCAGACGTCACATTTTGTAAAGAAGGAAAATGGGTTGCTGCATTTGGCATGAGGCAAGGTCATGGCTAGAAGTTGCACCTATCATAATGCACAGGACATCTGAGGGTGGACAGAACCAAGAGGAGAACCAATACGTTTTTCCACAGTCAATGTAGGTGAAGACGGGAGAAATGAACAGATGGCAGTCGTGATAGAAAGGAAGGGATGGAGGGGGCAGAAGATTTGAAGACACACAGATATTGCATGTTAAGCATTTTCTACAAAAGGCCTCTGAGACTCAAAAAGAGAGAATATTACGGTACAACTGTTCCATGGAGTTTTACCCTGATTTTTAATGTAAAATCTATGTAGACAGGGATTTTTGTTGCTTTCCCAGCATCTAGAACAGTGCCTGGCAAATAAGACGTATTTGTATCAGTCAGCTTTGGGTATGATCATTCTGAGTCACAAAGATCCCCAAATCCCAATGGCTTACAGCAACAAATGTTTTGTTTATTGCTTATCATTCTATAGTCACCTGTAACAACTCTGTTCCTGGCTGTGGGTTGCATTCAGGTCTGCTCCATGTGTCTTCCTGTACCAGGGACCAGGGTGAAGGACATGGGGGACATAGTATTCTTTCAGCAGGAGCCCAAGAAGACTAACAGAACTTGCAGTGCTTCTAAAAGCTTCTGATAGGATCAGGTGCACTGTCACTTCCACCAACCACATTCCATTGACCTATGCAAGTCATAGGAGCAAACTCCACATCAATGGTATAGGGAAATATACTGGAAATATACTCCTCCCCTGAGAAGCTGGGGAAAGGAGAGGGAATTGTTGTTGCTGAACAACAATGAAATCCACAGTAGGGGCGCCTGGGTGGCTCAGTCAATTAAGCATCTGCCTTCAGCTCAGGTCATGATGTTAGTGTCCTGGAATCAAGCTCCACATTGGGCTCCCTGCTCAGTGGGGACCTCCCTTCTCCCTCTCCCTCTCCCTCTGTGCGCGCTCTCTCTCTCTCTCTCTCTCTCTCTCAAATAAATAAGTAAAGTATTTTATTTATTTATTTTTAAAGGTTTTATTTATTTTTTTAATTTATTTTTTATTTTCAGCATAACAGTATTCATTATTTTTGCACCACACCCAGTGCTCCATGCAATCCGTGCCCTTTATTTGACAGAGAGAGACACATCAAGGGAGGGAACATAAGCAGGGAGAGCAACGGAGGGAGAGGGAGTAGCAGACACCCCACTGAGCAGGGAGCTCAATGCGGGGCTCAATCCCAGGACACTTGTATTATAACCTGAGCCAAAGGCAGATGCTTAACAACTGAGCTACTCAGGTGCCCCAAATAAAATATTTTAAAAGAATAAAAAAATAAAGTCGACAGTAGTGCTCAATAGATATTTGTTGAACGATCGTATGAATAAATCTATGTGTACTGGTACAAAGAGATCCATAACATCCCCATTAAGTGAAAAAGGCAAGCCGCAAAGCAATATATACACTATGATCCAATTTATAAACACACACACCAAAAATAAAACCATATACTAACTGACCTGTGCACATATTTTTTTCATAAATACATACAGAAGTAGCTGGAAGTAGAGACACTAAACAGTTAACTTCTGGAAAGGGGAGTAAGATTGGGTATGAATAAAAGGGAACATTTGCTTTTATATCATTTGAACTTTTTCTCTTGACAAGAAAGTTCTTTTTAAAAAATACGTTGTAAAAAAGAAGAAGGAAGGTAGGTCCATGTCCATTGTGAAGCTCCTCACACAGTCTGGATTGGAAAAATGTCAAATGAGCAATTTGGAGGAAGGAAGTTAATGTCACAGTAAGAGTGACAAATTAATAATAAAATGTGCCCTAACTCTTATAATTGTTCAGTTACTGCTCTGACATTTAAAAAACATTACAACCTTTATGGTAAGTGCCTTTATCTGACTTATGAAATGATTATGAAATTAGTTTGACAGTATCCTGCACTTAGATTGTGTAAAAAAGAACATTTACTTAACCCATGCCATGTACATAGCAGATACTTGGCATTTGTTGTACTTAACAAATAAAATCCCTAGCAAATCTATTAATAGTTTAATATTTGCAATTCCCATAGGAATATCAAGTCTTCTTAATGAAGAGACATCTTCTCTAAATGTCATTCTTTATCTGAAGATGCTGCAGGAAGCCATATTGTCAAATAAATCGGACATTTGATTTTTTCCACCACTGGCTCTAGAACTTCACACCTCCCCAGGGTAGTCATGGATATAAACTTTCTGAAAGACTGAACCACTTTGTCAAGTACCATTTTAGAACATCTTACCAGGGCTGTCACAGCTTCTCATAGCTAATACCTAAGCAACCACACAAAGGATTGTGAAGTTTGGTGGCTGGGGTCTTGGGGAAAAGCAGGCAAGTCCATCAGCCCCCACACCCTCACTGAATGCCAGCACGATACATACAGGATCTTAGATCTTAGATAAGGAAAATAGCATTTCAAAGAACATGAACTCCACTCTATGCTCAAGAGAAAACAGCAAGTATGTGATTTAAAGATTCGGTATTTTGAGTTCATCTTTAAGGTGGTTCTTCACTTGCTGCTAGTCATTACTGTTTAGGATGCGATGATTTTCAAATTGGCAGGTTCAGAAATTCAAACGTGTGAAATTATCTGAAGTTGAGCTCACTAATTGGACTGACTCGTGATAATCAGATTTGCAGGAGGTTCACTTACAAATGAGTCCGTGAGTTTATTTATTTGTACTACCTCCAAAACACCTCCCAGAGTATGGGTTTCACCTGCTGTATGTACTCCCTTCCCAGAGAAGAAGGGCTACCTTAAGTCCAAATGATTAGCTGGCAGACACTAGAGTCAAGAGTAGGGAATTGGGTCATTTTAAAAAAAAAAAAAATGTTATTGATTTGTGGTATGAGGATAACTTCAGGGATAATGAAAATATCTGTCTGGTTGATTTTACACCTGGGTTGGTCCAGCAGGGCAAGCCTCTTCCTTGATGGTGCCAGGGGACCTGAAAAACTATTCTCATCGACTCCTTGTTAAGGGTTTAGTTCTCGCATGAGCCCATGGCTATTAGGGGTGTCCTCAGTTGCCAACTGGTCTTGATTTACAATTACATTAGCGAAGATGGACTTTTTCAACTGAACATATTAAAAAGTTAAAACTCAAACTAGATTAAGCAAAAAATGTTCAATGATTTACTCATCCCGGTAACAAATATGGTGGCCAAAAAGATAAAATGGGCCGATTGTTCAGGCCCGGGTTTCTCAACCACCCCAGGATGAATCCGACCTCCAGAAAATCACAAGGATGGAGGGAAGATAGAGTTTCTCCGATGGAAAAGAAGACTGGATGCTGGGCAGGCAAAGCATCATTACCATCCATCATCATCATCATCATTATCATCATCATCACCATCATCACCTACTACACCAAATTTGTGGTTGAGATCCTTGGCCACACTCCCCTCCCCAGCTCAGAGCCACTTTCAGTAGTTAGGGGAGCACTAACACCAATCACTAATACAGTTATGGATCCTTGATTCCCCCTGGGAGAAAAAGAAGCAGTACAAAGCAGAGAGTACTGGAGTCGGCTAAAGACTTAACTTCATTTCGACAATTTAAAGATTTATCTTTCTATTTGCCTATTAGCCTATTTGATGCTTCACCTCGTTCCTATTATCCCAGAAGCTCAGTCTCGGAAAGATAACATATGACAACTTAATGTAACAAATAATAATTATCAAAGTCCTGTGTGCATTGACTTAAGGATTACAATTTCAATTTTAAAATGATGGGTTCAACATGATTTATGCCTGGTGAAGATTGTAGGAATTAGGAAGAGCAGACAGAATTATGAGAATCAAGGAGTCTGGGCCGTGACGTGAGAGATCGACTCACAGCACATATAATGAGCTATTTCCCTCACTATCCGAGGCTAGAATTTAAGGCTAATAGAGAAGGAGCGCCGTAACTATGGTTACAAACTTAGTTCCAATCTTGGCTTTCTCACTTGCTAGTAATACAGCCTATGACCAAGTTACTGAAATGTAACAGAGTTTCTTGAGCTCTGACTCTGTATCAAGCACTAACATACATATCTTTCATCTTTATAAGAACCTGGAAGGGAATGGCTCAACCTCTCAATTAATCAAATGCTGTCAATGAGAAGACATCATCAATTTAATAGCAATTCCACAGGGATGCCTGGGTGGCTCAGTCAGTTAAGCATCTGCCTTCCCCTCGGGTCATGATCTCAGGGTCCTAGGATTGAGTACTGCACCAGGCTCCCTGCTCAGTGGGGAGCCTGCTTCTCCCTCTGCCTGCTTCTTTTCCAGCTTGTGTTCTCTCTCTGTCAAATAAATAAATAAAATCCTTTAAAAAAATTAAAATGAAAGGCTCTTTAGAGCACAAGAAAAATGGAGTAGTAAGTATCCCATTTTATGTACGAGAGCACTGAGGCTTAGGGAACCTTATCTGGCCTAGGTCACACAGCTTACAAGCAGCATGAAGAAGAAAAGGCAAGAACGACCCCTGGATCAGCCAAAGGCTGAGTGTCGCTGCATCCCAGCGTCCAGGACCTACGTTCCACCACTGCCACCATGCCCAGGAGAAAGGCTGAAGGGGACACCAAAGGAGATAAAGTCAAGGTGAAGGATTAAGCCACAGAGAAGATCTGCTGTCTGCTAATCCTGTTCCTCCAAAGCCATAGCCCAAGCCTAAAAAGGTCCCCTGCCAAGAAGGGAGAGAAGGTACCCTAAGGGCAAAAGGGGGAAGCTGGTGTGGGCATGGATGGGAATAACCCCGCAGAAAACCGAGGTGCCTCAATAGACCAGGCACAGAAAGCTGAAGGTGCTGGACATGCCAAGTGCGTTTTTGATAACTTCACTGGTGACCCCACAGTTTGAAATATTGTTTGTTTGCTTGCTTTTTAACTAAGTTTTATAAAAATTCAGAATTTTGTTTTGCTTTTTTTTAATGATGTGCTGTTGGCACACAGAGTGCTTCGTTGTTGTTTTGGGCGAGGGGCATATTGTCACTAACATAATATCTCTAAAGCTAGACTGATGAAAGGGGAAAAACACTTGGGCCCCTGGGTGGCTCAGCCACTTAAGTGTCTGCCTTTGGCTAAGGTCATGTTCCTGGGGTCTCAGGCTCGAGCCCCACATTGGGCTCCCTGCTTGGCAAAGAGACTGCTTCTTCCTCTCCCTCTGTCACTGCCCCTACCCCTGCTGTGCTCTCTCACTCTCTTTCAGGTAAATAAATAAAATCTTAAAAAACAAAAACTAAACAAAAACACCAAGGGGGTAAAACACTTTTCCCTTCTAGTTTTGAGAAACTTCCTCTTGGTTGCCAAGAGGAGGGATTTCTTGATGTTGACACACATGAGCTACCTTGGCACAAATGCCTTGGTGGTGTGGAAAGACTAAAATTCATTTTTTATATCCTCTTCTCCCTCTCTGCCTTCAACATAGACTTGACCCCCTTAAACCCAGAGGCCTGTTGGAACCTGACCCCAAGGCATGGTTCTCATTATGTCAGGCAATCTGGACTTTACAGCGTCACCATGGAGATGGCATCTCTCGAAAGAGTTCCTTTTTTAGCTTGTGGATCTTTAGATTAGTAATTCTGCCATTTTCATTTCATTTCTGGAAAATCAGGGTCAGCTTGTGAAAAGTTGTTAAGCAACATGATAAATGTCAACTGTCAACCCTCACTCTAAACTTTCCGTGTTCAGTGCATCAGATGAAGACTTCATTGGGTTTTATAGTGGCTTTCTGCTTTTGGTAGCCCATTGAAGAAGGGAGTTCGAAGGTTGTTGTATACTGTTAACTATCATCTGCCCATGTCCTGCCTGATATACTGTGATTGTTTATGAAAAGTATATTTATTTTTTTTTAATTTATTTATTGGGGTGCCTGGGTGGCTCAGTCGGTTAAAGCCTCTGCCTTTGGCTCAGGTCATGATCCCAGGGTCCTGGGATTGAGCCCCACATCAGGCTTTCTGCTTGGCAGGGAGCCTGCTTCCCCCTCTCTCTCTGCCTGCCTCTCTGCATACTTGTGATCTCTCTGTCAGATAAATAAAAATCTTTTTTAAAAAAAGATTTATGTATTTACTTTAGAGAGAGAGAAGGGAAAAAGCATGAGCAGGAGGGGCAGAGGGAGAGAGAGAATCTCAAGCAGACTCCGCACTGAGTGGGGAACCTGATACAGGGCTCCATCTCAAGACCCTGAGATCAAGACCTGAGCTGAACCCAAGAGTATAATGCTTAATCTACTGCACCACCCAGGTGCCCTGAAAAAAGTCTTTAATAAGGCTGGGTACAGTTTGAAACAAAATAAAACAATGTCATACAGCTTATTTCTGAATATGGAGCCAGAAATTGAATCCCAAATCTATTTGACTTCCACTCCCATTGAACTACCTTCAATGTTACCATAGCTCCTTGGTTTCTCCGTGCATAAAACAAGAATGGTAATAGGTACCTCCCAAGATCATCACAAGAGTCAAAGAGTATCTGTGAAATCATAAATGCCTAGAGGTAACTGGTGCTTATTATTCTTTTTAACAACCAAACAACCATAGAAATGTACCGAGTGAGTAGAAAAGAAGAAAATTAAGGGGGTTAGGATTGACAAAATAGGAACCAGGCAGACTTTACATTAAGGTGACTTCTGCCTTGGGCAGGACTTCCTGTAAATCACCTTCTGGGGAAGAGATCAGTCTCAGGACATGGAAAATCCAAATTATCAATTAGAGCTCCAAGTGGTTGAGCTGCAGGTATCAGGTACCTCATTAAAGTGGCTTAATTAGTCAAAGACTTCCTTTGCTGAGACTCACCCCAATTAAACAATGAAATTTTCCCAACATGACTTGATAAAAATCAATCTCTTTATTAAAATGTTTAAACACAACTGATGGTGTACTCTATGTTGGCTAATTGAATCTAAATTAAAAAAAAAAGTCTAAACACAACTAAATGTAGTCAAAAAAATAAAAACATGTGAGGTCTGAGCAAAGGAGGTCTACATTCTGGATCGATTAGGTGTTTTTCTCTTCTATTCCTTAATTGTTTCCATTCCTAATCCCTTTCTTCTTTTATCCCCATGTTCCACTTTAAGAGGAAATGCTCACCTGCTTAATTCCACGCCAAAAGTCTTTCCTTAATACAAGATAAGGCAACTCAACTGACTCAATCTTATTATTTGCTGTGATTACTTTCCTTCCCAACCTTCTCCTAACTTGCCTTTATTATAGTTTTTAATGCTGTTTTCCTCTGGTCTGTTTAAAGTGACTGTGCTCCTTTAGAGAGGACAGGCAATAAACTTTTTTTTATTAGAAAAGCCATGCACTGAAGATTGCCAACCCCAGGCTTCTCTTGTCTTTCAAAACTCTGCTCATTTCCTGACCTGAGGAAATTCACTGGGCTTTTTTTATGATGAGCATCTCTGTTAACTTTGAAGGATGCCCATAACAAATTACCACAAACTAAGTGGTTTATGACAATAGAATTGTATTCTCTTGGGGCACCTGGGTGCCTCAGTTGGCTTAGCATTTGACTCTTGATTTTCATTCAGTTCATGATCTCTGAGCTATGGGATCAAGCCCTGTGATGGGTTCCCTTCTGGGTGTGGAGCCTGTTTAACATTCTCTCTCTCTCCCCTTCTCCCTCTGCTCCCTTCCACCAAAAAAATAAGAATGGGATCTCTCACTCTTCTGGAAGCTGGGAGTCTGAAATCAAGGTGTCAGTAGAACCATGCTTCATCTGAAGATTCTAGGGAAGGCTCCTTCCTTGCCTCTTCCAGCCTCTGGTTGACTGTGGACACATCACTCTGGTCTGCTTCTATTTTCACATGGCCTTCTACATTTGTCGTCTGTGTTTCTCCTCTTCTAATAAGGGCACTTCTTTTAGGATTTAGGGCCACCCAGTTAATCCAGGAGGCTCTCATCTCAAGATCCTTAACTTAATCATATCTGCAAAGACCCTCTTTGCAAAGAAAATCACTTTCACAAGTACCCGGGGGCTAAAACTCACACGTATCTTTTGGGGGCTCCCATTCAACCGCTAATGATAACTAATAACTAATAACCTCTTAAATCCTATAACTGTCTTTTCCTTTTAAATTGTTTCCTATATTTTTGTTACAAAATATATTTCCTATGTCATGGAATAAAATAAGACATTTTAAGTGTATATTACTTTAATGTCTCCTAGTTTCTAATATTTGAACATCATTCAGGAGTTTACAAAGTTCCTTTCCATTTATATCTCTTTAGATGTAAGGAGCAATGCTGGGTGACAGGTCTAACATATATTATCACTCTAGAGATCCAGAAGCTGAGGCTCAAAGGCTTGTCCAAAGTCTCATGTCACTGCAAGTCAGGGTTTCTTGAATCTTCATCTTTTCATCATACAACAGATGAGAAAAGTTGAGTGCTTTTCTTTTTTCTTTTTTTTTTTTTGAAGATTTTATTTATTTCTTTGAGACACAGTGAGCTAGCCAGAGAGAGAGAAAGAGAGAGAGAGAGAGCACGAGCAGGGGGAGTGGCAGAGGGAGAAGGAGAAGCAAACTCCCCACTGGGCAGGGAGCCCGTTATGGGGCTCGATCCTGGGACCATGGGATCACGACCTGAGCTGAAGGTAGACGCTTAACCAACTAAGCCACCCAGGCACCTGAGTTTTTTTCATTTTAAAATATATACAGAACATGTTCACCTTGAGCATTAATCTTGTCAGAACTGAGAAAACCCACTAGCATTTAATCCCTAGGACTTAATTAGCTCACTCAATGCAACAGCATCTAACACATATTTGGAAACCATTTATCTGTGGTCATCTGGTCAAAACATAACCTCTGGCAGCTCATTCTTATATGGTTGTCTATCCAGCATAGAAATGGTGATTGTCTGTGAGTGGTTTTCATGAGTATATTCTCTCCTTCTGAAACTGAGGATGTCTTAGATGGCTATAACAGAATAAAGTAGAACCATGGTGATAAATAGACGAGCTCAGTCCAGTAGGAGGGCTTCCTGAAGAGTGGCCAAAGAGGGTCATTTATAAAAGGCACAAAACAGGGGTGCATTTCCCTTCTAGAAGGACTCAGAGTGCTGAAAACCTGGCTTGGAGGCAGAAAATAACAACTATTATTTTCCCACGAACTTGAGAGAAAACAATATACAATCGTCATGAGAAGTGTAACCTTTGGCCCTCTCTGGAACGCAATATCCTTTCCAAGTGGGCAAACCCTCGATGGTGTTGATTCGGTTTTGTGTTTGTTTCTAATAATAAAAGGGAATTGGGAGATTTCTGGTGGCAGGCAGCCTAACCATTCATCTACAGACTTGGTATGTGTGTACGTGTTTACTTTGAATTATGTAAGTTATTCTTGTTTAATCATTTCTATTGACTTTAAAGAAGGAAACAGTACCTATGCAAAAAGTTAAATTTATCATGCCCCATGTTCAGAGATTGCTTCAGACGTTTCCCGTTTCAAAGAAAACAGTGATTTGTCTAATGTCAATCAAATCCAGTGTGCATGGAACGGAAGATTGCAGAGCTAGAGATGAAATAAATAGCCCTTGCTGGGTCCTTTGAGAGGCACATAAATTATGAGGAAACTTCTTCAGTAAGTATGACGTAATGCATATCTTCGTGTGCTGTCTTTTCTATGGGTACTTTCTCCCTCCCTCCTTCTCTCTCTCTCTTCCTGTCAGCAGGCCAAGAGGCTCCATAGACTCACTGCCAGCCTACATTTCAGCCGTCTGCACGCGCATAATGCCATACTCTAAGATTCTTTAAGAAGACATGATGAACTCCTAAACATAGTTTTTATCACAGCCTGCAACCTAAAGGAATAGTCTACGATGATCAGAAGCATACTGAGCAGAAGTGCAGTTGCCGTGGTTCCCTGACTAGGAAAAGGTGTTGAGCAAACTGATCATAACCCTTACCCTTGTAATGGTCACACTAGTGGTGCCTCATCCAAATCCCCTTTCCCAGGCCAGTACGCCTGTTCCCTAGCTGCTAGGGATGGTAGTTGCTGAAAGCTTACAGCCTCTTCTTTCTCCAGAGAGTTGCTCTTGGCCGAATGGAACCATCTAGCAAGGAAGTTGACACCTTACCCCAAAGCTGACAACTGACTGGCTAGGAAGCACAAAAGTCAGGCCCACTCTGCTTGAAGGTGTGGCTGTGTGGTATAGTTAAACAGCAAACTTCCCTATGGGATCCCTCTGAAGCTAGTCTCCAGGTGAAACCACCATGTTTTTTCATGTTTTCCCTTGTTCCATCCAGCTTCCCTCCCTCTCATTCTCCTGAGAATCCTTGCCCAAAAAATCCCTGTCTCAGGTTCTGCTTCTAGAACCTTGTGGAAGACACTTCCTTGATGTGGAGAGCAAGAGCCATCCTAGACAGCAGAAATGGTGCTTTTTTGTAGCAACCAACCAAGAGGACCTGCCCTTTGCACTCTGACCTCTGACCCAAATCAGGTGCTCCCTCTCTCTCCCTCACCCTTGTAGCCAATGAGCCACCAAATAAAACCTCTATCTCCTCAACATCTTGTTATCCTAAGTGCTTTCCAGTCACCACCCCAGTTCAGGCTCTCGTGGCTTCTTAACTACAGTAATGGCATTTCTTCCTACTGGCCTACCTGACTTCAGGCCTATCTGGTAATCTTTTTTTAAAAAAATATTTTATTTATTTATTTGACAGAGAGAGAGAGAAAGAGTACAAGCATGTGGAGCGGCAGGTAGAGGGAGAAGCAGGCTCCCCGCTGAGAGGACTCAATCCCAGGACCCTGGGATCATGGCCTGAGCCAAAGGCAGATGCTTAACCTTAACTGAGCCACCCAGGCCCCCCTGTCTGGTAACTTTCTAAATGACAAATTTGATCATTAGGAGTTCCTTTATCCTCAAACACTCTTATTGGCTGCCTGATTACTATCAGTGTAATGATAATGGCCACCCTTTATTATATATTAAGTGATTCACATGCACTATCTTATCCTGTAAAGTAACACTGCAACAAAATTACAATGATCCCCTTTTGTTGGTAAGAACATAGAGTCTCTGGAAGGGTAAGATTTACCTAACACCCACAGCTAATCAAGGGTTGATCCAGAAAGTGTTTTAGCTGACTCCTAGACCATGCTGTTATTCTCATCACAAGGTTGCCTCTCAGTAAACCCAGACAGCATTCGGGCTTTCAAAGCCCTCTATGGACAGAGCCCAAAATAATTTCTCAAATTTATCTTCTCCCAACTCATCACACTCCTCATGTCAATCAGACAACTGTTTCTTCCTTCCAAACCCTTTGAACATCCCTCTTTCCTGCTCCTGCCGATTTATCTCACTAGAGCTCAATTTGCCCACAACTCCACCTTCACCCTTGTGGCCGACTGTGTGCATTCTCTTCTACAGTGTGACCTTGATCCTTGAATCTGGACTGGTTCTCTCCTTACCAATAATATACAGCAGATTCATCAAGCAAAAAAAAAAAAAAAAAAAATACAGCAGAAGTGACATTGTGTGACTCCCAAGGCCAGGTCAGAAAAGCCCGCACAGGTTTCTGCCTGAGACCACCATGCTATGGAGGCTACGTGCACCCCAGTGACAGCCCACCTGAGCTCTCAAATGATTTCTGGCTGAGAGCCGGCATCAACACCAGCCCTGTGTGGGCGCCATCTTGGACATCCAGCCCCTGGAGGCTTCAGATGACTATACACCATCATATGTGACCACAACCACTTAAGAGACCCCCAGGAAGAACTGCTCCACTGAAACCTTCCTGAATTCCTAAACATAAGATTTTTAGATAATTAAAAGGATGGTTTAATGCCACTAAGTTTTGGGGTAAATTACACAACTAAGTTCTGAGGTAAATTACACAACCAGAGAAACCATGACAGCCTTATGATCTCCCAGTGCCCTAATTAAACGCCAGTCTCTGTAGGAGGCCTCTTTTGTCAGATTTAATTTCCACCTCTGGAAACTCTCATAAAAATTAGCTTCTCAAGTATGTCACATATTAAAGTTGTCCTTGTATTAGTTCTTTGTGGGCTTACCTTTTCCCTCTAATCCACACATCTTGAGGGTAGAAGGAGTGCAGTACTGATATTCATTAATCTTTATATTCCATTGCTACTAACCCTGTGCCTAGTACTAAGTAGACCCTTAATAATTGTGTGTCGTCCTGAACTAAACCGAAGAGATAAGGAATAACTTATTCTCTGCCAATAGGAAAGAGTTGTAAATCTCCTGTTGCAGATATTTGTAGAGAATTGTAGGCCTAGTGGAGTTCTAGCCTTCTGCTGCACTCCAGACCCAAATAAAACAGTAAAATGTGCCAATAAAAGAGTAGAAAGCCCCCATGAATTAGAAGAGATAGTATAGAGCCCAATCATTGAAGAAAATAGGTTCTGCCAGCCTAGGCAGGAGTATCAGCTCTACCACTTATGAGCTTCACGTTCTTTGTAAGCTCCTTCTCATCCAGAACTTTAGTTGTCTTCTCTGGAAAATGGATTTATAGTGCCCCCCACCTAGGGCTGTCCTAAGGAGGAAATGAGATAATTCCTATAAAGCACTTAATTTGATGTTTCAATAATAAGCTTTTGATAAATGATACTTACTCATATCATAGGTAAGTGAGTGCACTTCACAATTCCTAGGACAACATCAATTTTATAACTTCATTCTTAGAAAACACAATAATTTGTCATCTAAATCACATAAAACCACTATTTGTAAGAGTCCTTTTAACTATATTCACAGACTATAAATAAACCTTTGCCAGATCCTTTGTCTTGATTTTTGTTTGAAAAAATATAGTCACCATTCCAATAGACCACAGGACCAAAATCTCCTGCTTTAAAAAAAAAAAAAAAAAGATCTTATTTATTTGATTGAGAGAGCAAGCATGAGGGGTGTGGAGAGGCAGAAGGAGAGGGAAAAGCAAACACCCTCTGAACCAGGGAGTGGGAAGATGTCGAACGTGGGGCTCAATCCCAAGACCCCGGGATCATGACCTGACCTGAAGACAGATGCTTAGCTGACTGAGCCACCCAGGCACCACTAAAATCTCTTGCTTTTCATGAGTTCCCCTCTATGCCCTGAGGACCATGAGGGCCCAAGCCTTAATCACTCTTCTACACCCCAGTGGGACACAGAGGAAGAAGAGTGTCTTAAGCTGGATTTGGCGGCCAGCTTCTGCTCTGACAACACTGCTTGCAAGTTGTTGGCCTGGACTGTAGATAATGCTTCCTAGGGAAACTTGATGAGGCAAGACCCCCAAAGTGGCATTTAGAGGCAAAATGTGACATTACTAAGTGAGGTGCAATTCTGGGGCTCAGTGTTTACACTTTCGAATTCCCGGGGGTCATCATTCCTATAGGACACAATGTAATGGCATCCCCTGGATGTGTGCACTGTGAACACTACATATTGTTGGGACCCTTACTGAATCTGCCTTTCCTACTGCCGGTGTGGGGGGGGTGGCTTGGAGCACACTCTGCCCCAATCTCTAAGTTCTTTCAAGTGTGGGTACCGAGAAGTACTTTATTGTGGAAAAGAACACAGAATAATTTGCGTAATGATTACAAGATGTAAAGAGATACTCTGAAACCATTATCTCACATGAAAGGCTCAAAACAGATTTGGCTTCCCAATTTTTCCAAAACAGAGACAACTCTTTCAGCATAAAATTTTGTTAAGTAAATGTTCCAGTTTTCTTTTCTCAAGAAAGCCCTCCTTCCACCTTCAAAACAAATCAGCAAATAAAGTTGTTCACAGCCCCACTCATTATGCGACATTTATGAGCAGGGCATCAGTGGGGAATATAATGAAAGCAGATAATTTGAAACTTCCCCCCAAAATGATTTTAAACATAATGGAGGGCTAAAAACAAAAACAAAACAAAACAAAAAAACACAAACAAATAAACCCCCAAAACCCAATCCTTGGCTTTGTTCCTTTGTTCTTAATGTGTGCATTTTGTATTATTCATGAGAGTTCTTTGGGGTGGCTTAGATAGTACAAAGCCAATGCTGAATCAAAAAGCTGGACTCCACTCAAATAAACCCAGAGGTATGGAATGTTCTAGCAATAAGGGTCTTAGAAGATCTTGCTTAAGTCCATCCTAATCCCTTGGGCTCCAGCCTTTCCATTGCCTTTTAGGCTGTCTTCAATGGAAAAGGGAAAAACTTCTCACCATTACCATCCTTTACCATACAGGAAGTCAGTCCTTCCTTTTGGGTGTATGTCATTGGGTTCCCAAACATTTACCCAAAGAGAAGACCCTGAAACCCACATGTGTTAGCTTTCTTTTATTGGTTGTCTCTGCTGGCCCCTGAATGAACTGGGGGGATGGGAGGGAAGCATGGGCCTTTGTTAGTATGAAAGAATTGAAATAGGACAACGTGAATAAGTAGCCTTCTTCTGTACTAAACACAATTCCCTAGTGTTGAAAATTTTTATCATGATCAGTGAGAGTGCTATGATAATAGCCACAATCCCTACTTGCTTCCCACTACTCTTTACAGAACCCCAACTAGGGGCCAAACACAATGAATCTTCATAACAACTTGGCAAGATGGACGTTACTGTTTTACTGAAAATGAAACCAAGATTCAGAGATAAGGTCATTGAGCTACAAGTCAGCAAAAGCTGGGATTGGATGCCAAGTCCACTGACCACAAAGCCCACAGCCACCTGCCTCTAGCTTATGCAGACCACGCTGCAGCTTAAACCATATGCTGCCTAAAAATATAGGTCGGGTTTAGATCCATAAGCAGAATCTCCCCATAGGACCCAAAGATTTTCCTCTCATTTGGATATCTTGTGCTTTGCCAAGATTTCAAAAGAAAAGAGTCACCAGTCCTTATATCCTGGTATATCCTAAAATGTACTAAACCTTCCTCACCCTTCCCTCTGCCTACCCATGCCATCTACTTTCCAACACTTGCTGGCAGTCACGGCAAGGGGAAGGGCCATGGAATCAGTGGCCGCATGGGATGAGATGGAAGCATAACTTTTAAGCAGATGCGTGTCCCTGTTCTTCTGGAAACAAACAGAAAAGTATGGGTACACTGCACCAAAGGTAGCATCACCGGAATAAGATACAGCATATATTCATTCATTCACTAATACTTGATGAGCAATTAAGATGATCAGATTTTCCCTAAGACTTTCTCTTCTCTAGGAGGAGTCTACCTTGGTACCATCTCTCTGGAGGACAACTGAGCAATATCTATGAAATCTACAAAAATTACACGTGCATGTACCATTTGTTGCAGACCACTTCCCTAGAAACAGAGACTGCAACCAGGATTCTTGTGCAGGTGACTTACTGAGGAAATGTTCTCCAGAGAAACCTGCAGGGGAGTAAGGGAAGTGGGGTGTCAGGAGAAGAAACTAGGGCAAGATGCAGCTTCAGATCCATCTAGCCTCAGCCTGATCCCACAAGGTGCTCTTGAGTGAAAAGTGGACCGTAGAGGCCGTCCTGGCCAGAGACAAAGAGGCTGGGCTCTATACCCATGCACCTGTTAGTCGTTGGTCAAGGGCCACCCCCAGAAGGGCAGGTGACTTCTAAAACATCTGCAGGTCAGGCAGCAACTGTCAGTCAACAGCAGTTCCCCAGAAAAGAAAGCAGGTGTGAACTTTTAGCAACCACCACCTGCTGCAGCTAGGAAATGGGTATGCCAGTCCCATAAAAGAGTTCTGGGCCAGGCACCAACAACAACTGCCATCATTGGACCCAGCAATCCTCTATCTAGTAATTTATCCTCCGTATGTTTGCACTTGTGCAAAGTAATGCACATCAAAGTTTATTCATTGCTGCATTGTTTATAATTGGAAAAGGCCCATCAATAAGCGACTGGTTAGTTACACATAGTTACACAGCCATACAACAGAATATTTGGTAGGTGTGGGAAAAATAAGAATAAGGAAACTTCCCATGTGTGGGTATGAGATGCCTTTAAGCATGTATTTTCACGTGAAATGAGCAAGGTGCAGAATGTAATATGTATAGTATGCCACTATATATGTCTGTTTTAAGAACATATATACACACATGTTTATATATGCTTAAGTTAACCCTAGAAGGATAGACAAGACATTGGAAACAGTGTGGCTGGAAAACAGAGTGGAAGGGAAAGTTTATGGCGTATATCACTTTGTACCTTGTAAATTTTAAACTATATGAATATATTACCTATTCAAATAAAATGAATGAAGATGGATGGATGGATGGGTAAATAGATAGATAGATACATACATATATACATACACACACACATACATACATACATATATACATATATACATACATAAATTTGGCCTGAAACCCACCCAGGAGTTTCTGCCTCTCTTTTGACAACCCGAAGAGGCGGAACCATAGGACATTTTGAAACCCAAATGTTTTCTTATTCAGGGTAAGTAACTTCCTTCCTGATGATAGCTGATGTACTCCCTGCACTTGTGTGTAATTTCTGTTTTAACCAATAGCCCCTTACTTTCCTACTGCAATAGGTTTTCTTTTTGAATTCAGAGCTATAATGGAAAGTCAGTATTTCCCAAAATGTATTAAATTTAGGCCCCATAGGCTTCTCTCTTATTTTTTTCTTAAGATTTATTTATTTATTTATTTTGGAGAGAGAGGTGGGAGGAGAGGCAGAAAGAGAGGGGGAGAGAGAGAATCCCAAGCAGACTCTCCACTGAATGTGAAGCCTGATATGGGGCTCGATTCCATGACCCTGAGATCACAACCTGAGCCAGAATCAAGAATCAGATGCATAACTGACTGAGCCACCCAGGTGCCCCTAGGCTACCTAGGTTTCTGTGCTGCAGAACTTATCAGAGCCCTTAATGTTACAATGTGCATTCTGAATCTCCTTAAAGATGCAGAATTGTCCCTTAGACCATTTGATTGCAGAACTAGGGAAAGGCTCAGCTGGGCAGTTCTTGCTTAAGCTCTCTCAATGACTGGAGTGATCTGAAAGTTTGACTGAGCTGGATGTTCAAAATGGCTCTTTCACGTGGCTGGCAATTTGGCTGTTGGTTGGAAGTTCAGTTGCGCTGGGTTGCTGGAGCACTTCCATATGGCCTTGACAGCATGTGGGTCTCAGGGTAGTTAGATTCCTTACATACACCTGGCTTCTCCACAGCCAGGTGTCCCAAGAACCAAGTAGAAGCCACATGGCTTTCTCTGAACTTGCCTCAGAGATTATGCGGTTCATTTCTGTTGGTTCCATTGGTGACAAAAGTTGCTAAGGACAGCCCAGATTCAAGTGGAGAGGCCATAGAACGCACCTGAGAAGAGTGTCAAGGAATTTGTGGATATGTCTAAAAATTGCCATGGTTCTTTATTCCTGTGATTGTACAGATGGGGCCCAAGAAGAATATTTCACCAAAATAAACAATTGAATCCATGCTGCAGAAAAGATCAACTTGTAGTAGATGCATTTCAGCCTCAAATACAGGGTTCCCTTAAGCATCAGAGGGTGCTCTATAAACATGCAGTGACTTTTCATCAAAGGCAAAGCCGGTTTCTGCATGAACCTGTTCTGGACTGTGAATCATGTCTAATTGTCATGGAATCATGCCATGTGTTAACTGCATGTTTCACTGACTTATTTTTGAAAACTGACAGATAAAGCTGGTTTCAAGATTAATTATAGTGTAGAAGAAGGAAAGAGCTGTCAAGTGTTCTATATCAGTCTATTTAATAATCATACCATTTGAAACTATGAAGAAACTATAGAATTTCTGACCAATTTCACCATGTTTATGAGGATTGCACTGTGCATCCTTTTTGAAACTAAAATTTGTTTTTTAATATCGATTTATTGATTGATTTATCTTTGAGAAAGAGACAGAGAAAGGTGGGGAGAGGCAGAGGGAGAGGGAGAGACAGAATCCTAAGCAGTCTCCGTATCCAGAGCAGAGCCTGATACACGGCTTGATCTTACAACCCGAGATCATGACCTGAGCTGAAACCAAGAGTCAGATGCTTAACCAACTGAGCCACCCAAGCGCCCCTGAAACTGAAATTTGAGGTGATGAAATGATGCACTACAGTTTAGTTTGACAGAAAAAACCAAAAACCCATTCATCTTTAGTAGAGGAATTTTGAGTCCTTGGTTTGGATCATCAGTATTACCTCAATCTTTCAGAGATGTTTGTCTATGGATGTAAAGTTGAACATCCAGATGAAAGAAAATGCTGACTTCCTTTACCATCTAACTAAAGGAAGAAAATGCCGGTAGGATTTTATTTCATGAGGATGATAAATCAAAAATGAGGACCCCCCACTTAAGCATATTATAGTGGCTTATAGTTCCTTGTCAGCAAGTCTAAGGATTATGTAATCACTTACAAGTGCCTTCTCCCCAGTCCAGTAAAACGACATTAGCAGTGAAAGCTCAGAGAGTATGTGAGTAATGCATAATTAACACATTTTGGAAATCATGTGGCTGAGGCAAGGAAATCTTTCACAAGCTCTTAATGTACAAGAAAGATTTTACATATTCCGTGAAGAGAGGAGAGAAAAACAGGCTGGCTGAAGAAGTAGTTTGAAAAAAGATGAGATAATTTTTTAAGTGGGAAGGAGGCGTGGGTCTTTGTCCCAGCGCCTGGTGCATTCGGTTAAGCAGATTGGCCAAGGAGCCAAAAGAGGCAAATGGGTTTCTCTCCCCTCCAGCCAAACTGGAAAGAAGGACACCATTAATGAACCAACACTGAGCAAGTAAGTTGGGGCAGGATAGTGTGTCCTCAAGGGCAGGTCACAGCACCGAACGCAAGGGACCGAAACAATGGGAGAAAGCTAAGGAGTGGAGGTAGGGTTGGTTTGTTCAGGAAAGCTGAAGTTCAAGAAAAGCAAACCATAGTGAAATACTGGGCACCACTTTCCCGATCACAGGCCAGTGTGCAAAGGGCTCTTGTCACTTTACTAAGAGTGGTCCAGCTTCGCATCCTTCCGGGTTTTCCTTGTTATTAATGAGTCTACAGGGGACACTGTGTGGACTGTGTTAAAGACTCGCCAGATCTGAAAACTGGAAAAGACCTTAGAGATCATTTGGTTCATCTGTTTTCACCTCAGGAGTCCTCTGGTTCTCAATACACAGGATTTTCTTGTCTTCAAGGGTCCTCGGGCTCAACTGTTTGTTGTCAGCTTTGCATGGTTACCTCCTACTTCGAAGTTCTTCTCCACAATCTCCATTTTCTCAGAGCTCTCTGTGAACTCCAGACTCTTGGAATTGCCTGCCACTTGCCACTTGGCAGTCACCGTGGACAAATGCCATCACCTCCTGAACGTCTCAGGTTCCCACATCCCTGCTGGAGAGAAAGCTGGTTGGGTCATTTCTGGGCACTTGAGAGCTGTAATTTCCTGGAGAAATTTTTTTTGTTTTAAAGATTTTATTTATTTGAATGCGAGAGAAAAGGCACGAGACAGGGGGAGGGTCAGAGGGAGAAGCAGACTCCCCAGTGAGCAGAGAGCCTGATGTGAGACTCCACCCGGGAACTCCAGGATCATGACCTGAGCTGAAGGCAGACGCTTAACTGACTGAGCCACCCAGCCTCCCCCCTCCCTCTGCCAGGAGAACTTTTGAGAATGGTGTGTCCCTGGCCAGTGCTTCATGCTGGAAGCATTGTTGGCTCTTACTCCAATCTTCCACCCACAACCTTTAGACCCTCATTCCCCTAGGTTCCCCACATCATGTAAACCCTTAAGCCCTTAGTTTCCTGCAATGCACAGTGCGACAGGAAACCAAACCAAACCCTGTCTTCCCATCAAAGTTTGCTTAGACTGAGAGATACCCAAACCTTCCTGGTGCATAGTAAGAGCCAACATTGTTACTTGAATGCAGGGGTTCTGGGACTGAGAACTCCCACAGTGTGGGATCCAGCAATCATAAGCACCCTGGACCAAGGGATGCCCAAAAGACACATATTCACTGTGCCTCTTGATTTTACGTATCAAAAGCCCTTTGGAGCTAGCTTCAGCAGAAATGTATGAGAGGGGTATTATAAGGATACTAAGGTGTGTCCTGGAATAGAAAGTAGAATTAGACAATCAAACTTCAAGAATAGCAGAGAGAACAGGGTTTGAGGAAAATGGGGTACTCATGAATTCTCCCTCTTCATCTTTAGATGTTTTTATTTCTCTCTGAATTTCTGCTTTGTTCTTCCATTTCACTGCAGAAAGGTTTTCTCTGACTCTCCAGCAAATGGAAGCAAAGATTCTAGAATAGTTTATATAGAAGAAGCAGGTAGAAATAGGAAGAGAGCCATTCTCTTGCATCAAACCTTGACTGGGGTCAAGTTCACCAAAATTTGAATGCAGCCTGTGCACACAGAGGCTGGAGCTTCAGGCTGGAAAGAGGGCATGGCTGGGAATCTGGTAAGAGAGAAGTCTGAATTGGTACAGAATCATTTTCAAAGAGATGCCCTGGGTTCACTATGGAAATAAACACGCACATATGCACACACACACACACACACACACACACACACACACGATAGTATACAGAGTAACAAACTCAGGAAACAGGGTGTGTGTACCACTTCCATTCAACTTCCCACTGTGAAGGAGGGCTGAGTTGAGGCAACTACCAAACCTTTCAAGGAAGTCAAAATGTAGGTGAAAATCAAACAAAGGAAAAGGAAAACAAAAAGCAAGGAAAAGGCACTCTAAATGAACGTGCAAACAAAAATTCTAGAGCACATAAGGAAGTCATATGCTGGGTGCCTGGGTGGCTCAGTTGGTTAAATGACTGTCTTCAGCTCAGGTCATGATCCTGGAGTTCCGGGATCGAGTCCCGCATCAGGCTCCCACCTACACAGGGAGTCTGCTTCTTCCTCTGACCTTCTCCTCTCTCATGCTCTCTCTCACTGTCTCTCTCTATCTCTCAAATAATAAATAAAATATTAAAAAAAAAGAAGTCATATGCTAAGGAAAAAATCTAACAAAATAATCTGATAATGAACTCAGTACAGGTGAAGTCAATGTTATGGAACAAAAAGAAACTTCAGAATAGTTATGTTTAAGGTACTCTAGATCAGTGAAGGCGTAACATGCATTAGAGGAAGAGCAGGGGTCCTGCAGGGGCGTCTGGGTAGCTCAGTCATTTAAGTGTCCCACTCTTAGCTTCTGACCACAAGCACTTACCCCCTCAGTGCCTTCTCACCCCAAAAGACCTGCTTCCCCTCTCCCTGAAGGCCATGAGTCCCATGCAGAGCTACTCCTTTGCCCGTGGTGGCTCTGCTTGGTCATGACCCTGAAAGCCTGGTCTCCTTTTCTCTTCCAGGTTCTGGGCTCGTTGAGCACTCTCCACTATGCCCCAGATGCCACTCTCATCTGGGAGACTTCCTACAGAAGGTCTTTTCTTTTCCTCCATGGTTGTGAGGGCTTTTTTAAAAATTATTTTATAGAGTAGTTTTGGATTTACAGGAAAATGAATTAGAAAGTACAGAGAGTTTCCCAAATGCCCACTCCCTCCACCACCAACCCAGTTTCCCCTACTATTTATATCTTGCATCAATGCAGTACATTTGTTACAATGGATGAACCAGTATTGGTATATTATTAACTAAAGTCCATAGTGTAAATGTGTAATGACATGTATTCACTATTACTGTGTCATACAGGATAGTTTCACTGCCCCCCAAAATCCTCTGTGCTCCCCCTTCACATTCCTCTCTCCTACCCAACCTTCAGCAACCACCAACCTTTTTACTGTCTCCAAAATTTTGCCTTTTCTAGAAGATCATATAGTTGGAAGCACACACGTAGCTTTTTCACACTGGCTTCTTTCACTTAAGAACAGGCACTAAAAGTTCCTCTAAGTCTTATCATGACTTGACAGCTCATTCTTTTTTTTTTTTTAAGATTTAAATATTTTTTAAGAGAGAGAAAAAGAGATCACAAAGGGAGAGGGAGAAGCAGACCCACTGCTGAGCAGAGAGCCTGATGCAGGGCTTGATCCCAGGACCCCAAGACCATGACTTAAGCTAAAGGCAAATGCCCAACTGACTGATCCACCCAGGTGCCATGATAGCTCATTTCGTTTTACCACCGAATAACTCTATTATAACATTCCATTTTTATCTCTTCACCTACTGAAGGACATTTTTATTGTTTCCAAGTTTTGGAAAATACAAACAAATTATGAACAATTATGCTATAAGCATCCATATGCAGGCTTTTGTGTAGACATAAGTTCCCAATTCCTTCGGATAAATACTAAGGAGCACTATTGCTGGATGGTATAATAAGAGTATATTTAACTTTGTAAGAAACTACCAAACTGTCTTCCAAAGTGGCTGTACCCTTTTACATTCCCACCAGCAATGAATGCACGTTCCTGTTGCTCCATCACCCTGCCAGCATTTGGTGCTGTCAATGTTCTGGGTTTGGACCATTCTAATAGGGCTGCAGTGGTATCTCCGTTGTTTTTATTTGCATTTCCCTAATGACATGGGATGTGAAGCATCTTTTCATATGATTATTTGCCATCTGTATATCTTCTCTGGTGAGGTGCCTGTTCAGGTCTTTTTGCTCATTTTTTAACTGGGTTGTTTGTTTTCATATTTTTGAGTCTTAAGTGAGGGCTCTTCTTTAACAACTAGTTTTTGAAAAGCTTGATTTCCAAGTTCTTCCAGGGCATTAACTACAAGCCACCAGGCTGTCCCCTGAAATGTTTCACAGACCTTGAGTTGGGATTTTTCTTCTCCTTTCTGACTCCCATGTGAGTATTTTGATCCATGGACATGGACTGTGGAACTGTATGGGGCACCATTGGTAGACTTGCTTCTGGGTCTAGTTGATAACAAGCATTGCAGCCAATGCACCTGGCCAAGCCTGCTAGCGAGGAAACATTTGCAGCCCACCGTGCTATTACACTTGTGACATAGAAGCCAAACAGTAGTAGCTGCCAACACTTGTTTGTAGTTATGTTAGAACACCACAGGATCCAGTTCACCTCTTTTCCAGGCCCTCTGAATCTCACATTTTTAAAGAAATCTGGGCATGAGGAAGTTGGGAAAGCAGAAAAACATCAAGATTCTAAGCTGGCTGCAGCAACTGTTCAGATTACACTCATGTCTTTGACCCAGGTGATGAATGTGCCCAGAGTTCTACCCAGGGCTAGTGAAGAGAGTTCAGGAAAAAGGAGAAGGTCTTCAATCTGGAAATGAGGTGGAAAGAATCATGGAAAAGACCAAATATGGGAGTTGATTGGTATGCGGCATGAGCGTGCTGCATCTGACTCTTCTGCCTGTGGATTTGGACTTGAAGCATGTGATGAGCTTCTTCCTGCTTCTCTGAATGAAGTATGGAGCACTTTACATCAACCTGAGGATCTGCAGTTATGACAAGCAACAGAATCTGACAACAAGTTCATTAAAGAGGGAAAATTACTAAACAAGTTGAAGGAAGGGAGTAAGAAGAGAAAAAAAGGGAAAACATGACACTTTTAACAGGGAGAAGAAGTGAAAAAAGTCCAGGTTTTCCTAAACTGGTTTCACAGCTCTTAATGCTGGGAAGGAGAAGAAAGAGAAGAAGGAGAGGAGGAGGAATAAGAAGAGGAGGAAGGAAGAGGAGTGTTCAAGGGGCATTAAATGATAAAGAGACAGTAAAAAAATTTCAGAAAGAGAAATAGTCTCCACCCAAAACAGGCATGAGGGGCATAAGCCTGTGGGAATAGGGGAGCACCTCTCACCCCTTGCACTCAACCTTCTGCTCTGCTTCTGAGAACGATTTGTCCAGAAGGTCACTGCCATGGTCTCTCTCACTGATTTGGACTTGAAGTAGCTGCTCAGTGAGTCTCCACAAGGAAGACCCCTCTGTGATACAGGGGATGAAAGAGATTCCCATGGGGTGGATTGGACCGGGAATTCAAAGAGTTCTCTTCCCTCTGCAAAGACCTGTCAGTACCCTGGAGAGATGTACTGAGGAGTTGGGTCGGGCTTCCAGAACCACTAAGAGAGAGAACAAAGGAAGTCCTTTGCCTAGGATATTAATGGGATCCTATCAGACATGGAGGTACAAACGTGGGAGCTGAGCAGCCAAGTCCATTCTGAAATGCATGGCCATGGGAGTTCCTTCCTGCTCGGCAGCAAGGACATCCTGCTTATACTTTCTCAAAAACTTCTCTGGGAGCTGGGGGATGGCAGGAGGGGCCCGTGCATCTGAAGGAGCCACCATAGAAACCGAAAGAAGCTATTGGCAGGGCGATGCCAGAGCAGCTGGCCAAGTACCAGGATGAATGCCAGGCACACACATAAGCAAAGATTGCAGAGACGCAGGAAGAGGAGAAAGACACAGAGCAGAGAGAACAGATTTGTTCTGGTAAAGAAAAGGAAAAGGGGAAGAGAGCCTGGAAGAAATTGGGAGAGAATGCTGAAATCAAGGAGGTGCTCTGTCAGACAGTGGTCTGGAAAGAAACAAGAGCCATTCTGCAGAATAGAAGGGTGAAAGCTTTCCTGAATGCTGAGATCCAAACTCTCTGGCCCCAAGGCTGGGTGTAGACCCACGTCTCCATGCAAGGAGAGCAGACCACAGCATGGGCTGATGACATCAATACTGACCAAGAAGAAAGTAATGGCTCTTTCAAAGTCAGGGTGAAGGAATCATAGACTAAGCCTCATAACATGGTTCTCATCCTTTCAGCCAAAGCTGGAAGCACCACTGCTTTGCGTCAAAGTCTCAGATCTTTATGTATAGTAAAGAAGGAATTTTCCAAAGCCCAACCCTCTGGACCATCCACCCTGCTCTGGTTCTCTGTAATCACCCTCAATTTTCTGGTGGTGGAATGAACAGTGACACTGGAGCAGTCTGAGGAGAAAAGTCCCAAGAGTTCTGGCTACAAAGTGGGCTCCTGCCAGGCTCCCCTGAGCAAAGCTTTCCAGAAGAACAACAGTCTTCATTGCAACACCACAGAACCTGGACCCAAGTCAGTCTGTACATGGCATTGGGCAGCACAGAACTTTCACTCCTGACCCCACCCCCCTAGTTCCATTTGGCAACGACCTCCCAGACCTGAAGTCTTCCACTGAGTCTCAGAGTCCATTCCTCCCCAGCATCCTCTTCAGGAAGCATTTCAGCCCCCAGCACGGTTCTCGTAAGAACCCAGCTTCATCCTCCATCTCCCTGAGCCACATGGCAAGATGACATTCCAGCTCCTCGGGGCTATCCTACAAGTCTGCCCTCGCTGGGTCTGGCTCCCAACACAGGGTTTCTCCTAGCAGCTCTCCTCTGGAGGAACAACAATCCAGAGAGCTCCATTTCTTCATCGAAAATGCGCTTCCATGTGTATAACCTCCCCCTGCCCCCCCGCTCCCATGGGACAGTCGGCCAAGGAACCTGTCCCGAGCCCACAATGAGCAAACCTCTGTTTTCCAGAAGCTGGCCTTAGTGGTCCAAATGGATATTCTGGTGATAGAAGCCAGGGAGGAAGAAAGGTACTAACTTCATCCCTGAAGCCCACCATGGGTAGCAGCCCGTGCTCCCCAAAAAGGAGCTTAGCTGGTGCTCTGGGTTTCACATCTGTGTTGCTAGACAGGTAATGGACAGGCAGATCTTGGGAAGGAGAGAGTTCTGGGTTTGGAATATGGAAGCATATGTGCTTCAGAGTTTCAGCACTGTGGCAGATCAGCTTGTATATCTACATTTTAAATCTGCCAAACACGTTGGCATTTATTTGCTCCGAGTACCTCATGCAGTCCCATAAACTGAGAATTCCTGGCCATGAGAGGGTCCATGGGATGGCCATGGTATCCATCCCACCCTCAAATGGTGTGTTTGCCAGGACAAAAGCCCGGACTGAAGCCACAAGTGAAAGAAGTAGCTTTGTCTTTTTAAAAATATATTAAGAGGGTGCCTGGATGGCTCAGTGGTTAAGCCTCTGCCTTTGGTTCGGGTCACGATCCCAGGGTCGTGGGATCAAGTCCTGCATCAGGCTCCCGGCAGGGAGCCTGCTTCTTCCTTTCCCTCTGCGCTCCCCCTCATTCATTCTCTCTCTCTCTCAAAAATAAATAAATAAAATTAAATTTAAAAAAGAAAACATATTAAGAACACTGACTTCATACTCGTTGTGGGGGACCGATTTCTCCCACATGACACCAAAGCTCTTTTGAAGAGCAGATCTATCAGCAGCAAGACAATTGTGATGGGATCTCTAAAGGCACTTCTTCGGGGCTCAGCTCTTACCTCTGAGCACTTCTCAAAGAACTTTGTTGAAAGACATGTCTGTTTTTGAGACAGGGCCAGTTTTCTTTAGTCAAGTTTTTTACAGTTGACCTCTATAAATCTGTGTCATTCTGACTTAGAAGTCATTTGGGCCCACAAGACCTGATTCCCAATTCAGCCAGAGTCCCAGTTTTGTTTTTTTTTCAGAGTTTATTCAGCTGGACCCCAGAGCTCCAAAGCCCTTGTTGGTCAAATCTTCATTTCCTGACAAGCAGAAGTCTTGGGGGATTCCAAGTCACTGACAGACGTGCAGTTCGTTTTATTCTTAGAAAATCCCCTTAGGCAGGGCCATAGGTAGAGGCCTCTTTGAAGTTATCTGTCATACAGAAACAGGCCTTGAAGTCCTAGAGCTTTCCAAGCACTGGACCACTCATTCACAAGAGGGTAACGTGCCGTTCCACGTGGAAGATGACCAAGGACAGGCCAGAACAGATATTCCAGAGTTCCCAGGTCACCCAGCTGTTCCCTCAACCAGTAGCTTTTTCACGAGAGTCTTTAAAATGCTTGCCTGTGCCTGTGAAATGTGTGCTGCAAGGTGTATTTGAACTGTCTGTTCTAGCTCAGTGAGTTCAAATATGTCACATGTAAATGGTGTTTTATGGTTATGTAATTTATGCAAAATCCTGAACATGGTAGACTCTATAGAACAAATGACTCATTTTCATCTACAAATATATTGCAAGGGTGGGGGGCGGGGGAAGAGGGAAGAGGAACCTATAAGCTAAAAGATACTTAAGATACATATCAACCAAGTGCAATGTGTGAGGCTTGTTAGGATACTGATTTATAGATATCAATTGGCTTTTTTTTAATAGACAATGGGGGGAAATTAGAACCTTTATTGGATATTTGATGACAATAGGAAATTGTTTTAATTTTTTCGGTGTCATAGTGGTATCATGGGAAAGAAGGAAGGAAGGAAGGAAGGAGAAAGGAAGAATGGATGGACAGACTTGGCTGGCCTTTGCTCTCAGTTCCTGGGAGCTAACCTCTAAACCCTAGGAATTTCTTAAATGATTGGAATGTCTTTTTATTCATGGTGAGTTCTTTAGCCTTTGCCTGATAGTCTATGCTAATGAGATGACTCAGGGTAGGAAATGACTCAGGGTAGCGACTGGCCCCGACAGAAAGACCAGCCGTGTAATTAGAGGGTTGGGGTTGTGAGCCACATGTATCAGCTCAACCTCTGGGAGCAGAGGGGGCCAGGAGATTGAGTTCAACCACATGGGTGATGATTCAATCAATCATGCCTACATAATGAGACCCCAGTGGGAAGTCTGGACGCCAAAGCTTGGGTGAGCTTTCTGACTTGGCAGTACTCCATATACTTATTGCCACATATCAATGCTGGGCGGGTAATGCATCCCTGAGGACATGGAAACTCTACATTTGGAGCCCTCCTAGTCCAAGATACTGCCCTATGCATATCTTCTAGTTTGCTTTCTTTGCCTATAATAAATATGACTGTGAATATAATCAGTTTCTGTGAGTGCTCTGCAACTTTCTAGCAAATTATCAAAACCGAAGGTGATTTTAGGAAACCCCTGAACTTGCAGTTGGTGTCAGAAGTCTTGGGCAGACTTGGCGGTCTGAAGAATGGTGCCCTTAACCTCGAGTTTGGCTAATTCCAGGCAGAATGAAATTATTGTCTTTAAAGATACATATGGAAAGATTTACAGACTACTATGTCTCGGATTTGCTGAAAAATAATCTGCAGGTGGGGTATGGGGAGAAGGGGATGTAGATGAAACAAAATTAGTTATGTGAAATTATAGAAGCAGGGTACTGGGAACATAACAGTTCATGAAATTATTTTCTCTACTTTTGTATATGTCTTAAATTTCCCAAAATGAAAGTAGTGATCCAAATGAAAAAAATATGCATCCTTACTTTATAGCATGTGGTAGGCCAAATTCTAAGATGGCCCCCAATTATGGAGGCCATGGTATACCCACAGCTTCTCTTACTTATTTAATCAAGCACCATTCTAGGTGCTGCTGTGTAGGAATGTTACAGATGTAATTCAGATCCCAAATCAGTTGACTTTAAAATAGAGAGATTATCCTAGGTGGGCCTGACCTAATCAGGTGAGCCCTTAAAAAGGACAGGACTCTTCCTGAAGAAGAGATTCTCAGTCAGAGACATCTGAAGCATGCAGAGTGATTTAACACAAGAGAGTGGCCTTAAAGATGGCTTTGAAGACCGAGGAGGGCCACATGGTAAGGAACGTGCATGGTCTCTAAGAGCTAGAGTGGCCTCTGGTTAATAGCCAGCAAGGAGTCCTACAGCTGCAAAGAACTAAATCCTACCACAACCATGTAGGCTTGGAAGATAAACACACAAATAGTCAACAACTAAATTTCAGCCTCCTAAGATCATCAGCAGAGAACTCAACTATTTTGTATAGACTTTTGACCTACTGAATTTTGAGCTGATAAATCTGTCCTACTGTAAGCTGCCATTTGTAGTAATTTGTAACACAGCAATAGAGAACTAACACACAGTAAACAAAAGTAATAAATTCCAGTTGTGAAAAATCAAGGCTTACACATTTTTGAACCCAATTTAGGAAAATATTTGTGACCAAGGTATAGGGAAAGATTTCTTAAATATACAAAAAGCAAGATCAATAAATTCAACTACACTAAAATTACATACTTCAGACCTACAAAATACTCCCAAAGATAAAATGAAAAGAAAATCCATGAACTAGAAGATGCTATTTGTGAAACAAAATTACAAAGAGTATTTTTAAAGAAGATCTTACAAATCAATAGGAGGAAAAAAACAAGCCAGCAGAATAGAAATTGGTAACTCACAGAAGAGGAAGCTTAAGGGCCAAAGGATATAGGAAAGTTATCCAATGTGACTGCTCCTCTGAGAAGTACAAATTAAAACAGTAAGGGAATGCAATTTTACCACCATTGGACAACCAATAAAAATTTAAAATTCAGACACTACTGAGTTTTGGTGAAGAGGTAGAATAACAGAAAATCTCACATCTGGTTGATGGGAGTATAAATTGGTACAGGCATTTTGGAGAGCCATGTGATAATATCTAGTGAAATTAAAGATGTATATACACCCTTTGACCCAACGGTTCTACTTATGGGAATATAGTCTAGAGGAAATGTTACATAGCCACGAGTATCAATGCAATATTATTTGTAATACTGAAAAAGAGCAGACAACCTAAATGTCCATCAACAGGAGTATGAAGTTCATTAAGTTCTTTTATTTTTTTCAGTCCTCAATATGCTGCTTTAATCTTCCTCTGCCAACCCATCTGCTAATCTATGAGAGAACCATACCTATTGAAAATGCACTGATTTCAGTGGTTCTAAGAGTTACCCAGAATCTCCCAATTGTTGCCATCCACAGAAAAATGTTTTTCCTGACTGTGATCTTCAAAGAAGTCCCCTGAGCCAACAGGGATCAAAAATGCCCAATATATCCGGAAATGCACTTCTGCCCAAGGATGAAATGACTTTCTACAGTGAGGTGGAAATTGCTGAGCCGAAAGAGAATATGGGTAATCCAAGGGAGGCAAATGAATGCTTCTAAGCTACCGAAAAGGGAATATTCCTTTGAAAGGTGCTCCCCCAGACCACGTGAGAATTAATTTCATTTAAAGAGAAAAGCATAAGCGAAGCTTGGTGTCTGAAAGTCAGTCTGTGGATTCCCTCTGAATGTACTAGCCCTGGGTATCATGTTCAGCGATTTAGCACACATCCAGCTTTTTAAATTACCTTCAAACTTGCCATCTTTATTCTGGTGTTATTTATACCTTCCTATCTCAGATGGCAAATGCCTGAATAAGATCTTGGCTAGTAGAAGCATTAGATACCCTCCAAAAGTATTTATGTATGGATTTAACAAAATAAAATAGAGAAAGGATTTTTCTGTCTTTATCTATCCATGGCAAACCCTGACTTTAAAAGGATTTTTAAAATATCTATTCTAGACCAAAAGCGTATTTCTTTATTTACATTGGATGTTTATTGGGGAGTACGCATTAGAAACAGGCATACATTGTATTATTTATAATTGTATGTCTTGGCTATAACACCTTCTACTGCAGTAAGTGACTAAACAGAACTAGCCAAGAGACATTTTTCCATTTTTGCTGATAAATGGTTACAATGGAGTGATATTTTTAGATTCAAATAATGTATTTTCCTTTAAGATTCCAATTGCAGAGTTATGTATGAGATGCCACAAAATATATGAGTTTGATTAACAGTTTTATGAATAATCTTATCACATAATTACCCAGATTTATCACCCTAAGTTAAATGAAAATTCTTTGTGGCAGAAGGTTTGTATGAATATGAAAGTGTTGATTTTTGTTCTCATTTGCTCAGTTTGAACCCTGCCACACTGTGACTTGCAAAGCCATTGTCTCTTTCTGCTAATTATCCAAAAGTGAGTTCAAAGTGCTTTTCCATTTACCTAAGTTTGCAAAATCAAAAACTTAGTTGTGAAGTCAAAGTGCTAAGCTAAGGCTCTAGATTTCTTAAATTCCAACCCTAATGACTCTTAAGAAGACTCTACTGCTTAAAGCAATTACAGAGCTCAAGGCAATAGAGTGTGTCATTAGAATAAACTGATGAGAGAGTAAAATAATAAGACCTGAAGTCCAAGATCAAGTATGAAGACCCACTTCCTAGTTCACAGGCAGCCATCTTTTTGCCAGATCCTCACATGGTAGCAAAAGCCAGGAAGCTCTCTGGAGCCTCCCTTATTAGGGCACCAATCTCATTCATGACAATTCCACTCTGATGACCTAACCACTTCCTAAAGACCACACCTCCTAGTACCATCCCCTTGGGGATTATGTTTCAACATGTGAATTTGAAGAGGACACAAACATTCAGTCTACAGCAGACCCTTTACACAATATTGGGGGGAAAATGGACAACAGCATAACTGAATATATCAGTACAAGTACAGGTGGTGTTGCCTGTCATAGCCCCACTTTCTGGGCCACAGCCTTGTTTCAATGAACCTGAGCTCTCCTTTTCCCCATCATGTGGCCACGATGTTGGCAATCCCTTCCTTTTGGCAGCCTTCAAGCAGGGTTTGTATGGATTTCTGTTCTCCGGAGAGAATTCAGCTGGGCCAAAGCATTCAGAAGCAACTTGGATTTTCTGAAGTAGATGTAAGAAGGGATTACATCACGCCTGGCAGAACAAATTCAATTCCTCTATTTTTTTCTCTCCCATACCCCACTTGCTCATCTGGCCACAAAACTGCCTCTTCTTGACAACCGCCCCCCCATGCCCCCTCCCCAAACACACAAATGGGGCTCTGCCCCGTCTTCTTCTTCTCCCATCCCTGCTCCAGGTTCTTACCTTGTCTTCAGTGTCTTCGCTGATTCTATCTTATATAACACAGTTTAGCACTCTGGCAAGTCCAAATCTGTCCCCCATCAACTGCTGAGCAAACAAAGGATCCTCCATTTATGGGACCCACCCTCCTCTTTAGGGTCCAGTCAGGGATTATAATTAACAACAAAATGGGGTGCCTGGGTGGCTCAGTGGATTGGGCCTCTGCCTTCAGCTCAGGTCATGATCTCAGTGTCCTGGGATTGAGCCCTGCATTGGGCTCTCTGCTCAGCAGGGAGCCTGCTTCTCCCCTCTCTCTGCCTGCCTCTCTGCCTATTTGTGATCTCTCTCTGTCAAATAAATAAATAAAATCTTAAAAAACAACAACAACAAAAAAACCCACAACAAAACAAAAAACTTTTGTGTTCTCTCACTTCTACTGACCTGCCCTGGCTGCCTCAAAAGATTCAAAGATAATGCAAAAAAAAAAAAAAAATTAAGTAGGCTCTACACTCAGCATGGAGCGCAGCCTGGGGCTTGAACTCATGACCCTGAGATCAAGACCTGAGCTGAGAGCAATAGTCAGACACTTAACTAATTGAGCCACCCAGGTACCCTGTAAAAAAAAATTTCTTTAACCATAAAGAGCTGTACATTGTTTTCAGTGATTATTTATTTCAAGCTCTCCATTTTACAGATGATTCGCCTGAAGCCCAGAGATGTTAAATAACTTGACCAGTTAGTGGTAAAGATTAACTCTAAAACCTGGTCTGTAGCCCACTGTCCTATCATTCCTTCCAATAATCTGAGCTGCCTCAGGTAATTTGTAGATTTCTGGAGGCTCTGCTGCCCCGCACGCCATTAATTTGGGATTAGATGTGACGTATCTCTTAAGGCCCTCCACCACACTCACACACATACATGCAATCATTCACACAGATCTCATGGTTGAAGAAACAGAAGGGAAGGCACTATTTACTCTTTCACTAATTCATTTATTCAACAGATATTTATTGACTACCTACTAGATTCTAGGCACTGTTCTAAACTCTGAGGTTATGGCAGTAAAAAAAATAGATGGAAAACCCATGCCCTCATGGACTTTGCTTTTTCGTGGGAAAAAGATATGATAAATGCATAAAACATTTAACACAGAGGTGGTGGGAAAAGCTCCGGTGAAAAACAAACCAGAAAAGGGGCATGGAGAGTGTGATGGGAAAGAGAAAGTTGAAATGTTAAATAGAATGATCAGAGGGGCACCTGGGGTGGCTCAGTCGGTTAAGGGTCTGCCTTCAGCTCAGGTCATGATCTCAGGGTCATTGGATGGAGCCCCGCCCGCATCCGGCTCCCTGCTCAGCAGGGAGTCTGCTTCTCCCTCTCCTTCTGCCCCTCCTGCCCCCCACCCCAGCTTGTGTGCTCCCTCTCTCTTTGTCTCTAATAAATAAATAAAACCTTTTAAATAAAGAAACGAATAAGTAGAATGATCAGAGAACTCGTCTTCCCAGAGGTGATGACATTTGAGCAAAGACCTAAAAGAGATGAGGGTCAAATGACCACTGGGTGAAGAGCATTCCTGGCAGAAAAAGCCAGCCAGTAAAAAAATGAGAAGCCAGCCTGGCCCATTCTAGGAGCAGGGAGGAGCCAGAGTGGTAAGAACAGAACGAACCAGGGGAAGATCAGCAGAGTAGGGCAGAGAGGTGATAGGAATATCATTCTGTAGGCCCTTATGGGTCACAGTAAACAATCTGGCTTTTGATCTGAATGACAGGGCAGGCTATGGGAATATGGGAGGGGTTGGAGCTGAAGATGGACTTCTACTTCCCCATCACTCCTGCTCCTTCCAACAACCCCACTCAAAGGTTCAGGATAAGGGGGTCAAGTCAGTATGTCCTAGTGGAAAGCTCAGGAACCTCTTCTCCTTTCACTTTCACTCCTATTCACAGCCTTTTAAATCTGACTTTCTTGGTGGGGGTTGGGGGGAAGAATTGGAGAATGTTTGAGAATCTGGAGGCCGTGTTTTCCAGGACCTCTGTGCGTTGCCTCAAATCTTTTTGCAGAACAGGAAGTAGAGAAAAGTAGGAAAAAGGAGGTTATGGGAGAGAGCTGACCCAGGGGGCTTTGAGGAAGTTACAGGTCAAAGAAGAAGGAGGTCTAGAACACAACTAGAGGCTCCTTACCCAGTGTTCCCACTGCCACTGTTCACTGTTCATATAGTAGCATGCAAAATATTTAGAAAATCCAAAATAGATAAGTGGGGCTACATCAAACTAAAGCTTCTATGCCACCAGCGAAACCATGAACAAAATGAAAAGCAACCTACTGAATGGGAAAAATTTATTTGCAAGTCATATTTCTGATAGAGGGTTAATATCCAAAATATACAAAGAACTCTCACAACTCAATAGCAAAAAAGAAAAAAATAAATAAATACATAAAAATAAATAAAAACAAAATACCCCAAACAATCCAACTGAAAAATGGGCAGAGGAACTGAACAGACATTTTTCCGAAGAAGACCAACAGGTGCATGAAAAGGTGCTCAACATGGTTAGTCACCAAGGAGATGCAAATCAAAACCACAATGAGATACACCTGTCAGAATGGCTGCCACCGGAAAGATAAGAAATAACTAGTGTTGGCAAGGATGTGAAGAAAAAGGAACCCTCATGCACTGTGGGTGGGAAAGTAAATTAGTGCAGCCACCATGGCAAACAGTATGGAGGTTCCTCCAAAAATTAAAGGTAGAGCTATTATATGATCCAGCAATTCTGCTTCTGGGCATCTATCTGCAGGAAACAAAATCGAAGAGAAATCCACACTCCCATGTTCATTGCAGCATTATTTACAATAACCAAGACCTAGAGACAACCTAAGTGTCTAGCGATGGACAAATGGATAAAGACAATGTGGTATATATAGGTACAACAGAGTAGCATTCAGCCATCAAGAAATAAGGAAGTCCTTTCATTTGTAACAACATGGATGAAACTTGAGGGCATTTTGCTAAGTGCAATAAGTCAGACAGAGAAAGGCAGATACTGTGCAATCTCACCAATACATGAAATCTAAAACAAACAAACAAACAAACTCACAGATGCAGAAAACAGATTGATGATTGCCAGAGGCATGGGAGTCAGGGGTGGGGGAAATGGGTGAAAGTAGTCAAAAGGTACAAACTTCCAACTATAAGGGGAGGTAATGTATAGCATGGTGACTGTAGTTAACAATATTGTACATCTGAGAGTTACTAAGAGAGTAAATATTCAAAGTTCTCATCATCACAAAACAATTATAACTATGGAAGGTGATGGATGCTAAATGAAATTATTGTGATGACCATTTCACAAGATATACAAATATCAAATCATTATATGGCACATCTGAAATTGACACATATTATATGTCAATTATATCTCAAACTGTGGAAAAAGTTAAAATTTTCAGTTTATGGGAAGGAAGAAAAGGAAGGAAGGAAGGAAGGAAGGGGAGAAGGAAACAAGAAAGAGAGGGGAAGCCCATACCCTTGTGGAGTTTACATTCTCATAGGGAAAATACATGCCAAACACATACGTAAACTATTTAGCAAGCTTACAAGACAAAGATTCTGAAAGGGGAAATAAAGGCAGCCCTCCTCAAGAGGAAAGGTGTAGCTCTGAGGAGGCAGCTGTTTATGTTGTCACACACAAATTTTTTTGAATAGGAATTAACAAAAACAAAGATTAATCTGGAGAGGTGTTGAGTGGTGACCCAGAGAGCAGGTCCCTTGCCCTTCTCAGCACTGCTTGATTCTCCATGTGCTCACAGGAAACTCCTTGGGTTCTGGATATTATATCTGTTCCATAATCTTCTGTGGACTGGGGGTGGGACTTATTCAATGAGATGCACTCTGAGCACCTCTCCTGATGGAAGCTGAGGGGATTTCTGTTCGGGGGAGGACCATGCTGGCTGGTTCAGGATAGCCTCCATCCAGACACAGTTGATACTGGAGCCTGGGACTCTGGCGCATCCTTTCCCGTATATCCTTCCTAACACACTGAACTTCTAGAAATCCTTCTTGCACTAAGGCTCCTGTGTCCCCTCCTTGTTTCCTTCCCAAGTCCAGAATGTCAGAAAACAGAATCAGAGGGAGAAGCTGTTGCCTGGGGCCTGAGGAGTTGAGTTTCTTTCTCTTCTTCTTCTTCTTTTTTTTTTTTTTTAAGATTTTATGTGTTTATTTGAGAGTGTGTGTGTGTGTGTGTGCACAAGTGCAGGACCAGAAGGAGAAGTAGAGGAAGAGGTAGAAGCAGACTCCCCGCTGATCAGGGATCCCGATGCAGGGCTTGATCTCAGGACCCTGGGATCATGACCTGAGCCGAAGGCAGACACTTAACTGACTGAGCCACCCAGGCGCCCCAACAAAGGACATGTTATTATCACAACAGTAGCAATAGCCAGAGTATCATCATTCATCACTGTTTCCTGAGCTCCAATTCCCAAAAGGTGATACAATGAAGATCACGTGAAGCCTGGCACACACGGTGGCTGTATGCCAGGAGAGGAACTCCAGTCTTAAGGAACCCAAATCTCTTCTAACGGGCAGTAAGCCTGCCTGAACTTTGCTCCAGAAAGAGACATTATCTTTACAATACAGGATAGCAAACAAATCGGCCCTCCGCTTTGGTGGGAGATACTATATCTTCTGAAGCGGTTGCTGTATAAACACCCTTGAACACACACTCTGGAACAAAAGCTCTCTGTGTTTGTGAGCAATATCTCTGCTCCTACGACCTGCAGATATACAAGAGACCCGTGGAGAATTGTCTCCCGACAGTGGTAGCTTGTTTAAGCTGAAACAGGCATTGTTGCCCCCATTCTTAAGATGAGGAAACATGAGGCCCTGAAGCTAATTTATCTAGGAGGTGAGGAGGCAAGGTCTGTGTGTGCCCAAAGCCTGGGCCACATCCCTAAGTACCCAGGGCAGATAATAGTCAGGCACTCACTGTGTTACACATAGAAGGTACAAACACTGGAAAGGCACAACTTTGCCTCCAAAGGACTTACAACCGGGGAGAGAGTACATGCCCTCTGCATGCCTGAGAATTACAGGAGGACCTGGGCAGGGGACCCGGGGTCCCAGCCAACTCCAGTAGGGATGGTCTTTCCTCACTTCTCTGTCTCTGTCTCTGTCTGTCTGTCTCTCTCTCCTGGGCAAGCACACACACACAAGAATAAGTTAACAGATAAATTGCTTAGAAGTTGTTCTCTCTTTGGTGCTTGCTGCTGCCTATCTGGTAGAAGTCAATAAAATAAATGAAATAGTGAGGGTAAACACTGTCTTTTTTCAGGGACATGTTTGCTCCTGGCTGCGTGGTTTTTTATATTATTAATATTATATACTTATAACATAGTCTTATTTCTGATAAATGTAATCATTCTGGGTTGCTCTGAGGTACACAGCTCCATATTTTATATCTTTCCATAAAAAGTGCCCTAATCCTAGGGACTCCCCCACCTCAGACAGCCATAGAATTTCTGGTAGGAGCTTAGGCTGGAATGTGGCTCATCACACATTTGGGGTTTTAAAACACAAAAACTGGGACACCTGGGTGGCTCAGTGGGTTAAATCCTCTGCCTTCAGCTCAGGTCATGGTCCCAGGGTCCTGGAATCGAGCCCCACATAGGGCTCTCTGCTCCACAGGGAGCCTGCTTCCTCCTCTCTCTCTCTCTCTCTCTCTCTCTCTGCCTGCGTCTCTGCCTGCTTGTGATTTCTGTCTATAAACAAATAAACAAATAAATAAATAAATAAAATCTTTAAAACGCAAAAACTAAACCAGTTTGGCTGAGGCAGGGCAGCCATGGAAGAGGAAAGATGGTGACTTGGCGGACAGCTCTGAAATGGGGAGCCGATCCCAGGAAGCCTTAAATGTGAGAACAGATTTTGCTCTGAATGAACAGACAACTAGTGACCATTTCGGAGCTGGGGATGATGACTTGATACAAGTAATGTGTTAGGAAGCTGTGCCTGCAAACGTACAGGGGACGGACTACAGAGGATGTGACCAGGCACAGTGCTTTTCCGCCCTAACTGCATGTGAGAATCGCTGAGGGAGCTTTTTAAAAATACCAATTCCCCAGCCTCACCATAGATTGTTTGAATCTAATCTCTGGGAGTGTAGCCCAGGCACTAATACTTTTTCAGAGCTCCCCAGAATGATGGACTGTTAACAGGGATGGGAGTTCTTTGGGGGGGGGTGATAGAAATATTCTGGAATTAGATAATGATGATGGTTGTGCAATTTTGTGAATATACCAAAAAGCACCATGTTGTACCTCTTGAGGGGTGGATTTTATTGTATCTCAGAAGAAAGCAAGCTAGAAAGCAAGAAAGCAAGAAAGGAGGAAGGAAGGAAGGAAAGAATGAGGGAAGGAAGGAAGGAAGGAAAAGAGAGGGAGAGAGAGACAGAAAGGAAGGGGAGAGGTTCGGGGAAGAATAAGAGAGAAGGAGAAAGAGAGAAAGAAGGCTCCCCAGCAGATCCCAACATGCAGCCAGAGCGGAGAGCCATTAGTCTAGAGAAAGGAAGACTTCTGCTGCGATTTGGACCTAGAGCGCAGGGACTGTGGTGGGGTGTGGCAGTGGGACAAGTCCCAGGGGAAGGGGGAGCTGGGAGGAACAACATAGAGGAAAACTGACCAGTAGTGCAGTTGGGTTGGTTACAGAAGGTGAGGAAAAGAGAAAAGAAGGTAAAGTCCTAAGCCAATGTTTGGAGTCTTGGTGGCTGAAGAAACACAGATTTGGTAGCAGGAAGGGGAAGCAGCCAGAAGTGAGTTCCACCTGGATGTGGGGAATTCAGGCTGTTGTGAAGAATTCAGATGCTCAGGGGCACCCGGGTGGCTCAGGTCATGATCCCAGTGTCCTGGGACTGAGCCCCACATCAGGCTCCCTGCTCAGCAGGAAATCAGCTCTCCCACTCCCTCTGCTTATGTTCCCTCTCTTGCTATGCCTTTCTTTCTCTCTGTCAAAAAAATAAATAAATAAAATCTTAAAAAAAAAAGAATTTAAATGTTCAGCAAGCAAGTAGAGATTGAAGTGAAAGCCCTACACCATGAACCAGGAGATGGGAAGCAGAATATATAGCAATGCGGACTGGGTGGCCCCTTGGAGGCTATATCTTACCCTCTCTGCCACTGATAGGTGTGTAAGTTTAAACAAGCCACTTAACCTCTGTGCCTCTGTTTCATATATGTGAAATATGGTTAATGATACATGCCCTACCTACCTCACAAAGTTGTGTGAACAAAACAAACGTTCAGGAGCTTTGAAAACTATAAAGTATAAGGTATAGGACATACACAGGGACGTGATTTTCAACAGAGACACAAACGCCAAAAATCCAACATGGGGGGGGTATGCTGGGGGCGCGGAAAACTGTCAAGCAATTGTGATAGAGCAACTGGATATCCATTTGAAAAAGAATCAACCTAGACCCCCCTACCTCACACCATACAGATGGGAGACATGAACTTTTTCACATGTTCCCACCTGTGGAAACATCAAACACTCTTTAATAAATGAATGTAATCATTCATCATTAAATATTATTAATGTTGTTATTTGATTTTGCTGAGCTCAGTCAACTGTAAACCGCTGGGTCCATAAATCGCTGCAATTACTACCATTCTCTACTATAAAGAGGCTCATTCAAATGATGTCTTGCATTGTTGCAAAGGATCTTAAACACTGATTCCCACACCTGACTCATCAGGTTAACCAAGTATGAAATAGCAGATCAAAGAGTTAACCATTTCTTATCAAGCAGATAATATTACTTTTCTGTATGTAGCTAGGTGGGGCAGGGGTAGGGGCAAGTGGAAGAGAAATTTTCTTACAGGTGGAGCCACTAAAGTGGATTACATGAACTCTGGGTTAATATCTTTTCTTTTGAGGGGGGCAGGTGGTTAACATCTTGATAGAACCAGAGAAGAAAAATCTGTCAGTGGTTTGGCTGCAGCTGTCACTGTTCTGAAGCCCAGCTTTAGAAATATATTTGGATTCTGAGGAAGAGAGCAGCCTTCAGCCCCTGTGAGGGCTATAGCTCCTTATCAGGAACAGGAAGAAGTAAGACGCCCTTTCTTTCCCTAATACTTCTCTAAGATGGCAGCTAGGCCTCTAGGTGGTCTTCCAAGATTATACCTGTCCACTCCAGAGAGTACTAGAAATTCCCTACATACCAGAGTCTAGTGGGAGTGGATCATCAGAGTCATGGCTTTTGCCATTCTCCTCACTTCTTGGTAAAATTCCTCTGTCGGAAGAGGACTAGGTAGGAGAAGGGGTAGAAAATGAAAGGAAGACTCAACTCAACAAGTGACTTGTTAGGCCGTCAGAGAAAGTAGATTGCTAACCAATGGCAAACACTAAACACTTGCATTGTGTAACGTTTTCACTGTTATATTTTTATATTCCCACTGCACAGGCAGGAGGGACTTGATCCCACAGAATCTGGTCTTTACTTTCTGGGTTAGTTTCCCAGGGCTGCATGACAAAATACTGCAGACTGGGTGGCTTCAAACAGCAGATATTCATCAATTCACAATTCTGGAGGTCAGAAGCTTAAAACTGAGTTATCAGTAGGGCCATGCTCCCCATGGAACCTATAGTGAATCCTCCCTCGCCTCTTCCTAGTCAGGCTCCCTGCTCAGCACGGAGCCTGCTTCTCCCTCTCCCTCTGCCCCTCCTCCCCCCACCATGTTTGTGCTCTTTCTCTCTCTCTCAAATAGATAAATAAATTCTTTTTTAAAAATTAAAAATATAAATAAGGACACATTCTGAGGTACTGGGGGTTGGGACTTCCAAAATGTTTTTTTTTTCTATTTTGAGGGGGAAACCCAGGGTTGGGGGGGGCATGTGAGGACCAATTCAATCTATAACACGATCAAAGGATGTCGACTCATGCCAGGAATTGCACATAGGATCCACAACAATATACTTCTCTGAATGGAAGGAGAAACCCAAACTCAAAATATTGTTAAGCTGTTGTAAGATCCCCAAATTTCTAAATTTTGTTTTTACAGAAATAATTCAAAGGCAACCTGGATATTCCATCCAGGTTGATGACAGGGAGCGTGCAGATGAAAAAGCTGACAAAGCAACATCGAAAATTAAAGGTAGCCTATTAGCAAAATTGAAAAATGAAGCAATAAGTGGTACAGTCTACTGTCAAATCATTGGATGAAAGCAGTTCACCATGTCAGCAGTGCTGTAATCAAAATCATTTACTTCATTTATGGGGAGAACAGCATCTGAGCACCTCCTAGAGCCAATCACAGAATCCTGACACTGTTGTAAGTCCGCATAATCTGATTCAACATAAAATAAGTTGTGGGGTTCATTTAGCCAGCACTACACTCAGCTGCCATCACTAGAAATGGACAGCTGTTGAGAGAGAAGGACTATTTATTTAGGCTCTTCGCTAATGTGAAAATTTAATTTTCAACCAATAAAATGCACCCCAATTAAATTCTTCAGGGACCATGCAACTGAGTAAAACCCAACTGGATCCCATATCAAATATTCTGTGTATAATTGAATTTTTGTAAAATTTAATCATAATATAAACCAAGAGTCAGCAAGCTTTATTTGGAAAGGGCCAGACAGTGCATGTTTTAGGATTTGTGGGCCAGATGCTCTCCCGCAACTCTTCAGCTCTGCTATTGTTGCATAAAAGCTGTCATAGACAATATGTAAACAAATGGGTGGTGCGGCTGTGTTCCAATAAAACTTTATTTACAAAATCAGACAGCAGGACAGAAAGACTACATGAAGCCACAGAGAGAAGACAGCCGTCTCTAAACCAAGGAGAGAGGGCTCAGAAGGAACCAAACCTGCTGACACTTGATCTTGGGTTTCTAACCTCCAGAACTGTAAGAAAATAAATTTTTGTTGTGCAAAACACACACACACTCAAAACCAGACAGCAGGCCAGATTTGGTCTATGGGCTGTAGTTTAGTCACCCCTGGTTTAAACATACTAGAAGGACACCTTATTATGTAAAAGAAACTTGTAAGGAGTCATTTATTACATTAAAGTCCTTTTGGGAAGGACTTTGGGTGGCTCAGTCAGTTAAGTGTCTGCCTTTGGCTCAGGTCATGATCCCGGGGTCCTGGGATCAAGTCCCACATCAGTCTCCCAGCTTGGCAAAAAGCCTGCTTCTCCCTCTGCCTGCTGCTTTCCCCCTCTTGTGCTCACTCTCTCTCTCTCTCTCTCTCTCTCTCTCAATCTCTCTCTTTCTCTGACAAATAAATAACAAAATCTTTAAAAAATAAAAAAATTAAAATAAAAAAAGTCCTTTCTTTCCCTGTTCCCTACCCCACATGATTTTTTTTTTTTTAATAAATTGAGTACAGATGATTGGATTTGCTCCCAACAAGGTAAGCCCATACTGAATGTCATTTCCACTGGAAGGAATCTTGAGCAGTGATTTTGCTTAGTCTCCTAATATGAAATAAGCCTGTGTCTAAATTGCCTCAGAAAGATGAGAATGTGATAATCCACTAAGAGCTACAAGAAAGACAGATCCGTAATTGCCTTAATAGTCCACGCTCTCAAGATAAAATTGTTTTCCCTGATATCTAACCCCAATTTCTTGCTGCTACTTAAAACCATTTCTTTCTGACCTATCTTCTCCAAGAGAGAATGAACATCCAGCTTGTCACTCCTTGTAATGTTACCTACCCCTGGATGATCGTTCATAAAGTCTGCCAGGGATAATTAAGGTTTGCTTGGCCAAAGGTAGCCTGTCCCCTTGGGCAGCTCCTTAAAGCCACAGGCATTTTCCAAAGAGGCAGTGGTGTCTTGGCATGGCATCTGTAACCTCTAATGCCTCTTTTAGAGAGCCTGCATCCCCATCCTTCTTCCCTCCCTGCAACACTCCTACCAGGTACAGCAAGTATTAAAAACAACAGCGACAACAAAACCCCGAAAAACAAAACAAAACGAAAAAAGAAAAAGAGGGAGAAAGTCTAAATGGTCATTGGACGAATTAAAGTATAAATTTAAAATACCCATTGTTTAGCTAACACATTTGGCTTCTTCTGTAACACTCATGTGGGGAGCCTTAAAAATACAATTGACCTCTGAGAGAGAGCTAGCAAAATCCACACAGAAATTCAATAGGCCACCTGTGGGGGGAATGTGATGGGATTGTCACAGATGGGACTCCTCCAACCTAGTAGATAGACATGATTTTCCTGGAAAGCGTCAGGGCCCCTCATGGCGGAGCATCTTCCCTGGCCCGGGAGAGGAGTGCCAGCTGCGTGTTCATATAGTTAGACATTTCTATAAAATTTGCAAGTCGATGTCTTAGTAGGCTGCTGAACAAAGTACCACAGACTGGGTGGTGTAGACAAACATTTATTTCTCACAGTCCAAGATCATGATGTGGGCAGATTCAGGTCGATGAGAGCCCACTTCCTGGTTTGCAGACAGCTGTCTTCTCTTTTCCTCATGTGCAGAGAACAGAGAGAGGGAGCTCTTTGGTTTTGTTTTGTTTTAAGATTTTATTTATTTTTTTATTTATTTGAGAGAGATGGTGAGAACACAAGAAGGGGGAGAGGCAGAGCGACAAGCAGACTCCCCACTGAGCACGGAGCTGGAAAATGGGGCTTGATCCCAGGATCAGGACCTGAGCTGAAGGCAGATGCTTAACTGACTGAGCCACCAAGGCATCCCTGGATTTTTTTTTTAAATAAGGGAACTAATCCCATCACGAGAGCTGCAGCCTCATGACCTCCAGTCCCACAGGCCCCACCTCCTAATACCATCACATTGGGGATTAGGATTTCAACACAGGAATTTGGCAGAGACGGGAAACAGTCCATGGCAGTCAGATAGTATAATTATAAAACAATAAGACCACTGTCCCCTTTTACTCTAATGTACTCTTCATCATACTTCCCCTTCTGTAGGGTGGTGGTGGAGTGGCTGTGGACGTTCTTAATAAATAAGTATTCACTCAAATCGGATTTAATTCAAAATAAATATCCTCGTTCAAATCTAATTTTCTTTTTTTTTTAAATTTACTTTTCTTAATAAGAGCCTCTGTTGACCCCCAGACACACACACACACACACACACAAACACACACACACACACACCCCAAGACTTGTCTTTGTATCCTGGTTACAATCTCAGAAAAGGAAAAAGACCAAATGTGATTTTAACACATTAAACGGAGATGAAATCTATTGGACTGTACCTATTTGGAAAAAGCATGACTCCAAAATGGGCAGAGTCAGGCTCCAGACTAGAAAAGGAAGCCCAGAAACCCAGAAGTGGGTCATGTTTTTCCAACACTGACAAAGAAGAAACACACGCAGCCGGGTTAAACAAGCCATTGAGATTATTCACCACACTTTCCTGATCCCATCCTTACCCCCTTCTTTTTTTTTTAATTCAAATTCAACTAATTAATGTATAATATATTATTTGTTTCAGGGGTACAGGTGTGTGAGTCATCAGTCTTATAGAATACCCATTGCTCATTATAACATATACCCTCCTCAATGTCCATCACCCAGCCACCCCATCCCTCTCACCCCTCCTCCACTCCAGCAACCTTCAGTTCCTTTCCTATGATTAAGTCTCTTATGGTTTGTCTCCCTCTCTGGTTTCATCTTGTTTCCTTTTTTCTTCTCTTCCCCCATGATCCTCTGCCTCATTTCTTAAATTCCACATATCAATGAGATCATATGATAATTGTCTGATATACTTATTTCTCTTAGCCTAATGTCCTCTAGTTTCATCTGTGTCATTGTAAATGACAAGATTTCATTTTTTGATGGCTGCATAATATTCCTGTGTCTGTGTGTGTCTGTTACACACACACACAAACACACACACATATATATGTATATATATATATACACCACATCTTCTTTATCCATTCATCAGTCGATGGACACCCGGGCTCTTCCCACAGTTTGGCTATTGTGGACATTGCTGCTATAAACATTGGGGTGCACGTGCCCCTTCGGATCACTATATTTGTATCTTTGTCTTATCCTCTCTTTTTATAACAAGTCCTTCATCTCCCCAAATTCCTTCAATGAGAAGACAGTTACTGTGGCCAAGGTAAATGAGTCTTATGGCAAATGAAGCAGAGTATCTGCCCCCAGCCTGAAAAATTAATGAGTTAGCATTCTGTCTCTTGTAAACATGGGTCAGCTCCCTCAGAGTACAATGAACGCTGCGACTGCTAACAAGGTTCAGGTTCTGGATGCTCAAGGCTGAAACCAACCTGGGCAGCCTAATCTGCAGCCAGTCAAGTCCTCAATAGACAATCCTTTATTTTTATATCACCACCCTCAAACTATGGCACTTTAGGGGGGGTATGTGGGGAACAGGACGGACCCTAAATGGTTTTTGAATTAGAGCACCACCATCATGTCTCCTCCAGGCACATTTCCCCCAAGAGATTAGTAAGTTCCCCAAATGTATTCATAGTGTTCTGTTGAGAAAAGAGAATCTCAAACTCTGTACAAGAACGTAAGTTTTCTACCATGTTATCATTGAAGCAAAATCCTCTCTGCTGTGGTTCTAAAGACATTCTCTTTCCAATGTTCTAGTCCTTGATTAATCCTCTCTTCTGATCAGATACCATGCACCAGCTACCATGAGAATTTACTATTTACAGCTCTCCCACCTGCCTTGCCAAGTAAACATTACTGCTTACACAGAGGAGGAAACTGAGTCTCAAAGAGGTTAAAAACTTGTCAATAATTACAAAGCCATTAGGCAGGTGGTAGAGCCAAAATTAGTGTGCTTCTCAAAGGACTCTGCCTCTCTCAAAATTGCCAGCATTTTCTAAACTCCCTTGAATCGAGTAAATAGTGGGATTTCAGTCCTACCATTTATACTTTAAAAAAAAATTAAGAACATACCTACAACAGGTGTTAAACACCCAGAAATTCACGTATGACTGGCTCGGCAAAGGGGCAAAGGTGCACATAGAAATTTGTTACTTTGAAAAAAAATTATTGCCACTCTAAAGCTTCAAGGGAGGAGGACTCATTTAGAGCCCTCTTGGTTTCTCTCAGTATCATGGAACCTCTCACGTGCTGTTAACATCTCTACCTTGACTGGTTTCACAGATGGATGCTCATATAAAAATTCATTGAGTTGTATACTTTAGACTTGTGCTCTTTACTGTATATATGTTATACCTCACTTAAAAACCATGGTATAGGACAGTGTGTACAGAAACTTCCATTTGAACAAAATGGAGTACAGAGATTCTCTAAGTACGTGCTTGGATAGGCATGTAATGTGTCTGGAATGATGGACAAAAATCTGGTGACAATGGTTGTTCAGGGCACTGAAGGAGGATGCAGGGTGGACATATGAGAATTTTTTAATCTATTAAAAATTATTTAAAATTCAATTTTTTAAATTAGTAAATAAACACTTTGAAGGACAACGAAATGCACAATCCCACCAATTCCCGTAAATATGCCAAAATCAATCTGGTGAGGTAGTCTGCATTTGCAATTCTTGGAGGGACCACGATTTGAAGGTGGAGATTTTCAAATATAGTATTATATTTTTCCAGAATCAGGAGAAATGAGAATTTGCACTCCTTCTCTCCACAGTGGTTGTTATGACCCTCGGCTAACGATGGGGGATGAGGGTGAGGTTGGTGGGTACATGGAAAAGGAACATCTAACTTGTTCAGAGGCAAACACACATTAATAATTACCATGAAGGAATAATTGCTACTGGGTAGGATTTTTACATTTTTGCTTTTGTCTTTCAACCCTTTGTTCTCCTTCCATTTTTTTTTTTCTTCTTGAGTATGTGCTTATCATAGAAAGTACACAGGAAAAATTCAGAGCAAACTCTATTCAGATGACCTAAATTGATGTGCCACGGGGGTTAAGGAGACAATGATGTACATGAAAACTACAAAAACACATCAATCCATGTGCCTGATTTAAATCCCTGTTCCTGTTCCACTTGTCCCTTTCCTCCCTAATTCCTCAGATGTGGCTTATTCATTCTGAAGGGGGCGTTTGTGTGTCTGGAAAATGTTGAGTTCTTTGTCCCTTGTTATCTGATTTCAGACCACTTTGCAAGAAAAAGGCATGATTATTCTACACTAAATGAGAAAAATGAGTTACAGAAGAAATTAAATGATGAACACAAGATGCTTCAGTAAAATAATTGCACGAGCAGAATAAGGACAGCTAAAACAAATGAAAATTTTACTTTAAGACCTTGTTTACTCTTAGTTTTACTGAGCTCTCTCTTACAGTATATTGAAAGAAGTTTATATTCTGGTTTATTTCTGGGTAACAGAGAAGTCAGCCAGAATAGAGATAAGTCTACCATTTTCTAACACAGGGTTTCTCAACCTTAGCGCTATTGACATGTTGTGCTGGATGAGGCCACTAACACACCCTGGACATGACAACCAGGGATGTCTCTAGATATTGCCAAAAAGCCCCTGTAGGGCAAACTCACCCTGGTTAAGGGCCACTGTCCTAAAGGCTAATGGCTAGAGGTATTTATTCCAGGAAACAACACTAGCATCTCTTATTTCCAGAAAACAGGCATGTGTATGCAGCAGTGCCTACATATACCCAGAGATTCCATCCTTAAAAAATAATTTTATAAGCTCTTAAGGGGAAATGTACTAGTATCTGTCATTTATTTTGAAATATGTTTAAAAAAAAACTATGATGGACCAAGCAATAGATGGATAGACATGTAATAAAAGAAGCATAATAAAATCTTAATTATAGAATCTAGGTGGTAGGTATCTGAGTGCTCATTCTAACATTGTCTCAACTTTTCTATATGTTTGAAAAATGTTCATAAGAAAATGTTGGGGGCTTTTGTAGCAACATGGATGGGACTGGAAGAGATTATGCTGAGTGAAATAAGTCAAGCAGAGAGAGTCAATTATCATATGGTTTCACTTATTTGTGGAGCATAACAAATATCATGGAGGACAAGGGGTGTTAGAGAGGAGAAGGGAGTTTGGGTAAATTGTAAGGGGAGGTGAATCATGAGAGACTATGGACTCTGAAAAACAATCTGAGGGGTTTGAAGTGGCGGGGGTATGGGAGGTTGGGGTACCAGGTGGTGGGTATTATAGAGGGCACGGATTGCATGGAGCACTGGGTGTGGTGAAAAAATAATGAATACTGTTTTTCTGAAAATAAATAAATTTTAAAAATTTTAAAAAAAGAAAAAGAAAAAGAAAATGTTGGGGGAAAGATTTCGTGCATATTTCCCTAACACAGTTAGAAAATTAAGAGGCTCATTTCACATTATTATCTTCAATAGAGTTACAAGGAACATATCTCACTGTCAGTACTAACAGGGATATTCTTTTTCCTCCAAAACCATGTTAAAGCTAAGTAATCTAATCACATGAACAACCTACCTAATAGTCATGGAAAGTTCAAAATAGTGAGCATTGACTCTAGCTGAAGGAGGGCAATTAGTAAATCTAATTGTCCCATTTTGTAACTGAAGAAACTACATCCAGGAGAGAGCATTCTCTGTATTTTTAAAGAACTGCTTTACATGGGAGTCTTTTTTCTAATCTTTTAGTTTCAAGGATTCTGTCATTATTGTGAACATTTATTCAAAAGTCTTAAACACTAGTTTCCCCCAGGACTTTCACCACCTAATAAAGTGGGAGATGTTGAAACATTCAATTTAAATCAGATACATCTCCTTCTGAAAAACCCTTCTTACCCTTACTTATGGAAACAGTTGCCTTTAAGCATCCCATTAGACCAGAATTCTCACAATGTTTATTGAAACTATCATATGCCAGGAGCCATGAATACAATACTGACCCTAAGAACACTGTGATTTGTAGACATGTATGTCAACATGAAATGTACTATTATTACATCATCCTAAGACTTTAGGAATCAGATGACTCCACAGGTACAGGCTAGAGTCTTTGAGTTTATTACTGTGCTTTTTAAAAAAGCAGACACAGAGTGAAAGATGCTGAAAGTTGTAAGTCACAAGAGAAATACACATTAATACCACCGTAAGGTACTACTATACACCCAATCAACTATCTGAAATCCAAACACCTAATAATTGGAGGTGTTGGCAAGGATACAGCACAAATGGAACACTCATATAGTGTAGCTATTTTGGAAAACAGTGTGGCAGCTTCATATAGAGTCAAACGTAACCTACTATATGATGCAGAGATTCTACTCCTAGATGTTTTTCCAAGATAAATGAAAATATGTCTAAACAAAGAACTGTATAGAAGTGCATCATTTAACACATCAGCCAAAAGCCTGAAATATTCCGTATCTATCAATAGGCAAACAGATAAACTGTGGGTATATTTACACAATAAAATACTACTGGCCAACAACAGTGAACAAATTACTAAGCACACAACATTGATTCATCTCAAAAACATAATGTTGAAAGATTCATATTTTGAGAACCACTGCTTTATTCCAATACTTATAAATCGGTCAATCCCATATAGCTACTAAGTTCTCATGATATACTTTCTTATTGAAGCAACAGAAGTGACACTTCACTTTACTATGAGCATATGGTCTAAGAAGTAACTCTATAAGCACTACAACTGTGGAATCAGTTTTAGAAATGTAAGGGAGCTTTGAGGTCAGCTATTGCAACTTCCCAAACCCTTTCCAGAAATTTCCCTAAAGTGTACCAGAGTTCTGCTTCAATTTTCATTGATTTAGGATCTTGTAGCTCTTTATCCAAAACACCAATTTTTATCTTAAAGCACAGCCCATGTAGACAACAGATTTACATATTTGTCTGAATATTTTGTGGTTGCCTTTTATTTCTACTCCTACAGTTCCCCATCTCTAGCAGTTCTTTAAGATGTGGTTTCCCTCTCCCCCACCCACTTTCCACACTTGATCAGTTTATTCACAAATTAGGAATACTTCTTTCTTCGTGGTTTTTTTTTTTTTTTGGCCACGTCGCAATCAATAAATGACCAGTACTATAGGGTTTTTGCTGCTTTGGTTGTTTTCATTTTTGTTTTGATATGCATCTCTAGCTATAAAAATTCCGTTTCTACAGTTTTACATGCCTTGATTCTTCTAAATCTCTTCAGACTCTGCAGGAAACTTGTTACTCATGCTACCATTCTCCTGATATTTTACAGAATATTCATTTAATATTCTCACATAAAATATGTTTTCAAGCAACCTTAACTCAGGATGAGAAATTACAAATTAAATAACTACCCCCAGGCAGCTAAGCACTGACTTCACTAGCCAGCTGATCCCATTCATTCTTGTTCAGTCAGTTTCTCTTAAAAAAGGAATCTACTTTCCACAGTTTGGCGACCGTGGCCATTGCTGCTATAAACATTGGTGTACAGATGGCCCTTCTTTTCACTACATCTGTATCTTTGGGGTAAATACCCAGTAGGAATACTGTTATGCTGGAAAAAAAAAAAAGAATTAAAAAAAAAAGGAATCTACTAACAGAGTGAGTCTATCTCAGCTTCATCCAAACTCCCAATCAGTTCCTGCTTTATAGAAAACAAAATTACTTCTACTCCTCTCAATCAAAAACAAGCGGGTAATAATCTGTTTCTCTGATTACCATCAACCAGAAACTCTCCAGGGTAGGGGAGGAAAGAAGTTTTCCTTGACCCTCTTAGGGTCTCTGGCTAGGTCTGAAAATTAAACTGACAAAGACAGATTAACAGGAGAAAAGCATACATGCTTGTTTAACATAAATGTTACATGACAAAGAGGAAATGAAGGCCCAAAGAAACAGACCTGAGTATTTTTATGTTAGGTTTGACAGAGACTGGACAGTCATGGAGATATATGATAGGTCAGAGGGTATAACATAAGTGTAGTAAACTGGAAACTTACTAAGTTTGTTAGGCCTGTTTGTTGGGATCCTTCTCAGTTGCCTCTGGCTATGGAGATGAGGTGTCCCTTTCCTCTAGGTATGAGGTGGGTACCTCTCACACGAGGGTCTTCTGACCTGCTTGGGGATGGGAGTGGGAGTTCAGAGTGACCTTCCTGTTTCTGCTGTGCTCTCAAACCCCTTCAACTTAAAAATATTCAACACACTAAGGTGTCACATTTTAGGATAGCATGTCCTGAACCAAATCAGTCTTTGTTAAAAATAAAGGCATTCAGGGGCACCTGGGTAGTGCAGTCTGCTGAGCATCCGACTCTTGGCTTCAGCTCAGGTCATGATCTCAGGGTCGTGAGATTGAGCTCCATGTTGGGCTCTGTGATCCGTGCAGAGTCTGTCTGAGATTCTTTCTCTCTCTCTGCCCCTCCTACCTGTGCTCTCTCTCTCTCCCTCTCAAATAAGTAAATAAATAAATATTTTAAAAGGTAATAAAAGTAAAGGCATTCATTCAAAAAGATGAATAAAGTTTTCCTAATGTTGGCTGTAATACATTACTGCACTAACTCAATTTGAATGGCAAGTGTGAGGCTGTATTTCAGCTCTACAGCTTACATTAGCTTAATTTTGTAAGATAGAGCAGACATTCATATGAATCAAAAACCAAAATAAAAGTGTGGCTGTTGATAAGTTGTACTCCCAGTGTGATTCCTTTAACCCCATTTCCTTCCCTACCCCATATAGATAACCACTTTGACTTATTTCATATCTATCTTCTCCTTTTCCTAAGTAAATACACCCAAACCAATATGAGTATATTTCATATAGCCCCACCTCTTTCTTTCAGTAAAGGCAGCATTCACTACTCTTTACCTTGCTTTTCTCATTTAGTAATAAAGTCTTTCAATTTTTAATTTCATAACCTAACACATTTTTTTAAGCTAAGTAGTATTCTATGGTGTGAGTATACAGATCTTCCTCAACTTCCTTAACTTACAGTTAATACACATAACCTATTATTAAACATCATAGCTTTGGCTGGTCTACCTTTGATGTGCTCAGAACACTTATAACAGCCTTCAATTGGACAAAATTATTTAATACAAAGCCTATTTTATCATAAAATGTTGAATATCTCATATAACTTACTGACTTGGGTACCAAAAGTAAAAAACAGAGTGGTTGTCAGTTTGCAGGCTGTTCTCCCTCATGATCGTATGGTTGGTTGACCGGTATAATAAATAACCTTATACATATGTCAAAAAAATTTCATTGTGATTATCTTCTCTCTGGAAAATAACAGATGAATTTGTTTATATTATGTTCTCCTCCATTTCTAAATTCACAATAAACATATATTATTTTTATAAGGAAAAACAAGAAATACTGCTATTTTTCTCAGGTATACTTTTGAACCACCTAACTCTTTTGCAAACAAGTGTCTGTAGTTAGACTTCTTAGAGATGCTGAAACCTGGCAGCCTAGTCCACATCCTGGTGTGTAGAGCAAATTTAAAACAGTGAATCCAGCCATCTAAAAGTGGTGTTATGGAAGTTCACTAAGTCTCAAACAGCACATCCCTACGCCCATAACTTTCCCCGCAAAAAAAACAAAAATATGTATCACCACTAAGCACAATGAAAGACCACTCTCTACAATGAAGGACAGAGGAAACTCCAAAATGTTTTCCATTTCTCTCATGCCACTTCATGACATTTTGTGAGTTTATTAGCGCCGCTAACCTTAGTATACCATCTGTTTGCCTGTGACATACAATCATCCTTAAACTAGTAAACATCCTCCTCCCCCACCCCCCAAAAATAGTGTATTTAGGCTCATCTCTTGCTTTTTTTTTTTAATTGTTTTTAGATGTTTGCTAAAACAAACGGAAAGCAGTGCTGGAGACAAATGAAATGAAAACACATGTCACCCCAAAGCAGGTCTTGACATTGCTAAATCATTTCTCTTTGTTCTGTTTTTAAATATTAGTTTATATTCAGTAACTACCCTTTGTCTTACAAAGTATAGATTTTAATGGATTATGACCAGTAAAGACTTCACTTTCCTGCATTCAGTTTCCACTTACAAAAAACATAGTAAGGTTCCTTGGGCTTAACAACCAAAAGAAACAGAAAGGATGTTGTTTTATTTCTGAATTATCTGATACATTATAAATATTTGAAAATTCCCAATTTGAGAAGGCTCTTTTTCTTGGATGCTTCCACATCCTTAACTTTTCACTTGTTTTATGTTATGAAAATTCTTTAATTACACTGAAATACTGACCCACTCTACGTGTACTGCAAACCAACAATGTTAGAGGATGTTCTTAAAAAAGAGAAAAGTTCAGGTAAGGATTTCGGTGAAACTAAAACTACTATTCCCTAAAAGAGTGATAAACAAGGGGTTCCTGGGTGGCTCAATTGGGTAAGGGTCTGTCTTTGGCTCAGGTCATGATCTTAGGGTACTAGAACTGAGCCAAGTGTCAGGCTCCCTGCTCAACGGGGAGTCTGCTTCTCCTTCTGTCCCTCCCTCTGTCCATGCCTTCCTTCTCTCTCAAATAAAGTCTTCAGCAAAACAAACAAAAAAAGAATTATAAACATATTTTATGATAAAAATGGATGAGAGATTATTTAGGTCTAAAAACGAATGAAAAATGGATCAGAGTATACTATTCTGCCATAAAAAGGAATGAAATTTTGATATATGCTACAACATGGATATATTCTGAAAACATTTTGCTTGATAAAATAATCCAGAAATAGAAGAACAAATATTGTGTGATTCCAATTATATGAGGTACCTAGAATAAGCAAATTCATAGAGATGGAAAGGAGAACATAGGTTACCAGGGCCTGGAGAAGTGGAGAAGGGGAAATTTTTATCCAATGGGTGCAGAATTTATGTTGGGGATGATGAGAAGGTTTTGGGCATAGATAGTGGTGGTGCATACACAGCATTGTGAGTATATTTAATGGCTCCAAACTACACTTACAAATGGTTAAGATGATAAATACAATGTTATATTTATTTTACCACAATAAAAAATCAACTTTAGGGATGCCTGGGTGGCTCAGTTGGTTGGGCAGCTGCCTTCGGCTCAGGTCATGATCCCAGCGTCCTGGGATCGAGTCCCATGTCGGGCTCCTTGCTCAGCAGGGAGCCTGCTTCTCCCTCTGCCTCTGCCTGCCTCTCTGTCTGCCTGTGCTCACTCTCTCTGACAAATAAATAAATAAAATCTTTAAAAAAAAATCAACTTTAAAAAAGGGGGCAAGGGAGGGGCGCCTGGGTGGCTCAGTAGATTAAAGCCTCTGCCTTCGACTCAGGTCATGATCCCGGGGTCCTGGGATCGAGCCCCACATTGGGCTCTCTGCTCAGCGGGGAGCCTGCTTCCCTTCCTCTCTCTCTGCCTGCCTCTCTGCCTGCTTGTGATCTCTGTCTGTCAAATAAATAAATGAAAGTCTTAAAACAAAATAAAAAATAAAAAAGGGGGCAAGGGAAAAAATGGATCAGGACTTCTGTCCAATGGGAAGACTGAACATGCATGTAACACTTCATCCCGTAACAGCCAAATTCCATTGATATGACAGAAATTATAACTTTTTTAAAAAAGATTTTATTTATTTATTTGACAGAGAGAGACACACACAGAGAGGGAACACAAGCAGGGGAAGCAGGATCGGGAGAAGCAAGCTTCCCGCTGAGCAGGGAGCCCAATGTGGGCCTCAATCCCAGGACCCTGGGATCATGTCCTGAGTGGAAGGCAGCCACTTAACAACTGAGCCACCCAGGTGCCCAGAAATTATATCTTTTTAAAAATATATTTTTATTTCTTTATTTTAGAGAGAGAGAAAGAGAGAGCACGAGTTCGGGGAGAGGCAGAGGGAGAGGAAGAGAGAAGTAGATTACCTGCTGAGTATGGAGCCTGATGCCTAGGGCTCAATTTCATGACCCTGAGATCATGACCTGAGCTGAAATCAAGAAGAGTTGGATACTTAACCAACTGAGCCACCCAGGCACCCCAGAAGTTATAATTTTTTAAAACAATAACAACGCTGGGCATAAACATAACAAGAAAGGTTCAAAACTTATATGAAGAAAATTTCAAAACTCTTCTGAAAGACCAAACGTAGACTTGACACAACAGAAAATACCTTATTTTGGGATAGGCAGACCTAACATCATAAAGGACACTGATTAATTCTAAGTTAGGAATATATATATATATATATATATATATATATATATATATATATATATATTAAAGATTTTATTTATTTATTTGACAGATGGAGATCACAAGTAGGCAGAGAAACAGGCAGAGAGAAAGAGGAAGCAGGCTCCCTGCTGAGCAGAGAGCCTGATGCGGGGCTTGATCCCAGGACCCTGGGATCATGACCTGAGCCGAAGGCAGAGGCTTTAACCCACTGAGCCACCCAGGTGCCCCAAGTTAGTACTATATATATTTAATACAATCACAATAAAATATCATTAGATTTTTGTTCCCTGGAGTTAATTATAAAGCACTTGAGGAAACACAAGCAAGCAAGGATAGCCAAGAAACACCTGAAAAAGATAAACAATGATGGGTGCTTGCCCTGTCAGATATTAAAATGTTATATAACCCAAAACAGAAAGTAAATATTCATACTGACATAGATTAAGTGATTGAACAGGTAAATGGGGAAGAGACAGATGTCTTGTACATTATTTCATCTAATGTAGATACTTGACCTCAAAGAAGTAGAGTATGACTCCCAACTCCTTAAATGAGGGCCGCACGTAGTGACTTCCTTCCAAAGAGGGCAAAATGGAAAACAAGGGGGGAAAGGAGTACCTTTACACTGAAACAATCTGACAAGCACTTCCTCAGCCAAGTGATCAAGGTCAACATCAACAGTGATATATCATGTTGATAATATATGTACCCTGGGCACAATGTGATGTGATGAAAATGGCAATTTACCTCTGTGGTCTTCCTCCCGAAGGCTCATAATGCCAGTCTAATCTCAAGAAAAACACCAAACACTTTCCAGTAGAGCAGCATTTTGCAAGAAATCTTAACCAGTGCTCCTCAAAACTGTCAAGATCACCAAAAAAAAAGCAAAGTTTGAGATACTGTCACACCAAGAGGAGCCTAAGAAGACCTGATGATTAAATCTAATGTGGTATCCTGGCATGGAAAAACAAAATTAGGTCAAAATCAAGAAGAGCTGAATGAAGTATGCACTCTAGTTAATAATAATGTATTGGCATTGGTTCATTCATTTTGATAAATGTGCCATACTAATGTAGGATGTTAATAACAGGGGAAATGGTGTAGTATATATTGGAGCTCTCCACACAATCTTCTCAAATTATTTTTGTAAACCTAAAACTGTCCTAAAATATTAGTCTATGATACATGAAACATTTTTGAAGCTGTCACCCTGAAAAATTGAATTCCACTCCCCTTTCCCAGTAATACATGTGTCCTTATCGATTTTTATAATTTTCAGACTCTTTCTTAATTTTTTGCAAAGCTGCTGGGTAGAAAGATGAAATGGATAGTTGTTTTAACTTGAGTTTCTGTGATTCATGCTCTTTTACTTGAACCAGGTTCCTATGTACTGAGTTGCCTGTTGTCTTTTACATTTTAATTTGTAGTTCTTTATATATTTTAGAGTATTTGTATGTTATATTACTGTCAAATGTGTTTTCACAATCTTGATTTTAAACTTTCTTAATGATGTCTTTTATACCACCACTTTTTAATGACACTACTTTTTTTAAGATTTTATTTATTTCTTAGAGAGATGGAGAGAGAGCACAAGCAGGTAATTGACACTACTCTTTTTTTTAAAGATTTTTTTATGTATTTGTTTGACAGATAGAGATCACAGGTAGGCAGAGAGAGAGAGAGAGAGAGAGAGAGAAGGAAGCAGGTTCCCCACCGAGCAGAGAGCCCAATGTGGGGCTCGATCCCAGAACCCTGGACCATGACCTGAGCTGAAGGCAGAGGCTTTAACCCACTGAGCCACTCAGGCGCCCCGACACTACTTTTAAAGATAGTCAAATTCTTCATTTTTTCCTTTATACTATATACATTCTATTGCTGCTTTGAAAAATCCATCCTATTGAAATAATGCATTCTCTATTTCCATCTGAAAAAAAAAATAAAATATTTGCTTTTTTTAAAGATTTTATTTCTAAATAATTAAGATTTGGGGTACCTGGGTGGCTCAGTGGGTCAAGCCTCTGCCTTGGCTCAGGTCACGATCTCAGGGTCCTGTGATCAAGCCCTGCATCGGGCTCTCTGCTTGGCGGGGAGCCTGCTTCCCCCTCTCTCTTTGCCTGCCTCTCTGCCTACTTGTGATCTCTCTCTCTCTGTCAAATAAATAAATAAAATATTTAAAATAAACAAATAAGTAAGATTTTATTTTTTAAGTAATCTCTATACCCAATGTGGGGCTCAAACTCACAATCCCAAGATCAACAGTTGCTCGCTCTACCAACAGAGCCAGCCAGGTACCCCAGTAATATCTGTTCTTTAAAAAATAAATAAATAACTTATTATAAAGCCTCAGAAGCTTAAAGGAAGGCACTGGTGCATGAGCAGAGTATCCAGAAGTGGGTCCACCTGAATATGGAAATTTGGTATGTGACAAAGGGAGCATTTCAGTACAATGAAGGAAAGATGGGCCTTTATTTTTTTTTTTTTTTTAAGATTTTATTTATTTATTTGACAGAGAGAGATCACAAGTAGGCAGAGAGGCAGGCAGAGAGAGAGAGAGGAGGAAGCAGGCTCCCTGCTGAGCAGAGAGCCCGATGCGGGACTCGATCCCAGGACTCTGAGATCATGACCGGAGCTGAAGGCAGCGGCCCAACCCACTGAGCCACCCAGGCACCCGAAAGATGGGCCTTTAATAAGTAGTATTCGGGTAACAGCTGCACAGAAAAAGATAAAACAGGACCTGATAAATTCCAAATACAGCAGAGATTTAAAGGTAAAAAATTAAACCATTCATGCCCAGAAGAAATCATATGTAAATTCTTCTATACTCCAGAATGCAAAACACTTTCCTAACTAGGAATCAAAATCCAGAAATGAGGGAAAATATATCACTAAATCTGACCATGTAAAATTTTAAAAACAGAAAACAGAACAAAACAAAACCTTCATGCCAAGAAACACAATAAACCATGGAAAAAGCCAAATGGCAAATGGGGAAAAAATATTTGCAACTTGTATCACAGATAAGGATTTAATTTCCTTTAAGTATTTGTTTAAAAATAGAGAAATAAGAGGCCATCTGCCCCATAGGAAAATGCAAAAGAGTAAACAAACACACATTTCAAGAAGAAATGCAAATGGGCCTTAAACATGAAAAAGCATTCAACCTATTTGGTAATAAAAAGATGCAAATTGGGGTGCCTGGGGGGCTCAGTCAGTTAAGCATCTGCCTTTGGCTCAGGTCATGATCCTGGGATCCTGAGATCAAGTCCCACACTGAGCTCCCTGCTGAGCAGGGAGCCTGCTTTTCCCTCTCCCTCTGACCCCTACTTGTGCTTGCTTGCTCTCTCTAGTGCTCTGTCTCAAATAAATAAATGAAACCTTTAAAAACATGGGCACCTGGGTGGCTCAGTGGGTTAAAGCCTCTGCCTTCGGCTCAGGTCATGATCCCAGGGTCCTGGGATCGAGGCCCACATTGGGCTCTCTGCTCAGCAGGGAGCCTGCTTCCTCCTCTCTCTCTGCTTGCTTCTCTGCCTAGTTGTGATCTCTATCAAATAAATAAATAAATAAAATCTTTAAAAAAAAAAAACAAAACCTTTAAAAACAAAGATGCAAATTAAGTTTCACAAAGATACCATTTCTCATCCAGCAGAACAGTAACACACTGGTTAGAACATCCAGCAGGAAGTTCAACAGAAGCAGTTAAAATCAACTTCTGGTCTCATTCTTGATCTCAATATTTCACCCTTAAGTATGAGGTTTACTTCTCGTAGATACCCTTTATCAGATTGAGGAAGTTCCCCTCTTAGTTTGTTGAGAGTCTGTATTTCTTGTGATAAATAATTGTTTAATATCATTAAATGCTTTTTCTGCATCTTGTGAAATGGGGGCTTCCATTTCTTATTCTGTTAATGAGGTAAAATACATTGATTTTTAGATGTTAAACTGATCTTGCATTTCTAGAATGAATCCCACTTGGTTATGATATACTGTCCTTTTTTACATATTGCTGGATTTGATTTGCAATATTTTCTCTAGAATTTTGGAGTCTATGATCATGGGAAATAGCAGCTTTTAATTTTCCTCTTGTAATGTCCTTGTCATGTTTTGGTATTGAAGTTATGATGCCCTCATAAAATAAGTTTGACAGGGTCTCTGCTGTTTCTATTACTTGTTAAAGTTTGAGTAAGATGGCATTATTAATCTTTTTCTAATTTAAAAAAAATTTTTTTAAAGTAATCTCTACACCCAGCATGGAGCTCAGATTCAGAATCCTGAGAGATCAATAGTCACCTGCTCTACTGACTGAGCCAGCCAGGGACACCCTCCCTCTTTTTGAAATTTATTAAACTGTGTTATTTCTTTAAAAGTTTGAAAGAATTCACCATCAAAGCCATCTGGGCTTGAAGTTTTCAATATGGGAGGCTTTAAACTGAAGATTCAATGTCTTTAATAGGTATAAAAATCTTGAATGAATTTTGGTAAATTGTGTTTTTTGAAAACTTCATCCATTTCATGCAAATTTTCACATACTGCTTTTCCTATAACTAACTGTATCTAAAAGTAACCAAAGAGTTGATGAGGAAATGGTTTTTCCTAGAATTCAAGTTTATAAATTATTTGTCCAAAAATAAATTATCAGGGTTCCTGGGTGGCTCAGTGGGTTAAAGCCTCTGCCTTCGGCTCAGTTCATGATCTCGGGGTCCTGGGATCGAATCCTGAATCGGGCTCTCTCCTCAGCAGGGAGCCTGCTTCCCTTCCTCTCTCTCTGCCTGCTTCTCTGCCTACTTGTGATCTCTGTCAAATAAATAAATAAAAATCTTAAAATAAATAAATAAATAAATAATCAATTTAGAACCTCACTCTTTTGTAACCCCAAATGAAATCATGCATCTAGGCAGTCATTATTAATGGCTGCTCAAAACATTAAGCGATAAGCTGATGGGAAGTTTTATAATGGTTGATTTAGGCTGACACTACTTGAACCCACTGATCAATTTTAATGCTCCCCAAAGAGAAATAACCAGAAATTATGTGTCCCCTCTTGTGATATAACAAAAAGCACACACCACCACCTATGAAATGTTGTTGGCCATCCCTGCAACCAAATCAAACCTGAATCCAATTATGTCTGTTTACCTATCAGTTGACAGGTAACTCGGGGGCCAAAAGAACATGTTAAATGACACGGCAAGAAGGCAATCAGCAGCAATCAAAATAGAGGAAGTTCTGGGAAAATGATGTGGTTTCTTTAACAAATAAATTATTTTTAAAAAACAGGGAGCTGGGGACTATAAATTAAGAAAATTAAAAAATTATAATTTAACAGCAACCAGAAACAATGTGTGGACCCTGTTTACTGATTTGAGAAAACCAACTGTAATAAAAAGAAAAAAAACTTAAGATCATTGGGGAAATTTGAGTAGTGAGAGGATATTTCATACTATTATGGGATTATTGTTATTCTTTTGGTGTGATAATAGGAATACAGTTTTTTTTAAGGGTCTTTATCTTTTAGAGGTATGTCAGAAGTATTTACTGGTGAAATGATATATCTTGGGTATATTTCAAAATAATTGCGGGGGAGGGGTGGTTATAGGTAGTGGGAGAGTGTGGCAGAAATAAGATTGGCCACATGTTGATAACTATGGAAGCTGAGTGATGGGTATGTGAAATTTTGTTGTATTGTTCCCTCTACTCTTATATATGTTTAGTAATTTCCATAATAATGTTTTTAAGAACCCTAACAGTGCTGGAAAACAAAGGTGCCATTCACAGACCAAAAATGTGAAATGTGAAACATCTGAAAGCAGAGGGAATCAGAAGAGAAGTCAGAGGACAGGAAACCACAGATTAAGTCACCAGAAGGCTTCTTGCCAAAGCCGCCTCAAGAAAAAAGAGAGTGGGGAAGTATGCCCTCTCAGAGTTATGTATTTTCAAAACTTATTGGCGTGAGTTGGAACAATTACGATCCTTTCTCTCCACCTTGCCCTTTTCTCCCCTCACCTGAATAGAACTGCTGATCGGAAACGTCCAAGAATGTTCTCTAAAGAAACTGGCCCTAATGAGGTGAAAACCTGAGAAAATAGAATTGGCACTATGCCAAGTGCAGGGACCAGAAAACAGAGATCATCCCTCTAGCTGTCTCCATCCCTCCAGCTGTCCAGTAAGTTCTCCATGGAACTGCACTTGTCTACTACTCCCTGTGCCCCGCCTACCTATAAGAAGGTCTTCTACAGCTACAACCTTTTTTTTAAAAAAAAAAAAATTTATTTATTTATTTGACAGAGACAGAAAGCAAGTGGGGGAGGGGCAGAGGCAGAGAATCCCAAGCATGGAGCCTGACACAGGGCTTGACCTCACAACACTGAGATCAGGACCTGGTCCAAAACCAAGGGGTGGTAGCTTAACCAACTGCGCCACCCAGGCACCCCTAACCTGTCCTCTTGAACTGAACCTGTTAAAGCAGACCTTTAGAGCTACAAAGAAAATCCACTCCAGCTATCTATATTAATCAAAGCAATCATTTTATTCATAAATACAAATGGAAACCCAAGAGCTGACAGATCCTTGAGGAAAATACCAACCCCACAACAGAAAAGTGAAATACAAACAGACTGCAATGAGAAAGGAATGACCAGAGATACAAACAGTATGCCTTGAAAATGAATGAGTGAACATTAACTGTTAACCTCCATATTTTAATTAACAAGCTAAATAATGAACTTGAAAGACCAAACTGGAGTTAAATTAAGGAGCTGTTCTAGTATATAAAGTAAAAAATAAACAGAAAATATTAAAAAGTGATGAAGGAAAAATCTAGAAACTCCAACACCTAATTAATCAATGTTCCAGAAGCAGCAGATAGACAAGATGTCAGGGAAGAAATAATCAAAATTATTATTACAATACAATTTGCAAAACACACTGTTAGAGGTATGTCAAAGGGACACAGGAGCCCTCAGAAAATGCTCCCAATGGACAAAGCTGGACAATCAGATCAAAATAAAGTAGTATTGAATTAGAGCCCAAAGCATAAAATAAATCTCCATGAGTCCTTACTGATATAAATGATTGAGTAAATTAATAAATGGGGGAGAAAACACTTACCTCCTGTGCAGAATTTAAAATAATTTATGTAGATCCGCCACTCTTTACGTGTGGGGCTGAACACAGTGACTGCCTTTCCAACAGCACAGTAATGGAAAGTTAACTTGACAGTGGAGAAACCTGACCAACAGCCAGGTGATTGGGGCCACCAACAGCAGTGACTGTCATGTTGATAAGTATGAACCCTTGAGGTGACATGATGAAAACGGCACTTCACCTCTGTGATCTTCTTCCTCAAAGCCCGTAACTCCAGTCCAATCATGAAAACACATCAGAAGAGGTTCAATACAGGAGCATTCTACAGTGTACCTGACCATCAAAAATAAGGCAAGTCTGAAAAGCTGTCAGGCCAAGAGAAGCTTAAGGAAAACAGGACAACTAAATGTCACATGATGGGGTGTCTGGGTGGCTCAGTGGGTTGGGCCTCTGTCTTCAGCTTGGATCATGATACCAGGGTCCTGGGATTGAGCCCCACATCGGGCTCTTTGCTCAGTGGGGAGCCTGCTTCCTCCTCTCTCTCTTCCTGCCTGTGATCTGTCTGCCAAATAAGCAAATAAAATCTTAAAAAAATAAATAAATAAATGTCACATGATACCCTGGAAGAGGGTCTGGGGGAAAAAAGAGGGGATATTAGGTAAAAACTAAATTTGAATAAAGTTAATAATGTATCAGCATTGGTTCATTAATTGTCACAAACGTACAACAATAATGTAAGATGTTAACAGGGAAAACTGTAGCGGTCTGGGGGAGACACATGGGAACTCTATCTGTTCGATTTTTCTAGAAACCCTGAATTATTCTAAAAAATAAAGTCAATTTAAAAAGTACAATTTGCTTAAGCAAAAGACATGAATCTTCAGAATGAAAGAATCTAAAGAAAGCTGAATATAGTGGGTGATAAACATTGTTTCATTTCCATGATTCTGAACCCCTCGATCTCACATTTACTGAGCACTTATTTGGGGCTCTCAATCTCACAATCTGGAGTGGGTTTAGACTCCTCCTACTGGCCTTGGTTTTTATTTTTTATTTATTTTTTAAAAAAGATTTTATTTATTTGACAGAGAGAGAGATCTCAAGTAGGCAGAGAGGCAGGCAGAGAGAGGGGAGAGCAGGCTCCCTGCTGAGCAGAGAGCCCCATACGGGGCCATGCCAGGCCCCTGAGATCATGACGCGAGCCAAAGGCAGAAGCTTAACCCACTGAGTCACCCAGGCCCTGGCCTTGGTTTTTAAATGTTAGCTATGTGTATCTTCTCTGTAACGACAGCAAACAGCAAAAGGACCCTAACATGAATTTTTTAAAGGCTCTCTAATTCCGTATTTTAAAACTCACATTTACAGACAAATTTACGGAATTTCAAAACTACAAGAAAAAAACTACAAAGCTTTCAAAGGAAAAAAAATACAAAAAAGGTTACTCAGAAAGGTTCCTAAGCCAAATGACATCACGCAACATCAGTAGAATACAATGGAGCAGTGTCTTCAGAATTCGAAGGGAAAAATATCATCAATCCCAAAGTGTATGAGAACAAAAGATATTTTAAGCACACAAGAATTCAGAAAGTTTACCTCCCACACCTGTAACAATTAGTCAAGAAAATAGTTCAGCCAAAAATATAAGTAATCCAAGAAAGAACACATGAGATTTAAGAAACAGTAGGTGCTGAGTCTGTCCCAGATTGGGTTGGGGGCGGGAGGATTTGAAGGAAAATGAAGAGGCTTAATTACAGCTTGAGGTTTGGAGACTTCTCTACTGAACGGTGACGTTTTATAAACGTTTCCTTTTCTGTGGCTCTAATCCCACTGCTTGACTCTACATAGAATATTTATATAAAATCACATTGTGAATTCTGTTCCTTTTTCCGTTTGGAGTATGATTACTGATATACTTGGATTTACTTTTATCATCTTCTTTTAGGCTTCCTATTTACTTTGTTTTCTCTATGCTTCTTCTTTTCCTGCCTTTAGACTGGATTGTTTATTGGTATGTTTGAAATGTGATTTGTTCACAACTAACAGTTCATTTATGGATTGCTCTTTCTTAAGACTTTATTTATTTGAGAGACGTCGCGAGAGAGCAAGCACAAGTAGGGCAGGGCAGAGGGAGAGGAAGCAGCAGGCTCCCTGGTGAGAGGGGGGCCCGATGCAGGGCTTGATCCCAGGACCCTGAGATGACAAAAACCAGAGCCAAAGACAGACACTTAACTGAGCCACCCAGGCACCCCTAAGGATTGCTCTTACAATTTTAATATATATGCACAAAGTATAAGCTTAATCAATAGTTTTGGAACAATATAAGAACTTGACATTATAAATCCAAATATTATAGTTCTACATTCATTTTTTTGCCCTTCTGTCCCCAAGTAGACATAACTATTGGTTTACACATTCAACACTTGCTTAGATTTACCCAGCGGTATAGTATTAGCTGCTGATGGCTTGACAGCTGCACTATTCTCCCGAGAATTGCTCTTGCTAAGACAGAGCATCCTTGGCTGGGATGTTACCCATCCCAACCCCTAAGGGCAGACTGCAACCAGTAATCTGACTGATAATGGGGATACAAAAAGCCAGCTCCCTTGCTACAATGGAGGACAACTCAGTGGAGTAGTGTTAGTTTTCTACTGCTACAACAAATGATCACAAACACAGTAGTTTAAATAACACAAATTTATTCTTACAGGTATGGAAGTAAAAAGTCCAACATGGGTCTCACCAAACTAAAATCATATCAGCAGGGCTATGTTCCTTGTTGGAGCCAATAGGGGAGAGTGTGTGTTCTTGCCTTTTCCAGCTTCAAGAAGCCAACAGTATTCCTTGGCTCGTGGCTCCCTTCCTCCATCTTCAAAGCCACAACACAGCACCTATCTAATCATTCTTTCATAGGCACATCTCTTTTTCAGACTCTTTCTTTTGCCTCCCTCTTCCTACCTCAAGAATTCTTATGATTACATTGGGCCCAGGATACTCTGGAATAATCTCTTTGAGATTGGCTGATTTAGCAACTTCGATTACATCTGCAACCTTCATTCTCCTTTGCCATGGAAACTAATGTACTCACAGGTTCAGGGGGATTCAGACGTGAATATCTTTGGGAGGCATTTTCTGCCAGCCACAGTGCCCTTCAAGCTCCAGAGCTCTTTGCAGGTTCACGCAAAGGTAGATTCCAGCTGAACCCATATAAAGGGACCTATAGGAGGTTGTGTCCTTATTTAACAGTAAACAATATTCATCATTACAATGTATAAAACTTTGTAGATGTGTAATAAATTGCTCCTACGAGGATGCAAAAAGGAAGGTGTTCTAGAACTAAATCCACATCTACCATAACAGAAGTCTGAGTCAAGTCATTTATCATAACACAAGGTCTAAGAAATGTGGTTGTAGTAAATACCACAAGAAACAACCAATATAGTTGAAGCTTCTCTGAGGAAAGAGCCACGAAGTCGGCAAAAGGTAGAGCAGAGAAGCACTCCCTTTTTTAGAAGCCTGATTTGTACCCAAATACTATCTGACGTCTTGAATTATGCACATCATTTTGACAAAAACTTAAAAAATAAATTCAGTGAATGAAGCAAAAAAAAGTTCAAAACAAAGAGTCCCTTAAAATAACAAGAACCTAAAAATACAAAGCAATAACCTACTGAATTCCTATTCCTAGATCTAAAGTAAACCTTTTACTAACTACAAATTAACATGTACTCCCTATAGAGACTTAAGATGACGTAAAGATGTGGGAAAATACAACGTGAAAATCCCATGCATACACCACACTCTCAGAGATGGTCTCTATGAGCATCCTTGTGCATACTTAATGCTCACAGATAGTTTTTCTAAAAAAGTGGGATCACACTGTTTATAACCTGATTATGTCACTAACGTGTGGATCTGTCCAGATCATTTTATACAGCTCTATAATTCCTCTTAGTAATTGTACAGAATTGTCATTTGAATGTACCATTAAAAGTAATAATAACCTGACAAAACTCAGGAGACCTGAGGATAGCAGGAAAGAGACAAGTTCATTTTCCTCATCTTTAATTACAGGGAGTTAGCAAATATTATCTAAGGTGGGAAATAAGGATAGGAAAAGAGTATGGTATTTAAAGTAATAAAGGCATTTACTAGAAACACAAAATATAAAAGGCATTTACTAGAAACACAAAATATATTAGCCATTAAAAAAGGGAAGTGGATGTGCACAGAATTCCTTAACTTTCAGAGTGGGCAATTCAATATATACCAACCAAACTTGGACAATAAAGATAATATAATTATAAATATATTAAAATGTAAATAAAAAGAAAAAATGATAATTGTTTTGTAAAAAGGGATGAGGGTAGGTGGTTATATCTTTCTGTCATCATAAATGTACCTACTGTTACAAAAAGATATTCGTATTCATACTATGTAACTGAAAATAGCTATTTATAAAACAGTACATAAACTATGGTCAACTTTTATACAAAATACATATAATGTGTTCATGCACCTGTAGAAAAGACTCCAAAGGCTACGTACTAAAATATGGACAACAGTAATCTCCTAGTACATCATATTATAAACATTCTATATATTCTTTATGTGGATGTATTTTTGTATAATGAGCATATTTCATTTATATTGTATTGGAAATAAGAGACACATTAAGAATCATCTTTTTTTGTGAGGGGGAAGAGGAGGGAGGGAGCTCTATAAGAGTAAAAAATAAAGATCAGTCAAAACGTCCTTAAATATCTTCTAAAGCCTAGGTCACAAAATACCTGTATTCCATACACTCAAGTTTAAGATTTTATTTTATTTTATTTGACAGAGAGAGATCACAGGTAGGTAGAGAGGCTGGCAGAGAGAGAGAGAGGGAAGCAGGCTCCCTGCTGAGCAGAGAGCCCGATGTGGGACTCGATCCCAGGACTCTGAGATCATGACCTGAGCCGAAGGCAGCGGCTTAACCCACTGAGCCACCCAGGCGCCCCCATACACTCAAATTTAAATAAATCTTGCAGACGTTATACCCTCGAACATAAAAATCCCCATTTTATTTTTATTTATTTACTTATTTAAAAGCCCCATTTTAGACAAAGGCAGGCCATGATTTTTCATTCTAACTAAGCCCCACCAAGTTGTTTCTGATGGAGCCTCTGATTTACTGGACTACTACCCAGAATAAGTTTCCCATAGGTAGACACCAACTCTAGCATAATAATTTCCACATACTCATTCACCCATTCACACTAACTGAATATCAGCCTTGAGCAAAGCATTATACAGCGTGCATCATGAGTTAAGAGATTGATTAACACAAATGACTGCCTCAAGTAGTGTATGACCTTGTGGGGAAATGGTGCAGACATGAGGCAGAATAAGGGTCACTGACATAGAAACAACAGTATGGAGAGCCTGGGTATTATTGCACATTTGTATTCAAATATTTGCAAAACACATCAACAGATACTTCGAAATATACAAGTAAAATGGAAGGACCATCTTTTTCAGTTCTCATTCATGTGTGGACTCTGAAACGTAGTTACTCCTCACACTTATCTGCCTATCACAGAACTATTACAGAGGACGATTTTAGTCCCTCTTTGAGGGCAGACATTTTTGTGTCCCCACTTTCCTCGTGTATCAAGCACAGAGCAGACACTGTAAATATTTCCAAAATGAGCAAACTGAGCTGGCTACTAGAACTCCCCAAGTAGCCTGCCTCACTGGAGGAGATGAAAGAATCATGGGGACACAGCACACTGAAGTGTGACCAAGGTTCCACCTCATCTCCTGTATTTTTCCTTCTAATTCCCCAGCAATGAAGGCTTGGCAAGGCCAAAATAGAGAAAAACTCAAATATAAAACAAGTATTTATAAGCAAAATCACTTTGTATTAAGAAAGTCTGGAGTTTTATTTAGCATTGTATCTGAGGCATCGATGCGAGTAAAGGAAGAAACTGAAGATCAATCCCCATGTTCAATTCTAAGGAGTCATGATCATGAAAGCACACGGATTGTAACCAACCCTGAAAGTATGAACTGCCTCATGTTTCCAATACATGAAATTTACAAGGGGGGCTTCCTATAGAAAGGAGATGGCCTGCAGTCTTTCCAATCTGAAGACCCCAATGCACGTTGTTCTGCCATTTTTTCCAATTTCAACACAGAATTCTATGAACAAAATGAATCACACAGAGATTCTCGGGGCAAAGGAGCCTCTGAGAGAGTGTAATGTGGCCCGGAGAAAAAAGTCAACTGGCCTAGGCTTCAACATGATGCTACCCAAACCTGAAAGCCTTAGCACATCTCAGATTAGATCAGAGAGACAATCGTCTTTAAGGTACAATTTCATAATGACAGAAAATCAAGGTCTTTCAGATAGTAAATTCATACCATACTACCAGTATTTTAATGTGATTTTTACCTCTTTGTGAAGAAGGGGCCAAAATAACAATTAGGAATTTTAGAAATGAGAAAGGAGGTTCACTCAAGGTTAATAAAATGAATCAGTGACCCAACTACATGTATGCTCAAAATAATTAGTTCTGCCCGGGCTGCCAGGATAAATAAATTAATTAAAGAAGCTTATTTAACAAGAAATTTTTGCAACTACAGGCATTTAAAGAAAGAGAGAAAGAGAGAGAGAGAGAGCGCTTTAGGCATGAGTTATTTCCTTAGAAGAGCCTTCCTGCAACCTGTTTACTATACTTATAGAAGCAAAGTAAGAACTGCAGAAAACAACCACCTAAAAACTGGCATTAAATCTGTTTAATATCTTTAATAATTCTATTAACTTCTAAATCCTTCCACAAAAGGGTATTACAGTTCTTCAGTTTACTGCAAACAAATCTTAAAAAAAAAAAAGCCAACCGCAATGTTGAAGCTATAATACAAATCTTTAATTACTGGCACTATACTATAAAGCAAGATGAAGAATATCTTATTTAAATAAAACAAGGATAATATTTCGCTGGGGAATATATCCAACACATTTTTTTCCCTCTATATTTTTTTTCCCTCTACATCCAATGGTGGTATTTTATAGGCTGATTTTAAAACAAATGCAAATTTTAAAAAAATAAATGAAAGGCATGTTTTTGCTCAGGAATACTATTGTACATATACCGTATAGGTTGTTTTTACAGCAAATGCTAGTCTGCCAAACTTCAATGGCAAATCACTAAGCTGTGAGTTTGGTATTGCCCACCTAGTTGTTTCTTGCTGCCCTGGAGAATCTGGTGGTGAGTAATGTCGAGAAGCCACCTTGTTGCCACCATTTCTCTTCTTATAGGTGACTCCACTGTGACAGAATATTCATATCTTTAAGATGCAAGGCCTAGCAAAAAGCCTCCCACAAATCCACTGGATATCACAATGTTCTGTTTGATAAATTCTGTTGCCTGAAACAGAAGTTTGAACAAAAATACTCTTAATTGTGCTACAACATGGACGAACCTTGAAAATGCTATGCTAAGTATAATAAGACAGAAAACATTGTACGATTCCACTGACATGAACAGTGAAATTCATCAAGACAGAAAGTAGGACACAGAGTACCAAGGGCTCGGGAGAGGGGTCAATTGTGGGAATGTGTGCTTAATGGTTATAATTTCTGTTCAGGATGATGAAAAAGTTCTAAATGTGGACAGTGGTAATGGTTGCACGAAAGTGTGAATTCAGTACTTAATGCTACTAAATTCTGCCTTTTAAAATATCTAAAATGGTTAATTTTATGTTATGTGTATTTTGCCATAACAACAAAAAGGAAAAAATGATGCAAATTAAAGAAAAACACTCTTACTTATTGAATCTGGTGCTAAGTAACATTTTCACAGCTGTTTTCCCCAATTCAATAAATATTTGGCAAAGATTCTCATATACCTACTACCGCAGGTGCTGACTACCACACAGATGCCAAGGCTGTCCATTACAATCTGAAGGAGCAGAGCCCCAGCCAGATCGAATAAGCTTCTTAGCTACTGAGATAACAGGTATATATCGGTGGAAAATAATCTCACAGGTAACAAGAAGCCCTAGGGCAGACATAAATGGTCCATTTAGCAAGTTATTAGCACAAATTTAGTAAATTCCCACAGCAGGCACAATGATCTTTGTTAACAGTCCACTTGGCCAGCAAGAAAAAAATGTACAGATCAAATAAATATCACCTTGATAAAATGCTTACCCCAAATGAAACCATGAAAAAGCAATCAAACAAAGCCAGACTGTGGAATATTCTCCCTAGGTGCTTCAAAACTGTCAATATCATAAAGGGCAGGGGGGGCAGGACAAAAATAAACACAAACCCAGGCGACAGCTGCTAAAGACTAAAGGAGACTTCAGAGACATGATAACCAATTGCAATATATAATTCTTTCTGTTTTTTTAAAGATTTTATTCTTATATAATCTCTACATCCAATGTGGGGTTTGAACTCACAACCCCCAGGTCAAGAATCACATGCTCCACTGACTGAGTCAGCCAGACACCCCAATATATAATTCCTGATTGGGGGAAAATGTATAAAAGACATTTTGTGGAAAAAATTTAATATTAACTGTATATTAGGAAATATTATTGCATCATGCTAATTTGAGGGATTCATAAGAGTAACTGTAGTTGTACAGGAGAGTATCTGTACTCTTAGAAGATATATGCTGAAGTATTTTAGAGTGAAAAGTAAGGATGTCTTAAATGAATAGGAAAAAGAAAGTATAAATCACATGTACATACACACACAGAGAAGGAAAATGTAAAACAGGTGAATAGGTAAAGGGTATTTGGTATTCACTGTATTTATCCTTCAACTTTTCAAATGGTCTGAAATTTTTCAAAATTAAAAGCTGGGGGTATTAAAAGAACATAAAACAAAGGCAAGGAGTATGTAATTCAATTCTAAACAGGATAAGAATCAAAATATACATAAAAACATTAATAAAACTAAATTAATAAAAGATACACATTTTCAAAATATCCCACCTCACGAAAAAAACCGTTAGTTTTAGTTTTACCACACTTTGTCTACACAGGCACACAGTTGTAACACCAGAGGGAACCTGGAAGAATAATGTTATCAGCTTTTACATGCAGGTCAAAGTAGGTGGGAGATTAGCAAGGGAAACTCTTAACCACTTTAAAAAAAAAAAAAAAAAAAAGGACCTTTTTTTTTTTTTTTTTTAAGTCATCTCTACACCCAATGTGGGGCTCGAATTCACAACCCCAAGGTCAAGAGTCATGTGTTCTTCTGACTGATCTTGCTCTTTGACTCCAATGATGACTGATTTAAATAAATAGTGGCTTTTATTTAACACTCTACACATGACCAAAACACTTACTTTTTAGAAGAAGATGATCACTAATCACATTTTCTGTAATGTGGAACCCATATAGAAAAAAAGGAGCCAGGAGTGCCTGGCTGGCTCAGTCGGTAAAGCACGGGACTCTTGATCTCAGGGTCACGAGTTCAAGTCCCAGGCTGGACACAGAGATTACTCATTTTAAAAAGAAAGAAAGAAAGAGAGAAAGAAGAAAAAGAAGGAGTTAAAATGTACACTATCTTACTTCTTCAATTATATTGTTGATTTCAGGTGCTGCCTTATTTGCTCGCTTCTTAATCTGTCTTTTAGCTTTGTTTACATCTTTTTCAACTCTCTTCCAGTCAATCTGCACATAGCCACTGTGACTGGCAATCTGCAAAAATACAGTAAAAATGGTTAATTCTAAACCAACTAGATTGTTGACAAATCTATTACAGAGGAATATATGGACATCTAGATTTCAAGAAATCTATGAAGCTTAGAGATAAGCTATCACAATTTATTCATTTAACAAATACCGAGTGCCTACTCTGTGGCAGGCAGTATTTTAGCTTCCCAAACTATAGCCAGTAACGAGGGAGATATAAGTCCCCACTTTCAGAGAGCTCTGTATCCATAAGGGGGAAAAAAGATGTCAAACAAAATTAATTACTTAGATGTGATGAACACTATGTTAGGAAACATATAGTACATGATGGGAAAAGATTCCAAAAACTGTATTACAACTGTACTATAATATTATCATAACTTTTGGAATTTGGCAATTAGCTGAAAAGACAAAGAGACAATCCAAATTATACAGCTAATTAACAAGAACCTTTTAATTAAACAGACGTTTAATTACAAGGGACCAGAAGCCAATCAGGTATTAGGTCACTAAAGAAATCTAAAGTAGCCTGATAAAGGGCTCTTTACTAACTCTGACTCTTAAGAATACTTTCTGGTGGGGCACCTGGGTGGCTCAGTGGGTTAAAGCCTCTGCCTTCAGCTCTGGTCATGATCTCAGGGTCCTGGGAGCGAGCCCCACATGGGGCTCTCTGCTCAGCAGGGACCCTGCTTCCCTCTCTCTCCACCTGCCTCTCTGCCTGCTTGTGATCTCTCGCCGTCAAATAAATAAAATCTTTAAAAAAAAAATACTTTCTGGTAATCGCTTTTGAAAATAGAATACAAAAGACATGCTCTACACAAGTTTCCTACCATAAGTCCTTTTAATAATAAAACTAGAACTAAATGCTAATTAACTATAAGAAAACTCCTCATATGGTATTATGAGACACTACAAAATCTGAACAGGAACAAAAGCATAGTGTGTAAGCCAGTACCATAAATTAGTCTCTCCAAATAATAAAATCAAAAAGTAAAGAATCACATTAGTAGTAAACAATTATGCCATGAACACCATTATAAATCACTTCTATCAAGGTTATGCTTTTTGGGGGGGTAATTTTGTAAGGCATCCCTTGACTTTAAACCACAAATAAAAATACTTCGAATAATAAAACCATCTGATTTTATAGAAGTAGGTTGACTGGGAATCTTAAGTTCCATTTTCACTATGATTACAGACTCCACAGAAGAATGTCTTTATCTGCATTCCTTCCTGTAGTTATTCACCTATTATCACTTCAAACTGAAGCCTTAGCAAAACAGAGTGGTGATCAAATCAAATTCAAGTGAAAGCTTTTCCTGGCAGTCCCTGACAGAGTAATTTGAGTCACAGGCATGGAGATGATGGTGAACCTCAGTGACCCTCCCGTATATGGCAGTTAAAATACAAGAGCTCCAGAATTAATAAAAGCAAGCAGATTTCAAGGGGAGTTGAAACTTACAGGAAAGGAACAAGGTAAGGTGAGGTACCCATTTTTCTGGTTTTATCCTGAGGGCAGGATGCACTTGCAGGGTAGGTAAAACTTAAAGAGGAAACGTTCCATCTCTCTGGCCCAAAGAACCAGATGACAGAGTCCACAACAATAACAGCTATCAGAAATGAGAGAGCTAGATAAGGGGAGCCCCAAATTCTATGTGTAAACTCTACCCAAGTCCTGAAGCACACATTCATGGGGCAGAGCCACGCATTCTGGCCAAAGCTAAAGAACTAAATTGAGATTTGAGCTGCTACCCACCGAAGGTGAAAAAGAGCTTACAGTTTGAGTCTAATCAAGTTAACTGCCTAGTAAAATCAACATATCAACACTCTTCAGAGGAATAAAATAGAATCCAGAGTTTCTACAACTTAACATTCCCAATGCCCAGGATAAAATCCAAACTTATTTGATGTAGGATAAAACAGGAAAATGTGGCCTAGTCTCAAAAGAAAATCAACAGATGCCAACCTTAAGATGACCCAGTTAGTGGAATTATCAGGACTTTAAAACTGCTGTTGGAACTATGCTCAATTAATAACTATGCCCGTAATCAATGAAAAGTAATCTCACCAGAGATATAGAAAATTAAAAAAGAACCAAATGAAAATTCTAGCATTGGAAAATACAGTATCTGAAAGAAAATTCTTGAAAAGGCTTAATGGCAGAAGATGACAGAAAAAAGAGTGTGAACTTGAAGTTAGACACTAGAAATTCTACAATTTGAAAAAAACGACTGAAAAAGTAAATGGACAAAACCTCAGGACATTATCAAAAAGCCTATCATGCATGTACTCAGAGTCATGTTCAGAAAGAGAAGAGAGAAGGAATAGGAGGAAACAAATCTCTAAATAATGGTCAATGGGGCGCCTGGGTGGCTCAGTTAGCTAAGTGTCTGCCTTCAACTCAGGTCATGATCCCTAGGTCCTGGGACTGCGTCCCGCACTGCCTGCTTCTCCCTCTGGCTGTCGCTACCCCCTCTCACTCTCTCTCTCTCTGACAGACAAAAACATAAAACAAAATCTCAAAAAAAAAAAAAAAAGAAAGAAAGAAAAAGAAATGGTCAAAACCTTCCCAAACATGGTTAAACACATAAATTTACAGATTCAAGCTCAGTGAACTCCAGGTAGTAATCTAACACAATTATGAAATAACAATACTCAGATGACTCTGGGGGAGGGGGATGGGTGCGGCACAGAGGAACATAAAGCATGCTAGTGTGTGAGAGGGTGGGGCGGGGGTGGGTGAGGGAAGTTCAATAAATGAGTTAAAGTCTCACATTCTGTAACAGGAAGCCAATAGTTAATACCTCAAACTGAAAGATCAAGAAGTATTCAGTTAACTTGTTTAGGAAAAAGGAAAGAAATACCTTAAGAATCAGCTAAGAGTTCATGTAGTTGGCTCAAGGGAGGGAAAAATGGGAAAGATGGGTAGTGAGGGAGGCAGAGGATTCCTCTAATCTGTAACAAACCTTGTACATGTATTTGACCCTTTGAACTAGGGGCATATACAATTCCAAAATCATTAAAACTAAATTTAAAGGACTTACATACCACTGTCTATTTTAAGATGGCAGTGTAAAATATGCACTGGAAAAGCTTTAAGTTCTAAGTAAATAAATTTTTATCTTAAAGTGTAAGTAAAGGTAACACAAAAATGGAAGTGGGCCTAAAGCATAAGGGGCAATTAACTTGCACATGTTACTCTTATTTCCTCTTTTAGTTTCCTTCTAAGTTTCCAAAGTGAGTCATATTTGGGGGAAAGCTGGTTTGATGCAGACAGGTCCCATATTCTTCTGCTTAGTGACTTCAAAGAACATGTAGACTAGGCACAAGAAGTAAAAGGAGGCAATGGCAAAACATGGATTTGAATGGTGTGTACTGAGTGGACTGAAAAGGAATTCTGCAAAACTGACAGAGTGGACTGAAATTAATTATCTTTATTCTATGAACATTTTCAGAAACTCTGTTTCAATCCAGTACCCTTTCCGACTAAAGAAAAATGACAACTGAGTTTTCAAAATAGCTATAGAATTAAACATGTTCTTGATTCTATGTAAACACAGGTCAAAATCTGCTTAAATTGTCTTCTGTACAAATGCTGGCATGTTCATCCAAAGGCCTAAATTTAGATATTAACCATATTCCCTTTTATCTCTTACCACAAGGAACAGGCAATTACTCTTAATAATGCCAGTGAAAGAAAACATTTTTTTAAAAAAACTTTTTAGTAAACAACTCAAAACCTGTTTTTAACACATACGAATCCAATCCCTTTGTACTTCGGGCAATGACACTGGTTATTATATGATCAATGGCTTTGGTGTTGAAGCTAAATTTTAGCTGCTATGAACATCAATCATTTTAAACATCTGGTAGGAGTGACAGTTCTCTGTATCTTTAAAATTATTGCTAACATTCATTCCCAGAGATTTTCAATTTTGGGATTTACTATATTTGATCTTAAGGGAAAGATATTTTTGGAAAAATATATGCCAAACAGACACGAATGCCAGACAGTATCCTGATAAACATCCTCTAACCGTAAAACATTTTTAATCCTTATACTTAGAGGAACATGAACAAAACTAAAATTTCAAATCCCCCTGCCTCAGAAATAGGATTATGGATGATTTTTAAACCCAATTTTCCACTTTCTATATTATTATAGTTCCCTAGTTTAAAAAAACATGTTAGAAATTGCTAACAGCAATTTCCTCTGAGAAGGAAAACTGCATGGCTAAGAAATGGGGTAAAGAAAGAGATCTTTTGAATTTTAAATACTCTGTGTGGATTTTAAATATATGTTTAAAATAGTCAGGATGAAAAGGTTATATTATGGCTGAAATGTTTATTTTGCGGAAAAGATGTTTTAAGGGAAATTGGGGTCTGTAATTAAAAAAACGAGGCCTCAAACTTCTATAGTTGTCTTTTTAGCTAGGATTTTTTTTTAGCTGGTATCAAACTATGCTTATTGAATGTAGAAGTATTTAAAATTGTAGTCTTTCATGACTGATACCAGCTTTCAAAACTCACCTTAGGTTTCCCATAAACTGATACCTAAGAGAAAAAGTCCATCTTCTATTAAAATGGATGGGAATGAAATGGCTAAACTTGACTTTCTCAGTTCCTAGGGGCTACATATATAAGTAGAGGCAAAGACCTAAGGCTTGAACATACCTGAAGAAGAAGAAAGCCACCACCTACTGCAGTTGCTGCAAGCTTTCCAACTTTCTGGAACAAAAATCCCGCACACCTTTAACGAAAGAAGTGACGAAGATGAGAACAACCAATGACGTACTCAACTCTCTCCCTCTGCTCCTTTCATTGCTTTGCTAACAAATCTTAGTTCTTACTGTCTTCCCATTTCTTTGGATCATATCCCTGATCTGCTCAGAAACCCTCAGTGCTTCCCTTGTTCTACAGGCAAGTCAAAAGTGCACAGTCTAGGGGCCTCTGGGTGGCTCAGTCAGTTAAACATCTGCCTTCAGCTCAGGTCATGATTCCAGGGTCCTGGGATGGAGCCCCACACTGGGGTCACCCCTCAGTGGGAAGCCTGCTTCTCCCTCTCCCTCTCCCTCTCCCTCTCCCTCTGTGGTTTCCCCCTGCTTGTGCTCTCTGGTATCTCACTCTCTCTGTCAAAATAACTAAACAAAATCTTAAAAAAAAAATTGTACAATCTAAACTGTGATATGCTTAAAAATGAGGGATGGACAGAAGAGGAGGGGAATTTATAGGAAAAAAAGAGTGGCTCCTGAAACAATGTTGAGTACTTAGGACCTCATTATACTCCTCCTCCGATATTTGTCTAAGTTGAAATTCCCCATAATAAAAGTGATTTTGTTTTGTTTTGTTTTATAGATTTTATTTACTTTTGAGAGAGAGAATGAGAGAGAGAGCGCGCATGAGCCGAGGGAAAGAGGGAGAGGGAGAAGCAGATTCCTTGCTGAGCAGAGAGCCCAATGTGGGGCTCAATCCCAGGACCCTGAGACCATGACCTGAGCAGAAGGCAGATCGTTAACCGACTGAGCCACCCAGGCGCCCCTGATTTTCCTTTTTTAATGCAATCAAGATGCTCCATACACCTGGCCAACCCCCACTCTACCCAAACTTTCTGCTCTAATCCCATTAGTTTCCAAATGGATTATCACCACTGCTCAAACTATTAATCTCCTTGCTTCTAGGGGTTTCTACCCAGCTCTGCTCATCTAAAGCTTTTTACCCTTTGAGTTCCAGCTCAAGTTCCACCTTCATGACTTAAGCCCACATTTCTCATGGCTTCCTTACCTACATCTCTATCTATGTCTATCTATCTCTATATTAAATCCATTTTGTTTCACCTCTTCTGTAAGAGTATCAGTCCACACTTCTTTTGGGATTCTCTTCTTTGGTGAGCTCATATTCCCTTCCGTATTCCACAGCCATACTGTGCAAAAGAATCCTGATCTCTAACTCTAGCCTTCTGTACTGGATTGAACAGGGCCCACGACCCACCTCTAATCCATGTTCTTCCCAGAATCTCAGAATATGACCTTATTTGGAAAAGGGTCACTGAGGGTGTAATTAGTTAGGATGAGGCCGTACTGTATTAGGGTAGGCCCTAAACCCAGTATGACTTAATCCAACATGTCATAGAGACACTCAGAGGGAAAAACAGCCATGCGATGGCACTGGAAGAGCTTGGAGTGATATGTCTACAAGCCAAGGAATGCCAGGGATTGCTGGCAAGCAACAGAAGCTAGGAGAGAAGCACACAGCAGATTTTCCCTCTGAGCAGGAACAAACCTGACTGACACCTTTCAGACTGCTGGCCTCCAGACCTATGAGAATAAATTTCTTTTGTTTTAAGCCATCTAGCTGTGGTACTTTGTTACAATAGCCCAAAGCAACGAGTACACCTTCATAAATGGAAAATTTACATTTCTATGGGCTTCTCCAGCACACAGAATGACAAACAAAATGTTCCAAAGCCAGACTCATCTTTCCAAGCAAATCAACTGTTGCTAAGGTCCCGATCTGTAAATGAGAACACCATTCTCTAGGTCTGCCTTTCCTGTTCATCTTAGACTCTGCCTCCTTCATCACCTTCAGGGTCCAACAGACTGCCAATTCTATATACTCTTCCCGGAACATTATTTGACTCTGTCTTCCTTCCATTCTCAAGGACATCATTACCTTGCTTCCAAACCACACTAAGGGCCCTCTAGGTAGTCTTCACACCTCCCGCCTCTCCTCGCAATCATCCATCCTCGTATTTCTGATTATCATCAAAAACCTGTAACTACCTACAGCTGCATATAACCTCCTTAGCCTCCCATGCATGGCCTGAATTGGTCTGAAATGTTAAAACTAATGCCCATTCCTCCTTAACGTATGCCACAACAGCACATCAGTTTTATACCTTAAGATAATTGCAAAAATTTACTACACTGAATCTAATGTCATTGCAAAAAACCACCTATGTAATTTTAGAGTCCTATTACTCAGTTCCCGGGTCGACACCTTGCTATAACCCAAACATACGTATCACTACAGAGACCCTCTCCCTCAGTAGGGGAGTCAGCAAAACAGGCTCTGATAAGGGAAGCAGAGGAGGCAGGTCACAAGTATATCCCAGGAACCATGTCTCACAAGCATGTCTATCCCTTTGCTTGATGGCATGAGCCACTAAAATAAAGCTACTAACTCCCCCTGCTCTGTCTCTAGGCTTTCCCAGCAAACTTGTGCCAGTTATGGGGCTTCTCACCGAGTCTGGACTATAAGGAGAAAGCACACAATGATGTGATAATTCTACTGCTTGATTATTTTTTTAGTCTCTCTTACGACGGGGGCTTTAGGCTCAAACTCACAGTAACCAGTCCCCCATGGCACCAAATTGTGAGCTTATCTGCATAGAGCACCAGATTCTCTATTACGAGAGGTCAAGGTACAACCTATTTGCAGAGGATCAACTGAATAAGCATGCCCCGACTAGGCATCTCGCTTCTAACTGCAGGGCTTTCCATAAACAGCATTAATAAGGACACATCATGAAGAAATACTGCAGCTCTGCATCACACGATCTTCACAATGCAGGTTTCTACCATAAAATCGCAGTTACGAAAAGGCAAAAAGGAGTGAGCCATTGTTCCGAGATACATGCAAAACACAAATCAAAAAATTTAACACTTATCAAGTTTAAATATGTAAATATTTAACGGAAGATAAATTTAACCTAGAAGCTAAGAAAAAAAGGGTTAGTCATAAGCTGAGCACCTCCACTAACACAGAAATTCTCTACGGTTGTGAACATTTTCAAAATAAAGGGTCACACTTTGTTATTTGGCTAATCTTTTATTCCAAGAAAAACAACTTGATCTATAGTATCAATTAGGTAATCATGCAGCCTAAAACATTAACTGGTTAGTTCGGTTAATGCTTATTAACTGTTCCTCCTTAATGCATTCCACAATATTATTACAGAGTGAGCAATCAGTCCTTTAACTCCAACGAAGACCCTGTTTAATTCTAACACTTCTTCAAGTATAATAATCAGTCCACAAAAATCAACAGAACCATCGGATTCATAATTTCACTGAGAATTTTACATGGCTCTCTACAGGGCTGATAATCCTGGAGACCAGTTCTACTGTGAGAGTCCTCAAAGGTTTTTCCAGTTGTTAACACTGAACAAGTAAACATTATTTACATACAATTAATTAACCCTTGTATGTTTCTTCCTTTCTACCCACTATCACTGAATCAGATACACTATGTTTGCTCAATGTGAGAAGGTGGAAAATACAGAAAAGAACCGAAGGAAGGGAGAGGAGGGAACAGCGGAACAAGGGGTGGGCATGGGGAAGCCGATCACCAAAACCTCTGAGCCCCAGAGTGTACATCACAGCCATCATATCACAGAAAAAAAGCCTCAAGGTAGAGCTCTTCGGGGATTAACAGTATAAAGCCACTGAATGTCACAGTTAACTGGCCTGTTTACAAAAGGGCAGCAGTGAGGCTGCCAATGAAATTTAATGAAAAAGATGTTGTTCTCACCAGCCAGTCACTCCACCCATTACAATCTGGGTGGCTACCGAGTATTTTTCAACCATAGGTCCGGAACTGTGGCCAAACACTCGATTCCACCAATGGTGTCTTCTTGCATACTCAGTTAAATCCAACACTTCGTAAGACTCGTCATCGCTTTCATACTCTTCAAAATACAAAACGAAAAAAATAAATTTAGAGTCAAACAAAAGTCAGAAACATCCTGTACATTTTAAAATCTGTTATTAAGTATTTTGGCCCACAGTAAAAATGCCCAGCTGGAAACAGTGGTTTGTTGAACCCAATCACTGAGACTAGGACCTCAAGAGTAAAGGGACCTGGCATCTCCCTTCCAAAGGACCAGGAACTGGCTTAGGGGTCGGAGCCAGAGCCACATCAGTTACACAGAGGTGAGGGGTCGCCTCCCTAAATGGCATTAAGGTCAGGTCAGAGTTTCACAGCATGAGGCGTCACCCCCAAATCTCAGTAGGGTCAGGGCCAGAATTAGATCCATTTCATCAGTGGGAGAAACTGGGGCGGGGGGGGGGAGGTCCTCCGCTGGCTGAACCGGTTAGGGGCTTGACAAGATGAAATTACTTCAGTAATTCATCTAAAAAGCACATTTGAATATGGAAATGAGAACCAGAGGTGAAGTTAAGGCAGGAGGAGGGGCTGTGTTGGGGACAGGGGTCGCTCTCCGCCTGAGTTCTGCCTTGAGGGGAGGGGGTCTAGCTCCAAAGGGGTGCCTCCAAAACACAGAGCCCCAGGAGACCTACGGCAGGGGGAGGAAGAGGCGCCCTCGGGAGCAAGGTCGAGAGATGTGAGCCGCGTCTTAGATACTACTTCGGGCCCCGGCCGCTCACCTTGGGGTGGGGGGTTCCGGGTCGCCATGATACCGCCGGCGGCCAGTTCTGAAGGTGGTCCCTGCCCACCCTCCTCTCCCCACTACTTTCAGAGACCTTCTAGGCCCAGGTGGAAATCTATGGTTTCTTTTTTCCTCCTCCCCTTCCAGGCGCGTTGTCCCGTCCCCGCCCCTCCTCTCAGCGCAGGGTCTTCCGCGCAAGCGCAAGGCTCAGAGTGGCGAGTGTTGCGGTGGGGGAAGGGTGGCCGCGCGAGGTCTTCTGGGAGTTGTAGTCCGTTGCCTTGCGCAACCCTTGCTTCCCACCCCACCCCCACCCTTGCTAGAATTCCAGTAACTAAATTTTGTCATTTTGTTTTAAAGAGCCTCAAGGCTGAAGGAGAGGCGGCGTCACGTGATGGTATAAAGCGCAAACCAGGCATTCTCAACACTGTACCAGAACGTAAGCGCCTGAGAAAAAAGGCTTTAAAAACGAGACGAGAGAAACCCTGTTTCAAATCGCACTCTTGAAAGGAGGCAAGGGCACACTAAGAGGTGGAAAATTTTTCCAACGTGTTGCTACTGGGAACTGGAACCTGTTTATCCGCTCGCTCTCCACATATTTCCTGCCAGGAACCCAAGGGAAGTAGAGGAAGGCCTAGGGACTGACCCGACACGATATTCAAGAGGACATAATTTTTCAGCCTCATTTTTATTATTTAAATCTGACAGAGGAACAAGGTCAAGCTCTTCACACAAAAGCCCCCCCAGATTCTGTAGAATGACAACAGCTAACTCAGGTCCATAGAAGCCTGGCCCTAAACCTGTTTTGAACTTGCATTACACCTGTATGTGCTTTACAATTAAAAAAGCCTTCTATGTACATGTCTTAATGGAAGAACAAGCAATTCTGGTATAGGTTATGTAGGGGCCCAGAGCAGGCTGCCCCCAAATGTACTGCAATGGCATATTGATTATCTTGCATCGAAGCTACCCGGGGAACAACGGATGCAAGAACGCCCAGACCCTCTGTCCCCCTGAAAGCAGGAAGTAACTTTCCCTGCGTGAAAAATACCCTCCCTGCACTAAGAAGTAAGAAGACATCCTTATCACCAGAGATAGGAACCTTTAAAACCAAGATGGCTGGAGAAATAAATCTTATTTTTTCTCCTAATCTACTACCTCAGCCAAAATTCTGCTTAGAATTCCTTACTCACTAAAGCTCCCTTACTAACTAAAGCTTTATCCTGTCAGTTACTCACAAATTATTGTCTCTGTCTAAAACGTATCAAAACTATGTGCCTTGGTCATTTCTTTAGGGTCTCAATTTCATTATCGGACCTCCATGCATATGTAATAAAACTGTTTTTTTCTCCTCCTGTTCATCTGTCTCATATGAACTTAATTCCTAAACCAGCTAGAAGCAGCGTAGGGGGAAAGAAGGAAATTTCTCCCTTCCATACAGTTGCGTTACTTAAAATATTGACTTGCATTAATTGCATTCAGCTTTTCAAATCCTAGTGCTTTAAATGCAAGGTTTCATTCTCTAAAGTTCCTCAGCCTGTGACTTCCCCAAATTCAATTGCAAGACTGGCTGGAGATATTAGCCTTCAAAGACAGTTACTTTTTTTTTTTTAAGATTTTATTTATTTATTTGAGACAGCACAAGCTGGGAGGAGGATCAGAGGAAGAGGGAGAAGCAGGTTCCCCACTGAGCAGGGAGCTGGGTGTAGGGTTTGATCCCAGGACCATGGGAATGTGACCTGAGCTGATGGCAAATGCTTAACTGACTGAGTCACCCAGGTGAGGTTAAAGACAGTTATTTAGTGTGAGATGCCACTTTTCATAAACAAAACAGCTTGAAGGCTTTCTTTTTCCTCTCTTCAGATATCCTCTCTGAAATATTTTTCTGCAAGTTAAAAGATCTGAGTTCATATGCTCTCTCTCCATTGCCCACCCCTCTCTTAATGAGGTGCTAACAAATAGAGACATAGTAGACAAGGGGCCACACAAAGAAGAGAATGGAGAAAAGAGAAAGGAGAATTACAAATTGCAAGAGAAAAATGGAGCATTGACTGGGCCAGTGGCATCCTAGTGACATGTTCACATAGTTCTAGAAATATCTGTCAACTACCGGAAAAGGTCACTTTCCTGTTAAGGCAAATGTGGTATTTAGAATCAAATGGTTATGGGGGCACCTGGGGGGTACAGTTGGCTAGGCATCCACCTCTCAGTTTCAGCTCAAGTCGTGTTCTCAGGGTGGTGAGATCGAGCCCCAAGTTGGGCTCCAGCACTGAATGTGGAGTCTGCTTGGGATTCCCTCTCCCTCTCTCTCTGACCCAACTAACCCTCAAAATAAACAAATCTGAAAAAAAAAGAAAAGAAAAAGAAAGTTATGGAGAAATGAGGGAGAAAATGGAACTGAAACACTGCCCTTAAGATGCTAAAGAGTAGACTTTTGTATCTAAAATGTGTCCAATATATGTCCAAGAATAAATTAAAGGCAATCATTTCTCCAAAAGCCTTGGGGGCTGAGAAGGAGATTTTGAATGTTCTTCCCTTCCTTCTTGCAGTGACACATCCCCTTGCCATTACCTTAAGAAAGTTGCTTGTAGAACATATTTTCTAGTGTGAGTTTTTTCTTCCCACTAGCGAAAAAGCTGTCATTTTGTTGGCTCAGTGACAAATGGTCTAATGTGTGAGTTGTATACACAGACTTTAAAAAGCGCTATGATCCTCCTGATGGGTTCAAGAGGGTGGTTTTTTTTAATTCCCATTTTAATGAGTGTATTAATTTTACATGGCATTAATAAACATTTTCATTGTGAACACTGATATCCTCTCTACAACTATGCCAAAACATAATTCGGGTAGTCCCCAACTTTTCAATGGCTAGTGTTCCAAAAGTTTATTAGTAATTGATGTGAAATCGAGAACATTCTCTCTTTAATCCATAATGAAGATGTAAGGAAACTGTTCCCTCCTGATCTCCCCCTTCCTTCATTGTCTTTGGAAACCTCAATTATTAAAAAACAATGTAGTCAGAAATGAGAAAAACAAAAAATCAGACAAAACAACAAACAGAAGAATACTTCGCATTCCCTGGGCAAGCTAATCTCCCCCATTGGCCACAACTGTCACTCCCTACTAGACATCTGCATTTTGAATGATCTACAAGTTCAGCTAGTCTAAATAAAACACGATATCTTTGAAGCTACCCCAAAGGAACATCTACAACAAATTCAGACTCACTCTCCTTTTTCCTTCTCTTCTCTCCCACATTTATCCTGTACTTAGTACCACCCATGCTGTGGCATCCATCCTCCTTGATGTTCTCCAAAGCGATTCTTTGGATCACAGCAAAGGCCTCTCAACTGGCTTCTTCCTGTGTTTTCGTGCTTCTCCCAATCCCACCCCAATCCTATCTGTCCTTAGATCTTCCCTTCTAAAACCTCCAGCTGACTCTATCCTTTCTCTACTTACATACTTGCAACATTTGCCCCTAACAAGGTAAAGTCTGAACTTCTCAAAGCATACTGCAGATTTGGTGCAAAGGGCCAGATAGTAAATATTTTAGGCTTTGCTGGTCATGTATCATCTTTGTCACATATTCCTTATTACTTTTTTTTTTAAAGATTTTATTATTTATTTGATAGAGAGAGATCATAAGTAGGCAGAGAGGCAGGCAGAGAGAGAGAGGAGGAAGCAGACTCCCTGCTGAGCAGAGAGCCTAATGCGGGACTCGATCCCAGGACCCTGAGATCATGACCTGAGCCGAAGGCAGCGGCTTAACCCACTGAGCCACCCAGGCACCCTCCTTATTACTTTTTAAACAATCCTTTAGACATGTAAAAATCAGGGGCACCTGGCTGGCTCATTCAGTGAGGCATTCGAGTTTTGATGTCTGGGTCATGAGTTCAAGTCCCACATTGGACCTAGATCTTCCTTAAAAAAACTAAAGTAAAGTAAAAATAAAATGCAAAAATCTTTCTCGGGTCATAGACTCTACAAAAACAGAGCTTGGGGTGAATTTGGCCTGGGATTTTAGTTTGCTGACCTCTGGCCTACAGGACCCTTCACATTTGGGGTCCAAGTTAACTCTCTGGCCTCTAGGTGCTGCTTGCTCCAACTTTCCTCCCCTTCTAAGTCCCCTTCTAAGCCTCCCTTTTCTGCCAGGAAACGTATAGACATGTATTAAGATACCTCTAAAAAGTAGGGCACCTGGATGGCTCAGTTGGTTAAGTCTCTGCTTTTGGTTCAGGTCATGATCCCCGGATCCTGGAATTGAGCCCCCATTCCCTGGAGGTTGGGCTCCTTGCTCTGCAGGGGTAGGGCTCTGGTTCTCCCTCTCCCTCTACTGCATTCCCTGCTCATCCTCTCTGTCTCTCAAATAAACACATAAAATCTTAAAAAAAAAAAAGATACATCTAAAAAGTAACTTACAGCTTTTTCTCCATTTCCTCCCTTCCTTGTGTTGAATTTGAAGCAGGTAGTTTAGCATTTTGATTAAACGTTTGGGTGAATTTCGGGGTTGGCCAGATCTGAGTTCAAATTCCAACTCTATCCTTCCTAGCTTCGTCTTTGGAAAATGCTTCAGCCTTCCCTGAGCTTCAGGTTCCTCCTCTAAAAAAAATTAGAAAGATTATTTACTGTGAAATTATTATGAAAATAAGATAATGAAATCAAGCATGTAGAACGTTTGATGCATGGCCCATTATGAATATTTGATAAAGGTTAGCTTTTTTTGTTCAGTCATTTATTCATTCACTAAATATTTATTCAGCCCTTACAAAGGGCTAGGCAATGTGCTAGGTGCTGTCAGGGATAGATGGGTCGACAAGGTGGGTCAGATTTTGGTCTTCATGGACTTACAGCAAGAAAGTAAAACAGATTGTAATTAGTGCAAGGAAAGAAATGTAAAGGGCATAAAAGGCTTGATATGTATAATCAATGATCTACTGAGGGTATAATGGATTAAATCCCAAATTTAACTTCCAAGCTTTTGGAGCCTTCCTTAACTACAAAATAAGTATTAGGTTTCTAAACTTTCTTCCAACTCCCAATTCTGTATGTAATATCCCATAGTCAGTTCTCCTTTTCTCCACAATCCTACCCAAACCACCAATATTTGTTGTGTTGTTAGTGATTTTATTTATTTATTTGACAGAGAGAGAGGGAGCGCAAGTAGGGGAAGTGGAGAGGCTCCCCGCTGAGCAGGGAGCCTGATGCAGGGCTCTATCCCAGAACCCTGGGATCATGACCTCAGCTGAAGGCAGATGGGTAATGACTGAGCCACCCACGGACCCCCCAAACAATCATTATTAGTGAGAACTTCAGAGCTACAAGCTGCCCCTCCTAAGGTTACTGTTAGGGACTGAATTAGGTTCCTCAAATTCATATGTTGAAATCCTAACCCTCAATGTAACTATATTTGGAACTTGGGCTTCTAAGGATGCACCCCTAAGGGTGGGTCCCTAATTCAATAGGACTGGTGTTTTTGTAAGAAAGGAAAGAAACACCAGAGAGTATCCACCACCAGCAGCCATCTAAAAGTAAGGAAAAGAGCTTTGATCAGAAACCAAGCCTGATACCACCTCGATCTTGGACATTCAGCTTCTAGAACTATGGGAAAATAAATTTCTATTGTTTAAGCCACCCAGTCTGTGATATTTTGTTACAGCAGCCCGAGCAGACTAACACAGTTCCTCAGCCACTATCCACTCCATGTGTCTTGGGATTCCAAAGAAGTTACCAGAAGTTTGAGTGACAGAAGTCCCATGCAAACTGGATTGGCCTTGAAATCTAGACCCAAATGGAGAAGACTCTGCTATCAACAAGGGTCTGGCATTGTGGGAGAGAGGGTCACAAACACAGAAGCAAGAACTTCAGGCCCTAGCTTTTAAGGTTTAATCTTGAAAGCTCAACAGACGGTATTTGTAGGTAAAGCAGCCTTCTGGTGTGGGACTCCATTGAAGAGATTTGCAACTCTCTCTACTCAAGCTTTCTCAGCATCTGGAATTGATCACCTTTACCTCTTCTTCCCGTTCAATGGCAAGGCTAACGCATTACAGCTGCCCTTGAACCGCACACCTTTGAGCCACATGGGTGTGCTTATACACAGACATTTTTTCTGATAAATACAGTGCAGTAGTGTAAATGTATTATCTCTTCCTTATGGTTTTCTTAATAATGTTGTCTTCTCTCTAGCTTAATTCATATTAAGAATATAGTATACAAACAAAGATAAACTCGAAATGGATAAAAGACCTCAGCATGAGACAGGAATCCATCAGAACCCCAGAGGAGAACATAGGCAGTAACCTCTTCGATATCAGCCACAGCAACTTCTTTCAAGATATGTCTCCAAAGGCAAAGGAAACAAAAGCGAAGATGAACTTTTGGGACTTCATCAAGATCAAAAGCTTCTGCACAGCAAAGGAAACAGTCAAGAAAACAAAGAGGCAACCCACGGAATGGGAGAAGATATTTGCAAATGACAGTACAGACAAAAGGTTGATATCCAGGATCTATAAAGAACTCCTCAAACTCAACACACATAAAACAGACAATCATATAAAAAAAATGGGCAGAAGATATGAACAGACACTTCTCCAATCAAGACATACAAATGGCTATCAGACACATGAAAAAATGTTCATCAACACTAGCCCTCAGGGAGATTCAAATTAAAACCACATTGAGTTATCACCTTACACCAGTTAGAATGGCCGAAATTAACAAGACAGGAAACATGTGTTGGAGAGGATGTGGAGAAAGGGGAACCCTCCTACACTGTTGGTGGGAATGCGAGTTGGTGCAGCCACTTTGGAGAACAGTGTGGAGATTCCTCAAGAAATTAAAAATAGAGCTTCCCTATGACCCTGCAATTGCACTACTGGGTATTTACCCCAAAGATAGATACAGATGTAGTGAAAAGAAGGGCCATCTGTACCCCAATGTTTATAGCAGCAATGGCCACGGTCGCCAAACTGTGGAAAGAACCCAGATGCCCTTCAACGGACGAATGGATAAGGAAGATGTGGTCCATATACACTGTGGAGTATTATGCCTCCATCAGAAAGGATGAATACCCAACTTTTGTAGCAACATGGATGGGACTGAAAGAGATTATGCTGAGTGAAATAAGTCAAGCAGAGAGAGTCAATTATCATATGGTTTCACTTATTTGTGGAGCATAACAAATAGCATGGAGGATGTGGGGAGTTAGAGAGGAGAAGGGAGTTGGGGGAAATTGGAAGGGGAGGTGAACCCTGAGAGACTACAGACTCTGAAAAACAATCTGAGGGTTTTGAAGGGGCGGGGGGGTGGGAGGTTGGGGGAACCAGGTGGTGGGTATTAGAGAGGGCACAGATTGCATGGAGCACTGGGTGTGGTGCAAAAACAATGAATACTGTTACGCTGAAAAAAATAAATTTTAAAAAAAGAAAATAGTATACAAGACATATAACATATAAAATATGTGCTTATCAAGTGTTTATGTTATCAGTAAGGCTTCCAGTCAAGAGCAGGCTATTAGTGTTTGGGGAGCCAAGTTATACACAGGTTTTCAACTGTGTTGGGGGTCAGTACCCTGAACCCCCACATTGTTCAAGGGTCATCTGTAGTTCCAAGTATCCTAACCTTTCTGATATTTAACTTCAAAACTATTACTGTTGGTTTAAGCCACAAGGACTCCCTTACCCACCCTCAAAGATGTTCATACTTTGAAGATCCGAAAGGGTTTTTTTGAAGAGTGGGTAGGAGACTTGTAGCCAGTAACACCCAGAGGACACCTGGGCCATTATGCAAATAAACTTAACCTCAGAAGATTATATCAGCATTCCAAGAGGGAGAAACCTTGTGCAAAATTTATTTTGTAAGTGGTATTATTTTACCTTAATCTCAACACAGTGGAACCCACTCACCCCCCATTTGCATGACTTAAGATGTTCTGACGTGAACTTTCAGAGGCCTGAGATAACCAGTTCCTGAAGAACAAAGCACAGTGAAGTTGATACCGCACACATAAGCTTGTTGGAGTGTAAACAGGTACAAATTTTAGTAGTGTGTGTTCACAGTCTTAAAGATGCCTGTGTCCTTGGCCTCAATAAACCCACCTAGAAATCAGTGCCAAAGATTGCATAAAGAGCTCGTATGCTTAAAGATATTCATTATATGGTTGTTGTTTTGTTTTGTTTTATTTTGTTTTTCATAATGAAAAGGAATGAAGACAATAGGGGAAAATGGAAAGTGTCCAACAGTAAATGAATAGTTATGGAAATTAAGGAATGTTATGTTTAAAAAGACCGTAATAACAAGGAAGTGCTTAAGTGAAAAGAAAAATTGTATGCCAAACTGTTTTTATGGTTTTACTGCAAGTGATTTACTCAATTCCTGCTAAAAATGCATGGACTTGATAAACTGGAATGGATTACATTGCAGAATTGATTCTGGCCCTTCGGCATTTCTCTCTGTGTTAGGCTGAACTAGTTTATAAGGCAGTGGTAGAAGAGTACTGGGCGGAAAAAGAAGCAAAGATAACCAGGAAAACTTTAAAGTGGAAGAACAATGAGAGATTAGCCTGTCCAGGCATGCAAATATAATTTTTTTAAAGGTATTGATTAAAGCAGTCTGATATTGGTGTATGAACAGACAGGCAAATGGGCCAGAATACAAAGTCCAGAAATAAAAACAATACATACCAGACTGAGAAATATGATAAAGGTGGATTCTCAAATCAGCTAAATATGAATTTTATTAAAAAACTGTTGTTGGGAGGCACCTGGGTAGCTCAGTCAATTAAGAGTCTGCCTTTGGCTCAGGTCATGATCTCAGGGTCCTGGTATTGAGCCCCGCATCGGGCTCTCTGCTCAGTGGGGAGTCAGCTTCTCCCTTTCTCCCTTTCCCTCTGCCAGTCACTCTGCCTACTTGTGCGCTCTCTCTCTCTCTCTCTCTGTCAAATAAATAAATAAAATCTTTAAAAACAGACAAACAAGCCACTGTTGTTGGAACAACTAAGGCTGGTATCTGACATCTGAAAAAAGCTACAGCTAGATGCATCCCTTAGAACACATATTGGGATGACCTCCAAATGGCTCTAATATCTAGATGTAGAAACTGAAATAATAAAAACAATTGTAGAAAACATGAGAAAATTCATTTTTAGCTTAGCAGCAGTGATGGCCTTTTATGGATGACTCAAAAGATTGATAAATATGACTGCATAAAAATGAAACTTAAACAAAAAAAACAAGCAAAGTCCAAAGACAAATTATCAACAGAGGGTAACATTTGCAATTCTTGTTGAATGTGAAAGACTAATCTCCTTAAAATATAAAAGCTCCTTAAAAAGATAGATTAAAGAAGGTCAACCACCCTGATAGAACAGCAACAGTCGTACGAGTGATTCACAGAAAAAAGAAATACAAATGGCCCTTAAACACATGAACACCCCTCAACCTCGATTCTAATAACTCAACATAGTAATTCTCACTTTATAGATTGACTAAAATCAATTAAGTGTGACAAAACACTTGGTATGTTCACGTGATACCTTCATGCGAATGTATAAGTTTATTCACTGTAGCACTGTCTGGAATAGCAAAATATTGGAAACAACCCAAGCGTCCAGTGTTAGGGAACTATTTAATAAACTATAGTTTATCTGTACAATCACAGCTGTACTAAGTAAGTAAATACAAAAATAAGAATGAGGAAGTTCTCTATGTCTTGATTTGGAAAGTTCCTTAGAATATGTTGTTAAGGGGCACCTGGGTGGCTCAGTGGGTTAAGCCTCTGCCTTCAGCTCAGGTCATGGTCTCAGGGTCCTGGGATCAAGCCCTACATCAGCCTCTCTGCTTAGCAGGGAGCCTGCTTCCCCCTCTCTCTCTGCCTGCCTCTCTCCCTACTTATACTCTGTCTCTCTCTGTCAAATAAATAAATAAAATGTTTTTCAAAAAAAGAATAAAGAATAAAAAGGGGGCAGCTGGGGGGCCCTGTACATTAAGCGACTGCCTCTTGATTTTGGCTCAGGTCATAATCTCAGGGTCATGAGATGGAGCCCTAGGTCGGATCAAGCCTGGTGACAAGCTCTATGCTCTGCTCGTCCTTCTCCCTCTGTTCCTCTCCCCACTCTCTCGCTCTCTCTTTCAGATAAATAAACTGAGAGAGAGAAAGAGAGAGAGCACACAAGGGGGGTGAGTGGCAGGCCAAGGGAGAAGCAGGCTCCCCACCAAGGAAGGATCCTGACATGGGGCTCGATCCCAGGACCCTGGGATCATGACCTAAGCTGAAGGCAGACGCTGAACTACCCAGACACCCCAAGAATATATAGCTAAAAGGAGAAAAGCAAGATGCAAAACAACATGGTACCTTTTTCTGAACAGCCTTATTGAAATATAATTTGCATATTATAAAATTTGCCCACTTAAAGTGTACAATTCGATCAAGTTTAGTACTAGAAATTGTGGTAAATATATTAACATAAAATGTGCCATTTTAGCCACTTCAAGATTTTAATTCAGTGACATTAATTGCATTCACAAGGTTGTGTCACCATTGCCATGTATTCACAAAACTTTCATCACCCCAAACAGCAAGTCTTGAATCATCAAGCAATAATGCCTCATTCTTCCTCTGCCCAGTCCCTAATAACCTCCTTTCTACTCTCTCTGAATTTCTCCATCCAGGTACTTCATAAGTGGAATCAGATAATATTTGACCTTTCGTGTCTGGCTTACTGCACTTACTGCTAAGTGCAGCATAATATTTTCAAGGCTTATCCACTTGGTAGCATGGATCAGAACTCCATTTCTTCGTGTAGCTAAATAATATTTCATTGCATGCATATACGTTTTGTTTATCCATTCAGCAGTTGATGGATACTTGGGTTGTTTCCACCTTTTGGCTACTATGCACTATGCTGCTGTGAACATTGGTGTACAAGTTCTGTTCAAGTCCCTGGTCAGAATGCCACCTTTTATATACCGACCTTCACTTACGGACATATATACATCCGCTTATAGCTTGTTATCTGTGTACACTGGGAAGATACACATGAAACTGTGGGGGAAGAAAAAATCATTTTCTCTCTATTCTTCTAGGTTCCTGGCTAAGACTCCCGGTAATAAAAAACAGATTAACAGGAGAAAAACAAACTTAAGTTTAATAAGATATATACCTCCTGTATACACTAGAGAGACCTAGGAAAATAGTAAAACTCCCCCGAATGACCCAAACCATCACCTTAAATACATCTTCAGTTAAAAACAAAATATGTTAGGGAGTAGGAACTCAGGTAAAGGAGGTGACCAGAAAAAAACGCAGCAAACAAGGGTAAAGTTGTTACACAGATTTAAGTCAGTCCCATTTCCATTGAGTTTCTTGTGATTGAGTCATCATTTTCTTCCTGGTACAGAGAGGGAGACACCCTTACAAATGGATATTCCCCTTGCATGTGTAAATTTCCCTGACAAAAGGGTAAAATCTGCTCTGCTTTCAGAGATTCTCCTGTGCTTTCAACCTCTCAAAAATATTCAGCTCAAAATAGTCTTGATGCCAAGAGGTTATTTGGGGGGTAGTATATTCTGACCCCCTTCATGTCCACGTCTGTAAGTTCCCCATGAAGTTTCACAGTCCAGAATCTGAGTTGACACATCGTTCTGTATCTCAGTGAACCAGCCTTCTAGTCCTGAGAATAAGTCAGAGTTGTGTCTCATTTTGGGAGGCAAGTGACACAGGTGGGCTCCCCAGGATTAGGCCTACATGGTGCAAGCCATTGGGTACTTAATAAGAAGCATTTCTCTGACGACAAAAGAAAAACAAAGGTTAATGGTTAGAACCAACTATAAACTCAGTTTTTGAGTCCAGAGGGCAGTCAGTCAAGATTACTAGATGTTGGGCTTCCAGCATCTTCAGCTGGAGTGAGGGCAGGCAGTGGTATCCTGACAAATTTTCCTGATTTCCAGTTTGAGTGTCTCTGGGGATGTCATTATGTGTTCTGGTGAATTTTATGAGTGGCATATATAATAACAGGCATGAAGATTATATAAACATGAGCTATTGTGGGGCTTTCTCTCAAATTTATATCCTCACTTCTCAAGGTCCCCCAAATATCCTGAGGTTCCTGGACCTTCCCGGAGGTAATCTTCCTTACTCACTTGTTAAGGCTATTGGCAACCCAGTAAACAAGGTACCAGGCTGTTTTTTCAAGAAACTTTATTGGCTCTATGAAGTCAACCTTAGGGCACCTGGTTGGTTCAGTCAGTAGAGCATGTGACTCTTGATCTCAGGGTCATGAGTTCGAGTCCTATGTTGGATGTGGAAATTACTTAAAAATCAAATCTGGGAGGGACACCTGGGTGGCTCAGTCAGTTAAGCATCTGACTTCATTTCAGCTCAGGTCATGATCTCAGTCAGGGTCATGGGATCGAGCCCCACATTAGGCTCGCTGGCCATCACGGAGTCTACTCTCCTTCTCCTTCTCCTTCTCCCTCTGCCCTTGCCCCATGTACTCTCTCTCTCTCAAATAAATAAATAAATCTTAAAAAAAAATTTTTTTAATTAAAACATAAATAAAATCTGTTAAAAAAAGAGAGACATAAACCTTAGTGCCTTAAAGCTATCTGGTCACATCTGCGTCTATGCATATCATTCTCAAATATAACATTCCAATCAAAGCCTTGGTAATGTAACTGATGTTTCCAATTGTGTACTGTTACAAGGAGAACATGTTCTAATTGAACTTATGCAAATAAGAATATTTGATAAGAATTTCATAATTATGGGAGAATAAGGTAGGGAGAAAAAGATAAATATTTCAATTCTGTTTGCAAATTACAACTTAGCAAATTGCTGTAAGTCATAGACAGCTTAAGAGAGATCTCCCTAAATCTGGGGGGGGCGGTGTTGGAGAATCAGAACCTCGAATAATTAGCAATGTTTCAAACAAAAAAAAAAATCATAAAAATTATAATCATCCTCACCATTTCATTCAGCTCCATGTAATTTAATCTTGTTGATCTTGACATTTTTTCTTTTTAGCAATTTTATGAATCCATTAGAGTTCTGTGAATTCTCACCAGGTCAATCGTATGATCTGAAAGTTATCAAAAACCTATACTTGTCAAAGTTCTTTCCAAGGGATCTCTCTGAAGATGAAGCACTTTTACAAAAGCATCAGAGTAAAACAATAACTATCTGTAAGTGGCAAAAGACTTAAAAACGGCTATGGTGAAAGAGCTGATGAGAGTTCATTATAATGCAATTTACAAGGAAATCTGGCCATTTCTCTGACATACAATGTGTTAAAATATTAACTGATGTATTCTTGGAATATAGGTGAGGTCTGGTGGGGTGGTGTCTGAAGCCAGTGACCAAGAAAGAACTCTTGAGACGACTTTGGTGCAAAATGGTGGTTTTATTAAAGCACAGGGACAGGACCCTTGCTGCACCACATTGTGAGGGATGACTGATTATATACTATGGGGTTGGGGGAGATAAGGAAAAAGGGAAGTTTCAAAAGAACTTTCATATGCTAAAGAGGACCTTCCTATATCTGATATCTACAAGATACCAGAGGCCTTGTGGTTGTCAGGTTAATGTTGTTTTCCCCTCTAGCAAGGCATTAACAATAAGATAGTTGGGAGAGTCCTGGAAGAGCATCACACCAGTCCCAGGTGGCAGGAGAGGGGGGTGGGGGGAAGTTGTGGGGATCGATCCCAGGACCCTGGGATCAGGACCTGAGCCGAAGGCAGAGGCTTTAACCCACTGAGCCACCCAGGTGCCCCTGCTTCTTATATAATTTAACATAACTAATCATCCTAATTAGTTTAATATCTCTCATTTTATAAGTTGGAGCACAAACCCTTTTGACATATTCCAGGATCCCTCTGGAAAATCCCAAAGTCAAGGTCAAAAGACTTTTCTTAGAATTTGATCTGGGGACATTTGTCAAAGCCAACTAAAGATTTGGTCATCTGACGGAATAGGATCACAGATCATCATGAAACAATGCTTAATTATCTACTTCTCCAAAGTGACAATAAAAAATGTCAAAGGCAAAACCAGGCTGCATAGCTTGAATAAAACTTAGTTCTTTTAATATTAAGACTCAGTTTTCTTAAATAATCAAAGACCTGAAAAGAAAGGCAACATGAAGTACAGGAAATTACTTTAGTAAGACAGAAAAATCGTCACTTTCTAGGCAGATTACCTAAAAGGTAAAGAAAAACCTTTCACAATCTCTTACTAAGAGCAGACCCATAGTCCAAGAAAACTTGACTACACAAGGTTTCTCTCTTTCCCTATTCCCAAATTTCTAAATCCATTTAGTTTGTCTTTTATTCTTCCCTTTCCCATTTCGAAACAGCCAATTGTTCTGCTTTAGGACAAAATTACTTCCTTTTGGGGTGCCTGGGTGGTTCAGTGGGTTAAGCCTCTGCCTTCAGCTCAGGTCATGATCTCAGGGTCCTGGAATCGAGCCCCACATCGGGCTCTCTGCTCAGCTGGGAGCCTGGTTCCTCCTCTCTCTCTGCCTGCCTCTCTGCCTACTTGTGATCTCTCTCTGTCAAATAAATAAATAAAATCTTTAAAAAAAAATTACTTTCTTTTCTCTTAACAAAACCTCATCTCCATTCCTTATACCTTTTCTTACAAAAAACTCATCTACTTTCCTTATATACACAGTCGTTTCCCTTATTATTTCTAGTAGGTTTAATTACATATATTTATGAGAATTTTTAACCCTTTGAAACTGTAATTTTTAGTGAAAACTAAGAAGTAAGTTAGTGCTGGTGAACCATCTGTTACACCAACATTCTGTAGATTGGCAAACTTATAAATAGTTTGCATAATTTCTAGAAGCATATTCTTCCTCATAGGAAATTTTTCAGTGTGTCACAAGACATGTTTACCAATGGACCCAAATATCTTTTGTTCCTCTGTAATAAGAAGTCAAAAGCAGATAATCCTGTGTTCAATAACTAATGCTTCAACATTTTATCTTATCTGAGGGGCACCTAGGTGGCTCCGTTGGTTAGGCATCCTATTCTCGGTTTTGGCTCAGGTTATGATTTCAGGGTCATGGAACTGAGCCCTGGATTGGGCTCTGCACTCAGCACAGGGTTTGCTTGTCTCTCCCCCTCACTTCTCTCTCCCTCTCTGCCCCTCACCCTGCTCATACTCTCTCTCTCTCTCTCTCAAATAAATAAATAAAATCTTTGAAGAAAAAAAATATTTTGCTTTATTTGAAAATGATCTAGATAGCCACTGAATATCCATCATTTCACTTAGTTTAGTATAACCTTAAGGTTTCAAGTTACCAAAAAGATTTTGGAAGTTATTTTTTTTTAGCATATGTGCTGCCGAAGCGAGCACTGGAAGTTATTTTTAAATAGACATATCATAAAACTTAATTATTGTTGAAAGTTGATCTATGAACTTTTATCCTACTTATATCTATTTAATTTAGTCATTCTTAATAATTATACTTAGATTACTTGGGAAAATTTAATGAGACATCAAACAGCTAACCATTATTTCAAGGTTTTTTTTTTTTCCTTGCTAACAAATTCTCTAACGGGAAGGACTTGAACATAACTGATTTGATTAGTAAATCTAGATAAATAGAAGTTGTATGTCTGCATTATATTAAATCTTGATGACTCTGAAAACATGCCCATTTTAATTAAACCAACAAACTCAAGCTCGCTTTTACTTACTAAAGATTATCCCTGATCGCATATACTTGAAAAACATTTGGGATAGTTTCTATATTTTTGAGTTTTCGGAGTACTTTTTTTTTTTTAAAGATTTTATTTATTTGATAGAGATCACAAGTAGGCAGAGAGGGTAGGCAGAGAGAGAGAGGAGGAAGCAGGCTCCCCGCTGAGCAGAGAGCCCAATGCAGGGCTCAATCCCAGAACCCTGAGATCATGACGTGAGCCAAAAGGCAGAGGCTTAATCCACAGAGCCCCCCAGGCGCCCTGAGTTTTCGGAGTACTTAATTTATATAAGTGTTTCTTTTTCTTTAAGCCAGTTTAACAGAGCACTTTATAATTAATTTTGGCAATACCATCCAGAGGGAGAAAAATCACACATCTATATCATACATAAACATACAGATGGATGCAAACAGAGATCTTATAGCTTTCATTTTAAAATGTTAGCCATGAGACAGGTATGATAATGCAACACTCACTTGTTTATAAAAGCACAGTTGGAGAGGGGAAAAAAAAAGAGCAGTTGGATCCAAACTGTGTTTCTGGCAGATGGAATAATTTAAGGTTACCTGCTCAGGTGGCTGTACTTTTTTTTTTTACTAATATTTACTAGTAAAAGAAGAATTTTAAGGATTTTCATTCCCTAGTTTCCAAGTAGACTTTGTTTTGTTTTGTCATTCTGATAAGAATTACTTCCCTGAAGTTTGCATTTCAGAGAGATGTCTCGGGGTTCCTAGAGAAGGCGAGGTAGAACATTTGTATCTCCAAGGCACAGAGAAAGCATGCAAGTTTCTCCAAGAAGGACTTTGGCTTACTAAGTCCAGATTTTTTATGATATCCACAAAATTTCTGAAATGAATAGGGAGGCTTGGGGATTGGTAAAAAGATAGATGGGCTTTGAACCCCTTCTAGAGTTGCCTTCCTATTCTTCTAAAAACTAAAAACTCGATTTATAAGACAAGGACATTGTTTTTAATTTTTCAAAGTATTGGGTTGCAACTTGAATGGCATGAAGGGGCTAATCCAAGTACATTACCTTCAATTTGCTTCCTTTAATCAACAAGAAGATTTCCAACTAAGATGGGAATCAAAAAATTAGGGGAGAAGTCCTAAAAAGAAATTCCTCTCAAACCCTGAATATCAGCTTCCAGTATAGCCAACTTCTGACCAGAGCTACTTTAAAGAACCCCCTCAAATATTTTAACAGGCTTCAGCTGGGACAAGCAATAGATATCTCTGGTGGTATTAAACAACTTAAAAAAAAAAAACTTTTTCTCTTAAACCAAAGGCATACCTATCAAATGACTCAAAACCAAAACCAATAAGCCTTCTATGGTTTACCCATGTATGCATGAGGGGTCCCCAAAGAGGGTGCAAAAGATATTACCCTCCCAAGATCTTGGGTCACTCCCAAAGCTAACCAAAAGGAATATTCAGATAATTCCCCTGAGAGCTGGCAATGGTTGGTCAGATTCTAGCTGCAAATAGACCCAACCCACATTTCCTGTCTGGCCCAATCTTACAGTTGAGCCACTGACACACACAGAACCAAAAACATCCATGTCCTAGGCAAGCAGAAAAACCAAGCTAAATTCTCAGAACAGATGACAAGATAAACAGGAAAGCAATAACTGTTCTTGAGAGGGAAAGGACCAATAATAACAAATGGGTACCTCTAAGCCAAACTTTAATGAGAGTCACAATCCTAAGAACTAAGTCTTAGAAATGTTTTTCACTTATGAGTCTGAATTTGGAAGGGAAGGACAATGTTAAAATTTTCTCTTCCTCTCTGGATTGAGTACTACAGACAGAGAGCTGACCTTGGTAAGAATTCTTAACCTTCATGGGCTTCTGCTGAAGAGGAAAAATCTGTGTCCTAAGATGGCTGGCCGAGCCATCAGGGGAGTCCTGGTCCCTGTCCCAAGGCTCTTCCGGGTTCTTCTCCCTGCTTCACTTCCCACACGTGCCAAAAGTGCCAAGTATGTGGAAGTAGAGTATAAATTACCCCGCTTGCTTATGCTCAGGACTCAGACCTTTGGAGATCATTCTTCTCTGAGCCCACCGGTGTTAAATAAACCTCTTATCCTCCAAGAACTCTAAGTGCCGCTTGGTTCCTCTGTCAGGCAATCCAGTCCAGGTTCTATAACATCGCCAGTTTTCTAAGATCCCATTCTGTAGGCTCTAGAACAGGTAGGATATCTCAGCAGGACCCAACTGAATCACCAAAACTATAGTTGGGGAGCAATAATTTTTCTCTAGCTTTCTAGGTTCCTGAGCGAGACTCCCTATAACGAGATGATGCAGGCTGACTGGGTCCAGGGACCCAGAGAGGTTTCCCACAGAACCAGTCAAGAGGGTCCTTGGCTTTGTGCAGGATGGAAGTCAAACAGGACGTGAGAACAGAGTTTACTGATGCATAGAGACAGAGTATAGATAGAGTATAGAAAGATACAGTGTAGAGAGAGGAGAGGAGAAGAGGAGAGAAGAGGAGGAGTCTCATTTTTGCTTGGGGTCTGGGGTTTTTATTGAGGGTGATGATCTGGCGAATGTGTCTTCTCAGTAATCCAGGAACAAAGATGAGTGTTCAGGTGCCCCCTAGAAGTCATTTATGCCCCAGAACCAGGGGTCTTGATGAGTCAGTGGTCTTGGAAAAGGTTCATAACAATCCCGCCCAATCACGCCTTAGATGTTATCTATGGTGCTGGAAAACTCCAAAGAAATCATTAGATCCTCGACCTTTACAGGGAGGACGTACATTATCTATTCTATTAGGCATGTGTAAGGCCATAGTGTGGGTCATAGCAAGAACAGAAGCAGGGAAAGGAGCAAAGAAAGAGTTTTTCCTGGGGGTCCCTATAGTTTCTCTGTTTCAAAACATCCTGTATACATCCTTTCGTACACCCACGAAAGCAGTAAACACTCCCTCCAATGGCCCAAACCTTCACTTTACTGTCTTCAGCTAAAGAAAACAGAAAGGGACAATAATTTGGGTCGTGGCTCAAATTATTGAGTGGGTGGCTCAGTGGGTTAAGCCTCTGCCTTCAGCTCAGGTCATGATCTTGGGATCATGGTCAGGGTCTTGGGATTGAACCCTACATCGGGCTCTCTGCTAAGCAGGGAGCCTGCGTCCCCTTCTCTCTCTGCCTGCCTCTCTGCCTACTTGTGATCACTCTCTCTCTCTCTCTCTGAGTCAAATAAATAAATAAATAAATAAATAAATAAATAAACCTTTTAAAAAATTTTAAAGAAAACAGAAAGATGTTGTGGGCTGGGGAGGCCAGATATGGAGGATTATCAGGAAAAACACAGTAAACAAGGGCAAGTTTGTTACGTAGGTTTAAGTTAGGTGCCTTCCCCCATGGAGTTTCTTGTGATTTAAGAGTCATCTTTCCCTTGCTGGTACAGAGAGGGGGAAGGCATTCTTACAAATGGCAATTTCTTTTATAAATGTAAATTTCCCTTATGAAAGTGTCAATTCTCCGTTTTCAGAGATTCTCCTGTGTGTGTGCAGCTTCTCAAAAATAATCAGCTCAAAAACAACCCTTATGCCAAAGAGGCATATTTCGGGATGGCATGCTTTGTGGCCTTCAACACTAATAAAAGTGGCTGAGGGTGAGGAAGGAAACAAGTACGTAGATATGTAGACTAAGACTTCTTATTTGGCACACCTTTTAATCTTGTTTTCAATTTTGACCATCTTACATGTATTACCTAAGCAAAACATCCAAATCTTGTGACATTCTTAAGTTACTAACAGCAAGGTCACTACCATTACCTAAGGTAGAAACCTACCTATGGGGAGGGTGAAGGAACAAAGTAGACATGAGTAGCAAGTTACCCAGTCTCGGGGCCCCTGGGTGGCTCAGTGGGTTAAGCCTCTGCTTTTGGCTCAGGTTGTGATCTCAGGGTCCTCGGATGGAGCCTTGCATCGGGCTCTCTGCTCAGCAGGAAGCCTGCTCCCCACCCCCTCCCGCTCCTTTCTCTCTGCCTGCCTCTCTGCTTACTTGTGATCTCTCTCTCTGTCAAATAATAAATAAAATCTTTTAAAAAAAGAAGTTACCTAGTCTCCAGTCAATGAGCTATTTCTACAAGTTCAAATTGAGTAAAGAATAATTTAGCTACTTAATTTATTCATTCAACAACGAGTATTAAGTTTTTCTTTTATGCAAAGGACACGAATATCAAATGATACTGATTATTTTAACCTCTGATGAATATATTAAAATAATGATCCTTGTAAACAGCACACAGCTTTGCTAATAATATTATCGTGCTCTTTTCAAGTTACAATACTCTGGGATAGAAAATAAAATAAGCTGCATAGGAGGAGAACAGTGGTTGAAGAAAGTCGAGTGCCCAGGGAAACAAATGAAATACAAAATAAAGCTGAATTTCTCCGGTTCTGTCAGGAGTAGATAGCATTGCAGGAGAAATTAAATTTGCACTGCTTCATACCTTCTTCCAAAAAAGTAGTGTTCCAATGGCGGAGGACCAGAAAAAGGAGATTCAGAAGCCATTGTTTCTTACCGTAACCAAAAAATCCCACAGCAAGAGAAAAATCATTCTTTTCTCGAAGAAAGGCACAGAAGGAATAACACGATATTAGTAATATCCTCCAGTAATTTGAAAAAAGAGAAAAGGCAGTACTCAGACCAGTAAACATACTACTATTAAAAAGTATACAGAAGAGGGATGCCGGGGTGGGCTCAGTTGGTTAAGCATCTGCCTTCTGCTCTGGTTGTGATCCAGGGCTCCTGGGATACCACATCGAGCTCCTTGCTCAGCAGGGGAGGCTGCTTCTCCCTCTGCCTGCTGTTCCCCTGCTTGTGCTCTCTCACTTTCTGGCAAATAAATAAATAAAATAAATATATAAAATCTTTAAAAATAAAAGTATACAGAAAAGACAGTTGTTCAAGTGAGTCAGTGATGGCAAAGGAAATAACCCTCAATCAGATACAAATGCTTGAAGTCATAGATAAAATTCATTGCATCATCTGGCTAATCAGAGGCAGTCCAAAGTTCGTTGGTGCTTCCCAGGAAAACTCCTTCTGTGGCTTTATCATTTCTGGCTAGGTTTTCTATAACTCAACACACTTCCTCAAGGGACTAAAAGCAAACACGTGGTCTGTGCAGTCAGCCCTGAGTACGTCAGGAGACAGGAAGGCTGCCAACAGCCCATTCCCCAATGTATATCTTCCTACCCATAAGCAGATTTCAAAATAACATTTCTCACTCCAGAATATCTTGCATATTCTGACAGTTCACGAAAATGGTGAAATTGGATCTGTTCTCGGGGGGTGCTTTGAGAAGGTATTTCTTGCAAAACTTCTGAGACCCTACCTTCAATGGAGAAACATCCAGAACATCAGACCATTAAAAACAAACATATAAGACAAAACAAATAAAAGAAGACCAGTGCTGCCAGCAATCTGCTGTGCCACAATCACCTGGCGGTGTCTCCAGGGTCAGGAGCTAAATGAGATGTTGCCCCACTCAGGGCAGGCAGCCAATTCCCTTTTTCTGGATTCAAACCCTTTCCCAAGTAGGGGTGTGTGTGTGTGTGTGTGTGTGTGTGTGTGTTTGAGCCACTGTCATCGGCACTTGGAAGGACAAATATTAAGAAGGATGTTTGCCTAGAGACTGATACAACCTCAGGGTCTTTATTCACTTATAAATGCATCCGAACATTTCGCAGATGGAGGTGAGGGGAGAGGGTAGGTGGGAGGAGTGAGGTAAGCTTTGCGGGTTTACTCTCACAGTTGAAAAAGTCATCTTGGAGAAAACGCTGATCCCTCAGTTCTACAAGGTGCAATTAGTAGAGTTCATTTCCATCCTCTCGTAGTCAATTATTCTAGCACTGGATGAATTTTAAAAATCATTGCAAGCATTAAAAAAAAAATCTGACTTAGTGCAATTATGTTTCACTTTCATTTAAGAGAGTAGTTAGCAGCTTTTTTTTTTTTTTAAGTAAGCTCTACGCCCAATGTGGAGCTTGATTGAACTCATGACCCCGAGATCAAGAGTTGCATGCCAGTAAGGTTCCCCAAGCAACTTGTTTTTAACAGATATTCTACTTTGGTGGAGGGGCAGCTTTTAATTCTTTTTTGCATAAAGACACATATAAGGTGAGATACCCAGCTGACTCAGTCAGTGGACTGTGACTCTTGATATCAGGGTCATGAAAGAGCCCTGTAAGGTAGCATTCTTTTTATTATTGAAAAACGAAAATGATAAACATACTAATCCACTGATTTAAAAAAGCCATTTTAAAGCAATCTTAAAGTTGTTTTAAAGCCATTTTGAAGCAAATGTATGGCTTTTAAATGACTAGGTTATGTGCTTATATGGGATTTTTATCTCATTTATGATTTTCCCTATTTCCCAAATTTTCTGACATAACTTAAAAAAAATTTTTTTAAGCAAAGTTAGATGTGCTTATAACCTAATAGTCATTACTACAAAGAATAGCAGTTTCCCAAGCCCACAAGCCCGTATCTTCAGAGGCAAAAATTTTCTTTTTTTAAAAAATGTAATTTAGGGGCACCTGGGTGGCTCAGTGGGTTAAAACCTCTGCCTTCGGCTCAGGTCATGAGCCCAGGGTCCTGGGATCGAGTCCCACATCAGGGTCTCTGCTCAGCAGGGAGCCTGCTTCCCCCTTTCTCTCTGCCTGCCTCTCTGTCTACCTGTGATCTCTGTCAAATAAATAAATAAAAATCTTTTAAAAAATGTAATTTAATTTTTTTAAGGTTTTGTTTATTTCCTTGAGAAAGAGACAAGTGGGGGTCAAGCGAGGGGTCGGGAAGGGGGATGGGGCCGAGGGAGAAGCAGACTCCCTGCTGAGCAGGGCCCTGAGATCAGGACCTGAGTCAGGGGCAAGGCTTAACCCACTGTGCCACCCAGGAACCCCTCAATTCTTTAACTGACTGATTGGTATGTACCTCAAGATATCCAAAAATTTTTAATGTTGTAGCTTCGGGGCCTACCTACTGTTGGGTCCCCAATGTTGGGTCCCCCAATAATGGGTCTGTGATTAAAGGAGCGGGAGTGATACAAAGTGAAGGTCAAGCAAAGCTTTATTTCGCACCAAGCATGGAGAATCAAACGAACCGGTCAGGGCCACGCCTCTTACAGAGAGCACGACCCCTCCCTGCCTCACAGACTAACTTTTATAGAGCAAAGGCCATGTGGTTGAGCCTGGCCACACACAGGTGGCCAATGAGATTGCAACACACAGAGAAAGCTGGACAGTCCTGCTAGGTCACACACGGGTGGCCACTTGAACTACAATTCACCCCATAGGAGACATATGAACTAGCCTATCACCTTGGTCAGAAATGGCGCCCAAAAGGCGGGGCCCACAATCCTTGGTAGCTACGGAGACAGTATGCATGCCCCACTGATTGGATGTCTCCACCTGACCCAACTCATCTCTGCATTCTGGCTGTTATCTCTACCTGACCTGACCCGCCCTTGTATTTGGGCTTTGTTACCTGGGACTGGTTTCCCGGACTTGCTTTTAAATAAGTTCCCCTGGGCTGGCAGGGTGGGGGGTAACTGCATAAACAACAAAATGGCTGTTCAACCGAGGTGGGGCCACTCTCACTAAATAGGCCCTTACACCTATCAACTTCTCTGTTTAAAAGAGGATTTACCTCGGGGAGCATGGGTGGCTCAGTGGGTCAAGCCTCTGCCTTCGGCTCGGGTCATGATCCCAGGGTCCTGGGATCGAGCCCCGCGTCAGGCTCTCTGCTCAGCAGGGAGCCTGCTTTCCTCTCTCTGCCTCTCTGCCTACTTGTGATCTCTCTCTCTCTCTGTCAAATAAATAAATAAAATCTTTAAAAAAAAAAAAAAGAGGATTTACCTCTTTCACACAGGCATGCCTCCCTTCCCAGGATGGCCATTTTCACAATATAGTTACACTGTCATTTTGCCTATATCGATTATGGCTTTGTAAATCCTGCTGATCAGCAAGCTATGTTTTACATGTTATTGGGATACAGACAAAGGATACTCTTTGTTTTATGATTTTAAGGAAAAAAAAATATTTACACTGGCCGCTTTGGAAATGTAGGTACCTCATCTGTACACTGTATTACTCAAAGGCTGGGAATTTAGGAGAGATTTTTGGCTGACCATTCATCTAGCACATTTCTGGCACTCAGGAAGCAGTTGTAGAATGATTAAACACAGGCGCTCAAGTGACAAGTTCAGTCTGTTCAAGACCTTGATTATTTGACTGAGGTACATTATGTGAGCAAGCCATTTGAAGTCATCAAAATAGTCTTTGCTGACCTTATCAGTGTGTCAAAGACCTTTTCTTGGTAATCACATTCATTGTTTCTTAAACTCACATGAGCACCTTTCTCCCCAGAACAGAACATGCTTCACTATAAAAAGAGCAGGCTTCTAATTTTCTAATACTGCTCATTTCTTCACACACGATGCTGGAAACAACAACAACAACCAACAACAACAACACACAAAAAAACAAAACAAGATTTAACAACATCTGTGTGTTCTTGAAACACACAGAGTCAGGTGGTTTGCTTGTTTCCCATGGCTTATTTTCTGGAAATACGGCAGGGTATGAATTGGCATCAGGTTGAACCTGCTCCAGGTACACCTCTTGCTTTGCCAGGCTACATGGTGGCTCATCAAATCATCGCCAGTGAACAAAACAGCTCTGCTCCTATAGCATGACTTCTCAGTTATAATCCAAACAATCTGCCATCCAGCCCTTCCTTTTCCGATATGCGCGACTTATTTGCTAAGCGCTGAGTCATACTTGGCACTTCCATGATTTCACCTCACTGTAAAGCAAAATATCAACCTAGTGCGTGATGTAATTTTTGCCAGTAGCAGATCTGTTTTTTCTTCGAGCTTAATATATAGCATCAATTTTGAGTTTGCTTTTTCGTGTGTGTGTTGGCCGCGAGGACAACTTGGAATCACGACTCTTTGGGTTTGTCTTTTCTCTGTCTTTATATATAAAATTAATAATTCATGTAATGGGAAGCAGTATTTCATGCTCATCTTGAATACACGCAATCAATTTACCAGGGAGGTCATTCTGTTTGATTTGAAAATGACAGTGCTTTCAATGTCTTCCTCCCACTACTTAACAAAATTACCTAACAGACTACCCTCTGGGGGGCTTTTAAACAGATCACAGGTCCAATAAAATACAATCTTCAGATATTTTTCATTATAATTTCGATTCAAGCTATTCTTTTTCAGCTATTTGTCAGAAATCCTGACTAACAGATTCACTTTGCAAGCATCTCCAGATTCACAGGAAATATTAAACTAGAGCCTGTTGATTATGACCGTTTTCATCACTGCTTTTCAATGAACCACTTGTGAGTCATTGACCCATTTAGGTGAATTGTGCATCCAACATAAGCACGCGACGGTAACCATGAGAAAATGCAAATTTAACCAATGTGCTCAATAGCCTGGAAACAATATGAGATAATATTAGCGAAGGCCAAGAACACAGCTAACTTAATGTTAGCCTCCACAAAGCCATGAAAGTGGTGCTTGCAGAATTTATGTTTAGGCAAAGGTACACAAGCTCAGAAACTGAGGGAAAGCATGCCCGCAGCCAAGGCTGAGGACTTGAAAGGAGGCTGGGCCCACACCGCAGGTTGGTGAGAGAATGAGCACAGTAAGAGAACATTAAAAGGGGCACCTGGGTGGCTCAGTGGGTTAATAAGTTTCTGCCTTCAGCTCAGGTCATGATCTCAGGGTCCTGAGATCGAGCCCCGCATTGGGCTCTCTGCTTGGCAGGGAGTCTGCTTTCTCCTCTCTCTCTCTGCCTGCCTATCTGCCTACTTGTGATCTCCCTCTGTCAAATAAATAAATAAAATCTTTAAAAAAATATAAAGAGCACATTAAAAGGACTTGGGCCCTCTTGTTACTTGCTCCTTGTGCGAAGGTTGGAGTTTTCCATTGCTTCATTAACAGCCTTTTGCAATGTTAACAATTGTCAAGCTAACATGGTACCTGGACCGCTGCAGGAAAGTCAGCCTTTTGCTGGATCTCCTCAAGGATCTTCCCTGCTTACCATGCCTCCGTCCCCCAGCTACAATAAAAAGGCAATACTCATTTAAAAAAAAAAAGACCCCTGTGAAAATGATGATCTTATATTTCAAATATGACAAAAGTGGATGAGTGACATTATTTCATTGTTTTTTCTTTCTTTCTTTAAAAGATTTTATTTATTTATTTGTCAGAGACAGAGAGAGAGAGAGAGAGAGCACAAGCAGGGGGAGCTGCAGGTAGAGAAGGAAGCAGGCTCCCCGCTGAGCAAGGAGCCCAAAGTGGGACTCGATCTCATGACTCTGGGATTATGTCCTGAGCTGAAGGCAGATGCTTAACCAACTGAGCCACCCAGGCATCCTTTTCTTTTTATTAGAGAGAGAGAGAGTGAGCGCGCGCGCACACACACACACACACACACACACACATATACACACACAACGTGAGTGCGGGCTTGTGGGAGGAGGGTTAGAAGGAGAGGGAGAGACAGTCTCTCAAGTAGGCTCCACTGCCCAGCCCAAAGCCCAATCTTGCGACCCTGAGATCCTGACCTGAGCCAAAATCAAGAGTCAGACGCTTAACTGACTGAGCCACCCAGGCGCCCCTCATTATTTTTCTCCTGAAGCCAGCATACCATCGACAGACACACTACAGTCCCGCCATCCTCTTGTTTTCCAGGCATCTTCAGTGGCCTACAATGCACACTTGAGAAGCACTGCACTACAGTGTTTTAATTCATACTTTTGTCATTTTCCTTTCCTCCTTTTTTTCCCCACCTAAGTTGAGGTAGACAAGACAGATCATAAAAAGATGTCTGGGGAGAGACTATTGAGGAGGTTTAAGAAGGTCTTCTTTGAGGGAAAGGAGGAAATTAGTGAGCAGCATGTCAAGGTGAGACAGGGAAACTGAAGGGATTCCATGAAAAAAAAAATAAAGCTGTGGTGTTTTTTTTCCCCCCCCCTTTGCTCCTTTTCGTGCTTCTGTTCTTGCTAGGACCTGCACCCCTGCCTTAACACATGTTTTAATGTATGTCCACCTTGTAAAGGTTGAGGACCTAATGATTTCTTTGGAATCTTTTGGAACCATAGATAATATCTAAGGAGTGACCAGGCATCACCACTGACTCCAAACACCTTGATGTCAAAGACCTAAGTGATTTACGGAGGACACCTGAACACTGGTCCTTATTCAGCCAGTTCTGGATGTCTGAGAGGACACGTCCACCAGATCACGATGCGTGAGAAGACATGTCCACTGGACACCATCCTCAATAAAAACTCCAGGCCCTCAAGCAAAGATCAGACTTATTATCCTTTCCCTTTATGAGTCTTCCAGACATTCCATCTCTATTTGGTCTCTCTATATCTTCAGTAAACTCTGATCTCACTTCCGGCTGGCCCACACTTGATTTCCATCCCGTGTGAAGCCAAGGATCCTCTTGGCTCGTCCTTCAGGAGTCCCCTTGGGTCCTCAGACCTGGCCTGCCTGCATCGAAGGGATTATGGAGCTGACTTGGAGAAACCAAGTTTACGTAGTGTGCCCCCCACCCCCGGCCCTGCCCTCCATTTTCCGGCCACAAGTGAGACCGGGACCTCAATGTTAACTCAGTTCCATCTCCTCCTTTTACAGATGAAGAACCTGAGTTTCAGTGGATTTTTTAATGATAAATTTAAATGATACATGTTAACGATAAATATTTAATGATAAATGTGGTGGATACCTACGTGAATGGCCCCCGATGAATCACAGCTCCTGGTGTCCGGGCCCTAGCACAGCCTCTCACATTTATTCTAGGTTTCACTGTGTGACTTGCTTTAACCAACTGGACGTCAGCAAATGTGACAGGAGTAGAGGTTTATTAAGCCCTTACGCACTGGGTCTTACTCTCTTGAAACCCTGATACTCCTGTGTTGAATTATCTGGAAGGTGCTTTTAGGTAATGAGCCTCTGCCATAGAAACAAGGCAAAAGGGCCCATAGCGGCCACCAAGCTGAAAGCAAACAGGCTCATTTAACTGGCCAATTACAACCAGGCACAGTTCCTAAGATTACCAAAAAAGGGAAAATTCCGTAAGTCCCCAAACTCTTCGCTCTGCCCTGTAACTGTGGTCGCTCACCACTGCCTTGTGGTAGATAGTCTCTCCTTCGCCGTCCTGCCTGCCGCTCCCTTATAGTTCATTCAATAAACTTCTGTTTGGTTCTACCTGGGGTGAATTCTTTCACCTCCTGCACCACCAGCCCCCACCCAACTGGGACGGTCCACATTTGGTGCACCCCCCACATTCCCATTGGAGCAGCCCACAAATCATTAAGCTGTGGAGAAGCCTGGGTGAAAGGCCACATGGAGGTGAGTTCCGAGGCTCCAGTCCACAGCCTGCAACAACGGCCCAACTTGTAAATGAGGCCATCTTGGACATCACAGGCCCAGCGGAGCCTCCAGCAGCATGAGTAACTCAGACCACACCAGTAGAAGAACTGGTCAGCCAATGCACCGAATCAGGAGAAATAATACATCATTGTTGTCTTAATCCACTAAATTTTGGGTGATTTGCTTCCTAGAAGGTTTTAAAAAATATATATATATTATTTATTTATTTGCCAGAGAGAGAAAGCAGGAGCAGGGGGAATGGCAGGCAGACTCCCTGCTGAGCAAGGAGCTGGATACAGAACTTGATCCCAGGACCCTGAGATCAGGACCGTCAAAAGCTCAAGCAACTGAGCCACTCAGGCACTCCCCAGCAGGTTTGTAATGTGGATTCCTCTCAGTGCAGTCTCAGGGCTGATAAGTGTCTCCTTTGCAGGTGATTAAGAGTCAGAGCCTGCTTTTAGGCAAATGGGGGGCGGTGGGGGGGGGGAGTTGGGCAGAGATCCTGTTTCTGGTACCTGCTATTTCTCAATTGTCTTCAACTCAAAATAATCCTCATGCCAAAGTGGCATATTTTCAGGAAGGCATATTCTAGTCCCCTATACATGTACTATGCCTAGAAGAGTGCCTGGCACCAGTATCCAATTCATATCTGTGAGTCTTAGTATTAGAGTTTTTGTATTGGTAATCACCCTTGGAAGGTACTTGGACAAATAGTACTTGATACGTGGTAGCTATTGTAACTTGTTTTCCGAACTTTTATGATACCTTCCTTCCTTCTTTCTTCTTCTTCTTCTTTTTTTTTTTTTTTAATAATCTTCTTTTTGGAACACCTGAGTGGCTCAGTGGGTTGAAGCCTCTGCCTTCGGCTCAGGTTATGATCCCAGGGTCCTGGGATCGAGCCCTGCATCGGACTCTCTGCTTGGCAGGGAGCCTGCTTCCCTTTCTCTCTCTCTGCCTTCCTCTCTGCCTACTTGTGATCTCTGTCTATCAGATAAACGAATAAAAATCTTTTAAAAAAATCTTATTTTTAAGTGGGCTCCGTGCCCAAGGTGGGGCTCGAACTCACAACTCTGAGATCGAAAGTTGCGTGCTCTACTAACTGAGCCAGCCGGCACCACTGCCCCCCTCCTTCCCACTGTCTCTCCTGCAGCTGTTGTTATGTTGCCATTATTTATATACATCCTCTACTTGCCAGATTATAAACTTCAGGGTGTAGGCCCTCCATATTGATGTGTTATCTGACTACACAATGTAAGACATTACAGTTTCTGTGGTGAGAGACTATTAGACGGTGAGCAAATATTATCTTTAACAGCAGCCTTCCTTATAAGAGAGAATATGGTAGGTGCTGGCCCTCCTTTAATGCAGTACAAGCCACTGTACTAAGCTAAGTAGATGTCCATTAAAACTAATAGCAGTTCCAACCCACAGATTTCTTCCTTTGTCAGGCACTTAGAAACTTATTAAATAATTGTTTCCCTCTTTGGCGGTGGTGCCATATTCTAACTATTTATAATTTGATGCTCTGCATATTTCTCTGTCTAATCCAATTTCTATAAGAAATACATCAAATATGGTGGTTGGTGTGTGGCCGGCTCAGTCCGTAGAGCACGACGACTCTTGATCTCGGGGTTGTGATTTCAAGCCCCACATTGGGTGCAGAGATTACTTAAAAAGAAAATATTTTTTTTTAAATTTATTTCACACAGAGAGAGATCACAAGTACGCAGAGAGGCAGGCAGAGGGAGAGGGAGAAGCAGGCTCCCCGCTGAGCAGAGAGCCCGATGCGGGGCTCGATCCCAGGACCCTGAGATCATGACCTGAGCCAAAGGCAGAGGCTTTAACCCACTGAGCCACCCAGGCGCCCCAAGAAAATCTTTTTTAAAAAGGAGAAAAAAATGCTTCGAGTATGCACAGGCAAAAATTTCTCCAAAAAATTTATATTAACATGGGATGAAGAAAATTAAAAAAACAATGGAATTTCAAATCAGAACTGACGTTGAATGTCACGCTGTTTTGCTTTTAACACAACAAGATGTTTGGTGTTTTCAATAAATGCAGACTGCCTAGTGACAACAGATGTAATACACACAGAAAATCCAAAGATCCATTTTGTCACCGTGAGTTTAAGATTGTAAACAAATTAAAAGAATGTTATATCCGGCTCCTGAGAAGGCAATAGTAACACTTTGCTTATTAGGATAAAGAATTTCATTCTCACCCAAAGGAAAAATGAAATTAAAACTCCAATACAATGACAACATTTATATCAATGGATTCTCCACTTTATGCCAATGCATGTATAAATGTACACACAGCTATAACCACAATTCAGACAGCAGCTGGGAGACTGGGGAGTCAAGAGCCTGGAAGGAATTATAGAAACCCATCCAAAACGCTCTACAGGCTCACCTACTGAAAGATGGCTTGATTTAACAGTACAGCAATGAAAAACAAACAGACAGGGCCCCTGCCCTAAAGGAATTAGAGGCTGCAAAATGTAAGCAGAGATGTCTCACGTGTTATTAATAAACCATGTCAGAAAATTAAACGAAACCATCTACCATTGCAAAAGATTGCTTCCTGCATAGCAGTAGCTTATGATGTAAGACTGTTTTTTATTAACCTACATAAAAGGTTTATATTTTCTATTAGACACTCCTACTTTTTCATTTTTATGAGATTTGATTATGTTGCTCCACATTGTTTGTACAGTATACGTTGCTGTTCAATTTCCTTCTTGTGTGTGAGGTTTTGTTTTGTTTTTGTTTTAAATAGAAGAAGCAAATTTTTGCAGATGAAGATTAAGACCACTGTTTCTCACCCAGTTATGGCACATAGATTCTAGGATGGGCCTCCACGATCCCCCTGTCCCGTGGATGCCCTTCCCCTTAAGAGTGGGTGGGACTTGGGGCACCTGAGTGGCTCATTTGGTTAAGCGTCTGCCTTTAGCTCAGGTCATAATACCAAGGTCCTGAGATCAAGCCCCCGCATTGAGCCCCACATCGGGCCCCTTGCTCAGCGAGGAGCCTGCTTCTCCCTCTCTCTGCCACTCCCCCTGCTTGTGCTCTCTCTCTCTCTTTCTCTAAAATAAATAAATAAAATCTCAAAAAAAAAAAAAAAAAAAAGAACGTGTGGGACCTGTGATCTGCTTCTGAACTAATAGATTATGGCAGACATGATGGGAATCCACTCCTGTGGTAACATTACATTATATGATTCCATCTTGCTAAGCCAACTCTCTACACGAGTCCTTCTCTCCCACTGCTGGCTTTGAAGAAGGAAGTTGCCACGAATCCTACAGTCCCAAGGAATTACATGTTCCAACACCTTGTGAGTGTGAAAAGGAATGCTTCCATAGCCAAGCCTCCAGTTAAGACCCTTGTCAACACCTTGACTGCAGCTTGTAAGACCCTGAACAGAGGACCCACCTAAGCCTTGCCCAGACTTCTAACCCACAGAAACCATGAAATAGTAAACCTATATCATTTGAAGTCACTAAATTTGTGGCAATGACATTATATACAAATAAATACCTGATCCCACCTCCTCCCACTCCAAATAGAAGCACCACCAGGAATTTGGTATATGTCCTTGTCCCCATGTTTAAATAAATTTCCTCCATACCTGCTTACTGATGTACAATCTACACTGCCAGAAATTGAAGTTTGTGTCTCCCCCTCCAACCCAAATTCACATGTTAAATCCTAATCCTCAACGTGATGGTATTAGGAAGTGGGGCCTTTGGTAGGTGATGAGGTCATGAGGTGATGAGGTAATGATCCCTCATGAATAGAATCGGTGCCCCTTTTTTCATTAAAAGAGACATGAGAGAGCTCCCTCATCCCTACCATGTGAAGACATGGTAGAAAACATCTATAAACCCGAAAGTGAGTTCTCAAATGCCAAATCTACCGGTACGTTGATCTTGGACTTAACCAGCCTTCCAAACTGTTTATAAGCTATGCTACTCAGCCTGTGGTACTCTGTTACAGCAGCCCCAATGCACTAAGACACTATTGTTTCATGAATTCTCGGATTTATATAAATGGTATCACACTGTACATGTTGCACAACTGGCATTTTTCCTCTCAATATATTTTTGAGGTACATCTATATGCTTCATAGTACAAGTACACTACATTTGTTTATCCATTCCATTATTGATGGACATTTACCCAGTGTCTGTATCTCCTCTCAACTTTGTATGTAGTGATATCAGTACCTAGCAATCAGCCACAGTTTATTTACTGCAGAGAAATGGGCAAATGCTAGAAAACAGGACTTTTTTTTATTTCTCCAGAGAGCCAGTGGTTGTATCTTTATCAGCACACCAGTGCATATCCTGGTGTTTGTGGGGAGAGTCTGTCTAGGTTATAGTCCTAGAAGTCATATTTTTGAATCTTAGGAGATTGACATTTTAAATTTTACTGTATGTGGTTGATGTGTCCTGGAATATGTTTGTACCATTTTTCTTTCCACCACCAGTGTGAAAGTTCATTTTTTCCCCAATTCTCACCAATACTTGGTAGTTATTTTTGTCCAACTGATGAGCTTGATTTTTGTTTGTTGTTAACAGTCTTATTGGGTTATAGTGGAAATATAATAGATTGCATGTATTTTTATGCAAATTAACAAGATTTAATATGAATAGGCACCCCCAAAACCATCACTATATCCTGACAAGCAATAATCACCAAATCTATCATCCCTGAAAGTTTCCTTGTGCTGCTCCTCTGTTATCTGCCTCTCTCTCTCTCTCCCTGTCCCAAACTGCAACCAATCATTGATCTGCTTGATATTACTATTAATTACTTTGTATTTTCGAGAATTTATATGAATGGAATTGTACAGTATGTGCTTTTTTTTTTTCCATCTAGCTTCCTTCACTCAGCATAGTAATTATAAGTCTCATTCATGTTGTTGGTTGTAGCTCATTTATTTTTATTGCTATCTAGTATTCCATTGTATGGATATAGTATGATTTCTTTATCTGTATATGTATCCATGGATAATTGGGTTGTGACTAGCTTTTGGCTTTTTGAATAAAGCTTCTATGTGCAACTCTTTATATGGACATAAGTGTTTGTTTCTCTTGGGAAAATGCCTAAAAATGGTGTTACTGAGTCATACAGTAGATGTAGATTTAATTTTGTAAGAAATTGCCGAACCATTTTCCAAAGTATAATTCAACGCTCCCCCTAGCAAGATATGAGAATTACAGGTGTCCTCATCCTTGTCAACACTTAATATTGTCAAATTTTTTTCTTTTTTCCTTTCTTTTGCATTTTAGACATCCTAATATGTATATAGCAATATCTCATTGTGATGTAGTTTGTACTTCTGTCATGACTAATGATTTTGTACATCTTTTTATGTGTTTCTTGGCCATCTGTGTATTTTTTGATGAACTACCTGTTCAAATATTTGCCTATTCTTTTACTGAGTTGTTTGTCTCCTTATTCTTGAGTTGGAGAGTACTTTATATATTCAGAATACAAGTCCTTTTTGAATATGTGATTTCCAAATGCTTTCTACCAGTCTATGACTTGTGTTTTCATTCTTCTGTCAGTGTCTTTTGAAGAATAGAAGTTCTTAATTTTGATGAAATATATCAATTTTTTTCTTGTTGTTTGGCTTGTGTTTTTGATGCTGCATCTAGGAAATTTTTTCCTAATCCATGCTCATGAATATTTTCTTTTATTTATCTTCCAGGGGGGAAAAATATTAGAAGACAGTGCGGGGACATCTTTAAGGTATTGGAATGTTCTGTCCAGTGAGAATATCTGCTAAAAACTAAGACCAAATGAGGACTTTTTTGAACTTACCACCAGCAGGTCTGCACTACAAAAAATGTTAAAGAATGTCCTTTGGGCCAAAGGGAAATGATAGTAAATGGAAACTTTGATCTATATGAAAGAATGAAGAACACTACAGATGATATATATATATTGGTGGGGATGTATTAGTTTTCTGTTGCTGCTGTAACAAATGATCACAAACTTAGCAGCTTAAAACAACAGAAATGTATTATTTTGCAGGTTCCACATATCAGAAGTCTGACACATTTCTCATTGAGCTAAAATCAAGATATTGGCAGGGTCACGTTCTTTCTGGAGGCCACAGGGAAGAATCAGTGTCATTCCTGACTGTCAGTGTGGGGCTACCTTTAGCACTTAGAGTACTCTTAGATATGTGTGCTGAGCCCCATATATCTCAGAATTCTTCTCACACTACCATTTCTCTAACTCACTCTTTCGCTTCCCTCTTTTACTTGTAAGACTCGTGTGACTAGGTTGAGCTTACTTAATAATCCAGGAAAATATCTTCGACTCAGAGTCCTTATCCTTAATCATATCTACAAAGTCCCTTTTAAAATGTAAGGTAACATCTTCACAGGTTCTGAGGATTAGGACATGGACATTTTTGGGGGGGCTATTATTCTGCTTATTATGGTGGTAAACATGAAAGACCATTTTCTTACTATTCAAATAACTTTAAAATATAATTGACTGTTTAAAACAAAAGTAAAAATAGCATGTTGTGGGCTTTATCACATGTAAAAGTAAGATATATGACAACAATAACACAAAAACCTGGAGGGGAGAAATAGAGGTGTAAAGTAAGCTTCTAATACTGTATGTGAAGTGGTATACCAAATGTACTGAAGAGAGACAGTGCTAAGTGAGGTTTCCAGTTTTAGCTAATATGAGAAATGTACATCCTTGTGGATTTCCCCTTATATATATGAATGAAGACTTCTTAGGTTCCTATCGATGAAAGGAATTTCAAAGCTCAGAGCATGTGCATATTTAACTTCACTAGAAATTGCCAAAGTGATTTTATTCATTTATAGTTTTATTAGTAATGGATGAAAATGCCTATTTTATCATGACCTTTCTTGGTGTTGTCAGATTGTACAATTTTCATCAACTTCATGGTTACAAATATAATATTTTACTTTTGTTTTATGTATTAAGCATTTTTTTATACCCTTTCATATGTTTTTTGATCATTCAAGTTTCCTCATCTATGAAAGGCCAACTGCTCTTTTTGACTTTTATTTTTCTTAGGGTTAGAGGAATTCTTTATGTATCTGTACACTGATCCTCAGTCAGTTATATGGATGGTAAATAACTTTTTCTTAGTCATTGACTTCTTTTTTCATTTTGTTTATGGGTCCTTTTTAAATAGATTTTTAAAATTTTAATGCAGTCAACTTTATTGATCTTTTCTTTGATTGTTTGTATTTATTTTATGTCTTGCTGAAGAAACTCTACATTTTCTCTTGAAAGTTTAAAAGGTTTTCTTCTCATATTTAACCCTTTAATTCACCTGTTTAATTTAATTTAATTTAATTTAATTTAATTTAATTTAATTCCCTTGTTTAAGCATCAAATAGATTTTTATTCCCATTTGTCCCAGTCACCCCAGGACCAGACCAGCCTTTCACTATTGATTCCTTTTTTATCTTTTTCATTTTTTAAGTAGGCTCCTATACTATGGAGCTCCACACACAGCTTAAACTCATGACCCTGAGATCAAAACCTGAGCTCAGATGAAGGGTCAGATGCTCAACCAACTGAGCCATCCAAGGACACTTTGCTGTTGATTTTCTTTCCTTTTTTTTGTTTTTTTAATGTTCTATTTCTTGACTTGTGTGTTTCTTTTCTTTTCTTTCTTTCTTTCTTTTTTTTTAAATAAACATATAATGTATTTTTATCCCCAGGGGTACAGGTCTGTGAATCACCAGGTTTACACATTTCACAGCACTCACCATAGAACATACCTTCCCCAATGTCCATAACCCCACCACCTTCTCCTGACACCCTTCTCCCAAGCAACCCTCAGCCTGTTTTGTGAGATTGAGTCTTTTATGGTTTGTCTCCTTCCTGATCCCATTTTCTTTTACTACTCCCCAAACCCCCCACATTGCTTCTCCACTTCCTCATATCAGGGAAATTGTATGATAGTTGTCTTTCTCCAATTGACTAATTTTGCTAAGCATAATACCCTCTAGTTCCATCCATGTCGTCGCAAATGGCAAGATTTCGTTTCTTTTGATGGCTGCATAGTATTCCATTGTGTATATATACCACTTCTTCTTTATCCATTCATCTGTTGATGGACATCTAGGTTCTTCCCACAGTTTGGCTATTGTGGACATTGTTGCTATAAACATTCGGCTGCACGTGCTCCTTCAGAGCACCACATTTGTATCTTTAGGGTATATACCCAGTAGTGCAATTGCTGGGTCATAGGGTAGGCCTATTTTCAGCTTTTTAAGGAACCTCCACACTGTTTTCCAGAGTGGCTGCACCAGCTTGCATTCCCACCAACAGTGTAAGAGGGTTCCCCTTTCTCCGCATCCTTGCCCGCATCTGTCATTTCCTGACTGGTTAATTTTAGCCATTCTGAGTGGCATGAGGTGGTATCTCATTGTGGTTTTGATTTGTATATTCCTGATGCTGAGTGATGTGGAGCATTTTTTCATGGGTCTGTTGGCCATCTGGATGTCTTCTTTGCAGAAATACCTGTTCATGTCCTCTTCCCATTTCTTGATTGGATTATTTGTTCTTTGGGTGTTGAGTTTGCTAAGCTCTTTACAGATTTTGGATACTAGCCTTTTATCTGATATGTCGTTTGCAAATATCTTCACACATTCTTTCAGTTATCTTTTGATTTCATTAACTGTTTCCTTTGCTGTGCAAAAGCTTTTGATCTTGATGAAATCCCAATAGTTCATTTTTGCCCTTGCTTCCCTTGCATTTGGCGATGTTCCTAGGAAGATGTTGCAGTGGCTGAGGTCGAAGAGGTTGCTGCCTGTGTTCTCCTCAGGGATTTTGATGGATTCTTTTCTCACATTGAGGTCCTTCATCCATTTTGAGTCTATTTTCATGTGTGGTATAAGGAAATGGTCCAATTTCAATTTTCTGCATGTGGCTGTCCAATTTTCCCAGCACCATTTCTTGAAGAGGCTGTCTTTTTTCCATTGGACATTCCTTCCTGCTTTGTCAAAGATTAGTTGACCATAGAGTGGAGGGTCTATTTCTGGGCTCTCTATTCTGTTCCATTGATCTATGTGTCTGTTTTTGTGCCAGTACCATACTGTCTTGATGATGACAGCTTTGTAATAGAGCTTGAAGTCTGGAATTGTGATGCCACTAACTTTAGCTTTCTTTTTCAATATTCCTTTGGTTATTTGAGGTCTTTTCTGATTCCATATAAATTTTAGGCATTAGTTTACTGAGTATAGATTCTTTGCCTCTTTGTTTAGGTTTATTCCTAGGTATCTTATCATTTTGGGTGCAATTGTAAATGGGACTGACTCCTTAATTTCTCTTTCTTCTGTCTTGTTGGTGTAAAAAAATGCAACTGATTTCTGTGTATTGATTTTATATCCTGACACTTTACTGAATTCCTGTACAAGTTCTAGCAGTTTTGGAGTGGAGCCTTTTGGGTTTTCCACATATAGTATCATATCATCTGCAAAGAGTGATAGTTTGACTTCTTCTTTGCCGATTTGGATGCCTTTAATTTCCTTTTGTTGTCTGATTGCTGAGGCTAGGACTTCTAGTACTATGTTGAATAGCAGTGGTGATAATGGACATCTCTGCTGTGTTCCTGACCTTAGCGGAAAAGCTTTCAGTTTTTCTCCATTGAGAATGATATTTGTGGTGGGTTTTTCATAGATGGCTTTGATAATATTGAGGTATGTGCCGTCTATCCCTACACTTTGAAGAGTTTTGATCAGGAAGGGATGCTGTACTTTGTCAAATGCTTTTTAGCATCTATTGAGAGTATCATATGGTTCTTGTTCTTTCTTTCATTAATGCATTGTATCACATTGATTGATTTGTGGATGTTGAACCAACCTTGCAGCCCTGGAATAAATCCCACTTGGTCATGGTGAATAATCCTGTTAAAGTACTGTTGGATCCTATTGGCTAGTATTTTGGTGAGAATTTTCGCATCTGTGTTCATCAAGGATATTGGTTTGTAATTCTCTTTTTTTGATGGGATCCTTGTCTGGTTTTGGGATCAAGGTGATGCTGGCCTCATAAAATGAGTTTGGAAGTTTTCCTTCCATTTCTATTTTTGGGAACAGTTTCAGGAGAATAGGAATTAGTTCTTTTTAAAATGTTTGGTAGAATTCCCCCGGGAAGCCGTCTGGCCCTGGGCTTTTGTTTGTTTGGAGATTTTTGATGACTGTTTCAATCTCCTTACTGGTTATGGGTCTGTTCATGTTTTCTATTTCTTCCTGGTTCAGTTGTGGTAGTTTATATGTCTCTAGGAATGTATCCAATTCTTCCAGATTGTCAAATTTGTTGGCGTAGAGTTGCTCATAGTATGTTCTTATAATTGTTTGTATTTCTTTGGTGTTGGTTGTGATCTCTCCTCTTTCATTCATGATTTTATTTATTTGGGCCCTTTTTCTTTTCTTTTTGATAAGTCTGGCCAGGGATTTATCAATCTTATTAATTCTTTCAAAGAACCAGCTCCTAGTTTCGTTGATTTGCTCTATTGTTTTTTTGGTTTCTATTTCATTGATTTCTGCTCTGATCTTTATGATTTCTCTTCTCCTGCTGGGTTTAGGGTGTCTTTCTTGTTCTTTCTCCAGCTCCTTTAGATGTAGGGTTAGATTGTTTACTTGTGACCTTTCTTGTTTCTTGAGAAAGGCTTGTACCACTATATATTTTCCTCTCAGGACTGTCTTTGCTGTGTCCCACAGATTTTGAACCGTTGTGTTTTCATTATCATTTGTTTCCATGATTTTTTCAGTTCTTCTTTAATTTCCTGGTTGACCCATTCATTCTTTAGAAGGATGCTGTTTAGTCTCCATGTATTTGGGTTCTTTCCAAATTTCCTCTTGTGATTGAGTTCTAGCTTCAGAGCATTGTGGTCTAAAAATATGCAGGGAATGATCCCAATCTTTTGATACCGGTTGAAACCTGATTTAGGACCCAGGATGTGATCTATTCTGGAGAATGTTCCACGTGCACTAGAGAAGAATGTGTATTCTGTTATTTTGGGATGGAATGTTCTGAATATATCTGTGATATCCATCTGGTCCAGTGTGTCATTTAAGGCCTTTGTTTCCTTATTGATCTTTTGCTTAGATGATCTGTCCATTTCAGTGAGGGGAGTGTTAAAGTCCCCTACTATTATTATATTATTGTCAATGTGTTTCTTTGATTTTGTTATTAATTGGTTTATATAGTTGGCTGTTCCCATGTTAGGGGCATAGATATTTAAAATTGTTAGATCTTCTTGTTGGACAGACCCTTTGAGTATGATATAGTGTCATTCCTCTTCTCTTATTACAGTTTTTGGCTTAAAATATAATTGATCTGTTATAAGGATTCCCACCCCAGCTTTCCTCTGATGTCCATTAGCATGGTACATTGTTTTCCACCCCCTCACTTTAAAGATTTTTATTTATTTGTTATAGAGAGAGAGAGAGATACAGAGTGCAAGCACAGGCAGACAGAGTGGCAGGCTAGAGGCAGAGGGAGAAGCAGGCTCCCTGCCGAGCAAGGAGCCCGATGTGGGACTCGATCCCAGGACGCTGGGATCATGACCTGAGCCGAAGGCAGCCGCTCAACCAACTGAGCCACCCAGGCGTCCCTCCACCCCCTCACTTTAAATTTGGAGGTGTCTTCGGGTCTAAAATGAGTTTCTTGTAGACAGCATATTGATGGGTTTTGTTTTTTTATCCATTCTGATACCCTGTGTCTTTTGATTGGGGCATTTAACCTGTTTATATTCAGGGTAACTATTGAGAGATATGAATTGAGTTCCATTGTATTGCCTGTAAGGTGACTGTTACAGTATATTGTTTCTGTTCCCTTCTGATCTACTACTTTTAGGTTCTCTCTTTGCTTAGAGGACCCCTTTCAATATTTCCTGTAGAGCTGGTTTGGTGTTTGCAAATTCTTTCAGTTTTTGTTTGTCCTGGAAGGTTTTATCTCTCCTTCTATTTTCAATGATAGCCTAGCTCGATATAATATTCTTGGCTGCATGTTTTCTTATATTCAGTGCTCTGAATATATCATGCCAGTTCTTTCTGGCCTGCCAGGTCTCTGTGGATAAGTCTGCTGCCAATCTAACGTTTTTACCCTTGTATGTTGCAGACTTCTTTTTCCGGGCCACTTTTAGGACTTTCTCTTTGTCGCTTAGAGTTGTAAATTTTACTATCAGGTGATGGGGTGTGGACCTATTTTTATTGATTTTGAGGGGGGTTCTTTGCACCTCCTGGATTTTGATGCTTGTTCCCTTTGCCATATTAGGGAAATTCTCCACAATAATTCTCTCCAATATACCTTCTGCTCCCCTCTCTTTTTCTTCTTCTTCTGGAATCCCAATTATTCTAATGTTGTTTCATCTTATGGTGTCACTATCTCTTGAAGTCTTTCCTCATGGTCCAGTATTTGTTTGTCTCTCCTTTGCTCAACTTCTTTATTCTCTGTCATTTGGTCTTCTATATCACTAATTCTTTCTTCTGCCTCATTTTTTTAAAAGATTTTATTTATTTATTTGACAGAGGAGAGAGAGATCACAAGTAGGCAGAGAGGCAGGCTGGCAGGGAGAGAGGAGGAAGCAGGCTCCCCGCTGAGCAGAGAACCCAATGTGGGGCTCGATCCCAGGACCCTGAGATTATGACCTGAGCTGAAGGCAGAGGCTTAACCCACTGAGCCACCCAGGTGCCCCTCTTCTGCCTCATTTATCCTAGCAGTAAGAGCTTCCATTTTTTATTGCACCTCATTAATAGCTTTTTTTAATTTCAACTTGGTTAGATTTTAGTTCTTTTATTTGTCCAGAAAGGGCTTTTATCTCTCTGGAGAGGGTTTCTCTAATATCTTCCATGCCTTTTTTGAGCCTGGCTAGAACCTTGAGAATCGTCATTCTGAACTCTAGATCTGTCATATTACCAATGTCCGAATTGATTAGGTCCCTAGCCTTCAGTACTGCCTCTTGTTCATTTTTTGTGGTGAGTTTTTCCACCTTGTCATTTTTTCCAGATAAGAATATATAAAGGAGCAACTAAAATACTAAAAGGGTGGCAAAGATCCCAGGAAAATGTGCTTTAACCAAGTCAGAAGAGACCCTGAATCGTGGGACAGAGATAGGGGATAAAAAAGAAGTTCAGAAAAAAAAAAGTTAAAAAAAGAAAAACAAATAAAGAAAAAATATTTAAAAAGAATATATATATATATGTATATATATATATGTATATATATATATATATATTTGACTGGTGACTAGAACAGGGTAACTCAATTTTGGGAGTATTTTATTCTCTTAGCAGAAACTACCTCCCCAAATGTTAAAGGATGAAAAACATATATAAGGGTAGACACAAAGAAGGGATGTAATAAGCCTATAAAGACGAGAAAAAAAAATTTTTTTAATTTCTAAAAAAATGAGTTGATAAAGCAAGTTGTTTGGAAGAATAAAAAAAAGAAAGTGGAGAGAATTTGCTCGGGCTGGAGACTAGAACAAGCCCTGAGCTAGATTTAGGGTCTATTTTGATCTATTAGGAGAAGTTGTACCCCAAATTTTTTAGAAGAAAAAACCCTATGTGTATACAAAAAATATAGTTAGATATAATGGAGGATAAAATATGGCTATAATAATGAAGGTTCAAAAAAGATTTTTTTAATGAAAGGTATTGTTAAGATAAACTAGTTTTTTAAAAAACGTTGAAAGAGGAAAGGGTAAAAGTTAAAAGAAAATTAGCAGAAGAAAAAAAAATATTAACTGCAAGACTAAAGAATCATGGGGAGAAAGCCATGAATTCCTTGCTTTGCTTTCTCCTCCTCTGGAATTCTGTTGTTCTTGGTAAGTGAACTTGTTCTTGGCTGGATTTCTTGCTGATCTTCTGGGGGAGGGGCCTGATGTAGTGATTCTCAAGTGTCTTTGGCCGAGGTGGAATTGACCCACCCTTATCAGGGGCCAGGCTAAGTAATCCACTTGGGTTAGCTTTCCAGAGCTTTTGTTCCCTGAAGGCTTTCCGTAGATTTCTGGAGGACAGGAATGATAATGGCGGCCTCCCAGCCTCTGGCCCAGAGGAGCCGAGAGCTCAGGGCCCCACTCCTCAGTGGGCCCTCAGAGAAAAGCGCTCAAACACTCCCGTCTCCCTGGCCCCTGGCCATGCTTGAAGAAAAACGCTCAATCACTCCCACTTGGAGTAAAACGCTCAGTCACTCCTGTCTCCCGGACCTCCTGCCATGCTTGGAGGAAAGCACTCAATCACTCCCGTCTCCCTGGCCTCTGGGCCGCACTCCGAGCTCACCCAGCCTGTGACCGGTTCAAGGTAACCCCAAGCTGAGAGCTCACCTCTTGGCTCTGTCTCTGTAGCCGGCTTCCCCACTCTAATACCTGCGAGCTCTGCGAAACTCAGACTCCACAGGTCCTTCTGTGATCCTGCGGGACCTGGGGCTATGCTGACCCCACGTGGGCTTCACCCCGGTTTAGCCTCTGGAGCGATGTCCCTCAGTGGAGCAGACTTTTTAAAAGTTCTGATTCTGTGCTCCATTGCTCCGTGCTTACCAGGAGCCGGGCCCTCCCCCCGCGGTCTATCCTCCATCGCTTTGGATTCACTTTTCCGCTGGCCCTACGTTTCAGAAAGTGATCCTTTTTCTGTTTCAAGAATTGTTGTTCTTCTTCTCTTCGATCTCCCTTTGGATTTGTAGGTGTTCACAATGATTAGATAAGCTATCTAGCTGATCTCCTGCTACCTGATCTAGTCTCAGCCTGTTACTTCTCCACCATCTTGGCTCCTCCCCTGATTTCTATTTTTTTTTTTAATATTTTATTTATTTACTTGAGAGAAAGGGAGAGAGAGAGAGAGAGACCAAGCAGGACAGAGTGAGTGGGTGAAGCAGAATCCCCGCTGAGCAGGTAGCCTGAGGGAAGGCTCAATTCCAGGACCCTGGGATCATGACCTAAGCCAAAGGCACACACTTAACCAACTGAGCCACCCAGGTATCCCCTTACTGTTGATTTTTACTGCTACCTCTGCTATATATCAAATTTCCATAATTGTTTGCATCTCCCTCTAAAATTTTCACTATGTTCAATCAATCTATCTATGGTCTATTAGTACACTGGTTTATTTTACTATAGCTTTATAATAAGCCTTAATATTTGGTAAGGCAAATAAGAAAGAAGCTTCCTTATTCTTCAGGAGATTCTTCCTTATACTTCAGGGTATTATATGAAATTTCTTCATATTGCAGATGGGATGTTTATTCTTTTTATTAAAACATTTTAAAATTATAAATGAACACTAACTTGCTTAGAAAGCAACAATCAGTCCTTACTATACTTACAAAAATTGTCTAGGGGCCAGCTGGGTGGCTCAATTGGTTAAGTGTCTGCCTCTGGCTAAGGTCATCTCAGGGTTCTGGGAGCCCCATGTTGGGCTCCCTGCTCAGCGGGGAGTCTGCCTCTCCTTCTCCCTCTGCCCCACCTCCCCACCCCTGCTTGGGCTCTCATTCGTTCTCAAATAAATAAATCAAATCTTAAAAAAGAAAGAAAGAATGTCTAAATTTCTTATCCTGACCCACAAAGCCCTCTGTGATCAACCCCTGCTAACTTCCATCTTGTACCTCTATTTGTTCATATGAGTTTTAGAATTGAATTGTCAAGTTCCAAGAAAATTCATGTTTAGCTTGTGGTTGAATTGCATAGGATTTGTAGACCTCATCTATTCTGTAATGACATAGATTGTAAGACACATCATTATTTTCTGTGCCACTTAGGAAAGAAAAATTGCTGCCCATTTAACTATGACATAATCTTTTCTTATCACTTAGGCTTTTTTATTTTATATTCATTGAAAAAGGTCTTTTAGAGTTATTTGATATATATTATCATTCTTTTTCTTGTGTGTCCATTAAAACGAAAATATAAGTGAAATGAATTGGTTGAAATATCCCTAAAACTTTGTGGCATTTAGAGTCTGACTTCTCCAAATCACTTTAAAATTTCAATATCTGTGTTTTTCCACATAAAAATAGCCTCTGTACCAAGAAAGACATAGGTCATGCAGCAATTCTTATAAGAATAGTACATCTGCTGCAGTCTCTGAAATGTTGTTCCCAGCCACAGTACCAAAACATAATTCAGCTTCACATACTTGTGGGTCTCTTCTTTTCTTAGGTCCTTCAAGACCTTAGGTCCTTAGGTCCTTGTTCTCTGCAAGAAAATATGCAATTTCAGTCATTCTTCTAATAAAAGAGATTTGCTTTCTTGATATCAAATTTATGCCCTCTGCTCTGTTTCTGTGCCTTTCTGCACACACAATAAATTTTCATTTTAATGCTAAATCATAACATTACCATTTTAAGACATTTTAAACAGCCATTAAACTCAACACATATAGTCCAAAAAAGCACATAACTCAATTGAAGTGACAAGAATATGAACAGCCATGAGCAAAAGTTTACCCGGGGCCAAGCAATGACAGCTATATCACACTCCGTCCTGGGGGACAAGATACAAGAAACCATTGGTTGTAAGATATATCCCAATCTTGGAGCTGCTTTTTAAAAATGTGTTTATAATTGACAAACAATGGTATTTGTAGTAGAATTGTTATCTTAAAAACTTGGAGTTATAGAATTCTTGAATATCGTAAGAGAAGTTTTAACACAAGTTTCCTTTTTTGTCTTTTAATAATGCTTAGGTTTTTTAAAATAATTTTTTCTATTATAAATGCTGTATTTTACACAACTGCATTTTATAATTGATTATTGGGTTTGGGATGTATTCCATTGTTTATATATCAAGCTTGTATTGAGCAATGCTGCTAAGCTTTCTTACTAATTCTATCGATTTCCTTAGATTTTATATCTAGACAAAACACTTTGCCTACTAACTATAACACTATGTCTTTCTTTTGGCAATCTATGCTTCGTAATTACTTTCCCTTTCTTATTTCATTGGTTAGGACACTGTTAAAAAATATAATTCTACTGAGTAAATTTTGAAGATCTGATTGGCTTTATTAAGCAATTCAGGAATAGAGATGCTCCCAGGAGTTGCACAAGATAGAAGGTTTTTATTGGAAGGAGCTTGGGGCAAAGAGTTACTAGCAAAAGAAAAGAAAGGATTGTTTCAAGCCAGGATGTCTTTTGGGGGGGGTTAGGTAGGGGGGTAACAATGGGGTTTTTATCATGCAGATGAGCTCCCTAGCACTGATCAGGAAATTTCAGATTGACTATTACAAGGTCATATTCCTGGGAGAGGTTGAAACTGTAATTAAGTCTTGATTTGCTGTCATGGGGGGCAAATGACTCCAATTTGGGCTTATTTTTTCTTTTTTTAACAACATTAATATAATTTGGGATGGATATGGTTATAGTAGGCATGTTTAAAAAGTTAATGCTTCTTAAATTTTACCATTAAACAGGAAGTTGGCTCCAGGTTTCTTCAAGTTAAAGCCATTCCCTTATATTCTCAGTTTGCCGTAAATTTTAATTCTGAATTAGTGTTGAATTTATCAGGTGCCTTCTCTGTCTATTGACATGAATATATAGTTATTGTAATTCACACTTTTAATGTGGTGAAGGTTGTTGATAAAATTTTCTGATTTAAAACAATCATTACATTCCTGACATTAACCTTACCTAATCATAATGTATTATTTTTTATGCGAAGTTGCAGTTAAATTACCATTACTTTATTTAGAATTTTTAAATTCGCAATTAGATGTAAAATTAGTCTATAATTTTTCTTATACCTCACAAAATAGATTAGGTAACTCTCTTTTCCTATTCTCTGATACAGCTTGCATAAAAATAAATTTTAGGGGATTTCATAAAACTCACCTGTAAAACTATCTTATTCTGGGACTTTGCAGGTGGCAGATATATTTTATTACCAATTAAATTACTATTCATGATTAGTAGTCTGATTTTTGTTTTCTTTTTTTGAATATTTAGTTCTCTAAGAGAGAGAGAGAGAGAGAGAGAGCTGTGAAGTGGAGGGGCAGAAGGAGAGGGAGAGTTGCAAGCAGACTCTGTGCTCAGTGCAGAGTATGAAGTGGGGCTAGATTCCACAGCCCTGAGAGCACAACCAGAGCACCAAGAGTTGGAGGCTTTAAGGACTGTGTCATTCAGATGCCCCAGTGTGCTAGTTTTCTATTTCTTCTTGAGTCAACTTTGGACATATACATACCCATTTATTTTTAATTCCGCATTTTCTTTTTTTTTAATTAATTTTTTATTTCCAGCATAACAGTATTCATTATTTTTGCACCACACCCAGTGCTGCATGCAATCCGTGCCCTCTATAATACCCGCCACCTGGCACCCCAACCTCCCACCCCCCGCTCCTTCAAAGCCCTCAGATTGTTTTTCAGAGTCCATAGTCTCTCATGGTTCACCTCCCCTTCCAATTTCCCCCAACTCCCTTCTCCTTTCTAACTCCCCATGTCCTCCATGCTATTTGTTATGCTCCACAAATAAGTGAAACCATATGATAATTGACTCTCTCTGCTTGACTTATTTCACTCAGCATAATCTCTTCCAGTCCCATCCATGTTGCTACAAAAGTTGGGTATTCGTCCTTTCTGATGGAGGCATAATACTCCATAGTGTATATGGACCACATCTTCCTTATCCATTCATCCGTTGAAGGGCATCTGGGTTCTTTCCACAGTTTGGTGACCGTGGCCATTGCTGCTATAAACATTGGGGTACAGGTGGCCCTTCTTTTCACTACCTCTGTATCTTTGGGGTAAATACCCAGGAGTGCAATGGCAGGGTCATAGGGCAGTTCTATTTCTAATTTCTTGAGGAATCTCCACACTGTTTTCCAAAGAGGCTGCACGAACTTGCATTCCCACCAACAGTGTAAGAGGGTTCCCCTTTCTCCACATCCTCTCCAACACATGTCGTTTCCTGTCTTGCTAATTTTGGCCATTCTAACTGGTGTAAGTTGATATCTCAATGTGGTTTTAATTTGAATCTCCCTGATGGCTAGTGATGATGAACATTTTTTCATGTGTCTGATAACCATTTGTATGTCTTCAATGGAGAAGTGTCTGTCCATATCTTCTGCCCATTTTTTGATATAATTGTCTGTTTTGTGTGTGTTGAGTTTGAGGAATTCATTATAGATCCTGGATATCAACCTTTTGTCTGTACTGTCATTTGCAAATATCTTCTCCCATTCCGTGGGTTGCCTCTTTGTTTTCTTGACTGTTTCCTTGGCTGTGCAGAAGCTTTTGATTTTGATGAAGTCCCAAAAGTTCATCTTCGCTTTTGTTTCCTTTGCCTTTGGAGACATATCTTGAAAGAAGTTGCTGTGGCTGATATTGAAGAGATTACTGCCTATGTTCTCCTCTAGGATTCTGATGGATTCCTGTCTCACATTGAGGTCTTTTACCATTTTGAGTTTATCTTTGTGTATGGTGTAAAAGAATGGTCGAGTTTCATTCTTCTTTTTTTTAAGATTTTTTTTTATTTATTTGAGAGATGAGAGGAGAGAGGTCATCGAGAGAAGCAGACTCCCTGCCGAGCAGAGAGCCCGATGTGGGACTTGATCCCAGGACTCCAGGATCCTGACCCGAGCTGAAGGCAGTTGTCCAACCAACTGAGCCACCCAGGCATCCCAAATTCCGCATTTTCTTAACCCATTTTATATGCTTTTAATTTCGCATTTTATATGTTCTTTAATTTATTGACAAAAATCTGCTAACAGTATTAACTTATTATTTAAACATTTCTACAGTAACTTAATAATTATTTTTTATTCTTAATTTTCTTTCACTCATTTTTTCTTGACCAGTCTTGCTAGAGATTTTTCTTTTTTTTTAATTTGTAAAGAAAATTTCCACAAGTATTCTGTATAAAAATATTGTCTGTTTTTCCCCCAGAATTAATTTTGCTATTTCCCCCAGAATTAGTTAATTTTGCAGTATCTTTATTGTTGTTTTCTAATTTAAGAAGTAATACCTGCTCTATGTTTAAAAATTTCAGAAAAGTAACTGATGTGTTGAATGTAGCAAGTGACCTATTGGCTTATTTGTTATGAGCTTTAAAATATGATCTTACAGAGTACCTGGTAGTGAATGCTACTCTTGATCTCAGGGCTGTAAACTCAAGCCCAATGTTGGGTGCAAAGTTTACTTAAAAAAATTTTTTTAATAAAATGTAATCTTACAGTACATAGTATCTTACCACCTGCTATAATCTTGTATGATATATATATATATTTTTCTCCCAAACAAAGGTATTTTACTTAGAGCCAGGAAATTATTAATCTTAAAGATAACGTATGTATCCTTATAAGTGAGAGCCTATGGAAAATGACTCAGATATGGAGGAGAAGGTGATGTAAAGATGAAGATAGGGGTTAGGGTGGTGTGACCACAAGTCCAGGAAGGCCAGCAACCACCAGGAGCTGGAAGAAGCAAGAAATCAATTCTTCCCTCGGGCCTCCCAAGGGAGCACAACCCTACCAGATTTCAGACTTCTGGCCTCAAAAACTATGAGAGAACAAATTTCTGTTATTTTTGCCACCACATTTGTTACACCAGTCTTGAAAAACTCATAGGTATTGTGGGGGAGTAAGAATGTTCTGTCCCCTTTGTCCTTCTAACTGGACTAAGAACTGAAATGATACGAGACAGATAAGCAGGAGAAAATCAAATTTAACAGCATATGTGCCAGGGAGCCACACAGACATGGAAATTCCAAAGACAGTCAGACAAAATGAGGTATATAGGTCATCCTAAATTAAGGAGAAGGGAATAGAGGTCTGTGTCTTCAAAGGCAAAGAAAAATAAAAAAGGAGTAAATGGTAAACAAATGTGTGTTGGACAATTTAAAAGCAATGGAACAAAGAGAGGACTTTGATCAAACAAGCCTTGCTATGTTCCTCCCAGTCCACCATACCTCATTGGTATCCTAATGTAGTTATCTAGGGCGATAGCTCTCATTTGGAGCAGGTCCTCCTATCTAAATTTTTTTGAGGTAGTGGAAAGGGAGGTAAAGAGCTTTTCCTGAATCTGCTGGGTTTTGATTGATTTTTAACTCCAAATAGTCTGCATGCCCAAGTGGCCCAGCCTGGGGTGATTGCCATCGTAACTATGGCAGGATAGTCATGTGTAACCTGTTTACTTTCCATGTTCACTAAAATGAACTACAAATGAGTCATCAATATGGAAAGATAATCTGTAAAATAATTTATAAAATATCGCTGTCGGTGGGGTTGGGGGCTGGGAGACTCTAGTAGGAATTCATAATCAGAACATCAAAAATCAATGCATCAGGTATTAAATGCTTTTCCCTGGCTTCACAGAAGTTCCTTTAACAATGTCTGACAGCACCTTAGCTGGGCTCAGAAGAAAGCTCTCTGAAGAAAACGCTCTGGCTTTGAACCACTGGGATTCTCAAACAACAGACACGGATGAGTAGCTGGGACGGTACAACAAACTCCAGTGTTAACTGTTATCAACAAAATTTTGGATGCCAAGTGTCAGCCTTGGACAGGTCCCCAGCTTGTAGACTACATGCGTGTTCTCAGGGCCTGTGGACCTAGCTTTCAGTCCTAAAGTATGGAGTCCATTAAAGCCGGCCCACATGGTCTCTGTCCTCATGTTGCTGTTTTGGAATAGGACCCCCAACTTAGGCAAGAGCCATACCCCTTCACAGATTAAGACCTTAGGAGGTTAGAGAAGAATGAGGCCTAGTGCTGCCAGATATGGCAAGTAAACATACAGGACACCAACTTAAATTTGGACTTCAGATAAACATTAATTTTTTAGTGTATGTCCGGTGCAATATTTGAAACGTATCTATACTAAAGAAAAATACTTATCTGAAATTCAGACTGAACAGAATGTTCTGATATGAAGCCTAGCAACCCTAATCAGCTACAACCTCCACTCTCACAGACCTCACACTCTGGTTGGAGGATAAAATAAGTGGCGCTAACTACCGAGTGTTGAGAAAGGTATCCAAATAGTAAAGGCCTACTGAGGCAGGAGGTGATTCTGCCTGGTGCTGGAATGAGACACCGAGGAATCGACTCAGGATTATAGTGATTAAGGAAGTGGCATAGTCTTTTTGATACAGAAGGAATCTCGGAAGTGAGAGTCCTACCCCATAGGAAGAGGAAAATGGGCAAGGAGGGAACTAGAGCAACAATCATTTTCCAGCTCTGATGAGAATCTGGTAGAGAAAAGGAACGCGTGAGCGAGGCCGATACTCCTCCTGGCCAGGAAGTGAAAGGAATCTGCTAACTCGAAGACTGTCAGCAAAGGACTTCCTGGGGGATCCTCACTTCTTCCCAGTACTGATGGGGGTAAGGCGGAAAGATCTCACACCTTGGTTTCCACCTTGTATAAAAATTTTGCCTTGGAGAGCAAGAACCTTGCGTGGGCTATACACATGTGGGGGTTGGAGGTGGGCAAGGGTGGGAGGGATGAGCCTAGATGCTGCCACCTTTAAACAGGGACTCTAGAGCCCCTTATCTGAGTCCCCGCGCTTATGAAATAACTAAGGGTAACGGTGTATAAGACAAAGTCGGCCGTGCATGTGGGCGTGGCCAACGGAGTATGAGAAGGAGGGCTCCTGGTCCAGTGTGATTAGAAAACTGTGTGTTGCTACCTTAATTCCTTAGATCACAAAAAACACATTTGTTTGAAGATGAGTTAGTAAACTGTAACTATTTACTGAGAATGGAAACTTGTGTAATGCAGCTTCCTTCATCAGAAAAAGCAGAGCACTGGGGTGCTGGGTGGCTCAGTCAGTTGAGCATTTTTTTTTTTTAGATTTTATTTATTTATTTGACACAGAGAGAGAGAGAGAGATCACAAGTAGGCAGAGAGGCAGGCAGCGGGGGTGGGGGGTATGGGGAGGGAAGCAGGCTTTCTGCTGAGCAGAGAGCCCAATGCGGGCCTTGATCCCAGGACCCTGGGATCATGACCTGAGCAGAAGACAGAGCCTTAACCCACTGAGCCACCCAGGTGTCCACCCCCCCCCCCCCCCGCTTTCTTTTTTTAAGATTTTAGTTATTTATGTGGGACAGAGAGAGCGTGCAAGAGTGAGCACAAGTAGAGGGGAGGGGCAGGGGGAGAGGGAGAGGCAGACTCCCTGCTGAAGAGGGAGCCTGACATGGGGCTCCATCCTGGGACCCTGGGATCATGACCTGATCTGAAGGCAGACATTTAACTGACTGAGCCACCCAGGTGCCCTGTCTCTTGGTTTCAGCTCAGGTCCTGGTGCCAGGGGTGGTGAGATCGAGCCCCACATCAGAATCTGCTCATGTGGGGAGTCTGCTTGAGATTCTCTCTCTGTCTGCCCCTCCTGCTCATGTTCTCATCTTTAAAATAAGTAAATTATTTACAAAAAAAAAAAAAAAAAAGAGCAGAGCACTTTAGAGGGGAGACTGATAATTTTTCATTGCCAGGCTAAGTGTGGTTATATTCATCATCTTTTAATAAAAACTACTGAATCCTTTGAATATCAGCCCAAAAGTTCCAGGCTTATAATTTATGGTAATATTTAGTCAACTCCTGAATACCATACATCATTGTCAGATTATGTTTTCTCACGTCAGCACCTACATTTTCTGGATGCCCATCCAGCCAGATGCATATACATCTCCACTTCCCATTGGGGTGGACCCAGGAACATTCAGCACTCATGTATCATTTGTTCATGTCTTATGCTACAATTTGTTTAAGATGAGTAGGTGTCTTGTTGTGCTGTCTTTAGGGAGGCCATATGTTAGTATAGCCATATGTGGGACTCTTTTTATTCTTTCAAGAGTTCAAAGAAGGGCATATCCCAAGGAGCCTTAATTGCATGTTCAAGTACAACATAGAATCAAAACAATATTTGAAGTCCTAGCCAAGCCAAATATCTATTTATTTTATTCCACGTATTTCCAACATTAAGTTTAGGGTTTAAAAGCAAAGCAAAACAAAACAAAGCAGAAACTAATTTTATTATACAGCTAGACACTGTATAATCTGATGCCTGAGAAAACTGTACCTGCATATTCTCAGCATAATTGTCCATCTGACTAGCAGAGCAGTCAGATCCCAAAATAACATTATTTTCCTTCCATGCAGTCAAAAAAAGAACTAAGTCTTTACACTGAGAAAGGTTTACTGCCCTTTGATTTAATAACTGGTTTTATCTTTGAAGCTACTTATAAACGTGTACAATAATTTCCCCAAAGTAAAGTCTCCATTTAAATACAAGATAATAAAAAGCATTTTTCTTATAACACATCCGAAGTTATATCTTAAAAACTAGAGGCCCATCCCTCTGAGGATTTTTTCAAACTAGAGTTCTCTGATTCTTTTTGTAGTTCTTCCCTTTCAAAACATTTATTCTTTACCCTTTAAAAAGAATTTATGCATCTGCTGTTTTGAAAATATTTCAAGGTCTTCTTGGGAATACACATATTATGCTCTCGAATCCTGAAATAACTGGAGTTCTGGAATACATACCAGAGTTGCTGCTCTGAGGATCACAAACTCTTTAATTTCCTCCATTGTTGTGTGTTTTCAATTCTTGCAGTCCTGGGTTTCTGAGCATTATATTCAAAGCCATCACTTTCCTCCCCAGAGGGTATCAGATTGTGATGTGGCCAAGTAGGAGTCAGAGCTGAGAAATATCTCCTATGTTAACTTCTTGTCTTAAGAACGTTGAGGGGCACCTGGGTGACTCAGTCTGTTAAGCACCTGACTCTTGGTCTCGGCTCAGGTCGTGATTTCAAGCCCTACGTTGGGCTCCATGCTGGGCATGGAGTCTAATTAAAAAAAAAAAAAAAAAAAAAAGATGTATCATTGTTTTTTAATGTTTACTTATATTGAGAAAAACCCTAGAACGTCAAGTCTGATAGTAGAAATATGGCCTGGTGCTGGGGGGAAGACACTCACTGTGTTCATTTTTGAATAATCTAAACATAACCTCTTAAGAAGGCGAGTCTTCAGTGAGTTGACCTTATTAAGAGTTTAGATTGGTGGGGCGCCTGGGTGGCTCAGTGGGTTAGGCCTCTGCCTTCGGCTCAGGTCATGATCCCAGGGTCCTGGGATTGAGCCCCACATCCGGCTCTCTGCTCAGCGGGGAGCCTGCTTCCCCACCCCTCTCTCTGCCTGCCTCTCTGCCTACTTGTGATCTCTGTCCATCAAATAAATAAATAAAATATTTTTTAAAAAAGAGTTTAGATTGGTAACTGGTTAATCAACAGGAGGATAAATGCATTCCCTTTTCTTTGCTGTCTCCTCTTCCTCTGGGCTCCACTGGCAAAGGACCTCCTGAGACAGAGCTGATCCGGCTTCTCGAGGGCAACACTTGCACGGATCGAGCAAACTATCACACTTCGAGGCGGTCAGCATGATAACAGACATTTGTGTTGACTCTCTGTCCTTCTCTGCTGCATTGCCCCAGTGAGGTAACAGCATATATGACTTCTGTCTCTGGCTCTGCTTTCTGGGAAAATCCATCTAGGATATATAAAGAAAAAGGACTGACAGGAACCGTAGTGTACCTCAAAACTCTGATTCTAACTAAGAACTCACAGGAAGAAAGAAGTCAGACATTGGTAAACAATGACTCAGAGAAGGCTATTATAGTCCAGGAAGGCTCCTTAGACTGGGAGTGTCAGCAATCCTTGTGTGCTAAAAATTGAAGGAAAAGGGGTTCTGGGTGGCTCAGTCGGTTAAGCATCTACCTCCTGCTCAGGTCATGCTCCTGGGGTACCAGGATCGAGCCCCGTGTCTGGCTCCTGGGAAAGCGCCCCGCTGAGCAGGGAGCCTGCTTCTGCCTCTGCCCCTCCTCTCCCCTGCTTGTGCTCTCTCTGCCTTTCTCTCAAATAAACAAACAAAAATTCCTTTAAGAAATTGAAGAGAAAAAATGCATTTGCATAGTAAATAACCATGGACATGGTCAAAAGAAATTAAAAAAAATTTCCAAATTATATCTTGCAAAAGCTCTTAACAATTGAAAACCAAAAAACCCATTAGAAAAATATGTAAAAGACATGATTAGAGCGTTCATAGAAACAGAAAAGCAAAGAATCTCAAACATATTTTAATGTTAAACTTCACTTTTGAGAAATGCGAATTTCAACTACACTGAAATACCATCTCTTGTGTATCAGATTGGCAAAAATTCATGATTGAAAATGCACTCTGTTGTTGACCTTGTGGGGAAATAGGCACTTTTTAAAAACATTTTATTTATTGGGGTGCCTGGGTGGCTCAGTGGGTTAAGCATCTGCCTTCACTCAGGTCATGGTCCCAGGGTCCTGGGATTGAGCCCCACATCGGGCTCTCTGCTCAGCGGGGAGTCTGCTTCTCCCTCTTCCTCTGCCTGTCTTCCTGCTTGTGCTCTGTCTCTCTCTCAAATCAATAAATAAAATCTTTTTAAAAAAAGATTTTAAAAAAAGATTTTATTTATTGATTTGAGAGAGAGAGTGAGCATGGGGGGGTGAGGGACAGAGGGAGAAGCAGACTCCCCGTTGAGCAGGGAGCCTGATGAGGGGTTCAGTCCTGGTACTCCCACATCACAACCTGAACCAAAGGCAAATACTTAATGGACTGAGGCCCCCAGGCACCAGAAATAGGCAGTCTTACTCATTGCTGGTGGGAGTACAAAATGTTACAACCCCTGTGGACAGGGATTTGGCAATATCTAACAAAAATGCAAATTTGTGAGGTTTGACCCAACAATCTCCCTTCTAAGAATCAAACATAAGTTACAGCTAAACAGATTTGAAATAACGTAGGCACAAGGTTATTTACTGAACATTATTTGAACAAGCAAAAGTTTGGGGTAATCCACATTTTCATCAATAGGCAACTGATTGAAGAAACCATAGAAGAGATACTATGTAGTTATTACCAAAGAAAAAAAGAAAGAAGAAAAAAGAATGAGGAGGATCTCTGTGTTAATTAAGGGTGATTACCCTAACAAATCATGACAAACTTAGAGGCCTAAAGCAACTGAAATGTATTGTCTTCAGGTCTGGAAGCCTGAAAGCACCGAAAGCAAGATGTTGGCAGGGTTGGTTCCTTCTGGAGGCTCTGAGAAAGAATCCATTCCATGCCCTTCTCCCAGCTTCTGGAGACTGCCAGCAATCTTTGGGATTCTCCGGCTTGTTCCTTCATTATTCCAATCTCTGCCTGTGCCTTCATGTGGCCTCCTTCTCCGTATCTCCAATCTCCCTCTCCTTTATCTTAAAGGGCACCAGCCAATATATTTAGATGATCTATTTTTGAGACCTTTACCTTACTGACATCTCCAAAGACCCTTATGCCAAATAAGGACACATTCTGAGGGTTGTAAGGGGACATATCTTTTGGGGGATGCAATTCAACTCACTACAGTCTCCATGTAATGAAATGGGTTAATTTCCAGAATATACCATTAAGTTAAAACACACACACACACAGACACACACGCACACACACACAACCAAGGTGCTGAACAGAGTTTACAGTGTGCTATCTTTTGCATGAAAAAGGAGGATAAATAAGAACACACACACACACACACACACAGGAATATATATATATATATATATACAGGTGCATATATTTTCTTTTCTTTTTTTGTTTTTGAAGATTTTGTGTATTCAACAGAAAGAGTGAGAGAGCACAAGCAAGGGGAGCAGCAGAGGGAGAGGGAAAAGCAGCCTCCCTGCTGATCAGGGAGCCCAACAGGGGACTCGATCTCAGGACCCTGGGATCATGACCTGAGCTGAAGGCAGACGCTTAACCAACTGAGCCTCCTAGGTGCCCCCTATTTTCTTTTATTTTAAAGGTTTTATTTATTTATTTGAGAGAGGGAGAACAGTGGGAGAGGGAGAGGGAGAAGCAGACTTCCCGCTGAGCAGGGAACCTGATGCGGGGCTGGATCCCAAGACCCTGAGATCATGACTGGAGCTGAAGGTATACGCTTAATGACTGTGCCACCCAGGTGTCCCAATGCACATATATTTTCAAATGTAACACAATATAATAATAAACTAGAAACTAACCAAAATGGTTAACTCTAGGGATGGGGAAGGAAGCGAGAAGACAGGGACAGAAGGGAGACTTCTGAGTATACTTTTTTATAGCTTTGCATTTGCTAAATTTCTACCCATTCTAAAATAAATAAATATATATATATATATATATATGTTTTAAATATTTTATTTATTTGAGAGAGAGAGCACAAGCAGGCAGAGTAGCAGGCAGAGGGAGAGGGAGAAGCAGACTCCCCGCTGAGCAGGGAGCCTGAGGAGGGGCTCAATCCCAGGACCCTGGGATCATGACCTGAGCTGAAGACAGACACTTAAGTGACTGAGCCACCCAGGTGCCCCCAAAATAAATATTTTAAAAACCCTAAAATTGAAAACAAATTTAAACAAATGAACCCAACTATATACCAGGTGATATATTATTACCACACTGAAGTAATTACTTGATGTGACATTATGCTACTGAGAGTTGTATATCCTTCTAAGACAGAAAGAACTGTAGCAAGTATTTAACTTCTTTCCATGGCTTGTTGGCGGTAACAGAAGTATTATTCCTTGAAATCCATTTTGTGTATATTTTAAGATACGGCAAATAAATAATTACATTATTATCATTAGGTACCAAGAGTTTCAGTGTGAGAGAAAAGAGATGCTAGTACAAATACTTAAATTTTACATTTTCCCAGCTCTATTGAGAAATCATTGACGTAAAACATTGTGGAAGTTTAATTAGCAACCTTCAAGTATTGTTAACAGTAGTCACGGTGCTAGGGGTACCTGGCTGGCTCAGTTAGTGCAGTGTGAGAATCTTGATCTTGGGGGCTGTGAGTTTGAGCCCCACAGTAGAGATTAGTTAAGAACTTACTTAAAAATTACTTAATTTGCTTAATTTTACTTAAATGTACTTATATATTAAATAAAATATACTTAAATTTACGTAAAAAAAGTAGTCACTGTGCTATATATTAGATGCCCAGAACTTACTCATCTTCTAACTGGAAGTTTGTATCCTTTGGCCATTATTCCTTATTCCCCCATTTCCTCCACTCCCTTGCCCCTGGTAACCAACAGTCTAACTCCCTGTTTCTATGAGGTCTTTGTTTTGTTTTAAGATTCCACATATCACTGAGATCATACAGTATCTGTCTTTTTCTGTCTTGACTTATTTCACCTAGCATAATTCCCTTAAGGTTCATCCGTATTATTGCAATTTGCAGGATTTCTTTCCTCTTCATGGCCAAATGACATTCCTCTGTGTATGTGTGCATGTGTGTGTGTGTGTGTGTGTGTGTGTGTGTGTATTCATGTGTGTGCTCATGTGCACATGAATGTGTCCCTGGGTTTCTGTGTGTATGTGTGTATCACATTTTCTTTATCCATTCACCCATGGATGAATACTTAGGTTGTTTCTGTGTTTTGGCTATTGTCGATAATGCTACAGTGAACATGGGGTGCAGATATTTTTCGAGATAGTGATTTTATTTCCCTTGGATATATACCCAGAAATGAGGCTGCTGGATCATATGGTAGTTCTGGTTTTAATTGGTGAAAGAATCTCAACACTGTTTTCTGTAATGACTTGAATTTACATTTCAGTTAGAAATATCAATTTCAAAAACGCAGGCAATCAATGAAACCAAAAGCCACTTCTTTGAAAAGATCAATAAAAGTGAATTTTTCTATTTTATCTATGTTAAAACATCTATTGGCATAAAACTGTTTATAGTATCTCTTCACTAACCTTTTAATGTTGGTAGAATCTCTAGCAATAAACCTTCCTTAATGCTTGATATGAGTATTTTGCGTCTTTTTTCTTTTTTTCTTGATCAGTTTGGTGCATTGTTTTGTGCCAGAAGCAAGGTGCTCAAAGGGTAATGGAGGCATGTGGAAAGGATAAAGGAACTAGATTGAAGAGCTTCCTACTGATTAAATTTGAGACAATTTGAGCAATAAAAAATGAATATAATTGAATAAAATATAGGAAATAAAACACACACACACACACACCCAAAAAAGCCCCAAACAAAACAAAATCTTCTTTGGCAACGCTAGAGGTGATTTTTGTTTTTTTAAAAGATTTTATTTATTTATTTGAGAGACAGAGTGAGAAAGAGAGTGGGCATGAGCCAGGGGAGGGGTAGAGAAGCAGGCTCCCTGCTGAGCAGGAAGCCCAATGTGGGACTGGATCACAGGAGCCAGGTGCCCAACAGTAGAGATGCTTATTATATGTACTCCTGACTCTGAAAATTGGTAATTCAAGGGGAAAATCTAAGCACATTTTTTTGCCTTTTCAGTCTAAGTTTTATTTTGGGGTAATAAAATAGTCCCAACTATAAGGGAAAGCGCCTCAAGTTTGCAGAATGTCTGGCAATAAACAGAGGAGAAATGATAAAATTAGAACAATCACCATTTTGCCCCCTTGGTGAAATAATTGATTTAGACAAAAATCATCGATGAATACCAAAACTCTTAAACAAAACCATATCTCCATTACCTCATGGAGATTCCCAAGGCATCACAGATAATGAAAAGTAAAAAAATGATGAAAAGTAAAAAATGCCAACTTTATAAGGGAGAGATCTAAAATATAGGGGAAAATTATGAAAGCCTTTGAAATAGATCAAAGAGTCCATTCTTCAATGGAGAAGTAGGTGCTGTATAGGTTATCTGATTCCATTGGGTCTCTGGTCCTTTCCTTGTCTTTGAGCTATTTCACAGCTCTTTAAGATGTCAAATATGAGAATAATGCAAATAAATTCTTATCCATAGAAATAAAAGTCCTCTGGTAGAGATGCAGATGATTACTGTCCCATGGATATTGACCAATGTAAGCCAATCATGTCAGCATTTATTTATCCTATATATGTGTCAGCTTTTTGGATTTTCCTTTGAACCAGTTGTAACATCTTACAGATTTCCTCATTAATTAAGGAGTTAAATAAATTCTTTGACATATGTTCATCTTATATGTGTATGAGATTCCTGAGTTCACCCTTTTAAAAAATTGTCTTTTTAACAAGCAGAAACCATCTTCATTTAGTGAACAGAGTTAGTATCACTAATAATGAACACATTAAAAAAATGGGCCTTATGATGCGGTACATAGGAAGCAGACACCTATGACGCTTATGTTCTTGAAAAGAATGTTTAACCTGAATCTAATTACATCTTTGTGTCTAACTTTCCCTTTACAGGTTCATTGTGGGAAGAGACATATTTTAAATGATGCAACAGGGAAATGATCCTACAAAGTCAGAACATGAGACATAGAAAATATTTGATCATTCTCGTTCGAAAGTCGTCATGTAATAAGAAAAAAAGAGGGTATAAACTATAAATATACTGAAGCAACATAATCATGGGAGACACTGATCTTTGATTATATTTTGACGCTAAAAAATAGTGATATAGACAATCTTTAAGCAATGGGGGACATTGGTAAAATAAGATGATATTAGATGATAGTAAGGAATCATAGCTCATTTTGTTAGGCTAATGGTACTATTGTTGTTATGCAGGAGAACGTTATTTATTTGGAGATAAATGCTAGAGTTTTTAGGAATGAAGTGTTACGATCTTTGTACTCCTCAGGCTAGGTGAGGAAAAAGCACAATCTGACACCCAGCAACCCTCAACCACCCCACCCCCACTCCTGGGTGGGATATGTGATATTCCTCCAGGAAGCTCCCAAACTCTTTTATTTTTTTTAAAGATTTTATTTATTTATTTGACAGATAAAGATCACAATTGTGCAGAGAGGCAGGCAGAGACAGAGAGGAGGAAGCAGGCTCCCTGCTGAGCAGAGTGCTGGATGTGGGGCTCGATCACAGGACCCTGGGATCATGACCTGAGCTGAAGGCAGAGGCTTAACCCACTGAGCCACCCAGGCGCTCCCCAAACTCTTTTAATATTAATGCGTTGCTAGAGGGAATAACAACCTTAACTTGACAATGGCAAGACCTCAGGTTTCCTGTGAGTCTTCTTTAACATATGAAAATCCTTTTGAATCCTTTCTTTTCCTTACCTCCCCCAACTCCCAAGTTTATAATCAGCCTCCAAAACCCGGGCACAGCAGCTCTTCTGCCCACGGGTCCGCCGCCCCGCCCCCCCCCCCCCCCCCCCCCGCTTTAATAAAACCACCATTTTGCACCAAAGATGTCCCAAGAATTCTTTCTTGGCCTGGCTCCAGACTTCACTCCACCAAACCTCACCTGCATTCCAAAACTACACCAAAAATAGTTCAAAAATGAAGCAATTGGGGCAAAAGTTTAACAATTGTTCTGACTAGTTAGTCTGTGTAAGAATGTTCAGTCGCAGGGCGCCTGGGTGGCTCATTTGGTTAATCAACTGCCTTCAGGTCAGGTCATGATCCCAGGGTCCTAGGATGGAGCCTTATGTTTGGGCTCCCCACTCAGTGGGGAATCTGCTTTTCCCTCTCCCTCTGCCCCTCCCCCCTGCTTGTGGGCATGCTCTCTCTCTTTCAAACAAATAAATAAAATCTTTTAAAAAATTGTTCAATTTCCTATTCTATTTTGCTGCTGTAGGGGAGATAAAATAATTGTCATTCTACCCTTCTAGGTTGTTATCTGAGACACGTACCCCCTTCCCACAATAAAAGACGGGTTAACAATGGAAAAACAAACAGAAGTTTAGTAACATTTATACCACCTGTGTACATGGGAGAGACCCAGGAAAACTGAGTAACTCCTGGAAATGGCCAAAGCCACCACCGTGCTCTCTCCCTCTCTGTCAAATAAATAAAGTCTTAAAAAAATATAAATGTGACTTAATAGGAGATAACTTCTACTAGGTTTTCAGAGCTTTTCCTGTGTCTGCTCTTTCTTAAAAAATAGTCAGCTCAAGATAATCTTTACACCGAAGAGGGATATTTCGAGGTGAGAAATTATACTGCCCTTCATTGCATGCTTAAAGTGCACCATTTAAAAAATTAGAATAAAAGAAATCCTTACGTGTGGAGGCACCCTGGACATCTCATTGAAAACAGTGAGTTGGAAAGTTACCTCCACTCACAGTTACTTTACTTTTTGTTACTTGTCCTTCACGATATGCCAATTTCATGATGTTATTTTAATAAAATTAATGGTGATCAATTTCTAATGATATCATTAGTAATTAGGAATTCATTAGGAGTATCATTAGGAATTCCTAATGATATCATTGTTTGTGGTCCATGTCACTAGTGACTTGGTGACGTATTTCATTCTTACTGGTAGTTGTTTTATGTTTTCAATAAACTTTACCGGATTTTCTAATCAAATATCAAATGGAAGAACTGTGAGGCCTAGAAGTGTGTTGGGGAAATCATAAGATTAAAACTGTCTCACAGCGCACCTGAGTGGCTCAGTCAGTTAAGCATCTGTCTTCAGCTCAGGTGAGGATCCCAGGGTCTTGGAATTGAGTCCCCTGGTGGGCTTCCTGCTCAGCAGGGAGACTGCTTCTCCCTCTACCCTTTCCCCCTGCTCCTGACCTCTCTCTCACTCTCCGAAATAAATAAATACAAAACCTTAAGAAAAAATAAATCTATTTCACATAAAACGTACGTTGGCATAAGCTATGAACAAAATGAGAATGGATTAAACTAATTTACTAAGCAACAAAAATACCTCCCTCCAATAAAACAAATAAAAGAAAACCAAATGAAATAAACCAAGTGAATTCATTTGACTTGAAATTGAATCTCCTTTTGTTTTCGAAGCTCAGTGAATTGGAGGGAAAAAAAGAATCACAATATGTTTAAAACAATCCAACATTTCATTCTATTCAAGATCATACAAATGGACAATAGTATGTGTTAAAGAGCTGTGGTTAAGTGGAACTCATGACTGTCCTGTATGTTACAGGCCTTTTGTACTCCTAAGAGTAATATAGCTATCACATTTTGCACTTAGCTTACCAACCAGTGTTCAGCAGATATGCTTTAATTTATTTCAGAGGCAAGAACATGGAGGCAGAGAACACATAAAATGGTCCAGAATAAACTTAGTGGTCCTGAAATGCTGTGATAATATCCTTTAATGTAAGTCTCACCTGAGTACCTGCTGTGTGCTGTGTCTGGCACTGTAGTAGGCACTACAAATAAAGTATTTTTTTTAAGAGTTTGTTTATTTATTTTCAGAGAGAGAGAGAGAGAGACAAGCAGGGGGAGTGGCAGGCAGAGAAAGAAGCAGGCTCCCTTCTGATCAAGGAGCCCCGTGTGGGACTCTATCCCAGGACCCTAGGATCATGACCTGAGCCTAAGGTGGATGCTTAACCGATTAAGCCACCCAGGTGCCCCTAGAAATAAAGTATCTTCATTTTAGGAAGACATTGGACAGAGTCTCATGGTATCATAGACAAAATGTATAAATATGGATGCCATTCAAGAAGAATTTGGCAAATTTGTAATCGAGTAATGATACCAAAAAGGTTTTAATTAACATTTCAACACCAGCTAAGGTGGAAATCTCTAAGATCATACCTAGCTTGGTCAATCTCTTTGTCAATCTCTTTAGCACTTTTACTAACAATTTACGTGAAGATACTAAGACTTGTGGGGTTTTTATTTTATTTTATTTATTTATTTGACAGACAGAGATCACAAGTATGCAGAGAGGCAGGCAGAGAGAGAGAGAGAGGAGGAAACAGGCTCCCCGCTGAGCAGAGAGCCCAATATGGGGCCCAACCCCAGGACCCCAAGATCACGACCCAAGCCGAAGGCAGAGGCCCAACCCACTGAGCCACCCAGGTTCCCCCTAAGACTTGTTTTTAAAGCATAGGCTTAAGAAGAATAAAGTTATAAAGGATAGTATCCTTGGTGTAAGGCTATAGAGAGAATTCCATAAGCTGGAATAATGTGCCTAATAACAAAATGAAATTTAAGAAGAATAAATTCAATGTGTATTTCCATTTTAGCTTAAATAATTTGATTATATAAATTCAGGATGGAGAAGACAAGGTATTTTGGGTATTAGAAGAATTATGGATTTTATTTATATCCATGAAAAGCTCAACTTGAGCTAACACTTTGATGTGGCTCTTAAAAACCAGCTCATACTTAAAACCTGTTTAAAAGAAACAAAGTATCAAGACCATTGATTTGCAACCTTTTCTATCCCAATACACCAAGGGCTAAGACTACTAGGAAACCAGGGCCATATTTTTATCTTAAATGTATGAGGTGGAGGAACTGGAGGCAGGGCCATTTTATTTTTTATTTTATCTTTTAAAAAGATTTTATTTATTTGTGAGAGAGAGCACATAAGCTGGGGGAGAGGTTGACAGAGGGAGATGCAGGCTCCCCATTGAGCAAGGAGCCTGATGTAGGACTGATTCCCAGGACCCTGGGATCATGACCTGAGCTGAAGGCAGATGCTTAATCCACTGAGGCCACTGACGGATTCCAGGCAGGCCCATTTTTAAGAGCCTCTTGGATGACTGATCCTTGAACTATTCTTCCTCACTCTGGTCTAGATCCAGGTGGGTAATTGTTCCCTCATACTCCAGTTCACTACATTTTAGGAGGAATATTGTCAACTGAAGTAAATTCTGAAGTGGGAATTTAGGATAGTGAGGCAATTGGAAATTTATAAAATGAAAAGTAGAAGGGGAGGGGGAAAACAAACAAACAAACCCCTGAGAACTAGAAGGAAATGTTTAGCTTAAATAAATAAATAAATAAATAAAGACTTGAGAGGATTCTTAAAACAGCACATCATGGTTGATCATAGCCTAAGCTCTGAGTGCAAGGGGACCTGGGCGGAAATCCAGCTCTACTAGCCCTTGATACATGATGAAATAGAATATTTAAAGAATTCAGAGCCCAGTTAGGGGTAAAAGGAGTTAGCTGTCACCGGAGTGGAATTGTAGATTTCCAGTTATCCAAATCAGGAGGTAAAATGTTGTTGTGAAAGGTATGGTGCTGAAGTCTTCCCTGAACCAGCTGATCAAGTGAACCCCGCTCCCAATAGTCTCTGTACCCAGTGTTCCCTTTGTACATGGAACAAAGCTTCCCTTTGTACTTGGTGGCTAAGGTAGACTGGCTCAGGAGGCACGAAGCTCTTAAATCTAGTATCTTGGTTTTGAATCTCTACCTAGTGAGCAAACATACCCTGATGGCCAAAGCCACCTTCTAACTTTTGCTCAATCCAGCAGATACGGTAAATCGGCTACTCTTATTTGAGTGACTTTTCAACTCCAGGAAAGAATTTAGAATGATATAATAACCATCATCACAGTAATGCTTTCTTGTGAATTAAAAGTAATCTCTTTGTGATGTTGAAGACAACCTGCCATTTTAGAGAATCTGTGGGATTAACCTTGAGCAATTGATTTTGACTTGTAGTTTCAGAAGGAAAAATGTGAGAATTTCACCAAGTGTATTAACAGTATTGAAATATTTAAGAGAACTCAAGATTTAACACACTTACAGGCTAAATGTATTATCTTCATCAGAGTCATTTAACCAACTAGTAGGATGATTTTATTTATTAGGATTATATGTACACCTTGTCAGGCAGTTGAAGGGCTTGAAAAGTTCAAATGTATTAAATGTATGAGGAGAATTTAAAAAGGGGAATTAAATAAGTTTATAAATGAGATTAATTGTTTAAAGTGAATTTAATTTGTTTGAATTGTATTGACTATTAATCAGAGAACAAATGAAAGTAATTGCCCTTATTTTAAATGGCAGTTACAAGATTTATTAATAGCAGTAATACTCACAAAGTGAACATAACACTTCAAGAATAAATATGTAAGTTTAAAAATTGAATATCACTGTAATATCCATCTAAGTATAGATAGTCCAAAAGTCCTCTTATATCATTAACAAGCTTAGACTGTCATGCCTCTTGGTATATTACCTTGGGATGGACTTCCATAGCTTCATCCATAAAATTCCTAGAGTTTTTAAGGAGATTAAATGAGATAATGTACGTAAATCACTTAGTCTGGTATCTACTAAAAAGTTTCACTTGGCTGATCATTCTCTCCTCAAAACTATGGATTTAAATATGCGGGTCCATTGTCAGGTGGAAGAGGAACCAAATGCATTCTCTAGTGCCCTGGAGAATGGAGCTGGTAGTTCCATGAAGAGAAAGAATCATAGAGGTTTGCAGATTCTGGTCACTTGTCTATCTTTCAGGGACTGTGCTAAGTTTTTACATACATTATTTCATTTATTCTTCACAATATACTGGTATCGTTAGGGTTTGATCAGAGAAGCCAGTCAGTATGAGTCATATCAGAGATCTATTTGAGGGATTGGATCTTACAAAGTAGTGGGAGCCATATAGTTTTTGCAGAGCTCTTAGTTATGTGTCTGGTGCCTGGTGCCTAAAGCCAGCCTGTCCAGTAGCTGGGAAGGGAAGATGGACATGAAGTGGGTGAGAGCACCAAGAAGCTGAAATCCACATCTGTCTCTCATCAGAACTCATATTGGTCATCTTGGTCGCACACTGAAACCTACATTGGTCTCTCATGGTCTCTAACACGTAGGTGACCCTCGGAAGAGCGGCCATGCTTTTCCGTTGGGCTTCACACAGAGTTGGCCTAGGACTCTGAGATGCTGAAGGAGAAGATCTGGCAGGAACTGGAAGAGCTGTGGGCCCCATCGCTGCCCCACATGAGTAATGCAAGCCAGAAATTTCGTGGCAATGCAGCGGCACAGCAACAGCACCAGCCCTACACGCTCCTTCTGGCCTCACTCTGCTCTCCACCTTCTCTTGTAGGCAACCCTAACCTAGAACCCACCAATGAAAGAAATTCGGGGAATCTTCATTCCACCTTTGCAAAATTGATATGGTTCTGAACTACCACTCTCCTGTTGTCCCTGTTTTCCAGAGAAACTGGCTTAGAAGTTTAAATAATTTGCATGAGGGCACACAGATGGTAAGTGGAAAAACTGAACCGTGAACAAATGCAGTCTGGCTCAGAACCCAGGATCTTCACCAGTGTCTTCTCTTGCTTTGCCCTCATGTCTGAAAGCTAGAGGAAAGCCAGTTTGAGCTCAATAAAAAGATGACCCGTGTCACAGTATGAGTTTGCACACACCAAAACAAACTGCCTTGCAAAGCAGAGGGTACCCTGTCATAGGTGATGCTCAAACACTGGCTGAGTGGCCACTTGTCACAGACATTACACAAGACCATGTTTATTCACCGGGAGGCAGAAAGAACTGAGTGGATCCTAAAAGCACTTTTGACTCCAAGATTCAGTTTCTAGAATATACAGTTCAGAGCAAGGGTCTGAACTCACAATATATAAGGAACACGAGAGAAGACAGAAGCAGTCAAGGGTGGTTAGGGAAGAAACTTAGCCAAGCTGTGCCCAACGTGCCAAAACCCATTGCAAGAAAAAGAAAAATTATGGTCACCCAAGAGCTATTTCACACAAAGGATGTCACAGAATCAGCGTTAGGGTGGTGATTTCCACCCCCCCCCCATAAATTGATTCCATTTCTCTGAATTGATAGGCCATTTTTGTTGTTGTATAGACATGATCTTTAAAAGTCTTCAGCAAGGACTGTAAATTCAGGTATGCTATGCATCAACTCTTCAAAATAAATGTTTAATCGGTTTCGGGCCTAGCAAAAAGTTTGAAGCAAATATCCAAATATTTCAAAGAACTGCTTAGAAGAGAATTTTCACATTTGAAGCTCTGCCAATATAAACACATAATAGCGAACCTTATGTCTTAGTAACAGATGCATCCTGATGACATCTTTCCAAAGCAGATATTACAATAATTTTCTTTTTCTCCCCGCAAATTCTATATAAGTTGGTTAATCAACTACACAAATTGGAAGTCATGGAAAAATCTGTGCAAAGATATTAGATGAAATTGACTTCCCACCAAGAAAACTCACAAATCAGTCAAGTTAATGGATTAACATTTAAAATCTCAAAGCAGATAGATAGAAATCCCATAAGAAGTGTTGTTGCTGCATGCAGATATCTCTCCTCACCCTTCTCCTCCTGACCTGAGTGGCACATTCGTGGGCACCATTGCTTTCTGGCTTCCGATGGGAAGCCATTAACCAGCGCCAGAAGATCAGGGGGAAGAAGGAGAGTGAAGTTATGGTATTTATTCTTCTGGCCCTCTTGTGGCAGGGTCGCCATGGGTTAACTGGGCCCCTTGACAGAACATTATGTTTTTCTAGAGGAATCTTTTTTTTTTTTTTTAAGATTTTATTTATTTATTTATTTGAGGGAGAGAGAGAGAGTGAGAGGGAAATCATAAGTAGGTAGAGAGGCAGCGGAGAGAGAGAGGGAAGCAAGCTCCCCGTCGAGCAGAGATCCCGATGTAGGGCTCGATCCCAGGACCCTGGGACCATGACCTGAACCGAAGGCAGAGGCTTAACCCACTGAGCCACCCAGGTGCCCCTAGAGGTGTCTTTTTATAATACTCTCTGTCTGTCTCTCTCTTTCTTTGTCTTCCTCATCCCATCGGGTCTAGAAGTGGTAAAGTCTTGCCATTATTAATAGCCTCAGAGTTAATTGTACTCTCCATTCTGGTCTCTCTGCTCCCTGTCCCACACCTTTGTCAACAGTTGGCTTATTCAACCCTCCTCCAAGTGTCCTAATTAGAGGATACCTTGGTTTCCCACTGGGACCCTAACTGATCCTACACAAAGAATTACAATGTTAATAATGATTAAATTTCAATGTCAGTGCTATGTCCGTCATTTTCAGAAGGTTGGCGCATGGTTTTTGCATTGTTGCCACTGAAAATTATAATCACGAACAAGACGATTGCATTTAAAGTTTAGTGTTGTTGCTATTTCAGATTCTGAGCCAGAAGGTCTGAATCTCAGCTCTGATGCTGACGAGTTGTGTAAGTTTGGGCAAATCATCTAACCCAGTGATTCTCAACCGGGGGACAGTTTTGCCCCCTCAGGGACATTTGGCAATATCTGGAGATATACTGGTTGCACAACAGGACAGGGGTTGTTACTGGCACCTAGTCACAAGTAGAGCTCAGAGATACTGCTAGACATCCTACCATGCTCAATACAGCCCCTACCATCGGGGAAAAAAAAAAAATTTACCTGGCTCCAAATAGTGCTGAAGTTCAGAAACCCAGTGTGCTTCAGTTTCTTAATCTATAAGATGGGATTAATATTAATATTAGCATAAACCTCATAGGATTGTCTGAGGAGTCAATGAGCTAATACATATAAAGCACTCCGATCAATGCCTCTTTAAGAGCTCAGAGCACAGAGACAACTTGCTCCAAGGCAGGCAGTGATAAATTCAGTATGAAAGACAACTAATTCCACTAAAGTATTCTGAAAGCTGAGCTCTTGCCTGGTTTTATTCTGCTGTTTCCCCAGCACCTTTGTGTCTAGCATATATTTTATTTGTTCACTGTATTCAATATGGCACCTATTCATTCATGAGTAAAATGATGAACATAACATGTCCAGCAGAATTCCTTGCATACTGCTCAGTGATAGTGGTGGCTGTGGTGGTTATAATGGATTTCGTGACAATACATCTTTGGGGCTTGAAAACAAGCACCCAGGGGTATCTTCCTTCACATTCTTGCTCAAATCATTCTAATTTTCTTCACTAACTGTTTAACAACTCAAGGCCAAGAAGAAACTCACAGATAAGTTACATGATTTCTAAAATTATAAAAGGCATATTTATGTTATCCAAGTATTTTAAAAAGGTGTTGCTTTAGAACTATTTAAAGTAGCAATTTTTAAATCTTTCACTGAACTTTGGCCCAACCAAAGGATTTGGGTTGGAGTACCATTTTAAAAAATTAATCAAGATGGGGGCGCCTGGGTGGCTCAGTGGTTTAAGTCTCTGCCTTCGGCTCAGGTCATGATCTCAGGGTCCTGGGATCGAGCCTCACATCGGGCTCTCAGCTCAGTGGGGAGCCTGCTTCCCCCCCTCTCTGCCTGCCTCTCTGCCTACTTGTGATCTCTGTCAAATAAATAAATAAAATCTTTTAAAAAAATTAATCAAGATGATCAGGGGAGAGGGCAAATGATGGTAGAAAACAAGAGACGAACCAATGAGTTAGGCTAGAGCACCCCCATACCCCCATCCCCCCGCAAATGTCATGTAAGAGCCTGTCACTTGCTAGAGGGCCTCAGATTTGGCAGATAATGTCCAAGAGTGATCCTTTGCTCCGTCATTTATGTCATAGGGACAGACGGTAAAAGAAAAACAGCAACAAAACTGTGAGAAAAGAACACTTCTTCACTTATTCTTAGTAATGAAACATGAGAGAGAAAGTTTTCCCTAGATAGAGGACACTGAAATGAAATTAATCTCTTCAATGGTATCTTTATAGGAAAATCTATAGCTCTTGGTGCTATTCTTTATAACGTCCTGCAGTATAGACCAAAATTTTTACAGCACAGTCCAATAAAAGCAATGTTATAGAGGACTAAAATAACACAGTTCAGGTGTAAATCTAATCCTGGGTTAAGAGAGGGTTTAAGGACCCGGCAGATAGAATGCCCTCAGGGCAGTCCTCCTTAAGCTGGGGGAGGGGGGACGGATCATACCTGGATGGGATGATCTTCGTGACAGAAAAGTGTGAAACGTGTTCTTTAGTGGTGGTCTTGTCAGGGGATAGAGCTGCCGACAGCTGATAGAAATTACAGGGCTTAACCATACAAAAATCTTTCACATTTATGAACTATTTCCTGGAGCCAGGCATTGTTCCGAGGGTTTAAGAGATAGAAGCCATTAAATCCTCACCGTGACCCCGTGAATGGAGTGCTGTTGTTAAGTTTCCCGTTTTACAGATGAGACCAAAGAGTCAAGGTTAAGTACTTGCCCATTGTCACCAAGCTACTGAGTGATGATGGGTGAGCAATAGGACATGGCAGCCTGACTCCAGAGCCCTCATGTATGTAAGGTCTCCATCATGTGTGTCAGAAGGACCCACCCCTCCCATTCACTCTGTGGTTAGGCCTTCAAGATCAATGCAAGTCCTGCTCACTCCAAAACGTTGCCACCAGCTTTAGTCCCCCTTGATCCTTCACATCTTTTTTTTTTTTAAGATTTTATTTATTTGACACAAGAGAGATCACCAGCAGGCAGAGAGGCAGGCAGAGAAAGAGGTGGAAGCAGGCTCCCCGCTGAGTAGAGAGCCTGATGCGGGGCTCAATCCCAGGACTCTGAGATCATGACCTGAGCCAAAAGCAGAGGCCTAACCCACTGAGCCACTCAGGCACCCCACATTCTTTTTTTTAGGAATTTATTATTTATTTATTTATTTGAGAGAGAGAGTGAGAAAGAGAGCACGAACAGGGGGGAGGGGTAGAGAGAGAGGGAGAAGCAGACTCTTCACTGGGCAAGGAGCCAGATGTGGGGCTCAATTCTGGGACTCTGGGATTGTGACCTGAGCCAAAGGCAGACGCTTAACCTACTGAGCCACCCAGGTGTCCCCATAATGTTTTACATTTCAAGAAAATGTGCATACCCTGCAGGGGCAGCAATGCAATTGTTGGATATCTTTATACAACCATACCTGCTTCAAGGGGCAGCACAGGATCCCCAGACTGCTCAAGGACCCCAGAATCTCAAAGCCTACACATGTCAGGTGTGAGTCCCGGGAATGAGTATCCAGGAAATTGGAGAAGCAAGGCCTAGATGAGTAAGAGCTCTTGCATTGGGGGCACCACATAGAAGAAGGGGCTCCAGAGGGGCTGAGAGAGAAGGAATGAGAAAAAGAGGACAGAGATGGCCACTGTGGCAGGACAGAATATTCAAACAAAAGCTACTCAGATCATCTACTGCATAGTGCCAATCGTGTTCTAAATACTTTACACTTATTCACACATTAATGTGAACCGCCGGGCCCATAGGAAGTGGGGATTCTTATTACTCATCTTACATATGCAGAAACTAGCACAGAGAAATTATGAAATTTGACCAGGGTCACACAGCTAGCAAGAGGCAGTCTGTCTCCAGAGAGTGCTCCTAACCACTATGGGGTAATGCTCTTGAGAAGAGTTTCTTGTGGCAGAGCACAGAGATTGTGTTGGAGAGGTAAGTAAAAGCCAGGTAGTGGAGAAGCCACATTAAGGAATTACTTACTAGGTACAATGCTGTAAGGGCAGAAGGTTAAGACTCAGGAGAGCTTTAGGCCAGGGGTTCCCCAATGTGAGTTCCCTGCCGTTAGGACATGGGCTCAAGGGAATAACTGCCACATAACAAACCATCCGTAAAATTAGTGGCTTAGAACACCCCCCGTGCCTTTGCTCGTAGTTCTGCAGTTTGGCTGGAGGTGGGCAGAAATGTGATGTCTCTACTCTGTGGGATGTCACCTGCAGTCAGTCATGTGGCTACGTTGAGCTGGGAGCCAGGCTGGAGCTGGGACATTGAACGTGGAGTGCCTCACTCCACGTCGGGTGCCTCAGCCTAGATGGCATGAGTGACCAGACACCTGAGTTCTGCATGTGAATGACCACTCTCTCTTTCCATGTGATCGCTCATTATGCAGAAATCTAACTCAGATTTCTCTACTTTAGATTTTTTTTTAATATTTTATTTATTTGACAGACAGAGATCACAAGCAGGCAGAGAGGGGAGGAAGCAGGCTCCCTGCTGAACAGAGAGCCCGATGTGAAGCTCGATCCCGACTCATGACATGAGCCGAAGGCAGAGGCTTAACCCACTGAGCCACCCAGGCGCCCCAAGTTTCTCTACTTTAGAAAGTTCCCTATCTAAGGCTTGCAAGAGGGTCCAGGTCTCCTAAGGCCTGGACATAGAACTTCTGCCATATTCTGTTGGCCAAAACAAGTCCCAACGTCAGCCCGTTTGCGAGGGGAAGGGAAATAGACGTCACTTCTTGATGGCAAGTGCAGCATATGCCCATTGTTGGCAGGTGTCGTTGGAAACATCCATTTCAGGTGACATCAGTGACACCAGGGGCCTCTTTTTGCTTTTGTTCTCTTACTGTCCGATGCTCTGTCATGAATGACCTTCACTCCATGGAACCCCAAAGTCATTGATGGATAGCATAGCAACATGCCCTGTGTACTTACTCTCATCCAAAAGACAAGAGCATATCTGGGCTCTTACCAGGGAAGGTCATTTCAGATGACTTTCAGATGACCCCTCCCATGGGAGAGCTTGGCTCAAGTCAAGGAGAGCCAGAGCACCAAAATCCATGAAACACTCCATGGTTTAAAGTGTGGGTGCCCTGAGAGGACTCTGATGTTACTCTAGGCTATGGGTTGGCAGACTCCAGCCCTCTGGTAAAATCCTGCCACCCACTCTCAATCATTTCTGTATTGTCTATGGCTGCTTTCCCATGAAACCAGCAGAGCCCAGTAGGTGCAACAGAGACTGTGTAGCCCATAACACCTAAGATAGGTACTGTCTGACCCTTTGCAGAAAATGTTTGCCAACCATGGCACCAGGGGCAATAGTCAGTAATGGTACTCTTTCTCATATGTTATTTCATTTCCAGAAATTCCATTGACCCCAAGGTTCACATTTGAACTGACAGAAATAGACAGTTCTTGGGCCAGTCCATATAATTCCTTAAAGAGGCAAGAGAATGTGTAAAGCATTCAGTAATCGAATTTTAAGGGTGCACCTATGTGATGCTTTCAAGTCAAACCTATTTTATGTCCTGAGCACTTCTAGAACCTGTCCTCAAGTCCTCACTGGCCCACTCTCTCAGTGCAAAACTCAACCTCTTCCCAGGGAAGAGAATTGCAGTAGGCTTTCTATGCTCAGAGATTTTCTTTTTTTAATCATTCAATGGGAAAATTGGTTATCCTCAGTGGATAGTCATTGTACCAATTCACAGTCAAGAGAACCCAATAGTGTTCTTAAACTCTATTAAACTAGTAGTATTTGAACTTTCAGAAAAACTCAAGGTAATGATGGAGGCCTGCCCTTTTGCTTTCACTTGGTTGTATACTCAAAGGATTCTTTTTTTTTTTTTAAAGATTTTATTTTTTTATTTGACAGAGAGAGACATAGCAAGAGAGGGAACACAAGCAGGGCAAGTGGGAGAGGGAGAAGCAGGCTTCCTGCTGAGCAGGGAGCCTGATGCAGGGCTCGATCCCAGGGCCCTGGGATCATGACCTGAGCTGAAGGTGGACGCTTAATGACTGAGCCACCCAGGTGCCCCTCGAAGGATTCATTTTTAAAACATAATTTTTCAAGAACATTTTAATAGTGTGAAATCGTGTTGTTCTCTGAGAAATTATGTTGACTGTACGCAAAATAAAACTAAAAGTTGAAACTCAACATGCTGTTTTGCTGGAACTCTGAAAGTTCTTCTCCTAAGCCTATCAAGAGTATATTTTTGAAATTTAATGCTTAAAAAGTTTTCAAACACTCATACCCACCAATCCAACAATTTCAATTCCCAAATTTTATCCCAAGGTCATGATGTGGTTAAGTTCAAGGTTAATCCTGGCAGAATTATTTGTAATAGCAGGAAATCTTATAGAACCTAAATATCCATAGATGAGGGACAGGTTCAAAAGCAGTGACAGACAATACGTAAACAAACGAGCATGGCTTATTCTGATTATTTAAGTGGACCCATGTGATGGATTAAAAGAAATAAGGAAGACCTTTGGAATCTTTATGTAGAACAAATTCCAGGATTATTGCTCAGTGCAGAAAAAAAAAAGCAAAATGCAAAATAGTGCATATGATATTTTATCATTTGTGAAAAAAATGGGAGGGAGAAAATAAATATAATTTGTATGTGTATTAAATAACTCTGGAAGAACACACATAAGAAATTAATAATAATGTTTGTCTCTAGGACTGATTGTCAGTCAGGGTCCAGCCAGAGAAACCACTGTAAGGATGTCATTCAGAGTATATTTAATACAAGAACTTAGTTAAGCAGGTAATGGAAGAAGTAAGGCGCCAAATAGGAGACTTCGAGTTAACCCAGAAGTTATTAAGACCAAGAAATGACTACCATCCTTAGGGCTGAAGAGATATAAGGAAGAGGTGGTGTTATCAGATTCCAAATTTTTTTGTATTAAAAAATTTTTTTGTAAGATTTTTATTTATTTATTTGACTGAGAGAAAGAGAGAGAGAGAGAGAGAGAGAGAGAGAGAGCACACAAGCAGGGGCAGCTGCAGGCAGAGGTAGAAGGAGAAACAGCTTCCCTGCTGAGCAGGGAGCCTGATGTGGGACTCAATACCAGGACCCCAGGATCATTACCAGAGCTGAAGGCAGATGCTTAACCTTAACCGACTGAACCACCCAGGTGTCCTGCATTATCAGGTTCTAAAAGTTGGGCCAGTGAAGCAGTAGTAGAATGGTGGTGGAGAGTGCTGGGATGGAGGGGGCTGGGGCCACAGACGGTGAGGCTGACTGGGGGGAGTTTGAACTAAGGAGCAGTGGCAGCAACTGCAGAAGGTCCTACTCAAGCACGAGGGGAGAACGAAACCCCTTGGCTCTGTCCTCCTTCCAGCCTCCAGTCTTTACCAGTGCCCGTGCCCCCATTGCCTGAAGCTACAGAAACCACCAGGCAGAGGAGCCTGGGAAAGAGCAGAGCAGAGCAGAGCAGACAGAGGCCAGTGAATGGATTTATGAAGAAGCTCGCAAACTACTGGTCCAGAAGGGGTCCAGAATGTGTTGACCTGGGAGAGAGCTGTAGCAGGGAGCTTTTTTACTTTATTTTATTTTATTTATTTTGTTCTTTCACTTTATTTATTTTGTTTTGTTTATTTTATTTTCTGTAAAAAATTGTGGTTTTTATTTTAAAAATGTAAAAAATTCCCTGCAGCCATTTTCAGGGACCTCAATGACTTCAATGTTTCTGAGGCTCCTAACACAGCTTGCAGGGGAACATTTTAATGTTTACCTCCTTATGCGTTCTGATTTTTGAACCCTGTGAATATATTGCCTATCACAATGAGTAAAATTAAATAAAAAATTAAATAAGTGCAAAAGAATGGACATTTTTTTTAAAGATTTTATTTATTTATTTGATAGACAGAGATGACAAGTAGGCAGAGAGGCAGGCAGAGATACAGGCAGAGAGACAGGAGGAAGCAGGCTCTCCAAGGAGCAGAGAGCCCGATGTGGGGCTCGATCCCAGGACCCTGGGATCATGACCTGAGCCGAAGGCAGAGGCTTTAACCCACTGAGCCACCCAGGCGCCCCAAGAATGGACATTTTTTATTAAAAACTGAAATTTCAAAGAAATGTCAAGCGAAAAGCAACTAAACGCTATCAAGGGCATGGTGAAAATACGATGCATAAGTACAATAAAATACCATGCAGCCATTCAAAAGAACAAGTCACAAAATACCTACAGAAGGACATACAGGAAAGTGGTATCAGTTCATACCTAATGGCAGGTGGGCTGCGTGGTTGTGGGACAGGTAAGAAGACAGAGACAGCTCAGGCACATAGCGAAAGCACTGCCTACCCTTCTGTACCTTTGATTTTGCGCCCCATGTATGTATTACCTATTCAAAATAGAAATCAAGATTTTTTCTTTTCCCCGTTAAAATTTTTTTATTGTGATAAAATACACATAACACAAAATTAGCCTTTTAAACCATTTTTAAGAGCACAGTTCAATAGTATTAATTATATTCGCACTGTTGTGCAATAGATCTCTGGAAAATCTTCATTTTGTACCCATTCAACTCTGTATCCAATTAACTACAGCTTCTCATTTCCCCCCTCCTTCCAGCCTCCAGCAACAACCACTCTACTTTCTGTCTAGGAATTTGCCAACTCCAGATACCACATATAGATGGAATTGTGATAATTCAATAACAAGTAGTTATCAGTACTTGTCTATTTTGACAGGCTTATTTCATTTTGTATGGTGTCCTCAAGGTTCACCCATGTTGCAGTGTATGTCAGAATTTCCTTCCTGGGACACCTGGGTGGTTCAGTCATTAAGTGTCTGCCTTGGGTACAGGTCATGATCCAAGGGTTCTGGGATTGAGTCCTACATCAGGCTCCTTGCTCAGCGAGGAGGCTCTACCTCTGCCTGCCGCTACCCCATTCTTGTGAGCTCTCTCTCTTGCTCTCTTTCTCTCTGACAAATAAATAAATGAAATCTAAAAAAAAAAAAAAAACACAGAAAGAACTTCCTTCCTTTTTAATCTTTAATGATATTCCATTGTATGCATCTATCATGTTTGCTTACCCATCCATCTGTCAAAGGACGCTCAAGTTGCTCCCACTTTTTGGCTATTTGAAATCAAGTTTTTTGTTGTTGCTGTTACTTGTTTTTTTAACATTTTATTTATTTGAGAGAGAGCATGAGCACGGGCAGAGGGAGAGGGAGAATCAGACTCCCTGCTGAGCAGGGAGCCCCACCACCCTCACCAAGGGGACCTGATCCAGGACCCTGGGATCATGACCTGAGCTGAAGGCAGATGCTTATCTGACTGACCCACCCAGGTGGCCCAAAATTAAGTTTTTAAAAAGAAGGTTGGGGCACCTGGGCGGCTCAGTCAGTTAAGCAACCTACTCTTGATTTTGGCTCATGTCATGATCTCAGGGTCATGAGATTGAGCCGCCCATCCCCTGTGGGGCTCTGCACGCAGTGTGGAGTCTGCTTGAGAGTCTCTCTCTCCCTCTTCCTCTGCCCTCCCCTCCCACTCACAGGACCCTTTCTCTCTGTCTCTTTCTCTCTCAAATAAAGAAATAAAGAAATAAATGAATCTTGAAATAAAATAAAATAAAAAGAAAGTTTATGCTTAAATTAACCATTCTTCTTATGGTGGAAGTACTTATATCAAGAAATCTGGGGCTCTTTCCATGGCCTCTGGGACTCAAGTGACTTTTCTGGAACAGACATTCACAGCAGCTGCCACCCTCCCCAATAGATGGTCCACAAGGAAGTTTCTAGCGTCTTTCCTAGGTAGGCCTTTGGTCACAATACTATATGGAAGGAACCCATCAATAAACAAAGCATTTCAGAGTTATTGAATAAAAGCCACACTTACTGAGCCTTATTGTGCAATCCTGAAAATAAGGAGCACAAAGACAAAGCATATTATAATAAAGGCATTGCAACACTAACGTCAGAATCCTAATCTCAACAGTGAAGCGAACCAGGCCATTAAACTGTCTTAGTGAAAGCAGATTTTACTGATTTCTATTTCTTCCCTACTGTGTGAACATTCACCAGCTTGTTTATTCTCTTAACCCTCCACCTTCTGTAGGTGGACATTTCTTCCTTTATTTTTATTTGAGTGAACAGATGACAATGAATTACATTAAATTGTTGTTTGAGTCAAAGTTTTTTAAGGACTCTTTTCACAGTTCCAAAACAGCCATTTGAAAAATGAAAAATGAAATCAAAGACTTTCTCTTATTCAATGCTAAACATTATAATGATGAATATTTTCTAAAAGGCAGGTAACAAAATGGTATGTACAGCATGATTCCAATTTAGGGAGAAAAAATATATGTGTGTGCACAGGAGAAAGTCCTTCCAGGTGAGAAATGGAAAGTCCCAGATGGATAGAACAAAGAGAGATCTAAAGACAAAAGTGATCCGGTCACCTGGGCTGGATTTTAACATTGACACGGAGCTCAAGAGAAGGAGGCCAGAGGGGAAGATGAAGGTTCTGAGAGCTCATCAGCCCTGAGAAGTCCTTAATTTAACCAGCCCAAGGACCACCTATCTTAGGATTTCTCATTAATCAGAATGATATTTTCTGGATGGTTTAAGCCAGCTATAATTGTGTTTTCTGCTACATTCTAGTCTCCCTGGATATGATCTCCATTTTAATGCTGTTATTGTCCAGTATCTTTGTTCCATTAACTTAAAAAAATTTTTTTCTTTATTGATTTATTTGAAAGAGATTGAGCGCCAGAGAGCACAAGTCTGGGGGTGGGGGCGGGGAGCAGCAGAAGGAGAGGGAGAATTAGGCTTCCTACTGAGCAAGGAGCTTGATGTGGGGTTCAATCCCAGGACCGTGGGATCGTGACCTGAGCTGAAGGCAGACACTTAACTGACTGAGCTACCTGGGCACCCCCGTTCCATTAACTTTTAATGCCCCCTTAGTTAATCATCATTAAAAATATGTAGTGATTTCTGGAGCACATTTGCCAATTTCTTTCTTATCACTCTTCTTCTGTTTGAATTCCTATTGTTTTGTTCAAATACCTTTTTTCCTCATGAAAATCTTTTTGTTTCTTTTTTAAGCAAGATTTGTTAGTGGTAACTCTAAGTCTATAAATGTGTTTGTTTAACCCTCTTGTTTGAATGATGGTTTAGCTGCATAATGAATTCCTTTGAGGCAAGGAATTGAAATTGCCATATTCTACAAAAATCCAGGGCCTTTAAGGGATAAACCATTAGTAAAAGGTGACAAATGGAAACAAAAAACAAAAAACAAAAACCCACCTACCAGCACAAGTTGACAATGAAGAGTCCTGCTTGCTTGCTTTTTTGCTTGCTTGCTTTCTTTGCCAGTGTCTCCCCTGAAAAATGCATAACCATGTGCTTCATGGTGCATGAAACCCTAAAATGGAAAGTTAATATAAAAACTCTTCCCAGGGGCACCTGGGTGGCTCAGTCAGTTAAGTGTCTGCCCTCGGCTTAGGTCATGATCTCGGGGTCCTGGGAGGAAGCCACTGCCTGGGGCTCCCAGCTCCACGGGGAGTCTGCTTCTCCCTCTCCCTCTGCCTTGCTCCCCTCGACAAAGTCTTGTGTTCTCTCTCTCTTTCAAATGGATAAATAAAATCGTGAACAAACAAAACTGTTCCCAGTCACTATCGCCTGGCAGAAACAAAGGCAAAAGTGCTTTGGAGGCTACATCCCAAGTCTGAAACATTCAGCTTAGACTTTAAATTAAAAAACAGAAGAAAGATTTCACTAGGAGTAAAAGTGGGCACATGAAAAGCAGATCTGTATCCCCAAAGTACCTCAGATATTAGAACAACCTAATGCAAAGGATAAAATAAGTATGTTTTAAATGATTAAAGACATAAAGGAAACACTGTAATCCATAAGAACAAGTCACTGTTTTAAAAATAACAGGCAGATTTTGAACCAAACTGATCTCCTAGAAATTAAATATATAATTAATGAAATTCAAAACTCAGTGGACTTTTAAATCAGATTTAACATGGCTGAAGAGAATTATTGAACTCTCTGGAGAATATATCTGAAGAGTTTACTCAAAATGCAACACAACAAGGTAAAAAAATGAAATACATGAATTATGGAGCATACATAAAAGATGTTATGAGATATCAAGGATAGAATTAGATAGTCAAGTATGTCTCTAACAGGAATTCCCCAAGGAGAGAACAGAAAGATTATGGGGATGGCGGGGTGATGGGGAATCAATGTTTTAAGACATAATGGCTGACAATTTTTTCTGTATTCATTAAAATCATAAATCTCAGTTTTAAGAAGCACATCCAAGCAAGAAAAATGAAAATAAACCCAAACCTAGACACTTTGCAAAGAAATATCAAAATACTAAAGTTCAACAGACGATCTTAAAAAGCCATTAGCAAGTAATAATAGAGCACCTTAAGAAAATAATACTTAACTGAGAAAAGATATTGAAACAGCAAAGTTAGAGCCCAGAAGATAATGGAATAACATCTACAGGGCTGAGAGATGATAGCTAGCAGGTTGGAATTCAATATCCAACTAAGCCATCATTTAATCAAGACATTTTCAGGCAAAGATTTACAGAGTTTACTACAAACAGACCTTTGCTGAAAAGGAAACAAACAAACAAAAAGTTATCGGAGATGAAGGAAGGCATTTCCTAGTGATAAAGGGGTCGATTTGTCAAGAAGACGTGCATCCTAAATGCATATGCGTCAAATAGCAGAGCTTTGAAATAGATGAGGCAAAACCTGAGGCAACTTTAAAAAGGAATGGACAGGGATGCCTGGGTGGCTCAGTGGGTTAAAGCCTCTGCCTTCGGCTCAGGTCATGATCCCAGGGTCCTGGGATCGAGCCCCGCATCAGGCTCTCTCCTCAGCAGGGAGCCTGCCTCCTCCTCTCTCTGCCTGCCTCTCTGCCTCCTTGTGATTTCTGTCTGTCAAATAAATAAATAAATCTTTAAAAAAAAAAAAGGAATGGACAAACCCAGTTGTTATTCAGGATTTCAACCCTCTTCTCTCAATAATTAATATATCAACTAGACATAAAATCAGTAAGGATACAGAAGACTTAAATGCCATCAACAAACTTGACATAATTGACATTTATAAAACATTCTAACCTAACAGTCATGGAACAGACATCCCTTTCAAGCACGTGTGGAAGAGTCGACAATGCAGATTACAGGCTATGCCATTAAAAAAGTCTCAATAAATTTAAATGGATTGAAATCATAAGCATATGACCTCCGATCACAGGGGAATCAGTTTAGAAATCTGTAATGGACAGATAACTGAAAAATTTCCCAACTATTTGGCCATGAAATAACGTATTTTTAAGAAGCCCCTGGGTCAAAGAAGAAATCAATGGAACATTCAAAATGAATGAAAATTTTAAAAAATATCAAATTTCTGGGGTGCTGCTAAAAGATTGCTTAGAAAGAAACGCATAGGTATAAATGCTTATTTTAGGCAGAAAAAGGATTCAAAATCAATTATCTAAGTTTCCACCATAAGAAGCTAGAAAAAGAAAAGTTAAATCCAAAAAAAAAGAAAAGAAAGGAGATAATGATAAGAACAGAGTTCACTCTCAATAAATAATTGGAAATTGTCATGTTAAAAAAGACAACTTACGGGGTGCCTGGGTGGCTCAGTGGGTTAAGCCGCTGCCTTCGGCTCAGGTCATGATCTCAGGGTCCTGGGATCGAGTCCCGCATCGGGCTCTCTGCTAAGCAGGGAGCCTGCTTCCTCCTCTCTCTGCCTGCCTCTCTGCCTACTTGTGATCTCTGTCTGTCAAATAAATAAAATCTTTAAAAAAAAAAAAAAGACAACTTACAAATAGCAACAAACCAATGAAATATGTAGGGAAATATTTAACAAACTGTGCAAAACTCTACATGAAAATGATAAAACATGGTTGTAACGGATTAAAGAAGATGTAAGTAAACAAAGAGAGATACAATGATTAAGACTTGGAACATTCAATACTGTTAGGATATAAGTTCTCCCCAAATTGATCTATCAATTCAATGATCTCAATCAAAATTCCAACAGACTTTTTAAAAAGGATTTTATTTATTTATTTGAAAGAGAGAGAGAGAGAGAGAGCGTGTGTGTACAAGCATGAGTTGGGGAGGCAGGGCAGAGAGAGAGGGAGAAGGAGGATCCTTCCCTCCAACCCCGCACAGAGCAAGGAGCTCAACGCAGGGCTTTATCCCAGGACCTCAAGATCATGACCTGAGCCAAAGTCAGACACTTAACCAACAGAGCCACCCAGGCACCCCTCCCAGCAGACTTCTTAATAGAAACTGATAAACAATTATAAAATGTGTATGGAAATGCAGAAGAACCAAGAATATCCAAAAAAAAATGGGAAAGCATAAACTTGAAAGCTTTTGATAAAGCTACGTTCATCAAAACAGAGTGATACTGGAGTGAAGACACAGATAGAGGAATGGAAGAAAAGAGGGAGTCCAGAAACAGACTCACAGAGATATGGTCCAAACAAAGGTGAATAACGCTAGAACAACTAGGTATCCATATTGTTAAAAAAGGGACCTCAGCGCTCACCATGTAAATAAAAATTAACTGAATGGGGGTGCCTGAGTGGCTCAGTTGGTTGGGCGACTGCCTTCGCCTCAGGTTATGATCCTGGAGTCCTGGGATAGAGTCCTGCATTGGGCTCTCTGCTCAGCAGGGAGTCTGCTTCTCCCTCTGACGCTCCCCTTCTCGGGCTCTCTCTCTCTCACACACACACTCTCTCTCTCAAATAAATAAATAAAATATTTTTTAAAAAGAAAAATTAACTGAAAGATGGCTCTAAATGTGAAAGTTAAGCTATGAAATTTATAGAGGAGACCAGAGGAGGACAATCATGTACCTTGGGGCAGAAAGGATATCCTGGCAAACAAAAAGCACTAGTCAAAAATGGAAAATATTGATAGACTGGACTTCACAAAATTAAGGACTTATATTTGAAACACACTTATAAAAAAAAATAAAAAGGCAAAGGAAAAAAAAAAAAGCAAGCCAGACCAGAGGAAAATATTCACAGTTGATATATCTGACAAAAACCTTGTCTTCTGAACACATAAAGAACTCTTACAACTCAGGTAGCCTGGGTGGCTCAGTCGGTTATGTTTGCCTTCGGCTCAGGTCATGATCTCGGGGTCCTGGGATCAAGCCCCACATTGGGCTCTGCTCAGTGGGGAGCCTGCTTCTCCCTCTCCCACTCCCTCTGCTTGTGTTCCCTCTTTCTCTCTCTGTCAAATAAATAAATAAAATCTTAAAAAAGAAAAAAAGAACGCTTACAACTTAATTAGAAGAAAAACAAGCCACATCGAAAACTGACAAAATATTTGAGTAGAGCACGAATTGTACTCCTCGACATTTACACAAGAGAAAATGTACACACATATAATGCCTTCCTTATACATGAATGTACACGGTGGCTCTATTCATAATAGCCAAAGAGTGAGAACAACTCCAATGTCCATTGACCAGGAAATAAAATAAACAAATTGTGATCTACCCAGGCCATGGAATACTCCTCAGCAATGAAAAGAATGAATTACTAATGCGTGCAGCAACAGCAACAAACATGAATCTCAGAGTTCTTAGGCTGAGCAAAAATAGCCAGATACAAGCCAGAGAGTACAGTTCTGCATGCTTCTGTTTATATAAAATTCTAGAACTGTCATAGCTGATCTATACTGACAGAAAACAGGTCAATGGTTGCCTGGAATGGAGGAGGAGAGGGGGAATTAACTACAAAGAGGCAGCAGGGAACTTTTAAGGGGGATGGTTATATTCTATAACCTAATTGTACTGGTGATTACTGGTTGGTGTAATGGGTGTAATCAGTAACAGCTGTCAAAACTCATCGGATTGTACACTCGAAATGGGTGCATGTTATTAGAAATAAACACCTCAATAAAATTGATTTTAAAAAAAATCCCGAAGCATTTGTGGTGGGTCTGTCATTTGTCGACTTGGCTAAACTGACCTGCATTTCCCAGTATTCCCCTTTATGTATGTTTCTGGTCAGAGTGACCTTGGGGAGAGATCCTCCGGTGACATTTGGAGGGTGGGACTGACAAAACAGCCATTTTGCAATTCATGCATTTTGTCTTTTGTCTTCTGGCTCCCCTTGTTGGTGGAAGGCAAGTGACAGCACCTGCTCCATCAAGGTCAAGGGCACCAAGAACAAACATGGGCTCCAGTCCATCCTCGGTCTCCACTTGTTCTTGCCCTCCCCTACATATGTCCATCTTCCCTTGCCGACTGCTTGCCCTGTGGAGATGGGTTTTCAGCAGGAGAAGTGAAGACAATAACCTTACGGAGACTGTTTACTGGCTGCTACACTTGTATTAAGGTGAAATTCCTGTAACACATGCATATGTATATGTATATTCATTTCCTGGTGGTTCTACTTCCCTACTTGCCACCATTTCATTGTTATTATGTATAATGTGTTCCAAAGGAAAAATAATATCTAATATCACTATAAATCTATATTACATAAAAAGGAAAATAAATGAGACATCCAAAAGCTGATTACTATCAGAATCATTACTTATTTAATTTTTACTTTTCTTTCCCCCTACGAAATACATGAATTGGTTAACAAAAAGAGACAAGTGCAATATTGGCAGAAAAAAAGAACATTGCAACCATGACGATAATAAGGTCCCTACAGTTACAGGGATGGGTAAGGGGGCTCTGAGCTCCCTGATGACGAAGACCCAAAGGGAGAGAAAACAAAAACTATCTGACTAAATATTTTAACCTCATTCCTACTCACACTGGAATAATGAAGAAATGCTCAAAACTCTCGTTCCCACAACTGGTCACATGGTCATAGCTGGCTTCGTAACTACCTCCTTCGACTACCTAGTCTTCATTCCCTTTGCCCTTAGCAATCACCTCAGCTGATTGTGGTTCTCTAGCGGGTGGGATTTTTCTGACTCCTGGGCAAGGTGTGTGTGTTGAGCTCTTCTACAGCTCCAGCCACCAAGATCAGAGATAGTAAGAACTGACACAGGTTTCAGTCTGTCCTTGTGGGCTCCAGCCCGTGCCTGTGGGTCCAATCTTGTCCTTGATCTTTCGCTACTTTACCTGCATCTTCCCATCCCCACTGTCTGCCCCTGAATTTCAAGTTCCAGCGTCAGTTGGGAAGACAGCATCCTTCTAGCTTCTGCAATTGTGTAAGGACAGATCCCTGTCAAATAGATATCTCCTAGTGTTCTGCTCCTCTGATCAAACACTGTTACATGAAGCATTATTAACATTCCCTTTAAACCTAAGAACAAGAAAAGGATCCCCATTATCGTGCCTTTATTTAATATGTATCAGTGATCCTTGCCAGTGACTTAGGAAAAGAAAAATAATTAAAATGTCAGAAACAAAACTGTTGTCACCTGCAGATGTCATGATTATCTTCATAGACTTGACAAACAATTAGAACTAATGAGATGCTATGACAACGTTGTTTGATGTAAGTTCAAATACAAAACCAATTGCTTTCTTCTGTAAAGGCATCAAAAAATTAGAAAATGTAATTTTTTAAAAAGAACATTCAAAATAGCAATAAAAGCTAAAGTCCTTTGAAATTACTCTAACAAAAAAATTCACAGGACTTCCATAAAAATTACACAATTTTAATGAAAGACATAAAAGATGACAATAAATGGGAAGGTATACTGTATTCGTTGGGAATGCTCAACATCATAAAGACATAAAGTATTTTCAAACTGATCTATAAATCCAATGTGATTTATATCAAAATCTCAACAGGATCTTTCTTGACACTTGACAATCTCAAAACTCCTAAGAAAGGTAGAGGACCAAGAGTAGCCAAGGCAATCTTAAAGAGAAGAAGGGAAAAATTATCTTTCAGATATGAAAATCCATTATAAAGCTACAATAATTAAAATTGCTGTTATTGATGAAAGCTAGACTCATTGGCCATGGTAATAGAATGGAGAATGCAGAAACAAGTTCGTATATAGTTTCAAATATGGTATTTGACAAAAAACATCATTAATAAGTCTGGAAAGAATGAACTTTTCATTAAATGGTGTTGGAACAATTTGTTAAATACGGAGGGTAATAAAAATATTATAATCATACCTCACCCCATACAAAAGAAATAATTCCAGTTGACTGTAGTTCAAAATGCAAAAAGTAAAGTTTTGAAATGATATATTAGACCATATTAAAATTCTTAAAAACTTCTATATTAGAAAGAGAAATGACAAACCATGGGTTTTTTTTTTTAAGTTTTCACCTTTTAAATATACATACTGAAATGTTTATGGATGAAATAATATGATATCTAGGACTTGTTTTAAAATAACCCAGGAAGCAAGAAGATAAATTGGTGGTGGCCGGGTTGGGGGGGGAGGGGAGCTAGGGAGTGGGTTGGCTATAAGTCAAACAAGATTGGCCAGGAGTTGATGATTTTAAAATCTAGGTGATTCATACATGGGGCTTTATTACACTGTTTTCTCTAGTTTGCCATATATTTGAAACTCTCCATTAAAAAATTTTTTTAAATTTATTTTCAGCATAACAGTATTCATTGTTTTTGTACCACACCCAGTGCTCCATGCAATCCATGCCCTCTCTAATACCCACCACCTGGTTCACCCAACCTCCCACCTCTTCAAACCCCTCAGAGTCCATAGTCTCTCATGGTTCACCTCCCCTTCCAATTTCCCCCAACTCCCTTCTCCTCTCTAACTCCCCACGTCCTCCATGCTATTTGTTATGCTCCACAAATAAGTGAAACCATATGATAATTGACTCTCTTTGCTTGACTTACTGCACTCAGCATAATCTCTTCCAGTCCAATCCATGTTGCTACAAAAGTTGGGTATTCGTCCTTTCTGATGGAGGCATAATACTCCATAGTGTATATGGACCACATCTTCCTTATCCATTCGTCCATTGAAGGGCATCTTGGTTCTTTCCACAGTTTGGCGATCGTGGCCATTGCTGCTATAAACATTGGGGTACAGATGGCCCTTCTTTTCACTACATCTGTATCTTTGGGGTAAATACCCATTAGTGCAATGGCAGTGTCATAGGGCAGTTCTATTTCTAATTTCTTGAGGAATCTCCACACTGTTCTCCAAAGAGGCTGCACCAACTTGCATTCCCACCAACAGTGTAGGAGGGTTCCCCTTTCTCCACATCCCCTCCAACACATGTTGTTTCCTGTCTTGCTAATTTTGGCCATTCTAACTGGTGTAAGGTGATAACTCAATGTGGTTTTAATTTGAATCTCCCTGAGGGCTGGTGATGATGAACATTTTTTCATGTGTCTGATAGCCATTTGTATGTCTTCATTAGAGAAGTGCCTGTTCATATCTTCTGCCCATTTTTTGATATGATTGTCTGTTTTGTGTGTGTTGAGTTTGAGGAGTTCTTTATAGATCCTGGATATCAACCTTTTGTCTGTACTGTCATTTACAAATATCTTCTCCCATTCCGTGGGTTGCCACTTTGTTTTCTTGACTGTTTCCTTGGCTGTGCAGAAGCTTTTGACTTTGATGAAGTCCCAAAAGTTTATTTTCGCTTTTGTTTCCTTTGCTTTTGGAGACATATCTTGAAAGAAATTGCTGTGGTTGATATCGAAGAGATTACTGCCTATGTTCTCCTCTAGGGTTCTGATGGATTCCTGTCTCACACTGAGGTCTTTTATCCATTTTGAGTTTATCTTTGTGTACGGTGTAAGAGAATGGTTGAGTTTCATTCTTCTACATGTAGCTGTCCAGTTTTCCCAGCACCACTTATTGAAGAGACTGTCTTTTTTCCACTGTTTTTTTTTTCCTGTTTTGTCGAAGATTATTTGACCATAGGGTTGAAGGTCCATATCTGGGCTCTCTACTCTGTTCCACTGGTCCACACCAGCTGTCTCTACACCTTAAAGAACTGGAGAATCAATAACAAATCAAACCAACTCCACGCATAAGAAGGGGAATAATCAAGATTAGAGCTGAGATCAATGAGGTAGAAACCAGAGATACAGTAGAACGTATCAATAAAACTAGAAGCCGTTTTTTTGAAAGAATCAATAAGATCGATAAACCATTGGCCACACTAATCCAAAAGAAAAGAGAGAAAGCCCAAATTAATAAAATTATGAATAAAAAGGGAGAGATCACAACTAACACCAAGGAAGTAGAAACAATCATCAGAAGTTATTATCAACAGTTATATGCCAATAAGCTAAGCAATCTAGATGAAATGGATGCATTCCTGGAAAACTATAAACTCCCAAAATTGAACCAGGAAGAAACTGACAACCTGAATAGACTGATATCTAGTAACGAGATTGAAGCAGTGATCAAAAACCTCCCAAAAAAAAAGAGCCCAGGACCCGATGGATTCCCTGGAGAATTCTACCAAACTTTCAAAGAAGAAATAACACCTATTCTCCTGAAGCTATTTCAAAAAATTGAAGCAGAAGGAAAACTTCCAGACTATTTCTATGAAGCCAGCATTACCCTGATCCCCAAAACAGGCAAAGACCCTACCAAAAAGGAGAATTTCAGACCAATATCACTGATGAATATGGATGCTAAGATTCTCAACAAGATCCTAGCAAACAGGATCCAACAGCACATTAAAAAGATTATCCACCATGAGCAGGTGGGATTCATTCCTGGGCTACAAGGATGGTTCTACATTCACAAAATAATCAATGTGATAGAACAAATTAATAGGAGAAGAGAGAAGAACCACATGGTCCTCTCAATTGATGCAGAAAAAGTATTTGGCAAAATCCAGTTTCCATTCCTGATTAAAACACTTCAAAGTATAGGGATAGAGGGAATATTCCTGAACTTCGTAAAATCTATCTATGAAAGACCCACAGCAAATATCACTCTAATGGGAAAAAGCTTGCAGCCTTCCCGTTGAGATCAGGAACAAAACAAGGATGCCCACTCTCACCACTCTTGTTCAACATAGTATTAGAAGTCCTAGCAACAGCAATCAGAAAACAAAGAGAAATAAAAGGTATCCAAATTGGCAATGAAGAAGTCAAACTCTCTCTCTTCACAGAGGACACAATTCTTTATATGGAAAACCCAAAAGACTCCACCCCCAAACTACTAGAACTCCAACAACAATTCAGTAACTTGGCAGGATACAAAGTCAATGTACAGAAATCAGTGGCTTTCTTATACACTAACAATGAAAATACAGAAAGGGAAATTAGAGAATCGATTCCATTTACTATAGCACCAAGAACCATAAGATACCTGGAAATAAACCTAACCAAAGAGGTAAAGGATCTGTACTCGAGGAACTACAGAACACTCATGAAAGAAATTGAAGAAGACGCAAAAAGATGGAAGACCATTCCATGCTCTTGGATCGGAAGAATAAACATTGTTAAAATGTCTATACTGCCTAGAGCAATCTATACTTTTAATGCCATTCCAATCAAAATTCCACCGGTATTTTTCAAAGAGCTGGAGCAAATAATCCAAAAATTTGTATGGAATCAGAAGAGACCCCGAATCGCTAAGGAAATGTTGAAAAACAAAAATAAAACTGGGGGCATCACGTTACCTGATTTCAAGCTTTACTACAAAGCTGTGATCACCAAGACAGCATGGTCCATTTAAAAATTTTTAAAAAGAGAGAGGGAAAGAGAGATGATACTTAAAAACAAAATCAACACATAGACTGAGAGAATAATTTTATAACACATAACTAACAAATCAGTAACCTCAACATATAAAGAACACCACTGTATCAAAAAGAAGATGACAATCAACTCTTTAAAAAGAAAAAATAGCCAAAGGTTTGAATAGGCAATTCACAGAGGAAGAAATGTAAATGGGCAATAAATATGTGACATATGTTCAAAGATCAACTACTCTTGTAACCAGGAAAATATAAATTAAATACCATTTTACAATGAAATATTTTATACACATCAGATTGGCAAAAATTTTAACCCACTGAGCCACCCAGGCGCCCCAGATTGGCAAAAATTTTAAACGTATGACAGTCTGAGAACACAAAGTGACCGTGAGGCCCTGAAGCTATAAGAGACTTTAGAAGAGTAATTTGGTGAGGCACGTGGGTGGCTCAGTAGGTTAAGCTACTGCCTCTGGCTCAGGTCATGATCCCAGAGTCCTGGGATTGAGTCCCTCATTGGGCTCCTTGCTCTGCAGGGAGTCTGCTTCTCCTTCTGCCTGCCATTCCCCCCTTCTTGTTCTCTCTCTCTTTCTCTGACAAATAAATAAATAAAATCTTTAAAGAAAAAGAGTAATTTGGAGAGCAGGTTGACCATACATAGTAAAGTTAATTATGTGTCTATCCAACAATCTAAGAGTCCACGTGTCCATATCTACCCTGGCCCAACTCTCCTGAGTGTGACCAAGGAAACGTGTACATGAATTTTATTCTAACACTCTAATTGTAGAAAAAAACGAAAATAAATTTCACTTGTATCAATTTAGGAATGAATAAATAAATAGGCAGCAATAGCAATTTTTCAGTGGACTCATATATGTAAGAGAATGATGAACACCAACTTTGGGATCCTGGATTTCTTTTAGGAGGAGAAGGAAGGTAAGAGGAAAGGACGAAGTCTTAGCTCAAACAATATTATCTCATTTCATTTCATTTCATTTCATTTCATTTCATGAGAATACTGTCACCAAGACCAATGCTAATGTTTATTGTTTTGTGGTAAAGGGTATTTAATTGTTCACTATTCTGTCTTTTGGTATATTTTTAATGTTCTTTAATAAAGTATTTTAAAACCAAGAAATCTTTATTCTTTTTGATTTATACCATGCCAAGACATAAGTGCAACTTTTTGCTTGTTTCCCATTAAAATAATTATTTTGGCATAGCTTAAACAGGGCTAAAATCACACATTAGCTAGAACCCTTAAACACTGTTAAATATTCCTTTAAAATAATTCATTTACGAAAATAAAGCTATGGGCTTTATTTTACTTTATCTTCATCTAAATGTTTGTCCTGGCATTTATAACAGCCTGGAGTCTCGTGAATGTGTGATTATAAAACCCTTGCAGAATTTCAGGCCTTGATTTGGTATCTAGTTCAACATCCAAATGGGTTGAATTTCCCACCAAACAGACCACAGACAAAAATATAGATGGGGAAACATATTGGGTAGAGCATAGGGTGACCTAGGTGTGGAGCCTTCTACTTTCCTAGGGAAAATCCATTTTTGTATTGCCATGGCAAGCAGTTCTAACACAGTGCTGTTATTTTATTTTATTATTTTATTTTATTTATTTTTTAAAAGATTGTATTTATTTGTCATAGAGAGAGAGAGAGAGCACAAGATGGCGAACGGCAGGCAGAGGGAGAAGCAGGCTCCCTGCGGGACTCCATCCCAGGACCCTGAGATCATGACCTGAGCCGAAGGTGGCTGCTTAACTGACTGAGCCCCCCAGGTGTCCTGACAGTGCTGTTATTTTAATATGAATTTTGAGCATTGTCTTGCTTTTATGTTAATTTAAGAAGCAATTCATTCAAAAGGCTCGCACCCACTTGAAGAAAACACCCACAGAGATTCCTGGAGCCCCCATTTGGGGTTTTAAGCGTTCTCGGGCTATGGATTCCCGTTTTCCCCATATTTCTTCATTAGTAAGAGAGTTTCTCCCCTCCACCCACCCATATGCATAAACACATATGACCCAAGCAAACTTTGGCTTTGCGATATTGGATCAAAGAATGAATGGCTAGGCACAGAGTCCTGGGGTCCCAGGACTATGTCTCTGTTTGCACTAGCAAGAGTTTCCCCCCAAGAGTTCAAACCCCATTATAGGCTTAGTGGGGTCATTGTCATACGTGAAATACACATAGGATTGGCCTGCTAAGAGATACATCATGGGCTTTTCCTTCTTCAGAATTCAAGCTCTAAGTTAGACAGGGAGAAGACAAATGCGACACAAGCTCTGAATTATTCTTTTTTATTTATATGCTTCAGCGGCTTGTGGTTGCCTTATCTCCTGGAGGGTGAAATTAATGAGAGGCTGAATAATTTCATGTAAGTCAAAAAAATGGAAATTGGATATGTTTGGAACAGTCATTACATAAAATATGGTTGTTTTTATTGCTTTTAACTTTTGTTTGGTAGACTATCTTGTTAATTTAATAAAAAAATTTATGAAGGTGAATGAGTAATGTTTGCAAGTTTCTTTAAGCTCCTTGGATGAAAGGTGCTATATAAAACCGAAGTATACTGTGTTGCATTATTATTTTATTTTATAAGCTCTGCAGCATAAAAAAGCTGCAAATCTCTCAACGGTTTCAGGAGGATGAACATTATCTTTCTAGTTCTGGGAATAGATCTGCAGGCTTTTGTGAACGTGGCAACTCCTATTTTTTGTTGCTGTTCAAGTTTTTTATGCTCAGAGGCAGATATTGACAAGTGAGTTTTTTGTTGGAGTTGTGTGGTGTGTGTGTGTGTGTGTGTGTGTGTACTCAGATGGGAAATGGGTCGCACACAGGGTGAGTCAGAAATTTGATTAAATGTCAGTTTATGGTCAATATTTACTTCTGGCTGCTAGTGTGTATTGCCATTTGGAAATGGGAATATTGTTAAGAAAAATAAGCAATTTGGGGGTGCTTATTTTCAGGGTCCAGAAGTTGAAAAATGTGTGCCTTGTCATCTTGTGACATCACTGAAATTTATATGTGCTGCTCCAGAATGAAATGGTTCAAAAAAGCTAAATGGAGTGCCTTTATGAAATTCTTGCATCATAATCCCAAGCTGTTGTTGGTGAATTCGAAAGTTTAATACAAGCTTAATACCCTGCCAGCACGCAGGAGGTGAAGGAGGGGGGTGAAGCGCTTTTGCATCAAAGGTCGAATAACTACAACAGACAATGGTATATGGCAGAAGGTGCCCAATGAGTAATATCCAAAGTAAATGCTGTGTATTCAGAGGCAGAAATGGAGAAGCTGCCAAAGAATTGGGGATAAATGGGATAGCAGTCATCAGACAATGGGACAGTGGAGCTGAGAGACTGGCTGGAACGGTGTTTTCAGGGATGGAAGGGGGGGTGAAGTTGGACGCTTAGCTTGATAATACATCGCATTGAAATAATATCATAAATAGTTGTCTATTTTCTCCCTCAATTATAATTATCCTCAATTATTTATTTCCACTAAGCTCTCTCCCTCTTCAGTTTTTGTCCTTAATTTAAGTCTCTAAATATGAATATGCATGCTGCCCAGGAGGGAGACAAAAGCACAAAGGAACAGGTGGCGACAGGCAATGTCGGTTGATAATGATAATGTTTAAAATATTTTATTTTATTTGACATTGGATTTCTTCCTGACTCTTCTTCATCCAACAGGCTCACGACATTGTCAGCAGCCCCGAAACCCTTTATGCGCTCGTTGTATCTCTTTCTAATTCTTTCCATCTTAATAGCCTGGCTTTGTGGTCAGCCGTCTTTAGAGTTTGATTTAAAACAAAATCAAACAGATATAAGAAATCAAAACCCTCGCATGCATTGCTGGTGAGAATGTAAATGGTGCAGCCACTGTGGGAAACAGTCCGGGGAACCATGATCCAGCAATTCCACTCCTGGGTATATCCCCAAGAGAATTGAAAACAGGTGTTCAAGCAGACATGTGGACACAAGTGTTCCAAGTGGCATGACTTATAACAGCCATAAGTTGAAACAACCCATCAGTTGGAGATGGGTTGAAAGTTGAAACAAGTCCATCAGTTGGAGAAAGGATAAACAAACTTTGGACTATCCATACTACAGAATGTTATTCAGCCATAAAAAGGAATGAAGGAATGACCCATGCTAGAACATAGATAAGTTTGAAAACAATATTCTGAGGGAGAAAACCCAATCACAAAGACCACATATTGTATGCTCCCACTTACATGACGTGTCCAGAAAAGGCAAATCTACCAAGACAGAAAGCATATCACTAGTTGCCTAGGGCTGGGGGCTGGGGGGATTTGGGAAAAATGGGGATGACTGCTAAAAGATCACTTTGGGGTGAAGAAAATATTCTAAAATTAAATTGTAGTCATGGTTACACCTTGTGAATATACTAAAACCATTGACTGGAACACTTTAAATGGGTGAATTGTATGTTATGTGATTTGTATCTCAGTAAAGCCATTTTGAAATCAAACATAGGAAGGTTTTTTAAAATCTTTTCTTGTTTTATATTTTGGGTCTTCCTCTTGATAGTCTTGTTCTCCTGCTGGTGGCCATGCAATGGCTGTTGTTGTATGCACATGTCTTCCTCTATAATTTCCCTGGATCACATCTTTTCATTTTAGACACTTCTGGAGCTTTTTTGGTAACCTATCCTAAGGTTTGACTTTTCTTTTCTTAAAGTTTTTTAAAGTTTTATTTATTTTAGAAAGAGCATGCGCATGTGCAAGCCAAGGGAGGGGCAGGGAGAAAGGGAGAGAGAGAATCCCAAGCAGACTCCACACTGAGCACAGAGCCTGATGTGGGGCTTGCTCTCACACCCTGAGATGGTGACCTAAGTTGAAAACAAGAGCCTGATGCTCAACCGACTGAGCCACCCAGTGCCACAAGGTTTGACGACTCTTCTCCATCAGGTGGTTAAAAGGAAACAACCATGCTTTTATCAATTCCTCTTTATGCTTGGAAAGTAACATTGATTTCTTACCAAATGTGGTATCAGGGAAATGACATCATTTTTAACAGCAGAAAACCCAATGTTTCTTTCAAGCTGAGAGTTTATTCTTTACATAAGAAAAAAATCATGAAATTATGTGTGTGTGTTTTTAAACAGAGTAGAATGTACACTTCTGAAAAGTATGAGCATCTTTGAGGTAGCTCTTTATGAGGCTTTGCATTAATGCCAAGATTGATGAAATCATTGCTTAAATGTTTCTGAAACTCTTATTTTGCCAGATTTGCCATTAAAAGCATGAAATGTGATTTTTTTTCAACTACCCTGAATGGCAATGAATGTTTGTCCTTAAATGGTGATTTGATTTTTAGAAGCAGTCAGAAGGAACCCATGGTTTATAAGTAGGTCGATAGACCAATCTGGAAAATGTTTTTTTCTTTTAAAGATTTTATTTATTTATTTGACAGACAGAGATCACAAGTAGGCAGAGAGGCAGACAGAGAGAGAAGAGGAAGCAGGCTCCCTGCTGAGCAGAGAGCCCAGTGCAGGGCTCGATCCCAGGACCCTGAGATCATGACCTGAGCCGAAGATAGAGGTTTAGCCAACTGAGCCACCCAAGCGCCCCTGGAAAATATCTTTTTATGTCAATAATGAAACCTGACTCTAGGATAGTGAAACTTTTCTTCCTGGGTAATTCAAGCTAAATCTGAAGTCCGTTTAAAAACATGAGTTTCAAAAAATAATTTGAGTAGTGATAGTATTATCACTACTGGCATGAGCCTCTGGTTTCTTCCCAAACACAATGCCAGGGACTTTACACAGATTATTCCAATAAAATCTTCCAATAGTTCTGCAGAGTAAAAATCATCCCCATTTTACTGATAAGGAGACAGGGTCAGAGATGCTGAACCACACGCCCAAAGATACCCAGCTGTCCAGAGGCAGAACTGGTTCTCAAATTTCTCACCTTCTGACTCTCCATGGGGCCAATTGAGTAATAAGATGTTCTCATCTTAGTTTTTTTTTTTAAGATTTTATTTATTTATTTGAGAAAGAGAGAAAGAGGGTGTGCACACATGAAAATGGGGAGAAGGGCAGAAGGAGACGGACAAAGAACCTCAAGCAGACTTCCTGCTGAGCGAGAAGCCCGATCATGACCTGAGTCCAAATCAAGAGCTGGAAGCCTAACTGACTGAGCCACCTAGGCGCCTCTCATTTTAGTTTTAAAAGCTAGTTGCTTTGCTTATTCTTAGAGTGGTTTATAGTTTTTATTTCCTCATCCTACCTGCTGTGTGCATGTCCAAGCTTAAATTAGGCCAAGTCTTCCTCAAAGATCTGGGGATTTCCCACCCTTTCTTATCTCCTCACTTCAGATATTGAACTACATATTAAGCTTAGGTGGGCAAAATTTGAATGCATTGCCTTTTTCTTGGAATAGCACCAAGAACTTCTCCTGTGTGAAAATTATCACAGATTCAGAGTCAGTAGAGTCCAAATTAATGAAGGTTTGCCACGTTCCCTCTCCGGGCCCCTTGGGAGGCCACCAGGCATGCATCATCCAATGTTGTGCTTTTTAGCTTATGAAATCAGAAAATGTAGCCTAATGGAGCAAGACCCAAGAAAGGTGTTAGGAGGATAATGTTAAAATCTATAATGACATTAAAACCATGACTGTAACTAGGGGAACTGTCCATCCATGGAATGAGTTTATTAGTGTTAATGAATTAAGAGTTTGAAATTAATGAGGTCTATTAATTGAGTTGATTCCTGTAATCTGGTGAGATTCAAATAGTGGGGCTCCTGGGTGGCTCAGTCGGTTAAGCATCTGCCTTTGGCTCAGGTCGTGATCTCAGGGTCCTGGGACAGAACCCTAACTTGGGCTCCCTGCTCTATGAGAAGCCTGCTTCTCCCTCTGCCCCTGACCCTACCACTGACTGTGTGTTCTCTCTCTCTCTCTCTCTCTCTAATAAATAAATAAAATTCAAAAAAAATTCAACTAGCATCCTTTTTTTATTGCCCCATAGGCTGCCTGACTGGACAATACTAGAACCTTTGGAAAGCCAGTTTGGCTTAAAAACAGACTAATACCCAAAACTTTTTTAGCAGAGGGGCACCTGGGTGGCTCAGTGGGTTGGGCCTCTGCCTTCAGCTCAGATCATGATCTCAGGGTTCTGGATCAAGCCCCACGTCGGGCTTTCTGCTCGGCAGGGAGCCTGCTTCCCCCCTTCTCTCTGCCTGCCTCTCTGCCTACTTGTGATCTCTCTGTCAAATAAATAAAATCTTTTAAAAAAAAATTTTAGCAGGGTAAAAAGCAAGGTAGCTTAACTACCACTTGCTTTAGAGCTGTGGGTTCCTGGAATTAGTAAAAGTAATAATACTAATAGCTAACACATTGTACTACCTATGTGCCAAGCAGTGTTCTAAGTTGATTCAACTTTCATAGCTACACAGAGGGTGGCATTATCACCATTCTCAGGTTACTGGTGAGGAGCTCAGGGCATGGGTTCGAGAAGCGATCTGTCCAGGGTCACACAGCTTGTAAGTAGTGTGACGAGAAATTAAATGTATCCTGAAGCGTTACACATAGCCTCTCTTCCTGGTGGGAAAGCAGCGTGGTAGAGAGGACAGGGCTAGCAGCTAAAGATGCTCTCTTTTCCATGGGCCAGAAAGATTTTTGCCCAGCAGTGCATTCATAAGCTTTTGGGGGTCGGGGGTGGCGCAGAGTATAGCTCTTCAAACACAGAGGATTGGAAGAGTTTGGCCAAAGGAATATTAGCAAAAGTGATACAAGCTGGGGTTGAAAAGGGTTTGCACAGTTGGGTTGCTTTCCTTTTGCTGGTCATGGCCATGAGAGTTACACGCTCTGGGGAGCCAGCTGGTCCAGGGAAGATGAGATACATGCGGAGCAGACTTTTGACCCAACCCCAGCTCAGCCCAACCTACAGCAGCCAGCTCCCCACCGGATGTGTGACTGAAAATGAAAGATTGCTGCTTGAAACCCCTGGATTTTGAGGTGGTTTGTTTTATAGTAAGACTGTGACCATAACTGATGGATTAGCCATTCCTTTTTAAAAATTTTAGTTACCAGTTCCGAACACGCCCATGTTTCCCTATGTTTAATTACAGCAAATACAACTACCTTTCCTTCTACCATCAACTTTCTCCTTTAATTCAGCTTTATACCACCACACTCATCTTGTTTTCATTCTTAGCCCTTCTGAAACACTTCCCTCCACCCCCCACCCCCTGACTGATAACCACCTCTGTGGTTGGATTCATAGCACGGTGATCCTGGCAATCACACAGCTGATCACAGTAGAGTTATGCACACTGCGATCTTTTTTGTTAAAATTATACAAACAAATATGTCCTGGAGGAAAATACAGAGGCTAGTTTGCAAGCCAACAACCCACCAATTTTCTTTGTCTGTTTTATGAAGTGCTTCTAAGGGAAGCACGGCTTCCAAATCATCTTTTAATCAATTGCCACCTGTGCCTTTTCAGTAAATGTGCACATAGCAGTCATTCACATTTTGGTGGAAACTTAAGTCACTCTTCCAAAAGTATTTCTATTCAATTTATATTGAAAGATTTTCAGACACGCTCAGAAAAGTTGCAAGAACAGTATATGAAGCCCCAAACACGTTTCACCCACATTCAGCAATTAACATTTGTTGCATTTGTTTTATTATTGTCTCTCTGTTTCTTTTTCTCTAATTTTTACTGAATCATTTAAGAGTAAGTTGCAGATATCATGGCCCTTTACCCCTAAATTCTTCAGTATGCACTTCCTAATAACAAGGACATTCCCTTATAGTATCACAGCTAAATTATTCAAATCAGAAAATTTCATGTTAATGTAACACTATAGCTTGATATACAATCTGTTTTCAAATTTTGCCAATTGTCCCAGTAATATCCTTTATGGCCTTTTTAGTCTTCTTTGGAATCCCTGAATCCAATTCAGGATTACAGATTGCAATTAATTGTCACATCTCTCTAATCTCTCTCTTTCTCTCTTTTTATTTAAGTATCATTTACTTAATTCATCTCTACACTCAAAGTGAAGCTCGAAATCACGACCCCAAAATCAAGAGTTGCACGCTCCTCCAACTGAGCCAGCCAGGAGTCCCTAATCTCATTTCATCTAGAACAGTTTCTTAGCTTTTTGTCAGTTTTCATAATAACAGTATTTTGGATATAGTACAGGCCGGTTATTGCCTAGAGTGTCTTTCAATTTAGTACTGTGTGAGGTTTCCTCGTGATCAGATTTGGATTTTTAGTAAGAGTACTACAGCAATGGCATTTAGGTTTTAAATTCTATTTCTAATTGTGATGAAGACAATATGTAATGTAATTTGAAGACTATCAGGGAGGGAGAAGTTAACTATTCTACCTATATTTGAAGCTAATATTATTTCTTCGTGGTATATTCATTGTGATCTAAAAGAAGAGCATAATTTAACAAGAGCATGTTATAATTACTGTCATGCAGTAATTACAGAAAGATTTTGGCTCAATATAAAAAACTTCTTAATTTTTAGAGCCAGAGAAAGCTGCCTTCAATTTTATGAACTCCCTAGTTGTGAACAACTGTGCTGGGAAATGCAAGGAGGTCATTTAGGCATCAGATCAGGATGGGACTTGATGACCATTAAGGTGCTTTCTGACTCTAATATTTGTTCCAAGAATACCTACATTGGCTCCAGCTTTCTAATTGCAAAGATACCAATCTTTGAATCAACTGGAAATTGTTTGGTGTATCAAGTCTACATATCATATGAGAAGATGCTCAATTTTACTCAAAATAAAGCAATGTAAATTTAAACTGTGCTGAAATACTATCTTTTACCTATGAGTTTGCCAAAAATCTAAAGGTTTAATAACACACTGTGCTGGTGAAGATGTGGGTAAATAGGCTGTATTACTGGTGAAAACAAAAATCGGTTTATAACTTCTGGAAAGTAATGTAGCAATGGCTATCAAAACTATAATTTTATCTCTGAAAACTACAAAACACTGATAAAAGAAACTGAAGATGACACAAAGAAATGGAAAGACATTCCATGCTTATGGATTGGTAGAATAAATATTGTTTAAAAGTCTATGCTACCAAAGCAATCTATACATTTAATGCAATCTCTTTCAAAACACCACCAGCATTTTTCACAGAACAAACTATCCTAAAACTTGTATGGAACCACAAAAGACCACGAATAGTCAAAGCAACCTTGAAAAAGAAAAAACTCTAGGCACCACAATTCCAGACTTCAAATTATATTGCAAAGCTGTAGTTGTCAAGACAGTATGGTATTGGCACAAAAATGGCCACATAGATCAATGGGACAGAATAGAAAACCCAGAAATGAACCCACAATTATATGGTCATTTAATCCTTGACAAAGAAGGAAAGAATATCCAATGAGAGAAAGACTGTCTCTTCAACAAATGGTTTTGGGAAAACCGGACAGCAACATGCAGAAGAATGAATTGGAGCACTTTTTTATACCTTACACAAAAATAAATTCAAAATAGATGAAAGACCTAAACATGAGACTTGAAACCATAAAAATCCTAGAAGAGAACACAGGCAGTAACAGGTAGCAACTTCTTTCTAGATATGTCTCCAGAGGCAAGGGAAACAAAGCAAAAATAAACTATTGGGACTGTATCAGAATAAAAAAGCTTCTGCACAGTGAAGGAAACAATCAACAAAACTAATAGGCAACCTATGGAATGGGAGAAGGTATTTGCAAAGGAGATTTCTGATATAGGATTAGTATCCAAAATCTATAAAGAACTTACAAAACTCAACACTCAAAAAACAAACAACCCAATTAAAAAATGAGCAGAGGTCATGGACAGACATTTCTCCAAAGAAGGCATCCGGATGGCCAACAGACACATGAAAAGATGCTCAACGTCACTGATCTTCAGGGAAATGCAAATCAAAACTGTAATGAGATACCACCTCACACCTGTCAGAATGGCTAAAATTAACAACACAAGAAACCACAGGTGTTGGTGAGGATGTGGAGAAAGGAGAACCCTCTTACACTTTCGGTGGGAATGCAAACTGGCACAGCCACTCTGGAAAACAGTATGGAGGTTCCTCAAAAAGTCTGAAATAGGAAAAAAACAAAAAAAGTCTGAAATAGGGACGCCTGGGTGGCTCAGTCTGTTAAGCCACTGCCTTCAGCTCAGGTCATGATCCCAGGGTCCTGGGATCCAGTCTTGAATCAGGCTCCTTGTTCAGCAGGGAGCCTGCTTCTCTCTATGCCTCTGCCTGCCACTCTGCCTGCTCGTGCTCTCTCTCTCTCTCTCTCTGATGAATAAATAAATAAATAAATAACTATAAATATAAATAATATCTTTAATTTAAAATAGATAAATAAATAAAATAAAATAGAACTACCCTATGATTTAGCAATTGCATCATTAGGTATATATTCAAATACAAAAATACTGATTCAAATGGAAACATGCACCCTAATGTTTGTAGCAGCAATATCTAAAATAGCCAAATTATGGAAATAGCCTAAGTGACCATGGACTGATAAATGGTGAATATATATATTGGATTGTCACTCAGCCATAAAAAAAAGAACAAAATCTAGCCATTTGCAACAATGTGGATGGAATTAGAGAGCATTCTGCTAAGCAAAATAAAGCAGTCAGAGAAAGACAAATACCATATGATCTCATTCATATGTGATATTTAAGAAACAAACAAGCAAGGGGGGATAAAACAGAAAGAGAGAGAGAGAGAGAGAGGCAAACCAAGAAACAGACTCTTAACTATAGAGAACAAATGGGTGGTTACCAGAGGGCAAGTGGGGGGTGATGGGTGAAACAGGGGATGGGGATTAAGGAGGGCACTTGTGATGAACACCAGCTGTTACATAGAAGTATTGAATCACTGTACTGTATACCAAAAACTAATATTATGCTGTATCTTAACTAACTGGAATGTAAATAAAAACTTTAAAAAACTGTAAATTTATTTGCCCTCCAATGACTAATTAAATGTTGGGGAATTTATTCTACAGATATCCTAGCATGCTTAGAAAATGTTGTAAACACAAGGAATACTCAATGCGGCACCTTTTGTAACTGCAAAAGATTGCAAACAAAGCATTGCACATCAACAGCAAATTGGTTAAATAAATGTTTACATAAATAAATAAATGTTATCTATCCAATGGAATACTATGCAGATGTCATAAAAAAGATGGTACGGGGAAACTATCCATGTACTGATGCAGAAAGAGCTCTAAAATATTGTAAGGGGGAAAATGCATCAGGTTTTAATAGGCAAAACAGGGTTTTTTAAAGATTTTATTTATTTATTTGACAGAGAGAGAGAGATCACAAGTAGGCAGAGAGGCAGGCGGGGGAGGGGGGGCAGAGGGGAGCAGTTTCCCTGCTGAGCAGAGACCCTGATGCAGAGCTCAATCCCAGGACCCTAGGATCATGACTTGAGCTGAAGGCAGAGGCTTTAACCCACTGAGCCACCCAGGCACCCCAGGCAAAACAGTTTTAATACTATGCTGTCTTTGGTACAAAAGGAGGGAGACTATAAGTCTGTGTGCATATTTGCTTATATGTCCACATTCAAGGGCAGATATCTTGGCAGGGATGGGTGGCAAGGATCAGCAAGAGAAGAGACTTTCACTGTATCTTTTTGTGCTTCCAGGTTTTTTTTTTTTTTAAGATTTTATTCACCCACTTGACAGAGAGAGATCACAAGTAGGCAGATAGGCAGGCAGAGAGAGAGAGGGGAGAAAGCAGGCTCCCCGCCAAGCAGAGAGCCCGATGCGGGACTCGATCCCAGGACCCCGAGACAATGACCCGAGCCGAAGGCAGAGGCCCAACCCACTGAGCCACCCAAGCTCCCGCTTCCAGGTTTTTTAATCACAGAAAAACCTTACCTATTCAAAACCTAAATATAAAAATAAAGGAAAAGGGGCACCTGGGTGACTCAGTTGTTAAGTGTCTGCCTTTGGCTCAGGTCATGATTCTGGGGTCCTGGAATCGAGCCCTGCATGGGGCTCCCTGCTCAGTGGGAAGCCTGCTTCTCCCTTTCCTATTACCCCTGCTTGTGTTCCCTCTCTCACTATGTCTCCCTCTGTCAAATAAATAAAGTCTTCCAAAGAAATAAAATTAAAAAAAAAATAAACCAGGTGAATGGAAAAACCACTGAAAATATAGTAAAATTAAATTTAAAAAAATAAATGAACAGAATGAACAGAAAATGTTGAAACAAACAAAAACAAATAAAGCTATGTTTCCCTCCCCGTCCACCTGGAGTTAGGAACTCCAGAGGCAACTTTCTAGCATTTAAGACTTTTCCTCCATTAAATGTGAGAACATGAGCCCCAGGTATGGAAAGGCATTTTCAGAAATGAGTGAGTGAGAGAGTGAGAGAGACAGAAAAGAGAGAGGGAGAGAATGACTAAATTTGTTTTCTCCCAGAAAAACCAAATCCCCATTCATTTGCATAAACATGGTGGAGTCGACCCTGTTGGTGCTCTGTGTAAATCCCCTCAGACCTCTGTTAGCATTTTCTGTGAACTCCCCTTTCCCCAACTTCTGTGCGCTCTGCTTATAGTAGCCTGCACCTGGGACAGTCTTTGGAGCCTGACCCCTGGGCTGGTAAAGCTACTTGGCCCACTTGGGGACAGAGCAAGAAATGCCTGGGCATTTACTTGCCCTGGGGCGGCCTCAACCAGCAGATGGCCCAGTGCAGGCATATGAAGTCCTAGCTCCTTGCCTCTGGTCTGAACCAACTTGGAGGTATAATTTATGTTCCAGAGCATTCCACAAGATAAGCCTGAGGCCGGGACTTCGCTTGAATTGCACACTTACTTGGGTTCTTTCCTTCATGCCCTACCTCTCCCACACCCTTCCTGGTTTCTCCTGGGAGTACTTTCCTTCATCAATCATCTGTATAGGAGTCACTGTCCCAAGATCCCTTTCTGGAGAACATGGTCCAAAACATATGGTTTATTAGCTTCGGAATGGCTATAACATGAAACCAAAATTTGATTGTTCCTAATACATAGATTTGAGAAATTGGGGTATCATTATTATATGTTCCAATCCAACCTCTCGAACATTGCAAATACTCCAGATTATACCTCATTATGTAATTATTTTATGAGGCATAATAATTTCAATACCTTGCTTCTGTGAGTAAATGGGTTTTACCACACATCTAATCATATTACCAATTTAGTTAATGTCGAAGTCCTGCCCCTGGGGTCCTGTATCTTAAAAGACTGTAAACGGAATTTACAATGTTTCAGGTAAACTAATAGAGAGGTAGCAAAAGAAAAAAACCGCCCATATCATCTTGGGTTATCTATTAACCTCCTGAAGCATGAGATTTGATTTGATTACTGTTATTATTAGTTTTGTCTGCCTACCTAAAGATGTCATTAAAGCTCAAAGTAGAACACAGCTAATTTAGCAAAAGTGTGTTTGTATTTGTCCCGCTACGAACTTGTTTTCTCCAATATAGCACATCTTTGTTCTTGCGAAAGGACTAAGTTTCCTGGACAAAATTTTCTATAGCCACTTTTCCATAAATATCACTTTGGTATCTGGAATTTTCCTACAAGTAAGGGCTTTGCACAAATGTTTTGTCATGTTAAGAAGCATCCATAGTACAGCAAAAGCCAGAGAACATTCTTGCCCTTTACAGGCTCCCAGTCTGGGAGACAGGAGTTCATATCTACATCAGAGGTTGGCAAACTATAGCCTACTGCCCAAATCCCAACTACTGCCTATTTTGTCCCCACCCTGTGAGCTCAGAATAACTTTTCACTTTCTAAATCATTGAGGGGGAAAAAAACTCAAAAAAGAATATTCTTTTGTGACACAACTATTATGTGAGGTTCGGATTTCAGGGCTCGTAAATAAAGTTTTATTGGAACACCGCCTCACATATTGTCTATGGCTTCTCTCAATTGAGTGGTTGTGACAGACAAAGTCTGGCCCTCTGTGGTAGGCAAAATAATGCCCCCACCCCAGCTTTATCCCTGGAACCTGTGAAAACGTGAAGTGTGAAATGCAAAGGGGACTTGACAGATGTACTTAAGGTACGGACCTTGAGATGAGGAGACCCTCCCAGATTATCCAGGTAGGTCCCATCTAACCTTATGAGCTCTGAAAAGCTGAGCACTTTCTCCAGCTGGAGTCTGAGAAGGGTGACAGAGAGATTCAAGGTGTGGGAAAGATTTGACGTGCTGTTACTGCTTTGAAGATAGAGGGGACAACACAGAAAGGAAGGTTTCTGAGAGTTCAATTTGGTAGGAAAAAAATGAACTTGAACCACAGTCCAGTTTTTTCTTGGCCTGATCCTACATTTGGATATCCAGCCAAGCTACCTCTTTCTCTGCAATAGAGCACAATTATAGTCTCTCATTATTCAGCTGGCATGACTAACAGATGTAACTGAGGGGGAAATAAATGTGTGTTCTCTCCTTTTATGTATAGACACCACTTTAAACACAGAATATTAATTTGTTTACTTATTTATTAGCCATTCTCTTCAACTGAAATGCATTCTTCCTTGGTAAGGGATTCTGTCTTGTTCAACATTCCCATCCTAGAGCTGCACCTGGCACAAAGGAAGAGCTTGAAAAATATTTGTAGGATGAAAACAGACTGCAGCCATTTGGATAAATAAAATAAAATGTTGAAGGATATGTACAGACATAGGATTCGGGCAGAAAATGTCTCTTGCTTGTTTATATTTTGCTGGTCAAATAAGTCAATCACTAGCTAAGATATATTCGAATCCCACCGGTTAGGAGAGGAAGCGTTTGGCAGAAGAAAAAGATGGCAATAGAAGTTTGAAATAGAAATATGTAACATGGCTGCTATTCCATTCTCAGAACATTTAAGGTAGGGTATCTAAACTTCAGGATGAGGATAAATCTCTGAGCGCGAATCACAACATGTATGATCCAGACTGTTTTACAAAATAAAAATGGAAGCCAGTTTTTACAGTCCTCTTTGTGGCAGTCAGTATGTATGAAGGCAGAAGTCATGATTATGATGATTGATTTTAATTTAGCATAATTCTGTCTTTAATAAATGAAACCTTCTTGCTCTTAAGGAAATCTAAAATATCTCGGAGTGGCTGTCAAGAGAGGAGAGAGCTAAGCTTTGCAAAAAAAAAAAAAAAGAAAAAAAAAGAAAAAGAAAAAGATAAAAGAAAGAAAGAAAAAGAAAGCGAGAGAACATGATGTTCTTATGGGGAATTCTGAAGAGTATTAAAATTGACTAATTCATTAGAAGAGTCTTTTGTGAGCTTATTACAAGTTCTTCATTATTACAGGTCTTCCAAAAGAGCTTAAAGGGCTTTTGAATGCAAAATGAACACTACATATTGCTTTGATGTTTCCTAAAGATCCGACTTTTTTTGAAAATAGAGTAAGTCGATTAAAAAAAAAACCTACATTATTTTCAGCTTTTCCAATGACTGTCAATGTTTTTCTGTATGATTCAGATAGTTCAGCAATTTATTTATTGGGATTCCATTTGGTTATATAAAATCTTTATCTCATACACAAAATATTTGTATTAGCATGTACAAACATGCATTATTAACTCCTCACGTACTCCAAGGTTACAACACAATTCAGTCCTTCTGGGATATTAGCACCCATCACCATCCCCTCATTCTTTTTTTTTTTTAAGATTTTATTTATTTATTTGAGAGGTAGAATGAGAGAGAGCAGAGCATGAGGGGGAAGGTCAGAGGGAGAAGCAGACCCCCCACTGAGCAGGGAGCACGATGAGGAACTGGATCCCAAGATTCCAGGATCATGACCTGAGTTGAAGGCAGTCGCTCAACCAACTGAGCCACCCAGGTGCCTGATCCCCTCATTCTTTAACAGTGCCATGGTTCAGTGTAAAACCATGGAAATGTCAAAAAAAATCTTCCTTTTCCTCGTTGTGTCGTTGCCTTTGGGCCAGCTGCCCAGGTATCTGATGCATTTAATGTTATTTGAAACCCCATCGTGAATGGAAAGCTTGCATCTCCTCTTAAAAAGGATTCAATTTACATGCGCCCCAAATATTCATCCTCCATCTAGAAACTGTTAAGAAAATTTGTACAAGAGTGAAAGACAAGGGGAAAATGTAGATGTTACATCCTTTGAATATCAAATGGAGAAGAAGCTTCACCCAAGGACTGTCTAGGGGAATGTACCTTGTTTGCTCACTTTATCATTCATTAAAAGTCAAAGACTCAGGAAGGTCCATGAGACCTTAAAGAATTTTGTCCTATAGAGGGGGCCTGGGTGGCTCAGTCAGTTAGGCATCTGCCTTCAGCTCAGGTCCTAATCCCAGGGTTGTGGGATCGAGTCCCACATTAGGCTCCCTGCTGTTCACTTTCCTGCTGCCCGCGGCTCCCCTGCTTGTGTTCTCTCTCTCTCTCTCTCTCTCTCTCTTTCTGTCAAATAAATAAATAAAATCTTGAAAAAGAAAAAGAATTTTGTCCTGTAGAGATTCAAGTAATTTCTGCCTAGTAGAAAAAATAACCCCAGGAGTTACAGGGGTTTTTTTTGCCCTGTAGGAAAGTTTTTTTTTTTTAATATTTTATTTATTTATCAGAGAGAGAGGGGGGAGAGAGTGAGCACAGGCAGACAGAATGGCAGGCAGAGGGAGAAGCAGGCTCCCTGCTGAGCAAGGAGCCCGACGTGGGACTCGATCCCAGGACGCTGGGATCATGACCTGAGCCGAAGGCAGCTGCTTAACCAACTGAGCCACCCAGGAAAGTTTTGTATCTAACCCAGCTATGTTATCCTGTATTAAACTACCTGTCCATATTGAGCTCCTGACATACGCTTCAAACCCATCTTAATATCCTACTGGTTTCCACATTCATTAATGAGTTGAATAAAATCTTTGGCATATGTTTCTTTTATATATGCACAAGAGTCATGATTCTACCTTTGTCGGAAATTACACCTTAGTGCCAGTTAAGACCTCATGCTTCCACCTACAGGCAAATAGGGTCTGGACTACCCGTATAAGAGTGCAGATTAGAGAAAACTTCAATACAAAATAAAACAAGACACATAAAAAATTATGAGGTAAGGAAAAAAAAAACCTTCAATCTTCAAAGAGGAAAAAAAAAATCAGTCACCATGGAAACCCACAAGGTACTGCATTTTATTCGGCCCTTTTTCTGTTCCCTTTATTGGGAAAAGGAAAAGATGGGATTCAAAAATTCCTGGGATCCTTTAGCTGATGTAGACCGAGAGCACTTCATTTCCTTTTTGCTCATTTAAAAAAAAAAAAAGAAAAAAATCGATCCCTCATTTTCCTGAAGCATGACTCTTAACCTCCTGCCTAGATCCATTTTCAAAGGTCACCCGAGTCATGTTTCAGGCTTGAGCAAGCTTTTGGTTATTACCAGATTATTATCACCACTGTTAGTCAAGTGGAGATAAGCCATGTCCCCTCCCCTCAAGGAAGTCACGGTCTGAGAGAGAGAGAGGCCAAGGAGCAGAGTGGACACAGGTCAGGGGAGGACAGAGGGATAGTCTGGAAGCACCTACTAAGAATTGTCTACAACTAGGAGTAATAAGTCTACAGTGAAAAAAGAGAGTAAGGGCTTCCACCTGAAGAAGAGTTACACCATAAGGAATAAAGACAGCGGGATAAAGTACAGCTGGATTTTCAATATTTTTCTAAGAAATGAGTCAAGAACCTATAGATTAGGTACCCTTCCTTTAGAAATTCTACGAGAGCCTTAAGCCTTATAGCATTTATTCATTTAGCAAACATTTTCTGAGAGGACCAAATTTGTGTTAATGTCTTTTTAAGTTTATTTTTTGTAGTAACCTCCATATCTAATGTGGGGCTTGAACCCATGACCCCAAGATCAAGAATCCCACTCTTTTCTTAGGGAGCTAGCCAGGTGTCCCAAGTTTGTGTTATTTTTAACTTTTTCAGTTAGGGAAGAACAGTAATACACCCCTGAATGAAGTTGTCTTATGTGATAAACTTTGGCCTTCTCTCCAATCGTGGGGGGTGGGGATGGGGCACGAGGCCCCAGGAGACCCACCAGGGGGACAGCAGCTTTGGAAAGGAGACAAAAGCCAAATGTGTGAGACATAAAGGGAACAGAAAGCCTAGGATCCAGTCTGCTGCAAGAAAAGTCCCCTTGGGACACAAATAACGTGAGCCCACATATTAATGTTATATCAATGAGCCAAATGTTATATCAATCTGCCAAACACACCCCTCACGCTACCCATGAGTGATTTCCTCCCACTTCCGCCTTAAGTTTTGTTTTAACAAAACTATCTGTTCATCTGTTCTGACGTAAACATGTACAAGCTATGAAATAAAAACACAAAATACAAATTGCCCATGCTGCCTCGCAGAAGTAATATTCAGTATCTTGATAGAGTCCCTCCTTCTGTTTGTATTTTTTTTTATATATACCTGTATGCATTTTCCAGAGCTGCCATAACAAATACCAGAAACTGGATGGCTTTGAAAACAGAAATGTAGGGGCGCCTGGGTGGCTCAGTGGGTTAAAGCCTCTGCCTTCGGCTCAGGTCATGATCCCAGGGTCCTGGGATCGAGCCCCACATCGGGCTCTCTGCTCAGCAGGGAGCCTGCTTCCTCCTCTCTCTGCCTGCCTCTCTGCCTACTTGTAATCTCTGTCAAATAAATAAATAAAAATCTTAAAAAAAAAAAAAAAAAAGAAAACAGAAATGTATTGTTTCGTAGTTCTGGAGGCTAGAGTTGGTTTTTTCTGAGGGCTGTGAGGGAGAATCCATTCCAGAACCCTCTCCTTGACTTGTAAATGGCTGTCTTCTCCCTGTCTCTTCTCATTCTCTTCCTTCTATGTGTATCTGTGTTCAGATCTCCCCTTTTTATAAAAACAACGGTCCTATTCGATTAGGGTCTCCCCTCATTACCTTATTTAAACTTGATTATCTCTGTAAATACCCCATGTCTGAATAGGGTCACACTCTGAGGTACTGAGGGTAGGGATTTCAACCTATCTTTTTTTGGAGAATACAATTTAATCCATTACAATCCCTCAAGTATTGACTGAATGGATTATTCTCTGTATCCCATGTCCCACCTCTTAGTCTTGCTCTATGTCTGGAAGCCGACCTGGGTAGATGACATCAATGGCCCTTCTTCCTCCCGTTTCCAGTTGGGTTGAGCTGATAGAAGGCCCTTGGCTGGCAGAAGGAGGGTGACAGTTGGTATTTATTTGCTCAGTTTTCCACCCTTTATCAGACCTAGGGGTAATAAGAGTTTTCCATTAGTCCTAGTGCCTAGAAACCTCAACATCTCTGTTTTATGTCCTTAACACTATCACCATCCACCCCCCCCAATTTAGTAGTCTGTCCATTAAACAGTCCCCAGTTAAAACCTTTGGTGTGGCATGAATTTCCAGTCTGAAGTCTAATACTTAGATATACAACACATTATATATACTCAGTCTACTATTTCTTAAGGAAAAAAATACCTAAACCTTTGGAAGTGAGGCAAAGGGAGGAGGCACGTCCTCCCAGTGTTGTACTGGGAACACTGCGTAATAGAATTATTTAATTCTCTAAGAGAATGTCTCTGTGTTTGACTTCACTATTTACTATTTGATTAAAGCCCAGACACTGTGAAGTTATATGTCAACTTGTAGATTATTTCTGTCTGGTACAAAAGATAACTCCAAAGGTTATGGTTTTATGGCCTTATGAGTTATTTTATCAGTTTTGTGCCTTATGTAGCGCTTATTCTAACATTCTTTATTCACGCCTGTGGATACCCAGTTCACAAAACGCTCTTTGAACCAGCTTTACAATCTCACTGATGCCCTCCCTAATGAATCAAGTGAATCTTTGTTACGCGTTTAGTCTATATTTACATGAGTTTAAATTTTAAGCGTTTGAATATTATACTTTGACATGCTTTACACAGTTTTGCATTGTATTTTTTACGTCTTACACATCGTCAACTAATTTCACTCAACCACTCTTTCTTTAGGTGTTAGGGATTTAGATTACTTGTAGTCTTTAGCTATTATAAAAAAACATCCTGATGATACTCACTTTTTTTTTTTTTTTTTTTGGAGAGAAAAAGAGAGAGAGAAAGTAAGAGGGAGGGGCAGAGAGAGAAGGAGACAGAATCTTAAGCAGGCTCCATACCCAGCACAGAGCCAGACGCTGCGCTTGATCTCAAAACCCTGAGATCACGACCTGAGCCAAAACCAAGAATCAGATGCTTAACTGACTGAGCCACCTAGGCACTTCTGATGATATTCACTTTTTAAAAAAGATTTTATTTATTTATTTGACAGTGATCACAATTAGGTAGAGAGGCAGGCAGAGAGAAAGGGGGAGAAGCAGGCTCCCTGCTAAGCAGAGAGCCAGATGTGGGGCTCGATCCCCAGACCCTGGAACCATGACCTAAGCCAAAGGCAGAGGCTTAACTCAATGAGCCACCCAGACACCCCTGATGATATTCACTTTTAACTGCAGTTCACCTGCAAGCAAATGTTTGTGGGAAGAGGAACGGTATGAAGTTTGCAGTGGGCCTTCATGTCTCATAGTCAAGATGGTCCTGCCCTCCCTTCCTTCCCTGACCCACTTTCATCCCATCTCACCCCATTACAAGCACCGGAGTGTCCTTCTGGGACTTACAGTCCATTGGGGGCATGGCCTGAGCACACTTCTTGCTACCAGTAGCACCTGACACGTAGGGAGTGAGTCTTTGCTAGATACAGACACTGCTAAGTGCCTGATATGCATTACCTTTTGGTCCTCATGACCACCAGTCCTCCAAGCCCTGTTATTATCCCCCTTTTCTCTGTATGAGGAGGCTAAGTTGGGATTTAAACTCAGTTCTGACCATAAGGTCCGTGCTCCTAAGCACTGAGGTGGGAATTGACTGCAGAAATATTAAATACCTGAGTGGATGAGTAAATGCATTGTCAAAACCCTCTTGAAAGGGCCAGAGTACCTGAATCTCACCGGTGGGGCACAAAGGTGGCCGGGACAGCGTTCTCAGCCTTCTTCCTGGTCCCTTCTAGCTTTTCTAGAGGGCCAGATGGTGAATATTTTAGGTTTTGCAGAGGGAATAGAATGTCTTTCACATATTCTTTTTCTCTATTTTCTTTAAACCTTTCAAAAATGTGAAAACCATTCTCTCATGAGCCATACAGAAACAGGCCACAAGTCAGATTTTGCCCATAGGTCTTCGTTTACTGACCCCTGTTCCAGGTCACTGATTCTCCCAGTAGATTTATCTAACCTTCTGTTACATCCAACCCTTGCATTCTTAATTTTGGTTATTGTATTTTTTTAACCTCTATTCTGCCAAATTACCTTTTTAAAAGATTTTATTTATTTATTTGAGAGAGAGTGAGAGAGAGCACGAGAGGGGAGAAGGTCAGAAGGAGAGCAGACTCCTGGTGGAGCTGGGAGCCCAATGTGGGACTTAATCATGGGACTCCGGGATCATGACCTGAGCTGAAGGCAACTGCTTAACCAACTGAGCCACCCAGATGCCCTATTCTGCCAAATTCTTTAATTCTGTTTTTTATCTCCCCTGGCATAGAGAGGAGCTTTTCTTTTCTTTTCTTTTCTTTTCTTTTCTTTTTTCTCTCTCAATAGATTTATTTATTTATTTATTTGAGAGAGAGAGAGAGAGAGAGAGAGTGAGTGCATTGGTGGGAGGGGCAGAGGGAGAGTGAGAGAAACTCTCAAGCAGACTCAGGGCTGAGCAAGAAGACCAGGACTCTGAGATCACTACCTGAGCCAAAACCAAGAGTCAGCCACTTTACTATGTCACCCAGGCACCCCAGGAAGGATCATTATTTTAAAGTCTGTGTCTCATAATTTAGTATCTATAGCCAATGTGAGTCTGTTTCTATTTTCTATAATTTCTGCTGGTTTTAATTTATGGCATGTTCCCTTCTTATGTGTCTCATTATTTCTTGTCAGGTGCTGGACACTGTATTTCCAAAATTGTTTGCAGAAACAATTTGATGCATGGACGGTCCCCTCCAAAGACTAAGGTTTACTTCAGAAAGGTATCTGGGCATGCCAGCAGTTTGGGATGCCCAGAAGCCCTAACACACTGGGATTTACTCAATCCAAGTTTGATGATTAAGGTGATTCCAGACTGAGCTATAGATCTTGGGAGAATTTACTTCTGGTTATAGGATGCAGCCCTTTGGGATAAAGACCCAAATCTTCCCATGTTTCCTTGACATGTTCCTCAATTTGGCAAGGCTGTGAAAATTTCTGCTCAGCGTCTCAGCTTTCCTACTAGAATTAGTATAAGTTCCCAGCAGAAAAACAGTTCTCTGAATTTCCCTCTTCTCGTAGATCTTGGGAGGGTAGATCTAGTTAGCTTCCTAGTGCCTTCACACAGACTTTTTTTTTTTTTTAATTTCACCCACCTTCTCTAGTTGTTCCAAAGTCATGTGTGTGGGCTAAATTCCATAGTCCATCATTCCAGAAGTGAGAACCCAGAGATAAATTCTCTGTGCTTATGAATTTGGTCTTGTTACAGAAAGAGATAGTTGAGAAGAGGCTTATACTATCCTTCCAAAAATTCCAAAGAAAATAGATCAAACAAACAAACAAATAAAAACCCACTAACACATACATGCTAATTTGGTTTAAATTTCCACCATAGTGTATTTCAATCTATAATAATTGTTGAAATCCTTAATAACCAAAACATTTCTAGGTCATTATTAATTAACTGTTATACTCTAAAATCAACTGAGATTGACTGTACATTTTGAGAATCTTATTGAAAAATTGAAGTTTAAAAAAAAAAGAAAATAGATTCTTTGGGAACTAATTTTGAACTGTAATTTTAACAGAAGGCTTCTTGAAGATCACTTTCCTCTACTCTACTAAATAAGGTCTATTCATTGTTCTCCATAGTCTCTATGATGCCTGGGCAGGTTTTGTTTCATAAAGTCCTTTATTAGCATCTTGTTTTCTTTCTGTGCAAGCATACAGCAAGACACTAAAAAAATGTTATTTTCTCTAATGTTACACTTCTAAGTCAGGGTGAGGCCCTGACTTAGTTGATTAAGCAGTCTTAACCATACAGATCATGGGCACTCTCCAACCTAGGGAGAGTACATCACAGCAAGGTCACCCTAGAGGACATGGGAAGGAATCGACATAGTTTTGGCCCAACAACTCCTTGCCCTGGCTTCTGTCCTGCAGCGGTCTCTTTGCAGAAGACGTGACAACTATAGTTTTCATTATTGGCTGGAAGAAAATCTCTCTGTTTATGAAAATAAAGACTAAGATTAAAGGTTGTTACTTAAGGTGACCTCTTTCTCCTCACCTAGCCCAGTGATCAGAGGGTGGGATAGAACATCCCCATCTTTCATGGAACATTTCAACTCACAGAATTTCAGCCCTGCAAATCCCACCTGTCTGCCCCACCTTCTCTGCTACTTATTGTCTCCAATTCCAATATACTGACCACAGTGGGTGTGGGTGGGCCTCCCAGGTGGTTTGGATTTGCTGAGCCTCACTTCTCATACCCACAACCTTTGTTTTGAGAACTCTGGGTCTGACTTTTCATGTTTTTTCTTCTACTGGGCATTCTTTCTACTGACCTATATTTGTCCAATCATTTTAAGATGGGCAGCAGTTTTCTACCATGTCCCCCCTCCCTAGCATCTGGTATCAGTCATACCATCTACTATGTGGCACAAGCTCTCCTTCATGTGGGTAAAGTGGATTTGCAAAGACACCACTCTGGTAGATAAGAAGAGCCAAAGACCTGAAGCAATGTTCTTCATATGAAACTGCTAGTAGTGAAGACTCTTTTTTATTTATTATACTCAGATTCTGTGTTTTTTTTTGTAATTTTAAAGATATCATTTACATTTAGCAAAATTCACTCTTTTTGGTGTACAGTTCTGTGAGTTTTGATGAATGCATATGGTTGTGAAATTTCTACTAAAATTGATCTATAGGAGTCCCTTTGCCTCAAAGATACCCTCAGACTCTATTGTCGTCAACCTGCCCCCTACTCCCAGCCTGTTGACAGCTACTCAGCTGTCTACTGCTCCTATGTTTACCTTTTCCAGATAGTCATATAAATAGAATCATAGAGTATGTAGCTTTTTGTGTCTGAGTTCCTTCATTTTGCATAATACATTCCTCCAGTTTTGCATGTATCAGTAGTTGGTTCTTTTTTTTTTTATTACTGAAGAGTGTTTTATGATATTAGTATACCTCAATTTGGATAAACATTCATCCATTGAGGGATATTTGGGTTGCTTCTAGTTTTTAACAATCATGAATAAAGCCTACGTTTATCAGCGGACAGGTTTTTATGGGGACATAAAATTTCCTTTCTCCATGGTAAACATCCAGGGGCAAGATGGCTTAGTCTCACAGGAAGGATATGTTTAATCTTACAAGGAACTACTAAGACATATTCCAGAGTGGCTGTATTATTTTTAATTGCAACCAGCAAATTATGAGAGTTCCAGTGGCTCCTCATCCTCACCAGCACTTCGCATTGTCATTATTATTAAAAACGTTATCCATTAGGGATGTCTGGCTGGCTCAGACGGTTGAGCATTGGGCTCTTGATCTCAGAGTCTGAGCCTAGCCCTCACTGGCTCCATGCCCAGCATGGAGCCTCCTTAAAAAAAAATGTTATCCATTATAATAGGAATGTAGTGGTATTTTGCTGTGGTTTTCATTTAAATTTCCCTAATGACCAATGATGTTGAGAATCTTTTCATGTGCTTACTGGCTATTTGTATATCTTCTTCAGAAGATATGCTCCCATCCTTTTCCATTTTATTAATGGGTTGTTTGGTATTTACAGTTTATGTTTAAAAGTTATTTATATATTTTGCATACAAGTCCCTTCTCAGAGAATTTGCAAGCATTTCTCCCATTCTGTGGATTGTCTTTTCACTTTTTTTTTTAAAGTTTTTATTTATTTATTTATTTAAGTAATTTCTCCACCCATTGTGGGACTCAAGGTCACAATCGCCCTGTCCACACACCTCCCTGCAGATCAAGAGTCACATGCTCCCCTCACTGAGCCAGCCAGGTGCCCCTGTCTTTTCATGTTCCTTTTATTTTTTTTTAAGAATTATTTATTTATTTCAGAGAAAGAGAGTGCATGCGAGTTGGGGGAGGGGTAGAGGGAGGGGAAAAGGTGAAGCAGACTCCTTGGGATCTCTACTGGAGATCAAGACCTGAGCCAAAACCGAGAGTCATAGGCTTAACTGACTGAGCCACCCAGGCGCTCCTTTTCATGTTCTTGATAATATTCTTTGAAGCATAAACATTGTATGTTTTGATGCAGTCCAATTTGTCTATTTTTGTCTTTTGTTGCTTCTTCTTTTGGTGTCATATCTAATAAATCATTGCCTAATCTAAGGTTAAGAAGATATGTGTCTATGTTTTTTCTAGCAGTTTCATATATTTAGGTCTTACATTTAGGTTTTGGATCCATTGATTGATTTTCATATGTTGAATAATCCTAGCAGTATGAAATAAATCCCACTTGGTCATGGTCTATAACCCTTTTTGTATGTTGCTAGATTCAATTTGCTGGTACTTTTTGTTGAGGATTGTTGCACCTACATTCATAAGGGATCAATAATTTTCCTTTCTCATGATATCTTTGGTTTTGGTGTCATGTCAGAGTAATCCTGGATTCACAGACTGAGTTGGAAAATACTCCCTCCTCTTCTATTTTTTTAGAAGAGTTTGTGAAGGATGGGTGTTCATTCATCTTTAAATGTTTAAGAAGATTCACCCCAGAAACCATCTGGGTCTGAGGTTTTCTTTGTGCAGTGTTTTTTGATTACAAATTCACTTCAATTAATCTACTTGTTATAGGTCTATTCAGATTTTCTATTTCTTCTGGTAGTTTTGATCTTTCTAGGCATTTGTGCATTTCATCTAGGGTATCTAATTTTTTGTTATTTAATTGCTTACAGTATTCCCTTATAACTCCTTTTATTTCTACGAAGTTAGTAGTGAAGACTATTCTTCTATTCCTTTCTAATAATTTGAGCCTTTTATTTTGGGGTCAGTCTAGTTAAGGGTTGTAAATTTTATTGACTTTTTTAAAGGACCCACTTTTGGTTTTGTTGATTTTCTCTGTCTTTGCATTCTCTATTCCATTCCCTTCAGTTGTGCCATTTTACATGTTGTATTTTGGAGGTCTATGGTTAGGTTCACATATATTTATCACTCTTATATATTCTTGATGGATTGATCTTTTGTCATTATAAAATGTCTTCTTTGTTGCTAGTAAAAATTTTTGTCTTAGAGTTCACTTTGTCCAATATTAGTATAGCCACTCCAGGTCTCTTCTGATTACTCTTTGTATGGTATATATTTTTTCCATCCTTTTACTTTCAGTGTATTTGTGGTTTTGAGACTAATGTGTGTCTCTTATAGACACTATAGAGTCAGATGATGTTTTCTTAACCACTCTGCCAATCTCTGCCTTTTGATTAGAGTTTTTCCAGGGAACTGTTGCAAAAAGACTGATAAAGGCAATTCTTTGGGTAGGGCTGGGGGGAGCTCCAAACCTCTTCTGGCCCCCATGGCTGTTAGGTTGCTAGTTTTCACAGCTACTTTTGTTATGAGATTGTTGGATTTCAAGGCTTCCAAGGAGATTGAAAGAAGATGTTATGAGACAAGTACCACAAAGCTCCCATTCTTGCTGAGATTCCAGTCCTTTTCTTGAATAAACACTCCATGAATTGTTGCAAGCCTTTAGTTACTTTCCAGAGTTCTGAAAAAGTTGATTTTGACAATTTTTGTTAGCATTCTCACTGTTCTTACCAGGGAGAAAGTTCTGGGAGGTCTTTATGCCACCATCCCCATGGATGTCACTCCTCCAAATTGGCTTTTATACCAAATCATCTATAAAGGAAAATCTATCATGTGTTTATTTTTTATGGAATTAGAAAGTGCATATCTATATATTTTCCTTTACTAGAAAAATAAAACTGAAACCACCTTAACAAGCAGGTGCATTTAGAAGATACAAAGAATTAAGGAACAGAAAATACATTTTTTATAATTCAGAAAGATAGGAGTAATTTGTAACAGCAGAGCAAAACAACCCCAATTTTAACGCCACAGTTTACAGAATTCCATAAATTAATGCACCTAAACTCCAAACTCCCTGAACATTTTCCTCTGGCACCTGGACCTTCCTAAGATACTATATTAATTTTCTATTGCAGCCATAATAAATAACCATAAGCTTTTGGCTAAAAACAACACCATTTATGTGCTGACCATTCTGTATGTTAGAGGTCTAAGCAAGCTCAGTACTTTCTCTGTTCTGGGTCTCATAAGGCTGAAATGAAGGTGTTGGCCAGGCTGTATTTGTCTCTGGAGGCTGTGGGGAATAGTCGCCTTCCAAGCCCATTGAAACTGCTGGTGGAATTCAGTTCTTTGTAGTTATCAGACTGCTAGCTCTCATCTAGGGCTCATTTCTGCTTCTGGAGACTACCTGCTTTCCTTGCCTTGTGGCCCCCTTTTGCCCATCTTTAAAGCCAGTGTCAGTGATTTGATTCCTTTTTGGTCATTGAGTCTAATAACCTCTTTTGCAGCCAACCAGAAAAAACTTTGTTTAAAGAGGCTCACATGATTAGAATTAGGCCCACTGGGATAATCCCCCTATTTTAGGGCCAACTGTGCCATGTAACATAACATAAGTTGGGGGGAAGCAGTGATTTTATGGTACTCACAGGATCTGGATTAGGGCATAGAATCTTGGAGCCATACTTAGAATTAGTGAAAGCCAGTTTGTTTGCAAAATGGCCTGACTGCAAGTTTGAAGGCAAGGTAGATTCCTTTACAGAGAAAAGTTTTCTCCAAATTTTGACTTTGGAAAAAATGGAAAGAAGAATGTAATGTACACATATATATCTACCAACGAGATTTCAGAGCTGTTAAAATATTGCCATATTGGCTTTATGTATCTACTTACAGGTATAATGGTATCATCGTCCTGAATATTTGAACATGTATCTCTCAAGAGTAAGGACATGTTCTTATATCACCACAGTGCCATTATCATACCTAAGAAACTTAATGATAGTTTCTTCATAATATCTGCTATGTAATCCTTAAGCAAAATTCCCCAATTGTCCAAATATGTTTTATGTAACTGATTTTTTCCTTTTTTTTTTGAAAGGTGATCTAAAGTTTATGAAATGTATTTGTCCTATGTCTTTTGTGTCCTTTAAGCTAGAACTGTCTCAGCATCTTTTTAATTTGCATTTTTAGACTTTGAAGAGACAAGATCAATTCGTCATCTTGTTGAATGTCCTGCATCATCCTGAATTTGACTGTTTCCTTGTGGTCTCACTTAACTTGTTTTCCTAGCCCCTGTATACTGTGTGAAAGATTGAAAGGCAGCACTGTTTCATAGGTTATGCCGTTCACTTCATATTGTATCATATTAGGAGTACCTAATGTCAGACCGCCCCTCTCTTTAGTGCTGTTGAGTTTGATTCGTGAGTTAAAGTGACAACCACCAGATTTCTCCATGCAAGCGTATGCATTTCCCTTTATACCATGTGAATTATTTGTGAGGTGACAATTTGGCACCACACAACTGTCCTGTTCACCAAAAAGCTGACACCTAATGGTTTTGCCATACATTCATAACCCCATCCTGAATCAGTTGTGGCACTAACATTTGCACAATGGTGATTTTTGATTTCTGTCATCCTTCTATGTTTATCAGTTATAATTTTTCTGTAAAGAAGAGGCTTCTCTCTTCAATTAGAGTAGGAGAAATACTTATCTTTTCTAATTACAACTCACCAGAGAAAAAATTGATGTGAAAGTCATCTTCAATGGTGGCAAATGAGAGGTTTTCCTTTCTCTTCCTTTTCTTTTTTATTATAAATATAAACGTATGAATCTTGTTTGTTTGGGGGCGCCTGGTTTGCTCAGTCAGTTAAGCACCCAGCTTTTGGTTTCGGTTCAGGTCGTGCTTTCAGGGTTGTGAGATCGAGCCCTGCATCGGACTCCACATCAAGCTTAGGGTGCTGTCTCTCCCTCTTTCACTGTCCTACCCCTCCCTCTCCCTCTCAAAATAAAAAAGAGTTTTATTTGTTTGGTTTATAATTAATTATGTCTATTATCATCATTATCATTATTTGATACTCAAATTATTCAGCCAAATTGGCCAGGGAGAACCTTTTGATGTAATGCCAAGATTCTTTTGAAATGACTCCATTAATCTTGGAGATTTCTTTGGTTTTGTTTTGCTTTCTGACTCAAGATAATTCAGGCTCATCTTGAATTTTTCCTGTGTAGGTCTGGCATCAGTTCTCTCTGAGAACCCTTAGTTGCTTTTACAGGAATGCAATATAAGTGCTAAATGTTCTCATTGCTATTGGGGGCAGGTGTATGGATTCTAGAGTAGGGGTCAGAAAATACAACAAACTCTGACCCTTAAGTCTTGGATTGCTTTTGTAAATAAAGTTTTATTGGATCACCATCATGTTCATTTGTTTATGTATTGTCTGTGGCTGCTTTCACACAATAACAGCCAAGTCAAATAGTTGCAGCAAGATAACATGGTCTGAAAAGCCTAATTGTTTACTATCGAGCCATTTAGAAGAGAAATTTGCCAACTCTGGTGAAAACATCTAGGAACTATATTTTGTAAAAACATTCCATGTTTCTGTTTTTCATTCAGATTGGAACTCAAGAGTTCTTCTTAAATCGAAGAATTTATATTAATCTTAAATTTGTTTCTCTATTTTTTTTAACTGAACATCTTGCTTTTAAATAACATGGACGTAGTTATATATTTTATTTTACTCTATAATACAGAAAAATAGCTCCAAAATTGCAATGTCAGTATTACTTCTAAAAATAAAATGGCTGAACAAAATTTAAGGGTTTTTTTTGTAGTGTTTTATGCCTTTATAATATATTCCACCAAGAACGTACAGAGTACTGTACACAAGTCACTTAAAATAATGTTTTTTTTTCCCCTGCAGTTTCATTTGTTTCAGTTGTTTTTTTTTTTTTCGTTTTGGAGTTTGCTTAGCATTCCTTTTTATATAGATATTATTTGAAAATATAGGATGCCTGGGTGGCTCAGTGGGTTAAGCATCCAATTTTTGATTTTGGCTCAGGCTATGATCTCAGTGTCATGAGACAGAGCCCCACGTAGGTCTCCATGCACAGAGCAGAGTCTGTTTGTCCCTCTCCCTAATCCCTGCCCATCCTTCCCACTTGTGCATGTGTATGCTCTCTCTCTCTCAAAATAAATAAAGCTTATTTTTTGAAGTCTTTATTTATTTATTTTGAGAGAGAGAGAGGGAGGGAGGAACAGAGGTAGAGAGAGAAGTGGATTCCCCACTGAGCAGGGAGCCTGATGCGGGGCTTGACCCCAGAACTTTGGGATCATGACCTGAGCCTAAGGCAGACTGACTCTTCACTGACTGAGCCACCCAGGCACTCCTACATAAATAAATCTTTTAGAAAAGTTATGAAAATATGTAAAACAAAATCCTAATGGAGGATGTTAACAGGCTTATTAGAAACCAACAAATTGAGGCTATAAAATAAAGGAAGAATATAGAAGAGTTGACAACACCATTAGCAAGCTTGAGAAAAGTCCCCAACTCATTTTATAAAGTTAATATAATCGTGATACGAATAATGAAAAAGAGAGTATAGGAAAAGCATAGGTCCATCACTCTTACAAAGACTGGTACCCAAACCCCTAACTACAAAAGAAAAAGGAGCAGACCAAATCCAGTAGTATGTGTGCATGTGAGATAGATATTTGATGGACAGATGGATGGATAGACAGACAGGCACACCAGAAGGCAGTTTTGACCTGGAAGTTGAGACAGTAGACTTGGAAGCCAGAATGCCTAAGTCTGAATCTCAGCTTCACTCATTATTATCTTCACTCATTATTATAATACTTCACTCAGTATAAACCTGGGAAAGCCATTTAATGTTTCTGTGCCTCAGTTTCTTCATCTGTGAAATGGGGTTAATGATAGCACCTACCTCCTAGGGTTGTTGTGGGGCATCGATCAGTTAGTATAGGTAAGATACTTCATGTAGAGAGTGTTATATCAGTACTAGCCTGATATTATTGCTGTTGTTTTTATTCTTGGAGGACATTTTGTCGGTAGAGTGGTCGTGACTCGATTTTGTCCATAGAGTAGTCGTGACTCGGGGCTTCCACCCAGAGTTAGCTAAACTTGAGGTAAAGGGCATCAGCAGTATCTGAGGGATGTAACAGTATGTTAACAGACCTGACTCCAATAACATAAAAATGATAGGAACTTCCCATAGAGGGCAGAGTAGTAAACCCCCCCTCACCCCCAACCTGAATCTGCCTCCCCCAATTCCAGGGCCAACAGTGATGAGATCAGGAGGCCGAGCAGGTGGACCATGTCACCTGTGTGCTCCAGCACATGTCCTATGTGTAGAAGACAAAGTAGCATAGTGGTTAGGAGAGAAGGTTCTGGAGTTAAACTGCCTGAGTTTAAATCCTGGCTCTATTTTATGCTAGAGCCGCCTACTGCAAGCTTCCTAATCTCCGGAAGCCTCAATTTGTCCATCTCTAAAATGCAAATAATACGGCACCTGGGTGACTCCATCAGTTAAGTGTTTGCCTTCGGTTCAGGTCATGATCTCGGGGTCCTGGGATCGAGTCCTGCATCAGGCTCTCCACTCAGTGGCCAATCTGCTTCTCCTTCTCCCTCTGTGATCTCTCTCCCTTTGCTCTTTTTAAATAAAATAAATGAAAATCTTAAAAAGTAAAATAAAATGCATATAATATTAGCACCCTCCTCATAGGCCTGCGAGGATTAAATAAATACGTCGATTGTTGAAAACAGTGCACAGCACTCTCTAAATATTAGCTGTCACTCTTCTGTACCTTATTTGTGAACTTGTCACCATAGAGGCAGGACGGGTGTGCCGAGGACCTTGGTCATGAGGAAGCACCAGTAACCGGCAACCGGAGAAAGTTAAGCAGCCCCATGGATTAAGAAAGTTCGAAATGAAGGAGTCCTCAAAGAGCTGCCCTTCTCCTTCTCCTCCCCAAGGTGGGATGGCGCCTGATCAGATCCACTTAGGGCCTGGGGGTCAGGAAGCAGAGAGCAGGGCTGGCGGTTGGCCCGTCTTGCTCAGAAAAAGGAAATCTGATAAAGCGGATTGCTCCATCAACTCCCGCTGCAGACTGGGGCCTTTTCCGCCTGCGGGGAGACAGCAGCACTTCCTCTGGATCACGTGGCCTGAGAGCCCTCACCTTCCCCATCGCTGCACAAAGGGGACCTGCTTCTAGGTTTTCCACTCGTGATATCCATATCAGACCCTCTGGTTTGCAGCGGCCCCTCAGAGGGGCCTCGCACCGTTTCCAGAGTTCTCTGCCTTTGGTAGGACTCATAGCAGCAGCTGAGAGAAAGCCAACTGGAATGACTTATGCAAAAGAGGATTTGTGAAAAGGACACTGGGGGGTACCTCCTAGAATCAAGGGATTTGCTGAACAAACAGAGTCCCAGAGGCAAAATCGGGACAGCTCCAAGGACCTCAGAGTTGGTCCCTCAACACCGTGTGCTGTCTGTCTCTTTACCTGGGACATTCTCTCAGATCAACTTATGCCCAGAGGCTAAGACCAAGGAAGGCCCTGGAAGCTTCAGGCCTCCTATCTGCTCAGTTTCAGCACCCCACAGGAAAGCAGTCTTTTTCTTTTGTGCTAATTAAAATTACCCCGGTGGACGCAGGCCTGTCTTAGGTCACAAGCTCGTCCCTGAGTCCCACCACTGCGACCAAGGATCAGGCCACTTTATAGTCAGGGGCCACCCCAGCCAATCACCACGGCTGAGGGGGTGGGGTCTGTAAAAAGATGGTAATTCCCCTCTGACCCTCGGGTTAAAGGAGCATCTCCCGGAAGAAAGCGGTGCTTGCATCCAGAAGAAAGGGGAGTATGGCAAAAAAATAAAAAATAAAAAATAAAAAAATAATAAATAAATAAATAGATAACCCTACAGTCTCATTAAAGACAAAAGTCGAACCTAGGAGACCTCATACAAATTGACATGACTTCCACAGTCATTCTGATGAATATTCATAAGGCAGCAAGTCCAGACTTAACCCATGTCTGAGAAAACGATTTTTCTCACTGACTGAACTTTATCCTTTAAGTGCTAACACTTGTCTCTTTAGATCATTTGCCATCGCCTCTCTAAAAAATACGGCAGAAACAACTTTTCCTGCTTTTATGAAAAGACTGTCTCGAATACAATTCCACCCGGTTTGTCACCAAGTGACGGTTATCAATTACACGTTCTGATTTCTGGTTTCATTTTTAAGTTTCTGGTCCCCTGTTCTCAGACGTATTTTCCCACTGCTGTCACCAGGCCTGTCCCAACTATCTTTCAGCCTTAAACGCCCCCACCCCCGCATTTCTTTGCTAATTCTCATCTACCTTGGATTGGGAAATCAGATGACCAAGAGTGTTACAACATTGTGTAAAATATTTGCAAATTCAGAAGCTAGAATTTACTGCTGTATGAAGAAATATCTCTGAGCGAAAGCTGGGGAACTTGACTATGAATAAACGATGGGAACTCTCTAATACTTCTTCAGGTGATTTCTCCACACCTGTCATTTCCTTTCCTGTATTCGTCCATCTCTGCTCAGGGATGCATTATCAAAAGTATGATTTTATAAGAACTGAGGGAGGTATTTCTTTATTTCTTTTCTTCGTAGTATCTCTTTACTAGATTATGCTCTCTTCATTTAAAAACATCTATTTGTCTGGGAGTCCTCCCTCAGCTAACTCTTTTAGGCCATTTCCAAGAAGTCAAAACCTGGACCTCCCCATATCCCCCTCACCCTCTTAAATCAGTAAATGAATACACAGGGGGGAAAATAGCATTAAAATTTACACTGACCCAGCAGCTTCCAGTCCCGGGAAGAGAAAATTATAGAGGCAAATTTTTCTATAGATAGATCACTATTAAACATTGTGATTTTAAAATTAACGCTGGGCAGTACTGAATTCTGGAAGCCGATGAAAATATTTCTTTGTGGGAAAAGAAAGAAAAGCTTGTAACAAAAACTGACAGGGAATTGAGAAAAGATCTGAATTCAAACACACAGATCCTGCTTTTACCATAGATAATAAAAATAGAAGAAAAAAAAAAAACCAGCCCACTTCTCTGCTACTAAATGAGAGTAGATTGAAATGATTATGGCCTGCATGTCCCAGATATGAAGACCCACTCTGGAAACTTCATCTCCAAAAATAGCAAGTCTGGCTCCATCTACACCAGGCTAAACAACAGTTCGATTGGTTGATTCAGGGGAAAATAAAACTGACTGTATGACAAAGTTAAGTAGGTATTGCCCTTACTTCGGCTGCATAATAAACCATCCAGAAACTTAGTAGCTTAAAAGAGCAGCATTTATTTTGCTCATAAATCTGCCATCTGAGCAGGGTTCAGCAGGGACACCTCATGACCGCTCCACTCCACAGTAGCAGAGGTGACTCAAAAGCCATTAGCAAAGGATGCTCCAAGGTCTAGAAGGGGTCCAGGCTCATCTACTCACACGTCTAGATGTTGATGCTGGGGTTACTCAAACAGTTGGGGGCTGGGACAGCTGTTGCTCCTCAGACTTCTCTCTCTGTATCTCCATGTGGTCTCCCTAGCATGGTGGCCTCTAAGTAGCCAGACTCTTTCCATGACGGCACTGGGATCCCAAGGCAGGTGTCATAAGAGAGCAAAAACCTGGCCGAATCTGTTTTACTTTTGATGACCCAGCCTCAGCCGTCACGCAAGTGTCCCTTGGTCTGCCTTGTGTTGGTTAGAAGTAAGGCACCACAGGCCAGCTCATGTTCAAGGGATGAACGTACACTCCACTCTGGTGGCTATAGTGTCCGAGAATTTGTGGGTGTTGTAAGACATCACGGTTGGTGACTCTGCCTGAGGAAGGACCAACAGCTATTGTTAGATCAAGCTTCTTAACACGGCAGCTCCAGACCCAATTCCCTTCCTCCCTGATTATTCTAGCCAGCGAGCAACTCTTCCCAGCATCTGCCCAAAGGAATCCAGTTTCATGAGTCTGCTGACTTGTTTTTGGATGAATCTGAGACAGAAGAAGAGCAGAAACAGAAGAGCTGACTGGGTTTAGTTAGTGTCTACCCCTTGCCAGAGTCCCCACCATGAGGAAGCTCAAGAACAAGATCCCCAGAGCCAAGGCTGACACAGAAGCTGCCCTGGTGAGAACTTCAGAGAACCCAGCCTGAGCAAGAGAGGGAGAGAACTCAGGTCTACATGGGCTCCAGAGTCACCAAGCAGTCTCTACATAGTCATTTACATTCATGAGGTAGGGATTCTTAAAAATAAGAGCAATCAGGAATTGCACCACTAGGTGTTTATCCAAAGGATACAAACATAGCAATTGTAAGGGGCACCCGCAGTCCCAATGTTTATAGCAGCAACGTCCACAAGAGTCAAACCATGGAAAGAGTCCAGGTGTCCATCGACAGATGAATGGATAATGAAGATGTGGTTTAAACACACACACACACACACACACACACACACAAACACACACTGGCATATCACTCAGGCCTCAAAGAAAATGAAATCTTGCCCTTGGCAACAACATGAATGGAACTAGAAGGTATTATGCTAAGTGAAATCAGTGAGAAAAAGACAAATACCATATGATTTCACTCATATGTGGAACTTAAGAAACACAACAGATGAACATAAGGGAAGGGAAGGAAAAATAAAATAAAATTTAAAAAAAGAGAGGGAGGCAAACCATAAGAGACTCTTAGCTATAGGGAACAAACAGGGTTGCTGGAGGGGAGGTGGGTGGGGGAACTGGGGGAACTGGGGGAACTGGGGGATGGGCACGAAGGAGGACACAGGATGGAATGAGCACTGGGTGTTGTATGCAACTGACGAGTCACTGAATTCTACTTCTGAAGCTAATAAAAAAATTGGAGCAATGATAATAAACACTTTGGTGTTATAAGTTACTTTAGGCTTTGTGGAGAATATCCACATAAATTCCCCTAGTTTCTGCTCTGTATGGCAAAACTTCTGATTACTTTTTCTCTACCAAAAGGCAAGAAATGACACTCTCAAGTTCATCTTTAAGAAGGAAATGGGATCAGTCTTTGAAAAGATTGCGTCTTATGTTAAGGGAGGCTCAGGTAGCTGCTTTCAGTAGTGGTTTGTGCTGATTAGGTCATTTTTTTCAGGATGCTCTCTGTCTCTCTGATCCTTAGGCCGGAAGTAACTACTCCTATCTTTTCTCTCATAGCACAGCAATCACATCGTTATTGCACATTTATTCTCTTATGGGTGCCATTTTGGTTAGCTCTTCTCACGTCCCTATTGTGTTCCTTACACTCACTACCCAGTTGTGAACTTTGAACATTGTAAACCATTTTGATCTACTTTTACTCCCTGAAGCATTTACATGATACCTCACACGTATATGGTTTTTGAGGAGTGATTGTGTAAGAGAGTCAGTGGATGCTCATGAAAATATAGTATACGGAAACTTCAATATAAAAGTATGAAGATCAGGGGAGGGTATGTGCTTTGGTGAGTGCTGTGAAGTGTGTAAACCTGGCGATTCACAGACCTGTACCCCTGGGGATAAAAATATATGTTTATAAAAAATAAAAAATTTAAAAAAAAGTATGAAGATCATACGCATAAACATGAAAGGTATCTCTTCTAACTAGAAAAGACAAAGAAAAAATATAATAAAAGCATATAATCTCGTTTATATATGCTATGAAATATTTCAATATCACCATCTATCTATGTTGATAAACATGTGCTCCGTGTATCTTAGTGGGCCTACATCAATATTTGCATCATTATCATCAACAGAGAAGACACTTAATATTTTATAGGAATTTTATGACCATATCATTTGAAAATTGCATAGATATTATAAGAGACTCATTGTTTTAATAAGCTAGATTTATGGAAGATATTTCCAGTATCAAATGAAGAGGAGCCTCATCATACTTTTGTTGTAAATGGTTTTTCATATTCCCAAGTCAATTATTATGGTTCTGAGACAGTGAACCCAGAAAATTCATTTCAGAGTCAGGAATATTTGATTTGTAAGATGTGAAGGGAATGGATGCCTTTACTTTGAATTATTGTCAAAACCAAAGATAGACAACCTATTCTTTTGGAGGGAAGAAGACTCAAATGCCAATGAGATAAGACCAGTTATTCACCTCCCAGGGCAAGGAGCTGATTATCCATGTAAATAAGCAAACCTTGGGTTCCATGACAAGGACAATGCCACTCACTCCATGAGTAGAATATAAGATGGTCTGGCTTTTCCAGGTAATGGAGTAGAGTGTATGCTGACATAGCCTGGAGTGGGGGAGGGGGAGAGGTGCTCACATGTGTCTGGATCAAAGTGATGGCCACTCTAGCTTAGTGCAGGTAGGGCCACACTGCCCCCATTCCCCTCTCCTGGACTGCAACCTGTGAGCTTTCAGATTTTCAGCACCCAGAAACCATCTCACTCAACTACCATGCAAATAGAAGGATCCCACCTGCTAGACAACTATTTTTGCTCCAAGGAGAGAGACCCTAACCCCCAGGAGAAAGGCAAAGGGTGAAGCAGATGTCTTTCCTCTTCATCCTTGTGAGGTGCTCCCTGAATAAACAGAAAGGGGAAACTCAAAAGATGGGAATTGATCTGGGTGGATTTGGAAATCGAATTGATTTGAGGATTTATTCCACATGAAATTTGCACTGGCCTATGCCCCCCACCCAAGGAAAAAACAAGGTCCATAATGGTTGTGAATGAAGTTCACACTCCAGACCCTCAACATTCACTGGTGTTCGAGAACTACTTTCCCTCCCTGATGGTTTAAGGGTCCTCGGAGACCTCATCTGCATCCCATGAGCTTTCCTCTTGTCACCTCACACTCTCTGTCTTCTCATGGCTTGCAGGCTGATGCTCGCCAAGACAAGTGTCAGTTACTTCTCCTGACACCCAAGTTCTTGCTTTCTTAGCCATGCCTGGGCTTCATCTTCACCTGAAAGGTGAGGAGAAGGCTGGTGTCTCCCCACTGGGTCTTTGTTTAGGGTCACAAGGCAAAGCCCAGCATCCCTACCCTCAGGCTCTTTCTGAAGCCTTAGAGGAGGGGTCCATCTTCTCAGTCGGGCTGTCCATTTTTTCTTAGAAACCTAGATTAAGTCCTTGGGGCAGCTCTTCCTTGAGACAATATAAGGGACACTGCTTAGCGTTGTCTCAGGCTGCACCTTGCTCTCCCTCCCCACCCTCAGCAGGAACTTCTAATCCATCGACTTCTGTCTGGGACATTACAAGGTGCTTGGTAGACTCCTCTTTTGGGGTCTCTTGGCCCTAGGTGTGCAGATTGCAGATCTCAGCAACCACAAGCACCAAGAGGTAGACTGTACCCACTCAGAACAAACCATTCCAGGTGGCCAATTAGCATGAGCTGGGCAGCACTGCGCCAGCATGTAGGACAATAAAGGGCCCAAGAAAAAAGATCTCAAGGCCTGAGAAAGCCAGACGAAATCCTACTGAGGGGTGCCTGGGTGGCTCAGTCGGTTAAACATCTGCCTTTGGCTCAGGTCATGACCTCGCAATTCTGGGATGGAGTCCTCAGTCAGGGTCCCAGGTCAGTGGGGAGCCTGCTTGTCTCTCTCCCCCTGTCCCTCCACCCCACTCGCACTCTCTTTCTCACACTCACTCTCTCAAATAAATAAATAAAATCTTCCTTAAAAAAAACAACAACAACAACAAGAAAAAGAAATCCTACTGAATGTAGTCCATCCATGCCCTGCCTGGGAAGACCAACAAAAACCTGGAGAAGAAGGATGGGAGCCTGGGGACAAATAACACAAGCAGCCAAACACAGGTATGACAGGGTGGGCATGGAGGTCCCCAAATCAGAAATTTATCTGCAGAACCTCTTTCGTCAGGGCAAGGGTAGTGTTGTTGAAGGAGGATGGTGCCCGTCTTTCTTCAAGTCCCCTCCCACTCAAAGCAGGGCTTGAGACAAGGACTTGGTTGCAGGTAATTTATTTGGAAGGTGACCCCGGGAATAAGAGTGAGGGAGTGAGAAGAGTGAGACAGGGAGGGAGAAAAAGCTAAAGGAAGGGTGCTTTGTTGAGCTGTTTACCATGTGAACCCATACTCACTGGGAACTGTTGGTGGAACAGATCGACTGAGCCTCAGAATTGTCCCTCCAGAGGGCAAGAGGTGAGACCATTTATCCAAGGAACCCTGTCTCGCACTGGTTAGTGTGTGCCCCTGGGGCTTAACCTCCTCTGAATTTCTGGATGTTTTATGGACTGAGATAAGTTCACTAAGCTTTGGTAAAAAGCCCTTAGTCAGAGAACGTAAGAGGCCCCAGAACCCAAGGTGCATCCATGCCAGCTAAAGTCAGATAGGGCCAAGGGGATGTGATACAAAATATAAAAAGCATTTCCCACAGCTCCCTAACACAGCCTTAGCGGGCCAAACACACCCAGTTCAGAAGCGGTTTGATCCTTGAGCTCCCAGTGGCACACAGCTGACATGCTCACACTGGCTCTGCTGTTCCTTACAGAGAGAGGCTAAGGTTTGCCAGTGGGGTTGGGGCTGATGGGTGGCATGGAGAGGATGTTGGGCAGAGGACTACAAAGCCCCGGGGATCATGGCAGGTCTTTGAGTGAGAGACCAGGGAAGACGTTCAGTGAGACACCAGGGAAGAGGGCCTCCGAAGCCAGCCCAACTGATGACAGTTGTCCTGATGGCAAAAATAAAGGAAGCTTTGGCCCCATCTCTAGGCTCTTGCCACATGGATCATTCTCTGTAACGAATCCTCTTATAAATCACCCAAATACAAAAATATTTCAAGTGATCATTTTCTTAATTCTCCCAAAGATGGTACAAACCTAGTTTCATTCTAGAGAGGTTGGAGAGAAATTAATTTATTATATACAGTGGGTGCATTAAGGTATAAATTCTCTCTCTCTAAGACTCCAGCTGAGAGGAACACCTGGGTGGTTCAGTCAGTTAGGCATCGGCCTTCGGCTCAGGTCATGATCCCAGGGTCTTGGGATCAAGTCCCGCATGCTATTCCTTGCTCAACAGGGACCCTGCTTCTCCCTCTGCCTGCTGCTCCCCATGCTTGTGCTCTCTCCCTCTCTCTCTCTCTGTGTCAAATAAATAAATAAAATCTTCAAAAAAAAAAAAAAAGACTCCAGCTGAGAAAGGCTGGTCTCTACTAAGATTTTCTTTCTGGTAATAGACTGTGTCTTCTCATGTTTCAAAGGTAACAGGGACAGTTAAGTTTTTCTGGTTTTATTTTTGTTTTCAACCAACGTGGATCTTGAATTCACCACCCCAAGATCAAGAGTCCCATGTTCCATTGATTGAGTTCTCCAGGTGCCCCAACAGGCACAGCTAGGTTTGTACATAAATCCAGGTGACCTGATTGAGATCACATCAGCACATGACTTCTGTCACCCAGTGCCCTGTCCCGACCATTCCCCAGGTTATGAAGAACTCCTCTGAAAACTTTGGCTAAGATCAAGTGAAAACTCAGCCTTCAATGGCTACACAATAAATATTTCATTATATGGAAAAGCCAAAGTGTTCTTTCCCTCCAACTATTTTCCTGCTGTTGGACATCCCAGCTACCTACAATCTTCACCAAACTTTTTTTTTTCTTTTTTTCTTTTTTAACTTAAAGCAACCCCAAAAGCAGTATGGAGTCTGGACAACTTAGCCAGCTATTGCAATGGCTCAGAATGAGATCCCAAATTCAGATGGAGGTAGAAGGAATGGAAGGGAATGGACTGAACCAGACGCGCAAGAAAAAAAGACATTTGGGCCCTTCGAGATATACAGATGTCTGTATTGCTCCACACCTAATAGCTTTTTCAAAATTTGGGGTTTTCTTAAGACTTATTTATTTGTTTTAGTGGGGGGAAGGGGCAGAGGGAGAGGAGAGAATCTCCAGCAGACTTTCTGCTGAGTGGGAAGCCTGGTGAGGGGCTTGATCCCAGGACCCTGAGATCATGACCTGAGCTGAAATCAAAAGTCAGATGCTTAACTGACTGAGCCCCCCCTTACACCCCCTCAAAATTTAATTTTATGACGTAGTCACTTAACCCAATTTGAATTCTTTATAACATGTTTTCTTGAAACTTAGCAGAGCACTCTGGTTTCTGGGCGATTGTTTCGTCTCAGTTTTCCTCTTGAGCAAACGCTGACTCTCTGTAATTCTGGGTATTTGTCGTCAATGGCTTTGCACACCGCATGGTGCCTAGTGAAGAGAGAGTTCAAGTCAGCTGACTCCTTGGGTGTCCTCTGCCCTGAGGACACGTAGCAGGTAGTGCACCTCTGCGGGAAGCCAATGCCTGCTGGAAGCAAAGAGCTCCCATTTCCAGCAGAAATGTTCACATCACTAATTAAAGAAAAAAGATGACTTATCTTAAAATTTTACAATTTTTCTCAACAGAAAGTCATCACTCTTACCAAGAGAGAATCTAACTTTCGGTGTCTAGCTACATTTCCCTGGAGAGAATATCTTCAGATCTATGAGCAGAGAGTCAAGACTTTGGATTATGGATATGTTTATTTGACTTTTTAAAAATAATACCAATGCTGCTTAATCAAAAATCAGAAATGATGACTCCTGATATTTTGCAGAGAGAGATATATAATCAAAGTGAAAATACTTTGCAAGAGCTCCATACGTGAGCCATATCCCTGCTTTGGTTGCCTATGCAAGATTTTAAAATGTCTTCTTAACACCTTGCCAAGCAAATAACATAAGTCTCATAGTGAATTCAGAAATCTGCTTTGCTCTCTTTCGGGTGCATGCTTCAGTCAAAACAGATTGCTTTTTTCGAGCATTCTAGAGTTGGGTTGCCATCAGATTCTCACTTAGCTCTTCAGCCTTGAGACCCTTCCTCAAAGTAGCAGCCATTTGCTAAGCAAGGAAAACAATTCTTCCAGATGCCCAGTTGCATATTTTTCTATGTTAATTGTATTGGCTTCCTTCCAGGAGAATTTGGAAAAAAAAAAAAAAAAAAGATCATCCCTACTTTCAGGTACAGAGACAACAGAGAGGTCCCTCAATGGATAGAATGAGCTCTAAAGAGATACCCAGCTCCGAATCTATGGTTTTTCAAGTCACTTTCAAGTTAGTTTGGACACAGCTTTCTTAACCGACAACAAAAGGAAACTCCGAAATTTCCTTCTGCAATAGTCCTGTACTCCCTGAATTACTCAAGGTCAAGGTCAGCTGTGAACTTCTTGTTCACACTTAATGTCTCAAGTTCAAGATGGTCAGAGCAAAGCAGAAGATAGGGAGAAGATCGCCGGAGCTTAGAACTGGAGAAAGTGGTAAGAAGCCTCTTGACAGAGAAATAAGAAGATGTAAAAATCAGGGAAGCAAACTGTGTAATGAAAACTGAACACTTTATTTCGGTCAGTGAATTACAAACTCAACTAAAATTGATGCAATATTAAATGCACCACCTGGGCCTACAGAGAACTACTGCTCAAATGTCAGCAAATGTTGCCATCTTATTTCTCATGCTTTGCTGTGACATGGTGTCCTTGCCAACCATGGCTAAGCAGAGAGACCCTTTAGATGCTGACTGGCACAAGCCTATGAGGGGAACACTTCCCTAGTTTTTGTTGTTCCCTTCACATCTGCCTCTCTGAGCTCTTTGACTCCATCAATCACCGTGCCATAAAACAATGTAGGCTGGGAAAGGACAAAGCCTAGGGATTTAGGGAAACTTGTGCCAGCCCTCCCCATAAGAACCCATAGAATAATCTCCAGCTCATCTCATCAGTTTCTGGGCCTCAGTTTCCTCTATAGTCACATAAAGGATGTGATTCTAGATAAATCACTAAGTATTGATTCCTCTCCCATGTGGACATCCTTCTGGATTTAGGACTCAGGGTCAGTCAAGCAAATGAGGTTCTGAGCTGTTTCAATCAGCTCTCTGTTGGGTAAGAGAGAAGGACAGGTATCTGCTTCTAGCCCAGAGCACACACAATTCACCTGGTCATGTGTTAAAGCCCGTTGTGGAAATGGGCCTGGTGGGGTTTTAATGGGTGGCCGTGTGTCACTCACCTGCAGGGTGACTATCCTATTGTGCCTGAGCCCTGGATGGGGGTCTAAAGCTAACTAAGAACTCTTTAAACATCCTAATGACTTTAAAAATCAGGGACAAGAGCCACCCTGGTGCTTTCAGATGTCACAGCACTTAGCAAGGCCCCTTAGAAGTACGCAAGAGACTCATGGCCACCTGACCCGAGTAATTCCTGATCCCCCAACATCATCCTTATCATAAGTAGTTGGAAACATGGACTGGGCCATCTCATAACAGAAGCTATCATTGACCCAAAGCTGACTGTGGGCCAAGAGCTTGCAGTGCTTAATTTTCATGGAATTAAGATGAATTCTTGAGCAAACTGCCCAGGTCAGTACTATTATTATCTTCATAGCACAGATGAAGAAATTGGTCCCTCATGGGCCTAGCAACTTGCTTACAGTCATCCGGCTGATAAATGAATTCCAAGCTAGGCAGCCTGATTCCAGAGTCCACACTTCAAAAAATAACAAACATGAACAAACAAAAGACTTTTATTCTGACAGACAAGATTTCTAACATCAAGTTGCAAGAATGGTGCAGAGAATTCCATATACCTTGTACTCAGAATCTTCAACTGTGAACATTTTACCCCAATTTGCTTTATTTTTCTCTTCCTATGTGTATACATATGTTTATATGTGTGTGTAATAAATAGTGTATATATATATATATATATATATATAATGACTATAATCATCTTTGAACCATTTGAGAGTCGAAGGCACACATGAAGTTTCTTTACCCCTAAATATTTCTGTGTGTATTCCTTCAAAACAAGGACATTCCCATATAAACATGGTATAATTGTCACCATACCGTCAATTAACACTGAAATGATATGATTAGATCTTCAGATCTTATTTAAGATTCTGCCAATTCTTCCCATTATGTCTGTTATAGAAAAAAGTCTTAAGGTTCAACATCAAATCCTTGATCACACATTGCATTCAGTTGTCACATTACTTTAATCTCTTAACCTGGAACATTCCTCGGTCTTTCTTTGTCTTCTATGATCTTGGGATGGTGGAAGAGCACAAGTCAGTTACTGTATAGAACACCACTCAATTTGCTGCACCTGATGTTTCCTTATCTTTAGATGCGCGTTACCCATTTTTGGCAAGAATGGTGCACAAAGGATGTGGTGTCCTCCTCTGGGCATCCTATCAAGAGGCACATAGTGTCAGTTGGTTTCATTACTGATGATGTTGGCTTTACTCACTTGGTAAAGGTGGTGTCTGCCACCTGTCTATATCCGCCTTTGCAGTGAATCTCATGCAGACAGAGTCTGTACTGTTAACACTAAATATAACTACCACTAGGCAAGCGGCACTGTGGTCACCATTGAAGATACGAGCAGCCTTGAAGGAATTCTCCTCACAGAGAACTTAAAACATTATTGGGAAGACAAGTGGGCGATGTATTGTTTTAAATATTTTATTTATTTATTTAACAGAATGAGAGAAAGAGAGAGAGAGAGCAAGCAAGCACAAGCAGGGGGAGTGGCAGGGAGAGAGGGAGAAGCAGGCTCCCCGCAGAGCAGGGATCCTGATGCGGGGCTCCATCTTGGGACCCTGGGATCAGCACCTGAGCCGAAGACAGACGCTTAACTGACTGAGCCCTTAGGTATCCCAAGTGGGTGTTATATTACTTCAGCATGCATCCACAAATTGTTCTGTGAGCCCTGCAGACGATTAAAGTTAGAGGAATTCAGAGGTAGAAGTGACTTCTAAGGCTTCGAGGCTCACTGAGGAGGAGTGGTAGGAAAGGTGCTCTAGCAAGGCAACTGGGAGCGAGGGTGGCTCTGGCCATCACCGGGAGGTGGAAGGGTCAGATTTAGGCACTGATTTTAGAGGGCCAGAACAGGGTGTCATTTTCTCACACAGGAGGATCTTGGCAGCCATTCTGAAGGGCTGCTTGCAGGACAGATCAGCTGGGCCAAAGGGAAAAAAAACATGAAATTCAAGGCCTCCTGGGAGCCAGAGGGGGTGGTCAGAGGCAGGTTTTTTTGTTTGTTTGTTTGTTTGTTTGTTTGTTTTCAGATCAGCTCTGAAAAAGCTGGCTGAGTAACACCCTTGCTCCTGGCCTCCCATTTCACTAAGTCTTTTTTTTTTTTTTAAATATTTTACTAAGAGAGAGAGAGAATGAGCCAGAGAGAGAGAGCGCGCACAGGGGAGGGGGGAGGAGCAGACTTCCCGTTGAGCAGGGAGCCTGATGTGGGGCTCCATCCCAGAACTTCGGGATCATGACCTGAGTAGAAGCCTGACATTTAATGACTGAGCCATCCAGGCATTCGCCCCTATTTCACCAAGTCTTAACAGCACATATGTGCTGACATAACATGTTCTCAGGACGTGCTCATGGTATTTCCAGTGCCAAGCTAAGGACATTCGGTCAGAGTAGAGGTTCTCTGTGGAGGAATAATGTGAGCTAAGGTAGGAAGTGATAGATGGGGATCCACTGGGAGACACTTGGGTGCTCCATTCAGGAATTATTTGCACCACCTTAGCAGAAGGATTCTATCCTGTGTCCACACAACAAGTAATGGGATAAGAGGTAAAAATTCTCTCATTTCACTGGCTACTCCTAAACTCAAATTAGAATCTTTTCAGAACACCATTTTCACCTGTTTCTGTAGTAAGAATAGGCCCTGGCACTTCTGTGAAGTGCCCTTTGCCTCTAATCTGGCTCAGAATTAAAGTGCGCTAATTAAATGAAGACCTCATTATATTTTCCTGTAATCTGCGGCACAATCGTAATGCAGTGATTACCTTGAACTATTATTGCACATACTTCCACCCACTTATTATTACATGTCTCTGTACTTTAATTATGTTTCAATGAATATAATTCCATACCCTTCAATACTTAAATAATATTCACTTTAAATATAACTGCATGCCTATAATTCTCCGTAAGCACGAGTGCTCACATGGCAAATAACAAAAATTACTACGGCTCTGGAGGCTGAAAGAAACTCAACCATTCCTGAAAGAGATCAGTTGGCATTTTAATAGAATTTTAAAACTTTGAAGTTTGTTACTAATTCATTTTTTTCAAAAACACATTTTAAGAGGGTGATTCTTGTAGCCTTAACAACAACAACAGAATCTTTGGAAGGAAACAGCAATTCTCCAGAGGATTTTGTTGCTTACGAACCACTTCACCAGGGACTTGGCTCCCATAGGGAATTGATTTTTTGGAAAAAATAAAACTTCGATATATATATATATCTTCCTCAAGCATTTACTCTGGAGGAAACTCCCTAGAGAGTTTGATAGGTCAAAGGTGAAATCTCGGAATCAATAGCCAGGTAAGTGACATGAAAACGTTTTATCTATTCTACTCATCTGCACGTCTCCTTATTACTGAAGAGAAAGAGTGACATCAATGCTCATGTTGTTTCTGGTGTGCAGTTTTAGAAAATCATTTATTCCCTTTTTTTCTGCCAGGATCTGTCTCAGAGGATACTTTGTCTTTGGAAAATTGTTTACATTGTGTTGTACTTACTAGTATAACTACAACAGCTACATACTTTGGCTATTTTTTTCAAACATATGGCCAACAGAAACTTGGTCTGAAAAGTAATCATTTGTGATAAATTAACTCATGACCTCATGCCATGGGAGCAGGCTCCCAAAGAACTAGAGAAATGGTAATCTGCCCTTCCTTTCTAGTCCTTGGTTTAAAAATACAGTGTGTGAGCTATAGACCTCAGCAATAAGTTTGTTAAGAGGAGAGAGAACTAAAACTGAATGCCACTTCGACCATCTTTGATAAGGAGTCAACACAGAGTAAGTTGTATAAATCTTCTGGCTAGGTAAATCCTTCAAGTTCGATCTCAGTCCCCCATTGTGAGCTATTCCAAACTCATTGTCCAGGAAGAGTGCTGTGCCATTATCACTGCTGGAAAAAATCAATGCTATTAAAATAACAATTCTTCCTGAAAAAGACGTGTCTGCAACGTTGGCCACTCAACAAGTCCATGGAAAAAGTGAAGCCATTATATAAATCGGTTACTAAAGTTTTATCTCAAAAGGAGGGACATTAAAAGGTACAAAAGAGATGTCAAACAGATTGGTGATGTAGGAAGTAGAGATTGAATTTCTTCTTTTTTACCCTTTGTGCTGAAGCAGGAATTGTTGATCTGTGTTCCCTCATGGGTGCCTTTGGTATGATGATGACTAAATGAACTCAATCAAGTACTCTAAACTTTAATGCATGTTGAATTTGAAAAGAAAAATGTAATTGTAGCCCATCATGACACAGTGAGTCATTCACCCAGATACCAGGTTGTGGGTGTGGTTAGGAAAAACAAAAAGATAAATGGAGCTTCATCAAAATTTAAAACGTTTCTGCTTCTGAAGGATGCCATCAGAAGGTGACAAGACCACACAGGATGGGAAAAAAACTATTTTCAATAGTATACCTGATAAGAGACCTGTATCTCAACTATATAAAGAATTCTGTACTTCAGTAATAAAAAGACAAACCATTTAAAAAATGGACAAAGGATCTGAATAGACATTTCTCCAAGGAAGAGATACAAATGGCCAATAACCACATGAAGAGAGACTAGTCACTATTAGTCATCAGGGAGATGAAAATCAAAACCACAACGAGATACCATTTCATACCCACTAGGATGATTCTAATCAAAAAGTCAGTTAGTAACAAGTATTGACAAGGATGTGGAAAAATTGGAGCCTTCAATCATTGATGGTTGGATTAGAAAGTGATTTGCTGCTTTGCTAAATAATCTGGCAGTTTCTCAAAATGTTAAATATAAAATTTCCATAAGAACCAATAATTTCATGCCCAGTTATATGCTCCAGTGAAATGAAAACTTGTACACAACTGTTCATAGCAGCATTATTCATAACAGCCAAAAGTGACCCAAATGTTATCGACTGATGAATGGATAAATGGAAGTAGTATATCCATACGATGGAATATTATTCAGCCATGTAAAGGAATGGGGTACTGACACATGGACAACATGGACCAATCTGAAAAGTTTATGCTAAGTGAAAGAAGATGGTCACAAAAATCCCACATATTACATGATTACATTTATGTGAAATATGCACAACAGGCAAACCTAGAGAGACGGAGAGTGGATGAGTAGTTTTTTAGGGCTGGACGGCGGTAATTACAAAAAGGGTGACAGCTAAAGGGTGCAGGATTTCTTTTTGAGGTGATGAAAATGTTCTAGAATTGTTTGTGGTGGTGGTTGCACTTATCTGTAAATATACTAAAAACCATTGAATTGTAAGCTTTATTTTTATTTATTTTTTTAAGTAGGTGGTATGCCCAAAGTGGGACTTGAACTCACAACCCCTTGAGATCAAAATTTGCATGCTCTACAGACTAAGCCACCCAGGTGCCCCTGCCATTGATTTTTTAACAGTTTCGTTCAGATATAATTCTTTTACTGTACAATCCATACATTTAAAGCATACAATTCAGGGGTACCTGGCTGGCTCAGTTGGTACAGCACCCGACTCTTGGTTTTGACTCATATCATGATCTCAGGGTCATGAGATTGAGCCCCACATCAGTCCCGGTGCTCAGTAGGAAGTCTGCTTGAGATTCTCTCTCCCTCTCCTTCTGCTCTATCCCCCCCACCCGCTTGCATGCATGCTCTCTCTTTCTCTAAAATAAATAAATGTTTAAAAATACAAAGTAAAGAAAACAAAAAATCAATGGCAAATGTGATGGTACTTCAGGAGAATTGGATGATCTGAATAATACACAAATTCTGTTCATCATGGTGAGCAGCAACAAACAGAAACCCTGAAATTAATTGGCCCGTTTTCTGAGAACACAATTACTTACTTAATTAATTATATTATGTATGTAGTTACCAAACTTTCACTGAACTTCAAATTGTCTTTAAAGCACTTGCTTTTGGTGGTGAGAACACACAGACAGGATTCATGATATTCCTTGCCTAGTATGGTAACCAGACATATAAATAACTTCCATGGGGTCCAGTAACATGACCTCAGAATTTGTTAATACGGTCAGATAAAAGTCACCCTCTGAGTGAAAATTACCATAAAATAAATGAGCTCAGCCATTTATAGGAGCCACCCCACCTAACAGATGGTTTATAGATGTGCTTTTGACAGAAATACTTGGAAAGCACCAGAGTCAGATGCGATAAACAGGACCAGGTCTGTAAGCCTGGTGGGGGGGGGTGGTGTCATGTCCCCGAGACAGGCTCTGAGTTCTCCTCAAGCCTCTGCCAGCATCAGGAGACCATATCCATGAGAATTACTCTGAGTCCATTCACTCTCTGCACCCCTGGCTTTGTCTTCTGATCTACTTAAGGGCTTTCTATTGTCTTCTTTCCTGTTGTCATTTTCTATCTTTCAGCCTCAATACCTGATTTGGTCACACTTATGACACCCCTTGTGTCTGCTGAAGTTGAAGTAGGCTTCAGCACCTAAGGCAGATCTTTCCGTGTCTCCCCCCACCCCCAGTCCAGGTCCAGTCTCAACACTAACAGGTACCTGAGCGAGACCAGGAGATGGTGTTAGGTGATATTCTGCATGGAATACAGAAACAAAGAGAACAAAAGAACAAACCTGCCTATGGATCTCCACAATGGTCAAGAGGTGAACTCTCTTTTTAAAAAAAAAAAAAAAAAAAAGATTTTATTTATTTATTTGACAGAGAGAGATCACAAGTAGGCAGAGAGGCAGGCAGAGAGGAAGGGAAGCAGGCCCCCTGCTGAGCAGAGAGCCCGATGCGGGACTCGATCCCTGGACCCCAAGATCATGACCTGAGCCGAAGGCAGTGGCTTAACCCACTGAGCCATCCAGGCGCCCGTGAACTCTCTTTTTGACTCTGGCCCATGTGTTCTGGAACTTTTGGCGAACGCGGCTCCAGAGGGGAAACGGCTCTGTCAGGTGGACAGTAGCTTTATGACACCAGCAATTTAACCATCTGATTTCCTGTGTTCTGATTCCCACGCTCACCCAATATTCATCCACTGGTAGTCACTTGGTCTCCCAGGTAGTCATTTCTACAAGGAAAAACATGCTGACCCACTCACATAAGTAGTTCTATTTGCTGATCTTCTATTTCTCACTGTAATTTAATAAGTTGATATCTCCCGTAAGCTAGCAGTCTCCTGAATCTAATTGTGTCTGCGTTTGATGCTGAACTCCAGTGTCCCAGCCTCCAAAGTGAATCCCATTACCCATGAGGCCCTGCTGGAAAGAATCACCAGCCTGTCTTGTTCAAGTTTCTATTAAATGCAACTACTGTTTTTTTTTAATAAAATAAAATAAATGCAACCACTCTAACTCAATGAGAGACACAGTCTAGAAGAATTAGAAACCAAATGCCAGGAAGGCCTGCACTCGGAGGGACTGATATATCTCAGGCAGAAGGGAAGTGGGAGCTGAAGAAGACCTGGTAGAGGAAATATTTGAATGTGCAAAGAATTTTTATTTGTTGTCAGAGTTTGAGGGTCATTTTTCTAATCAGAAGAGTAATGGATGTTCAATGTCAGACATTTAAAAAACACAGAAAAGCATAAATAGGAGACACTGTAGAAGATGACTGAAATGTGGACAGCTCAAGAAGTCAGAAAGTAGCTTCTATGCGACACTCCTTCCAGGAGTTTTTAATCAATTTTTCCAACGTTGGCCACACGTGGTCACTCAACCCCAGAGCAAAAACTCAGTGACATGTCAGAGTGGGCCGAACTCACATACGCGCAAAACCCCAAAGTTCAGCTTTGGGAGGGATTCTAAATTTCCAAGTTTGGACCTTTTATCTGACTTTTTCTCAATGTTTAGTCCATAGACCTACCTCCATCGGAACCAGTTGGGGCAACTGGTGTGAAAAAAATTCAGATTCCTGGGCCTCACCGAAGACCTACGGAATGAGAATCTCTCATGTGGAGCCAATAATCTACATTTTAACACACTCCTTGGGTTACTCTTAACTGCACCAGAGTTTGGGAATCACTTTTAACCAAGCTCTCTGGGGCAATGAAAATGGTGATTTGGTGATGTGAATGTGGGCACTTTATTTTTTTCAAGATTTATTTATTCATTTAAGAAAGAGCAAGTGAGCTAGCACACAGGGCAGGGGAGAGGGAGAAAAGAAGACTCCTTGCTGAGAGGAGTGCCCAACACAGGGCTCGATCCCACAACCCTGAGATCATGACCTGAGCCGCAATCGGGAGTGGGAGGCTTAACAGACTGAGCCACCGAGGCACGCCAATTGTGGGTGTTTTAAAACACATCTGAAGAAATTGGAGCCCTTGCAAACCCTGCTGGAAATGTAAAATAGTCCAACACTCTGGGAAACAATATGCATTTCCTCAAAAATGTCAACATGGGATTACCATATGATCAGCAATTCCATTTCTGGGGAAATCCCCAAAAGAACTGAAAGCAAAAACTCCGAGAGATTTTGTTCCACCCGTGTTCATGGCAGCATTATTATTCTACTGAACAGGGAGAAGCAACCCAAGTGTTCTGTCAACAGATGAGTGGATAAACGAAATCCAGTGTATACACACAATGGAATATCATTCGACCTTGAAAAGGAGTGAAATTCTGATGCGGGTTACAACATGTTACAGACCCTAAGGCTTTATGCTAAGTGAAAGAAGCCAGTCACAAAAAGACAATAACTCTAAGATTCCACCGACACAAAATACCTGGAGTAGTCACATTCATGGTGACGGAAAACAGAATGGCAGTTGCGAGAGTCTGGGGGAGACAGGGACTGAGGAGTTGGTGTTAAACAGGGAAGGAACTTGGGGAACATGAAAAAGGTCTGGAAATGGGTGGCGGTGATGGTTGCACAGCCACAAATAAACTTAATGCTATAGAACTGGACACTTAGAAAAATGGTTGAAATGATACATTTTCTGTTATGAATCTTTACTCCAATTAAAGACATGCATGCACGCACATGCACACCTGAAAACGGTCATTCCTTTACTTTGTCCGAAGTGAAAAAGCCAGAAGGCTCTCCCAGGGGCAACCACAAAAGTGTGGGCCAAGTTCAAGCCCAGCTGCAGAAGGTTGTAACCATCTCACAAAATATCCCTCCTTACCACAAGACAAGGGCTTCCAATTTGCTTCTGGGTGTGATTTAAAGTGCCCATTTGGGACTGCAGATCTAGATCTGGTTAGCAAAAAGTCGCCACTGTCCCTGATCAGCCCAGCAGGATGAGGAATTACAGCCCTGAGCTCAAAGCAGAAACAAAAGCCAACAAAAGAATGCTCTTTTTTCCTGGGGTTTGAAAACGTTAGTTAACAGCTACATAAGGCTGTAATTACTTATGTCTCCTACTAAAAGCCCTGGATTTAGAAAGCCGATGTTGTTCTCAGGGCAGTGTTGGTTGCTGCCAATCTATATTTTCCCTCTTCTTTACTGTTGGGAAACTGACCAATTTTACTACATAAAAGGGGCAGATTCAAGTGGTTTGCAAGCTATTTAGAGCAATTTTTTGACAAGTACAGGCTGCTTTAGCAAAAAGCTTTGGAAGGCTGGAGGCAGCCATTGGTGCATTTCTAAACTCAATAAACCATAATACAATGTCACTAATATGGTTTTTTAAAAAATATCTAAATTATGGATTTCTCGAACTTGAGACTTCTTTTTTCTAATGCAATCACTGACCATGGCGACAGCTTCATGGCAGACCTCGAGTAAAGTGAGATGAAGCTATCTATTTTGGTTTTCTTTTTAAAGCCTGCCAGTACTCTCTCAGGTTCAAGGGTCCCTGCAAAAATGTTAAGCCACATTCCCCTTCGATCTGCCATCAGCCACCGGCATTGGGCAGACCAACTCCCTGAGGCTCCTATAACAAGACATGCTCTTGCTACATTGTTAACTGTTCAGAGGATGAACAATAGAAACGGACTACAGGGTACAGGGCAGTGAGGATGCTTTTTAAATGTGTTATAGGTACATGGAAAATAACCGAAAGGGAGCACAGCAAAACGTTCACAGTGCTTCTGTCACGGGCTGAGGCTTGTGCGTGAGGTTTGCGTAGGTGCACGTATACATTTAATTCTGTTCTGCATTTTCTAAACGTTCTACAATAAGCATGTTACTCTTTTATAACCAAATGCAAACGAATACATGTTATTTACAAAAGGAAAACGAGTCTGCCTCCGGATCTGTTTTCTTTGGGCTCAATGTCTTTTGTTATATGCCCACCCCTTCCCTTAGAACATTCTCCATCTGGGACTATCCCCCTGACCTAAGGACACGAACCTTGCCTTCTGTTTCTTGCCTGCCTGCCGCCCCGGTTTCTGACCTGTGATTCTCTGTATGCGCCTTCACCGCTCGGAGCTCGCGGAGCCTCTGCCATCCCGGCCTCCCGCCCTGCGCTGCACACTTCCCCCCGCCCTGACTGGTTGCTCATGGCCTTGGCCGCCCCAGATTCACTTTCTCCCGGCGCTGCTGGCGCTCTACACGAATGCAGGAAGGGAAGCAGAGGTTTAGGTTTTTGATGTCATGTTGGTCTGCTCAGGCTGCAGTAACAAAATGACACAGCCTGACTCGCTTACACAGAAGACATGTTTTCTTTACAGCTCTGGGGCCTTGAAATCTAAAACCAAGGTGCCCGCAGAGCTTGCTTTCCTTGGAGGCCTCTCTTTGGGGGCTACAGACTGCTGCTGTCTTATCTCTGGGTCCTCACATGATGTTTCTGCTGTGCTTGGGCTCCTGACCTCTTTCTCTTCTTATAAGGACACGGGTCACATCGGCACAAGTGGCCAGGAAGAAGGAGAGTGGGAATCTCAAGCAGACTCCCCACTGAGTAGGGACACCCCCCCCCCAAGGGAGAGGTCTCAATCTCAGGACCCTGAGGTCATGGCCTGAGCTGAAATCAAGAGTCGGATGCCTAACAGACTGAGCCACCCAGGTGCCCCAAAGGAAAGAATTTTAAATATTTACGGTCTTACCTCCCAGAGATCAACTATGTTGTCGTTTTGGTATATGGCCTCATATTCTGTTTTATATGTATATGTACAATAAAGACTTTAATATGCATGTTATTCTGTAGTCTTCTGCTTTGACTTATCTAATGCTGGGTTTCCTGAGTCTATTTCCCCCCAAAATAACTTTACACTATTAAGGGACCTAATAGCCTTTAATTTAGCTTATATCAAAATTAGAAATTTTTCACTGGGAAATGTTAATTTTTATCTGCGTTTTTCCTTGAGTTGTCCTTTCTGGGAAAAAGAAGTATAATAATAACAAAACCAAAGAATATCTTGAATTTTTCTTTTCTTCAAGTGAAGATCCTCCTGTGACCTTATTTATAAGGCCATTCCAGCCAGTGGTGACTGGCTATTGTTATTGTCACCCAAATTAAAATGGCTGTCAACATTTGTAGCCGTTAACATCTTATTGTATCTTTTAACACCTTAATAACTGATGGATACAAGTAAAGCTTGTATTTTTTTTAAAGTCCTTGTATAATTTATTTTTTTTAAGATTTTATTTATTTATTTATTTAGGTGAGAGAGAGAAAGAGCTTAAGAGTGGGGTGGGGGGGGGTGGAGAAGCAGGCTCCTTGTTGAGCTGGGATCCCTGAAGAGGGGCTCAATCCCAGGACCCCGAGATCATGACCTAAGCCAAAGGCAGATGCTTAACTAACTGAGCCGCCAAAGGCAGATGTTTAACTAACTGAGCCACCTAGGTGCCCAAGTCTTGTTTGTATTAATCGGAGAATATCTAAACTCATTTAGAGTCTCTTTGCCACGTCTTATACCCACAGATGATTTGCTGTTCCCACTTTGTTTTTAAAGAGGTCACTGAGGGACCCAGGAAGGGCACATATCTTTCCCAAAGGTCCGCCACTCTTTTTGAGTCTAGGGGCAGGCTCTAGGATTAGAGTTCCATAAATTCATGCCCTCATTCACCCCAAAGTTCCTGGTGAACTGATCCGTATTAGAACAATATCTGGGCTTGTCAGTTGTTCATCTCCAAGACTCCTGTACTCACCAGTGAAACGAAAGTCAGGCACCATGCTTTATAGAGGTACTATGTACTAAGCTACCAATCTCTTTGTTTGAAAATCCCAAATTATAATAAACCTTCTTGTTTGAAAATCCCAAATTATAATAAACCTTCTTGTTTGAAAATCCCAAATTATAATAAACCTTCTTGTCCTCTCTCTCTCTCTCTCTTTTCTTTTTAATGGCCTGTAGTAGGCCAAATAATGGCCTTCCAAAGATGTCCTGCCTTAACTCTTGGAACCTATAAATACGTTACCTTACATGGTGGAAGGGATTTTCCAGATGCCATTAAGGTTATGGACCTTAAGGTAGGATAATTATCCTAGATTTTCCAAGTAGGCTCGATCTAATCTCTTGAGTCCTTAAAAGTAGAGAACTATCTCTGACAGGAAGCAGAGGAGAGACGTGGCAGTAAGAAAAGTCAGGGACATCTGAACCATGGGAAGGACTTAGTCAGCTTTTGTTGGAGGGGGTCACATAAAGCATGAGAAGGAATGTGGGCAGCCTCTAGGAACCCAGACCATCCAGCCCCCAACAGACAGCCAACAAGAAAACGAAGACCTCAGTCCTGTAATCACAAGGCACTAAATTCAGCCAACAATCTGAATGTGTTTGGAGGTAGAATCTTCCCAGAACCTCCAGAAAGGCCCTGCCAACACCTCGATTTTCATGTGGTAAGACCCGAGGCAGAAGATTCAATCGCGCCATGCTGTATGCAGGCTTCTGACTTACAGAACTGTGAACTAATGAACAGATTTTGTTTTAAAGCACAAATCATGGTAATCTACTATGGAAACTCACATGTGGCCTGGCCTTAAATGAAAATCCACCCTTGAGAAGTAAGATCCATTTTAAAGCTTAGTTATTAAGTTAAAAACGGAACTTTCTCTAACCCAGGAATAGTGACATATGAATTATGATAACATCGTAATTCATTCAGAAAACCTCAAAACCTAACAATAATTATATGACCGCAGACCAGCTAAAATGGTGGTCAACGCTATGTGAATTCCCTCCTTGCCCTTGGGAGCATTCTTTCAGAGGGTTGTGGATGTTTTGCATTTAACATTTATCATGTTTAAAGAAGAAAAGAGGATCGATAGTCTGGAAAATTTAAAACAGATTCTAATTCAAGGATTCTATTTACTGTCAATCTTTGTATGCAGAGGGGATGAGAATTTGTAAAGCCATTTTAAAATCATACTGATAGGTCAGTTTTGATACACAGAGAAGCTTAAGATTCCAATGTCATGATCCAGGTTGGCAGTTTTCCCACTCCCCATTCCAACAAAGTTAGAACCTATCAAAATGCTGTTCGAGCCAGGCAGAGATTCGGAGACAGAGTTTTTTTTTTGTTTTGTCTTTTTAAGATTGTATTCATTCATTTGGCAGAGAGAGAAACAGTCAGAGAGGGAACACAAGCAGGAGGAGTAGAAGAGGGAGAAACAGGCTTCCTCAGAGCAGGGAGCCCGATGTGGGGCTCGATCCCGGATGATGGGATCATGACCTGATGCTTAACAACTGCGCCATGCAGGGACCCCTAGGAGATGGAGTTATTAAGTAGGGTTCCCAGAAATGAGAAGCAGCCACAGATTTGCAGGCAGCCAATTTCAGGGGTCAATACATTGACTGTGTCTATCTTTTTAAATCACTGTATTCTGCTTCAGGCTTTGATGTAGTCAGAGAAAAGGAGCCACAAAGAAATAAATCCAGGGCCCCCCTAATGATGTGCAACGTGAGCTGTGGGTACCCTGAGCCCACAGAGATGCTTCCTCGTTATTAGTAGTAATTGCTTATCATTATTGGATGATTGCCTGATGTGTGTGAGATCATCTAGGGAATAAAATTTTTCTCAACGCTGACACATAGAAGCATATTCCTCCAATCTGTGTTGTTTTTAAGATGTTCCATGGGTCCACATCATGGCCAAACTCACGTTTGCTTTGGTTTTTAAGATTTCATAGGTAGCCATTAAGGAAGAAACATCTGATTGTTTCATTTAAATGTTTATTGCCAAATACAAATGTCTGTTATTCCCTGTCCGAGGTTCCATATTAGAATATAAAATCTAGGTGCAATTAAAATAGAATTGTATTTACGTTCTCTACAACTCAAAGCACACCCAAGGAGACCAAGAGTAGACACAAGGTTGGGATACTTTATTTAAAGTGTTAAGACAGGGTGCCTGGGTGGCCCAGTTCTTTAAGCCCTGGACTCTTGGCTTCAGCTCAAGGTCGTGAGATTGAGCCCCTCAAAAGCTTGCAGAATCCGCTTGAGATTCTCTCTCCTTCTCCTTCTGGCCCTCTTGCTTGTGCTCTCTCTCTTACTGTCTCTAAAATAAATAAATAAGTAAATCTTAAAAAATAAAGTTTGAAACAAATAATCACATAATACAATTCTATGTGAATGAACACAAAGTCTTATTGTGTGCAACAGCCAAACCTATAATCAGATTTCTAAATTTTATTCGAATAGCAGAGTTACCTTTATTGTGTTTGTACCCAATCTACAGCTCTGCACCACTTTCCATCTGTACTACTACCCTTAGCCACCATAAAATATTAAGTAGAAGCTTCAAAAAACATTGCATGTTAAAGGAAAAATAGGAAATTTATGGTGGTGAAACATGGTGGCTACTTCCTCAACCAAGTGAGTTAGCGTTATCAAGTGGGACAAATGGACCTCCTGATCTCATGCACTGGGAAGAGCACATCACCACGTCTCTGATATTGCTGGCAAATATACACAACCCGAATCTAACTGTCAATAAATATAGAAACCGAAATTGAGGGATATTCTACTAAACAACTGGCCTGTACGATTTTTAAAATGTCAATATCATGAAAGAAAAAGAAAAACAGAGAAACTTCCAGATTAAAGGGATAAAGTCATATCTCTAAAGGGGATGTGACTGATAAGTGGGTAATATGACCCTGGATTGCATTCTGGATCAAAGGGGGGAAATTTTGCTATAAAAGACATTATTGGGGGGGGTGCCTAGGGGCACAGGTGGTTAAGCAACCAATTCTTGGTGTCTCAGGGTTGTGAGATCAGATTTCCTCATCTGGCTCCATGCTGAGTGCAGAGTCTGTTTAAATTTCTCTCTCCCTCTCTCCCTCCTCCCACCTCCTTCTCTCATTCTCTCTCTGTTTCTGTCTGTCTGTCTCTCTCTCAAATAAATCTTAAAAAAAAAAAAAAAGACATTGGGGCACCTGGCTGGTTAAGTGTCTGCCTTCAGCTCAAGTCATGATCCCAGGGTCCTGGGACTGAGTCCCATGTTAGGCTCCCTGCTCAGCTAGCAGTCTGCTTCTCCCTTTCCCTCTGCCTGCCACTTCCCCTGCTTATGCTCTTTCTCCTTCTCTGTCAAGTAAATAAGTAAAAATCTAAAAAAAAAAAATAAATAAAGTAATAAAAATAAAAGTTTAATTTAATTTAATTTAAAAAAGACATTTTTTGAAAAACTGAAAAAATTTAAATATGCTCGTTATCATAGATCATAATATTGTTGCCACGTTATATTTTCTGAATTTAGTCATTTTACTATGGTTATGAAAGACAACAGGTCCCTGTTCTTAAGATATAAATGTTGAGGGGCCCCTAGGTGGCTCAACTTGTTAAGTGTCTGCCTTTGGCTCAGGTCATGATCTCAGGGTCCTGGGATCGAGCCCCTCATCGGGCTCTCTGCTCATCGGAGACCCTGCTTCTCCTTCTCACTCTGCCTCTCCCCTCTGCTTGTTCTCACGCTCAAATAAATAAATAAAATCTTTTAAAAAAAAACAATGAAAGAAAAGTTACACACATTGAAATATTTAGGGGCTAAAAGGACATAAAGTCTGCAGTTCATGGGGCACCAGTGTGGCTCAGTTGGTTAAGCCACTGCTTTCAGCTCAGGTCATGATCCCAGACTCTCAGGATCAAGTCCCACATTGGGCTCCAACATCATGGGGAGTCTGCTTCTCCCTCTGACCTTCTCCCCTCTCATGTTCTCTCTCTCTCACTCTCTCTCAAATAAATAAATAAAAATTTTTTTAAAAGTCTGCAATTCACTCTCAAATGACTTAGAAAACTAATAATAAGAAGAAGAAGAATAAAATATAGAGAGAATAGTAACAATAAAGATTATATGTAATTAGTTGTATTATTTAAAATATATTTTGTATTTATGTTTAATATAAATATATTTATTTATGTATTTTTGCATATAATTATAACTAATTATAATGATATATATTAGAGAGAGAGACCCAGAGAGAGAGAGAGAGAGAGAGAGAGAGAAAGTGATAAAGCAAGTTTTGCAAAATGTTAACAACTGGTAAATCTGAATGAAGGATACACATGAGAACCTGAGATCTTTATACTGTTTCTAAATAAAACTCACCTGTAAGTTTAACTTATCTCAAAGTAAAAAGTTCAAATTAAATATAATAATAAATAAACATTAAAAGCATATTCCAATTGTGACAATTCTGGGACTCCAACTATATACCCTGCCCGGAAGCAGGCAATTGTTAATCAACTCAATTAAACTGTGTAAGCCTTTTGGTTAAATTTGTGCATAAATATCTCACCCCAAGTTAATGTTAATTCCTTATCAATGTCCTCTTTGTTTTCTCACCAACAAATATTATGCAAAGGGATGTTGTTAGAAGGAAACACTGCATTGAGCTGAACCAGTGACCTTCTGAGAGATTTGTGCTTCCTCAAAGCAACCCAGAGGGACTGAAACAGGCAAAGGGGATTAAAAATGCACCCATTAGCCTAGCTGTTTACACCCCAATTTCAGTGCAGCTCTTAAGTGGAACTGACCTAGAAACAAAATGCATTCATGGAGACATAACTGGCAACTCCCTCAGAAATTAACATATGCCAAACTTTCCATTAAGAAACTAAGGTGACTCAATTCTCTTTTTTTTTATTACTGTTTTACTATTGTGGAAATATGACAATGTTAGCTCTAGAATATTAAATTCTGCTTATTTAGATAAGAGGAAAGGTAATGCCATTTTTAAACAATTCTACTTTTAATAGTGTATTTTAAAATGGTTTTTCCCTCAAAAAGGAAAATATGATGTATACATTTATACAATTTTGAAGAGAATTTTCTATTACAAAACCTGTAACGCAGCTGTTGTCAATGAATGTGTACAGTTTAGATAGCATATTTTAGGTTGAAAAACAGAGTGCACCAGAAAAATACATTATACCTTAAGACTTTAATTTTCCCTCAACTAATTCATGACAGATACAGCTAGCCAATAAAAAGACAAAGAATAAAGATAGAGAAAAGAACCCTAGGCTTTCTCACTGCCTAGTGCCCACAGCCATGATCCTCCAAGGGACAAGTTATAATTGCCCCCTACGATGGAGAAAGAAGACACACAAAATCCAGGTCTGATTATGTAATCAGATTGCTAATCACCAAGATAATGATAATCACAGAACAAAACTACAAAATCCAGGGACCATAAACAAATGAGTCAGCAGCAATTATTTAAACACCTAAAAAGCAGCTGGATGAGGGAAGTTCTTTTTTATTTTAAAATTTTTTATATAATTTTTAAATTTTTTTTATTAACATACAATGTATTATTAGCCCCAGAGGTACAGGTCTGTGGATTGCCAGGTTTATACACTTCACAGTACTCACCATAGCACACACCTTCCCCAAAGTCCATAACCACACCACCTTCTCCCTACCCCCTTTCCCCCGGCAACCCTCAGTTTGTTTTGTGAGATTAAGAGTCTCTTATGGTTTGTCTCCCTCCTGATCCCATCTTGTTTCATTTATTCTTTTCCTACCCTACATACCCCCCACGTTGTCTCTCAACTTCCTCATATCAGGGAGGTCATATGATAATTGTCTTTCTCTGATTGACTTATTTCGCTCAGCACAATACCCTCTAGTTCCATCCATGTTGTCGCAAATGGCAAATTTCATTTCCTTTGATGGCTGCATAGTATTCCATTGTGTATATATACCACATCTTCTTGATCCATTCATCTGTTGATGGACATCTAGGATCTTTCCATAGTTTGGCTATTGTGGACATGGCTGCTATAAACATTCGGGTGCACATGCGATGGGGGAAATTCTTTAGGGTCCCTTGAGTATAAAGGGTATTGGGCTCTCTTTAAAGCATTTTTTCGAATACTTCATTTTTTTCTAAACTTCTTTAAGTGATCTCTACACCCAAAATGGAGCTCAGACTCGTGACTCCGAGATAAAGTTGCACACTCTTGCAGCTGACCCAGCCAAGTGCCCCTCAAATACTTTAAAAACAAAGAAGGGGCACCCCCATGGTACAGTCAGTTAAGCATCCAACTCTTGATTTTGGCTCAGGTTGTGATCTCAGAGTCTTGAGATCAAGCCTCGTGTTGGGCTCTATGCTCATTGGGGGTCTGCCTGAGATTCCCTCCCTTTGCCTCTGCCCCTCCCTTACTCATGCTCACTCTTGCTCTCCCTCTTTCAAAAAAATAAATATCTTTTAAAAATTGAAAAAAAAAGAAAGAAAGGAAATCTGTGCAAAGTCTTTACAGCCTTAGAAATCGTTTTTATTTATTTTCTTATTTACCTTTTTTTTTTTTTTTAATATTCCATCTATTCACTTGACAGAGAGAGAGAGATCACAAGAACACAGAGAGGCAGGCAGAGAGACAGGCAGAGAGAGAGGGGGAAGCAGGCTCCCCGCTGAGCAGAGAGCCCGATGCAGGGCCCGATCCCAGGACCCTGAGACCATGACCCGAGCCTAAGGCAGAGACTTTAACCCACTGAGCCACCCAGGCACCCCTATTTACTTATTTTTAAAGATTTTATGTATTTACTTAGAAATCATTTTAAAGATCTAGTATCAATGCCGTGTCTTGGTATCTATTTTTATTCAGGAGCATATTATTCTGTAAAATTTTAAAACTTTGGAAAAGTTTCAAGAATTATAAAATGAACCCCTATATATCAACTTCACCAAGATTCACCAGATGTAGCACAGTTATTTTCTCCCTTTCCCTCCTCCTACTATATATATTTTTTTAATTTCCTTTTTTACCCCATTTCTTTTTCTTTCCTCCTTTCTTTTCCTGAACAATTTGAGTTTGTTGCAGACATGACACTTCAATTCTAATATTTCAAAGTGTATCTTTTAAGAATAAGGACATTCTCCTGCATAGCCACATTATGATTTTCACATTGCAAAATTTAACATTGGCACAGTTCTGTTGTGTAATATATAATCTATATTTAAATTTCCCTGACTTTCTTCAAAATGTCCTTTATAGTTGATTTTTAAAAATTCAGTTTCTGGGGCACCTGGGTGGTGCAGTCAGTTAAGCATGTGCCTTTGGCTCCAGTCATGATCCTGGTATCCTATGATTGAGTCCCCTTCGGGATCCCTGCTCAGTGAGAACTCTGCTTCTCCCTCTCCCTCTGCCCCCTCCTCTTCATGCTCTCTCACATGCTCATGCTCCCTCTCTCACAAATAAATAAATAAAATCTTTAAAAAAAATCAAATAAAGATTCAGGTTTTACAAGGATCACACACTACATGTCTCTTTAGTCTCCTTTAATCTAGAAGGATTCCTACTTGTTTTTTCTTGTTTGTGTCTTGGTCTTTCATGACACCGACATCTTTAAAGAATCCAGGCCAGTTGTTTTTTAGTTTTAGCATACATTTTGGGGAGGTGAAAACTAAGCCCCAAAGTAAGTTAGAAATCGAATAGAAAAATAACTTTGTAGTTAGATTCAATGTCCAGCCGTAGTAGTGACTTGAAACAAATTTCTTAATCTTCTCTGAGCCTTGATTATCTGATTTGTTAAATGGGAATAATGATCCTCATTTTACAAGGCAGTTGTGAAGATTATAAATTCGATCAATCCACTTGATGATCTGTATCGAGAGTCTTAAACAGACTTGTATTCTTGGACCCAGTAATTCTATTTCTAGCAATCTATCCTTAAGAAATTATCAGAGATATTAGACAAAGATATAAGGAGTGATAGTTATTACCATGGGTGTCAGGGGGTGAGTGGGTATGAACTGTGCTACATACCCCATCTCCTTCCTTATCATCATCAACCTCCTTCTCTTGATCACTCATTGCCAGCCTTTATTAAAGGTTACCCTGTGTCCAGCACTATGCGAAGCTATAGATTGCTGTGGCAAATTTGAAAGTCATGCTTAGGGTGCCTGGGTGGCTCAGTTGGTTAAGCGTTTGCCTTCAGCTCAGGGCATGATCCTGGAGTCCCAGGATCAAGTCCCAAATCGGGCTTCCTGCTCAGCGGGGAGTCTGCTTCTCCCTCTGACCCTTGCCCATCTCAGGCTCTCTCTTTCTCATTCTCTCTCTCTGTCTCAAATAAATAAATAAAAATCTTTAAAAAAAATAAATAATGAAAGTCATGCTTAGGAGGAGCACTTGATAACTTGGAAGAGAAATAAGAATATAGGGTTTAATGAGGAATCTAGACAAGTCTGTGTATATAATGAGATCCCAATTTTGTTTTATGTTTACACAGTTGTGTTAATAGAGGAACCTAGAAAGAAGAGAAACCTAGAAAAAAGTAAAATAACATTTTTACACTGGGAAGTGATATTTGGGGTAAATTTTGTTTACCCCCAAAACAATGGAATATGCATATACATTTTATGCCACTCTATGCAGAGCCCTGTGCTTAGCAGGCATCAATTCCACTCGTGGTTGATTGGCAAAAATTAGTCATATGACCACTCATAGGTGAAAGGAGGACTCAGAAATTTAATCACTGATGGATCAGCCACATCCCAGCAATAACTCCCTATAAAAAGGAAGAGATTTTAAATGTATAGTTAGCTATCTCTGTCATTGTAAAATCTGTTTTTGTCTGATAGTAATGTAACCATACAACATTTATTTTGGTTAGATTTTCCTACCTGTACACCTTTCCTAACCTATTCTCTTCTATCTTTCTGAAGCATTATGTATTGTTAGTAAATTGCACAAACCTGGATTTTATTTCTTTATTCCAGCAACTGCTGACATTTAATTGATAAATGTACTCCATTTATATTTACTGTGATTGCTGATGCATCTGCAATAACTGCTGACATTTTATTTATTCCTTATGTTTCCCCCACCTTTTCTATTTTTTCCTCTTTTCCTTCCTTATTTAGGATTAAGTTTTTAAGATTTATTTTTGGGGTGCTTGGGTGGCCCTGACTTGGGGCTTTATCCCAGGACCTTGAGGTCATAACCTGAACCAAAATCAAGAGGCCGATGCTTAACGGAGTGAGCCACCCAGGCACCCCTATCATCCATTTTTATATTTTGGACTTTTATTATGGGATCTTTCTTTCTGAAGAATGTATGGTAGCAAACTCTCAGTTCTTTATCTGGAAATATCTTTAATTTCCCCTTGCTCTTTAGAGATATTTCTCTAAAAACATTGTCTTAAGAAGAAGAAGAAGGAGGAGGAGGAGGAGGAGAAATAAATACAACGGAGAAGAAGAAAAATTACACTTGAAGAATATAAATTTTGAAGTCAAATTCCCTCCATCTACTCTCCATCACATGACTTCAGACCAAGATACAACCACGGTTAAGAGATTCTCGTGTATTTTTCTATATTATTTTATTTATTAACAGGGAGAGGAAGAGAGAATCCCAAGCAGACTCTGCACTGAGCATGGAGGCTGACATATGGCTTGATCCCATGACCCTGAGATCATGACCTGAACCAAAACCAAGAGTCAGATGCTTAACCAAGTGTGCCACTGAGGCCCCCCTCTTCTTCTATATGATTGTAATTCACATGCATGCATGTGCTTATTTACAAAAATGGGATTATAATATGCATATGGTTGGGCTACTTGCTTTTTATAATTTAAAAATAGGTACTAGATATTTCTATATCATTATAATAGCTATATAGTATTCTATTTTATAAATATTCCCATATTTATGGCTAGTTTTTGCTTCTACAAATAAAACTGCAATAAACTTTTTCTTAAAGATTTCATTTATTTATTTGTCAGACAGAGACAGAGAGAGAGCACAAGTAGTGGGAGCAGCAGGTAGAGCAGGAGGAGGGAGAAGCTGTCTCCCCGTGAGCAAGGAGCCTGATGTGGCACTTGATCCCAGGACTCAGGGATCATGACCTGAGCCAAAGACATACACTTAACTGACTGAGCCAGCCAGGCATCCCCAATAAACACTTCTTATACACATACCTTTGTCTACAAAACAGACTTATGACATGGGGTGAACTTAATGGATGCAAACAAAGATTAGAAAAAAAGCTTTTGGTCAAGATGGCGGAGAAGTAGCAGGCTGAGACTACATCAGGTAGCAGGAGATCAGCTAGATAGCTTATCTAAAGATTGCAAACACCTACAAATCCAATGGGAGATCGAAGAGAAGAAGAACAGCAATTCTAGAAAAAGAAAATCAACCACTTTCTGAAAGGTAGGACTGGCAGAGAAGTGAATCCAAAGCGGCAGGAGGATAGACCCCGGGGGGAGGGTTCGGCTCCCGGCAAGCAGCGGAGCAACGGAGCACAAAATCAGGACTTTTAAAAGTCTTGCGCTGAGGGACATTGCTCCAGAGGCTAAACCGGGGCGAAGCCCATGCGGGGTGAGCGTGGCCTCAGGTCCCGCAGGGTCACAGAAGGACCGGGGGTATCTGAGTGTCGCAGAGCTTGCAGGTATTAGAACGGGGAAGCCGGCTACAGAGACAGAGCCGAGGGGTGAGCTCTCAGCTCGGGGTTACCTTGAACTGGTCGCAGGCTCGGTGATCTCGGAGCATGGCCTGAGGCCAGGGAGACGGGAGTTAATGGGCGCTGTTCTCTGAGGGCGCACTGAGGAGTGGGGCCCTGGGCTCTCGGCTTCTCCGGGCCGGAGACCAGGAGGCCGCCATTTGTATTCCCGTCCTCCGGAACTCTACGGAAAGCGCTCAGGGAACAAAAGCTCCTGAAAGCAAACCTGAGCGGATTACTCAGCCTGGCCCCTGGTAAAGGCGGTGCAATTCCGCCTGGGGCAAAGACACTTGAGAATCACTACACCAGGCCCCTCCCCCAGAAGATCAACAAGAAATCCAGCCAGGACCAAGTTCACCTACCAAGGAGGGCAGGTTCAATACCAAGGAGAGCAGCGGAATTCCAGAGGAGGAGAAAGCAAAGCACGGAACTCATGGCTTTCTCTCCATGATTCTTTAGTCTTGCAATTAATTTAATTTTTTTTTCTTTTTCTATGTTTTTCTTCTGCTAATTTTTTTTAACTTTTGCCCTTTTCTTTTTTTAATGTTTTTTAACTAGTTTATCTAATATATATATATATATATATATTGTTTTCTAATATTTTCTTTATTTGTTTTCTTTTTTAATTGGTTCTTTTTTTTTTTCCTAAACCTCTTTTTATCCCCTTCCCCCCCCCCCCACGTTTTGGGATCTCTTCTGATTTGGCTAAAGCATATTTTCCTGGGATCTTTGCCACCCTTTTAGTATTTTAGTTGCTCCTTCATATACTCTTATCTGGACAAAATGACAAGGCGGAAAAATTCACCATAAAAAAAAGAACAAGAGTCAGTACTGAAGGCTAGGAACCTAATCAATATGGACATTGGTAATATGTCAGATCTAGAGTTCAGAATGACGATTCTCAAGGTTCTAGCCAGGCTCGAAGAAGGCATGGAAGATATTAGAGAAACCCTATCGGGAGATATAAAAGCCCTTTCTGGAGAAATAAAAGAACTAAAATCAAACCAAGTTGAAATCAAAAAAAGGTATTAATGAGGTGCAATCAAAAATGGAGGCTCTCACTGCTAGGATAAATGAGGCAGAAGAAAGAATCAGCGATATAGAAGACCAAATGACAGAGAATAAAGAAGCTGAGCAAAAGAGGGACAAACAGCTACTGGACAAAGAGGGACAAACAGCTACTGGGCCACGAGGGGATAATTCAAGAGATAAGTGACACCATAAGATGAAACAACATTAGAATAATTGGGATTCCAGAAGAAGAAGAAAGAGAGAGGGGAGCAGAAGGTATATTGGAGAGGATTTCCCTAATATGGCAAAGGGAACAAGCATCAAAATCCAGGAGGCGCCGAGAACCCCCCTCAAAATCAACAAGAATAGGTCCACACCCCATCACCTAATAGTAAAATTCACAAGTCTTAGTGACAAAGAGAAAATCCTGAAAGCAGCCCAGGGAAAGGAGTCTGTAACATACAATGGTAAAAATATTAGATTGGCAGCAGACTTATCCACAGAGACCTGGCAGGCCAGAAAGAGCTGGCATGATATATTCAGAGACCTAAACGAGAAAAAAATTCAGCCAAGAATACTATATCCATATGTTCTCACTTATTTGTGGAGCATAACAAATAGCATGGAGGACAAGGGGTGTTAGAGAGGAGAATGGAGTTGGGAGAAATTGGAAGGGGAGGTGAACCATGAGAGGCTATGGACTCCGAAAAACAATCTGAGGGGTTTGAAGTGGTAGGGGGGTGGGAGGCTGGGGTACCGGGTGGTGGGTATTATGGAGGGCACGGATTGCATGGAGCACTGGGTGTGGTGAAAAAATAATGAATACTGTTTATCTGAAAATAAATAAATTAATTTATAAAAAAAATAAAATAAAATCATAGGCTATTTGAAAAATAAAAGAATACTATATCCAGCTAGGCTATCACTGAAAATAGAAGGAGAGATAAAAAGCTTCCAGGACAAACAAAAACTGAAAGAATTTGCAAACACCAAACCAGCTCTACAGGAAGTATTGAAAGGGGTCCTCTAAGCAAAGAGAGAGCCTAAAAGTAGTAGATCAGAAAGGAACAGAGGCAATACAGGCCTTACAGGCAATACAATGGCACTAAATTCATAGCTCTCAATAGTTACCCTGAATGTTAATGGGCTAAATGCCCCAAACAAAAGACACAGGGTATCAGAATGGATAAAAAAACAAAACCCATCTGTATGTTGCCTATGAGAAAGTCATTTTAGATCCAAAGACACCTCCAGATTTAAAGTGAGGGGGTGGAAAAGAATTTACCATGCTAATGGACATCAGAAGAAAGCAGGGGTGGCAATCCTTATATCAGATCAATTAGATTTTAAGCCAAAGACTATAATAAGAGATGAGGAAGGACACTATATCATACTCAAAGGATCTGTCCCACAAGAAGATCTAACAATTTTAAATATCTATGCCCCTAACGTGGGAGCAGTCAACTATATAAACGAATTAATAACAAAATCAAAGAAACACATTGACAATCCTACAATAATAGTAGGGGACTTTAACACTCCCCCTCACTGAAATGGACAGATCATCCAAGCAAAAGATCAACAGGAAATAAAGGCCTTAAAAGACACACTGGACTAGATGGACATCACAGATATATTCAGAACATTTCATCCCAAAGCAACAGAATACACATTCTTCTCTAGTGCACAAGGAACATTCTCCAGAATAGATCACATCCTGAGTTCTAAATCAGGTCTCAACCGGTATCAAAAGATTGGGATAATTCCCTGCATATTTTCAGACCACAATGCTCTGAAGCTAGAACTCAGTCACAAGAGGAAATTAGGAAAGAACCCAAATACATGGAGACTAAACAGCATCCATCTAAAGGATGAATGGGTCAACCAGGAAATTAAAGAAGAATTTAAAAAATTCACGGAAACAAATGATAATGAAAACACAATGGTTCAAAATCTGTGGGACACAGCAAAGGCAGTCCTGAGAGGAAAATATATAGTGGTACAAGCCTTTCTCAAGAAACAAGAAAGGTCACAAGTAAACAATCTAACCCTACACCTAAAGGAGCTGGAGAAAGAACAAGAAAGAAACCCTAAACCCAGCAGGAGAAGAGAAATCATAAAGATCAGAGCAGAAATCAATGAAACAGAAACCAAAAACAAAAAAAAAAAATTGAGCAAATCAATGAAACTAGGAGCTTGTTCTTTGAAAGAATTAATAAGATTGACAAACCCCTGGCCAGACTTATCAAAAAGAAAAGAGAAAGGACCCAAATAAATAAAATCATGAATGAAAGAGGAGAGATCACAACCAACACCAAAGAAATACAAACAATTATAAGAACATACTATGAGCAACTCTATGCCAACTAATTCGACAATCTGGAAGAAATGGATACATTTCTAGAGACATATAAACTACCACAACTGAACCAGAAAGAAATAGAAAACATGAACAGACCCATAACCAGTAAGAAGATTGAAACAGTCATCAAAAATCTCCAAACAAACAAAAGCCCAGGGCCAGACGGCTTCCCAGGGGAATTCTACCAAACATTTAAAGAAGAATTAATTCCTATTCTCCTGAAACTGTTCCAAAAAATAGAAACGGAAGGAAAACTTCCAAACTCATTTTATGAGGCCAGCATCACCTTGATCCCAAAACCAGACAAGGATCCCATCCAAAAAAAGAGAACTACAGACCAATGCCCTTGATGAACACAGATGCGAAAATTCTCACCAAAATACTGGCCAATAGGATTCAACAGTACATTAAAAGAATTATTCACCATGACCAAGCGGGATTTATTACAGGGCTGCAAGGTTGGTTCAACATCCGCAAATCAATCAATGTGATACAACACATTAATAGAAGAAAGAACAAGAACCATATGATACTCTCAATAGATGCTGAAAAAGCATTTGACAAAGTACAGCATCCCTTCCTGATCAAAACTCTTCAAAGTGTAGGGATGGAGGGCACATACCTCAATATTATCAAAGCCATCTGTGAAAAACCCACCGCAAATATCATTCTCAATGGAGAAAAATTGAAAGCTTTTCCGCTAAGGTCAGGAACATGGCAGGGATGTCCATTATCACCACTGCTATTCAACATAGTACTAGAAGTCCTAGCCTCAGCAATCAGACAACAAAAGGAAATTAAAGGCATCCAAATCGGCAAAGAAGAAGTCAAACTATCACTCTTTGCAGATGATATGATACTATATGTGGAAAACCCAAAAGACTCCACTCCAAAACTGCTAGAACTTGTACAGGAATTCAGTAAAGTGTCAGGATATAAAATCAATGCACAGAAATCAGTTTCATTTCTCTACACCAACAACAAGACAGAAGAAAGAGAAATTAAGGAGTCAATCCCATTTATATTTGCACCCAAAACTATAAGATACCTAGGAATAAACCTAACCAAAGAGGCACAGAATCTATACTCCGAAAACTATAAAGTACTCATGAAAGAAATGGAGGAAGACACAAAGAAATGGAAAAAGGTTCCATGCTCCTGGATTGGAAGAACAAATATTGTGAAAATGTCTATGCTACCTAAAGCAATCTACACATTTAATGCAATTACTATCAAAATACCATCCATTTTTTTCAAAGAAATGGAACAAATAATCCTAAAATTTATATGGAACCAGAAAAGACCTCGAATAGCCAAAGGAATATTGAAAAAGAAAGCCAAAGTTGGTGGCATCACAATTCCGGACTTCAAGCTCTATTACAAAGCTGTCATCATCAAGACAACATGGTACTGGCACAAAAACAGATGCATAGATCAGTGGAACAGAATAGAGAGCCCAGAAATAGACCTTCAACTCTATGGTCAGCTAATCTTTGACAAAGCAGGAAAGAATGTCCAATGGGAAAAAGACAGCCTCTTCAATAAATGGTGTTGGGAAAATTGGACAGCCACATGCAGAAAAATGAAATTGAACCATTTCCTTATACCACACATAAAAATAGACTCAAAATGGATGAAGGACCTCAATGTGAGAAAGGAATCCATCAAAATCCTTGAGGAGAACACAGGCAGCAAACTCTTCGACCTCAGCCACAGCAACATCTTCCTAGGAACATCGCCAAAGGCAAGGGAAGCAAGGGCAAAATGAACTATTGGGATTTCATCAAGATCAAAAGCTTTTGCACAGCAAAGGAAACAATTAACAAAACCAAAAGACAACTGACAGAATGGGAGAAGATATTTGCAAACGACATATCAGATAAAGGGTTAGTGTCCAAAATCTATAAAGAGCTTAGCAAACTCAACACCCAAAGAACAAATATCCAATCAAGAAATGAGCAGAAGACATGAACAGACATTTCTGCAAAGAAGATATCCATATAGCCAACAGACACATGAAAAAATGCTCCACATCACTCAGCATCAGGGAAATACAAATCAAAACCACAATGAGATATCACCTTATACCAGTCAGAATGACTAAAATTAACAAGTCAGGAAATGACAGATGCTGGCGAGGATGCGGAGAAAGGGGAACCCTCCTACACTGTTGGTGGGAATGCGAGCTGGTGCAACCACTCTGGAAAACAGCATGGAGGTTTCTCAAAATGTTGAAAATACAACTACCCTATGACCCAGCAATTACACTACTGGGTATTTACCCTAAAGATACAAACGTAGTGATCCGAAGGGGCACGTGCACCCAAATGTTTATAGCAGCAATGTCTACAATAGCCAAAATATGGAAAGAACCTAGATGTCCATCCACAGATGAATGGATCAAGAAGTTGTGGTATATATATGCAATGGAATACTATGCAGCCATCAAAAGAAATGAAATCTTGCCATTTGCGATGACGTGGATGGAACTAGAGGGTATCATGCTTAGCGAAATAAGTCAGTCGGAGAAAGACAGCTATCATATGATCTCCCTGATATGAGGAAGTGGAGATGCAACATGGGGGGTTAAGGGGGTAGGAGAAGAATAAATGAAACAAGATTGGATTGGGAGGGAGACAAACCATAAGTGACTCTTAATCTCACAAAACAAACTGAGGGTTGCTAGGGGGAGGGGGGTTGGGAGAGGAGGGTGGGGTTATGGACATTGGGGAGGGTATTGCTATGGTGAGGGCTGTGAAGTGTGTAAACCTGTACCCCTGGGGATAAAAATATATGTTTATAAAAAATAAAGAATTTTTAAAAAACGATTAGAAAAAAAAAGATAATCCATCTGAGCATATAATTCTAGGTTAACAATTACTTTGTTTTCACACTTTAAAGGAATAATCTACTGTCTTCTGGTTTTATTTTTTTCTCTTGATAAATCTGTTGTCAATTAAATTGCTTTCCATTTTTTGATAATCCTTTTTTCTTTCTAAATGCTTTTAAGATTTTTCTCTTTGTCTTTGGTATTCTTCAGTTTTGCTATGATAAGTCTAAGAATATATGTTTTTATTAGTGTACTCAGAGCTCATTGTAATCCTTCAACCTGTAGATTCATGAGTTTCAACAATTCTAGAATTTCTTCACCATTATATATTTGAAAATTAATTTTCCTTTATTCTTTCTGTTCTCTCCTTCAGAATATTCACTTAAATGTAGATTGAATTATCTCATTATATCCTCCATTTTTCTTGTCTTCTCCTATCTTCTGTCTCTATGTTTCTGAGCGCTGATTTCTATGAACATTTTTTAGATTTTTCTTCCAGTTCACTTGTTATGTCTTCAAATCTGTCCAGTCTCTTTAACCCATTTATGGAGTATGTAATGTCAATAACTACATTTTTCATTTCTAGAAATATTTAGACCTTTTTTTCAAATCTGATTATTTTTTATGTACTCTTATTCCTTGCCCATATTTGTAATTCCATTTCATATTTCTTTCAGTAGTTTAACTAGTAATTCTAACTGCCTTTTGAGAGGGGATTAAATGACTATTGACTAAGGTTGGAAAGAAGACTTTTGAATGCAGCTCTTTTGATGCCATTCAGACCCAGTGAATCAATTGATGAAATTACACTTGAGGCAACTTTTTAAAGATTTTATTTATTTGTCAGAGAGAGAGAGTACACACAAGCAGACAGAGTGGCAGGCAGAGGCAGTGAGAGAAGCAGGCTCCCTGCCTAGCAAGGAGCCCGATGTGGGACTTGATCCCAGGACCCTGGGATCATGACCTGAGCCGAAGGCAGCGGCTTAACCAACTGAGCCACCCAGGCGTCCCTGAGGCAACTTTTTAAATATACTAACTCTATAGTTGGAATTTGACACATCTAACATGTGAAATTCAGGAAGTTTCCATTTTTTTTTTGTTTGTTTGTTTCTGCTGACTCTACACTGGCTTGTTTCTTCAAGTGTTTTCTAATTTTATATTGGCTTCTACATGAAGGAACTTTGTGGATAACCTGAGGAATCTGGTTTGAGGGCCAGATTCCTCCAGAGACAATTTCCATTGTCTTCTATCAATCACCACGTGGTGTTATGAAGCCAAGCTACTCGAAATTAAACCCCCTTAGACTTTTTATGTGATATAAATTTGAATTCTAAGCACATATGCAGACAGGCTTATAGTTATGAATTTTCAGGTAAAACATTTTTTCCCACCTGGAAGGGAAATTGAGACAGATTAGACTCATTTTCTCCCCTTGCTGAAAGTGGATTGCTTCTCTGGCCTGTCTCTTCACTGTGCTATAGTTCTGAGAGGGTCCTGACTTCATGTGAAGTTGTGGTTCTAACACCCTCATTGTGTGAACCCAGAGCTGGTGTCTTTTGTCCCTGTGCAGGCAAAGTTCTATGTTCCTAATAATTGCAACTATGAGTGGCTTTGGGCTTCCCTATCACTTTGGTTTCTGTATTCTGTTCCTTTTTCTTTTTTTTTTTTTTAAGATTTTATTTGTTTATCGGAGGGAGCAAGAGAGAGAGCACAAGCAGGGTGAATGGGAGAGGGAGAAGCAAGCTCGCCACTGAGCATGGAGCCCAATGTGGGACTCGATCCCAGGACCCCGGGATCATGACCTGAGCTAAAGGCAGGCGCTTAACTGACTGAGTCACCCAGGCATCCCTTCTATTCATTCTTGACACCTGGTGATTTCCTTTACTGTCTAGGAAGCTTATATTTTATCCAGGATTTCTAGATGTCTTATTATGGAAAGGTTTCTTGGACTATCCAGCTTTTTATGTAATGTGAAGTAAAAAAATAAAACAAAACAAAAAATCCGAAGATCCTTTAATCTTTACAACAACCCCACAAATTAAGTACTTATTATTCCCACTTCATTATATGGAAATTGAGGCTCAAGCGAGATAAGGATCACATAGTTCTATCAAGTAGCAGAGTCTGGATTTGAATTTGGTACTGTCCTTATTGTTTAAATACTAAGCTATATTGCCTCTTACTATACTCTTAACATCTTCCTTTTAGAAGATGTTAATTGTATCCATCATCAGAAAAAAATTAAATAGTTTTTAAAGGTACTGTAAGTTTAAGAAGTATCCCTTGCTTATAAAATGTATCCATTTAGGGGCGACTGGGTGGCTCAGTGGTTTGGGCTGCTGCCTTCGGCTCGGGTCATGATCTCGGGGTCCTGGGATCGAGCCCCGCATCGGGCTCCCTGCTCCGCAGGAAGCCTGCTTCCCTCTCTTTCTCTCTCTCTCTCTGCCTGCCTCTCTGCCTACTTGTGATCTCTGTCTGTCAAATGGATAAATAAAATCTTGAAAAAAAATGTATCCATTTATTAAACCAGATAAGCTCTGCTATCAAAACCCTGTAGCTCGGCCAAGGTCATTCATTGTATCTGCCAAGTACCATATGGGGAGAACTGTACCTTTTCTTGTGCATAAATGATAAATAATACCTAAGCCAAGGTATTATCACACCTTTTCTTCCCTTGACTTTGTTGTGCTTACCTTTTCCCTTATAAGCCCATCATTTTCTACATCACTCTCTCCCCAGGCTGCCACTAGCTCTAAAGAGTAGTAATAAATAAGATTTGGTCCCTGGTACACTTTTGGCAAGCAGGAAATTCTTCTTGGACACAGTAGATATAGACCTTATCCGTCTAGGTTGTTGATTAGAAAAGCATGCTGGAGGACGTGTAAGCCTTAATGAAGTCTGAGTAGATTACATCTATTGCTTCCCCAGGATCAGCATGACATGGCACTCAGCAGAAAACAGAATCAGTCTGGCACATTGGCTCACCGTGGACTCATACTGCTAGTCACACACTGATTTTTGCTTTCTTAAGTGCTAGAAAACTGATTGGTTTGTAATTTTTTTCCTATATTTTCCCAAGTATGTTGGTATCTATAATTACTTGGATTATCCTTTTTTTTTCCTTTTTAAAACATGCACATACACACGCACTCACACATACACACACAGTTTGTCCTTCCTCAGGCTTTAGGGACACTCAGGTCCTGATTTAGTTGCCAAGGATGCAGTGCCAACCCTTTAGAGACGTCTGCGATCTCACAGAATAAATGATCTAATGTGGAAGTTAAATAATCCATTTCAGATAGACAGAAATGCTATGAAGTATTTAAAGCAGGTGATAAATAAAGAGCAATTGAATTGGGGGTGGGGTTACAGTTCTTCAGGATTGTTGGCCAAGAAAGAATTCAGAATCTGGGCCATTACTCTTTCGAATTCTTTTTCTACCCTTCTGCAATGATTTTCCTTCATCTTTCCAACCTCCAAATATTAGAATGTCCCAGAGATCATCCTTGGACTTCTTTTTCATCTTCATTCAATTCCTGGATCCCATCCAGTTCCCCGATTTTAAATATTTTCTGTACTTACTCCTTAAATGAACAGAGTATGTATATAACACTAATATTTGTCTAAGAAATGCTTACGGTAGAATCCAAAAATATATGTGTGTTGTCAAGAATTGTAAAGGGTCAGAGATTTCATCCTACTTGCAATCTAACAAGTTAGCCTGCCATAGTTTCATGGATTCTAGTAGAAGGAAGATACATGATTCTTGGGTCCTATAATTCCATCTCATATTTCTCTTGGCAATTTAACTAACTTGTAATTCTAATTGCCTTCAGAGAGGGAGTTGAATGACTATGGACAAGGTCAGAAAGAAAACTACTGAATGCATCTCCTGTGATGCCATTTCAGACCTTTTGAATAAGTCAATAAAATCAAGCTTAAAACAATTTTTGAAATGTATTTTTGCTGTTTGAATTTGACACATCTAGTATCTGAAATTCAGGAGGGTCAAATGTCTCCAGATTCAATTCTCTGCTCATTACCGTTTCTGCTCTCACCCTGGACCATGCCCATCTTTGTTTCCTTTGGCAACAGCCTTTTATTTCCATCCTTTCATCCCTACCGGTGATTATCCACACTGCATCCAGAGTAATCCTTTTAAAGTGTGCACGATCACAACCCCATAAAATTAAGGCACTTCTTTGCTCAAAACTCTCTGATTGCAAAGAAAAGAGACAAAGGAACTTATTACTCACCGAAGTATCATGAATCAGACTGTCGGCATTTGAGCCAAGTCCCCAAGCTTTAATTACTAAAGGGTGGCATGAAGAGGGTCATATGTAATGCCTTCTCAAGCAGTGAAGGGTTTCATTACAGGAAAGGATCCCTAAACTTAGGGAACCTGAACATTTTATAACCGGCAATAATTCTGCCCTACGCTCCCAAGGGACATACTATCTCTATATTTCAAGGCTGTTAGCTCTACAAACATCCTTGAAAATACAATCCAGAATAAAAGCAACCAGTGACTCTCTTCACAAAATGTGCAGAAGCATGAGAGAACCATGGAGAATTATCTCCCAACATGTATTTGTTTATATTTTTTTATCAGAAGGATAAACAAAAGCATTTTTTTAAAAAATTATTGATAGAGAAACAAAAGCAGCAGGGTGGGAAGGACAAGGGTGGAAGCTAGATGTCTCAATATATCTTGTTATGTACATTTGATTTTGAAACTATTTTACATAATTAGAAAACAAAATGAGGGCACCTGGGTGGCTCAATAGGTTGAGCCTCTGCCTTCGGCTCAGGTTGTGATCCCAGAGTCCTGGGATCGAGTCCCACATCGGGCTCTCTGCTCAGCGGGGAGCTTGCTTCTTCCTCTCTCTCTTTCAGCCTGCCTCTCTGCCTACTTGTGATCTCTGTCTGTCAAATAAATAAAATCTTAAAAAAAAAAAAAAAACAAAATGAAATTTTCTAAAAGCAATCTCAAAAACCAGAAACTACACAAAACAAATGAACCAAATTATCTATTAAATTGACAGAAAAACCACACAGAGAATAATTATTTCAAAATACTTTTAAATACAGTAATTTGTCTGTATGTCCCTAATGGGATATACTCTAAAGGCAAAAAGAAATCCAAAAACATTCTTAACTCCTTTCAGCCATCATGTTAATAATAATGTTGGTGTTGGTATTTTGAGACTGTTTCATGTAATACGTTGATGAGATTGGGAACAAAAATTTTGGGTATAAGAGTATAAGTAGAGGTACAGATTGAATATCAAAAAGGTTAAGTAAAACCCTGCAATTCCAAATTTATTTTATTTTTTAAGATTTTATTTATTTGACAGAGATCACAAGTAAGCAGAGAGAGAGAGAGGAGGAAGCAGGCTCTCTGCTGAGCAGAGAGCCCGATGTGGAGCTCGATCCCAGGACTCTGGGATCATGACCCTAGCCGAAGGCAGAGGCTTTAACCCACTGAGTCACCCAGGTGCCCCACAACTCCACATTTAAATTAGAAGTATTATATATGGGGTACCTGGGAGACTCTTAATTTTAGCTCATATCATGATCTCAGGGTCCTGGGAATAAGCCCCCTGTTGGGCTCTGAGCTCAGCAGGGAGTCTGCTTGAGGATTCACACACTCTCTCTCTCTCCCTCTTCCCCTCCCCCCACTCATGCACTCTCTTTCCTGCTCTAAACTAAATAAATCTTTTTTTAAGTGCTATGTATGAATTCAAAATGTAGTTTATCTTTATAGGAAAAAAAATCAATTTCCAAGCTCAGACATTAAAAAGGCCTGGAAACAATGACCCAGTCCAGTAGCACTGAAAGCCCAGACTGTAGTATCCAAGTACTATTTCCCATTAAAATAGACTAGGACTCCTTGAAGAAATGGCTGCTTTCAGTTATGGGATAGGAAAGGTGCAAGAGAAGCTTGGAATACCTTGCCATATTAGAAAGTAAGGAAACTGTCAAAGATTGCTGGGAAAGTATCAGAAGAATTCAGATGACAACATACTGGAACTCCCAATTGCCAAATATTTGAGTATCCATAGGAAGTATAATTGTATAGGATGGAAACATGTTGGGTATACTTAAAGTCATGAGTTCATGGTAAGATACATAAAAACAAAAGAAAAAAAATAAAAGCCCTCACTGACCACCTGAAGATAACAATATGGAACTAACTGATCATTTTGAAAACTGGTCTTCAAAGAGAAAGAATCAAGTTTCACCGTCCCAATGCCTTTTATTTTCCAAAGACTCCCAAATTTTTACCCCTAAATCCAACCTCTTCCCTGAACTCCAGAGTTATAGGTCCACCTGCCTATCCAAAGTCTCCATTTGAATATCTAATAGTTATGGCAAATTCAAATTCTGTCCCAAACTAGAATCTTGAGTCTCTTTCTTTTTTTTCTTTTTACGATTTTTTAAAAAATTTATTTAAGAGAGAGAGTGAGCCAGAATGGGGGTGGGGCAGAGGGAGAAGGAGGAGGAGACCGCCCACTGAGCAGGGAGCCAGACATGAGGCTCAATCTCCAGATCTCCCAGGACTGCAGGATCAAAATCTGAGCTGAAGGCAGCCACTTAACTGACTGAGCCGCCCAGGGGCCCCTTGATTCTCTTTCTGTCCCACATCTGTTCTTCTTAGCATTTTCCTTTCTCAGCAGAATGAGCAATATCAACTGTTCACACCAAAAACATTGAAATCTTCCTTGACTCCTCTCTTCCTCTCATACCCCACATCTAATTTATAGAAAAATTCATTGGCCCTTCCCTTGAAATGTATCCAGAATCACTCCTTTCTTCATTACCTTCTGTGCTCCCACCTTGGTCTATGCCCATCCTTGTGTCCTTTGGACTAGTTTTTCAACAGCCTCCTCTTTCTGTCCTTGCATTCCTACAGGTAATTGTCTACATTGCAGCCAAAGTGATCCTTTACAAGGCACTTCCTTGCTCCAAACTTTCCAGTCACAGTCCATCTTACTCAAAGTAGTGTGCAAAACCTTTTCCACGTTTGCAGATAAAGCGGTAACACCAGAAGAATTAAAACATTAAAAAATAAGTAGATAAAAAAAGGCCCAACTTGATCTGGTCACTTCCAATGACTGATGATTGCTGGAGTATAGAGACCCAGACATTTCTTCCCCTTCAGGACACCTCTGAAGGACAATTCTAGCTCTACAGAGCCCTGGAGGGTTGCCCAAGGCCTTTAATGGGTCTCATGGTAACTCTTCTTCTCTGCCCATGCCTGCTAGCTTGCCCAATCTTTCACAGATGTTGATGCCAAGGGCTCCCCTAATGAATCTTCATTTGAGAAACTGCCTGGCATGGTAGCCACGCCCCCTCTGGTAGCACCTCATTAAGCACCATTGTTAACATGTTACTTGCAAAAAGCCCAATGTGGACCCCTACAGATTCCAGGAAGCAGCCAGCCATAGAACACTCTCTGTCCTTAACATTGAACAATTCTTCCTCTTTCGAAATGTTTCCAAACAGCTCTAACCAAGGATGCCAAATGGACCTGAAGATCTATTATAAAGTCTCCCACTTCCAAAAACTCCCACCATAATAGAACACTTTTCAGTCACAGACTGTCTCAGTATTTCTTCTTTTGATTCTATAAAGCATTCCAATACCCTGGAACGCAGGGTGAAATGGAAATGACGGAAGATGGGTACCTTTGCCGGAAGTTCCTGAATGAAGAGCCTATGTTAATTTTGCCTGGGACTTAACTTTGTCTTTGACATGACTCAGTCAGCTTCCCAGGGAATCAGACCTGGGATAATTTATCCACTTATTTGCTTATTGTCAGTCTCCCTACATCAGTCCCTGAGCAAGTTGATAAAGTCAAACTTTATCGGTCCCTGAGAGTAAGGGCTTCCTGGTGTCTCCTTTGTTCTTCACCAGCTAGAGCCCACCAGCTCCTCCCACTGAGCTGCTCACTAACCAGTATGCTGGATGAATGAATGAATGAATGAATGAAATGACATTTAAACTGAGACCCAAATAACAAGGAAATAACCAGGCCAAGATCTTGTTGGAAGAGTATTTTGGATGTTAGGAACAGCAAGTATAATTCCAGAAGAGCTCTTTCTTTCCTGTTTTGGTCCCAGCTCTTTGCAACTGTAACTTAGTATTTGGGACATTTAAAAGATTTTAATTTGTGTGGAGTCCCCCCCACCCACCCACCCATTTCTTCTCTCCCATTCTAGGATCACTTGATTTTTATAAATTTAGCCAGTCAATGTCTGTTAGTTTTCTACTGATGAGGTCTTATCAAAGCTGTTGATGCCCTCCCATTATTTATGCTTTTATGCTGGGAGGCCGTGGTAGCTCATGCCAAATTGACTTCAGGGGGTCTACTATACCATCATCTCTCCAGAGCTGTGCAGGCTACGGTGCTATAGTACCAAGGGCAGCGGGAAGACTCAGATCAGAATCATCTGGGGAGTGTTTTCTACATATGTATTCCAGATCTCTCCCCCCCCCAATTTACACATTCCATGTACAGCCTGACTATGTACATTTTGTTTTCTGCTTTTGTTTGTTTTTTTAATGCTTTTTATGTCTTCTATTGCAGTAAAATTTCCACATGGTTATATAAAAATGGATAAAGGAAAACCTCACCAGAATGGAGTTTGGAGGCCAGGAGAAGGAGCTCTTATGCCCTACCACCTGTGGTCAATTGCAGACCCTAACATGAAGAGAGTACCTTGCACTCCCAGCAGGAAGAAGCCTATGCTTTACTACCTGAGCTGCAGGAAGGAAGAACTTCTCCTTGCCCAGCAACAGCCCAGCCAATGAGAAACTGACACAATTCAGCCAATGAAAAGCCTTCAAATTCCCTTCAAATTCCCTGTTTCCTCCAGGGGACTTTTTGTTTATAATGGCCCCTCCCAACTGCCCCCTCCATAAAAGAAGTTTTCTCTCCTTTGTTCTCCCAACTTGCCAATGGCTTTGCCATAGCTTCCACATCCCTAATTGCAATTTTCTGCTATTCCCTAAGAAACCCATTTTTTGCTGGAAAAATAACTAGACAGTTTTATTTTTAAGGTGAGCACTTAAAACATCAGATGCTCTAGCACGTCTTCTCTCATCCTTCCCCTGGTGCTCTACTGTTATCTATTCCTCATTTTACTCGTTGATTATCTTTGGAAGTTTATCTCTGTCTCTTTAAACTGTTTATGCCTTGATTTCTTTTTTTATCATTTTAAGATATTATCTGTTCACTTGTCAGTATGACAGTTGAGAATTTAGCGTTCTCTCTCTCTCTCTCTCTCTCTCTCACACACACACACACACACACACACACCACCATCACCTCTTCCTCTCCTAATATGGTTAGAACGTATCTTTAGTTCCTTAGTTGATCTTTTTTTTTTTTTTTTTTTGGTATTTCTTTCCTTCCCATGTTGCAAGCTCTTTTCAAATATCTGGTAACTTTGTAATCACCAGACCATTTATTAACTATACTTAGAGAACGACCTGCCAGTTTTTAATGTTTTATTAAGTTATTATTATTGCTGTTGTTATTGTTGTTCCTTTTGCTTATATACTAGATAACTGGCTGCTAGACATCCTGCGTGCAGGGATGAGAGGAGGATAGGGAAACAAGACATCCTCAGCAGCCATCTAGTAGTTCCCCTGTTTTCACTTCCATTCTGACCCTTGTGTCTTCCCAGCTCTCCAGATATGCTCCCTGCTTGGCCATAGCCTACACTGTACAGAGTTCAGGCCAGCAGGCCCTCAGTCATCAGCCTTCGCTTGGCTTTCCTGTCCCTGAAACGTACCGGAATCACCCAGGAGCAGATATTTCCCTGCCCCTACCACACACTATGGGCTGCTCATGGTGTCTTTATTACGGACATATATATATACATATATTTTTTCTATTTTTCTATTATCATTTTAATGGGGGTCTAAGGAGGGATAGGAAATAAATAGTCTGCTCTCTTGAACTAGAGGCTTACAAACTATTTTAACTTCTGCCTGCCCATTTTGAAAGTGGTTACGATGTGATCTTATTAACCCACTCCCCTGTACTCCCTTGGAGTCTCACTCACTGTTGATTAGAACCCAGTCTGAGCCTACCATCCCTAGGCTTCCCTAGTTCTGTGAAAGGTACTGCCCCCACTTCCCCAAACTGGTCATAAGGCTGAGTTTCATCCAAATCCTTCTTTATCCTCAATCCCCACATCTGATTCACCAGCAAGTTCTGCCATTTTCATCATATAAAACCACCTGATGGGCAAAGGGGGAAAATTATAAGTCAAGCTGACTAAAGCTAGCTTTTTTTTTTTTTTAATCCTAATTGAAAGAAAAAAAAAAAACCCCACATTTAAAGAACAGCACACCCAGAGCAGGATTAGTAAATTCCAGGTATCTGAGGATCATTCAAAATCAGGAAATTTACTAAAACAATTCATTATATTAAGAACTCAAATAAGTAGGGTAGCCTGGGTGGCTCAGTAGGTTAAGTGTCCAATTCTCAATTTCAGCTCAGGTCATGATCTCAGCATTGTGAAACTGAGCTCCACAGCAGCCTCCATGCTCAGCAGGGAGTCGACCTGAGATTCTTTCTCTCCCTCTTCCTCTGCCGCTCCCCCCACCAATAAATAAATAAAGTAAAAAAGTAAAGTGGAAAAGAGCTCAAACAAGTAAAATTACATAACTTTCTTCCTAAATGCTAAAGGGTGTTTAATAAAATTTAACACTTAGTCTTATTTTTAAAATCTCCTTAAAATAGAAAGTAAGAATAAACCAGCATGATAAAACATATAATGCCTTTATAACACTAGACAGTAGTAAAATTTATGTGAATATGTGCAAAAAAACCTCCATATTTTGCCTGATGATGAAAAGGTTCTAGAGGTGGATACTTGTGATGGTTGCAGAGAAATATGAATGTTTGTAATGCCTCAGAGCTGTACACTTAAAAATGATGAAAATGAGGGGCACCTGGGTGGTTCAGTCAGTTGAGCATCCGACTTTTGGTTTTGGCTCAGGTCATGATCTCAGGGTTGTGAGATGGAGACGCATTTTCAGGCTCTGTGCTCTGTGGCGAGTCTGAAATTCTCTCTCTCTTTCTCCCTTTGCCCCTCTTCCCATCCAATAAGTAAATAAAAACATTTTTAAAAAGATGAAAATGGCAATTCTATGTTATGTATATTTTACCATTATATATGTATATATTTCTAATATACATATTTTTATTCAAGTTTTTTATTTTAATTTCAGTATAGATAGCATACAGTGTTATGTTAGTTTCAGGTGTTCAATATAGTATTTCAACCATTCTGTGCATTACTCAGTACTCATCACAGTCAGTGTACTCGTAATCCTCATCACCTATTTCTTCCATCCCCCCACCCCCACCTCCACTCTGGTAGCCCTCTGTTTCTTCTCTCTAGTTAAGATTCTGTTTTTTGTTTTGTCTCTTCTTTTTCCTTTGTTTGTTTTGGTTTTTTTAAATTCCACATATGAGTGAAATCATATGGTATTTGTCTTTCTCTGACTGGCTTATTTCGGTTAACATAATACCCTCTAGCTCCATCCATGTTGTTGCAAATGGCCAGATTTCACTCTTTTTTATGGCTGAATAATATTCCAGCATGTGTGTGTGTGTGCGCCCTACATCTTCTTTATTCATTTGTCAATCAATGGATGCATGCACTGCTTCCATGATTTGGAACTGTAAATAATGCTGTTATAAATAAAGAGGTGCATGAATTAGTGTTTTTGTATTACAGCAGTGCAATTACTAGATCATAGGGTAGTTCTATTTTTTTTAAAGATTCATTTATTTATTTTATTTTATATTTATTTTTTTTAAAGATTTCATTTACTTATTTGATAGAGAGAGAGATCACAAGCAGACAGAGCAGCAGGCAGAGAGAGAGGGGGAAGCAGGCTCCCTGCTGAGCAGAGAGCCCAAGGTGGGGCTTGATCCCAGGACCTTGAGATCATGACCTGAGCCAAAGGCAGAGGCTTAACCCACTGAGCCACCCAAGTGCCCTGAGATTCATTTATTTATTTTAGAGAGAGTGTGTGCACAAGCCAGGTGAGGGACAGAGGGAGAGAATCCTGAGCAGACCCCGCACAAAGCATGGAGCCCAATGCAGAGCTTGGTCCCATGACCCTCAGATCACAACCCTGAGATCAAATCAAGAGTCTGACACTTAACTGACTAAGCCACCCAGGTGCCCCATGGGTAGTTCTATTTTTCACTTTCTGAGGAACCTCCATATTGTTCCCCACAGTGGCTGCACCAGTTTGCATTTGTATCAACAGGGTAAGAGGTTTCCTTTTTCTCCACATCCTTGCCAGCACTTGTTGTTTCTTGTGCTATTGATTTTAGGTATTCTGGCAGGTGTGTGATCTCATTGTGGTTTTGATTTGCATTTACCTGATGATGAGTGATGTTGAGCATCTTTTCATGTGTCTGTTGGATATCTATATTTCTTTGCTGGAGAAATATCTGTTTATGTCTGTTGCCCATTTTTTAATTGGATTATTTGTTTTTTGGGTGTTGAATTGTATAAGTGAGATATATATATATATATATATATATATATATATATTTTTTTTTTTTTTTTTTTTTTTTTCCCTGTGACAGTTGTTTATTATAAAGGTTGACCCTGGGGATGCCTGGCTGGCTCAGTTGGTTAAGCATCTGCCTCCTGGTGCCCATGCTCACTACCAGAAATCCTACTGATAACCCCAACATGAGGATCAGGGTTCACACTTCTTTTTTTAATTAGTTTAAATATTTTATTTATTTATTTGAGAGAGAGAGCACCAGCAGGGAGGATCAGGAGAAGCAGACTTCCTGCTGAGCAGGAAGCCCCATGCAGGGCTCAATTCCAGGACCCTGGGATCATGATCTGAGCCAAAGGCAGATGCTTAATTGACTGAGTCACCTAGGCACCCCATGCAGAAGCTTTTTATTTTGATGTAGTCCCAATAGTTTATTTTTGCTTTTGTTTCTCTTCTCTCAGGAGACTTATCTAGTAAGAAGTTGCTCCACCTGATGTTGGACAAATTACTACCTATGCTCTCTTCTAGGATTTTATATTTTGGGGTCTCACATTTAGGTCTTTAATCTGTGTTGAATTTATTTTTGTGTATGGTGTAAGGAAATGGTCCAGGTGCATTCTTTTGCATGTTGCTGTTGGTCTTCCCACCCCATTTGTTGAAGAAACTGTCTTTTCCCCATTGGATGTTCTTTCCTGCTTTGTCAAAGATTAGTTGGTCACAGAAACATGGGTTTATTTCTGGTTTTGTATTTTATTCCATTCTTCTGTGTGCCTTTTTTGTGCCAAACCATACTGTTTTGATTACAACAGCTTTGTAATAGAACATGGAATCTGGAATTGTGATGCCTCCAGCTTTGCTTTTCTTTTTCAAATAGTTTTGGCTATTCAGAGTCTTACGTGGTTCCATGTAAATTACAAAATTGCTTGTTTTAGTTCTATAAAAATGTTGTTATTTTGATAGGGATTGCATTAAATCTGTAGCTTTCTTTGGGTAGTATGGACTTTTTTTTAAGATTCAATTTATTTATTTGACAGGCAGAGATCACAGATAGGCAGAAAGGCAAGAAGTGAAAGAGGAGGAAGCAGGCTCCCTGCTGAGCAGAGAGCCCAATGCGGGGCTGATCCCAGGACCCTGAGATCATGACCTGAGCTGAAGGCAGAGGCTTTAACCCACTGAGGCACCCAGGTGCCCTGGGTAGCATGGACATTTTAACAATAGTTGTTCTTCCAATCCATGAGCATGGAATATCTTTCCACTTGTTTGTGTCATCTTCAATATCTCTCATCAATGTTTTATAGTTTTCAGAAACAGGTTTTTTACTGCCTTGGTTAAGTTGATCCCTAGGTATTTTATTATCCTTGGTGCGATTGCAAATAGGACCCCTTTCTTAATTTCTTTTTCTGTTCTTTCATTATTAGTACATGACAATGGCATGGATTTCTAAACATTGATTTTGTATCCTGCAACCTTAATTCATTTATCAGTTCTAGTAGGTTTTTGGTGGAGTCTTTAGTATTCTTGGTATGTGTATGATGTCGTCTACAAATAGTGAAAGTTTTATTTCTCACCGACTTGGATGCCTTTTATTCCTTCCTCTTGTTTGATTGCTGTGGCTAGGACTTCCACTATTATGTTAAACAATAGTGGGGAGAGTGGCCATTCCTGTCTTGTTCCTGACCTTATGGGAGATTTTTCACCATTGAGTCTGTAATATTTTGAATTATGTTCCCTCTAATCCTACTTTGTTGAGGGTTTGGTTTTTGGTGGGTTTTTTTTCGTTTTTTTGTTTTGTTTTGTTTTTGCTTGTTTTTTGTTTTATCATGAATCCATGTCATACTTTGTCAGTTGCTCTTTCTGCATCTCTTGAAATGGAGCATCAGTGTGCACAGCACTTGTATGAGGCATTAACAAAATTTGTGCTGAGCTAAGGTCCGCAGGCTTGCAGTGGGCAAGTCTTCAGGAGAATGCATGGGCAGAGTGCATTGCTAGCAGGTTAGGTAGTTAAGAGTCAGAGCGCGTTGCCTCCTGTAGGAGGCTCTGTACTTATGCTGGGGGGCGAGGGAGGAAAATGGCCCCTGCCAGCTCCTGTGTTCCTGGAGAAGTCCCCCAACATGCTCCAAGATCAGTAGAAACAGATTTTCCTTCCATTTGCTCCCGACGTCATGCTTCTATGTTGCCTCTCAGTGGGTTGCTGTCTCTTTAAGGGCAAGGACCCAGCTATCACTCGCCCTCCTGGCTTGCCCAGGGCTGAATCAGCTGACTTGTAAATCTCCAGGCAGGAGTCCTGCTGGTTGTACTCTCTCAGGGAGTTCAGCCCCTCTGGTTTTCAAAACAAATGTTATGGGGAATTGTCTTCCGGTGTGGGCTCCCTGGTGTGAGGAACCATTTCTTTCCCCTAACCATGCCTGCAAATTCCTCCCTCCTGGAGCAGCTCCAGCCACAATTCCTGCCCTTCCTAACCTCTCAGATGCAGCTTTTTTAAGTTATGGAGTTTGTTCTGCCAGACTTCTGATCATACTCCAGTTTATTTACAAGGCTGAAGGATATCTAGTTGTACACATGAGTTGGGGTGAGCGTAGGGTCCTCCTACTCCGCCATCTTCCCAACCTCCTCCTATCAATATACATATTATATATATTCTAAAGTCAGCATATGCTTAATGGGAAAACAGTGAAAGCATTCTCATTTGAGACTGAAATAAGATAACAAAGTTCATTATCATTCCTTTTATTTAAACTTAATCTGGAGATACTGGCTAATGTAATTAGGCAAAAGAAATAAAGGTATAAAGTTGGAAATGATAAGGTAAAATTATCATTATTTACATTTGATACAGTTGTAGACCTAAAAAAATCTAAAAGAATCAACTGAAAAGTCACTATAAAAAATAAGATAATTCAATAAAATTTATAGATACAAAATTAAATAGAAATATATACATACAAAATTAATATGTAGGCTTCATATACACAAACAGAAGAGGTATTGAAAGGAAAGACCCTGGTTTACAAAAACCACTGAAAAGATAAAATATCTGGGAATATACTAAAAGTATTTGCCTGATCTATATGAAGAATGCTTAAATGCTCCCAAGGGACACAAGAAAAACTTTTTTAAAATGGAAAGGAATGGCATATTTTTGGATAAGAAACATCAGTGCTGTAGAAATGGCTCCTTTTCCCTCAGTGAATCTATCATTTTAATGTGAGCCCAATTAAAAAATAACAACAGGATTTCTCCTGGAAATAGACAAACTGTTTCTAGAGTCCACGTGGGCAAAAAAAAACCCCAGTAATCAAGAGTAGAAAATCGCCGTTTTCCCAAGAAGGCAGATAAGAAGGAACTGAAGTTACAAAATATTAAATTTTATCACAAAGTTCTGACAATTAAGACCATGTGATAATGATGTATGAGTCGGGGGATGATTTCAACAGAAGGTCCAGAAATAAGACAATTACCCACAGAAATGTAATATATGATAGAAGTGGCATGTTGGAGCAGTGTGGAAATGCTGAATTATTCAACAAATGATATTGCAACTACTGGTGAACATGGTTTGGTTCTGTACCTCTCAGCTCTTACAAATACATTCAAGATTTAAATACAAAAAACCATGGAACCATAAACATACTAGAAGGCACCCAACAGCCTAGGCTGACCTAAAACTTAGAGCCATAAAAGAAATTATTGGTGTCAATAGCAAAAAATTAAATATGTCCAGGAGAAGTGATTGGGATTCAAATGCCATGTATAAAATCAAAAAGAAAATACCATCTGCCTAAACGAAAACTTGGTGGAGGGATCAGCAGGCAGTTCACAGAGCTTGAAATACAAATGCCTCATAACTGTGGTGAAAGATGCTCAAACTTGCTCATAATAAGACAAATAAATAATTAAACCCTCCCACCCCAAAGAAACTCTTCACTTACCAGATTCCCAAGCTCCAAAACTTTGATCATCCGATAACAGGCAAAGATATGGGGGAAAACCTCTCTCAAACTTTGCTAGTTGGGGCTACAAATTGGCAGGACGTCTCACAGATGCAAATGACAGTGCCTGTCAAAATTACAAATGCACCCAGAAATTCCCCTTCCAGGAATTTATCCTCCAGGTACACTCACAGATGGTTGGCAGATGCAGTCTGCAACAGCAAAAGTTTGGAAACAACCTGAAGGTCCATCAGGAGGGAAGAGGTTAAGTCGATGATGGTGCAGGCAGGCAGCCTGTGGAATCGGAGGCAGTCATCAAAATGAATGAGGTATCTGTTTAAATGCTAACCGGGAGTGATTTCCAAGATAGACTGTAAAGGAAAAAAGCAAGGTCCAGAACATTATATACAATGCGTTATCCTTTGTGGAGATGTATTTGCTCGCATATGAAAAAAATCTGTAGAAGAATACATAAGAAGCTGGTACCATATGCTGCTTCTGGGGAGGGGAACCTGGTGGCTGGGTAGAAGGGAAACTTCTACTCTATTTCTGTTTGTACCTTTAGAATTTTAAAGCCTGTCAATGTACGACCTAGCCAAAAACACAGTTTAGAGACATATTTTGATAAAATAAAGTATATCTCCAATCTGCCTCTTCCTCAGCATCTCCACTGCCACTTCTGTTTTCTTAATGACTTAGTAACTCATATGGCTCCTCTTAAGAGGAACTGCCCCCCGACTATTTTAAGTAGTTTTTTATCTCCCCACCATGTTCTTTCCCACTGTTATGCTCTGGGATAAGAGCTCACAAAGCAATGAACACTTGGACATTATGTTCTGCTTGGCCTGTTCATTTTGTTCTATTCATTTATTCATTTATTACTTGTCACCCAATTCCCTACCCCACCAAGGGAGGGTACTTTTTTAAAAAGATTTTATTTATTTATGTATTACAGAGACCGAGAGAGCAGGGGGAGGAGCAGAGGAAGGGAGCAAGAGAATCTCATGCAGACTCCATGCTGGGCTCCATCTCACAACCCTGAGATCATGACCTGAGCCAAATGAAATCAGGAGTTGGCCGCTTAACAGACTATCCCACCCAGGAGCCCCCTCCCCCACCGCCCATGGAAGGAAATTCTTAATAGTTGATTCATCTTTGTAAACCTAGCCCCTGGGACGCCTGGGTGGCTCAGTTGGTTAAGCAGCTGCCTTCGGCTCAGGTCATGATCCCAGGGTCCTGGGATCGAGTCCCACATCGGGCTCCTTGCTTGGCAGGGAGCCTGCTTTTCCCTCTGCCTCTGCCTGCCTCTTTGTCTGCCTGTGCTCGCTTGCTCTCTCTCCCTCTGTCTCTTACAAATAAATAAATAAAATCTTTAAAAAAAACAAAAAAACAAAAAAACCTAGCCCTTAGGCCCGCATCTGACATATCCAATGTTTGTCAAATGATTGACAGTTTACAAAGAATGAGACTGTGTGGTATGGATATTCTTCTCAGCAAGGTGCATCAGGGCAGACATTATTGTTCACATTTTCTAGATGAGGAAATTAAGGCTCAGAAAAGATTTGAAGGTTTTTTTAAAATTTTATTTCTTCATCTGACAAAGAGCACAAGCAGGGGGAGTGGCAAGGAGAAGGAGAAGCAGACTCCCCGCTGAGCAAGGAGCCCAGTGCAAGACTCCATCCCAGGACCCTGGGATCATGACCTGAGTCAAAGGTAGATGCTTAACCGACTGAGACACCCACACCCTCCACGGGTCAAAAAAGATTTGTCTGAAGCCACAGAGCTGGTAAAGTGGCAACGCTGAGACTGCTGTTCCCAATGCAGGGCTCTTTACACCAGTGGATCTATCCTGGCGGGAAGCTTAGGACCACTCAGCTAGAGCTCCTCTCCCACCCCAAAGTACTCTGGGTAAATTCCCAAGCTACTATCCAATGTAGGGGTTCTTAAGAGGGACCCTCTATGTTGGTTTTAGTAAGCCTGTTATCCATTTTAGATTGCATGGAGAATTTTTCGTGTGGGTTCGTTTTTTACAGGAGAAGCTTCTCGAAGGATCTGTGACACGCCTCCACCAAGTGAGTTCCTATGTCTAAGATTCATCTGTTATGGCTTCAGAAGGTGTTCGTTCCTTTTGGGTGAATATCTAGGGTTATCAAGAAATCTGAAATGCCAGCTTTGGAGTCACTAGTAAAAACCATCACTGAAATGCATTCATGCTGCTAGAAAAAGAGAATGGACAGAATCCGAACACCTTCCTTCCACTACCACCTCCACACACCTCTGTTCTTACTCCCTGATGTCCCCCCAAAATACTAGCAAACATGTCCCTTTCTTTAGTAACTTCTGAAGCCACAAAGCATTAAAACACACACACATACGCACACACACACACACGCATGCACACACGCACACACACATGCACACACACACAGGTAAAACATTTCACACCTTTGTCCCACATAATAACGTGGTCTACCAGAAAGTTCATCACAGGTCCTGCACATCAGTTCAAAATCCCCTTATGAGACTTGAGTCTTGTAATTTATTTATCCAGGACAACTTCTTTATCCACTTCTGGGCTTTTGTGAGGAACAAATTAGCAATTGCTCAATAGATTATGAAGTAAGGTGAAGGTAACTTCTACCCTTGAAAGAAATATCTATCAGACAATCATGGATCTTCTGTAATATCCCCCTCACCAAGACTCCCCCTCCACCTCAGGCAGAGACCCAAGACTGATTTCATTCCTCTTTCTGCATTACCAACACCCTCTTCTTGACAAAAGCACCCCTAAGTGCTGCTTTGGGGGAAAAAAAAAAAGACAGTCTGAGTATAGAAATGACCTAGCTGGAGTGCCTATTTTCTATAAAGCTTTGGGCAAGTCATATGTTCTGACCAAAACCCAGTTTTCTCATCCATAAAATAGGAGTAATATCCCAATTTCAGATTACTGCCAGGCCCTTAAGCATTCAGTAATGGTGGTTATTATTGTAATTGGGTGCTGTTTCCAGCCCAGGCCCTCTGCCAGAGTCTCTTCTGTGGAGCAGCCTAAAACCATGTCTACACAAAGAGAAAATAAACAGACCCAGGAACATGTAAATGGGATCATACAGTATGCAATCGTTTGCGTAAGGCTTCTTTCAGCCAGCAAAATGTTTTGAAATTCATCTAGGTCTCAAGTACATCAGTAGTGGATATTTTCCATTGTATGAACACACCACAATTTATTTGGCCATTCTGTTGCTGGACATTGAGGCTGTTTCCAGTTTTTGCCTATTATGAATACAAGTGCTAAGAATATTTCGGTACAAGTCTTAGTATGAACGTGCGCTTTGATTTTTCTTGAGTAAATACCTAGGAATGTAATTGCTAGGTCATGGGAAAGGGACATCTTTAACTTTAAAGAACTGCCACATCTTCTTCTAAAGTGGGTGCGCCATTTCCCACTTGCATCAACAACACATGAGAGTTCCAGTTTCTCCACAAGCTTCCCAGCTGGAAGCGAGGTTTGCTCTAATCTGACAATCATCTAGAAGGAAAGATTTACTGATGCAAGATCTCCTCTCCTTCTTGAGGTCAACTTCCTCCCTGGATTTTTAAGACCTTACATGGCTCTCTAGAAACTTTACTTCGAATTCTTATATAGATTTTGAAGACAAGTAAACTCCACCCCGAGAGGAACTGACCTGAATGAATTCAGATTTGTTAAACAGAAGGTACATGAATAACATAGATTAATCAGCCTCCCAGACATCATGAGAATCACTAAGACTCAAGTTACTTGATCAATCTATTTGAAATCTAATTCCCTGAGTAAATACTCAAGTGCTACTGGTTCACATAACCCAAGGGTGACCAGATCATACCACACTTCATCTGTTAACTAAATCTATTTGGAGAAACCCATTTTAGGTTTAGTAAATCTAATGCAAAGGAAGAATAGAAATTTCCATTACCAACAAGGTTAACTTTAGAAAGACACTTCAAGCCTCCCAGAATTTTATAGAAGGAAGGGGCTCTCATATTCACCTAGCCTGGAAGATCTCAAACAGTGATGTACCTAAGAAGCAGGTTGAGTGGGCGGATTGGTAGGACCCATAGACTTGTTTTGTAAGTCAACACATGGGAATTTTCAGGTTTTTTAAAAAACATTTTTTGAGAGATTTTATTTATTTGACAGAGAGAGACACAGCAAGAGAGGGAATACAGCAGAGGGAGTGGGAGAGGGAGAGGCAGGCTTGCCACTGAGCAGGGAGCCCGATGTGGGACTTGATCCCAGGACTCTGGGATCATGACCCAAGCCGAAGGCAGACGCCCAACGACTGAGGCACCCAGGGGCCCCAGGAATTTTCAGTTTTATCAAGCTCCCACCTGATGCCTGTGCCAGCTGTCTGAAGATCTCAAACCACAATTTGCCGAAAACTAATTTAATCTAACCATTCTTCCCCTGTGAAGAACCAGTTTATGACAGAACAGTCAAAAGCCATCAACACAAAAATAAAAAAAAGAAAACTGATTTCCTTTACTTTTCTTATTCTTAGAATTTTCTAGGTCCAGCTGCCGGGGAGGAGAAAACATTGTAGTACATTTAAAAATCTATTTGCCGTACTCTTCCCCTTGTATATGCTCTCATTCCCAAGTTGTTGAAGTTTGCTCTTTTCTGAGTATCAGGCAAGGGTTAATTTCTTTTTTGTTTTTTAAAGATTTTATTTATTTATTTAAGAGAGAGAGAGAGAATGACAGAGAGCAAGCATGAGAGGGGGTAGATCAGAGGCAGAAGCAGACCCCCAGCTGAGCAGGGAGCCCAATGCGGGACTCTATCACAGGACTCAAGGATCATGACCTGAAGTCACATGAGCTGAAGTCACTTAACCAACTGAGCCACCCGGGCACCCAAGGGTTAATTTCTAAGAGGCACGGTGTAGATGGCAAAGATAGAGTCTGGCACACAGGGTGTAGTGGGAGAGCAGAGGCTGGGGCACGCACAGAAGCCTTCCAGAATCCGGTCCTGCCTCAAGACCCATGCCATGCACCCACAAAGACTCTGTCATGCTGCTCACCTCAACAATGAATTATATTTTAAATTCTCCTCTAGAATTTCTCCTCTAGGAAATATAATGATTTCAAACATAATAAAAGGCAAAGGTGAATCTCAGATCTAGGGTGATGAATTTTTCCTAACACGTACTCTAATTCACTGAAAGCTTCCCTGAACAACTAGGTGTCAGCTAAGCAACGTGGCAGAGGATGACTGTGCGTGTGTGTTTCTTGTCTGCCCAGGGCATGTTTAACTTAATGCTTCAGAGTTTTAAAACTATGATTGCTTATAAATTCATAAAATCATTCCTAAATACACAACAAGCCTTTCAGTCCTTGGATAGTGTTTCTGCAGGAAGAGTGGAAATGTAACTACATTCTAACGGAGTTGAGTCATTATATTTGGCTTCAAACATTTGCCTTCTAGAAAGAGGCATGTGGATAGCAGCATGTATACAGGATGTGCTATTGTTTCCTTGCAAAAATTTGGAAGATTTATTCTTGATTGTACCAATGGCTGGTAGTCCCCAGGTGATGTATTCAGTGATGTCTGCAGTCACCATGCAGCTGCTCCTTTGTGTTGACAATGAACTTGGCTCCATTTGCTTGCATTATTCTGCTGCAGAACATGCTATATATTACGTGAATATGCAGGTATCCCTCAAAGGAAAGAACATGTGCATCCTAAAAAAAAAAAAAAAAAAGTGCTGTAAATTTGAATTAAATGAATCTGACTTACCCATTGACTTCTATTATAGAATCAGAAGTGCATACCACAGGGGTAGGAAAATTGGTCCTTGGATGTAATACATTTATACTTAATAATGCAGCAGCGCCTGTAATGAGACATATTCAAAGGGAAAACAATAACTCTCTGATAAAATATTAACAATAATGCACTTGTACTGAATATAAGTCACATTATTTTAAAACTACTGCAAGTAGAAATATAAAACAAGGCCAAATTCTAGAAGCCTGATTGTCTGCTTCACATGTGGTTTCCAAGAGGCAATCAAACTATTACATTTCCACAGTTTACCAGGCAAAATACTTCTAACTTCATGTCTGAAGTTATTATTTTACCACTTTTGCCTTGTTCTGGGATGGGAAAGGAAAGGAATATTAGTGTTTATCTGCTCTTGAAAATTCCATGTTCTGGCTTAGAAAAAAAGGGTGACCTATATGCATTCATTCCTTCATTCATTCACTCATCTAGATGCCTTCTACTTCTCAGACATCTGCTAGTTGCTGAGGTTAAGAAAATAAAGCACAAAATTCGTGTTTTCAGGGAGCAAAACAAGAAAGCTGACAAGTGCCCTACAGTGCCCAGATAGTGAAGTATAAGACATTGGTGCAGCCCATAGAAATGCAATTAATACAGACCTCTGAAAAATGGTGTTGGATTTGAACATTTAATATAAGATCTTGAGCTGGTGGTCCTAGGGCTCAATCCAGCCTGAGAGTGAGTTTGAGTTTGATTTGGATTTTTAGATTTTAAAAAAGAGGGAGAGAGCTAACATTCATAAATTGGATGATTTCACACAGAGAAAAATGACGTTTTGGGGTTTTCTTGAAAACCCAAATGATCTGATGATATTAGGCATGAGTTTCCATGTGGCAACGATTGATATAAGTGAGTTGTAGCTATCCTTTTTTCAGAAGGGCTTTAAGCCAGATAGCTAATAATGATCCCCTACTATTATCTTTAGCTGCTCCGACACTGGAAACAAAAATCAGTTGCCACTTTTTTTAAAAAAATGAGATATAATTGACATGTATCATCACACTCGAATTGTTGTTTTCTTGTAGTAGGAAACTATCTCTTTGAACCCGTGTCTTTATGTAAAGGAGAAAACTGAAGGACCAAGATGGTCACCTCTTTTAAGAAAATGAAAGTGAGCATACCCATTCTATTTGGCCTTCGCTCATTGCATTGGAGTTAGAAACTCTTCAAAGAACCAATAGGAATTGGTCAAATGGAGAGTGAGGGAAGAAGGCAGGAAGAGTATAAGAAATAGCATATGCAAAATAATAGCTGTGTGGTCAATGTATGGAACAGTAGATATTTTGACGTGAATAGGGGGTGGGGGTGTCTATAACAGAAAAACAAGAGATGCGCCAGAAAGAAGTCTAATCCAGTTTTCTTCCAGGACAAAACTCTGTCACTAAGAACTTTAAGGAGATGATTCCACATCAGGCCCAGCTACTTCTTCATTCTAGACACTGAACACCAAGACAAGCCCATATTACTTACTTGATTTGTGCTCCAAATAGGATTGCCAAATGAAATATAGGATGCCTAGTTAGATTTGAATTTCAGATAAACAATGAATAATTTTTTGGCATAATAGTTGGGACATACTTATACTAAAAAAATATATATATTCATTGCTTATCTAAAATTCAAATTTAATTGGGTGGCCCGTACTTTGATTTGCTGAATCTGGTGACATTTAATAGCTAGGTTCTAGCAGGATGATTATTTCTATTTTTTCTAATTTATTCCCAATTCCATATTAAAGCACAGTTGTCAACTTATTACTTTAAAATAGAAGTATCCTCCAAGATATCCCTAGTAAACCTTAGTTTGATGGTGGAAAATTAACCGATTCTCTTTGTATTGATCTGCTTCTCAACATACATTGCCTTAACCTTCTTTAGATATCTTAACTCTCATCCATCTTGCATTCAACACTGTGACATAGAGAAATTACCAAGGGAGTCTGTAAGCTATTGGTGACCTACATGGAGAAAAAAGAAGTGGTCACAAGAGAACAAGTTAATGAAGACCAACTCTGTGAACTAACCTCACACAGCCAGAGATAGATTGAAGATCTACAGGTCTAACAAGAAATGATACCTGTAATTAGCTGATAAATTTGAAGTATTTGGTAAAATGTTGTTTATATATTATTTACCCAAAATGTGATTTTGTTAAGCTCAAACAATTTTTTTTCTTGCAATTTTCCAAAACTCTTGTAAGTGAAGGCAAGCTCTGTATTCCCCTATGGAGTGATCTCCAGGATATACTAAAAAAAAAAAAAAGTAAGGAGAGATGGAAAGGAAAGAATATTCATATGTAGCTATATGGTTTTATTTCAAAAGCAAACAATGAAGCATATATCAAAGTAGTAACCCGGAGGGGAGGAAGAGGCAATGATGAAAGCTGGATCTTTCTGTATATATCTCATTTCATAGATTTGACTCTGGAAACATGCAAATGATTCACATAATTTTAAAAAATTAAATCAAGAAGAAAAAAGGCACTCCTTAAATATAAAAACCAATGAAATGAATGAACCTGATGCACCTCAAGTTCCTGCTGTAATCATAGAGAATTATTTCAAGTGTCTTTTTTTTCTTTAAGATTTTATTTATTTGACAGAGGGAGCACAAGCAGCAGGAGCGGCAAGCTAAGGGAGAGGCAAGCAGAGGGAGAGTCAGAAGCAGGCTCTCTGCTGAGCAAGGAGCCCAGTGCAAGGCTCTATCTCAGGACCCTGGGATCATGACCTGAGCGGAAGGCAGATGCTTAACTGACTGAGCCACCCAGATGCCCCCTTTTTTTTTTTTTTAAAGATTTTATTTATTTATTTGACAGAGAGAAATCACAAGTAGACGGAGAGGCAGGCAGAGAGAGAGAGGGAAGCAGGCTCCCTGCTGAGCAGAGAGCCCAATGCGGGACTCGATCCCAGGACCCTGAGATCATGACCTGAGCCGAAGGCAGCGGCTTAACCCACTGAGCCACCCAGGCGCCCCCAGATGCCCCTATTTCAAGTGTCTTTAAAACAATATTTGGAAGTGGACTTCTGGAATGGCAGAGTGAGGTCCTCCATAAATCTCACTTCCAAAAAAGCAGTTAAAACAAAAGCAGTGATTGTCAAAATGAAGTTTTCTCAGAACTCAGGAAATGAACTAAAGGCTTACAACAATCTAAAGAGCATTCATTCAAGATAAACTGCTGAACCTCAGTAAGGACAGTGAGTTTGTGATGGTTTAACTTGTCTTATTTCCATATACCTCATCCCCATTGTGTCTATCCACTAACAGTAAAATTCATATTCTTCTCATGTACACATGGAATATTTTATAAGGTAGATCATGTTAGGTCATAATACAAGTCTCAACATCTAAAAGGAGTGAAATCACACAAAGCATGTTCTCTAACCACAACAAAATGAAATCAAAAATCAATAGTAGAAGAGGGGTGCCTGGGTGGTTCAGCCAATAGAGCATGTGACTCTTGATCTCAGGGTCATGAGTTCGAGCCCCATGTTGGGTGTAGAGTTTACTGGGAAAAAAAAAACTTAAAAAAATTTTAAAAATGAGAATCAATAGCCAAAGAAAATTGGAAAAGTCACAAATAAGCAGAAATTCAACAACACACACCTAAATAGCCAATGAGTCAAGAGGAAATTAAAAAAAAGAAATTAGAAACACTGAGATAAATGAAAACAAAACCACAATGTACCAAAATTTACTGGATGCAGGTAATGTGGTGTTTAGAAAGAAATTTATAGCTGTCAATACCCACATTAGAAAAGAAAAAAGGTAAGGCACTAAAAAAAGAACAAACTAAACCAAAACAAGCAAAATGGAAAGAAGAAAGATCTGAATAGAAATAAATGAAATAGGGGTGCCTGGGTGGCCTAAGCCTCTGCCTTAGGCTCAGGTCATGATCTCAGGGTTCTGGGATCGAGCCCCGCATCGGGCTCTCTGCTCAGCAGCGAGCCTGCTTCCCCCTCTCTCTCTCTCTCTCTCTGCCTGCTTGTGATCTCTGCCTACTTGTGATCTCTGCCTGTCAAATAAATAAATAAAATCTTAAGAAAGAAAGAAAGAAAGAAAGAAAGAAAGAAAGAAAGAAAGAAAGAAAGAAAGAAAGAAATGAAATAGAGAATCAAAAAACACCAGGGAGGGGGGAACACCAGAGAAAAATCAGCGAAACCAAACGTTGGTTCTTTGAAAGGATCAATAAAATTGGTAAACATTTAACTAGACTGACTAAGAAAATAAGAGAAGATTCAGATTACTAAAACTAGAAATGAAAGAGGGGACACTGCTACCAACCTTACAGAAATAAAATGAATTATAAGGGTGTAGTACGAACAACTGTATATCAACAAAGTAGAAATCTTGGGAGTACTGAACAAATTCCTAGAAAGACACAAACAATCAAATCTGACTTGAGAAGAGATAGAAAATGTGAATAGATGCACAAAAGTAAAGAAATTGAATTAGTAATTTACAAATTACTCCAAAGAAGAATCCAGGCCCAGATGGCTGTACTGGTGAATTCTATCAAACTTTTAAAGGAGAATTAATACCAATCCTTCACTACTGATCTACACACTAGAAGAGGAGGGGCTTAGCAGTTCTACTCCATACATCATATTCTCAAGAGAAATGACGTGTTTGCACTTCTACATGAAACTTCTACATGAATGCTCATAGCAATACTATTAATAATAGTATGGAAGGCAAGGTGGAAACATCCCCAAATGTCTATCAACTGAGGAATGGGTAACCAAAATCTGGTATATCCATAGAATAGAATATTACTCAGTCATTAAAAGGAATGAAGTACTGTCATATTCTACAATATGCATGAACCTGGAAAACATTATGCTACATTAGAGAACCTAGTCACAAAAGACTATATATTTTGTTATTCCACTTATATGAAATGTCCACAATAGACAAATATATAGAGACAGAAAGTAGATATGTAATTGCTTAGGGCTGGTAGTGTAGTGATAGGAATGAGGAGAGTCTCATAATGAATATGGGGTTTCTTTTGGGGGAGGAGGAAAATGTTCTAAAATTAGACTGTGCTGATTGCTGCACAATTTTGTGAATATATTATAATCATCCAAATAGTACACTTTAAATGGATGAATCATATGTTTTGTGAATTATATCTCAGCAAGCTGTTAAAGAAATAACAACAGCCAAAAAAAATTTTTTTCTATAATTTGGCTGTAATTCCTAATGGATATAGACTAAGGACAAAAAGAAATGCAAGGAAATACAAAACCGAATCCAGTGGTCTTCTTGTTAATAGTAATATACACAAGGTTTTTGAAACTATTGTATGTATGTGTATGCATAAAAATGGGGCAAAACAAATAAGGAATTGTGTTGTGGTTATTGGAAATCAAATTGTATAGCATCAGAGAAAAGAGATACGAATATGAAATCAAGGGGAAACCCTGTAATCTTAAACTGGAAATACCCGTATAATCTTTCCTTCAGAAAAGGACACATTTCTCTAGTTCGGTCCACTAAAAAAGTAGAAATTATGACAACCTAGTGCCCAGATTGTGATTTCCAAATCTACCTTCCATTAAAAGGAGCCAGGGCTCCTTGAAAAAAGAGTGGATTCCAGTACCGAGGGAGGAAATGTGCAAGGTTAGCCTGGAACAACTTGGGCCACAGCAAAGGAAACTATCAAAGACTACTGAGATGTTGTCAAAATGACACAGGAGCCAAACTGAAGTCACTTACGGTGGCCAAAGATGGGTCAATCTGAGCATCAAAAGAATAGTGAATGGAATGGATTGAAACACATCATATATATAAAAATCTGTAAGTCATAAAGGTGCTAATAAAAAACAAACTTCATTAGTCAACTTTGCTAGGGTATCAACTTCTTTTTTTTTATTTTTTTATTTTTTCAGTGTAACAGTATTCATTATTTTTGCAACACACCCAGTGCTCCATGCAATCTGTGCCCTCTCCAATACCCATCACCTGGATCCCCCAACCTCCCACCCCATCACCCCTTCAAAACCCTCAGATTGTTTTTCAGAGTCCATAGTCTCTCATGGTTCACCTCCCCTTCCAATTTCCCTCAACTCCCTTCTCCTCAACTTCTAATTTTGGAAAACTAAGATAGAGAGCTGTGGTAGGCAGAACTATAAAGATGGCTCCCTAAAGTTCCTATTTAAGGGTTATTCAAAAAATAAGGTAGCTAGTTCTATGAAAGGAATTTGCAGAAGTAATTAAGTCCCAAGTTACTTAATCTTAATATACAGAGATTTATCCAAGAGGGCTTATCCCAGTCAGGTGAGCCCTTTAAAAGCAGAAAGCCTGCATGGCTCAGTTGGTTAAGCAGCCAACTCTTCATTTCAGCTCAAGTCATGATCTCAGGATGGTGAGATCGAGCCCGCCCCGTGTCAGGCTCTGCACTCAGTGGGTAGTTTGCTTGAGATTCTCTCTCTCCCTCTCCTTTAGCCAATCCCCCTGCTCATACTCTCTTTCTTTCTTTCTCTAAATAAATAAAAATCTTTTTAAAAAGTGGCAGAGAGTTTTCTCCAACCGGTGACAGAAGAGGAAGTGAGAGATTCAGAGCATGAAGACTCCATGGTCGTTTCTGGTTTGAAGATGAAGGAGGCCACATGAGAAGGAATGCAGGTGGTCTCTAGAAGCAGATAGTGGCCTCTGGTGACAACCAGCAAAGAAACAGGGACCTCAGAACTATAATAGCAAGCAACTGGATTCTGCTAAACCCCAAATGAGTTTGGAAGCAGATTCTCCAGAACTTCCAAATAAGATTCCAGCCCAGCCAGTACATTGACTTTGCCCTCGTGAGACTTTGACTGCTAGAACTGTCAAATAATAAATGAATGTTATTAAAGCTACCATACTACATTTGTGGTGATTTTTTTATATAACAATAGAAAACTAATCTAAGAAGGAAAAAAATAAAAAAATGTATCCTGTTTTTCTGGCACAAACTGTATTTCAAAGTATCTTAGTCTGTTTGGATTGCTAAAACAAGTTACCATAAGCTGAGTGGCTTAAATAGCAAAAAATAATAATAGTAAATTTAATTCTTACAGTTCTGGAAGCTGGGGTGTCTGAGATGAAGGTGCTAGCAGATCTTTTTTATAGCCAGGGTCATTTTCTTGCTGTCTCATCACATGGCGAAGAGCAGAGAGAAGACACAAGTTCTGTCATGTCTCTTCTTATAATGGCACTAATCACATTCCCAAAGATTCCACCCTCGTGACCTAATGACCTCCCAAAGGCACCATTTCCAAAAACCGTAACACTGGGGATTTGGATTTCAACTTTTGTTTGGAGTGGGGAAAATAACACAACGTAATAATATGTAGGAGAACATTCTTCTTTATGAAATAATTCTAGGGGCATCTGAGTGACTCAGTCACTTAAGTGTCTGACTCTTGGTTTCAGCTCAAGTTATGATCTCATGGTCATGGGATTGAGTCCTGTGCCCAGGTCTGAGCTCAGTATGGAGTCTCCTTCAGATTTTCTCTCCCTCTCCCTCCTGCTCTCTCTCTCTCTCTCTCAAATAAATAGATAAAATATTTAAACAATTCTAGGCAATAAATGAAAATTGAATGTTAGAAGTAGGATGTTACCATTCTGCAACCCCAAATGTAATCATGGAATGAGACAAAGATCATCAATGACTGCTAAATCCATTAGGTGAAATGTCAGATCAAACTGACAGCACCTAAACTCTGATCACACAAAGTGAAATGTCCTGATGTGATGCAGTGGGAAGTGTACAATGCTACCTATGTGGTATTCTTGCCAAAAGCACGAAATCTGAATTCAATCAAGCTTCCGCAGGAGTATGTGAAAATATGGGATAGGTGTAGAGGAACACTAAATGATAGCATAAACCTGGGACTGGCCAAATGGAGAACATAGACGTTTCTTAAAGCAATGACCCTGAAAGAGACTTAACAGGTATATCAACCAAACAAAATGTGTAAACTAAGTTTGGATTCTGATTCAAACAACCTAATTATTTAAAAAAAAAAAACTAAGACATTTAGGGAAAGCTGAGATACAGGTGAGATATTAAGGACTTATAATTAATTTTAATAGGTATGATAAAAGTATTGTGGTTATATATATTTTTTAATTACAAGTACTTATGAAAGCTTTTATTGGTACAGGGATGTGGTGTCTGAGATACATCTTAAAATACTCCAGAGAAAGAGAAAAATGGGAGCAGGATAGAGGAAACAAGAATGGTAAAATGGTCATTGTTGAAACTGGTTAATAAATGGTATTTTTGTGTATGGCTGAAAATGTTCATGATATACAACTTTTATTTTTATTTTTTAAAGATTTTACTTTTTTGAGGGGCACCTGGTTGGCTCAGTCATTAAGCATCTGCCTTCAGCTCAGGTCATGATCCCGCGGTGCTGGCATCAAGCCCCACATCGTGCTTCCCACTGGACAGGAAGCCTGCTTCTCCCTCTCCCACTCCTTCTGCTTGTGTTCCCTCTCTCACTGTGTCTTTCTCTGTCAAATAAATAAAATCTTTTTTTTAAAAAAGATTTTATTTATTCAAGATGGAGAGGAGCGGGGTTTGGAGCAGAGGGAGAGGAAGAGAGAGAACCCCAAGCAGACTCCGTGCTCAGTGTAGACCCCGTGCCAGGCTGGATCTCGTGACCCTGGGATCATGACCTGAGCCAAAATCAAGAGTTGGATGCTTAACCCACTGAGCCTCTCAGGCACCCCAAAACTGTTTTAAAACACATCAAAAACCCCTTTCAGTCATCATGAATAGTAGATGCTCAAAAATTATTACATTTTTAAAAATCCTACAATGAATTCTGTAGCCATTGCTCTCTGGTGTACTCTTGAGCAGATGGGAAGAAAAACCTGACCAAGGGTAGTCTTTTCAAGACTCCAGTCCTCAGGCCACTCATAAGCATGGGGTAAGGAAATAGTTCTTGAACGAGGCACTCAAAACACCAAATGTAAAAAAGTATGTATAAATTGAGTTACAATAACATTGAGAGTTTCTTTATCAAAAGATGTTTTAAAGGGGAATTACAAAATAATCCCAAATAAGATATATTTAAAGTGAGACTACTTGTTACAATTGTGGATTTCTTTCCCAACCACACCCAACTGTGAAGGCCGGCATAGAGTAGGCAGAGGGTTAGGTTTACCCAGAGATGGGTTTTTGTCTTCTGAGGGACCACAGAGGACCATGAGCCAGGGGTTCATGCAATGAGGCTGAGAAGTCCCATCAGCTGCCATCTGCAAGCCAGAAGCCCAGGGGAGCTGGTGGTGATGTTCCACTCCAAACCTGAAAGCCTGAGAACCAGGATAGCTGGTAGTATAAGTTCCAGTCCAAGTACAACTGCCCAAGAACCAAAGGGCTGATGTCCAAAAGAAAGAGAAGGGCGCCTAGGTGGCTCAGTGGGTTAAGCCTCTGCCTTTGGCTCAGGTCATTGATTTCAGGGTCCTGGGAGCGAGTCCCGTATCAGGCTCTCTGCTTGGCAGGGAGCCTGCTTCCTCCTCTCTCTCTCTGCCTGCCTCTCTGCCTACTTGTGATCTCTCTCTGTCAAATAAATAAATAAAATCTTTTAAAAAGAAAAGAAAAGAAAGAGAAGATGAAGGTTCCAGCTTAAGCAGAGAGCAAATTAGCTATTCCTGCACCTTTTTATTCTATTCAGGCCTTCAACTGATTGGATGAGGCCCACCCACATTGGTGAGGGAGATCTTCTTTACTCAGTCAACTGATTCTAATGCTCATCTCCCTGACATACTCAGAGACCATGTTTTACTAGCTATCTGGGCATCCCTTAGCCCAGTCCCCTTGACGTATAAAATTAACCATAATGGAATATTTGTGGTAGTTGTGGAGCGGGACACTGAGCCATACCAGGGGGTATAGAGACATTGGTGAATACAGATCTCTGCCACTGACTAAGGTACACAGGTTTACAACGCATGCCAATGGTCTCTGAGGAGAAGGTGGGCCATCAAAAGGAGTTATGCCCTCCCTCTTGGGATTGGTCTAGTCTAAAGTAATGAGAGCTTGAATTGGGGTCTATGGCAGAGACGGATGACAGAGTCCCTGCAATGCTAGAACCAGCGTGCTGGTTAAGACAGAGAAAAGTCAAATATGACTCTGATCATTTTGGTCTGAATGAGTAAAATCATGGGGGTTATTATTACCTCCAGTGAAAAATTCAGTAGCTGTTGCAGGTTTGACAGAGATAATAATTAGTTCTGTGAAATAAAGAATAGGTACTGTAGGATTAAATTAATTCAAGTGATGGCTTCAAACAGTAAAAATGGTTTTTTTTTAATGTTCTGATGATGACTTTCTGTCTAAAGACTAACTTTTTTTTAAGATTTTATTTATTTATTTATTTGACAGAGAGAGATCACAACTAAGCAGAGAGGCAAGCAGAGGTGGGGGGTGGGAAGCAGGCTTCCCACTGAGCAGAGAACCCGCTGTGGGGCTCAATCCCAGGACTCTGAGATCATGACCTGAGCTGAAGGCAGAGGCTTTAACCCAGTGAGCCACCCAGGCACCCCTAAATACTAACTTTTAAGCTTTGGTTCATCCTAGGACTAGAGAAGTAAGTATTAAAATATTACAGAGCAATACTGAAATAATATTTTTTCAGTATGTTCTTTTATAGGTAATGCCTATGCACGACATTCTAGTTTGGGTATTGCAAATAGTTTAAGGCGAATGCAAATAAAAATGCCATACTTCTACCCATAAGGCAATACTTCCACCCACACTCCAGCAGGAATAAAATGAGAAGGATATATAATATCAGATGTTAGCAAGGATATAGAGCATCTGGATCTCCCACAGGCTTCCTGGTAGGAATTGGTATAATCACTTCAGATAACCATTTAACAGTATTTGCTAAATATGAACATACTTGGAACAGCAACCCTACTCCTAGGTATTAATAACCACACGTATGTCCACAGCAGCACTTTTTACAAGAAACCTCTCACTGGAAATAACCCAAGTGTCAGTCAATGGTGGGATGGATAAATAAATCCATTTAGTTCATTCATACCATAGAACACTACAGAGCAATAAGAATGATGAACTACAACTATAAATAATAGCACTGATTGAATTTCACAAACACCACATTGAGCAAAAGAAGCCAGACCAGGGGCACCTGGGTGGCACAGTCAGCTAAGCATCTGCCTTCAGCTCAGGTCATGATCCCAGAGTCCCAGGATTGAGTTACTGGATGGAGCCCTACATCGGGCTCCCTGCTCAGCGGGGAGTCTGCTTCTCCCCCTGACCCTCCCCCTTCTCATGCTCTCTCTCTCTCTCTTTCTCTCTCTCACTCACACTCACTCTCTCAAATAAATAAGGTCTGAGAAGAGGAAGAAGTAGAAGGAGGAGGAGGAGAAGTAGGAGAAGAAGGAGAAAAAGGAGAAGAAGCCAGACCACAAAAAATAATACCATCTACATGACTCCACTGATACAAAGCAAGGGTCCTCAAACTATAGCTCATGGGCTGTCCACCTGTTTTTATAATTAAAGTTTTATTAGAACACGGTCACACTCATTCATTTGTGGATCATCATTAGCTGCTTTAGCCCTACAACTACAGCTCTGAGTAATTGTGACAGAAACCATCTGGCCTGCATGCTAAAATATTTATTACCTGGCTCCTTAAGAAAAAAGTAGGCCAACCCTTGATATGAAGTTCAAAAACAGGGAAAATTAATCTATGGTGTTAGGAGCCAGGGGAGTAGCTAGGGCCAGAAAACTGCAAATATGACTGTGAGTTTGTCCTTTTCTAAAAACCACTAAAGAAAATGTCACCAAGACCACAGATGTGACAACTATTTCAAGTAAGAATTTCTGATTTTTATTCACAACTCTTGTGTGTATCACTGTGACCTCATTAAGACAGGTTTCCATGGACACACTTTTAAGGATTGAAGTAGAGGTGATACATTAGCCCAGAATATTGTCTCTGTAAATTTAATACTAATTCAACCGTGGGCAATTCTGTCTCTCTCTCTCTCTCTCTCTCTCTCTCTCTCTTAAACACACACACACACACACACACACACACACACACACACACAACACACACACCATAGGTAATATCTGGCAATTTCTGGAAATGTTGGCTGTCATAAGTTGGGGTAGAGGGTGCTGGTAACTAGTGGCGAGAGGCCAGGGATGCTGGTCAACATCCCACAAAGCACAGGACAGTCACCCATAATAAATAACTACCCTGCCCAAAATATGAACCGTGCTTAGGTCAAGAGACCCTGGTTTGATGAATGTCAAAATAAATTTAGTGCCTCTAGAAGTCAGATATAAAGTGGTAATATTAGTAATAACAAGACTAAAGCAGTGCTGTGTGATAGAACTTCCTGCAGCCATGGAAACTTTATCTGTGCTGTTCAATAGCATTAGCTATATGTGGGTATTGAGCACATAAAATTTGGCAAGTGCAACTGAGGAAATGAATGTTCAGTTTATTTAATTTTAATGAATTTAAATTAAGTAAAGTTAGCCACTACCATATTCGGCAGCATGGGCATAGAGCATAGTCTCAGAAGCTGACTCATTGTGGGAATCCTTGAAGTCAGTTACTAGCTGCGTGACCTTGGCAAGTTATTTAACTTCTCTGTGCCTTTGTTTTCTCATCTATAAAGTGGACTTAGAGTAGAACCAAGGATTGTTGTGAATATTAAGCGAATCAGTATGTATAAAGCACTTATAACAGAGCCTAGCACAGAACAGGTGTTACATAAGTATTACCTACATAAATATGTTTGTGGTTGTTGTTTTTGTTGTTATTATTATTATTATGACAATATCCCATGCAAAGCTTCTCTCTCCCAGTCCCTCAGTTACTGTCCATTTCCTGCAGGAGGAAGTGTAATTTTCTTATCATAGTCCACAAAACCCAAAACCTTTCCTACTTCTCTGGTATTATTTGCACCTATTTCCTGACTCCAGATCAAAGTATGCATAGATCCAAAAAAAGCTTGCTTCTTGGGAGTTCTTGAAGCTCCACTGACTCTGTTTTTGTGTGTTTTTAATTTTTTTTTAACTGTGAGATATTTTAAACATAAAAAAGTATAGAGAACCTGGGTGGCTCAGTGAGTTAGGCATCTGACACTTGATTTTGGCTCAGGTCGTGATCTCAGGGTTCGGGGATAGTGCCCTGCATTGGGCTCTGCATTTGCTGGAGAGTCTGCTTGGGATTCTCTCCCCCACTCTCCCTGTGCCTCCTCCTCTAAAATGAATGGATAAATCTTAAAAAAAAAAGATAGAAAATAGCCATATATCCACCCAGCATTTTGTCTGATTAGCTTCAGATTATTTTTTTTTAATTTTAAAGCCTTTTATTATAGAAAATTGAACTCGTGCAAAAGTAGATGAAATAATGTAATGAATCTTCATCATCAAACTTCAATAATTATTTTACCAGTATTGCTCTTCCAGATCTTTTAAGGAATTAATCTTGGCAGATGCAGTTAAAACTAAGGCTTTATTAATTTTTATACTGTCTTCTCTGCATGTATTTGAACTGGTTATATATGCATATATATATGTTTCTCTTTTATTTAAAAATTATTAAAGATTTTATTTTTAAATAATCTCTCTACCCAAAGCAAGGCTCAAATGCACAACCCCAAGGTCAAGAGTTGCAAGGCCCACTGACTAAGCCAGCCAGGTCTCCCTATTTCTGTCTTCATCTGTTATTGTCATGCACTACATTAATAGATTCTCAGATGTTGTGTTCTTTTTATTCCTATGGTAAATCCTACTTGGTCACGAATTATTATTATTTTCACATATTTTCAGACTTGAGTGGCTAGTATTTCATTTAGGATTTTTATATCACTGTTCATAAATGAAACTTGTTTATAATTTTCCCATGTAATCCTTGTCCTGTTTTGGTATTAATGTTATACTATGTTCATATGATGAATAGAGTACTGAAAAGAATATATATTCTCCATTTTTTAGGCACAAAAAATTTTTACATTAATTTTACAATTACATTAATTTTACATTGTTTTACATTAATTTTTACATTAATTTTACAATATTAATTTTACATTAATATTAGATCAAGCTTGTTTTTTTACTTTCTAAGTTCTATTTTGAACCTCTATATTCTGTGTGTGTGTGTGTGTGTATAATTTATTTATTTGTTTATTTGTTTATTTTTGAAATAGGCTCCGTGCCTAGCACGGACCCCAATTCAGGGCTTGAATTCACGACCCTGAGATCAAGACCTGAGCTGAGATCAAGAGTCAGATCCTTAACCAACTGAGCCACCGAGGTGCCCTTGTATATTTATTTTTATATTCTTCCTTTTATTTTAGTTTATAGAACCTATCAACATAAATCAGAAGAAAGAAGTTTGTTAAATTCTTTTTTTGTTGTTTTTGTTTTGCTTCTTGTTTTTTTTTTTTAAGATTTTATTAATTTATTTGATGGACAGAGATCACAAGTAGGCAGAGAGGCAGGCAGAGAGAAAGAGGGGGAAGCAGGCTTCCCGCTGAGCAGAGAGCCCAATGCGGGGCTTGAGTCCAGGACCTTGAGATCATGACCTGAGCCGAAGGCAGAGGCTTAACCCACTGAGCCACACAGCAACCCCGAGATTTGTTAAATTCTCACTGTGCTAATTGTTCATTGTAAATGTCTCCTCGTAATTCTGTTTGAAATGATGTTGTTAGTAAAATAAAAGTCGAAGAAATGGTTTCCATCTCTGTATTTTAAAATTTTCTGCATTATTTTGTTTAGCTGTGGCTTTTATGGGCTGACTGTAGTTGGATTCTGTTCCATTTACTCAATCAGACAGTCTTTGTCATGTATTCAATCTACCTGTAAGCATTTCTGAGAATTGCTGATACACTTGGACCAATTTTATCTTATTAGCATTTGTTTTCTGTTTACTATCATGTTTCTTCTTTTCCTGCCTCTTCCAGTATGGGAATTACAGATTGCATTTCTGTGACTTCAGTTCTTATCCCTAAAGATTACAACCATTCTTCACTATAAATTTTTCTAGCAAACTCTAAATTTATTCAGTATTTTTATCCCCTCCTGAACATAACACAGGTTTTAATACCCTTTAACTCTCTATTAAATAACATATCTCTCCATGGTATTTACATTGTTATCTAGAGTTGCTTTCTTAATACGATAAATACAATAAAATGTTTTCTTTTTAAGGTAATATTCAACAGTCAGTTAAATGTGCTGACATCTTTTGTCAATTTCTATTCCCATTGCTATTTCTTATATTCCACATCTTCCCTCTGGCTTCATTCAATAATTCTTCTAGTAGGTATGTATGAAAAGGTCCTTATTTTGTCTTCATTTTTTGAAAATGACATTTTAACAGGAAATAAATATCTAGGTTGCCATTATTCCCCTCGATACCTTGAAGATACTACTCTATTGTCTGTAAATATCATGAGGACTCTACTGTTAGACATATCATTGTACATTTACAAGGAATTTTTCCCTCTATGCAGTAATCTTTGAGATTTTCTCTTTATCACTGATACTTTGCAACTTCACTTCAGTGTTTCTTGGCTGTAGTTTTTTTTTTTTTTAATCTGGTTTGGTATTTAGCACTTTTGATCCAAAAACTCATGTCTTGAATTTTGGAAAATTATCAGCTTTTACATCTTGAAATAGTGACTTTCTTCCATTTCCCCAACTCTCTTAGTTTAGAATTTCTATTTTTATCCTCCATGTCTCTTAACTACTTTCATATTTGTTGTCAATCTTTTTTTCTTTTTGTGTTGTTTTAGGGGAGTTCATCCAGACTATCTTTTAATTCTCCAAACTGTCCCCCTGTTTGTGTTTGATCTAGTTTATCCTGTCTATTATGTTTCAAATTTTCAATTGTGTTTTTTATTTCAAAATGCATACTTGATTCTTTTTCACATCCACCCATGCTTGTTTCTTTTCTGCTTATTTTTATTTATAATTCCATGTACTTGTGAATAAAAACTATTCTGTCATTCTTCTCTTTGAACATCCTAATATATTTCTTTTTAAATCTTTCATTGACTGTTCCACAAGTTAAGATTGCCTATAATTAATTCACCACCAAATTATTGATTTATAGTTTATCTTTCTTGACCTTAGATTTCTGTACATATTTTTGGCATTTTGGCTGATAGAGTCTTTTGAAAGGCACATGGGTGGACTCCATCTTCCTCCATCTTTTTCCCATGTATCATCTCACTCCCAGGGAACTGAGTACAAAATCAGGTTTTATGATGGCACTTTTGAAGTCTTGTCAGATGGTGTCCAGTGGGTCACCTGATTCCACTGCAGGTGCCAAGACTGTATTTGTGCCCCCTCCCCAACCTTCCTAGATCTATAGCTTGCTGAAAGCCATAGCCTTATAAATTGCTGGACATAGCTTCTTCCCCCCCCCACCCCGCAGCCTCTTTATGAGATGAGGAAGCAGCAGACCAGCCATTGGGTTTAAGCAGGGACCCCATGACCATTTTTCTTCTTGTATGGATTCTAATAAACTCCTTTTACCCTTCAGAACCTCATCAGCTTCCAACCCCAGAGCCTCCCAAACCTTAGGCTTTACCCCCTCATCAATTTCTGTCTCTGTTCAGTCTCTGTCCATGCAGCTATTCATCCTGCTTTTATGTGTGGCTATGTGTTTTTCCTTTTTTCCTTTTGCATCATCTTTATCAATGTTATGAATTTAAACAAGAGAGGGTATATTGTGTGCTATCTCATCAGGAAGCCAATTCCATAATGTTTTACAAGTTGTCTTTGGCTAACAACAGCATTCCAGCACTGGTCTGCCTCCAAATCATCAAAACTCCTTTGAAACCACTTTCATAAACTCTTTCTAGATCAATAACATCTATATCATAGACATTTTTCTGCTTTGCTTTTAACTGTATTATAATTATTTTTTCTTGATATCTGTCTTTTAAGGGCCTGAACCATGTTTCATAATTATCTTTGTACCCTCCAAAATGTAGCAGATTGTCTAGCACATAGTAGGTGCTCAATAAAAGTCTGTCTTATTAAACCAAATGGAATGGTGCAAAGGCCCCAAACAAATTCAAGAAAACTCTGTTTTAAACAACTTAGAGGCATATCTCAGAGAAATCATGGGTTCAGTTCCAGACCACCAGCAATAAAGTGAATGTCAACATAAAGTTAGTCAAGTAAATTCTTTGGTTCGCAGAGCATATAAAAGTTATATTTACACTAAACTGTAGTCTATTGAGTGTGCAATAGCATTATGTCTAAAAAAAACAATGTATGTACCTTAATTTAAAAATACTATTGCTAAAAATGCTAGCCATGCTGAGCTTTCAGTAAGTTGTAATCACTGATCACAGATCACCATACCAAGTATAATAATAATGAAAATGTTTGAAATATTGTGAGAATTACCAATATGTGACACAGAGACAGTAAGAGAGCAAACACTGTTGGTGTGCAGACTTGTTCGATGCAGGGTTGTCACAAAACTTCAATTTGTAAAAAACAAAACAAAACAAAAAAAAAAACAACCCTGCAATATCTGTGAAGCACAATAATGTGGAGCACAATAACATGAGACGTTCCTGTATGTGTAGCCTTTTAAAGCTTTTGTCTGAATATGAACTTAAATTGGGATGGGAATGGACAAGAGAGATTCATGAGAAGATTTCAAAGAGAGAGTCAATGGGATTTGTGTGACATGAGATATAGTGGAGGAAGAAGAAGACACTAGAACTTATTATAAGATTTCTAACTCAGATGAGGAAACAGCGGATGGTAGTGTTATTCAACACAACAAACACTGAGGAAAAAGCAGATGTACAGGAAACAAGAGTTCACTCTAAGATACGACGAGCTTGACAAACTTTTCATACATCATCCATGCATGAGATTGGGGTCAGCATGTCATATTTATAATATATTCGAGAAAACTCTCTGATCACAAAATTTCATCTGGAATGTAAATGGTGTAATATTTTGATAAAGTTATTGGAGATTATTCACAACAATTTAGGAAATGTAATAAATAAAAACATCTTGTGTAAAATTGTCATTCTCCCAGAGTTTGCATAATTTCTCTTGATGAGGCATATAACTGTTGAAGCATTTGCTTAATTGATAATTTGTGCATAATTTTCTAAACTTTGGAACATAATTATCATCACTTGTGTCTGAGTTAACACTGAAATGAAACACTTTGGTGAAATGTTTTAGACACTAACAAAGTTTTAAAGACAGCAAATAAGGAATAAAAAGAAAAATTTTGATTAACGTAAGAATAGCAGGTTTCTGTCAAACTCCATACAACTTAGTATGTTTCAGGGTAAAATAAATTTGGACATAATCAGGCCATTAATCTAAAGCAAAATTGAGTGCAATTTTAATGAGTTAAACCAAGATCAGAAGATTTTAGTTTTGGGGCGGCTGGGAGGCTCAGTTCATTAAGCATCTGACTCTTGCCTTCAGCTCAGGTCATGACCTTGGGGGCCCCATGTCAGACAGACTTCACGCTCATGAGGGAGTATGCTTCCTCCTATACACACACATGCACTTGCTCTCTCTCTGTCTCAACTATTGGAGTTGAGAGAGAGTGAGAGAGCTCCTGCGAGTGGGAGAGGGGCTGAGGAGAAGGGAGACAAGAAGACTCCCTGCTGTGCAGGGAGCCCAACCTGGGGCTCCATCCCAGGACCCTGAGATCATGACTTGAGCTGAAATCAAGATTTGGATGCTTAACCAACTGAGACACCCAGGCGTCCCAAATAAATCGTTTTTTTTTTAAAGAGAAATTAGTTTTAATTTTCCGTCACCTATTTGAATGCAGACAAGTCATTTAAAATTTCCACACCTCTCTCCTTATCTCTCAAAATGAATTATCATTCAGGATCCTCCCAATTCTGCCAGTCTGTTATTCAAGTATATGTTGTCTATGCAACCTTCTTGCTTTTTAATTTCTCACTCATTAATACCCACCCTGCTTAGTTCCCAGGTCTTTTGGGAGGATTCAACAAAATAATGCACATAAAAACGTTTTTTGTGGGGCGCCTGGGTGTCTCAGTGGGTTAAGCCGCTGCCTTCAGCTCAGGTCATGATCTCAGGGTCCTGGGATCGAGTCCCGCATCAGGCTCTCTGCTCAGCAGGGAGCCTGCTTCCCTATCTCTCTCTCTCTCTCTGGCTGCCTCTCCGTCTACTTGTGATTTCTCTCTGTCAAATTAATAAATAAAAGCTTTAAAAAAAAAACGTTTTTTGAAAAGTTAAAAATGCTTTGAAGTGTAACTTATGATGATGGTAGAAGATTTTAAAATCGTGATGAAATTGTTTTTGACATCGAACAGGACTCAAATGCCAACCAACGAAACCTCACTTCCCAAATGTTCGAAATGAGGCACAAGGTGGATATAACAAAAGAACACTGGCACTGTAAGGGACCTTAGCTATCACCTAGATTAAGAAGCTGAATTCCAGAGAAAGGCCACCAAAATGTCCCCCCAAAAATGAGTAACACCTTGTGTTCTGGTTACTATTGTACAATAACACATCACCACAGATTTAGAGATAAAACAACAGCATACATTTTACTTTGCATGGTTTCTGTGGGTCAGGATCTTGGGAAGGTCTCATCTGGGATGTTCTAGTTTGAGCTCTCTCACTGGGTTACGGTCAAATGGTGGTTGGTGCTGGAAGAGCTGGTCTGACCAGGTTTAGTTTCCTCATGTAATCTCAGCATCTCTCAGTGTAGTCTCTCTGTGTTGGCTGCTTTCACAGACTCAGGGGAGTCACACTGCTTACATAGCTGCTACCTGCTTCAAGATAGAATATTCTAGCAAAACAGGTGGGAGATGCATCACCTTTCAGGACCAAGTCTTAGAAGTCTTTTTTTTTTTTTTTTAAAGATTTTATTTATTTTTATTTGAGAGAGAGGATGCATGAATGGGGAGGGGGAGAGAGGGAGAAGCAGATTTATTCCCCTGCTGAGCAGGGAGCCCGATGTGGAGCTCAAATACAGGTCCCTGAGATCATGACCTGAGCCAAAGGTGGATGCTTAACCAACTGAGCCACCCAGGCACCCCATAACCCTAGAAGTCTTATGGTGTCACTGCTGCTGTATTCTGTTGGTCAAAAGCCTACCTTGTTTGAAGGGGACAGAACACGGACCTACCTCTTGATGGGAAGAACGTCAAGATCATGTTCTAAGGGGAGTTAAGTGGGATAGTATATACTATATGGCCTTCTTTGGAAACTACAATCTGCCGTGCCTCATCCCAAGTTCTATTAGTTATATGTACCTAGCACTTCACATAAATTTGGTCATGAAATCAAGCTGAGCATTAAAATATTTTTCAGTACAAATTTCTTATAGAAAGAAACAATTATGATCAAGTTATTTAAATGTAATAATTTGATTACAGCACCAAAAGGGAGACCTAATCCCATGAATTTGATTTTCTCCTCCCCACTTCTCCATCCTTCACGGTGGAAGGATCATTGTTCATGCATGCCTAAAAATGAAAAATAAAGAAATAGTAATGAAAACATGTTACCTAAAACTGCTCTGTTCAATATGGTAGTCACTAACCACCTGGGAATATTGAGCACTGGAAATATGGAAATTAGAAACCGATTTTTAAAAAATGTTGGTTTAATTTAATTTAATTTAGTCTAATTTAAATTTTAAAAATTGGCCATTCAGTCAAGTTATTGGGAAATTCTTAATTTAATGTTTGGAATAACTTGAGCACGTGAATCTACTTTTTTGATAGTAAATTTTATGAAATCTAAATATAGAATAAGTATTTCCAATGAAACTTTAGAGTTGAAATGTGCCCTAATGTGACTTGAAATGTGCCCTAAGTGTAACACACACACTGGACTTCCAAGACTTAGTAAATGTAAGCTATCTCAGCGATTTCTTGTATTGATTACATGATAAATTGATGATGTTTTGGATCTATTGAGTTCAATAAAATGTATTATTAAAATTATTTGCACATGTTAGATTTTACTTTTTTAACGTGGTTATCAGAAAATTTTAAATTATGCATGTGGCTTGGGTTTTATTTGTATTGGATGGCACTGATCTAGAGAGAAGGAGGAAAGTACCAAAATAATCATGTAAAAAGTAAAAGTGGTTTTCATAACAATGCTTTATAGAACTAGTTGACAGTTTAAAGTGCAAGCATGTATTTGACAGGAAAATATAAAGAGATGGGAGGAAGGAAGTCTCCCAGGCCCTAAATCTCACCTCCTTGCTTAGGAAACTTCTTTGGTGGCTAGCGTCCATCTGACTACTAAATTATATCATGTGCATATTTATTGACTTGAAATCTGTAAATAACTTTTCACCCTGGAGGACTCACTTCTTTGTCAAGATCTGATATCTGATTTTACCATATAACATTAACATTGGTTTTAATTAAAGCTGAATGAAACCCTAGCAATGCTCCTATATTACAGATGGGAAAACCAAGGTTCAGCTCTTTTAAGAATCTGCTCAAGGTCAGACATTTACCTAGTGAGAGAGCTGTATCACTCTTGTGGTTTATATGGGCTTGGAGAATATGCCCATATAGATAAAATAATTTGTATACTATGTTATTCTAAATCATTATACGTTTAATGATTATACCTTTTGGACAACTAAAATGTTCTCCTTCAATGTTGTTGATTTCCAGCTACTATGGTCAAGAAAATACAAATTTCAATTTTTTGTCTGTTTCCAAAACCTTTCACTTTCCTTTTTTTTTTTTTAACCTAAATCACTCAAGTGGTAAGAAAGGGAATATTAATGGCATTGTTTATTTCAGTTATATTCCTATAAAATCTAGCTAAGAAGGTAAGAATATCTCAGCCAAACTGTAGGTCAAAAAACCCTACAGAGGGGCGCCTGGATGGCTCAGTGGGTTAAAGCCTCTGCCTTCGGCTCAGGTCATGATCTCAGGGTTCTGGGATTGAGCCCCGCATCCGGCTCTCTGCTCCACAGGGAGCCTGCTTCCCTTCCTCTCTCTCTGCCTGCCTCTCTGCCTACTTGTGATTTCTGTCTGTCAAATAAATAAATAAAATCTTAAAAAAAAAAAAAAAACTACAGAAAGCAGTCTACTTTTCCTTGGATGCCTGGGTGGTGCAGTTGGCTGAGTGTCAGACTCTTGGTTTTGGCTCAGGTCATGATCTCAGGGTCCTGGAATGGAGCCCTGGGTTGGGCTCCCAGCTCAAGGGGAGCCTGCCTCTCCCTCTTCCTCTACTGCTCCTCTCCTTGTATGCTCACTCACTCTATAAATAGAGTATACTCACTCACTCAAATAAATAAATAAATCTTCTAAAAAAGGCATTTTCCTTGTGAAAATCATCTTCCTTTCATAAACTGAGCACTTATGTATGAGTACCTACCAAAAGCAAGGCATTGTGTTAGACATTATGGGAGATGAAGAAAGATCTGTATCCTCAGATCCTGTTCACTCAATGAGTTTACAGTGTAGGTACCACTGGAAACGGAACTGTATCTTGCTATACAACAATTTCTGATCACATCATAAATAGCTTAACATAAAAATCTTCCTATGGGATTGAATAAAGAAATCATTTTCAAGTTATAAAATTTAGATGTGAAATATATGAACACATACATTAACATTTTATTCTAATTTCCAACATCGTAATTTTAATTTTTTTTCATTAATTGGGAATGTAAGGGCCTGGTTAGCCAGAGGGAGCCATTTGGTTGTGAACTTAGATTGACCCTGCCCCTCCCAGAGGAACTTACTTGCAAAGCCCAGATACAAGGGCGGGTCAGGCCGGGTGGAGACATCCAATCAGTAGGGCGTGCATATATTTACTATGGTAAACTGAAATTCAATTGGCCACCCGTATTGCCGACCTAGCATGATTGTGCAGTTTTCCCTGTGTATTGCAATCTCATTGGCCACCTGTGTATAAGCCAGGCTCAACCACCTCTATAAAAGTTAATCTGTGAGACTGGGAAGGGTCGTTGCCTCTTTGTAAGAGATGACCCCAACCGGTTGGTTTGATTCTCGATGCTTGGCGCGAAATAAAGCTTTGCATGGACCTTCACTTTGTATCAGTCTCTCTCCTTTGATTACAGACCCTAACAGGAAAAATTCCTTTATGAATTTCTCAGATTATCTGTCTGAGACATATTTCACTTTAAGCATTAGCAAATGAATTGGCTTATTAGCACCAATGAGTCCACTGGCTCAAAGGCTTTTGTTTCTTAGCTTCATACCTACTAAGGTCCCTGGTCAAAACTACCAGCCGTGGTGGTTGAGACATTTTTGTCACTGAAACAGAATAAGCAATGAAGAAGTCATCTGTATTAGTTAAGGGCTGTCTTGTGTTAGCCAAAGGAATGAAAGGAGACGGGGAAGAGGAAGAGGGAAAAAGAAAGGGAGGGAAGTATGAAAAAGAGGTACCATTCATGATACCCATGAAACTCACAAAATACCTAGAATTCACCATGAAGTAAGTCTTATAAAAACAGAAGTATAGACTTTATGGAAGGACAGAAAAGAGGACCTAAACATACTATGTTTTCTAAGGTAATGATTGTCTAAAGGCATAAATTCCCACCAGATTAATAAGTAAAACTGATACAATCTCCGGCAAAACCCCAGTGAAAATAAATGTAGATGTTTAAAATACACAAAACCAGTGTGGTGATGCCTTAAAAATTGAACATCGAGTTACGATACAACCCACCAATCCTACTGGGTACATACTCAAATAGGGACACAAACATACTTGAACATCAGTGTTCATAGCAGCCTTACTCACAATAACCAAAAGATGGAAACGCACATCCAGAGAAGAATGGATAAATACAAAGTAGGCTATACATAAAAAACAATATTGTTCAGCTTTAAAAATGAATGAAATTCAGGTGCCTAGCTGGCGCAGTCTGCAAAGCATGCGACTTTTGATCTTGGAGTTATAAGTTCAAGACCCACGCTGGGTGTAGAGAGTATTTAAAAATAAAATCTTAATAAATAAATAAATAATAAATGAACGAAATTCTAATACATACTACAACATAGATGAACGTTGAGGACATTATGCTAAGTGAAACAAGCCAGACATAAAAAGACAAATATGATCCCACTTATATAAGGTACCTAGAATAGGCAAATTCATAGAGACAGAAATTAGGATGGTGGTTGCCCCGAGCTGGGGGAGGGGTAATATGGAGTTATTGCATAATGGGGACAGAGTCTCAGTTTGGGATGACAAAAAAGTTCTGGAGATGGATAGTACTGATGGCTGGCCACCAACGTGACTGTACTTAATGCTACTGACTTGTAGACATAAAAATGGCTAAAGTAGTAAAATTTCTTAGGTATATTTTACCACAATTATAAATTAAAAAGTTAAAAAATGATAAAAATACACAAAACCAAAGGGTAAACTCTTATGGATACAAACATGCACATACATAAACCAACTTTAAGATGGCATTTTATGACCTAGTTTTTACCTCAGGCCATCTTCAGTATTCCTTCCAATTTCAGTAATAGTCTGTGTGTTTGTAAATGTCCAGTAAAAGATCTGAGAGGAAACTTATCTAATTATTAATAGTTATCTCTAAGTCAGGGACTGGGATTGGTGAGAAGATCTAAAGGGAAAATTAATGCCAAAATCACAAATACATGTTATTACCTGTGCTTCTGACCAACAGGCTATAGATCTGAGGTTCCAGCAAACTCTACCCTGGGTTTGTTTACTTTGCTAGAGCAGCTCACAGGACTCAGAAACATGGTGCTCACTAGATCACCAGTTTACTAGGAAAGCATGTAACTCAGAGCAGCCAGATGGAAGAGATGTATAGAGTAAGGTATAGGGAAAGTGGGAGGAGCTTCCAGGCCCTCTCCAGGTGTGCCAGTCTCCCCAAATTCCCATGTGTTCACCAACCCAGAAGCTCTCCCAGTCTAGTCCTTTCAGGGTTTTATGAAGGCTTCATTACCTAGGCACCATTGCTTAAATCATTGGTCACTGGTGATTATTTCAACCTTCAATCTCTCTCCTCTGCTAGAGGTGGGAGTGTGGGACCAGCAGGAGCATGGGGGATTCAAAATTCTAACCTTCTAATCACAAGGTTGGTGCCCCTGGCAAAAAACCCTCCTCCCTGGGATATCTAGGGACTTTCCAAAAGTAATCTTATTAACAGAAACTCAGGTGTTCTTGAAAGGGTCTTGCTATATGAATAACAAAAGACACCTATTTCACCTTTATTACTCTTATTATTTAGGGGAATCCAAGGGTTTTAGGAGCTCTATGCCAGAAACAGGGATAAAGACCATATATCTTTCTTAATATAAATCACAGCATCACAGTAAGTTTGACATTTTCCTCAAAAAGGTTTTTTAAGGAAAAAACCTAAATCTAAAAAATAAAACTGTGACAGTCTGGAAGTAAATAAAAGAAACATTTATTTAAATTTTGGTGTTGAGAAGTGTTCCTAAGGAAGACAAAAACCCAGAAGCTTCAAAAGAGAATTTACAGATTCTTTTTTTGCTTTTTTTTTAAAATTTATTTTTTATTTATTTTCAGCATAACAGTATTCATTATTTTTGCACCACACCCAGTGCTCCATGCAATCCATGCCCTCCATAATACCCACCACCTGGTACTCCAACCTCCAACCCCCCCCCTCCGCTACTTCAAACCCTTCAGATTGTTTTTCAGAGTCCATAGTCTCTCATGGTTCACACCTCCCCTTCCAATTTCCCCCAACTCCCTTCTCCTCTCTAACTCCCCATGTCCTCCATGCTATTTGTTATGCTCCACAAACAAGTGAAACCATATGATAATTGACTCTCTCTGCTTGACTTATTTCACTCAGCATAATATCCTCCAGTCCCATCCATGTTGCTACAAAAGTTGGGTATTCATCCTTTCTGTTGGAGGCATAATACTCCATAGTGTATATAGACCACATCTTCCTTATCCATTTGTCCGTTGAAGGGCATCTTGGTTCTTTCCACAGTTTGGCGACCGTGGCCATTGCAGCTATAAACATTGGGGTACAGATGGCCCTTCTTTTCACTACATCTGTATCTTTGGGGTAAATACCCAGGAGTGCAATGGCAGGGTCATAGGGAAGTTCTATTTCTAATTTCTTGAGGAATCTCCACACTGTTCTCCAAAGAGGCTGCACCAACTTACATTCCCACCAACAGTGTAAGAGGGTTCCCCTTTCTCCACATCTCCTCCAAAACATGTTGTTTCCTGTCTTGCTAATTTTGTCCATTCTAAGTGGTGTAAGGTGATATCTCAATGTGATTTTAATTTGAATCTCCCTGAGGGCTGGTGATGATGAACATTTTTTCATGTGTCTGATAGCCATTTGTATGTCTTCATTAGAGAAGTGTCTGTTCATATCTTCTGCCCATTTTTTAAAATACGATTGTTTTTTGTGTGTTGAGTTTGAGGAGTTCTTTATAGATCCTGGATATCAACCTTTTGTCTGTACTGTCATTTGCAAAAATCTTCTCCCATTCCGTGGGTTGCCTCTTTGTTTTCTTGACTGTTTCCTTTGCTGTGCAGAAGCTTTTGATTTTGATGAAGTCCCAAAAGTTTATTTTCGCTTTTGTTTCCTTTGCCTTTGGAGACATATCTTGAAAGAAGTTGCTGTGGCTGGGACGCCTGGGTGGCTCAGTTGGTTGGACGACTGTCTTAGGCTCAGGTCATGGTCCCGGAGTCCCGGGATCAAGTCCCGCATCAGGCTCCCAGCTCCATGGGGAGTCTGCTTTGCTCTCTGACCTTCTCCTCACTCATGCTCTCTCTCATTGTCTTTCTCTCAAATAAATAAATAAAATCTTAAAAAAAAAAAAAGAAGAAGAAGAAGAAGTTGCTGTGGCTGATATCGCAGAGATTACTGCCTATGTTCCCCTCTAGGGTTCTGATGGAATCCTGTCTCACGTTGAGGTCTTTTAACCATTTTGAGTTTATCTTTGTGTATGGTGTAAGAGAATGGTCGAGTTTCATTCTTCTACATATAGCTGTCCAGTTTTCCCAGCACCATTTATTGAAGAGACTGTCTTTTTTCCACTGTATATTTTTTCCTGTTTTGTCGAAGATTATTTGACCATAGAGTTGAAGGTCCATATCTGGGCTCTCTACTCTGTTCCACTGGTCTATGTGTCTGTTTTTATGCCAGTACCATGCTGTCTTGGTGATCACAGCTTTGTAGTAAAGCTTGAAATCAGGTAACGTGATGCCCCCAGTTTTATTTTTGTTTTTCAACATTTCCTTAGCGATTCAGGGTCTCTTCTGATTCTATACAAATTTTAGGATTATTTGCTCCAGCTCTTTGAAGAATACCAGTGGAATTTTGATCGGAATGTCATTAAAAGTATAGATTGCTCTAGGCAGTATAGACATTTTAACAATCTTTATTCTTCTGATCCAAGAGCATGGAATGGTCTTCCATCTTTTTGTGTCTTCTTCAATTTCTTTCATGAGTGTTCTGTAGATCCTCAAGTACAGCTCCTTTACCACTTTGGTTAGGTTTATTCTCAGGTATCTTACAGTTCTTGGTGCTATAGTAAATGGAATAGATTCTCTAATTTCCCTTTCTGTATTTTCATTGTTAGTGTATAAGAAAGCCACTGGTTTCTGTACATTGACTTTGTATCCTGCCACATTGCTGAATTGCTGTATGAGTTCTAGTAGTTTGGGGGTGAAGTATTTTGGGTTTTCCATATGGAGAATTTAAAGATTAAACAACATAACAATTTTTAAATTTTGGGTAGCCTGTGTGGCTGAGTTGGTTGGGTGGCAGCCTTTGGCTCAGGTCATGATCCTGGGGTCCTAGTTAGTGGGGACCCTGCTTCTCCCTTTCCCTCTGTCTCTCTCCCCACTCATTCTCTCTCTCTCTCTCTCTTTCTGAAATAAATAAATAAAATCTTTAAAAAATTTTTCTTGGAGCAAAAGATACAAATAAACAAAATTTTTAAAAAAAGAACAATAGATTAGGAGAAAATGTGTCTAACATATGCAACAGAGAAAGGATTATAAGTCTTGCTATATTTTTAAAAGATTTTATTTATTTATTTGATAAGGAGAGATACAATGAAAGAGAGAACACAAGCAGGGAGTGGGAGAGGGAGAAGCAGGCTCCCCGCTGAGCAAAGAGCTTGATATGGAACTTGATCCCAGGACCCTGGTATCACAACCTGAGCCAAAGGCAGACCCTTAATGACTGAGACACCCAGGCACCCCAAAAGTCTTACTATTTTAAGAGTTCTTGTAGATTGTTAATAAAAGAGTAGGAAAAAAATTGATGAGTGATATTAACTAGTAATTCAGAAATAAAGATATATAAATGACCAATGCATCTATAAAATTGATGCTCTAATTTGGTAATAACCAATGAAATAAAAATTAAAAGAACAACAAGATGTCCTGCTTTCCCCGTTAAATTAGTGAAAATGAGAAAGATTGGTATACAAGATTGAAGAATGTATGGAGATACATGTTTTCATACACATTTCGTAGGATGCAAATTGATACAGGTTTTTCAGTGGGCAATTTGGCAGTGATAATTTAAATATAAAGTGTACAAACCCTTTGCCCCAGCAATTTTACATCTAGCAATTTATCATTCTGAATTATATAAATGCACAAAAATGTATGTACAAGGATTTTCATTGCACCACGGTTGATAATAGAAAATAATTGAAAATGTTCATAGGGGAGGAAAAATAATTTTACCTCTACCCTTCTCGGTTCTTGGCTGAGACCACTCTATAATAAAAAGACAGCATAACAGCAGCAAACAAATTTAATTACATATGGATGTACAGAAGCCCCACAAAGACATGAGATTTGAAGAAGTGACCAAAGCAGGAAGCTTTTATACCTCTTACACAATAAATAAAAAAGTAAGTAAATAAATAAATAGATAGATAGATAGATAGATAAATTTGTGAGGAATTGATAAGGCAAAGGACGCTGGGCTAGGGGTAGTAAAATGGTGAAGGAGAACAAGGTTTTTTTGTACAGTCTTCTTGCTCCTAAATTCCCTGTCTGCAGGGATAAGGATGCCTTCTGCCTTCCTGTTACAGGAATGGTACCATTCACACGGGAGATTTATCTCCTGCTTTCAGGGGACAAAGGAGGGTTAGAGTGTTCTCACACTGGCTGTTTCTCAAGTACCTTTAACTCAGACTAACTGTAGGGACCAAGGGCAAGTCATCCCAAAATATACCACTTTGGTATCTTGATTATTATAAATTAAACTTACTTTAGAAACAGCTAAAACCAAAAGAATAGTCTGTACCCTCCTCCCCCACTACCCACCCTTGTCTACAGAAAGCAAGAAATAAATGTCCCATGTGAAAGGTGCCCTCCTTGTACAGGAGGTAAAGAGACATCCTTATCACCAGAGATAGGAAATTTAGAGCCCAGAAGGTTGCATAAACAACCCTTGTTACTTTTTACTAATTTCCTACTAAAGCCCTGACTCTGTTTAGAATTCCTTAAGAACTGAAGCTCTCAAAGTTCAGTTTTCTTGTCCTGTCAATTCCTCAAAGATTCAGTGTCTCTTTGTCTGAAAGAAATAAAAACTTCCTTCTTGCCTTGGCCATTTTTTTAGACCTGCATATCATTAGTGGGTCTCCATGCACACGCAATGAAACTTTAGTTCTTTTCTCCTGTTAATCCAGCTCGTGTCAACTTAATTCTTAAAGCAGATGGCAAACCTCAAAGGGTAAAAGAAAAATTTCTTCCTCCCCAACATAACCAACATACTAAAGGGGCATATTTGGGGTTGACATATTCTGAACCCTTCCACATCTCAAATACCAATCAAGGAGATAATGGTCAAGTAATGTATGGTATATCCATACTATGGAGTACCTTATAGACTTTCAAAAAATGAGGTCAACAGGGAAAGCTATCCAAGATATATTACCAAGTGAACAAATTTGCTAATACATAAAGTTTAATTATATAAATATGATACTCATTAATTTCCCCAGCATTACTTATTATCCATCTTTAAACAAAAGAATCTCCACAACCACAACTCATTCTAAAGAATCTTGGAGGATGCTCCAAAACAACTCAACCTGGAGCACACAGCGTTGTACTGCCAGCATGAGGAGTGTCTCTCTCAGAAATCAATGCTTGGGGGGCACCTGGGTGGCTCAGTGAGTTAAAGCCTCTGCCTTCGGCTCAGGTCATGATCTCAGGGTCCCACATCGGGCTCTCTGCTCAGCAGGGAGCCTGCTTCCTCCTCTCTCTCTCTCTGCCTGCCTCTCTGACTACTTGTAATCTTTACCAAATAAATAAATAAAATCTTTTTTTAAAAAATCAATGCTTGAAAATTGATGTCTACCATCGAGATTTCTGACTTGAAGTATTTTTGTTTTTCTGAACACACCATCATAACCCATATATCTGTCTTTCTTGCCCAGCATTCCCATAGGCCCACTGACATATTGTTTCATCTCTTCTGGAAGATGACTATCTTATCTTTCTGTGGTACCAGAGTAATTTCAGATATGTTGCAAGGCCCATGTTTTACTTTAGACCATCTTAAATATTCTTTTTAACTTTGGTAAAAATGTGTGTATCTGTGTGTGTGTGTGTGTGTGTGTGTGTGTGTCAGAAAATTCTGACTCAAAAGCTTGCAGAGTAAGATAGTTTATTATCCTATATAACAGGAAGTCTAGAGGTAGGCAGGTTCTGGGGCTAGTTGTTAAAGAATCTTGACAGCGCCATCAAAGACCCCAGTTTTTTCCACCTTACCACTCTGCCATCTTCAGGATGTTGGCTTTGCCCTCAGGTTTTCTTCCCCCATAGCTGCAAGATAACTGCTGAGATCTGGGTATTACAGCCAGAAAGGCCTGTTCTGAGGAAGAAAAGGGGATTACTGGTACCACTGTCTCTTTCTTAGGAGCCAGGAAACCTTTCCCAGAAACCCCCAGGAGACTTCCTTAACACATCATTTGCCAGAGTTTAGTAAGGTGCCCATGCCTAAATCTGTCCCTGGCAAGAGTAATGGTTTAGATTTCTCAGAATCCATTCATCTTGACACTCCAGAAACAGAATGGCAGCATAGAAGCATATAATTGTGTGGAGAGCCATGAGTACCTGAACATCCAGGCTCCTGTTGAGAAGACAGGAGGGAATGGAGGGAGTCTAAGAGCCCCAAACTGTCTGCTACAAAGTGCTGGGGCTTCTCAATCTCATCCTGGTCCAAACTGTACTCCTCGCTCATTTTTCAGGCAGAAGTTGATCTTCCTCCTGCATTTCTTGTTTTAGGGAATAGCATCTTTAGCTACCCAGTTGCCTAAGTCGGGAAACAGCAAGTGATCATCACGCTGCTCCTTTCCCCCTCTCCTCTTAATGTGTTAAAAAAATCTTGTCGATTATACCTTATTTATTTATTTATTTTTTAGAAAGACTGAGAGAGCATGAGCAGGGGGAGGGGCCGAGGGAGAGGGAACAGACTTCCTGCTGAGCAGGGAGCCTGATGTAGGGCTTGATCCCGGGACCCTGCAATCATGACCCCAGCCCGAGGCAGACACTTAACCAATACCTTCTAAATCTCTCTTCCTTTTGTCTCTTCTTCTTTATCCACTTTTGGTCCCATTCCATAATACTACTCACAAAAACCATTTTACTAGTCTCTTTTTAAAATATGTAGTTTTGCTAATTATAAGACCATTGCATGCTTATTATATAAATTTCAGGGAAATCCGGGAAATGAAAAGCATCTGTAGTAACGTTGCTCAGAGGTAATGACTGTGGACATTTTTGTGTGTCTCTTTCTTTGCTTTTCTCTATTCACGAATTTACCTGCACAGATAAATAGGTGTTACTTTGTTTTATAAATTGAGATCACACTGTTTTATAGTATTTTTTATTAACAAAAGAGTATGAAATTTCTCCATACCAATAAATATTCTTCTAGGTAATCATTTTAAGAACTGAATTATATTTTACCTTATGGAAGCTTACTAATCTAGTTAAACAAATCCTTATTGCTAGATTAGGTTTCCTCCAGATCTTATATTGTAAGTAATTCTTACAATGAACATATTGGTAGGTAAATCTCTGCACACATTTGTGAGGATTTCCTTAGAATAAATAAATAAATTACCAGCAGGGAAATTGCTGGTTCAAAGCACGTGTGTATTTTTCCCCATTCATTTTTATTATGAAATATTTCAGGAAATCCCAAAGTCTGCTGGATAGGATGATAAATACCTAGGTACCCAGGATCCAGTTTGTCAGACTTTAACATTTTGCCATATTTGCTTCAGATCTATTTTCTTAACAAAATAAAATATTAAGACATATTGAAATGCCTTATCTAGCCCTCCCAGATCCCATTCTTTCCCTGAAGGAATCACTAGCCTCAGTTTGGTGTTTCTAAGTCTCATACAGGCTTTTCACTTTCACTTCCATATATGTATAGAAGACACAGACACACACATATGTATATATATACATATGCATATATGCATAAAGGTATATACATGCATAAATAATACATGGTACCGTTCTACTTGTTTTTAAACTGCATATTGCACATTTTCTCCTGCAACTTGCTCTTTTTGTAGAGCATTATACATTTGGGGCTTCTCCGGGTTTGCACACGTAGCTCAAGTTCATTTGTTTTTTTTTTGTTTTGTTTTTTTGTTTTTTTATAATTTTTTATTTTTTATAAACATATATTTTTATCCCCAGGGGTACAGGTCTGTGAATCACCAGGTTTACACACTTCACAGCACTCACCAAAGCACACACCCTCCCCAATGTCCATAATCCCACCCCCTTCTCCCAACACCCCTCCCCCCAGCAACCCTCAGTTTGAAGAATCAATGAAACAAGATGGAATTGGGAGGGAGACAAACCGTTAGTGACTCTTAATCTCACAAAAGTTCATTTGTTTTTATGGCCGTTTGTATGATGTTCATTATACGTCATGCCATCAGATTTTCATTTCCTTGGTAGACATTATGTCTCCATTTTTTTCACTATTATAAGCAAATTGCAATCAATATCATTGTAAATATCTTCTGGTGTATGTGAGCCAGAGTTTCTGCCTGGGCTGGAATTGCTGGGGCGCAGGGTATGGTGCAGACTTTAGCTTTACTGGGTATTGCCAAATTGGTCTCCAGAGTGGTCATACCACCTTTGCTGCCACCAGCACAGGGAGAGTTTTCACTGCTCTACTGTCTTCACCACCATATGGTTTGGTCAGTGTTTCTCTCCCCCATCTCCAACCCCAGGAATGGAGGAGAGAGCCCATTTCTCTGAATCTTGTCACCATGGAGTGTTACCCATTTTTCATCTTTGCAAGTTTTATAGGCTGCAAAAAGAGATTATCTGCTGATGAAGTTAAGATATATTTTGAAGATGCCTGGGCGGTTCAGTCAGTTAAACGTCTGCCTTCAGCTCAGGTCATGAATGATCCCAGGGTCCTGGGATCGAGTCCCACATTGGGCTCTCTGCTTAGCCAGGGAGTCTGCTTCTCCCTTTCCCTCTGCCCCTCCCCCTGCTCCTGTGTGCTCTCTCACTCTCTCTCAAATAAATAAAATATTTTTAAAAATACATTTTGATTTTTTTCCTTATTATAAAAAGAACACAGATTATTTTAGGAAACTTGAAGAATATAGACAGTGTAAAAAAAAGAAAAGAATAATCATACCTCCCCCACTGACATATAATACTAATATAAATAATAATAATATAATACTAATATAAAGAATATCTAATATTTACTGAATTCTTACTATACACCCAGGATTGCTTTAGGTAACTAATATTTCCACGTACAGAATTCAAAATGGTATTCAATATACATATGATACATATACATGATGAATATAATATGTGTATATTTCACCTTTATGAAAAAGTACCCAGGTTTTTACAAACTGGATTTTTTTCACTTAATGAATAAGTCATAATCATTTTCTCCTATTACCTATATTCTGGACTGGAGGGTGTTAAAGATTTCCACATTCATATCTATCATATCCCATAACTGTCCAGAAACCAAGGACCAGACTGAACACAGCAGCAAGTACTAGGGAGCTGCTTGGCTGCTGGCTAAAGACGGCGGTGCCAATGACTCATTCGCACTTGGAAATGGAATTAACCCAGAACAACTCTGTGCAGGAGACTCAGGGAGGCCAGCTCCCGCCTGTGCCTGAGGGCCTGCTGCTGGGGACCACTCGTACTACCTGTCCATCAGACAACATAGCATGCAGCTCTTTTTAGCTACAGCTCCCCTGTACCCTCATCCCATACTCCTCTAGGTTTTCTCACCACCACCACCCTTCAATGTAAACATGTTACCTCCATTTTCAGCCTCTTGCCTTCCCTGGCCGCCCTCAAAAACACCAAATGCTCCTGAACTGAGAGGAAGTTCCATATTCCATTCTCTTCTGTGGCCTGGCCCCTGTGTACACTTGAGGAAATGAACTATATTTGGATTCGATCCAGCTTCCTTGTCAGAAGAGAGTCGGCAATAGATTAGTCATTGCTCACCAAAGGCTACTGTGACAGCCCTCATTCCCTTGAGAGCTGCCTTGCTCCCCACTGAACGGCCCCCTCCACGAATCCATCTTGGTTGCCGGCTCCTCCAGACACTGCACCTACCACTTCTCCTGCCTCGCTCGGAATGTTCTAGTAACTAAGATGTTGTTCTCTTTCCTCCTGACACCATTTCACACCTTTGTGCCCTTGCAGATACTTCCCTTTCTATCTAGAATATTCCCCTCTTCTTGTGTGCCTGGAAAACATGTGTTCATCCTTCAAGATCTATTCCAAAGATAGTCCCACAGACTCAGAGTACTACCTGTTGGTTCGCAAACTAGCCCCTGTAGACGCAGGGCAAGGAGAGACCAAAGAAAGAGGCAGACCGCTCCCAATTAGTAGCTGGCAGCGTTAACAAACAAGGAAACTTACACAATTTATCTAGGGTGATTGCAAGATGAGTAGATCTCCACACCCACCCACCAGAATCTTAAAAGTTTATATAAAGGCCTTAACTGGGTACAGCCATATATACTGTCCAATGGTCTCAACACCACATTACTATCTCAAGGCTATGTCCTTGCAGCAGCTTCCGGTGCAGGGAAGGCAAGCAGAGTGCACATTCCAAGGGCAGGCAAGGAGATTAGGAGCCTCTGATCCCCAGGTTCAACTTGTAGTTCAACCAGCAGTTATGTCCTCTTGATGATTTCCTACAACACCACCCTACATATTCCTTATTAATTAGAAAGAGTGAAAGTGATTTTGAACAATGTAGAAAGCTAGCTAATGTCACCTTAACCAGGTGGTCAAAATTATCATCATCAATGGGACAAACACGTTGCCGATGTCCCCACTGCCATGGACCGAGAATGTCACATTCTGGTAGTATTCTTGCCAAAACCATTTCACCTATATCTAATACCAAAGGAATGATCAAACACGTCCACATTGGAAGTTCTTTGGCAAAACTGGCCAGGACTCTTCAAAAGTGTCGATGTCCGGAAAGACCAAACCAAGCCACACCAAACCAAAGACACAGAAAGTGTTTCAAATGAAAAGATGCTGAAGAAGCATGACAAGGGAATGCAGCGTGTGATCCTCGATTTCATCCTGGATCCAAGTGGGGCAAAAAAAAAAAAAAAAAAAAAAAAAGGCAGTTACAAATAACATTATTGGGAAGATCAGTGAATTTTTAAGTATGTATTATATATTAGATAATGGTGTTAGGTCAGTATTCCATTTCCTGAGTATGGCCATTGTGTTGAGGTTATGTAAGAGAATGCATTTGCCCTTAGGAGATACATGCTGAATGCTGAACTGCTAAAGTGTTGTTTGCTAAATCTGCAGTTAACAATCCAGGGTTCAGCAAAAAGAAACAAGGAACAAATAAATATGTGTGTTGGTATATCTAAACAGAGAGAAAAAAAGGAACATGGTATTAACAATAGAGGAATTCTAGGTGAAGGATAAGTGACTCCTCATTGTTCTATTCTCGCAGCTTTTCTGTAGATTTGAAATTTTGCAAGACGAAAACTTGGACAGAATAAACAATAAATAATAAAAACCAACAAATGAACAAAAAGCTTTGTTCCAGATCGTCTTTTCTGTGAAGCTTTTCATGACATCCCCCTCCAGCCTTCTGTCCCCAAACACACACACATAAAACAATGAATCCCTCTCTCTGCTGGACTCTTTTATGATTATCTATCTCTCTGACCAAACTCTGAGCTCTTTGATAGCTGGGCCTGTGTGTGTTGTGCTGAATCTACACAAGGCTACAACCGTACTTGACACAGATTGAATGTTCAGCTCATGCTTTTTTAAATTAATCAAGCTGAGTCTTGAGGCCTGGATAGGATTCAGTAGGCCGACAGGAGCAAGAAATTTTCTCAAGAGAGAGAAGTGGCGTGAGCAAAAATAAGGAAGCAAGAATGGATATTTTGTATTTGCCAAGAACATTTGATTTGTTTGGTCAGAACTGAAGATTTATATGGGTGAAAATGCCTGGCACACAATATAGTCTTCATTATAAATTTGGTGAATAAATGAATAAATGAGACTTGAAGGGCAGGCTTAGATCAGATTGGAGAGGGCCTTGACTACTGAATTGAGAAATCCGAATGGTAACTAGTTCTTGACCTCCAGGGTCTCTTCCACTGGCAGGAAGAGACTGTGTCCTTGGGAAGTCCCTTATATATTCTCTTCCCTAAATAATAAGGAAAAGTTGGGGCACCTGACTGGCTCAGTCAGTGGAACATGCGACTCTTGATCTTGGGGTTGTGTGCTCAAGCCCCACATTGGGTGTAGAGGTTACTAAAAAGTAAAATCTTGGGTGCCTGGGTGGCTCAGTGAGTTAAAGCCTCTACCTTCCACTCAGGTCATGATTCCAGTGTCCTGGGATCGAGCCCCGCATTGGGCTCTCTGCTTAGCAGGGAGCCTGCTTCCCCCTCTCTCTCTCTGCCTGGCTCTCTGCCTACTTGTGATCTCTGTCTGTCAAATAAATAAATAAAATCTTTAAGAAAAAATTTTTTTTTAATCTTTAGGGCACCTGGGTGGCTCAGTCAGTTAAGCAACTGCTTTCAGCTCAGGTCATGATCCTGGAGTCCTGGGATCCAGTTCCGCAACAGGGTCCCTGCTTGGCAGGGAATCTGCTTCTCCCTCTGACCCTCCCTCTTTTCATGCTCTCTCTCTCTCTCTCATTCTCTCTCTCAAATAAATAAATAAAATCTTAAAAAATAAAGTAAAATCTTTAAAAAAGATAAGGAAAAGTAGAGATAAGTGGGAATCAAAAGCAACCTGTTTTCATACTCAGGAGGAGAAAACATCAACTCCTCACTCACCTAGGAGAAACCCCATGATGGAGTTTTAAGACATCCAACATCCCTCAGAAAGAAAGGGCGTCACAGAATATTGGTTGAAAGAATAAATAAATGAATCTATTTAATATGAGTCATGCTTGTCCTTGAGAATAGTGTATGAAATTGCTTCGGTTAATTTTTTTTTAAGATTTTATTTATTTATTTGACAGACAGAGATCACAAGTAGGCAGAGAGGCAGGCAGAGAGAGAGGAAGGGAAGGAGGCTCCCCACTGAGCAGAGAGCCCGATGTGGGGATCCATCCCAGGACTCCGGGATCAAGACCTGAGCCGAAGGCAGAGGCTTTAACCCACTGAGCTACCCAGGCGCCCCTCGTTTGGTTAATTTTACTACATTTTTAAAGTTTAAGAAGCCTCTACATAGGAAATAACTAGACTCTAATATTACTCTTCAGGGCGTTCAATATCATTCCATAGACTTACAAATCTCCTCCTCATGTTGCCATATCTTAAACGTTATGCTAAACCCTTTTCAGTAATTTTAGCCCAAAGAAACTATCCCCAATAGACAGTTTTCATATTTACTTGATAGTTTGTGCTCTGTTTTCCTCCAGATAGAATTGTGGGCGCTGACCATTTAAGCAATGCAAAATAATCTGATTATGCCAATCAAGAGAAAGAAAAGGGCATTGTCTTCTGAGGTTATCATTCCCCTGACCATTCCTAAACAGGTTGTCTCTGCTCGTAGTCACAGAACACCACAAAAATTTTAGCTGAGAGGAAATGTAAGTCTCAGATAACATTTTAAATACCTATTTTTGGCCCAATTATGAGGGAACGTTGTTGTTTCAGAATGTTTAATATTACCAGGGAGAGACCGATGGCAGTCAAGAGGGCTTACAGTTTACAAAAGCATGTGGGCATTCTTTTTTGAAGAAAGTAGACAAGATAATCTGAGCTGTTGTCTCCCAGGTAATGAAGTCGAATCAGGTGACAAATCATTTGGGCTGTGTGCTCAAATGGATGGGGACATAGCTTAATTCATCAAAACTGTCCACCACAGACCAACTTAGTGATAGGTAAAGGGCGATTTATGAGTCAGCAATATTCATCTGACCAGTTCTGATGTGTTTTGTATGCAGGAGTATAGCTCTAGGGCTACAGTCGACAAAGAATTATCAGGGCAGGCCACACAGCCCAACCAAACCTGCATCTAGCTACTTTCTAGAAAAAGTCTATGCCCTGTTCTTCCACACCAATAAAATAGAAGCATTGATAGATAGTGTGTTCAGTGTGATCCAACCGTTGAAACATGTACTAGGTATCTTGTATTAGAATGCTCTAAAACGTCAAGCAGATAAGAATTAAGGCTTGCAAAGTGAGCGACTACGAAGAGAGATAAAAAGGGATCTGGGGTGTCTTTGACGACCTGGCATGGTGGCCAAATCCTCGCTGTGGCCAGTTGCCCCCACCATGGAAACCCGTGGGCCGGACAAAAAAGGGATTGTGACGCCCCTGGGGGGGGGGCGGGGAGAGGGTGGTGACCAGTGACTGGTCTTCTGTACCCCAGACCCTCGACTGAGACTTCACAGCGCTGCTGTTTCCTCAACTTGCGCGCGGGAGTGGTGCCCCGAACCCTTCCGGAAAAGACCACTGCCCACCGCCTTGATGACAACATCTCCATGTCCCGTCCCGGCTCAGGCTGCCCGGCAGCCCTCGGTCCACGGCCTCTCCCAGATAACCAGCAGCCTGTACATCAGCAACGGCGTGGCGGCCAACAACAAACTCATGCTGTCCAGCAACCGCATCACCACGGTCATCAACGTGTCAGTAGAGGTGGTCAACACTTTCTATGAGGATATCCAATACGTACAGGTGCCGGTGGCTGATGCTCCAAGCTCACGTCTCTACGACTTTTTTGACCCAATCGCCGACCACATCCACAGCGTGGAGATGAAGCAGGGCCGCACGTTGCTGCACTGTGCCGCCGGGGTGAGCCGCTCCGCCGCGCTCTGCCTCGCCTACCTCATGAAGTACCATGCCATGTCGCTGCTAGACGCCCACACGTGGACCAAGTCGTGCCGCCCCATCATCCGGCCCAATAACGGCTTTTGGGAACAGCTCATCCACTATGAGTTCAAGCTGTTCAGCAAGAACACTGTACACATGATCAATTCCCCGGTGGGCGTGATCCCTGACGTCTATGAGAAAGAGGTCCGTTTGATGATGCCGATGTGAACAGCACTTGACCCTGACCATCGGCTGACGATCCTACACCAACACTGAACTCGAACGTTGAACTTTTGTTGGTAAACAAAACGAGATGATGCCTTTTAGAAGGGCCAGCAAAAAGGGAGCGTTGTTGGGAGTTTTTAGCTTAGTAAGCTTTATCTTTAAAGAATAAAATGCATTAGGTGTAACCTGGTGACAATGTTTCTTTTCCCGTGAGTGGCAGTTCATGGCTGCCATGGGCTGGCCAGACAGGAGAGTGGGGAAGGCGGTGCCCACCTCCAAGGCACCTGTATCCTGAGGCCCACTCCTCAGCCCTAGGCCAAATAACCCAGGCGTGAATCCCCCCCAGGATCCTCCCTGGTTCTTCCTAACCCAAAGTCAGAGCCTTAGAGATCATGGTACCGCCTGTACTTCTCACAGTAAGTGTGAACCTCAGCTAAACGGCCTTCACTGGGGTGCTCTGGGAGCCCTTGGGGGAGCCTCAGGCCACCCCTGCCCCCACCTTCAACCACAGAGGCCCAACTCTGCTTTTCTAGTTTGGATTTACATAGAAAATAATGTTCAAGAAAGCCATTCCACTCTATAAAATCAAATTTTTTTTTTTCTGAGTGCTGTACTATATTGGCAAGGACTCAGGGTGCCCTTGGCGACCTCCACCAGCCTTTGTGAAAAGGGATGTCAGTCCCCTTCTCTGGGGCACGTGCTGGGAGACAAAATGGGCCTGACACCAGGACTCAAGGGTCCTCTCATGGGGTGTTGACTTGGAAGACTGGAGCTGCCAGCCAGGGAACAGCCCTGTTACCTTGGACACCTCTTCCCATTGTGAGCTGGCATGACTCAAAGTCTCTGTTTCCTCACCAGTCAAGGCAGTGACAGCCCGGCTCTTGCCGGGTTGTTGTGGGGATGAGAGTCCTTAGCACGAGCCCTAAAACGTGGATGGTTTAGTGCTTCGAGTACAGGGCACCTCTTGTTATTCAGTGCTACCCTCCGGCCCTGCTGGCTGGGGGTCAGCACCTTCCTTGTCACTGTGGCACTTCCCCATCTGTGTTGTCCACCAAGTCCTTTTCCAAAAGTATCATCCTGTCTGTGAAAACAAATGGTTTAGGGTTCTTTCCACGCTACCTCAGAGGAGGCATGGATCTATAGCCCTTCTCCGAGTTCCTGTTATTTCCTTGTGTCTAATCCATGTGCAGACAAGGATCAAGAAGTTCAACTGCGGCACCCTCCGCCTCCCAGGGCCTTGTTTGGAATTGCTGACCACTAGAGCCAGCGTCCCAGGATCCACCACAATCTACATGGGAACGTGCCAAAGGGTCAGATGGGTGAGCCCCAGAGTAGGCCCTGGAATCCAGGGTTGTATGAACTCCCTGAGTGCCCGGCTCTGGCTTGGGAGGAGCTATTCTAATCCGGAGGATTTGAGACAGAATGTAGAAGACAAAAGCACAACCGTTCCCATTGACCGACTACGTGTGTGGGTCCAGAGCCCACTGGCTTTCAAAAGCCCAGTTCTCTCCAAACCCATCCTCATACCACTGCCACAAAAGGAGTGCCGAGGGTCACAATTTGAGATGGAGGAAAAGAGGTGTTCTAGACGGATTCCCTCCTTCTGCAGACAAAAGAACAGACTCACAGAATGCAAGGGCTAGTGGGGCAGAGCCTTCACAAAGCAGCTTTTCTGGCCAAAAAAAAAAAAAAAAATCCAGATGGGAAATTACTTTTAAAGTATTTTTAAAAAGATATTTATTTGGGTATGTGCGTGTGTGTGTGTGTGTGTGTGTGTGTGTGTGTGTGTGTGTTTCTTTTTTTTTTAATACCCAAATTAACAGACCATAAAATTAACTCTCTTCAGACATAGAGCCCTACGCATTTTAACCTATACAAAGACTCATGTAACCGCAGCCACCATGAGGACACAGAGCAGTTCTGTGACTCCAAAAATTTCCCTCACGCTTCCCCGCTGTAGTCAAACTCTGGCCCCACCCCAGCCCTGGCAGACGCAGGGCTGCTCTCTGTCCCTGTAGACTTGCCTTTAACAGACCGTTACGTAAATGAAATCACACAGGATGTAACTTCCAGAGACTGGCTTCTTTCACTCAGTGTAATGTCTTCGTGATTCGCTCCTGTTGTATTTCAGCGTATGGATGTACCACAGTTTGTTTTACACTCAGCCCTTGAAGGCTATTTGGGTTTGAATTAGTTTCCTAGGGGCTGCCTTAACATAACACCAAATCCTGGGTGGCTGGAAACAATCCTGATGAATTGTCTCATAGTCCTGGAGGACAGAAGTCCTAAATTAGTCTCAGCGGGCTGTGATCCCTAGGAAACCTGTCCGGGAAAATCCTTCCCTGCCTCTTGCCTATTTCTGGTGGTTGCTGGCAATCCTGGCCATTCCGTGGCTTGTAGATCCATCACGGGATTCATGTGGCTGTTTTCTTTAATGTGTCTTCACATCCATCTTCCCACTAATACGTCTGGGCCCAAATTTCCCTCTTCTTATAAGGGCACCAGTCATATTAAGGGGTTCACTTTACTCCGGTATGACTGCATCTTAACTAATGCTATCTGCAACATACCCTGTTTCCAAAGAAGGTCACGTTCTGAGGTTCTGGGGGTTAGGACTTCAACAGATTTGGGGGGTGCGTATAGCGTTCAGTTCATAACAGGGTTGTTGCCAGTTTTTCGGCAAGTAAGCAAGCATGAAGTGCCGTCACACACACAGACACACCTAGAAGAAGAAAAGGATGACGTTACCTGGAAAAAAAGAACTGTAGCTACTTAAAAGTGGGATATGAGTTATAGTGAAAATAATAATAAGCATCATTTATTAGGAAGCTGTTCCATGCCAAGCGCAGGACCAGGCATTTCCATTGTCTCTAGTTCTTACATCAGCCTTTCAAGGTGAGTGTCACTGGCAACATACTGATGAGAAAACAGATTCCAGGAGGTTAAGGAGTTTAAGAGAGCATACAGCCCAGAAGCAAAGTGATACTCAGACTGGACTCTGTTTCCCTGCATTTCTTTTGGGATAAAGCTAAGCAGATTGAAAGAAGAAAAGTTTTGATTCGTGCCCTTGATTCCCAAATAGCGTACATACAAATCACGTGGGGACTTTTGATTACACAGATACTGGGGACTTACCCCCACAGATTTAGGGTCAGTAGGTAATAGGTAAGGTCCAGGAAGCTGCATTTTTTTAAAAAGTAGGCTCCATGCCCAGCCTGGAGCCCAAGGTGGGACTTGAACTCACGACCCTGAGATCAAGACCTGAGCTGAGATCAAGAGTCAAAGTCTTAACCGACTGAGCCACCCAGGTGTCCCCAGGAAAGTGCATTTTTAACAATGCATCTCAGACTATTCTAATGAAGGTGAAGAAACATTCACTGAATAATTGTTAATACTAGGGTATTCTGTATCTTTTCCTCTTTGTCCTTTTTTTTTTTTTTTTTGAATTATCTATTCATGACCATGGTTTTCTATCCGAGTGTAAATTTTGGATTTTTTTTTTTTTTTTTAGTTGTAGGAACTGGAATATAGAACAAGAATATTCAACTTTTCTTGCCAAATATGTTGCATGTTTTGTGTGCCATTTGTTTATGGTGCTTATTTGGGATTCAAAATTTTAAATTTGTACATAGTTAAATCCACGAGTCTTTAACTGAATGGCTTTCTTTTATCTTTTTTAAGATTTACTTATTTACTTGAAAAAGAAAGAGCAGGAGGAGGGGCAGAGGGAGAGGGAGAGAGAGAATCCTCAAGTCGACTCACCACTGAGCGCAGAGCATGATACCAGGACCCTAAGATCTTGATCTGAGCTGAAATCAAGAGTCGGCCGCCCAACCAAGGGAGCCATACAGGTGGCCCTGGATGGCTCTTGTTTCATTCAGGGCCACCTTAATGGCTCTTGTTTCTGAATAATACCTTAAAAGTTTTCCCTATGGCATAACCATAAAAATGTTAACTATGGGGTTTTTCCTGATTTGTTTTTTTTTTCCACTTTTAAACCTTATCCGCCAATTTTTTTAATTTGAAAATTTTCAAACACCCGGAAAGTTGAAAGAATAGCATAATGAACATCCACATTTGTTCCACTTAGGTTAGCTAATTGTTAGCCTTTTTCATATTTGCTTTCTCTTTTTTCAATATAATACTTTTTTTTTGTACCTATCTGAAAGTAAGTTGCAGATATCCTGATATTTAACCCTTAAATATTCCAAAATATATCATCTAAGAATGAGGACATCCTCCTACCTATTCACAATATGGTCATCAGACCTAAGCCAATTAATTAATAATAATTCCCTAATACTCAGTTAATATTTAAATTTTCCTATTTATACGCCAAATGTCTTTTACAACCATTTTTTTCCTTCCCAAACAGAATCCAATCTAGGTTACACATTGTGGCTTATTACTGTATTTCTTTTCATCTATGACAGTGCCCTGGCTCTTTTTTTCCCCCCAACATGGTCTTTTTGATGAGTCTAGAACAATTCTGTGTATCATGTTCAGCACTCGGGCTTGGCCCAATTATTTCCTCATCTACTCTTTAATACGTCCCTTTATCATCCTCATCTTTAAACTTGAAGTTAGGTCTAGAGGTTTGATTAGATTTGGGTTATTTTTTTGAAAGATTTTATTTATTTATTTGACAGACAGAGATCACAAGTAAGCAATGAGGCAGGCAGAGAGAGAGAGGCTCCCTGTCGAGCAGAGAGCCCGATGCGGGGCTTGATTCCAGGACTCCAGGATCATGACCTGAGCTGAAAGGAGAGGCTTTAACCCACTGAGCCACCCAGGCGTCCCTGGGTTAGTATTTTTTGCTACAACACTTCAGAAGTAACGTGTTACATCACATCAGGAGATACAAATGTCTCTTTGTCCTTTTAGCAGTGATGCTAAGTAGGATCATCACTTAGTTAAGGTGGTGACCACCAGATACCACCCTTAAAACTAATCAGTGGGGGCACCTGGGTAGCTCAGTTAGTTGTCTGCCTTTGGCTCAGGTCATGATCTCTGGGTCCTGGGATCAAGACCCGCATCAGGCTTCCTGCTCAGCGGAGAGTCCGCTTTTCTCTCTCTGCTTGTTCTCTCTTTCAGATAAATAAATAAAATCTTTAAAAAAAACCTTAAAAAAAATGAAACTAATGAGTAATCTGTGGGGTGGTAACTTTCCAAAATACCATGTGAGTATCCTGTTTCTTTCATCCCATGATATTAACATCCATTAAGGATCCTTGCCTCAAACCAAAAGTTACACAGGGGGACATGTAACTCTTAAATCTATCCCAAACTAATTTTGGTATATGGTCTAAGTTGGAGTTATTTAATTTTTTAAAATAATCATGAGGTATTACAAACCTCCTATAAATATTTGTGTCTGCTTTTTTTCCTTCTCGTTTGTTACATTGCTTTTTCCTCTGTGAGCTTCACATTCCTTAAATTTGATGCAGCCTCAGAACAGGCAGTAACATTTGGTAGGGCAATGACATCTCTTCCTAGCCCCGCATTTAGACTTTTTCAGAGGCTTTTTTATTGTTAGATTCTTTCTTTTTGTCTTCTGGATGAACCATTTTAATAGTTATGACAGGTTTTTAAATTTTTTCCGTTGGGATTTTGATTGGAATTACTGTTTTCTTATCTAGTTAGCCAAGGTTGAATCAGAAAAACAGGACCCACAACAGTTATTTTACCAGAGAAAATCTAATATAATGAACAATTTAACCAGGTATTAGAGAACTGAAAAGGCAAAAATAGAACACATTGTATGTTTCCCCATATATAAACACTTCAATAAAAGATCACCCACTCAGAGTGTCTGATATTTGATCAGTAAACTATTAACTGTATTTTTTGACTTTGTATGTCTTAATTCCAAAGGCTCATAATGTTAGAGAACTATAATGTAGTATATATCCATACACACACATGCCCACTCATTCGGTTCTTTGCAATTCAATTTTTTAAGAGTTATTGCTTGCTAAAACATTTAACAGTGTATCTGTTATGTTACCAATGAGAACTTTGTGACATCACATGATTACCTATTCTGATCTATACTGTTAAGGTAAAGATATAAAGATATCCAATAAGAGGGCTTCCTTTACTTGTGGCCATTTGAGAGCCCACCTCCAGCTACTTCAGTGTCTCCTTTTCATACATTTTCATTATCCCCTGGTTAATGAGATCTAGGCAGGCTGGGTGGTGAATTCTTGATCACCTTCTGGGAATGGCCTGATAAGGCGACAAGAGGTGGTGAAAACATGAATTTTATGGTAATCTTTTGGAGTCTAAGCCCGACTCCCAGCCAGGTCCTCCCCATCCAGAGAGACAGATCAAGGTCTCAGTCACACAGTTGTGTTCACAAAGTATATTTCAGAGGACGTTCTGAAATAAGGCTTAGTAGTGTTGTATCTGGACTCATGATTGACTTCTTTCTTCAACAGCCTCTGTGGTAAGGGAATTAAAAAACCAGCCAGTCTCCTTTACTAATCACAGGATCTACTACATCACACAGAACAACACTTCACTTCTGACACTTCTAGTCACTAAATGTGTAGAGAGTTTTCCCCACACTAAGCAATTCTCCCTGAATTGGTGGGCATCCTAGAGTCGAACTCAATTCTGACACCACCTGCCTGGAGATGGCGTCCGATCCCCCAGGTTGAGGGCTCAGTCCCACAAGACAGCTCCCTTTCCCACCTCAGATGCCGACTGCAAGTCGTAGGTCCCCAGGTGACCCCCAGAAGTTGTGGCTACAACTCAGAGGTTTCCACGACCCCTTCCTCACGTTCGATTAATTTACCAGAGCAACTCACAGAACTCAGGGAGGCTCTTACTTACATTTATCAGTTTATGAAAGGACATGATAAAGGATACAGATGAACAGCCAGAAGAAGAGATATAGAGGGCAAGGTCTGGGAGGGTCTCGAGCCCAGGAGCTTCTGTCCCTGTGGAGTCGGGTGTGTCACCCTTCCAGGATGTGGATGTGTTCACCCCCTTGTAAGCTCCCTGAACCCCATGCTACTGGGGTTTTGATGGAGCCTGCCTCTTGTAGGCGTTAACTCTGTTTCCAACCCTCTCCCTTCTCTGGAGAAGTGCACAAGGGCGGGGCTGAAAAATCCCAGGCTTCTCATCATGGCTTGGTCTTTCTGGTGACAAGTTCCAGTCCGGGAGCTCACCTATAGTTGTCTTTAGAACAAAAGATGGTTCTAGTGTTCTTATCACTTAGCAGTTTACAAAGGTTTGAGGAGTCCCATGTCAAGGTTGGGTCAAAGAACAAATGTTAGAACAAGAGATGTTCCTAGTGCTCTAATCACTTAAGAAGTTACAAGGGTTTTAGAAACTCTGTTTCCAGGAAGGGCAGTGGGGGGCAGAGACCAATATATATATTTTCTATTATCTCACAAGGTCTAATTTCACAATTTGAAATTTTGATAAACATTGCCAGATTAATTCCTATGGATGTTGGCAATACCTACCAGCAATGTATGAAAGTGCCTATTTCCCCACAGAATCAATAGCACAGTGTATCTTTTGTATCTTTGCCATTCTGACCAGTGAAAATGGTATCTCAGATTACGTTTAATTTGCTTGTCTCTTATGACTAAGTTCTAGGATCTTTTCATTCTTTTAAGAGCCATTCGTATATTTCTTTCTATGAAATGGCTGCTCATATCAACTTTTTATTACATTACTCGTCTTTTTTTCTTATGGATTTATAAAAACTTTATGAGAGAAATGAAGCATTTGTCAGTGATAAGAATTTCAAATATTGCCCCCAATTTTTCATTTGTCTTTTGACTTTGCTTTGAAGGGATTTGCCGGAGAGATGATTTCTATTTAGTTGAATTTATTAGTTTTTTTTTAATGGCTTTGGGTTCTGTGTCAAAAAGGCTTTCCACACTCTGAGAGTATGTGAAAAATGTCTCCCATGGCTCTTCTATTACTTTTGTGGTTTCAATTTAAATATTTAAATTTTTGATCCACCTGAGATATATCCTGGTACAAAGTGTGAGGTATGGATCCAGCATGATTATTATTATTTTTTAAATATTTTGTTTATTTCTTCGACAGAGAGAGAGAGAGAACGCAGAAGTCGGGGAGTGGTAGGCAGAAGGCAGGCTTCCCATTGAGCAGGGAACCCGACCCGGGACTCCACGCCAGGACCCTGGGATTGACCTGAGCTAAAGGCAGACGCTTAACCGACTGAACCACCCAGGTGCCCCCCAACATTACTCTTTTTTGGACTGCAACCACCATTCTCATCTATACATATAATTTATAATATAAAAATGTATATAATATTCATATATAGTTTAGCTATGATCCATACTATATTACATATATTCTTTTTTTTAAAAAAGATTTTATTTATTTATTTGATAGAGATTACAAGCAGGCAGAGAGGCAGGCAGAGAGAGAGAGGAGGAAGCAGACTCCCTGCTGAGCAGAGAGCCCAAAGTGGGGTTTGATCCCAGGACCCTGGAATCATGACCTGAGCTGAAGGGAGAGGCTTTAACCCACTGAGCCACCGAGGCACCCCACATATATTCTTTAAAACTGGCTTCTTTTTTTTTTTTTTTTAAGATTTTATTTATTTATTTGACAGAGAGAAATCACAAGTAGATGGAGAGGCAGGCAGAGAGAGAGAGGGAAGCAGGCTCCCTGCTGAGCAGAGAGCCCGATGCGGGGCTCGATCCCAGGACCCTGAGATCATGACCTGAGCTGAAGGCAGTGGCTTAACCCACTGAGCCACCCAGGCGCCCCACATATATTCTTAATAGTGTTCGTATTCCTTATATTTGTGTTTATTTATCGGTCTGCTTGATATATGCAATGACTTAGAGATATGTTAGTCATGTGTTACTGTTGTCTTTATGTCAGTTTCTCCCAATATTTCTCTGATAGTTTATTTCATGCATCAATTTGGCTAGGCTATGGTGCACATTTGTTTGATCAAACACTACTCTAGATGTTGCTGTGAAGGTATATGTGGATGTGATTAAAATTTATAGTCAGTTGACTCTGAGTGGAGCAGATTATTCTCCATTATGTGGGTGGGCCTCATCCAATCAGTTGAAGGCCTGAAGAGCCAAGACTGAAGTTTCCCAAAAAAGAAGCAATTTCACCTCAAGACCACAACACAGAATCTCTGCCTGAGTTTTCAGGCTGCTGGTCTGCCCTCAAGTCTTTGAAGAAGGCTTCAACACCAACTTTTATCTGAGTTTCTAGCCTGTAAGCCCTCTACGGATCTACAAATCTCAGATTTGCCAGCCCCCACAATGACAGGAGCCAATCCCTTAAAATAAACCTCTCTTTATCTCATATATGTACATACATACATATTATATGCTGTCAGTTTTGTTTCTCTGGAGAACCCTAATATAATTTCAAGTAGTTTTTCTTTATATAGACAGCCTCTAACTTACAATGGTTCAACTTAGATGATTTTTTGACTTTATGATGGTGCAAAACTATACACCTGCAGTAGAAATTGTGCTTTGAAGTTTGAATTTTGGTCTTTTCCTGGGCTAGTGATATGTGATAGAATACACTTTTATGATGCTTGGTAGTGGCAGTGAACTACAGCTCCCAGTCAGCCACCAAAGTGAATACCAAGTGACATATTTAAAACCATTCTGCACCCATACAACCATTCTGTCTTCCACTTTCAGTATAGTACTCAATAAATTACATGAGATAGTCAACACTTCGTTATAAAGTAGGCTTCAGTTAGATAATTTTGCCCAATTTTCCATTTCCAGTATTTTCAACTTATAATGGGTTTATTGGGAAGTAATCCCATCATAAACCAAGAAAGATCTGTGTATTTTGTATATTTTGATATATCTGTATATTTGGATGTTATTTGATGGTCTGGCATTGAATGTCAACATGATGAGAATTTTTATTTGTACCCTTTAACTAATATCAAATTAACTCTCTTTGCCTAGTTAATGCTGTTTGTCTTTGATGCTCTAATATTGCCAACTCCTTCCCCTCTGCTCCCCCACCCCCTACCTTTTTTGGTCTGCATTTGTCTAATATGCCTTTTCCTATTTTTTACTTTGTAACATACAATGTCATTTTTATTGGTTATGTCTCCTACAACTAGATTATATTAAATCACTTTTACTCAGCCAAGTCTTTATTTTATTTTATTTTATTTTAAAGATTTTATTTATTTATTTGACAGAGAGAGATCACAAATAGGCAGAGAGGCAGGCAGAGAGAGAGAGAGGAGGAAGCAGTCTCCCCGCTGAGCAGAGAGCCCGATGCGGGACTCGATCCCAGGACCCTGAGATCATGACCTGAGCCGAAGGCAGCAGCTTAACCCACTGAGCCACCCAGGCGCCCCTCAGCCAAGTCTTTTAACAGGGGATTTATATTTTAAAATTCTGAAACCTTTGGTTTTATGCCATTTTGTTTTGTGACTTATTTATTAATATTTCTCCTCCATTTTCTTTATCTTCAGTTTCATTTTTATCTTTTCCATTGTTTTCAAAAGTATTTTATTCTATTAGTTGAAAGTGGCTATGTGGAGGAAGGGGAAACTTGTGTTTTTTACTATACCTTTCTATTTCCCAACTGATATGGTAAATATATTACCTGGCACATATCTGTAGGTTTTCCAAAAGCTCTCTTTAACTTATTTTCATCTAATTGATGCGTCTAGAGTGAAATGGCACATTTTTCTAATGAAATGACATATTTTGAATACTTTCTTAAAAAGTTTATTTTATTTTATTTTTTTAGTAATCTCTATACCCAATGTCTACTCCAGTGCAAACTCACAACTCCAAGATCAAGAGTCACAGGCCACTCCCACTGAGCCAGCCAGGCACCCCTTGAATAATACTTTCAAGATATAAAATTAAGCATACTGTATTTTTACTTCATTCCTCAATCTAACCAATGAAAATGGTAACTTGGGTTTTAGTTTTATATGCTTTTATTACAATTTTCAATGATTTATTTATTATTTATTGTAGAGAGAGACAAAACAGCAGGAGGGGCAGAGGGAGAGAGAGAATCTCAAGCAGACTCCATGCTGAACACAGAGGCCAACAGGGGGCTTGATCTCATAACCCCAAGATCAGGACCTGAGCTGAAACCAAGAGCTGGATGCTTAACCAACTGCCCCACCCGGGTGCCCCTACTTTTATTACTATTTTTAAAATTCAGAACCTAATTTGGGAAAAAAATTGTGATTCGGATTTAGTTTTATAATTAGATACAGTGTAGTTATTTAAATGCACTTCTGTTTTGGCATGATAAGGCTCCCTTGCATGACCTTCCCATTTCTGAGCCTTTTTTTTTTCTATTTCTTTCTTTCTTTCTTTTTTTTTTTTTTTTTAATTTCATCTTCTGGTTGGCTGGAAAATACCGCAACCAGTGTTTTCAAGAATGTGCTATATTTTATGATCCCTTAAAAAGCAGAGTGTTTCTCTGACATCTATACTGAAAGATGACTCAGATATACATTACCTTTGGGGGTCACCAATTTTTCTATCTAAAATTCTAGATATGAGAAATCAGACAGACTGATGTTGGTTCTTATCTGGGAAAGCTGATTTCATTTTCTTTCTGAACAATTACAGACAATATTGTAGGTTAAAACTTTTGTCATAATGTGTCCAGCTGTGTGTCCCCTTTTATTGACTTTGGCTAGAGCACAGTGGGCTCTTTCAATTAACATACACTGTTCTTCAACACAGGAAAGTTTCTGTTTTACTTTCTTCTCCTCCTCCTTCTTCTTCTTCTACTTCTTCTTCTTCTGGCAATTTTATTTATTTGAGAGAGGAGAGAGAGAGAGAGAGAGAGAGAGCATGAGTGGGGGAAGGAGCAGAGGAAGAGGGACAAGCAGATTCCCTGCCAAGCAGAGATCCCGATATGGGGTTTGATCCCCAGACTCAGGGATCAAGGCCCGAGTCGAAGGCAGATGCTTAACTGACTGAGACACCCAGGTGCCCCCGTTTTACTTTCTTCTTATGACTTCTCTTCCACTTGCCTTTGTTCCTGTTTTAGGAACACAAATTATCTATATGTTGATTCTTCATTCTCTCCACTCTTCCTCCACAGTTCTCATCTTCTCTCATTGTTTCCATCTTTGTCTGTTTCCATTCTGTTCAATTTCTTAACATCAGCTTTGTTCTTGTCACCAAATTTAATTTTCTGCCAGATAAATTTTCCTTTTTTACTGTCTCCAGTGTGTACTTTAATTTTGTTTTTGTTTTTTTTTTGCTTTCTTAGAGTACTTGCTCATTTTTCTTACCCTGTCTGTATCTTTCCATCTCATCCTACTGGATTTTCATCTCGGTCCCACCTGTTCTTTCCTTCTGTTTCTTTTTTCTACAGAAGCTTTAAGAATATCAACAGGTTTCTGAAATTTTCTTCTGGATCATGGTGAAGAAGCGTGCCCATTTCCTCTGATTTCTCTAACTTTTCTAGATACACTGCTCTTCCCATACCTCTGTGCTGATTATTCTCCTTACTCTCAAATAAAACAAGGTTTCTGTAAGCTCAGTATCTGTCCACAGGCAATTGAACAGGTTACCTCTGGATCCACCTTGTGTCTATGGAAGTAGTGGCAAAATCTCCATCTCCAGGCTTTAGCTGCTGAGCACACTAATGTCCACATAGTCTAACTTTACCTTTTATGATCCCTTAAAGAACAGGGAGTGTTTTCCTGACATCTTTACTGAAAGATGACTCAGATATAGATTACATTTGGGGGTTATCAATTTTTCTCTCTAAAACTCTAGATGTGAAAAATCAGACAGATTGACGTTTGTTATTATCTGGGCAAGCTTATTTACCAGTGTGATACATTTCCCAATACAGTTGCTAGCACAGGTTTCTCTCAGGGATTTTAAAGAAGCTGGCCTTTCCTTAACGCTTAGGCCAGGTCAGAATTTGCAGGAAAGTTACATGCAAAATGAGAATTCTTGTTCAAAAATCGAGAATTTCAAGAGGGTAACAGCAGAGCATTAAACCAAGCATGAGGCCCTTCTTATCACAGTGCCCTGTGTTCCTGCTTGGGTTTCAGTCCCATGGAGCTGGCCATGTTTATGGGGACTGCACTTCCTTAAATATAAGTCTCCTCCCTTTTCCTCCCAATCTCTGTCCTGTTTCCTGCCCACTTGTTTTATCTATTTGCCTAGATAAATAGGAAATAGAGGAGTCTAGAGGATATGGAGTGGAGGTGGGGGTAGGGATCAGTATTCTGGTAAGCAGCCTTCAAGGGGAGAGAAACTGCCATCTCTTGTTGGTTTAAGCACCAAGTGTGTGAGTTGGGAGACAGATGGTGGTGGGTCATCAGGGGATAGAGTATGGGCCTTAAATAAGTGGCGTCCTACCTTTTTTAGTCACTGTCTTTGAGGAAATGAAACCCAGGTAAACCATGATTGCAGTTTTCTTAATCCAGCCATTTAGGACCATCTGCCTCATAATTAACATCAATTTCACTCAGATCCAAGCTTTAGATTACCTGTCACTTTTAGTCTTTGATATTGTGAAACCTTGTCTTTTTTTTTTTTTTTTTAACGTATTTGAGGGCATTTTTGTTAGAAGTTAGAACAGGATACATTTGGGAACAAAGAGCAAAATATCATTTTGATCTAGAAGCCGTCATGGAATCAATTAGGTAGACCAGGGGTTGGCAAACTTTTCTACATAGGACGAAATAGTAAATATTTTAGATGTTGCAGGTCAAGAGGCAAAATCAAAGATATTATGCAGGTACTTACATAGCAAGAGAAAAAACAAATTTCTACAAATATTGTATTGATAAACGTAAAAAATCTAATAGTAATAATTGAAGAGTTTTGGTAATACAGGTCTACTAATGAGAAAAACGGGATTCTTTGTTTTTGGAATACATTTTGCTTAATTAAGGTTCAAAGGTAGTATCGCCTATCATCGAATTAGTTTGCAAATGTTCATCTGTTAATGCTAATCTGTAATGGGATTTTATGTATTTCATCTTTGAAAATGTCTTTCCCTACAGATAGACACTGCCAAACACTGACGTCAATCCATGTGCATATGATTTTAACTGAGCATGTTCATTGCATGGAAGGCATTTATAGAATTCTTTTTTTTTCCTTTTTCTTTCAAAGATTTTATTTATTCATTTGACAGAGATCACAAGCAGGCAGAGAGGCAGGCAGAGAGAGAGAGGAGGAAGCAGGCTCCCTGTGGAGCAGAGAGCCCGACGCCTGGGGCCGATCCCAGAACCCTGGGACCATGACCCGAGCTGAAGGCAGAGGCTATAACCCACTGAGCCAACCAGGCGCCCCAAGAATTCTATTAGATTTTTCTCTTGTTTTTTGCCTTTTAATATATCATTACATTGCAGTTAATCACTTCCAAATGATAGTTAGGTAGAAACTACTCAATTGGCACCATTAAATGAATTTTGAAATATAGACATTTCCTTTGCGCTTCCATCGAGGTCTGAAAAATTGAGGTCTCTTGGAACTGTTGCTTGAACTTGGAAAATACATGTGCTGCAAATCTGTATAGGAATAGATAATTTGCTTCTTATTTTAAGTTTCGATAGCATGGAACTATAGAAAGTGGCTTGACAGTACTTGTAGTTTGGGCAATGTTATTTTTCATCAAAATGACTTTACTGTTGTGTAAACTTCATGTGTAAGTGTTGTTTTACCTTGGAAGTGGTGAAGTTCGTTGAGACCTATTACCAAACCTTCAGCAAAAGCTAGTTTCCAAAGCCAGTCATAGGTTGATAGTAGGGTTTGAGGGCTGTTCTCATTCAAAAGTTCTCAATTTTGGTCTTGAGCTCCAAAGAGCACAGAAGAACTTTGCCACTGCTAAGACATTGAACTGCTCTGTGGTAGGGCAAGTCAGGATATTCAGTTTTTACTTCTGATAAAAATTCACAGAACGGATGATGGTTAAGTTCATGAGTATGAATGAAGTTACTGGGGACAATGCTGGTTCAATAACACATGCTAAATTCAAATATTATCACAGAGTAATTACCAATGAGTAATACAATGAATAGCCATAGGGTTTAAACAACTTACATCTCACCAACTTTGTAATTTGTTCAAATAAGCATTTTTCTGCTTCACACTTATTTTTGTTACCACCAGTTGTAACACATCTTAGCAGGTTCTACTTCATGTTGTAGGGTATTAGTGCTTTTTCAGCTGCTTTGAAAGCTGAGGCTAATGTTTCAGTCACTTCAAACAGGGCATTGACTCCTCAAATAAGTAATAAGTGAGTAGTATCCATATTCCCTAACTCACGAAGAGCCGAGGAAAACCCACTTAGGTAATTGCCTTGTTTTTCAGTTGACTACTGATGTTGCTCCCAGAGTCCTCAACACTTTAAGCAACTGTTCAAAGCTGAAAGGTTAATAGCCTTAAATTTATTTTCTCTGGGCACATTACTTTGGCTGGTGCAATCAAACACAATTTAATTAAACAGCTTTCCTTGTTTGGCTAAGAAATGAGCCACTCAGAAAATGACTTTGGTTGCAGTCTCCTTTTCATTTTTTATGTTGGTGAAGGAATTCTGCTATGATGAAATATTCTGTTTTAAATTCTCTAATTGTTCTCACTGCTGCTTTCCTATCAGTTGGGACTATTGTGATGAGTGTAGCCTAATAACATTGACATATATAATAAATGCTTTGCCATCAAATTTACAACAAAACCATCCACACTCTACTGGGCCTTAACAGCTTATCTGGAGTCCATTTTTCTCTTTTTTCTTGTTTTGACATGATAGACGTGTACTGATGATTCAAAAAATAATGTAATGGTGTTAAATGCATGGCACTTGAAACACTGCCAAGCTGTAACAGCATTACTGTGATTTGTAGCCACTAAGCAGCAGTGGGAAGTGATGAGACTACCACATACATTCTCTGTCGCAACTATCTGTGTTTTGTGAATGTAGCCATAGACAATACATAAATGAGTAAGCATGACTGTGTTCTAATAAAACTTTATTTATGGACAGCCAAATTTGAATTTCATATAATTTTAATGCATGATGAAGTAGCTATACAAATACAGGTAGCAGGCTGGTTTTGGCCTGTAGGGTATAGTTTTCTGACCCCAAGTCTAGCAAAAGGGCTAGACCAGTTGGCTAGCCAATATTCATTGAGGTTGGTGCCTACTGCTCAGCCCAGGTGAAAGGAAATCTTGTTTAATGCAGCAGAACTAACACCAATAGCAAATCCACAGTTATTCTTTTGATGCCTAAAATCACTATAAGCATTGGTATGATTCTCGAGTATGCTTTTCTAATTTTTCAACTTCAACTCCCAGTTCCTTCCTTACCTTTTTGGTCTCAGCTTCTTGAAGTTACCAGAGCTCTCACATTCTTAGGCTTCTGTGATTTTGAAGATATGTTGCTGCCTCTGGCTGGAACACACAAAGCTCTACACCCACCTCCCATTTCCTACTAATTCATCGTCTGTTTGCTAGGAGCTTTATTTGGTCCCTCTAAGCTGATAAAGATGCTTTATCCACAGAAATTCTGGCGAAGCTTATAGCACTCATCATTGTACATTATAGTATAGAATTTATTTATACAATTCTCCGAGTAAGAGCTCAGGATAGGGACCATGTCAATTTGGGATATTTTCAGCCATTATTTCTTTGCATACTTTTGGGGCCCTGACCTTTTCTTCCTCTCCTTCTGGGACTCTAACAACACAAGTGTTAGATCTTTTGTTATAGTCTCACAGATCCTTGAGGCTCTGTTTATTACTATTTTTTCCGCCTATTTTCTCTCTGTTGTTAAGATTGGGTAATTTCTATTGTTCTGTCTTGATGTTCACTGATTTTCTCTGTCTCTTCCATTCTGATGTTGAACCCATACATTAGGTTTTTATTTTGGCTACTATATTTTTCAGTTCTAAAATTTCCATTTGGTACTTCTTCGTATCTTCTATTTCTTTGCTGAAACTTTCTATTTCTCGGTTGTGATTTTCTGGTTTTTCATTTGTTTCAAGCGGCTTTGTAATTGCTCATTGAAACATTTTCATGATGATTGCTTTAAAATCCTTGTCAGATAATTTGAACATCTGATTTACCTCAGTGTTCTCATCTGTCGATTGTATTTCCTAATTAAGCTCTGATTATTCTGGTTCTTGGTACAAAGGATTTTTGGTTGAAACCTGGACATTTTTGGTATTATGAGACTCTGGATCTCATTTAAATCTTCTGTTTTAGCAGGCCTCCTCTGGCATCATTCTGGTTGGGGAAGGGAAAGCACTGCCTTATCACTTTCGGGTAGGGGTGGGAGAAGTCCAGGTTCCTTACTCAACCTTGGTTGATTAGCGGAAGGGGAAGGTCTTGTTACTGCTGGATGTGGATGGTTGTTCTGGCTCCCCAGTAGGTCTCCATTGATATTACCCTGGCTGGGAGACAGGGCACTGCCTCTTTAGGGCCCCCCACTTTGCTTCCATCAATACTATGGGAGCAGTAGCCTGGTTACCACTGGTAGTAGGCCTCCTCTCACACCAACTCAGCAGGGAGGTATCACTACCTCCAACTACCATTTCTGTTGGTTTGGAGTGGAAGTCCAGCCTTCCCAGTGGGGTGGTCATTTGAGGTGTCTCTTTACAGCCTGGAGAGGGTAGAAATTTAGGTTCCTGGTAGGTATGGGTAGTCCTGATTTCATTTAGAAGTCCCCAAACTATTTTGACAACTGAAGTTTTTGTAATAACTGAAAGTCTGTCTGTACTTGGTTCCCCATCTCCCCTCAACCCTTACTCTGTATTTATTTTTGTCATCATTGTGTTTGGATGTCAGTTGGATAATCACCAGTGAGTATGGGAAGAGCTGGTAAGTTCTTTTGACTTTTTATCTCTATGGGTTACATGACACTAACATTATGAACTACATATTCCTAAATGCTTCAGGTTAAGTATGTAGTTCTTTGAAGGAAAGTTGAATTTGTTTTCCTGTAATTGAATAGGCTTCTTCTCTGATATTAATTGATGGTACTTACATAAGTATTAACTACAAATTATACACTAATTAGTCCATAATCGGACTCAGCATGACACAAATTTATATAATTTTAAAATGTTGATTTACCTATGCATATATTTAGTCATATTAACTTGGTAAATTCAAATTACTCTCCCCTGCTCCTACTGTATTAAGTTAGAATTATGAAATAAGAATCAGTTGTGATATGAGGTTTAATTTTAGAATAAAGGTGGGGTGTAGCAATATTGGTATTATATGCTTTAAGTAAAATGCGAATTAAAACTATGTGTTGGATTTATAGAGAGGTCAGGGAGGATAAGGAGGCAGTGATTGGTAGAGTGGTGATTAATACATTTAGAAACCAGTGCGTGAAAGCAAGAAAGGATTTTGCAAATTCCAACCTACCTTCCTTCCTCTCTCACTCTCTCCCTTCCTTTTTTTCTTTGAGATCTTTGAATGTATCTGGCACTTTACGTACCTTATGGCATTTAATATTCAAAATAATATTGCAAAGTGGATATATTTTCTTTTTCACAGATGCGGGCACTGAAGCTCAAAGTAGACTAACTTGTGTAAGGTCACCCGGCTATTAAGTGGTAGAGTTAGGATTCGAACTCAGAGCTGTATGATTTCATAGCTCATGCTCCGGCTCAACCTCTCTGCCTTCCATATGGGTTTTCAGATTCATTTTACATAGAAATAATCACACAATCATTTATTTCACCATTTCTTTCTTCAGTGAGGACTCAAACCTTGGAGGCTTCATACATATTGTATTTACACTTATTTGACAAATTATAAGCTATTTAAGATCTAAAAAATTACATAGTGATAAAAAGATTGATGTTACTGTATAAAAGTTGTTTCATGCTTCATAATGGAGGATGGAGTTCTGTAGTTGGACTAGACATGACTCCAGCTTAGTTGGTAAGTGATCTTCTCAAGGTCACACAGCCTGTGCAGTAAGGATTTGAGTCCAGGTCTGTGTCACTCCAATGCCATCCACTGCATCCACTCAGTGCAATTCTGCTATTATCTAGTCATAATTATGTGGTGGGAAAGGTTTTGAGGGACTTGGGGTGGTAGCCTTACAATTCTTAAGGGCTTGAGCCAAGAACCGCCAACTCCAGGAAGATGGCCAAATGCTGGCTGAATTTTATCTGTGTTTGTGCAAGTCTAAGTGTGTGTGTGGAGAGGAAAGATCTTGGTGTCAAAATCTCCCAGGCTCTGAAGGTCATGTTTGTGCCAAAGTTAACAATGCATGTGTTAATTTAGCTGTAGGAAACATTTGGCTCTCTATACTCATTCAAATAAAATAGAATACCACAAAGAATGGAAGAGGTGTTTCAGAGAAAGTAATTAAACATGAAATATAATCTATATGAAACTACGGTTTGTTAGTCTAGTTACTGGTCTCAGGGGAACAATTTAAAACCGTGTCTGTGTGCAAAATCAGTTGGGATTTCTACAGCTTTTCACTGAATACTGCTAGGATTACTGAGTCAGCACTGAATTGTCTTCCTTATATTTTGAAATCCAAGTTAAATATATCATGTCTATTGGTTATTAAAAAATAGAAAAGAGTCCATGTTTATAAAGAAAACCTTGCCATCGTATGTCCATGAATTAATCTTTTCCTATCTCTGAAGCCTGGAGGTGTGCCTTGTAACAGATCTATTATATGAGACATACTTTACTAAATTTGTCTTTTGAAAAGAGTAATGGACTAAAGGCACATTTTCTTTTTCTCCCAATTACACTTCGGATTGAAAACCAGACTAGTGACATTTATTCACATCTAAGATACGGTCAGAACAAGAAACTGTTACTGTTGTCTAAGGCATGTTGTTGGGGGTAGAAAAGGCTTTTCTGGGTTGCAAGCTGTGATGAGGATCTTAACTACGTCTCCCCTTAGGCCTGTCTACAAGCAGCCCGAACTCTTCCATGAAGGACCCCCTGAGATCAGCAACAGAAAGAGAAACCAACATTCTGGAGATCTGCTTAACAACTGTCATTTTCTTGCAGTATCATAACGAACTACCACTAACAAAACGCAGGTAGTACGAAAATTTGGCCCCAAAGTGCCGCCAACAGACCTTCGGCGGTGGGGAGCCGTGATCGGTGAGCCAGACCCCATGGGCGACTCTTCATTCCCTCCGGCCGGGGGTCAGGAAGACTTCCCCCTTCACTTTCCGCGCTAGTGAGGGGATCGGGACAGGGAGCGCAGGCCTGGCTTAGGGCGGCGCCCGAGCCGCCGGGCTGGGGCCAGCAGCCGCTCCCGGAGCGCGCTCTTCTCGGAGGCCATTATTTCCAGCGGTGCCAAAAGTGTGCGCCTTCTTCGGAGGGCGGAGGTCAGGGGCCGTGCGCCGCCACCCGGCGAGGCAACCCTTACCAGGCCCAGTGAAGCCCGGGACCCCCCGGAGCGCGGGACAGCAGAGGCCATGGTCTAGGCCTACCGCCGAGCTCTCCGGCAGGCAAAGGCCGTCCATGGCCTCCTCGCTCACTGCTCACGCCCGCAGCGGGCGGTGCCGGACCTCGCCCTTCCCCACCGCTCCCCTTCCCCCACGCCGCCTCCCCCACCCCCCCGCCCCATCCCGCCGCGGCTCCCGAGGTGACACGGCCCGGACCCTCCATTCTCTGCCCCAGTGTATTTAACTAGCACAACCTATCTGCCTGCTGCCTCTTGGTGACAACCCTTTCCCCCCGACAGACGGGCCCAGCAGCCAACCACCGGCCAGAATTGGCCTGCGTCCCGCTCCCCGTCCGTGGCGGCCTCGGTGGGCGGGGTTCCGCAGCTAGCAAGTTAAGTGGAGCCACGGCTGACGTGAGTCAACAAAGGTCACGTGAGGCGAGCGGGCAGCGCCGATTGGCGGCGCTGCCCGGGCGCGGAGGGGGGGTCACGGCGGCGGCGTGGGGTTCGCTGTGTGACACAATTACAACAACTTTGTGCTGGTGCCGGGGAAGTTTGTGTCTCCTACGAATACCCCCCTTGCCCCCCAGTCCCGCGCGCTCCGGCCGTTCCCGCCGTCCCCGCCTGTGGCTGTCCCCCGCCCGCCCCCGCGATGTGACCCTACAGCCGAGCCGCCGCCGCTGCCGACCCGGGGGCTCCGCAGCCCCTGCCGCCGCCGCCTTCACCGCCGCCGCGTTGGGATTTTTCGTCGCTGCCGTTCGCGGCGGAGGAGGAGGCGGCGATAAAGTTGGTGTGCCGGTCCCGAGCGGAGACTGTGGGCGTCGTTGCGGGCCCCGGCCCGGGGGGGGGGGTGTCGGCGTTGGAGTTGTGAATTCGCTGCGTTTCCATGAAATCCTGCGGAGTGTCGCTCGCTACCGCCGCCGCTGCCGCCGCCGCTTTCGGTGATGAGGAAAAGAAAATGGCGGCGGGAAAAGCGAGCGGCGAGAGCGAGGAGGCGTCCCCCAGCCTGACAGCCGAGGAGAGGGAGGCGCTCGGCGGACTGGACAGGTACGGGCCGCCGTCACCCGCCCGGTCGGCTCCGGACGGGCTGGCGCCGCTCTCCGCGGAAGCCCGAGCGCGGCTTGCCTCTGGCGGCGGCGGGGCGGGCACCTCGGCTTGGCGCTCTCTGTGCGGTAGCCGCCGCCGGGGCCTCGGACTCGGGAAGGGGTGGATCGGTGGCGTTCCCCGAGCTCTAACGAGCCGCGTGTCTCTCTCCCCACAGCCGCCTTTTCGGGTTCGTGAGGTTTCATGAAGATGGCGCCAGGACGAAGGCCCTACTGGGCAAGGTAAGGCAGCCCGCGGGCCGGAGCGCGGACACGGGCTCCCCGGCCGGCGCCTGGCTCGCCCCGGGCCCCGCGGCCCGACAGGCGTTCATTGTGGCCACGAACGATGGCCGAGGGGCTTCCGGAAAACTATTTCCTGCCTTTGCTCTCCCCCACCCTGGGATACCTCGCTTGTACCCTTGCGAAATCGCTCTCGCCTCTTGTAGCTGGAGGAACAGAGGCAGCAACGCTTTGGGGCCGAGCTCAACGGGGTCGACAGAATCGCTTCTCATTTTACGGCTTTTTGGAAGTAGACGGATGATCTCCGAGGTGCCTGTTCAGTGTCAAGGGATCATAAATGTGTGCAGATTTCCCCAAATTTCTGACTTACTTGCCTTCCGTGGTTTTTATTCTTTTGCTTCAGGCAGGCTTTTAATGTCTACGGTTAACCAAACGTTTTGGGCTTTTCTGCGTCCCTGCTCGCAGAAGGGGGAAGTTGTACGTAGTTTAGGGCCGTGAAGAGTTTGCATTGGGCTGTTGACATGCATCTCAACTGCTGGGTGTTTTACCTGAAGTTAGGTGACTTGTTTACTTTTTGGGTCTTTCTGCCATAGAAATTCTGCAGTTATTTTTAAGTGTGCTTTCTTCTTGGAGTCTCGTTTCCTGTGTGTCTGACCGGGGAGGCTAGGGGGGATTCGGGGTGTAGTCTCTGTTTATTTGTGTGGAAAGTTGTTGGCACTGTCATTTAGTTAAGTAATGGCTGCTCCTATCGGCCCAAGATGGCGGGACAGGGTGGGAGGAGAAAGTGAAGGGGGGGGGCTTGGGGGGAGGGAGGAGAGGTAAACATGGAAATAAATAGTAGCGATGAATAGGCCTCTCCTTCGGAGTGTGTAGCTCGATGGTGTTTAATGAAAATTGTCTAAGATGATTTGTATATAGAATTCTTGTACCTTTGTCAAGCTTGGAAGCAGCATTCATAAGCCTGGTAAATGCTTATCAACCTGTAGCACATTTAGTTGCCCATCCGTAAGCTTTTGAACAAAGGCTGTGGAGTCTCGATCTGTCTGCATCAGTTTGTCTCTCCTGACCAAAATATGATTGAAATGATATTTGTACGCTTTCTTTATTGGGACCGTGAAACTTGGAGTGTGTGCGATAGGTGTTGCATCCGTTAGACATTTTCTTTTCAAGCTGAAATCAGTAGCTTTGCGTTTGACACCTAGCCTTATTGTTAGAATTGAGAAGGAAGTTTGAAATGACTAAGGCCTAGGTTTTTATTCTTAAGTTGATTTTTTTTTTTTTTTAGTTCTCAGTTTTTGTCTGTAGTTTGGTTTAGAAGAGTTCCTAATTCCTTTTATCTGTAATTAACTTGTTTTTGTTACAAAGTAACTAAGTGTAAGGGGTTTCAATCACAAATAATGACGAGAAAGCTAAACAGAAATAATCCTTTTCAGTAAGCCTAGTGCCTTTGACTGATAGAGAAAACTTGAATTAAACTTTGGCGATGTAGGTATTCATTGGTTTCATTAAAATTATCGCTGGAAAAATGAGTAGTGACTAGCTCTGAAATGACTTAAGCTTCAATAATTAAAGCCTTGATTTTTTTCTTAGTACTTAAGATACTAAAAATAATTGACTGCCATCAGTGTTGTCATTTAAAAAGATTAAATAAAATATTTAAATATAAGGAGCATCACTTTATTTTGGACTGATTATTACCAGTCTGACTTGGGGTTTGTAAAATGGTTTGCAAAGGTGACACATTTGGAAAAGTTTGGCTGAATCTATTGCTTTTGTTTTTATGGTAAAGAGGAAATAAGTGGAATCTGAGGTTTCATGTGGATAATAGGTAAAATGCAAGTTGATGAATTCATGTCTCAGGATGCTTGTATTTAGTAGATTCACAGCGGATAAGTGCTTAACATTGGATTTCAGATTGTAATGTTGAACCCTGCAGTTATTATGCGCTATTGTGTTTAAATGTTAAAGAACTCAAGGTTTTCAAATATCTTTTGTGAAAGTATGCATTACTTTCTGGATGTTCGAATACAGTAACATGTTATAAATGAGAAACTTGTGAAGCTTCATTATATTTTGGGGAAGAATTAAGACTTGATAAAATACTGGATAATCTGATGAATTAGTGAGTATTTCGTTGAGGGGAAGAAAAAAAATAATCTTTATTACTTCAGACTTGGTGCTTGTGAGATCCTACCTATTTAGGTCAAGACTCATTAGCCTTAACATTAAAACATTCTAGAGTATGTGCTTGCAACCTCATGCAGTTCCTGTGAGCCTGAACATACCAGTGAAATGTGTAATGTAAAGCTTGACGTTATATAAGTTCACACCTTGTGTTCAAATTGGATTCCGAGTAGAATGAATGAGCTGGGGTCCTGCTGCTGGAAGTACTGAATTATTTAGCTTCACCCATGTTTTGAACAGTCCTGGGGAACAACAGACACGTGTGTGTGTGTGTGTGTGTGTGTGTGTGTGTGTGTGTGTAATGTTGAGCTGTGTTGGTTTTAGAATTTTTACTCTCTGAAAGTCTCTCTTTTTTTTTAAAAAAGATTATTTATTTATTTATTTGACAGACAGAGATCACAAGTAGGCAGAGAGGCAGGCAGAGAGAGAGGAGGAAGCAGGCTCCCTACGGAGCAGAGAGCCCGATGCGGGGCTCGATGGGGGGCTCCATCCCAGAACCTTGGGATCATGACCCGAGCTGAAGGCAGAGGCTTTAATCCACTGAGCCACCCAGGCGCCCCACTCTCTGAAAGTCTTAAAAAAATAAGAGTAGGTTTTTGGTTTTTCTTTTTGTTTGTTTTTTTTTTTGTTGTTGTTGAGGTTGGTTCAGGCTACTTACCTGAGGGCAGGTAATGGAATTGAATGACTCTTCCTGCCAGTCCTCCACCCCCCAACAAATTTGGTTTGCAACTTGTAGAACTGTTTTATTTCTGACAGAAACTTAGCTAATTACTACTTGTTTTCAACGTTTTCATTCCTGTATGTTTTATTGGATCTTTTTTCAAGCTTTAAAATTCAGATTTTGTGGGTCTAAGAAAAAATAACTCTCGACTTAGAAGCTTTGGAAAGTTTTAAACATAAGTGTCTCTTACTTGCCCCTAAACTTGTATGTTCCCTTTCCAGGTGTGGCAATATTTTATCCAAACTGCTGATTTCTTTTACTCTCTGTTTTGTAAGATTCATTTATATTAAATTCCTTAAAGGAATTTCTGTTTGTATGATTGCCATTTGATATATAATGCTTGGGGTTTTGGATTAGAAAAATAAATTAATAATATGGTATATTATTTTTGTAGTAATATCTTTAAAAATATCTAAAAATTGTAAACACTGAGTGGTTGCTTAATCAGAGTTTTTGAAAACAGCATGATCTTGACCATTTGCTCTTTGAATTAATGCTGATCATTAATTTTTTGGTAACATAATAATTCAAGATTCTCACATTTTAATTACAGGGGAGTTATGAAAAGTATTAAATAAAACATTTGAACAAATTATGTAGACTTTTTAAGTACATTTTTGAAAATATTTTGGCTTAATCTTTTTTTCAGTTGGGTAAGGATTTGCATTGAAGCATCATAGCAATATATAGCATAAATATAGCAAGAATAAGTAGTAATACTATAAGTAAATATAGGAAGAATAAATATAGTAATACTATAAGTCATATTTATAGTAAAATAATGCTAAAGGCCTGGGGAATCTTACCTGTGTCGGGGCGCTATCGCTAAAGTACACAGTTTTTCATTTTGAAGTATGTTTACATCCATTTTAAGTTTGTCCTGAGTACTTTCATTGGAACTTTTTTTTATAATTCTGTTAATCAGTAAAAGGATTATGTAGAATACCTAGAAGAAGTGATGGGTTGTTTACCATTTGGAAATGTGTGTTCTTTTTTCCCTAGGAAATAATTAGTATTAAAATAGTTGGCATTTAAAATTTTTTTGGTAATGGTGGTAGTTTAAAATCCACTAAGGCATATATATTTTCCTAAGTTTGGTTTGCTTACATGTAGATGGTAGGGGAAAATTATTAGGTCAGTTCTAGAGGTACCTTATTTATACTATAGTACTTAGAGGTTGATGATTTTTTTATTTTAAAATTTTTTTTATTTATTTGACATACAGAGATCACAAGTAGGCAGAGAGGCAGACGGGGGTGGGGGCGGGGAGCAGGCTGCCCGCTGTGCTAGCAGAGAGCCTGATGCGGTCTCCATCCCAGGACCCTGGGATCATGACCTGAGCCAAAGGCAGAGGCTTTAACCCGCTGAGCCACCCAGGTGCCCCAAGGTTGATGATGTTTAAAATTATTCTGTATTATGTTTTTGTTGTTGTTGTTGTTTGTTTGTTTATAGGCACTTAAAGGGATATAAGAAGGTTTAGTGTTTGGATTACAAAAGTAATCATAGAATAATGTCATGCTTTGTGTTTGAAAATTAGGTTTTTAATTTCATGTGTTTATAAAAAGTATTTTCTTGTTTGGAAAGTTGTCTTGTAAGTAATGATTGTCATTGTTTACCTGGAGAAGGTCTCATGCCATTACTACATAGTACCTAAAATTTTGCTATGTTGCTGGTAATAAAAGCTATAGAAAGATTAGAGAAATGTTCGCATATCTGGGCACAAATTAGAACTGCAGGAAAATACAAACAGGTATTCAAGGTTTGGCCTTTTTCACTAGATGTCTCTTTCTGTGGAATCAATTACAAGTTGAAATGACTAGAGACCATTTGACGGCCACCTCTAGATATTTTAGGTTAAGAAAAACTGCCTGAGATACAGGTTTTTGTGACTTAGGTGGTAAAGTGGAGTGATGGGCCACTTGTTTTAAAGTGAAGCTTCAGTGCTTGGCTAGCTACGGAGTAAAAAATCTTACTCTGACTTGATTATGTAACATCTAGTTTTTATTTGTATAGTGCCAGTATTCTTTTGCAGATTTGAAAGGGTTTTTGTTAAGTTTATTTTTACTTTGAAACTCATTGTGATCCTTTGAGCTTTTTGAAACTGATGTTAAGGACTGATAACACTGTGCATTATTAGTATTATTTTTGAAATGTGGTATCCAGAGAGCTAATTTATGTTACAAAAACATCACCAGACTAAGAATTGAAATGATGGTTAGGTTATTTAGGGCCCAGATGTATTTATTTGTAGACTAGTTAATTAATGGAATTTATTTAATGAATGCAAAATTGATAGTTTTATGTACTCTAAGTGAAGCTTTACATGTAATTGTATCAGTTTTGCGTATTGTTAACAGTACATTAGAGCAACAAACATTGACTACATTAAATGCAAGCCTTCTATGCAGGGAATATGAAGATAATATAGATATCCCTTGCCTGCACTGAAAACTTAAGCTCCTTAACAGAGTGAGATAAGTATAAGAATGATATAGCATAGGAATGTCAGTGCCAAAAGAATAGTGTAAAGTGCCCTGAAAGTTTATGATAAGGGTCAGTTTAACAAGTTAGAATGGCTGTTTGTCTTTTGGCTAACCATAGAAACATTGATTAGCAAGCAGACACAGAGGCAGTCACTGGAACCTGCTCGAGTAGCATGTGAAGTCCCAGGTCTTTGTCTTTGTAGGTAGTCTAACAAGAACCTTGCTGGAAAGGTGCATTGGAGGCACATGTAGCGATATCCCAGAATTACCTAGTCCCAGTGGAACACAAGGCTGAATGGGACTCATAGAGTTACACTTACACTGTATAGAGCATTAGGATCCTGGGTTTGTGGATTCTTAGGCCCTGTTGGTACACAGGTGGAGGTGCCTTTACAGTATTTCTAGCCAAGTCACATTAACTTGACCATCATTCATTTCACCAGTGAAAACTTGGTGTCTAAAACCCCTTTTCCTACCTGACACATTCCAGGGCTGACTGAAGTAAAGACAGGAGAAACATTGCCTTTGCAGAGTCCTGTCCTGGCTCATGTCCTCCTCATGTCTCTCACTGTTAGATTTAACTATTCTTGGACTGTGTATTCCTGATTTGGGAGTTTAAAAAGTTAACTAACCGCTTTTGGATTTTAGGTTATTAGAGTTAACTGGTAGTTGCTAGTTTAAGATTAACTAAAGCATCTGAGACCCACCATATTCTGATGTATTTTAGTTTTTTTAAACATTTAATGAGAATTTCTATTATGTAACATATTCTCTGTCAGACACTTAAAACTAAATTATTTAATTAAACTTTTACAATACACTTGTGAGTTTAATGGGTTTATTTACATTTGTGAGATATTGCAGAATGGTGTCTGGGCTGGTTTAATTTAGCCTTTTCCATGTTTTCAGGTTTGTTTCAACAAATTACACACTTTGAACACTGGACCTCAAAAAAGAAAAACAAAAGACCCTGTTAGCTCTTCATGCCTGGGCACTTATGGACTGGACCTTTTTTCTCTGGGTGGGTGGTGCTGGAGGTGGGCAGGCATTGATGGCTTCTGCAAAACAGTACTTGCTTTCTTGGATTTTCAGTTAGTTTACTGTTGGTACAGTTGTAAAATCGAGTTTCAGAGTTTTACCGTAGGTTGGGCCTCAGTAGAATGGCTACCGTTAATAGGATGAGGATTCTTTCTTTCTTTCTTTTTTTTGAGGATTATTTCTTAATTGTGTTTCTTGGACATGGTGTTTCTTGATTTGGGTATTAGCAAGGAATCTTGTAATTTTGTTTAGGAAAACGTGATTTAAGATCAGATTTTAGCTTTTAGTAGATGTTGAAAGGATAATCTGCTGTGTGTTCTCTTCCCTCTCTGATCTCATTTTATAGTAATACTTATCTTTGGATTCTTGGAATCCTTGAATGAGTGTGCATGGGTCAGTTTAAGAAGTTCTTTGACCACGGTTTGGAAGGATACTCAGTAAGTAAATAAAGGTCATCTTGGAGTACAAAATAACTCTAGGGTAAGGAGGAGGGGAGAATTTAAACTTTATACTTAAGAGATTTCTGTACTGGTATTTTTTTTTTTTTTAAACTTTAGACATGTATTACTTTACAAATAATACAGTAAGCACCCTGATAGTGAGTACACTGGAATTATATTTTGGTTGATTAAAAATGGATTTTATTCTACCGTGTGTGTTGAGATAACTGTAAAGGCGTTATCAAGTTGTGATACTTTCGAACTGGATGGTCCTTAAGTGAGGATGGGGTCAGTGAAGTAGAGATGTGCCTATTAGGTCTTATTTCTTTGCCTTTTAGGTGGCTTTGTGATTTGTCACTATGCAGTCTTCATTTTTTTTTTTTTTTTTAAGATTTTATTATTGACAGAGAGAGTGCACACACACACAGGGAGAGGCAGAGGGAGAGAGAATCTCAGATTCCATAGGTGCTGAGAGTGGAGCCAGGTGCCCCCCCCCCCCCCCCCACCTCGCCATCTCATGACCCTGAGATCATGACTTGAGCTGAAATGAAGAGGCAGATAGATACTTAACCGAATGAGCTACCCAGGCCACCCCTGCAATCTTCATTTTGATCTTTAACATCTGTTTCTTTGATGAACTTTCCTTTTGGGCCCCTTACTGCCCAGGTTGACCTTTGGGACCTAATTAAGAGCTTGCGAGTGATGCCTTATTTAGACAGTTTCAGGGTTCCCAGGCAATTTGTGGGCTGTTTGCCGCAGAGTTTTATTTTCTTTCTTTATTTTTTAATCCGTTTTTTCTTTTATTCTATCTTTTCTCTACTTTTTTACATTGTTAAAACTGTTGTCATTCTATTAATGTATTCTGATTGTTTTTGTAGTTCAGGTTTGTGGAAGTATTTTGTGTTAGAATATATAAAAGATACTGCTGCTAAGTTTATTCTCAGGAAGAAAGTTGGACTTTGTTATAGTTATGAGATTTATATGAGGTCATCTAATACATTTTAATTTACAATAGTGGAAGAAACCCTTTTAGATAAAGGTTTTTCAGGCTATGGATCTGTTGCATTATGTTCATTAGATCCTTTTCTTCTTTAAAAAAGTTTGTTGGGGAAAATTTCCAGTATTTTCAAAAGTGAAGAAAACCAACCAGCCATCACTGATCATTACCCATTTCAGCTATTTTCAATTCAATGACCAGTTATGTTTCATCTATATTTTGCCCCTCGCCCCCATTATTTTGAAAGACATCTCAGGCATTAGTCTTACCATTTAATCCATAGATATATCAGTTTGTCTCTGAAACATAGCCATAGTGCCCTTATTACACATAAAAATAACTTTTTTTTTTTTTTTTTGTAAAGATTTTATTTATTTACTTGACAGAGAGTGGTAGAGCACAAGTTGGGGGGAGCAGCAGAGGGAGAGGGAGAAGCAGCAGGCCCCCTACTGAGCAGGGAGCCAGGTGTGGAGCTCTGTCCTAGGACCCTGGGATCATGACCTGAGCTGAAGGCAGCTGCTTAATTGACTGAGCCACCCAGGTGCCCATAGAAATAACTTCTTAATAGTAAGTATTTTGGGGGCCTTGATTTTTTGATGTATGGAAGAATTAGTTCTTTGGAAAACTAGAAGAAAACAGATAACTAGCTGAAATATATATGAGTTTGTGTTTTAATATTGTGGAAGGATTCTGTAATAGAATCTAACATAATATGGGGCAAAAGAGATAATTTTGCCTAAGAACTTTATGACTCTTAGTTCATTGAATCTGGGTCATTTATACATTTAGGGGAAATTTGTTTTTAAGATACAGTAGTTAAAATGTTTTACGTTTTTGCATTTCAAATATCAGAATGAGAACTAGAAAAGCTTTGGTTTTGCTTGGTTGATTTTGAAATGTTTGCTGACCTGCTGTGGTGAAGCACTGTGCAAAGTCTTTGGGCAACAGTAAGACCTGGCCTCTGCCCTTATAGTCTTTGGAGAAAAGTGTATAGACTGAGTGACCATATGTTGTAGTAAGTATAATAATAAAGTTGTGTATGCAAAGTACTATGAGCTCTCAAATGACAGAGCCAATAAAACAGTTAAAATTTTTGATGATGGGTAATTTAAATTATCCACACAGTTTCCAGCATTTTGGAACATTTAATTTTGATTGGAGAAGTAAGTAGGTGAGGGAAGCTCCATGAAGATGTAACATTTCATCTTGGTTATCGAGCCTGAGTAGAGGTTTAGCAAGAACAAGGAAAGGGCAGACAGTTGGAGGTAAATGAAGTTAAATGGTGTTTGAGGAATTGTGAATAGTTTTGTGTGAGTAGAGGGTGTCATGGTGGAGTTAGGAGAAGGTAACTGAGCACATGAAGGCTCACATCAATATAGGCCATAGGAGGCCATAGGATGTTTTGGGACATCATTGAATTCATTTCTCATTCAGGGGGAATTGACATGACCAGAGTAGATTTTATGGGACTATTATTGGCTACAGTAAGAAGGATAAAGTGGAGGGGAAAGGATCCTACTTGTGAAGTATTGGTGGTTAGATAACAACATAATGGATTTTAGAATAGAATTCTGCTTCTGCCACTTACTAGATGTGTGACCCTTTGACAAATTATTTCATCTTTCAGAGGCTCAGCTTTCTCATCTGTAAAATGGAAGTGGTAATAGATTCTGGCATGCTGTTGCATTTTGTGTTAAGAAGGAAAGTGCTTGGCATTGGTCCTAGCATGGAAGGTGCTCAGTACAAGAAACAAGTTACTACCTTCCTGGAAAAGACAGTTGAGTTTAAACTAAGGCTATAGTTCAGGAGTGAGGGTGGAGATAGAGGCAGATTGGGGAATCTCTGGAAAAGAATCCTAGCATCTCACTCTGGCTTTCTTTCTTTGTCTAACCACATCTTAAGTCTCCGAGACACTGTTCTAGACTTTCTTTACTCACTCTGCCCCCAACTTACACATAAACCTGACTGCCATTTGATTACTTTAGTTGGGCATCTTGAAGGCACCTTAAACTGAACATATGCAAACTGAATTTATCATTGTTTTTGATGATTCTTATCTTAATAAATGGCAGTTAATCATTATTTTTGCCAGAAACCACTTAGAAAGTCCTAGTAGTCTGCCTGTCTTGTCATTTCTCCATCTTTTTTTTTTTTTTTAAAGATTTTATTTATTTATTTGACAGAGAGAGATCACAAGTAGGCAGAGAGGCAGGCAGAGAGAGAGAGGAGGAAGCAGACTCCCTGCTGAGCAGAGAGCCCGATGCGGGACTCGATCCCAGGACCCTGAGATCATGACCTGAGCCGAAGGCAGCGGCTTAACCAACGGAGCCACCCAGGCACCCGTCATTTCTCCATCTTAAATTTCATGTCTGTTTCTCTCCATTCTCACTGTCATTATTCTGATAGAAGCCATGATCCTATCTTTGACTTTGGAAATAGCTTCATACAGTTTTTTTTTTTTTTTTTAATATGTATACTTCTACATAGTACAAAATTGAGAAGTTACATGAAGGGTGTTAACAGTAAAAAGAAAATCTCCCTCCCACACCATCTCCCATTTATTTCATGGCAGGCAGCCACTGATAAAAGGTATATTGGGTAACTTCTTATATCAACACATACAAAAGCATATTCCGCTGTATTTCTCTCCCCCACACAAATGAGGTCATATTGTATACAAGTCATTAAAATACTTTGTTAATTTTACTGATTGCTATATGAGAATGTTAATAGTTTCTAATGAGTTGCCTTGGGTTTAACAGTTCTCTCAAATAGTGAGATGTTAGTGAGGGGATTGATTTGGGTTATTTTTAAGTTCTTTTGATTTTGAGGTTCTGTGACTCCTTTTATACATGATACTGAGAATAGAAATTCTTCAACACGCAATGGTCTTAGTTGGAAGTATATTCATGTGTGTTTTCTTAAGATAGCAGTTGCAGTTGCTGTGAACTGTCAATTGGTAAATTTTGGTAAATTTTACCAAATAATTGGTAAATTTTGCTTTCGTATTTTGGTTTTATTATTGACTGGTTATCAGGCTCTGTGATTACTAACTTAATTCACTGTCTGAATATTTATAGAAGTAGCCGTAGTTTATATTACTTTATAATCATGTATTTGCAGGAGTCATTGATTTCCTTGGTTTATTCTTGTTTTTATTACAGGAAAGGAAAAATTGGTAAACTTGGTTCTTGATTAGTTGAAAACTATACAGGGCTTAGTGTGTTAACTTATTTAATGGCAAAATATATTTTCATTTTTCAGTGCTTATGTTAGAGCTATAGCAGTAGTACTTTATTTCTTGGGAGCCATTAACCCTTTTAGGGTCAGTGTAGCTGCATACGTTTTGTATATGATTTCAGGGAGTGTATGGATCCCTTTGAAGCCCTACTGTGGACTCCATTATTTTCAGTTAGTGTAGTTCACTTAATTCTTGAGTAGAGGGGTAGATGTGTTAATGATGGGAGTATGTTGGGGAGAAAGGAAAGCCTTAGAACCACTGGGTTGGTTAGGCTTAGATGGCATGGATTTTTACCACACAGTCTGTGGTATTCTATGACCACTTCACATATTCTTTCAAATTCTTCTCTGGTTATTGTAAGAGTGCTAGGGGAAGAGAATGTGAACTGATCTCTAGAGAACTTACTGCTCTAACTGGAAAAATAGCTGTATGTACATGTCCTTCTAACATAGTAAGTAGGCTTTAGTGTTGTTTCTTTAGTCTGGGTGTTCAAAATGATGGTTTGGGTTGGGAGGCTGTGTGATATACTGGGAAGAACAATGGATTAGAAAACTGAAGACCTGAGTTTTAGGGTCTGCTGCCTACTTTAGTCAAGTTGCTTAATTGATATGGTCTCAGTTTTACCATCTGTTAAGATGAAAGGTGGGGAATTAAAAATTTTTAGGGACTAGCGCCAGAATTCTAGGTAACTATTCATTTGTTTTTAGGATTGACCCAATTCTTTTAAGCTGTTGACCCAGAAGGGGAGGGCACAGTAGAACTTTGTTGTTCTAGATGGTAATTTTCTTTGATTTCAGCCTCAAGTGTTCAGGATCAGACACCAAATGAATGCGGAGACATAATGGAACTGAGAGTGGTATGCTTTTGTTAAGCTAGTATGATATTAGCCATTCAGTTAGTCTTTGATTTGAAAGTTAGTATTATTTATTAATGGCTAGTGTTTGACTTCTCCAAACTGCTTCTTATAGTTGGGGCTATAATTTATTAGGTCAGATCTGATATTTCTAATTATAGAAGATGTGTGTAATCACTGTTTCTGTGTATTGGTAAGAAGTGTCACATTGAAGGGCTGCCTGGGGGCTCACTCAGTTAAGCCAGACTCTTGTTTTTGGCTCAGGTCCTGATCTCATGGAGCCTGCTCTCATTCTCTTTTTCTTACTCTCCCTCTTCTCCCCACTTTTGCTTGCACACTCAACCTCTCTCTTTCTTTAAAAAAAAAAAAGTCACAGTGAATAAATGTATACTGCTAGGTATTGGGCATTTGGGTGTTAAAAAATGAATAAGGCACCTCTGTTTCCCTAAGAGCAGTAGTGGGGCATTTTGTGATTAATTGAATGTAAACTTTTATTATTTGATTTTGCTGTGTGTGTATGGGGGAGGGAGAGAGAGAGAGAGAGATAGATAGATAGATATTACAGTTTCATTATAAGCCTATTAGTTAAAAAATAGATTTGGATTTTTTTAAAAGATTTTATTTATTTGACAGAGAACAGGTGCGTGTGCGCACGTACACCAGAGGCCACAAGTTGAGGGGAACAGCAGAGGGAGTGGGAGAGCAGGTTAACCAAGTGAGTCACCCAGGCACTGCTAGATTTGGATTTTCTTAAGAAGAAACTTCTTGTTTTGTTTAACAGCCTTTCAGAGATGATAAATGTATAAAATGAAGTGGGTCTTCTCTCATTGAAGTTATTCAGATTTGCTCATTGACACTACTTGGCCAGGTTGTTACAGACAACATTCAGACATCAAAGGATAGCTTTGACTGTTATCTGTAAAGATTACCCAGCCCTTAAATAGTCATGATTCTATGAAAAGATGTAACTGAATCCTGAATATCTGAAGGAAGAGCTGGAGTCCTTACTAATCTGATGGATTTTTTGGCTCTTAGTTTGTCTTGTTGGACTTGGATGTTCCTTATAAAAGTGGACATCACATTTGAAATTGGATATCATGAATACATTTTTGTAGGTAGAAATTATTTTCTATTGGCTTTTTAAAATTTTGACTTTATTTTGGGATGATTACAGATTCATGTGAAGTTGTACGAAACAGTAGATCTGGTGTGCCCTTTATCCATTTTCTCCCTGTGGTAGCATCTTGCAAAAGTGTACTACAATAAATATCACAACCAGAATATTGACACTGATATAATCAAGATATAGAACTGTTCCATTACCATAAGTATCTGTCTTGTTTCTAATTTATAGCCACTCCTCCCACCCCCCATTCCTAACCTCTGACAACTGTTAATCTGTTCTCCATTTCTATAGTTTTGTCATTTGAAAAATACTATATAAATGGTTTCATATAGTGTATGTCCTTTTGGGATTATCCTTTTTCAGAACTCCCTGGATTAATTGAAGTTGTTGTATGAATCAGTAGTTCCTTTTTATTGTTGAGGAGTACTCCGTGGTATTGTTAGCACATTTTCTTTAACCATTTACCTGTGAAGGACATCTGAGTTATTCCTAGTTTTTGGCTTTGCACATAAAGCTGCTATGACCATTTGTGTACAGGTGTTTTTGTGAACCTTAAGTTTTCCCTGGGATAAATGCCCAAGAGTGCAGTTGCTGATAATTACATGTTTAGTTTTATAAAAAACCACCAAACTGTTTAACTGGTTTCCAGAGCAGCCCTACCATTTTATATTCCCATCAGCAGTCCCCCACTGTGTTCCAGTTTCATTACATCCTTGCCAGCATTTGGTGTTATTGCTCTTTCTTATTTTTGACATTCTGATAGGTGTATAGTGATCACTGTGATTTAAATTTACATTTCCCTCATAGCTGATGATGTTGAACATCCATTATGTTCCTACTTTCCATCTGTATAACCTCTCTGGTGAAGTGTCTGTGTTTTTTGCATTATTTAAGACCTCTTTTTTCTCTAATATAAACATTTAGAGCTATAAATTTACTTTCTTGCTACTTAGCTGTTTCCCATGTTCTTATATATTGTATTTTCATTTTCATTCAGTTCTACAAATTTTTTTTTTTAAGTTTCTTCTGAGCTTTCCTCTTCGATCCATGGACTGTTTGGTAGTGTGTTGTTCAGCTTTTTAGGTATTTGGAGATTTTCTTGTTCTCATTCTGTTACTGATTTTTAGTTTGGTTGTCTTACTGAAATTATTGGTAATTTTATTTGCTCTGAGGTCCACTTTACCTGATAGTAACGTAGCCAGTCTTTTTTAAAAACATGAATATTTACATGATATGTCTTTTTACATATTTTTACTTTCAATCTACCTGTATCATTGTATTTACAGTGATTTTTTTTTTTTGTGGACAGCATATTGTTAGACCATTTAAAATATTCTTCCAGTTACTCTTTTTAATTGGTGTATTTAGACTACACTTAAGGTGATTACTGATATATTAAGGCTTAAGTCTGCTATTTTATTATTTTTTATTCAGTCTGTTTCTCAGGTCTTATTTCTTAAGTCCTTATGGGTTACTTGGATATAGTTTTGGGTTCCATCTTGATTTGTCATATTTCTTTAGGTATATTTCTTTGTATAGATGTCTTGCTGTGGATATTGTGATTTATATGTAAATTACCACTGTCTTTGGGTCCCGATGTTTCACTAGTTTGAGTGTAGTGCAGAAACTTTACTTTGGTCTAGGGTCCTTTCGCCCTCTCTACTTTAAAATACAACTTTCTTTATGTAACATTGAACATCATGTCAGATGGTGTGATAAATTTTGCTTCAGCCAGCAAATAGGATTTATGAAACTCAAATGTAGTGTCATAGTCTGTTATACTTACCCCTAATTTTACTTAGTCCAGCGTTCTTTTTCCTTTCTGAAGTCCAGCTGCCTTCTGCTTTCATTTCCTTTCTCTTTAGAGAACTTTGCAAGCTTCTTTCAGGTAAGTTTGCAAGCATCAGATTCTCTTAGTTTTTCTGAGATTGTCTTTAATTCCCTTCATTCCTGAAGGATATTTTAGCTGTATATAGAACTCACAGTGTACAGTTCATTTGTTTCAGTATGTGAAAAGTGGCCTATTTTCTTAAGTTCCCTGTTTTCATATCAGAAATTTGCTATCATTTGAATTGATGCTTCTCTATAAGTAATGTATCATTTTTCTCTGTTTTTTAAGAATTTTTCTTTGTCTTTAGCTTTCAGGAGTTTAATTATGATGTATTTTGGTATGGATGTCTTTAGTTTTATTTTATTTGGGGTTCACTCAGCTTTTTCTACCTGTGGATTAATGTGTTTCACCAAATACTGGGAATTTTCAGGCATTGTATCTTCAGATACTTTTTCAATCCCATATGCGCTTTTGGGAATTTGATAAACACCCTTAACTCTATTGTTTTTGTCCATATGTACCTGAAGCTCTGTTACTTCTTTTTCAGCCTTTTTTCTTTATTTTTTAGGTTATCTAAATCCTACTGATCTGTTCACTGACTTTGTCTTATTTCAGTTCTATTGTTGAGCCCATCCAGAGAGTTGTTTTGGTTGTTTTATTTTTCAGTTTTATAATTTCCATTTGGTTCTTTTAAAATAAGTTTTCTTTCCTGAGATTTTCCATTTTTCCATTTATTTCAAGAGCAGCTGTAATTGCTCATTGAAGCATTTTATGTTGACTGCTTAAAATCCGAGATAATTCATTCACAACCTGGATCATCTCAGTGTTGCATGTATTGGTTATTGTTCCTCATTCACATTATACTTTTATGGCTTTTGGTATAGCGAGTGACTTTAACTGTATCCTGTACATTTTAAACATCACATAAGAATTCTTGATCTTGTTCTATTTTCTTATTTATTTATTTTTTTTAAATAGTAGGCAGTCTCCTTGTTGAGGTGTGGTGCCAGAACTGGGGCAAGTGTGTATGTTCAGCTTCTTACTGGGTCCTACAGACAACCATTCTAGCAAAAATAAAACACTGCCTCATACTGTCTTGGTGGAGACTGATGGGATGTAAGTTCAGCTTCCCCCTTGTCCTTACTGACATCTTCTGGCAAAAGGTAGGCACCAGTTTATACTACTTTGTTGCCTCTGAGTGGGAGGTATAAGATCAGCTTCCTGATGGGATGTGCTTCCCCAGCAAGAGAGAAATGGAGGGCGAACTCTCACTACCACTCTGCTGTAGGGTGGAGCAGAAGCTTTCTACTTTGTGCCGCTGCCCTGAGTTGATGCCAGTTGGGGGGTGGTTTAGTTTCACTGCTGAATGGGTATGGAGGTTCAGCTCTGTACTTGCCCCTGCTGACACCAGGGATGGGAAAGTGGAATGCTGATGGGCTCCAGCTCACACCATCTTGTTCAGTCTTGTTGATGCCATTTGAGGCTGCAGGTTCAGCTTCTCCCTGGTTCCTGTTGACATTGGGCATGTGTCATGTGTTGTGTGTCGTGTGTGTGTCCGGGGGCGGGGGGGGGGGTGAAGTGTAGTGGTGGCTAATCCTGTCTCACACAGCTTTGTTAAGTCTGTTTGCTGCTGGGTGGTGGAAGTGGCCCAACTTGCCCTTGATACTGTTGGCACTACCTTAAATGGGTGAATCTGAGCACCACTGGCTTCCACTGGGTGTCGGGTATGGAAGACCAGCTTCTTATTTAGCCTTGCCACTAACCCAGCAGGGTTTTTTGAGTCCACCTCCAACTCCTCCTGGACCTGAAAGATCAGCTTCCTACCTAGTTTCATCTATACTGTCCTGGTAGGGAAGGAACTTCAGCACCCTTGTGAGTGGAATAGGAGATCAGTTACCTGTTTTGTCCTGCTAATGATAGTTGGATTGACAGCCTGTCCTCCCTACTCTGGCTGAGAGGAAGGGGCATATGGAAGATTTAGCTGTGGGCTTGGCCCCACTGAAACTGGGAGGGTTCACGTGCATGTTTGTGTGTGTGTATCTTTTGTTGAGGGTTTTTGGCTAGAATATGGTGGGTATTACTGAAAAGGTTTCTATTGGTAAGCTAGCCTTTTCTTGAGGAGAAGACTTTTCTTATGACTGTGGTATTGGATGGGGGAGCTTCTGAAGCAGCACCTTGGCCCAGAAATATGGGAAACAATAAGAAAACCCAGGGAACTCACTGCCTTGTCATTCCTTAAGTCCTGCTGTCTCTAGGAAGTCTGCTGCCTTTTTTCCACCTATCAGCCACTTCCCATACTTGCTTGTTATGTTATATCTAGGATTTTTTTGGTGTGAGAGGGAGAGTCTGGCAGGAATGAAGGTATTCTGTTTTGGCAGAACTGGAGTTGATTGTTCTTTTTTTAATTGAAAAAAATTGAAGTATAATTGGCATATAATGTTAGTTCCCATTGTATAGCAGTAGTGATTTGACAACTCTATACCTTATACTAAGCTGCAAGTGTAGCCACAGCCTGTCCCCATACAGTGCTGTTGTAATACCATTGGCTGTATTCCCTGTGCTTTACCTTTCATCTTTGTGACTTACCCTCCATAACTAGAAGCCTGTACCTCCCACTCAACTTCACCCATTTTGCCTGACTTCCCAACCATCCTTCCCTTGGGCAACCACCAGTTTGTTGGTATTTAAGTTTTCCACTAACTTCTACAGTACAGTTGACCCTTGAACCATGGGGATGGGAGTTAGGGGTGCTGATCCTCTGTGTAGTTGAAAATTCAGGTACAACTTTTGACTCCCACCAAAATGTTAGCTACTAACAGCCTGCTGTTGACTGGAAGCCTTACTGATAAGATAGTCAATTAACACATATTTTGTATGTTACATGTATTATATACTGTGTTCTTGTAGTAAGCTAGAGAAAAGATGTTAAAATCTTAAGGGCGAGAAAATACATTTACAGTACTGTTGTATTTATAAAAAAAACCGTCTGTGTAGAAGTCAACCCATGCATTTCAAACCTGTGTTGTTCAATGGTCAAGTGTAATTCAAGTTTAAATTGTGAAATTTTTTTACCTAAAGATATTAGTCACATGGATAAAGTAAGTCTTAAAATAAAATTTGTAGGAAATCTTAATTTCAGTGATTTTAGTGATTATGACATGATCCTCAATTTACAAAGCTATTTCCTTCTATCAAGGCTCGACCTCTAGCTGTATTATTTGGGAGACAAGGTTTAAATAACCACAGCGCTTACTTTTGACCATCAAATGCTTTCTGTTATATTTTTTAAAGGAAGCACATATTTACATAGATAGAAACTAAAAGTTAAGCTGGCTTATAGTAGACTCTCACTGTTTTGGTTTGCCATCAAATAGTTCCTTCCTCTTCAGTTTCCCATCCCAAATATACCAGTACAACAAAACATTTTATTCCTTTTGCCACATTAAGGCCAGCAAACAAGAACAGAATCCCTTACCCAAAATCTTAAAACACTTAGAATAGGAGAAGTAACTCAGAAGTTTTTTAGGAGGAAGAGGAGAGGTAGTATATTTGTTTCCCTAGAATCTCAGTGAAAATAACAGAACTTTCTAGGTAGGTGGCATCGGTTCACCTAAGGCAGAGGGTAACTAATTTTGGCAATGCATGCATTAAAAAATGCTACAATATCAAAATGAAGGGACTTTTTAATAATTCTTCCCAGCTATAAATTCTGGACTTGTCCTTTCTGTTACTCTTTTGAGCGTGTTATAGTGCAATTTGTATAGAAACAGAAACTTGATTTTTAAAAAATGTATGAATTTCTCTTAAAATAAGTTTAGCACTTATTTAAGCAGTTAGTTTCTGTGTAACATGCTGATCATAATGAGAAATGGTAAATATTGTGCATTCTTCTTTGACCCATTAGTTATTTTGGATTGTGTTGTTTAATTTCCATGTATTTGTGAATTTCCCTAGTTTTTTCTTGACTGATTTCCTAATTTTACTACATTCTGGTCACAGAGTATAGCTATTATGCTTTTTTAAAATCCTTTAAACTTATGGAGACTTGCTTTGTGGTTTATCCTGGAGTATGTTGTATGTACACTTGAGTAGAATGTGTAGTCTGTTGTTGGGAGGACTGTTTTACAGATGGCTTTTTAGTCTTACTGGTTTATAGGGTTCTAGTCAGTTCTTCTATTTCCTTGTTGATCTTTTGATTATTGAAAGTAGAGTATTGTAATCTTAGCTATTGTTGAATTGTCTACTTTTCTGAGCTTTTGCTCTAAGTGTGTTGAGTTCTGTTATGTGTGTATTTATTTTTAATTGTTATATTCTCTTGGTGAATTGGCCTTTTTGTAACTATAGCATGTTCTTCTTTATCCCTAATAACAGTATTTGTTTCAAAGTATATTTTGTCTGATGTTAATATAGCCACTCCAGCTCTATTTTGATTACTGTTTGTATGGTATGTATTTTTTTTTTAAGATTTTATTTATTTATTTGACAGAGAGAGAGAGAGAGAGAGAGCGAGCGAGCACAAGCAGGGGGAGAGGCAGAGGGACAGGGAGAAGCAGGCTCCCTGCTGAATAGGGAGCCCAATGCGGGGCTCGATCCCAGGACTCTAGGATCATGACCTGAGCTGAAGGCAGTGGCGTAACCAACTGAGCCACGCAGGCGCCCCTGTATGGTATGTATTTTTACATCCTTCTAGTTTTGTCCTATTTTGTCTTTGAATCTAAAGTATGTGCTTTTTTAGGGAGCATATAGTTGGATCATGCTTTTTCATCCATCCTGCAATCTCTTTTAATTTTATTTACATTTTAGGTGATTACTGTTAAGTTACAGTTTCTACCTACCATTTTGCTATTTGTCTTTATGTCTTGTGTTGTTTTTATTCTTTGTTCCCCTATTTCTGTCGTGTGTTTGTGTGTGTGTGTGTTAGATATTTTCCAGCATACTATTCTAATTCATTTTTTGTTAAATTTTTCATGTTATTTTTTTTAATTTGCTTTGGACCTTAAAACAAGTTCCGATTAACACCATCTTAATTTCAGTAGTATACCAAGACTTTGTTCTTGTACAGCTCCATTCCCCTTTGTGGTGTTATTGTCATATGTTACATCTTTGTATATTATATTCTCATCAGCACAAATAATTATTGCTTTATTGAGAGTCTTTTAAATCACGTAGGACAAAGTAAACTTCACAAACCAAAAATGCATTTATACTCTTTTTATATTTACTTGGGTAGTTACCTTTTTTTTTTTTTTAAAGATTTTATTTATTTATTTGACAGAGATCACAAGTAGTCAGAGAGACAGGCAGAGAGGGGAGAAAGCAGGCTCCCTGCAGAGCAGAGAGCGAGATGCGAGGCTCGATCCCAGGACCCTGGGATCATGACCTGAGCCGAAGGCAGAGGCTTTAACCCACTGAGCCACCCAGGTGCCCCTTGGATAGTTACCTTTAGTGGTATTTTTTTTCTTGTGATTTTGAGTTATTGTGTAGTGTTCTTTTAATTTCCATGTGACTCTCTTTTGTATTCCTTGCAGCGTAGGTCTGTTAGTGACACATTCACTTTTTGCTAGTAACAAATTCAGTTTTTATCTGTAAAATCTTAATTTCTCCTTAATATTTACAGATAATTTTGCTGGATACCATCTTTTCATTTCAGCACTTTTAACATGTCATCCCATTGCCTTTGGGTTCCATGGTGTCCGATGAAGAAATCAAATATTGATCTTATTAAGGATTATATTATACATGATGAGTTACTTCTTTCTTGTTGCTTCTAAAATTCTCTTCTGTTTTTCCTTTTGATGCTTTGACTATAATGCTTCTCAGTTTGGATCTGAGTTCAATTTATTTAGAGGTCATTAAGCTTTTTGGATGGGAGATTAATCTTTTTATTCCTGTTACTTAATGTGGAAAGTTTTCAGCCATTATTTCTTTAAATATTATTTCTTTTTCTCAGCTTTCCTTTTGTGATTGATGTGCATGTTTTGGTATACTTCATAATATTCCACAGATCTCTGATATTCTGTTCATTTTTCTTTTTCTGTTTCTGTTCCTTGACTGGATAATCTCTTGATTTATCCGTAAGTTCACTGATTGTTTCTGCCTGCTCAGATAATGCTGTTGAGCTTCTCTAGTGAATTTTCCAGTGAAAATTTCAGAATTTTCTTTAGTAAATTGTTGTACTTTCTATTTGCTACTTCTTGTATATATATAATTTTTCTGTTTATTGATATTGTTCTTATACTTTGCTTTAGTTCTTTTATCTTGGCTTCCCTTTGTTTTTTGAACATATTTATAATAGCTAACTTAAAATCTTGTTTAGTAAGTCTGTCATCTGACCTTGCTCTGGGACCGTTTCTATTGATTGCTTTCTCCTCTGTGGGTGGACTATATTTTTTCCTTTGCAGGTCTCAAAATTTTGGTTGAAAAGTGGGCATTTTATAGCTACTCCAGAAAGCAGTACATTCCCTCTCTGCAGCATTTGTTCTTGTTAGTTTGTTGTAGTAGTTTTTTGTTTGCAGTGACTTTTGTGAACTAATTTTCTCTTGTATTGTCATTGAAATCTCTCCTTGTTTATCTTCGTGGTTAGCTAACTGTTAAACAAAGATTTCCTTAATTGCCTGGAACCAGTAAGTCTCCCAGTCTTTGCTAAGGGTGCTTTGAGTGAAGGCAGTTGACAGCTCTGCCACAGCTTTCACTTTTGTCAGTGAGAGCCTGTGGACTTCTTAGGTCTCACCAGGTACATGCATAGCCTAGCCTATATCTGGGCTTGGTCTTCTTGATTTTCAGGTTTTTCATATTTGTTGGAGCTTTTCAAAGGTGTTAGGAATATTTCATTCTCCCACTCTTTCTTTTAAGGTTTTTGGTTATTTATTGTATGCTCCAGATGTTACCCACTGTTTCAGCAGGTCGCAGAGTTAAACAGTTTTCTGGGATTGTTTGTTTCTTTTTTTCTTTCAGATTTTACTTATTTATTTGGGAGAGAGAGCAGAGAGTATGGGGTGGGGAGGGGAAGGGCAGAGGGATAGGAAGAAGCCGACTCTCTACTGAGCATGGAGTCCAATGCAGGGTTCCATCCCAGGACCCCAGAATCATGACCTGAGCTGAAGGCAGATGCTTAACTGACTGAGCCACCCAGGTACCCCTGAGATTGTTTCTGACAGATGCTTCTGGATAAAGGTTTTTTTTTGTTGTTGTTGTTGTTTTTTGTTTCTTTTTTTGCGTGGTTAAACTCCAAATCAGCTCAGTAGCCTGTAAGGGGGTCTTCTAGGGAACCATCAGAAAGGTAAAAAACAATGACAGATTTTCTAGGAATGGGGCTCTGAAAGAGCTTTAGCCTCCTGCTTGCTTTACTGCAAATTCATGCTGTTAATTTTCAGGTCTACGTTGGAGCTGCCTGGAGAGGCTGGTACTAGGGCAGGTTAAAAAGCCACAGAGGTCTCTGTTTTTACTAAGATTCAGCCATTTTTCTTTAGCAAACCCTTTCCAGAATGCTGAGAACGTTTGGTTAGTTTCTAGAGTTATTAAAAGGTTGATTACAACAATGTGTATTTGTTAGTTTTCTCTTCGGAGAATTGTTGGAGGTCCTTATTTGCCATTTTCATTGATGTCCTTGTGCATTCTTCTTTAAAGGTAAAATAAATTTATTACTTCATGCAGATCATTCAGATTGTATTCAGAGCTGCAGTATTTTGCCGTCAATTAAAAAAAATCTTGTCTTTTCAGGATGCCTGGGTGGCTCAGTTGGTTAAGCCACTGCCTTCAGCTCAGGTCATAATCCCAGGGTCTCTCTCTGTCTTTCTGATTGATAGATAGATAGATAGATAGATAGATAAAATCTTTAAAAAAATAAGAAATCTGTCTTTTATGATGAAGATTTTAGTTCTCAAAGACAGTAGCATAATTACTTCACTGCTTTATCACATACTACATATGCTAATAGTGTTAGAATAATAATACCAGTACTGCCAGGAACTACGTGATTACTCATTGTAGCATGAGAATCTTTTGTAGTTCTTATTGTTCTTTGGATATATTCTATTGGGAATGTTTGGTCAAATTAGTGTGTTTTAAAATTCGTTGAAATAATTATTTTTTGTCTGGTTATGTTATCAAATGGCTACACAGTAGGTTTATTTGTTTCATTTTGCTATTGGCTTTTTAGGGATTGCTTTTTTTTTTTCCCCATAAGATTTTATTTACTTATTTGACATAGAGATCCCAAATAGGCAGAGAGGCAGGCAGAGAGAGAGGGGGAAGCGGGCTCCCCGCTGAGCAGAGAGCCCAATGTGGGACTCCATCCCAGGACCCTGAGACCATGACCTGAGCCAAAGGCAGAGACTTAACCCCCTGAGCCACCCAGGTGCCCCAGGGATTGCTTTTTTTTTTTTTTTTAAAGATTTTATTTATTTATTTGACAGAGAGAGAGTGATCACAAGTAGGCAGAGAGGCAGGCAGAGAGAGAGAGGAGGGGGCTCGATCCCAGGACCCTGAGATCATGACCTGAGCCGCGAAGGCAGAGGCTTAACCCCCTGAGCCACCCAGGTGCCCCAGGGATTGCTTTTTTAAGTAATAATTTTTTCTTTTTTTTTGTAATGGAACATTTAAAATATTTACATGGTTGTAAAATATTTACATTTTTCAAAACTAAATCTACCATCATATTCCTTCCTCAACCATTTTTAAATTCTGAGTGATAACTTGCTGCTCAAAAACCTCTGATTTCTTCCCATTGCCTTTCGAGTGGCATTTGATGCCCTTCAACATTTGGGTCTCCATGAAATCCTTAACTCTCCATACCTACTCCCCATCTTTTCTTTATCTCGTTTTTGTTTAAAGATTTTCTTCAGATAGCTCTCCTTTCTCTTAACCATGTAGCGAGAGAACCATGTTGCTCTTTGTGCTCCCAGAATGTTTTTTCTTTATGAAATTTAATCCAGTTTGTTTTGTTAGTGACTGCTTTACTGATAAATAATTTGCATAAATCGTGGAGTTCTAGTATACTTTTGAACAATAGAATGCTTGCATTCCCCAAAGGCATCTTCATTCCATTCTTTTAGCTCTTTCCTTGGTATTTGTCATCACATTTTATTGCAGATTCTGGTATTTCTTGACTTTTTTTTTTCGGTTTTAGACATTTTCCTGCAGTGGAAGATAATCTTCCACCTACCTCCTCCATTTGTCCCCTTGTGTCTCTCCTCCCCTACAGTGTTTTCAGATACTTCTTATTATTTTTAAAAGTTTTTATTTATTTTGAGAGAGAGAACAAGCGAGCAAATCCATGAGTGGGGAGTGGGGCATAGAGGGAGAGGGAGAAGCAGATTTATCGCTGAGCTGGGAGCCTGACATGGGGACGTGGGGCTTGATCCCAGGACTGTGGGATCATAACCTGAGCTGATGGCAGATGCTTAACTGACTGAGCCACCCAGGTGCCCCATGCTTTCAGATTAAATCAATGTTTAGATTATGAAGAGTGTGTGAATAAGTGCTGTTCACTGTTACTACATTTCATGTACTGAGGTGTGTTATTATTATTTTTCCCTCCCTCCTTTTAAAAAGGAGCAAATACATTTCTTGTTCTTTTTTTTTTTTTTTTTGGGTCTCATGTGTTGTAGCCCCAGTATGTTCAAACACATCAGGTAATATACCAGTCCCTGCTCCCCCCACCTCCCCTCCCCCCCTTTTAAAAAAATCAACCTTCTTCAAAGATTCTGCAGGCCACAAGGCCTGTTGGACAACTGGCATCCTGGGACTCCCCGTCCCCCTCATCCTAGGGTTGTAAGAGGCATAAGCCTAGTAGCTAGTGTGCTTTGGTAGCCAAAATGGGGAAGTGGAGTATGTGGTCAGCTATTCCTCACCCTGATCTGTGTTTGGTGTTTCTTATTCTTTTTCCCATCCCATCCCATCAAGATTTTATTCATTTTGAGAGGGAGAGAGAGAGAGAGAGAGAGCGAACGAGAGAGAGCACAAGCAGGGGAAGAGGCAGAGGGAGAGGGAGAAGCAGACTCCCTGCTGAGCAGGGATTCTGATACGGGGCTGGATTCCAGGACCCAGAGATCATGACCTGAGCCTAAGTCCGACACTTAACCATTTGAGCCACCCAGGTGCCCTAGTGTTTCTGTTTCTATTCAGTATAACTTGGCAAGGGTGGGGAAATAATAGGGAAGGGACAATTCCCTAGCAGCCTGACCTAGAGGAACAGATTTAGAAGTTTAACTAGTTCTCATTAATTTCTTTCATAATTCTCTTTTCAACCCTCCCTTCCTTCCTTCCTTCTCCTTCCTCCCTTTCTCATTTCCTTTTCTTCCCTCCCTTCCTTCCTTCCTAGATGGCATTCATTTGACAGAGACACAGTAAGAGAGGGAAAACAAGCAGGGGGATTGGGAAAGGGAGAAGCAGGCTTCCCGATGAACAGGGAACCTGACTTGGGGCTCAGTCCTAGCAACCTGGGATTGTGACCTGAGCTGAAGGCAGCCTCTTAGTAACTGAGCCACCCAGGTGCCCCTTTTCAACACTTTGTATCATTTCTTAGTCCTAAGTAGGATTCTCCTGCTTGAAGCAGAGGTTTTTCTGACTTGTTCTGAAACACTAAGACACTTGGCATTTCATTTGCTTTTTGTCTTCAGAATTTTATTGAACTGGTTTGTCTACTGTTCTCTTATTCTGGTCTTACTCTATAACAAACCACCCCCAAAACAACATTTTATTATGTTAACAAGATATGTGTGTCAGGAATTTGTAAAGCTTACTGCAGGGATGTCCTTTCCTTTTCCTCTACATGTTTGGGGGTCTCAGCTGTGATGACCCATGGCAGAGGAGCACTTAGACAGCTGGGGTTGCAGGATCTGTTTCTAAGATGGCCGCTTCATTGAATGTGTGGCACTTTGGCAAGTATGGCTAGAAGGTTAGGCTCAGCTGAAGCAGTCAACTTAAGGACCTACGTTTGGTCTTAATAGGGTGGTTGCTTTGGGGTGGTTGGACTTCTTAATGGCAGCACAGAGATCCAAGAGTTAATGTTTAAGAGGATCAGTTGAAAGCTGCATGCCCTCTTATGACCTTTATTCAGAAATCAAATGGTGCTATTTCTACCATAATTTATTGGTCAAAACAGTCACAAGCCCCAGCCAGAATCTAGGGGAGGGATCAGAAACTTCATCTCTTGATAAGAGAGTGGCATTGTCACATGGCAGAAAAACATGTAAGATGGAGGCTATTGTTGTGGTCATTGTTGGAAAGTACAGTCTACTACACTTCTGTTTGTTTTTAAAGGTGGCTGTCTTTTAATTCCTTCACTCATAATTCAGAGGTGTTGAGAGAGAGCAGCGATAAACTCAGGTTGTCTTGTTTAACTAGAAGTCCCTTGCATAATTTTTACTCTTAAGTGAACTTTTTTCATTGAAGTGTAACATGAACACAGTAGAATTCACCTATCATAATTATGCTAGCAGTTCGATGAGTTATCAAGAAAGTGAACATATTTGGGGCGCCTGGGTGGCTCAGTGGGTTAAAGCCTCTGCCTTCAGCTTGGGTCATGGTCCCAGGGTCCTGGGATCCAGCCCCGCATCAGGCTTTCTGTTCAGCAGGGAGCCTGCTTTTCTTCCTCTCTGTGCCTGCCTCTCTGCCTGTGATCTCTGTCTGTCAGATGAATAAATAAAATCTTAAAAAAAAAAAGAAAGTGTACATATTTTGTAAATGCCACCCCAAGTCAGGACTTATTTATTAGCACAGTGTAGTTACCATTTTTCCCCCTTAATGATTGTTTAGTTAAATTGTGTTTAACTCAACTAAAGAAATGGTTCAGTTGTGTCTTCTATACTCTGTTTAAAAAGATGAGGAGATCTTGAAGATACTATACTATGGTGTCTTAATGTTGTAGTAGAAGCTTTCAGTTGCATTTAAATATGTCTAAGTGGAATGTCTCACTCTCTAATAAAACATAGGAATGAAGGTTACTCTTACCTTTTTGGCAGACTTTTAGAGCATTGTTTAGCAAGTTTTTTTCCATCATGACAATAGGAAGAAATATGTTTTATACTGTGACTCGCTACTTAAAATACATGTACTTTATAATTGGAAAACTTTTTTTTTCCCCCATAAAACAATACTTTGGGAAAGCACAGCTACAGAATGCTAAGGTACTCAGTTGGAATTACCTGGAATTACACATCAGTGGAGTCTAAATTAAGGGCCTACTGAGCAGAAGGTTGAGGGAGGACATTTGTGGAAAGGGCTGTTAGAAGAATATTTATACTTGGTCCAAAAGCCCTCTGAGAACTGAGAGAGGAACAACTTTTTCTATTATTTCCTTTTTAAAACAGGTATTAAAATTTCCAGAGCAGTTTTCTTTTCTAGTAGTTCTACTTCTCATTATCATGGTCTCCCCACCCCTGCACGTGGATTATAACATTTTTACTTCCTGGAGGTGAATTAATACATGAATATGGTTAAGAATAAGTATACCATGTGTTTTACCCAAACCTTGCTACGTTACCTATCTTCATTGTCTTTTAAAGTAAGCCTTTTAATAACCTCTGACTAAGCCTTAGTCTCTTCATCTGTAAGTAGGGATGATAGTACTTACCTCATAGCTTTGTGTTAATGGAATAAGGTAAAGTACACAGTGTTAAGAAGTTTTTAAGTGTCGTTAATAACTAACAATCCTAATAATCAGTTTGAACAGCAATAAGGTATGTTAGGATGAGGTGGTGGTCCCAGATAGGGTTGAAAGGAAGATTGTAGGAAGAGATCCCAGGAATAATACTGTGTGGAGAGTGGGTAGTGAAGAAGGTGTTATTTGGAGAATAGACCCAAAGGAGTAGGTGATACTTCTGATGAATGTGGGTTTTAAGTATACTTAGAGATGTTTCTTTTTCGCATCTCCCCCATCCTAGTCCCTGGGTTTTGCCACTCACTAGCTGTGAGAACCCAGATAGATTACTAACATAGCTACTAAAGTTCATGATTTATTTTTAGAAAAGAATGAGACATAATTCAAGGTTCTCTTTTTATTTTAGAGAGTGAGTAAGCAAGAGAGCATGTAAGTTAGTGAGGGAAGGATAGAGGGAGAGGGAGAGAGAATCTTCAAGCAGACTCCCTGCTGAGCACGGAGCAGAGCCTGATGCAGGACCCATGAGATCATGACCTGAACCCCAAACCAAGAGACACTCAAATGACTGGCTACCCACGTGCCCCAGTTCAAGGTTTTCTCTTAATCACATCACTTCTTCTTGTTTGCAGTTTGTATGTTATCTTGAGTGATTAGAAACAACGAGTCATTAGCACAGCTAGACTGAAATCCAGCGTAATATCAGATACTCCTGTGAGAGTATGAAGTGACAGCATACTGTGGTCAAAAAGAGTCATAGTGCTACTGTTTTACATTCTCTTCTTGGGTTAATTTCTGACCCATGGTAATAAACCTAGTGAAGATGTGTCTTTATTTTCTTGAGTGCTTTGTTGACAGAAATATATGTAGCTTACCAGGCTTATCCAGAAACCAGAAGACGTTGTAGTCAGTTACACCTCGTGGTTGCTTCCTAGGCATTGAACTTAGTTCTCAGTTCATTTCTTGCCGTGAGTCATGTGGTCAGTATGAAAATTCTGTGCCTGGTGGAGATGTGGTGGGTTATGTAGAAAAATGATTATTACCTAACCTCTTTTCTATCGCTGATCATGAGTTTATGTTGCTGCTTCTCCTTAAATAAACATTAGCGGAAAGGGCAGAAAGTGTAATTTTGGAAAATGTTAGCACTATAAGCTGAAAATGATGTTATATCTGTTCCAGTGTAAGAAAAAGTGACTTTTCTCTGATTCTGAGACCCAGCCCACTTCCGTGTATCACCCTCTGGTATTCTACATTGGTGTTGGAGATAGAAATGTCTGCTGTCATGAAAACACATTTTTTCCTGGCCAAGAGGCACAGCTGATGTATTTTGTAATATTTTTAAGGGCTGGGGAATTTTTCATAAACATATATTTAATGTTCATTGTAGACTGTGCTGGCTAGAAATAGTAAATACCCTGTTCTTTGTGGGGAGCAGCACTTATGCTCCTATGATTATACTGTGATGAACAATAATATAGGTACTATAAGTAGAATGTGGGTTTCCATAGTAATGTTTGAGGGGAGAAAATAAGAGAAAATGTCAGTATCCGTTCGCTTACCAACATTTAACTTATTTTTTATTTTTTATTTTTTTTGGAATTAAAAAAATTTTCCCAGTCCTTTGGCTACCTTTATGTTAAAAAAAAAGAATGAAAAAAATAAAGGGAAACTGCAGTTTTTCTTACTGTATTTCTTTAGATTGCCCCTCTCGGGGGCTCCTGGGTGGCTCAGTCGTTATGCCCCTGCCATCAGCTCAGATCATGATCCCAAGTTCCTGGGATTGAGCCCCACATTGGGCTCCTGCTCAGGGGGAAGCCTGCTTCTCCCCCCTCACTCCCCTACGTGTGTTCCCTCTTTCTCTGTCTCTGTCAAATAAATAAATAAACTCTTTAAAAAAGTTGCCCCTCTCTGACTGCTGTATAGTGTAATAGGTTATTATTTTCTTTGTCTTGGCATGTCTCTATTTTAAAATTTTGTCTTCCCTTCTTGATTGCTATTTCTGTGAGAACAGTGTATATCTTGTTTACTTGAATCTGGTGTACCTACATAGCATAGTGTCTAGCCACATAGTATGTATTCAGTAAGGAATTACTATATTACTTACAACTTGTATTTGACTAACACTATAAATCTTTAAAGCAGTTTGATTCCCCAGTTGGCCAGATGTTTTCAGTTTTCACAGTATTTCTTGGTTGTATTAATGACAGCCCATTAGAATTGTTTCTTTCGGTGTCCCTATCTCCCAACACAGACATACCTTGAAAGCATGGATCTTTTATTCCTTTCTGTATTTCCTTAGTCTGTCGTAATGTCTGATAAGTTGTATATGTGTAGTAAATGTTCAAATTTAGGTTAGTTTTTTTTTCATGAAAATATGAGGACAAGATTGTTATATTTTGGTATATTTCTGAAGTGAACATGTTTATATCAGTTGACTTTTTTTTTTTTTTTTTTTGCCAGAAGGAAAAGAAAGCATATTGATAATGTGGGTAGATTTTATTTATCTTACACTTGTGTGAGATAGGTAGAACAGATAGTATTCTTATTTTACACAGGTGGATACTGGGGCCCAGAGGGTTTTAGGCGGCTTCACTAAGATCCTGCAGTTAGCAAATAATGAAGCTGGGGCTTAAACCTAGGCTTGTTAAGTATTTGAATTTTACTTCGACCCTGAGTTTTAAAAGTTTTTAGCTTACTTAATAATGTCTAGGTAATTCAAGGTTTTATGTTCTTGCAGTATTCAAGATTAATGTTTGTATTTAAAGTTATGTATTAAGAGATTAAAGTGTGGAGGAGTAGTGTCTATATTAGAGTGCCTTTGGGTAACCTAAAGTACAACTGGACATATTCTTGAGTGAATGTAGTATCTTCTCACTTACGGGTTTATAGTGCTAGGGTAAATATAATACAGAAAAATTCTTGCAGAGACTGTTGGCTTGGTTTATTTTTATTTAAAGTGTTACTTAAATTTGTTTAGTAGATATCTCTGCATATACTCCTTATGCATGTATGTCTTTGCTACAACTGGAAAACAGATTATAATTATAAATTGCATTTATAAATAAACTAAAGCCAGTACAAAAATAAACACCAATGCAGTGGGTGATGTTTTGTCAAAATGAATTACTTGGCTGATGTTAGGGTTATGGCATTTCAAGTTCTTTTGGTATACCTATACTGTGGTGTGCTGCATGACTTCATTCTCCTGCAGCTTTCTCTGTTGGAACCTGTATGGAAACCCTGCTATATTTTGTATATGGTTTCATTTGGTCTTCACTTTTATGGAATAAATAATTTGTTGCTAAAAGTAGCATTGCTTGGCAGCAATATGTACATGTCAGTATTTGGATTTTGGGTCATCAGTGTAATTGAGAATGTTTTATCAGGCATTTCTAAGTTATAGAAGTTAAAAAATACAATTAAAATGTACCCATAAGGCTTTCTAGGATACCAGAAAATACATACAGACCCCAGTTGGGAAAACACTGATTTATACAATAATATATAAGTCAAGTCTTATTTTATGTTAGTATGATTATTCAGTTTTTATTTATTTGGAAAGTTAATCATTTTGAATTAAAAAGCTAGAATAATTTTAAAGAAATCACAGTTGAAAGTTATCACAGAATCCCGAGTTAGCCATTTAAATTTTATTTACATACTAGGAGAAAGGCAATCTATTTGGGGGAGGTGGAAAGGGAGGTGGCATTTTGCAAAGATGTATGGTTCATGATTTTTGTCATAAAGTAACTCTTATGAAAGCTAGAGAGGTATGTCTTGAGCAGTACAAATAAATACTCTGGCAGATCATAAAAAATGAGAAATTACTTTGGGCAGGGAGAATTAAAGATTTTCTAGGTGTAAGTTTCTTCTCAGTAGACTTTTCATTTTTTACAATAGTTTTATTTTTTATTTTTTTCAAAGATTTTATTTATTTGACAGAGATCACAAGTAGACGGAAAGGCAGGCAGAGAGAGAGAGAGAGAGAGAGAGAGAGAAAGGAGGAAGCAGGATCCCCTCTGAGCAGAGAGCCAGATGCGGGGCTCCATCCTGCATGATCTGGGATCATGACCTGAGCCGAAGGCAGAGGCTTTAACCCACTGAGCCACCCAGGTGCCCCTAGAAATTTTAGATTTACAGAAAAGCTGTGAAGATAGTACAGAGAGATCTTGCACTCAATTTTCCTTATTAATATTTTACATTAGTATAGTATTAATGAGCCATATTGGTAATGGCATTATTAGCTGAAGTCTAGTGTTTATTTTGGTTTCCCCAGATTTTACTTCATGTCCTTTTCTGGTTCCAGGATCTCATTGAGGATTACTACCTTACAGTTAGTTGCCATGTCTCTAGGCTCCTCTTGGCTGTGACATGTTCTCAGACTTTCAGTACTTTTGGTGACCTTAGATTTGAGGAGTACTTTTCAGGTATATTATAGGATGTACTTCTGTTGGTATATGTCTGATGCTTTTCTCATGACTAGACTGGGGTTATGGGTTTTTCAGAGGACAATCACAGAAGCAAAGTGCCATTTTTTTATCACTATACATCAAAAGTGTCTGCCCCCCCTCCCCCGGTAGAGTACATAAAATTGTTTGGGACTCTCTTGCATGGGAGATTGGGTTCTCTTTCATTTATTAAAGTGCTGCTTTACTTTGGTTCCATTCCACAGATTTTGGTATATTGTGTTTTCATTTTCATTCATTTAAAAATATTTTCAGGGGCGCCTGGGTGGCTCAGTGGGTTATAAGCCTCTGCCTTCGACTCAGGTCATGATCTCAGGGTCCTGGGATTGAGCCCTGCATTGGGTTCTCTGCTCAGCAGGGAGCCTGCTTCCACCTCCCCCTCTGCCTGCCTGTCTGCCAGCTTGTGATCTCTCTCTCTCTGTCAAATAAATAAAATCTTAAAAAATTTTTTTTTTCAAATTCGCCTTTTGATTTCTGCTTTGATCCATGAGTTTTTAAAGAAGTATGTTTGGGGATTAGTGTCTAGATATTTGGAGATTTCCCAAATACTGTATTGAGTTAATTCTGTTTTGGTCAGAGAATATATTTTGTATGATTTGAATATTTTCAAAATTTTTATATGTTTTATGGTCTAGAATATGATCTGTGTTGCTGAGTGGTCTCTGTGCACATGAAAAGAATGTATATTCTGTAGCAAAAAATGTAAATTAGATCAGTTTGCTTGATTTTATCTCTTAAGTCTTCTCCACCCTATTAATTATAAGACTACTTACACCAGTCATTGGAAGAGAGTTGTTGAAATCTTTGACTATGATTATAGTTCTGTCTTTTCCCCTTTCAGTTCTGCCATTTTTGGTTAATATATTTTGAAGCTCTTTTATTTAGGAGGATAAATGTTTAGGATTGCTATAGCTTCCTGATGTATTGATATTTTTATTGTTATAAAATGACCTCTTAATTCCTGTTCTCATAGTTTTTGCTTTGAAATCCACTTTAATTTTAATAGTGTTGCTCTAGTGTTTTTTGATTGGTGTTAGTGTGGTATATCTTTTTCCATCTTTTCGCTTTTAACCTATTTCTGTCTTTAAAGAAAATTTCTTACAGGTAGCGTATAGTTTTGTCTTGCTTTTATATCCAGCGGATGATCTCTGCCTTTTCTTTTTTTTTTCCCAAAGATTTTATTTTATTTATTTGACAGATCACAAGTAGGCAGAGAGGCAGGCAGAGAGAGAGGAGGAAGCAGGCTCCCTGCTGAGCAGAGAGCCCGATGCCGGGCTTGATCCCAGGACCCTGGAATCATGACTTGAGCTGAAGGCAGAGGCTTTAACCCACTGAGCCACCCAGGCGCCCCATCTCTGCCTTTTTCTTTTTAATTCATTCTGAAATACTAAATTTTGAAATACTAGCTTTAGAGGAAGTTGCAAAGTGTGGCCCTGTGTGTACCCATCACCCAATATCCGTCAATGTTAGTATCTTACTCAGCTGTAAGTACACCTTGAGGAAATTGACAGTGGAATGAAAATTGACAGGGAATTGACCATTGTATAATCTAAAGACCTTATTCAGATTTCACCAGATAGATATGTGCTTCTGTGTGTATATAGCTCTGTAGTTGAATAATGTGTTTTTGTGTAACCAAAACCAAGATACTTAAGTCCATAATTACAAGTCTCTCATGCTACCTCTTCATAGGTATACCAACCCCCTCCACCTCTAACTCCTAGGAATCATTAATTTGCTCTCCACCTCTGTAATTGTTATTTAATGAACATTTGATAAGTGGAGTCATGTAGCATGCATTCTTTGAGATTGGTTTAAGTTCTTTGTAGTTCCTCCAAATAATTGTGTATATTAATAGTCTGTTCCTGTTTATTCTGGGCAATACTCCATGGTGTGTATATACCATAATTTAACTGTTCACTCATAGAAGGACATTGGTTAGTTTCCAAATTTTAGCCAGTTAACTGCTCTTAACATTTGCATATACATTTCTACATGAAAATAAATTTTCATTTCTCTAGGATAAATATCCAAGAGTGTAATTGCTGGGTTGTATGGTAAGTCTGCTTTTCGATTTTAAAGGAACTGCCAAACTATTTTCCAGAGTGTCTGTGCCATTTTGCATTCCCACCAGCTATGTATGAGTGATCCAATTTCTGTGCTTCCTCTCCAGCATTTGGTATTATCACTGTTGTTTTAGTAATTCTGATGGGTGTATGGTGAGAACTCATTGTGATTTTAGTTTGCATTCCTTTCCTAGTGAATGAGACTATATGACTATTTTCTCATGTACTTATTTGACTGTTTTTTTGTGTACTTACTTGCCATCTGTACATCCTCTTTGGTAAAATGTCTTTAGATCCTCTTTGGTAAAATGTCTTACCCTGTTTTTTGTCCGTTTTCTAGGTTGAGTAATTTTTAAATGTTGAATTTTTAAAGTTATTTATATATTTTAGATATGAATCTGCTGCTGCAGGTGGATCAGATCATCTGTTGGTGTCCTAGTTGAGGAGCAGAAGTTGGGTTACTGTTGTTGCCTCTGGGGATGGATCAGGCTCCCTACCAGTGTGTGGTTATAGTAGGGAAAGAGAAGCCTAGAATGCCTTGGGGCTTTCTAGCTACTGCTAAGGGTGGATTGGCCTGTCTTCTTCTGGATTTGTAATGTTTTTTTCCTTCTTTCCCTCCCTCCTTTCTTTTCCTGCCTCTTGGTTCTGGGTTGCAGACCTTTCTGGTGTCTAGTCCGGGGTATATGGGACATAAAATGAAAACGCTGGGACTCACTGTGTTGCCTTTCTCAAAGTCCTGAGATCCCTGTCACCTTCTTTGAGGTTTTATTACCACCTGTTGCATTTTTTTTTTTTTTTTTTTTTTTTTTGGTTTTTGTGTTTATAGGGGAGTAGTGGGGGAAATTTAGTGTATGCCATCTTATTCTGTAACTGGCAGCTCATCCCTGCGTTTTAATTGGGGTGTCTCGACTGTTTTTGCATTTAGTGTGATTACTGTAATGGGTAGGTTTGGTCTGTCATCTTGCTGTATGTTTTCTGTTTGTTCCATATGTTTTTTGTTCTCTTTTTCCTCCTGTGTGTCTGCCTTTTACAGGATTAATGGAATAGTTTTCAGGAGTCTTTTAAAAAACTTTTTGGGCTAGCTTATTTTAAAGTAGTTGCTATACTTGTTCAATTTTTTTAAGTAGTTTAGGATTCAAAGTATACATGTTTCCTTATCACAGTAACATTATAGCTTTTCTTAGATACTGTAAGAAACTTACTGTAGTACACTCTGTTTCACTTTTCTTGTACTTTGTAATTGTTGTCATTCATTTTACCTCTACCTTTGTTATCAGTCCCACAGTACATTGTTATTATTTTTGCTTTATGCAGTAAGTTATCATTTAAGGAGATTTAATAAATTTGAAAAAGTTATATTTACTCAGGTTTATGATTTCTTTTTCTTCTTCTTCTTCTTTTTTTTTTTTTTTTTTTTTTTTTTGGTTTTTGTGGATTTAGATTTCTGTCTTGTGTTATTTTCCTTTCACCTGAAGGACGTTTAACATTTCTTATAATGAAGATTTGCTGGTAACTGATTTTTTCAGTCCTTGTGTGTAAAAGTTTATATTTTGCCTTTATTTTTGAAAGATCCTTCAGCTCAGGAGAATTCTAGATTGACTTTTTTTCTTTCAGTGTTTTATAAGGGTGTTACTCTAGTGTTCTCTGCCTTACATTGTTTTTGAGATGGAAGTTTGCTGTCATTTTATCTTTTTCTTCTATAAGAACAGAGCTGTCCCTGCTCCCCCTCCCTTGGTTGCTTTTAAGAGTTTCTTTTTTATTGCTGGCATTGCGCAATCTGGTTTTGTTTTGTTTTATTTTTTAAACTGTTTCATGTGCTTGGGATTTGTTGAGCTTCTTGGACATGTGGATTATAGTTTTCATCAAATTTGGGAAGTTTTCTACTATTATCTTTATGTATAGTTTTCTGTCTCCTCTCTCCCCTCTCCTAACTGTATCGCAGTTACGTGTATATCAAGCTTGAATTTCACTGTCCCCCCTCCCCCCCCACGATACTCAGTCTTCTGTTAATTGTATCCAGTATGTTTTTTACCTTATGCATTATAATTTTCACTCAAGTCTTTTATATCTTCTTTGTTTCTATTTGACATGCTTGTACTTTTCTCCACTTTCTTGAACTTAGGAAATAAAGTTTTAAATAATGGTATAACTTGTATAACTTGATTTGTTTTTGTCTTTATGGGCCATACTTTCTTGAGTGTCTTCATGTCTTGTAACTTTGATTGGATGCTAGGTAGTGTGAACTTTACTGTGTTGGTTTCTATATACTACTATTTTGTTTTAAATATTTTTGAGCTTTGTTTTGGGATGAAATTAAGCTAATTGGAAATTGGTCATTTTGAGGCTTGGTTTGTTCTTACACTTTGTTAGGGGGAAAGAGAGCAACCTTTAAAAACCTTGGGCTCATATTGCTCTGGGACTGAGGACTGAGGTATACGAGTCTGAGGACTTTTTTGAATGCTCCTTTTATTATGAGGTTTTTCCACTCTGACTTGAGGGAATAGCAACTATTTTTGGCACTGTTGGAGCCATGTAGATTTTTCCACTTGTTTATTTCAGGTGGCTCTAGTGTAATTTTTTTTAAAACTTTATGTACTTATTGTTACTCCTCTGAGAACTGAAGGTGGTCAGGGGGACACCTGTACAGATCTCCAAAGTGCTCTCTCTATGGCTCTCTCCTCTCTCATTTCCTGCCTTGGCTTATTCATATTTTCAGCTTCTTTTCGAGTCTGAGGTACTGCGCTTTACCCTCATTTCTTTACCTTTGACATCACATGGAAACTCCTTCCAGACAGTAAACTCCTTCCAGACAGTCATAGGAGTTCCCTCATTTATTTCTTCTCTGTTGTCCAGTAACTAAAAACATTTTTTCACATGTTTTTCTTGGTTTATTAGTTAATGTGGCAGGGGTAATTGGTCCTTTTATTCCATATTTGCTAGAAGCAGAAATCCTAAATAAATTTTTAGTTTAATTTTATTTTAAATCTGCTTATGTACAGTACTTCTTGATGAAGAGTAATTCTTAATTTACCATTATCCCAGGGATGTCCTATAAACTTTTTACTTAAATTTGGGTAGCATATAAGGTGTATAGAGTAATGTACCATTAAAGAGAGTAAGGAATGGTGTAGGAGTGAAACAGGATTCAGATCAGGTGCCACATATGATCAGTGTTCTCAGTACAAACACAAATATTTCTAGTTCTGAGGCCATACATTTATTTATAGTTAATGCATTGTTTAGTCTGGAACTTTCCACCTCCATTCCATGGAACACTGTTGTCCCAGTAGGTTTTATAATTGCTTTTACAACAAAAAGGGTTCTGTGGACCAAGTGTACTAAGAAAGTTCTAGAGTAAAGTTTGTTCTTTTTTTAACATTTCTCAAAACCTATTAATACTAATGAATTTCTGACTCACCAGTGAACCAGTGTAAACTTAATGGGTGGACTTGGGTGATCCTCTTCTGAATATCTTTATTGATATGTCATTATTAATGATCAGGGATTTTTTTTTCTTAAGATTTTGTTTGTTATAGAGAGTGTGAGTGAGTGGGGGGAGGGGCAGAGGGAGAGAGCTAGTGAGGCATCTCAAGCAGACTCCCTGTTGAGTGTGGAGCCCAACACAGGGCTCAATCCCAGGAACATGAAATCATGACCTGAGCCATAATCAAGAGTTGGATGCTCAACCTACTGAGCCACCCAGGTACCTACCCTAGGGATGTTTTAGTAATGTTTAAATAAGGTGTAATTAATTTTTATGGTGGTATTTAAATATATTCAGAAATTCATATTTTTATTGAGACTAAAGATTTTATTTTTTATTTGACAGAGAGAGAATGAGAGAGCAAGCACAAGTAGGCAGAGCAGCGGGCAGAGGGAGAGGGAGAAACAGGCTCTCCACTGAGTAGGGAGCCTGATGTGGGGCTCGATCTCAGGGCACTGGGATCATGACCTGAGCTGAAGGCAGCTGCTTAACTGACTGAGCCACCCGGGTGCCTATATTGATTCCTTTTGATGTATATTTATTTAGATGGTTTTCAGTATTTTGCTGGTACGGTCTTGTGTATATGTTATTTTTTACAGTGCATATGTTTATTTGTAGGAATAATTCTTCGATTTGCTCTATGAAAAGAGGGTGGATACCTAGGCACATGTACACACACATAACAATATGGGCATACATACCTATGCATGCATTTGTATTTTTGATAGACACTCAGATTTTTTCTCCGTTGAAGTTGAAGTTGTGTCAGTATGTACTCATACTCCGTTGAAAGTCTGTATTTAAGAGAAACTTGATGAATATTCTCTAGTTTTTCTTCACAACCTAATATGTTTTTGGGCAGTCTAGAATAGTGATTAAACATGTGGATTCTGGAAGTACCCTCTCTCGTTTCTAATCCTGATTTTGCCATTTACTAGCAATTTGACCTTGGGCAGATCACTTTTTCAGTTTTCCTGTAAGTAAAATTGGAGAATAATAGTACCTTGGTCAAGGGCTGCTGTAGTTAAATGAATTAATACACATACAGTACTTTGTGCCTAGCCCACAACAGGTAAGTATTATCTATTACTGAATATTGAAACATGTCATGAGTGAGGCTGTCTGCCCCTGTCCAGTGTTTACTGTGGTTTTCTGTGCCTTTTAATTAATCTTTAAATTTAACACAGTAGTACACACATTTAATTACAGTCAAAAAGTTTATTAAAAATGGTATCCCCTAGCTCCCACTCCGTATTTTCTTCTCCCAAGTTTTATCTCTGCTGATCATATTTACTTTCATGTTTGTAAGTAATATGCTTGTGTTGCTTCTTGATTTTTTCCAGTTTTAAGCATTTTTTATTTTCTATTATGAAAGGTAAAGATTTGGCTTTGATTTGTTTCTCAGCATCTTCCTGCTGTACTCTTTATACTTGTATTGTTAACTAAAGTATTCAGTGTTCGCTTTGTGACTGTAAACTCTAGTAATGGCTGAATCATGTAATTATTTTTCTCTGCAATACTTTCTCATGAACTTAAGAATTTTCTTTCTTTTTTTTTTAATGAGTACTCTTTTCGTCCTTTTTAAAGTCTACATTTTTTTTTAAAGATTTTATTTATTTATTTGACAGACAGAGATCACAAGTAGGCAGAGAGGCAGGCAGAGAGAGAGGAGGAAGCAGGCTTCCTGCCAAGCAGAAAGTCCTGTGCGGGGCTTGATCCCAGGACCCTGGGATCACGACCTGAACCGCAGCAGAGGCTTAAGCCACTGAGCCACCCAAGCACCCCGAACTTAGTAATTTTCTTTTTGATTAATTTTCTGTGAGTTTATCACTAATTTGCACTCATCCCCTAATTCTTCATCAGTTGTTTAAATCATGTCTCAGGATGTTAAGATACATGAAGAGCTTGATCAGTTTTTATTTTCCTAAAGAAACCTCTTCCGTAAGCCTTCTAACTTACTCCAGTCTGGATTGATTTTTCCACTACGTATGTTAACATCATCTTACAGAAAAAAGCTCCTTCAGTTTTAATGTTTTGTCACTTGCTTTTTAATAGTCATATATCTTGGACTTTTCCCCATGTCAGTACTTTAGGTATTCTTGTATTTAAAAATGGCTGTTTGGTGTATCCATTATAGCTGTACTGTAATTTAATTAATTACATATTGGTGAGGATTTGTGTTTCCAGTTTTGTAGTGAACATCTTTGTATGCGTTTTTACAGTTTTGCATAGGAATAAATATCTAGAAGTGGGAAATTACTGGGTCAGATGGAATGAATATTTAAAATGCCTCAGAAAAGCGTGTTTACATTTGAAGTGTCTTCAGGCATCTTTTTAAAATAGCCTAGATAATACTGAGTTTAACTTTTTTACCCAGTCTTATTGATAAAAAGCAGTATTTCATAGTTTTACCTGTATTTCACTGTGAGATTAAGTATATTTTCCCTATATTTATTGTCTGTAGTAATCCCTCTTTGGTGAGTAGTCCATTCATGCCCTTTGCTCAGTTTTTTCTTCTCAGTTTCTTGTTTTTTTTTTTTTTTTTTTTTTTCCTTTTTTTGGTGTGGGGTGTGGGGAGGTGGATTTGTAAGATAGAGGTTTGTATAATTTAAATCTCTGGTTAAGCAGGAATATTTTGAAAATACATACATCGAGGTTTGGAGAAACAGTTGTTAATCACCCTGCATGAGTACCACAGAAAGGTAGAGTTTTGTGATTTAAAATTTATTGCATTTCTGGGGATGGAGATGAACCAAATAATAGTAACCAGTTCTAGCCCTGCTCAGTATTTCCCTTGGATGCTGAGAGTGGTTGAAGGAGGAAATAGATGCTTATCAAACTTCACTATCTCCCAGGAATTTCAGTTTTACTTAGAATTTTTGGGGCTAGGCAATTAGTTTTTATTCCCATAAGCTATTTTAATATAATCTAAAATTTATATGAGTTTTAAAGTTAAGATGTGAGACTTTAGGAGTAACTTATGTAATATTTATATTTCTAAGATCCCTAAGTTTCTGAGCTATTAAGTGTACTTTAGGAGAAAAATGTGAGGATACAGGTGCTTACGGAATTTAACAGTGGTCACTGTGCACTGAAACACAGTAAAACAGCATTTTTATTATTTTTTATTTTTTTAAGATGTCATTTATTTATTTGATGGAGAGCATTCACCAGTAGGCAGAGAGGCAAGGTTGCGGGGGGGGGGGGGCAGGCTCCCTGCTGAGCCGAGAGCTTGATAAGGGGTTCAGTCCAGGACCCTGAGATCAGGACCTGAGCTGAAGGCAGAGGAGAGGCTTAACCCACTGAGCCACCCAAACAGCATTTTTTAAGATTTTTTTTTTTTTACCATTATTCATCATAATGGATTTTACATTGCAGTTAAGCATCTATGCACAGTGATACAATAAAATAAAAATTTTATAAAATGTTTATTTATTCTTAACAACTTAAGGTCTTTTCTGATACTTCATTAAAAAAAAATATCTGGTCTTAATCTACTTAATTGATGCCCATTAGGTTGTGGCTTGCAGTCTAAAATTGCTTAACATGGTACTTGTTATCTTATTTGAAGTCATCCTGAGGTGCTGTAGAGTTCAGCCTGGTCTTGTTCAGCTGGTAGTTACCTATGTCACCTCAGGCAGTGTACTTAGGTCTCTCAGTGACTCACATTCCTCAAACAAGGGGTAACTAAAAGCTGTACTGTCTCATAGGGTGGTTGTGAAGTTTAAATGAGAGAATGTAGGTGACACAGGCATATACAGGTGTCAGTGGTGATGTGCTGTTGCAAATTCCAAAGAGGAAGGATTTAAAACTAGGAGTACACTCCCTTGCCCCATCTCCTTTCAAAGAAAAAAAACATCCCACAGACATTTTTATTTAAACATAGTAAGATGGTTTTAAAAAATTCGTATTGAGAGAAAAGAACAAGTACTTTGGGGGCGCCTGGGTGGCTCAGTGGGATAAGTCGCTGCTTTCGGCTCAGGTCATGATCTCAGGGTCCTGGAATCAAGTCCCACATCGGGCTCTCTGCTCAGCGGGAAGCCTGCTTCCTCCTCTCTCTCTGCCTGCCTCTCTGCCTACTTGTGATCTCTCTGTCAAATAAATAAATAAAATCTTAAGGGGGAAAAAAAAAAAGAACAAGTACTTTGAGTATTCAATTATTGAGAAGAGCATTTTGAGGCCTATTGAATTTCCTTTATCTGTGTTCCTCCTTTCTTAGTTTCCTCTTTTTTGTCCTCTGAGTCTAAAGAAGAAAATGTAACATGCCTACAGACTACCACCCAGATAGCTATTGACATTTAAAAATGGTGTGTGCATGTGTGTAGACAATTCAAATAGCAAGGAAAGCGATAATATAAAGCAAACCAAAAGCTTTCCCCCGTCTCTTTACTGTTACCAGTTTCTGTTTATCTTTTCCTAGTGCATGCTTGTCTTATATTTGCTTTTTCAAAAATGTATGCAGTGTTCAATAACTTGCCTTTTAAAATGGCCCCAGAGGTCTTGCCAGTTTCAGAAATATATTACTCTTTCTTTCTTTTCAACCATTCTAGAATGTTTAACTTTTGAGGAAGTACTGGAACTTAACTTAATCAGTTCCCGGTTGTTGGATTGTTCTGTTGTTGGGTATTTGCTTCCAGTTTTTTCTTAAATCTTTTTGTTTAGTTTTGTTTTGGTTTGGAAAACACCAAACCATTAGAAAAGTTGAAAGGATAGTGCAGTGAATATCTGTAATTTCCTTCACCTAGATTTCACCATTTGTTAACATTTGGACACATTTTTGTTTCTCTTCACATTTTACTAAGTCGCTTGGAAGTTACCTGAATAGTCCAGCATGGATTTCCTAAGAACAAGTATGTTGTCCAAAATATCCACAGTATAGTTCTCAGTTGGGGAATGTTAACGTTGATAATACTATTATCTGATATATAGTCTATATTAAAATTTTCTCATTTTCCCCATGGTGTCCCATAGTTGTTGTTTTTTAAATCTGGAATCTAGTTAGGGATCACATTTTGTATTATGTGTCTTCTCACTTTAATCTTTACAGTTCCCAAGCCTTTTAAAAATTTTATTTATTTATGGGTTTTTTTTTTTTAGATTATTTATTTATTTGACAAAGATCACAAGTAGGCAGAGAGGCAGGCGGGGGTGGGGGGGAAGCAGGCTCCCCGCTGAGAAGAGAGCGGATGCAGGGCTTCCTCTAAGGACCATGAGATCAAGACCTGAAAGGCAGAGGCTTAGCCCACTGAGCCACCCAGGCGCCCCTTCCCCCAGCAAGTCTTTTTTTTTTAAAGTCTGTTTCTTTGCCTGTCTCATAAATTTTTGTTGAAAATTTTACATTTTCAATAGCATATTATAGCAACTCTGGATTCTGACCCCTGCAGCCTCCTAGATTACTGTGGTTGCTGTTTGTTTATTTGTTTAGTGTCTTGCCTTGATTAATTCCGTAGTCTCTTTTCTCTGTTGTGAGTTACCCCTGATGTCTCTGCTCAGTTGTTTATTCCTTTAATTCTTGGCTTTATTTTTAAGCGTGTCTTCCTAGAAGTTACCCCTCGGTCAGTAATAGTTTAATGATAGCCAGTGACAAATAAGAGGTTGTATTTAAACACCTTGATCCTTTGCTGAAATGTCTGTGTATGTTTTGGGAACACATTCAGAGTTCAGATTTAAAGTTCAAACCCTCTGCTTGAGCAAAGGTATGAGTAGACAGCTAGAGATCTCTCTTGTCTCTCCTGAGTGTGTGTACAGTTTTCCAGACTCCCAGGAGCATGTGGGAGCTTTTCAAGGTCTCCTAAGGTTGTCTCATTCCTTAGGTCACCCAGTAAAATTTCTGGCTGATTTTGATTGCCCCTACCAATATCTCAGCGTCAGTTTCAGGCAACTTTGATGTTGGTCTTCCTCAGTTGCTCAGTTGCACAGGTGCACACGCGTGCGCACATGAATATTATGCAACCTTAGAAAGGAAATCTTGTTACTTGCTACAATGTGGGTGAACCTTTAGGACCCTTAGGCTAAATGAAGCTGGTCACAAAAGGACAAATACTGTGTGATTGCACTCATGTGAAGTATCTGAACTAGTCAAAACAACAGAAACAAAGTAGAAAGATGGTTCCCAGGGGTGGGTATGGGAGTGGATGGGAGGAAGGGAGTGGTAAGTGTTTAATGGGTATAGAATTTCATTTGGTATATGAATATACTTAACACTCCTGAACTGTGTATTTAAAAATGGTTAAGATTGTAAATTGAATGTTAAACATGTTTTTTTTCTACCACTTTAAAATGTCAAAAAGGGGTGCCTGGGTGGCTCAGTGGGTTAAGCCTCTGCCTTCGGCTCAGGTCATGATCCCAGGGTCCTGGGATCAAACCCGAATCGGGCTCTCTGCTCAGCAGGGAGCCTGCTACCCCCTCTCTCTGTGATTTCTGTCTGTCAAATAAATAAACAAAATCTTAAGAAAAAAATTCAAAATGTTAAAAAAAAAGACAGCATTCAAATGTCTACAAAAATCCTACTAAAATTGACTTAATTTGGTGTTCTTTTAGGTGGGGGGGGATGTCTTAAAAATTTTTTTTTTCTCAGTGACTTAATGTCACCTGATTTTCTCTTATTAGCTACCAAACTCCTAAAGCTAGCATTGGGTTGATGAAAAGGAGTCCAAGCACAGAAGATGGAGATAGTCATTAGTCTTCTCTTGAATCAGAATCCACTTGATAGGTCTGTTCTTTTTCCGGGTATGAGAATTTCAGTCTCAACAAATACCCAATAGGCTGTATAAAACAGAATAGAGAACAGCTACCTTTTTGTATTAAGACAGGCATTTATCCAGTGTTATTGTTTTGCTTTAGTACCTCGGAGCCAGGATATGGATGCCTGCCTCCATCTGCTGATTTGTCTCAAACTGAGAAGCTTTCCTGTATATTCTGATGATAGCTTTTAGGTCATTGCTGTTTTAAGTTAGACTAGTGGTCCTTCTTGCTCTAGGTAGCCTTTTGCTGTTGCTACTTGTGTCCTGGTGATGTTTAGGTACATGACTGCCTCCTTAAATTTTACTTGTATCTTATTTGACCTTTCAGCAACATTCATCACAGTAGACTGTTCATTCTTGCATTTCTAAAGCTTATTTCTTCTTTTAGTTTCTTTGACATGCCAAGGTTTCCTGCTTTTTATTTTAACTGGACTTTTTTTTTTAATCCTACGTATTTCTTTTAGTCCCATAAACCCTCCCCATGTTTAATTGTATTTTTTAAGACCTTTATTTACATGTCTTACCTATATATTGTTTTTCTTTCTTCCCCTTCCCTCTTTCCTTTTCTTTCCCCTTTTCTTTCTCTTTTTTGTTCCTTTCCCCTTTGGGTTCTTTTCCTTTCCTTTTCTATTTTCTGTTTTCTGTTTCCTTTAGAAAACACATGGGGCACCTGGGTGGCTCAGTCAGTCAAGCGTCTGCCTTCGGCTCAGGTCATGATCTCAGTGTCCTGGGATTGAGCCCCACATTGGGCTCCCTGCTCATGGGGGAGTCTGCTCCTCCCTCCCTCTCCCTGCTGTTACCCCTGCTGTGTGCTCTCTCTCTCTGTCAAATAAGTAAAAAAAGATAAATTAAGAAATCAGGTACACAGTTAAACAAAACAAAACCAAGTGGTTCTTCAAGAAGTATAGTGGAAAAGAGCAGTCCTCCACTGTCCCTCCTTTGGTATTTACCTCCATCTTTCTAAATAATATTGTCAATTCATCACCCTTTCCTCCATTTACATTCTGTTGAGTTTCTAAGTAGGGAGTATAAAGTTGTGTTGTTATAATAATCTTTGTTTACCTTTACTTTGTCCCTCCAGTATAATGGCCTTGGGTTAAATTAATAAGCAAATTTTACCTTATAAGCCAGGAAGTATATTACAATATAATTTATTTTAAAAAAGTTTTCCTAATGCTAATAACTTTTTATCGTTTTAAGTTTTAATGACTTCTGTTGTTTGTCATAGGTTTCTATCACTGATTCTTACCAAATAGCTGTAAATTGCTTCTGAATACTTTTTCCTGTTTTTCCAAGTACTCTGTCGGTCTGGATAATTTACTCATAAATCTTTCCTGGTGCCCTCTTCTCTCCTGTGGTTTTTGGCTTTCCATCATCTTTGGGAGAGGCTCATCTTCACCTTTTTGTTGGAGCTATGTTTCTTGGATGCCTTGTTTCTCTTTGTTCTTCTACTTCTTGATAGTTTGTCTGGTATAGAATTTTATGTTGGAAATAATATTTCTACCATTTTGAAGTCAGTTTCTTTGCCTTCTAGCTTTCTGTGTTTGGGTGGAGCCATTTTGTGTGTAATTAGATTTGTTTTTTGTTTGTTTTAAACTTTCTGCTCTTTTACAACTTTTCAGGATTGTATCTATACCTGCTATTCTGAAAAATCATGTTAATGGCCTTGGTCTCCCTGAAAAGTTAAAGTCCCTCAGGTCTGGGAAATGCATGTTGGTTCAAGCATTTCATTATTTGATGGTATCTTCATAGAAAAAATCAGTTTCTTCCCATTCTTACATATTTCAACTAATATGGAGCCTAAGCCAGTTATGAGAAATCTGGTAATTTAGAATGACAACTCTAGCATGTGACCTGGGAATAGATACATGAATGAGCATTAGTCTTAGCCAGAGAGAGAAGTGATCAGAGGCTTGTATGTAGGGCAGAGAGGGAGGAGTGGTGACTTGGAGCATCTGATCTTGTATAATAGAATTCTAGAACAAAGTAGGTCCTGTATAGATAAGTTAGAAAAAAGAATTGTTTTGCCATAGTAGACCTTGTAAACAAATATTGAGGAAAAAAATGTTCATGATACTTCTTAAAGATGATAAGGCAGACTTTATTCAAGGGGGACTGTTGCAGAAGGTATAAAGACCACTCCAGTGGTCATGATTTTGGAGAGAGAGATTGAATTCAACCCTGAATATAGTGCGGACAAAATTTATAGCCAAGGAGCAGGGAGGGGATCAGTTGCCAAAGTCAGGCTAAAGGGACCAGATATCACCTGTGGGGTGGCAGGATGGGGGATTCTGGCTAAAGGAGTTTAGCAGGATTCTTCCTAATAGTGGACAATGCAGAGAGAGAAGCACAGAAATCTAAATGTTGAGGCCTAGTTGAAAATGAGCTCAGAGGAGCCTGAGTTGAGTTTGCTCAAGGAGAGAATCTTTGTCGTGATGCATTGAGCTAAGAAAAAGTGGTATGTCTAAACTGTTACGGAGAAGCAGAGATTTGGTAAGGATGGTTGGTGATGCTGTATCATGCAAGGCCTCGCATTTTCTATTATTCCTATATAAGCAACTAGTTCTCTTTTTTCTCTTCCATTATAATACATGTAATACTTGGCCTTTTCTGGGACTGTGTCCCATCCTGGAAAGCCATGTCTTTCATTTAATAAAATATCATGACATTCAAGAGGGTGATGTTATGTACTTATTGAATATCATACATGTACATCCTGTTCTAATTGATTTATAGTTCAGTATTTATAACGTCTTCATAAAGAATCCCTCAGTTCGTTTTAGAAAGCAAAATACACACACCTCTAGTAAAGCTTAGGGAGGGGGCAAAGGGGAACATAAATATAAAACAGCAGAAATGAGAAAGGGATGCAGACTTAATTAAAAACTATAAGATGTACAGCCAAACAGTAATTAACTTTAAAATCTTAGTGAAACAGGTAGTTTGTGACAAAGATGCGAATTATGAACTGTGATTCAGAAAGTTCACAGTGGTGGTAGATAAAAAGTTTTCCAAAATTCCAATTTTTGCTTGAAATCTAAAATTGTGAGATCAACTCATTTAATCCTTGCAGTTATCCTTTGAGGTAGTTGCTGTAAAATATCCCTCTTTTACAGAGCACGGAGAGATTAAGTGACTTGCCCAAGGCCATACAATGCAAAGCTACAATTCAAAACCTACCTAGCCAAAGTTCCAGAGCCCACACTTTTATCCACTGCACTTAGCTGTGATGGCATTAAAAAGAGTAAACTATTCGGATACTTTGACATTATAAATACCATTAGTAGCTGTAGTGCCCACCAGGGTGCCTTAGGCTCAAAAGCCATTCAGATGAGTAAGACCTGATTAAGTCACACTTGATGTCGGATTGACATGGAAGGATATTGGACAGGAAGTGGCATGCCAGCAGAGCAGTGACAGGCATTCCTCTTCCATGAGAATCCTTGCAGTTTTGTCTAGAGATTAGTTTTCGGTTCATGAGGTGACAGTTGAGGTGTGAGAGAATGAGACTCATAGGTGGGTGCAGAGCTACTCTTTTGTATTCGTTTCCTGTGGTTGCTGTGAGAAATTACCACAAACTGGGTGGTTTAGAAAAACAGAAATTTATTCTCACAGTTCTGGAGGCCAGAAACCTGAAATCAAGGTTGGTATGACAGTAGGGCAGTACTGTGTGTGGAAGCACTAGTGAAGAATCAGTTCCTTGCTTCTTTGGCATTTTCTGCTGGTAGTTCTTCACATCTCTGTCTCTCTGTTGGTCTCCCTGAGAACCTTTACTCCTCTTATAAAAGGACACAAGTGATTCCATTTAGGGCCCACCTAGGTAATCCATGATAAGTACCTCCTTTCAGGATCCTTAAATTAATCAAGTATTTTGCTATATAAGGCCATCTTTTGTTCGTCCTACCACTTCTGCTTCAAACACACATACCTACCCCAAATAGGAACCAATATCTTTTGTAATTTTTAAGGGCATACTCTCTCTCGCAGTCTCCACAGGGACATGCTCAGTTAAAAGAGCCCCTATATTCAGGGAATTTCAAAGCTGTAGCATCCTACCAGATATTCATAGTTGATTTTGCAGTTCTCTCACTTTAGATTTATTTCATCGGTAGGACTTTTACCGTGATTGGTGGTGTAGGTAACACAACCAACATTCTACCTTTATCAGGTTTTAGCAGTAAAGGAACTAGTTAACCCAAGATCTGATTTGTCTGTAAAAAAGAATGGGTTTTGTTGATCTACTCACAGTAACTATTACTTAGGCTATGTCATGAATTACTGTATATTGTTGATTTATAACCTTTCATGACTTAATGATACTGTTTTAGGCTTTGGGAGTGCGAGTGAGTTGGTGATGGTACACTGAATTCTTTTTCTTTCTAAGGATGAGGGTGTGTCATTGTAAGATTTGTTTCAGGTTTTGCAGATAAGAAAAAGATGCTATAACCTTTGAATAGTAGGCAAAAGATGTTTCTAAGGATTGTAGAAACATGTAGTAACATGGTTTAGGGCAGTTAGGCAGGCATGAAAAAAGGAGCAGGAGAGCACTATCAGTTACTCCAGTGTCAAGAAACATATTACAGTATCAAAAAATTAAATTTGTTAATTTTTTTTTGTTGTTAACTACTATCAATCATACCGGAAAAGCCTTTAAATTTTGGGAAGCTGTCAAGCTCACAGTGGTGGTCGATTTAAGTTTTCCCAAATTCTGATTTGTGCTTGAAATCTCAAGTTTGATCGTCGGCAAGAGATTACTATTACTTGCTTCTCTTGAAATGGCAGACTCATTTCATTTGTTTTCAAGAAGATGTCTTCCAGATACCTAAGTCAGAGTAAGCATAGTTTGTTAGTCATTGTTCTGTGAAAAGAGGCCAGTTCAATTTATAACTTAAAACAATCTCACATGTACCTTCCCACAATAATGGCCACTGTAATTTAGTATGGAGCAGAAATGCTTGCTTGCTTGCTTTATTTATTTATTTAAAATATTTTATTTATTAGAGAGAGAGCATGAGAGTTCAGAATGGAGCAGAAATGCTTGCTGTATTTATTTATTTTAAAGATTCTATTTATCAGAGAGATTAAGAGAGCAGGAGAGTTCAGTATGGAGCAGAAATGTTTGCTTTATTTATTTATTTATTTATTTTAAAGGTTTTTATTTATCAGAGAGAGAGAGAGAGAGAGAAATTACGAGAGCATGAACAGGATCAGAGGGAGAGGGAGAAGCAAACTCCCCGCTGAGCACTGAGCCTGATGCTGGCTAGGGTCCAGGACGCTGGGATCACGACTTCGGCTGAAGGCAGAGGCTTAACCATGCTTAAGGGACTGAGCCACCCAGGTGCCCCTGGAGCAGAAATGCTTTACCTGTAGTTCGGATTTTGCCATACACATTATTCAAACTGTGTACTCAGGGGTTGATGTTTAGTAAAAGGACTTTTACTGTTTCATCAAGGATATTCTTAAGTTGAAACTGGCATTAACAACAAGAAAAAACTATACTTGTTTGGTGGTGAAGAATATGATAATTTCTGGTTCAGTTTGATGCCTCTGGCTTAACTCCTGCTAAATTGCCAGCAGTTTCACTAACCGTTAATTTTATATCATCAGGATAAATGTCAGCAGAGTCAAAAAGACAAATAACATCTTAGTATTACAATGAAAATAACTTTGACTCAGCAGACCTCCTGAAAGGATGTAGGAGACTCCCAGTTGTCCATGAACCACACTTTGAAAACAGCTGCTTTGGGGGAATTTCAACATTTTTCTTCTTAAGATTTATTTATATTATTTTTAGAGAGTAAGCACTAGGGTGAGTTGGGGGAGGGGGAGAGTGAGAGGGAGAAAAAATCCTCATGCCAACTCCCCAGAGTGTGGAGACTTCGCTGAATGCAGAGCCCGATGCAGGGCTCCTTCCGAGGACCCTGAGATCTTATGAGCCAAAATCAGGAGTCAGCTGCCTAATCCACCAAGCCACCCAGGTGCCCCCAAAGCATGTATTCTTGACTTACTAAAGTCTGATTGGTACATCCTCCCTTTTCTCAGGCAATGTAAGATTCTTGGAACCTCTACCCTCCTCCCCTCCTTTATTCTATCATTGTTGTATGTATTCTCTATATGTTTTAAATATGAAATATTACTGTTAAGGTTGTCACCTACATGTTTAAGATTTTATTTCCTTCTCATTTCTTCCTGCATCCCTTACCTTCCTTTTGAAACAATTTTCTTTTCTGTATGTGTGTCGGCTTTATTTATAGATCTGAATATGTCTTTATTTTATAATCTTCTGAAGTATGTTTTGAGGTTTATGTGTTGTTTTGCAAGTGGGCTTTCAATTTTTCCACCACCATTTGTTGAAAAGACAGTCCTTTTTCTGTTGAATTGCCTTTTCACCTTGTCAAAAACCAGTTGCCTGTATTGGTGTGGTTCTGCCTGTTGATTCTCTATTTTGTTCCATTGATCTATGTTTCTCTTTTCTCCAGTATCACACTGTCTTGATTAGAGTAGCTTACTCTATTGTCTTGGAATTGGGTAATATGAATCCTCTGACTTTATTCTTTACCAGAATTATTTTTGTATATTCTAGTTCCTTTCCTTTGCATATAACTTTTAGATCACTTTGTCTCTATGTACAAAGGAGCTTGCTGGGATTTTGAGTGGGATTGCATTGAATCTCTATCAATTAGGGAGAATTGATGTATTAGTAATGTTTCCTGTTTTGTGAACGTGGTATCTTTCTATGATTATTTTGGTGTTCTTCGGTTTCTTTAATCAGTGTTTTGTTGTTTCTACACACAGATCACACACATCTTTTGTTAGATTTATACCTAAGTACTTTGTTTTTTGGGGGTACTATTATTGTAAGTGGTATTTTTTTAAGTTTCAGATTCTAGTTATTCACTGCTGGTATATAGGAATATGTTGACATTGAATCTTGAGCTTGAATATTACACTTACCAGTTCTAGTAATTTCTTAATTTAATCTTTTTTTTTTTTTTTTAAAGGTTTTATTTATTTATTCATGAGAGACAGACAGAGAAAGGCAGGGAGAAAGAGACTGAGCAGGGAGCCAGATATGGGACTTAATCCCACCCCGGGACCCTGGGATCATGACCTGACCTGAAGGCAGATGCTTAATGACTGAGCCACCCAGGCACCCTAATTTCCTAATTTTAACTTTAACTTGTCACAGTCTGCCTTCAAATTATATTATACTATGTCATGGGAAGTATGGACCTTAACAAGAATGTACTTCCATTGTTCCCATTTTAGTCTTTTGGATAATTGCCATACATTTTACTTCTACATAAGTTATAAACCCTGCAACATTGTTACTGTTGCTTCTAAATCTTTTTTTTTTTTTTTTTTTTGAGAGAGAGAGAGAAAGAGCGCAGGCCACGTGTGCATTAAGTGAGCATGGGGAGGGGCAGAGGGAGAGTGAATCCTAAACTGGCCCCATGCCCAGCGCAGATCACAGCAGGGAGCTTGATCTCACAACCTTGAGATCATGATGACTGGACCCAAAATTGAGTTGTATGCTTAACCGACTGAGCCACCCAGGTGACCCTTTAAATAGCTATTTTACTTTTAAATAGCTTCTCTTAAAAAATAAGCTTTAAGGTAAAATTTACATATATATTTAATTTCACTTAAATTCACGTGTTGGATGAATTTTGACATATGTATACACTATGTGGTCCTTTGATACTGGCTTCTTTTATTCAGCATAATACCTTCAAGATTCATCCATGCTATATCAGTAGTTTATTCTCTTATTTTGATAAATAGAATTCCATTATATAGATGTACCATAGTTTGTTTATCCATTTACCCGTTGAAGGATATTTGACTTGTTTCTAGTTTTCATTGAAACTATGAATAAAGATGCTATATAAACAGGTTTTGGTGTATATGTGTAGGTTTTGGTATGAACATCAGTTTTCACTTTAGGGTAAAATACTTAGCAGTGAGATTGCTGGGTCATGTATGTTTAACTTTATACTTAATTGTCAAATTGTGTTTTAAAGTGACTGTACCATTTTGCATTCTCACTGGCAGTGTGTAAGAGTTCCAGTTGTTCTGCACCCTCATTAACCCTTGGAATTGTCCCATTTAAAAAATTTCATGAACCTTGAGGGCATTATGCTAATGAATTAAGTTGAAAAGTGGAAAGACAAGTACTGTGTGATCTCACTATAACTTTATGTGGAATTGAAAGAAGTAGAACTCAGACGCAGAGAGTAGACTGGTGTTTGTCAGGGGAAATGTTGATCAAAAGGTACAAACTTTCACTTGTAAATGGGTAAATTTGGGGGAATCTAATGTAGAGCATGGTGATTTTTAGTTAACAATACTGTATTTTATTCTTGAGAGCTGCTTAGTCAGTAGATCTTAAATACTCTCTTCACACGTTGTGTAACTCTTTGAAGTATTGGATGAATTTGCTAACCTTATTGTGGCAATCATCTCACAATATATACATATATCAGATCATCACATCACAAACCATAAAGTTAACACAATGTTTATATGTCAGTTTATCTCAATAAAGTTAGAATTTTTTTAGCCATTCAAATAGGTATGTGGTGATATCTCTGGTTTTAATTGATTTCTGTAGTTTTATAATGGGTCTTATAATTGAGTCATAGTCCTTCAACTTCATTCTTTTTTTTTTTTTTTTTAAAGATTTTATTTATTTATTTGACAGAGAACACAAGTAGGCAGAGAGGCAGGCAGAGAGAGAGGAGGAAGCAGGCTCCCTGCTGAGCAGAGAGCCCGATGCGGGACTCGATCCCAGGACCCTGAGATCATGACCTGAGCCGAAGGCAGCGGCTTAACCCACTGAGCCACCCAGGCGCCCTTTCAACTTCATTCTTTTCCAGAATTATTCTGACTTTCCCACTTTGTTTTTACATTTAAATTTTATGACCATTTCATCTGTATCTACAGAAAAATCCTTCTGGAATTTTGATTGGAATTGCATTAAATCTGTAAATTAGTTTGGGGAGAGTTATTTTAATGCTGTTGCATCTTCTGATTGATGAATACAGTATCTCTCACAGTATCACGTATTTGGGTCATCTTTGAATTTTTTCATTAGTGTTTTGTAGTTTTCAGCATATGGATTCTGCTACATGTACTTTGATAGGAGTTATACCTATGTAGTTCTTATTTTTGGAGCTATTATAAATGGTATTTTAAAAATTTCGTTTCTAATTATATATTGTTAGGGTGTAGAAATGCAATTTTATTTTCTGTATATTGATCTTATATCTGTGACCTTGTTAAACTTGCTTATTAGTGAGATATTTTTGGATCAGTTGTGCTTTAAGGAGCCATTAAAGAAAAAAAATAAGAAAAATGTCTTCTGTAATTGCCTATGCAGTTACCATTTCCAGTAGTCTTGTTTTGTGTTCTGCATCAATATTTCATCTGGTATAACTTACCTTCTTAAATTAAAAAAAAAATTTTTTTTTCTTAGACTGTAGGTCTGCTAATGTTGAATTCTTTCAGTTTTTGCATATCTGGAAAAGTGTACTTTTCACCTTTTTTTTTGAAGGATGGTTTTGCTGATTATAGAATTGTAAGTTGACAAATTTATTTTCCTTTCCATAACTGTAAAGATATTGTTCCACTTTATTCTAGCTTACATTAGTTCAGGCAAGAAAATTTCCTATGCCTGTGTGCAGCCTAAACGTCTTTCTAGGCAGTAGGCTTGAGGTAATTTTAGGGCTTACAGCCTTTGTTTTCCCTTTCTCAAAGATTACTGTCATGCATTCTCAGATATCCAACGTCTGAAAACATTTGTTTCACACATTTTCTCTTGTTTTTTAGTTACTTCATTCGGAATAAATTTGGTCCATTTTTACTGCATCTTGCCTGCAAGCAGAAGTCCAAAGATCTAAGAATTTTAAACCTCGAAAATCCTTATAGCATGAAAGATTGAAATGTTAATTTGTATGTCATTGTAGTAATTCAAATGTGTGTCTTGTGTAGAGAAACTAGATTTAAGGTTTCTCCTGAGACTGATGCATTCATACTTTATTTCACTGATTTCAAATAGAAATTTAAATATGAGCTTTCTAGAGACTTAAACTAAGTTGAAATGGTATTTGGATGGTCAGTTTTCATATTTTATGCGAAAATATTTTAAATGAGTATTTAATGTTCAGGTAGTTTGATTTTAAATACAGATTTTTGGTACAGTATGCTCTCAGAACTGGTTTTTCAGATGAACTTTTTCAAATTAATGGAACAGATTGCTAAAAGAGCCACTAATTATAGGATATGCTGAATTGCTTGATACTTTATTACTTTTATTCTTTCAATCCCTGAGTGGAAAAATTTATAGTTATGATAGGCTAGAGCAGGGTTACCTTTTAGTGGTTTAATAGAAATGAACCGTTGTGAAATATCTAAGGAGTGGGTAATGCACCTGTTCCTTGATCTTTACAGTCAGCAAATAATATGATTGTGTTTTGCTTTAATGCTCATTCTTAACAGGTTGTAGATCACAGTGGCAAACCAAATTTTTCCTAGTAATTTTTTGAATGTTACTGATTCTTAGGAGTTCTGTATATTCTGAATGTGAATGCTTTCTCACTATATGTGTTGAAAAGTGTATTTTCCCAATTTATGACTTGCCTTTCTAGTAGTGTTGTGTGTGTTTGTGTGTGTGTTTTATAAACTAAAGTCCCAAACATTGATGTCGTTGAATTAACCTTTAACCTTTTTCTCATGACATGCATTTTTTTTTTTTGGTCTATTTTTATTTTATTATTTATTTATTTTTATTTTGGTCTATTTTTAAAGCATTCCTAACCTATGCTGGTATCAAAGACATTTTGCTGTTTTCTTCTTAAATGTTTAGATAAATTTGCTTTTTTACATTTAGGTCTTCAATCCATCTGGCATATGTTTTTGTATGTGTAGATATAGAAGTCTAAAGTCATTTTTGGTTTAGTCCAACCTTTTTTAGTTTTTAGCAGAGTAGTTGTGTCCAGGCTGCTTGAAGCCTTAACCCTTCTTCTTTTATGGCATACATGGAAAAATAGTTTGTACTAGTGACCAGGAGAAACTACTGAAGGCACTTAAGATTGATGATGGTACATAAACAGTGGCTCTGCCTGATTGGTTGTGGCTGCCCTCGCCCCCTGGCTGATTTTTGCCTGGCAGCCCCAGAGGCTGAAGCTACCTCTCTTTCAGCAGCCCTGATACACATTCCCAGTACATGTGTTAGAGAATGTTGGATGTAGAATATGAATCTCAGGGGCACCTGGGTGGCTCAGTCATTAAGCCCCTGCCTCCTCCTGCTCGGGTCATAATCCCAGGATCCTGGGTTTTCAAGCCCTGCGTTGGGCTCCCTGCTCAGTGGGAAGCCTGCTTCTCCCTCTCCTGCTCCCCCTGTTTGTGTTCCGTCTCTCGATGTCTTTCTCTCTGTCAAATAAATAAAATCTTTAAAAAAATAAAAGAATATGAATCTCAGAAATGGAGTTATATATGTGTTTTTTAGTTTGATAAGGGAGGGAGGGAATTCCAGATCCTAAATCCTGCTGGGCTGGTCTAAAAATTACACAGGAAAGAAACGTAATTAGTTCGGTTCTTTCTTGACAACAGAAGAAAATATTGGTGCATGTTTATTGGGTCAGGGAGCTGGGGATTTTCTAATTCTGAACTTAATGTATATACTGTGAAGGAAGTGGTGGTTGGTTTTGAGAAAATAGGGAATCTTTTACATCAAAAACATGGTGAAGAATTTATAGGCAGATGGAAACTGGGAAGAGATATTCTGCAATAACATTATATGTAAAAGTCTTTTTCATAGAAATAACATCCGACAAATCATTTAGGAAAAACTGTTCATAATCCAGTAGAGAAATGTGTGCAGTCTAGGAACAGGTTGATAGTTCATGAAAGAAATAATAAATTTAGCTAGTAAATATTTGGAAAAAAGTAATCAACTGAAAATGAGCACTTTTGGAAGATGACGTTGGTTCAGCTTGCTGGTGAGATTATTAAGGCTTAAATTGTGCTTTCTCTTTGTGAGGAATTTATCCTAAAGAAATATAAATTTTCCATATTGTATTCATTGGGTAATAAGAACTTGGTTAACAACCGGTTACTCTTCAGTAGATACAAATTGCAGTTCAGCTGTTCAGTAAAATGTTAATTTTGATGCAGATCTGTATGTTTTGACACAGTAAGCAGGTAATATATTGAATGAAAGAAATAGTACAAATCTTTGTATGCAGTTTTATATAAACTATTTGTATGCATGCATAGAGGAAAGTTTGGAAGGGTGTATTCAGACAGATTAAAAAGTTTTGTTTTTTTAAAAGCACTATATTTGGGGGAGGGGCCTTTACTGTGTTGCAGTTTCTCTAGTTTTAGGGTTGTTCATTTATTTAGTTGTTAAATCTGAGTGCCTACTACATATTAGAAACCGTGGAATGCAAAGCAGGTGATTTTCAGTGGAGTTTGTGCTGATAAATGTAATGTCTCCTCTTTCCTTACCCCAGTGGAGTGCTTGGTCATTTCATTCTTTGTGGATTTATGATTATTTGACAAATGCATATGCAACAAATGAATGCATACTTTACTACCAAAGATGTTAACTTGAACTGTGTTATATTATAGCAAGTATCCAGGTTATAGCAGGTATAATAGATAAAATTTTTGTTTTTACACCTTTATGTAGATTTGGCCTACTTATTTATTTTTTTTAAAGATTTTATTTATTTATTTGACAGAGAGAAATCACAAGTAGACAGAGAGGCAGGCAGAGAGAGAGAGGGAAGCAGGCTCCCTGCTGAACAGAGAGCCCGATGCGGGACTCGATCCCAGGACCCTGAGATCATGACCTGAGCTGAAGGCAGCGGCTTAACCCACTGAGCCACCCAGGCGCCCCTGGCCTACTTATTTTTGTTGTAGCTGGCTTTCTTCCTGTTTGTATTTTTTTTTGAAATCTGAATTAAATGTATATAGCTGAAATGACAGGGAGAGTGATTGCATGTAAGGTTGTCTCTTTATTCCTCTAGATAAATAATAGATCCTGTGGAGTAGCAAGCAAAGGAGGCAAAATATAAGCTGTAATACCTAGTGCTCTGTATGGGAAATCATGGGATTACTCTGGGGTTTATTCATGCTGAAGTTCTATCTTATACTTTACTTACCTCCAGATTTTAGAAGTAAATCATTTTAAAGATTATTCAAGACTTAATACACATGCTTGATTTGAATGAGGCTTTATAAATAACTCACTGTACCCCGTCTGCATGGTGTTCTATTTGATATGATACAGAAAAAATTACTTGTAAAATAACAAGTGTTTTGACACAACAGCTTTTTAAAAATTTAATATTGGCCCTCGGGGTGGGTATCTGTGTGTCCATGTGTGAACGTAGAAATCATTAGTTCATTTGGCTGCTTGCATAAACAATAAAGGTTTTAGAGTTAATAGTAATCAAGCAACTTGTTGACAGTTCAGGTAGTATGGCCTAGTTTGCTTTATTGCAGCTGTGTATGGCCTTTCTTTTCCAGATACACTAAAGAGAGCAATAAGAACACGAGGTGAACTAAGGAGATATAATGTAGAAGATACAAAAAGCGGGGTAAAACTGTATAACATTTTCCATATGTTTTCCACATGTTGTCTGAACTGGTATATTATCCTTTATATATATGAACAGTAGTGCTCTTCTGTTACACGTGGCTTTTGAATATAGGAACTTGGTTTCTGTTTGTTTGTTTGGGTTGTACTTGTGTTTATTTTAATGTTGCTTTTTATATGATTTAAAATGAAGCAAGGTAAGAAAATTTGGTCAAGTCCTGTGAGGCTCAATCTTTCTGTAGGATGTGCGGGACCAGGAAGTGGTGATTTTAATGCTGGTCTGCTTGGTGTGGAGGGAGCTAGTTTGTGGGAGTATAAGAGGGAGAGTTGATTATGGGGTATCCTATATTGGAAATGAGTTTTGGGTCCCTAGGCATGGCTTGAGTTGAACAGCTAAATGCTTTAGAGGCTCTGGAACCCCAGGTAGTGTTTGAAACCAGCCTCTCCTAATTAGTGACTGTGACCTTGGATGCAGTATTTGTTTTCTCTATGGCTCAGTTTTTCTTTCTGTCTGTGAAGTAGGGTGTCTCTATTTCACCCTACTCTATTTCTCTATTTCATAGAGAAATTGTGAGGAGTAAATGAATATATGTAGAGTGCTTAGAATCATGCCTGGTACATATCAAAGACTCATATTAGCTATCAACACTTTACTTACTGAATTACCCACTTTTGATTTCAGTAGTATAATTCGGTAAGAATATTTTACAATAGCAAAGTATTTTTAAAAGTTTATTTGAAAAGAATGGTATGTAGAGTGCCATGATAGTATCTTGCATGATGCTTACTTACTCATTAGTATCCAGCACATCCACTGAATGAAGAATAATAGGTCCAGAGAGGCTGAGAAATCCAGGAGCAGGACTGAAATGCTTAAATTTTGTTATACGGACTTTATTGTGATGCAAAACATGTTGGAAATTGGAGAGAGGGAGATAGGGTAAGTAACAGATGCATGAGTTCTTGTATCTTCTCTAAAATGTTAAGTATGGGTGACAGTTAACTAGATTTCTTTTTCCTTTTTTCTTCATCCTTTTAAAAAACCTTTTATTTATTTATGAGAGAGAGAGAGAGAGCGAGAGAGAGCATGAGCGAGAAGGGTGTACGAGTGGGGTGGGGGTAGAGACAGAAGGAGAAGGAGACTCCCTGCTGAGCACAGAGCCCAATCAGAATCTGATCCCAGAAACCTGGGATCATGACCTGAACTGAAGGCAGACACTTAACCAACTGAGCCACCTAGGTGCTCCACGCCCACGGCCCCCGCCCCACCATTGCCCTTTTTAAAGTAGGCCTCTTGCCCAGTATGGACCTCCAGTATGGAACTTGAACTCACAATCCTGAGATGAAGACCTGAGCTGAGATCAAGAGTTGGACACTTGCTTAACCATACATCCCTCCTTCATCCTTTTTCTGTGTGTTAATGATTATTTCATTAGGTGACTGGAATATTATTGCTCTTGTTTTTGTTTTAAATAAGGAAAGATGGCTGCATACTCCTTTATTTGTTTAAATAATTCTTAGGGACAGTTCCAGGCTGCTCTAGAACTCCACTGTTCTAAGAACTTGGGTTTTCTGTTTTCCTATGTTCCATCATCCACTTTGGCTTCTGACATTTAGGTGCTTCCAGCTAGGGGAAGTAGGAGTTGAAGCAGTGTGTGCTCTTTGTTTGCCATTGGCCAGAGCTTAATCATCAGGCTACACTACACCTACAAGGGTGGCAGAGGATCCCAGTATTTATTCTGTAAAAACATGCTTAAGCTTAGGGGTTCTGTTAACAGAGACAGAGAGGAGAAAGGATATCAGGGTAATCTAGAATCTGAAGCAAGTTGCAAAACAATGTTTATATAAATATGTAAATATTAATACCAAGGTAGGGAAAATATATCTGCTTGCATCTGCACAAAATGGTCTTGAATACAGTAGAAAATTAAAAAAAAAAATTTACTTCTGGGTGGCTGGGGTTAGGATTAGGAGACAGACTTTTCACTTTATACTCTTTAGAATTGGTGATGTATACATTTTAACTTTTCAAAAATAGTAAATATTAAGTATGGAGGTCTGATATATATATAAGTTCAGGGATAAATATGTCATTAAGAACCAATAAGCCTTGGGGTGCCTGGGTGGCTCAGTGGGTTAAAGCTTCTGCCTTTGGCTCAGGTCATGATCCCAGGGGTCCTGGGATCCAGCCCTGCATTGGGCTCTTTGCTCAGCAGGGAGTCTGCTTCCTCCTCTCTCTCTGCCTGCTTGTGATCTTTCTCTGTGTGTCAAATAAATAAACAAAATCTTAAAAAAAAAAAAAGAACCAATAAGCCTTAAGATTATAATATTTGTTGTGTAACACTTCCCTCATTAAAAAAATGTGGTGAGTGCTGGCTTTGGCAGCACATATACTAAAAATGTGGTGACTTGAAATTTCAAAAAATGATTTAGACTTAGGTAGTTTGAAAAGCAGCCAGGCAAAGGCATTGGGAGTGTCAGGAAAGGGCAAGAATCGTCATTATTTATGAGGCATATTTCTGGGAAAGATAATCAGCTTTAACAATGCAAAACATTTTTAGGGTTTGAGGGAAGCAGGTCAAGATACCGAATTTCTTTAGAAATTTATTATTGAGGGCGCCTGGGTGGCTCAGTGGGTGGGTTAAGCCGCTGCCTTCGGCTCAGGTCATGATCTCAGGGTCCTGGGATCGAGTCCCGCATCGGGCTCTCTGCTCAGCAGGGAGCCTGCTTCCTCCTCTCTCTCTCTGCCTGCCTCTCTGCCTACTTGTGATCTCTCTCTGTCAAATAAATAAATAAAATCTTTAAAAAAAAAATAAAAAAATAAAAAAAAATTTATTATCGAAATTCAAAGTGAATAAACTAATCTTGAAATTAAGTCAGGAGATATACACTCATATGTATGTGTGTATGTGTGTGGATATGTATTATATATAATATTAGACATTGTATGCTTATATTGTGGAAGCCCAAGAAATCTTGAAAAAAACCTGCAGCTCAGAATTAGATCCAAAGTAAGAAGTCTCTTTTCTAACTCCCACTAAGATAGCTTAATAATTTATGCTTTAATTCTTTTTACAGATATAAGCCAGAGATGGCCCATTTAATTTTTGGCATATTTAAGTTTTCCTCTTTTCTGATTGAACAGAGTTAAACTTCCTTGTAAGTTACACCCATTCATTGGTCTGATGCCTGGAGCTACGCAAAGTGCAAATAATCTTATTTCTGAAGAGACAACTTTTTAAATTTTTGAGTAAAGCTTTAGCATCCCTGATGATTCTCCCCAGTTAAACTTAGTTAAAATATTTTTCATACAGTTTTTCCATCATTCATCAAAATTGTAGCCCTCTGTAAGTTACCACCTGTTAAAATGTGGCACTCAGAACCGGTGATAATGTTAGAGATCTGGTTAGAGTAGACCTTGGCAAGCTGATGATTGGTGTTGATTTGTATAATATGCTTTTATTAATTTGGGTCATGAATGCTTTTTTAGTAGCCATATTTCACGGATGACATGTTGACCTGTAGTCTGCTTAAATCCCTTATAATCCTCTTTTGTAAGTCAACTGGCTGCTGAACCATCTCCTGTATCTGTGGCTGGCTTTTAGGAATTAAGGGCAGGACTTGCATGCTTGTCTTTATTATAGTCAACCTAAAAGTTTTTCATTTAAAATCATTGGGTATTTAAATCTACATCAATTTTCAAAATAAATAAAAATAAATAAATAAATAAATAAGTTAATTTTCTCGACTTTAGCTAATCTCCTAAATTGGAAGAAAAATCGTTTATTTAAAAGTTCCCTGTATTTAACAATTCTAAAATATTAACAAGTGTCCTGTTTCAGGTAGGCCTTGACCAGTTCATCATACAAGACTATAATGTTTAAGCCTTTTTAATGTTAACATTAAAAAAGCACATGTTACATGTCTGTGTTCATAAGCTCTACGCTTCATCTTTCAAGGTTTAGAAATAGAGGGTAATGACAATATCACTGTTCTGAGGTAACTGATTTTTCAGATAATAAAGATAAAGCAGATACTGAGCATAAATTATATTAAACATTGTGGAAAATGGTACTGTAATGGGAGGAAGACATTGAAGTTCTCTACCTAGCTGGGAGGATCTTAGTTTACTCTACTTTGATTCTGGTATTTAACGATTAACTTTATTTTCATTCTCCTTGTTTTTTCCAGTAGGTGGTAGGGATTATGGGTGTATATATCACTAACTATAAACAGCCATAGGATGTAACAGTGATTTTTGTGAAAGGCATTGTTCATCCCCAGGGCAGGATACTTCATTATTTTTATAGGCTTTTCATTTATAAACAGAACTTTTGCTTTCCTGATATGTGGCATAGGGATCAAATATTCAATTATTTTTAAACTTTAAAAAAAGATCTAGCTCTACTCTGCCCATTAATGTGTGTCTGTTTAAATAGAAATAAAAATTAAAATGAAATAATTTAAAAATTGACTTGCTGACTTCTGCTATCCATGTTTTAAGTGCTCAGTAGCCACATGTGTCTAGTAGTTAGCTTATTGGGCAACACAGATGATAGAACATTTTTATCATTGTAAAAAGTGCTCTATTGAATGATGCTGATATAAATACAAATGATTTAAATGCAAATTTCTGACTATCCTCACATTGAAGGTAGGGTGAATCCTAGAGGAAATCATAATAATTCTTTAAATGACTTGTATAAGAATAGAAATGTTATAGGTTAATTATGAAAAATCTAGAAATATAGGGAAGTAAAAATAACAAAATAAAGTTTCTACGTGACTTTCTATTAACATTTGTTTTATATTCTAGTCCTTTTTCTTCCTCCCCATGTGTGTACACGTGGGGATGATTTTACTTGTGCACATTTCAAGTAAAAAGAGCAAGAATATAAAAGTAACCATTTTAACAGTAAATATTTTTGCTTTATAGACGTTTCCTAAACTTTGTTCTAAATCTAAACTATCTTCTATGTTTGTAGTTAGCCTTTTGACTAAAAATGTTACTATAAAAATACTGTTTCATTCTGGATTATTGTATGAGTTAAGAGTATAGGAAATTATCTCCGGTTATTTATTTTCCTTTAAATGCTCTTTAAAAAGTTGTATTTGCCTGTATCTAATACCAGCATTTACCTCAAACCCTTCAAATAAATTCATGAAATTTCACTATGAAATGGTTACACAAGGCACTTGGAAACTTTATTCTGACTTTTTGCTCATCTCCATCCCATTTGATGTTTGGCTCTATCAGCATCATCTTTGACCACCAAGATTAGCTCATAGGTGCATGTTGGCTTTGTTGGAAATTTTATGAATTTGTTAATGAAGCTTGAGAGTATAGGTAGACGAATTTAAAATCTGCCCATTCTGGTTTTTACCTTATGTTAATGCTTTGTGATAATTCATTTTGGATGTGTTCCTTTGTTTTATGGGAAGTGGAAGATAAGGCAGTAAGTGATCATGGTAGTGGAGTTAAGGTATGATGGTAAGACGGAAGTATAGATGTTGCCATCTTTTTGCTTAAATCATTACATTTCTTCATGTTTATATCTTGAATCCTTTTTCACTATGAAATCATATTTGCTTATAAATTTAATGCTCATCAGCAATAAGAAATTACCAGGGAGGAGGAGTAGGAAAGGTTTCTAAATAACTAAGAGTTTAAGAAAAAAAAATAACTATTTTAATTGAGTGTTTAATTTACAGTGGCATTAGCTTTAAAGTCATTCATTTTATGTAAAATTAAGAATTGTAATAGTGTAGCCCAGTAATTTTGTGAATTTCTCTGGTATTAAAAAGTACTGAAATATATTGTATTTTTGTGCACTTAACCATCTGCCGGATAGGATTATATATGACGTAAATAGGATCTTGAAATTTCATGCCTCCAAATTATAGTAATTTCTGACACTTCAGTGTAGTATTCAGACTCTTTTAATTATAGGGAAGCAGAATGAATAGTTTCTTATGGTTGTGATTTGGTACATATGCACATGTAGATAGCTAAGAGTGGAGTAGGAACTGAAGACAGCCCTTTGTAAAATGTCAGGCTTTAAGGACAGTAAAGTCATCCCAGAATTTGCCTTGTTTAGGGTGGCTTCTCCAAACTTGATGAGTATGTATATATGTATGTGCTTTGCATAGGTAAATTTTAGGATATACATTTTGAAATTGTCCATCAGAGGCCCTATATTTTACAAGAGAGTAAAAATCAGAACATTTTAAGTGGGTACTTTGCATCAAATGGTCTTGAAGTGATGGTGAAAGGGATTATTTAGTAACAGAAACTATTCTAGTCCCTTTCTTTGTGGATACCAAATCTGGGAATGTACCCAGATATTTGAGAAATCCTATACATTTCTTTCTTTAGTGACTCCAGGACGCATTCTAACATTGTAGAGTAAATTGTTAGCAGGTAACTTTTGACAAAACTATTTGGGAAGCTTGAAATAATCCTGAAAGAGTGCTTTTTACTTAGCGAAGGAGAAAGTAAAGAAGCAATTATTAAGTACCTATGGAATGCTAAGCAGTGTGATAAATGCTTAGAGAAGTATTCTGAATTGAATCCTTTTGTCTGCCCTCTGAGTGTTATTAAAACGGGAGAGGCAGAGAGGATAAGTTCCCCAGGATCTCCTGTAGCCAATGAGAACTGGAATTTGTTAAGGCTCCAGAAGTCTGTTCTTTCCATTGTTCATTTTCTCTTGCAGTCTCTGGGATTACAAAAAAAGAATAATATGCTTAAAATAGTGTGTTATTTTTTTATTCAGGGAAGAAATAGTGAGAGTGAGTACATTTACATGTATTCGAGTAAGGGTGAGATGAAGACTAGAGTTAGAGTGGGCTTAAAGCACATCAAGAGGTGACGCTTGAAAGGCAGTTTATGGTAGTTTAAACTGATAGAGGTTATGACAAAAAGTTGTTCAGTATAAATGGTAGCTATTATTCTTACTCTGGAGATTATCTGAATTTTTACGTAATTGAATAAAGTTCTTTCAGTGTGCGGGAAAGGTGGATATTATCTGTTTATATCAACAAGTACCACCATAATAGTTTAGATGTGCAGCTTATGAATACAGTTACCAAAGTGCTCCGTATTTGGCAAGTATTTCTGTTTTAGATAGGAAAAGCATTTATGCCATGACTTAGTAGCTCTTCAAATAAATACTTAGGTATCTGAAGAACACTGCATTGACTGTGTCTGAGGTTGAAATGAAATATATTGATTTCTTGGGTGACTGAATAGAGGATATACACATTACCTCAGGAAGGGAATATATTTTAGGGTTTTACCTTTTTCTTAAATGTTTGTATTTTTTATTTTTAGGCTGTTCGCTGCTACGAATCTCTAATCTTAAAAGCTGAAGGAAAAGTGGAGTCTGATTTCTTTTGTCAATTAGGTCACTTCAACCTCTTATTGGAAGATTATCCAAAAGGTAATTTTTTCCCTTATTCACTACTATTTGATTTATATATATTTAAAATAATTATAGTTGTTTGTACTCTACCAAAGATATTACCGTTTTTATTTCTAAGAAATTGTAAGCTTGTGAACATCCTAAACAATGAGGAAGAAAAATGGGGTAGATAGAAATGTGAAAAATTCATGTAACTCTATGTAAATTATCAATAAGTTGACCAGTTTAACTGATAACCATCACCTACCTGTGCACTACCACTTTGTTCTACCTTGTGAAAAATCCCTGCCCTTTAAAAGTCATTTAAAAGCTCTACCATAGTAGAGAGTGAGCCATAGGGGTTCCTGGGTGGCTTAGTCATTAAGCATTTGCCTTTGGCTCAGGTCATGATCCCAGGGTCCTGGCATCCAGCCCCACATTGGGCTCCCTGCTCAGCAAGGAGTCTGCTTCTCCCTCTGTCTCACCCCCTTGCTTCTGCTTGCTTGCTCTCTTAAAACGTAAGATTTTTAAAGAAAAAAGAAAAAAAAGGTGAGCCATGGATCGACACTTTGAAGAAGTAACAACGACTCAATATTTCCCCTCTTTATCCTGACTGTAAAACTTCCATTGTAGCTAGAAAATAATTTGAATGAAAATCTGATCTGTAGTCATTGTAAAGATAAGCAGCGCAGAGAGATGATCATATAATGAGCTTGAGCATTGGAGAAAAGAGGTTTTTTACTCACTTAAAATTTTTTTCCTGTAAGAAATGAGTTAAATAATTCAAGACAGTCCCCTAAGATGTGTCCCTTTTGTAGTACCATGCTGCTGATGCAGACGACTGTTAGTTTAGGAAGAGAAAGCACCCCCAAATACCACCCACTTTTCTAATATCAAAGGCAAAACCTATAGCAAAGAAAAATTGTATCCTTATAAACAAGAACATTTTAACCTTCTGATGATAGTGAACATCTGAATGTGGACCAGATAAACATAGTATACTTGTTTTCCACAACTTTATTTAGTGGGCAGAACAGCTGGCATGTTTCAGGGCTGGACTGAAGGATTGTTGCTGTTTAATGTTGATATTTTATAATGCCACTTTCATATTAGGTCAAGTGAGCACTTTTCCTAGTGAAAATTCAGTTTTTGTTTGAGACAGGTGTAACATGTGGGGTTTGAAGTTAGGCTTATTTCTCAGCTCATCTCCATTGTTTACAGTGACATTATCGTTAGCATAATGTATATATAACCTCAGAGCTTCAGTCTTCCAATCTGAAAAGCCAGAGATAAAAGGGTTTGGAGATTGTTATGTGAAACTGGTTAGTACTTACGAAATGGCTTCAGGATAATAGGTATTAATAATTACTTAACACTGTCAGATTTTTTAATTAAGACTAACTTATTTAAAGGAAACCGTTTTACACAAAAGTACACACATTCTCTGTACAATATAATTTTTAAATTCTGCATCTTGGAGAGCATGCTATTTTGTGTGTGTGTGTGTGTGTGTGTGTGTACATATATACACAAACATATATATATAATACTCTTTAAAACTTCATTAACCTATGAACTTAACTATATTTTCCATTTATAAAATGTTTGGCTGTATGGGTATGAGTCTAGGGATATTTGTTTTATTCTTTCCTGGATATTTTTTGGAAGTAAGGTGGGACATATGGCAAACTAGCTGGCAGGGAGTAATCTAATAAAATGGGAGCAGAGAATGGTAACTTAAGGATTTAAGTCCTTGAAAAGAGGTGCTTTGAGACCCATTTACTGTCATGTAGATGAACTGGCCATTGATAGCTAGGCAGTAGTTCAGTTATTTGTAATAGGAAGAAGAGGAAGGTGAGAATGGATGCGGAGGTATATATATATGTATGTATGTATGTATGTATTTTAGTATGTTGTAGTATTTCAAGCTGATGGCTTCTGTTACTTTGATTTTTTTCTTTAATTTTCCTTGAGTCTTTATTGACCATATTTCCAAGTTACAAAAAACATTCCTTTTTACATACTAATTATTAAATTCTTTCTGTCCACTCTTCGCCATCTTCCTGTAAGTTCAAAATTAGAGCCCATCTCTAGTAGGCCTGTCCACACTCCCATCACCCCTACCACCAGTTTATGGAGACATTGTCACCTTAGGCTGCTTCCTCCTCCTCTCTTTGGAACCCATTGCAAGGTGAGAACCTCCAGCTTCAGCCAAATAGACATTTAGTTTTGGAGAACAGATTATAAACCATAACTTTTTAGGGAGTACACATAAGCCATACAGTGAACATGTGAGTAAATTGCTCAGGTATACGTATGTAGGGGACTTACTGGCCCATTATTCTGAAGACACTTCTTTAGTTATAGTACTGAGTCCTCTTCTTTGTGTGAAATTTTCTGATCTTGGGGTTCCTTGTGAAAAACTACTTCTACTTTTGAAGTACAAAATCGTAGGATGTGTTTTGTGTACATTCTGGACTGTACTTTTTGTCCTTATTTGTCATTGTGATACCATCTTGCTTCCTGCCTTATAGGAATTCCTAAACATTTCTGATCTGCAGATGGTATACTTTATCATTACTGTTACGGATTTGTTCATTAAAAAACATTTTCTGTCATGTCAGATGAATTTGAAACAGAAGGAAAAAAAGATTTGCTAAAACAGGTTTTTTTTTTTTTTTTTTTTTTTAATCTTTCTGGTTTGTAATATGTTTGAAGAGTTTTAAAAAAAAATTTCTGTCACTTGATTTGGTCATTTGGCTTCTAGGAATTTATTCTTAAAAACTAATTGGTTGGGGCGCCAGGGTAGCTTGGTCAGTGAAGTCTCAGTGCTCTTGGCCTATTTGTGGGTTGGATTCCTTTGGATTGAGTTCAGCATACAGGATATTTAGTAAGGAGTTCCTTTAAGATCAGCACTTGTGGAAGGTAGAGGGGAAAGAATTGGGTTGAAAAGAGGAAGAATTGGACAGAGGTGAGAAGTTAAGCTGTGACAGCCTTGGCTAACTCCAAGTGGAGCCTTGGAGCTAGAATGGCCCTTCAGAGCTATCCGAGGTTGGGTAAAGATGACCAGGTCTTTATACTCCACTCCATCCTTTTGATACTGGGTATGGGCCAGCCTGGGAGGGAGTGTGACCTTGGGCAAGGTGGCTCTGCACCTAAAGCAGCTCACTGTTAGAGGCTGTCTGCAGGCAGGACTCCTGTTATTCCTTCCTAGAAGTGAGATTTGAATGATTTTTTAGAGTTTCCTGTACTTCCTTTGCCACTCCTAACCCTGAAGCTAACTCATTAGCCTTTGCTGAACCAAACAGCTGATGGCGCTGTTAGACTGCCTTAAGCCATTAGATGGGACAGTGATTTCTCTTCTTTGGGTTGCAAAACAACCTGAGAGATGGAGAACCCTGGACTGAAGGACAGGCGTATATATTCTTGCAAATATATGTGATGGACCTTAGGAGTAGTATAATAGAAATTATATGTAATATCTGTAAATACGTGTGGCAAATTATAGGTAAGGACAGTCACTAAGTTAATTGCTTAGAAAATTAAGTAGCAAATTATCTCAGAGTACACATCAAAATTCTAAAAAGAAATTATGAGGTAGGAGACTTGGGAGATAGTAAGAAATCCTGAAGTAAAACAGTTAGTTGAAGGGGAGATATAGTAATAACTCATTCCTGATATTAGCATGAAAACCATGAAAATTAAAAAAAAATAGTTTCTTTGTGGTTTGTTATGAGTTGGAAGTTTTCTCTGAAATTCCCTCCAGTGATTGATTTTTTTCTCCCTTTCCTCCTTCCTTCAAGTAATTTTCTCATTTTGTTGCATTGTCTATCACTTTTGGACAAAATATATTTTGGTTGTTTTAGTAACTCAGCAGTTACAGATGGCTAGGGTGAGTTTGATGCCAAGAGTTGCTAGTGTGAAGAAGTCTTAAGTCAGAATTGGTGAGCTCTCTTTGTCTTCTCTTTGTCGTTCTTAGGTAGAAAGACAAGACTCCATCCTAGGATATATAAAATATAAGAACATAGAGTGGTTATTTTCCAATAATAGATCTTCTTTGGCTTCTTCAGAAATTACCCTTTTCTTAATCCTTGCATGATTTCCTCTTTATTGTTGTAGCTGTTAGAACTGAAGGTTGTGATTCTTTTTTTTTTTTTAAAGATTTATTTATTTATATGAGAAAGAGAGAGTGCACACATGTCCATACAAGTTGGGGAGGGGCAGAGAGAGAGGGATAGAAGGAATCCCAAGCAAACTCCCTACTGAGTGTGGAGCCCTGTGTGACCCTGGGGCTCCATCCCATGACCCATGAGATCATGACCTTAGTAGAAATCACAAGTCAGGCACTTAACCAACTGAGCCAGCCAGGCACCCCTGAAGGTTGTGATTCTTTTACTCTTTGTTTAAAACTCCTTTCAGATAGAATCATTGGAATTAGTTTGCATTGTATATATTTTTGCTATACAATACAAATTTGTGTTGAGATAGTAAGATAAAATGAAATAAAAATACAAAATACTGACCTATACAGGCACATAATATTCATAGAATGGATATTACGTATGTCTCTAAAAACCCATTACAGTCAAGGTGATTGTTCGTATGTGGTCATTGCATTTACTCATTGCATCCTATTTCTTTGTATAACTTCATTTAAATGTATTTAGTGGTTTTCAAACTGTGATATCTATGTTTAAAAAAAAAATCACCAGTACTTCCACTCCTTCCATTGCAGTTTGGGAATCACAAGTTTTGTTCAGTTCACTCATGGTCTAGAATTAGAAAATGCATTTGAGAAGTATCCAAGAAAGCAAAACAGTGACCATAACTGAGGTTGTCAGAATCCTATGTCTAGGCAATAAGCATAAGTTATAGTAGCTTAAAGAACCAGAGAGCTGTTGCAGAACACATTGAAGGAACTCAAAACATATACTTTGTTTCTGTTATAGTAAGCCATATGTGAGGTGCTAAAGATCTTGAGGAGTATATTAATTTTTTTTAAGGTTTTATTTATTTTAGAGAAAGAGATGTGAGAGCAAGGGGAGGAGCAGAGGGAAATAACCTCCAGTGGAGTCTGACATGGGGCTCCATCCCACCACTCCGAGATCATGACCTGATCTGAAACCAAGAGTCAGATGCTTAACCAACTGAGCCACCCAGGTGCTCCAGCTATATTAATTTAATAATGGCAGTGTGCATTAATTATAGTTGAAAGTCTCAGTGAAGGTGCTGATGAAGCAGTAAAAGATTATTTGTTTTTTAGCTTTTCCAACTTTCTGTCTGGTTGAATCTGTAATATTAAATCTTTGCAAATGTGTGGAGAAAAGGAGATGGGAACAAAGGTCTGTTGTGGATACTGTTCACAGGGTTTCTCAAATGTTAGCATGTGTTTAATACGTATTAATGCTGCATAAAAGGGAAAAGATGTGTTTTGGGCAGTCACAATTTGAGAAGGCAGAAAGCGGAATTTGAGAAGGCTAGTGAGCGGAATAAATCAGTCATTTATATATAGTGAAAGTTAATATAAGCTCTCTAAGATATCATTTATCCAGGGTATAAATGTAACCTTTCAGTCTAGCCTCGATAACAAATGAAATAAATCAAATAAATCTGTTGACCTAATAACTTTAGGCAACCACAGCCTGTTCTGGCCTAAAGAAGGCAGTCAGTGCAACTGACAAATTTGAAGAATGTCAAAGAAGTACATCCTTTCCTTCCATACCTAGACACATTGGGCTAGGGGGTGAAAACAGAAATGCTGAGTTTTGTCTGCAGTTAGTACACAGTCTAATATTAGGAATATAGACTGCATTTTAAACCTTCCTTCCTTGCATTTCCCAAGGCTATCACCTTTAAACTACATTGTTGTTTCTTTTCATCCCACACTACACGTATGGACTTGTCATCAGGCACACTGTCTTTTCTCTTGTTCTGATAACCTTAACTCAAAGCCATAATACTTCCAAGCATGAAGTTTCTGGTATCTACTGAATGTCTTAACTCTCTTTACTCCCTCACTGTATTTCTCTGGAAATCTCTCTTTTTAAAATTCCAGACAAATTATAATAAGACTTTGAACTTCTCTTTTTATTCTTCAGTTACACCTTATTCTTTTACTGAAAAAACTCTTTAGGCTGCTTGTAACTTACAAGGAATTAACTTTAATCAAATAGCTGGATGTCCACTCATCATCAGGGATATGTAAATCAGAACTATAGTGAGATTCCACCTCACACCTGACAGAATGGCCAGAATCAACAACATAAGAAATAATGTGTGGGTGAGAATGGTGGACAAAAGGGAACCCTTGTTCATGGTTGGTGGGAGTGCAAACTGGTGCAGCGACTCTAGAGAACAGTATGGAGGTTCCTTAAAAAGTTAAAAGTAGAACTATCCTATGATCCAGCAATTGCACTACTGGGTATTTACTCCCAAAAGACAAAAACACTAATTGAAAGGGATTCATGCATCCCCATGTTTATTGTAACCTTATGTACAATACCCAAATTATGGAAGCAGCCCAAGTGTCCCATCAGTAGATGAAAGGATAAAGAAGATATGGTATATATAGACAATGAAATATTATCCAGGCATGAAAAAGAATGAAATCCTGCCATTTGCAACAGCGTGGGTAGAACTAAGGAGTATAGTGCTGAGCAAAATAAGTGGAAGACAAATGCTATATGATTCCACTCATATGTGGAATTTAAGAAATAAAACAAACGAGTAAAGGGAACAAGAAAGAGGCTAACCAAGAAACAGACTCTTAATTATAGAGAACAAAAACTGATGGGTACCAGAGGGCAGGTGGGTGGGGGTACGTGAAATGGGTGATAGGGATTCAAGAGTATACTTACCATGATGAAAAAAAAAATAATAAAAGGCTTAATGTCAGTCTTTTAGGAAGTGGTGAGAATGTATGTTTACCTAAAGCTGCTACTTTTCCTACCGTCTCCTTCCTGGGAGTTCTCATTTGATAATGTTGACCATTTCCCAATTTTAACATAAGTACATTTATTTTAACATTTATATGAATTAATACGTTCATTGTTTAAAGAAAAATATTAAAAGATCAATAACCATAGAAGGTAAACAGCCTGAGAACAGAGCCATGTGTTTGCTCACATCTCTATTTCATTATATCTGGCATGGTGCTAGCCACTTAATACTTAAGAAATATTATGTGAATGTATTAAAGACCCATTGGTATTTTATCATAGAGAGACACTTGTTTTTAAACATTTCTGATGCAAATCTTCAGAGACTTTTCTATCACAATAAATTTTCAACATTTGAAAATTGAATTAAACTCTGCTACTTTCTTTAACCTGGTGTATCGTGTTAATTTCTCCATCTGAGAAACACACTAACGTTTCCATTTCCTATATAGTATCTATTTTATAGGTAGAAGAGTTCTTTATTGTCTGTGTAGACTGTTCTTTCCTTTTTTGGTACTAACTGTTCTCCATCCTTGTAGCTAAATCTGCACACATCCATGTTTATGTTTTTAGAAGGAATACTTTGATGTGGTGGGCTTACTGAGCGAAGGTGTGTGTGTGTAGTTAATCCTTTAATAACATGGGTTTGAACTGCAAAGGTCCACTTAAATGTGGAATTTTTTTCAGTAAATACACTACAATACTGTAAATGTATTTTCTCTTAGAATTTTCATCATATTTTATTTTCCCTGGCTTACTTTATTATAAACCACAGTATATGATACATGTAACACACAAAATATATGTTAATCGACTTTTTGTTGTTGTGGGTAAGGTTTTAAGTTAGCAGTAGGCTATTAAGTTTTTCAGGAGTTGAAAGTTAAGTGTGAATTTTCTACTGTTGTGCAAGGATTAACTGTATTAAAACTTTTGACACTGCTAAAGTAGGCTGCAAAAAATTTTTTACTAATTTATGCTTACAGCACTAGTAGAAAGAGAGAACTGCCTACTTCCTTAAAATTTTGCCACTTTTGGCTATTTCCCTTATTATAACTGAGTATTAACCATTATTATTTAGTTTTATCATTTTTATATGTGAAAAGCTGTATAGCACAATTTTGAAGTTAAAGGAGGGCTATGTGTAATACCCTCTCCCATCTGTATAGGTCATTCTTTTATTCTTGATAATTTCCTTTTTTGTTTCCTCCTCTTCTCCTATCTTCCCAAGGTAAAGGGTAAAATAAAGGAGATTGTGTGAGAAAGGTTACACTTAAGTTGTTATAATAGTTAAATTTAACTTCTCATTGTTATTTTTTGCATTTATTTTTTTTAGACCCAGCTTCTTTGCCAGTTTTTAAATACTCTTTTAAATTATATTTTCTTCTTTTTTAATCTAAAAGACTAAATAGTCTTGTTTAAAAATGAAACTCAAAATTATGAAAAAATAATTTGAGGTCTGTTCATAAATAAAGTTGGTTCCCAGGATTAAAAAGATCTGAGCTTTGGAATTTGGTTGATAGAGAGTGGATATTAGTATGTTTGGGCACACCATTTTTTGTTAAGTGGCAAAAGGACAGTCTTTCCTGATGTAATGGTAAAAAGATTTCCTAGTAGGATGAAGAAGGACTTCTTGAACCAATAGAGAACCCAGGGATCACAAAGTGAAGATTAGATGATTCAGGGAAGGAAGAGCCTAGTAAGATAATATGCTACAGTCATTGCGAAAAAGGTTTTAAGTATTATAAGGATGTCCAAACAAATGATTTCCTTTATTCTCTGTTAAGGACTTAGAAAAGTCTAGCTACAGTGAACCAGGAATTCTTTTTCATGGATACGTAACTGACTTAGAGATTTGAAATGACTTTGCTTTGGTTAGAAGGATTTCACTATAGAGATTCTGGTGATGGGTACTTGTATAGTCTATAGAGTTCTAATGATTTATTTGAATTAGGAATCATAAAATATGTTAAGATTTTTTCTTAAAATAGGATGCTAGGCCTAATGGGGTAAGGTATAATTGGAAAGGTAAGAAATGCTCATGGAAGGAATGTCTCATTTACAAATCTGTGCTTGCACTTTGAAGCATTTACTTTTTTGACTTTGAATTTGAGAGTTCGTATTTATTTTTTGGTTTACCATATAGTAGTATGGATGCTATGTTTCTCCCAGCTGATAGTCACATAGGCTTCTTGGACCTCGTGTTTCATTTACTTTGGAGGACACCATGCTATCTCTTTAAGTGCACTGCCAATTCTAAAATGGGAATTTTATGAATTCATGTAATATATATTATTAGGTAGGTTATTGGAAACAGGCTTTCCAAGGTTGCTGGAATCCCAGAACATCATTGAAAGGCAGTCCGGATTTAATATGGTGAGTGCACAAAATTTTTAGGAACCCTGACTTTTACTGGTTAGGGTGATTTTGGTACAAAAGCAAAGACCTGATTCTAGCTTAAATAATAAGCAAATTGATTGCCTCCCATAAGTGTAAGTTCGTAGGTGAGTTGTATACTAGGCCTAGTTTGCGGTCTAAAAGTATCCAGCTACTTTCCATTTGTTTTCTCTCCTATCTTCTGTGGGCTTCATACTAAGAGTAGTTCCCTTTGTGGTGGTATTTAGTGATATATAGGTTTCCTTGTTTGCATCCAGTAATAGAGGGAGAATACCTTTCCTATGACTGTCTTTTATAAATCAGTGATGGTTTCTGGACACAAACCTTGTTTGACTATTTTCTTCCAGGTAGAATGATAAGTTGGATTGCTTTTTTTTTTAGAAGACCATTAATCAGTGACCTTTGTGAGCTAGCAACAATCATGTGAAGAACTAGAAAATGCAGGATAGTTTGTAATCAATTTTTCACTATAACTGGACATATTTCTAAATGCCCTTCCAAGGATAGGTTGGTTGGCATCATCTAATGCCAAAAAAGATGAACATTATTTAAATAAGTTACTTGTTCAGATATATGATGATGCTTTTGGGTAATGCTTCTCTAATTTGAACATGTTTAGAAAGTTCTCTGCTTTGTATTCACATGTATTTTGGCTGTTTACTGATAAACACTATGAAAGCGTTACACACACAGTTCTAGAAAATATTAATTTGCATTTCCCCCCATTTTTATCTACTTAAAATTTTACACTTTTGAAATCTTTTATTTGAAAAAATCTTAAGTCTTTTTTAAATTGAGGTATACTTGATATATAACATTAGTTTTAGGCCTTGAATAATATAATGATTCAATGTATATATTGCAAAAGGAGCACAGTAAGTCTTCTTAGATCCATCACCATAGTTAAAAAATTTTTTTCTTGTGATGAAAGCTTTTAAGATTTACTCCCTTAGCGACTTTGAAATATGCAACACGGTATTGTTAACTGTAGTCACCATTGCACCATTACATCCCCATGACTTATTTATTGCTGAACAGTTTTTTAAAAAGATTCTCTCTACCAATTCTAATGTGTGTATGTAATTTTCAGTTTATTTTGTTTTTTAACCTCCTCACTGAGTTTTTGGATTGACAGGAACTATAATTTTTTCCACAGCCTTTTATGCCTCATGGATTTAGGGGTATGCAATTCCCTATTTTGGAATTGAGTTGGAGTAAGTTAATTGTGGGCTGGATTTTTTTGTTGATTATATGAAAGGAAACATCACAAAAGGAACAGTCCTTTTGCTCCTTGCTGTGGTTGAGCTCTTGGTCATTGTTAGAAGTGAGATCCCTTGTGGGAACAAATAACTCAGCACATTCCAAAGTAGAAATTCTTAATCCTTTTATCAGATCTACTCTGTGAGAAGGCCATGTTGATTCAAGAGGTAGCCTAGATTCTGTTCAAGATTAGGTCTGAGGTGTGAATGGGTTTACATCCTTGAAGTCCTGTGTATTTGATACTTACTATGTCTGACTACAGGATGGGGAGGGTCCAGATTTCTAAATTGTTTGGTCTTAAATATCACTCTCTGTTGGAAGGTGGGGTATGATGGGAAGCTTATTGTGATGTTTCTTAAAACTTATATTATTGATTTGGTGTGGGATGTAATTGCGACTCATACTTATTTTCCCTCTTTCAGCATTATCTGCATACCAGAGGTACTACAGTTTACAATCTGACTACTGGAAGGTTAGTGAACATTTTCATGTTCGTTTCCGACTTGTTTTTTGGTCTAATTACTACTGGTTATGCTCAGAATGAATTGTGCTCCTTTTTTCCTTTGTTTCATTAATTACTTTAAAAAACACCATAAGGAAAGAAGATTGGAAAGGCAAATGTTGTTTGTGTTATCTTGTATGAACCGCCTTGTATTTTATTAAAAGAGATAGATTACTCTGACACACATTATTGGCCAAAGATGATCCTAAGTGTAAGAATTTAAAAGCAAGTAAAACCAAATGGCAGCAAAATGTTTGTTTGTTTGTTTGTTTTGTCTTAAGTTGGTACCTGGGAATAAAAGAAGGCTTTTATTAGATGTATAAGATGGGTTTATAAGACTGCAAAGGCAAGGAACAATGGGGAAATTAAAATAGGAATCTTTCTTGGTATAGTCTGTCTGTAATTGGAACTCTGAGGACAGCTGAACCTAACTGTTTTTTAAAAGACTTACCTAAATGAAGAACTGTGAGTCATTCATTTTCTTTAAGCAGTTCATATAGTTAACCTGGGCAGGTTAATCTTCACGTCATGTTTATTTTTAAGCATAAGTTTATTGATGAGTGGAGTTTCTTTATCTGAATTGTCATTTTATATTTTTAAGGTATATTTTGTTTTCCATCACCTAGTTTTTTCTTTTCGATTTGTGGAAGTTTTAACAGTACATTTTGGTAATTTAAAAAATGTATTGAAAATACTTTTCCTGTCTGTGGCTTACCTTTACTTAAAAGCTTGTGGAAGTGTAATTTTTACATAGCATGAAATTCAACTGTTTTAACTATGCAGTTCGGTGACTTTTAGTGAATTTTCAGATTTGTACAACCATAATCATAGTCTTATTCTAGGACATGTCTATTTCCCCATAATGAAACCTCATGCCCAACCTCTGGCAGGTACTACTCTACTTTGTGTCTCTGTATATTTGTATTTTCTGGATATGTCCTATAAATGGTACCATAGCATAGGTGTTTTTTTGTGACTGACTTCTTTCACTTAGCGTGTTTTCAAGGTTGGTCCATTCATAGCATGTTTAATACTTTCTTCTTATTATATAATATTCCATTGTATGGATATACCACATTTTATTCATTTATTAGTTGATGGGCATTTTAGTTCTCACTTTTTGGCCATTGCAAACAGTGCTGCCATGAATATTTGTGTTGTCAAGTTTTGTGTGGGCATAGATTTTCAGTTCTAGGGTAGATAGCCAGGAATAGAATTACTGAGTTGTGGGGTAAATCTACTTTTAATATTTTAAGAAACTGTTTCCCAAAGTGGCTATAATGTTTTACATTCTTGCCAGCAGTGTTAAGAGGGTTTCAGTTTCTCCATGTCTTGTCAGAAGTTGTAATTGTTTTTGAGTGTAACCATCATAGTGGGTGTGATGTAGCATCTTATTATGGTTTTTATTTCCATTTGTCAAATGACTGATGATATTTAGCATCTTTTTATGAACGCATTGGCTGTTTGATATATTCTGTGCAAACGCTGTGCCCTTGTTTTTTATATATGTATATGTTGTCAGAGATCTTTATACATTCTGGATACAATCTCTTACCAGATACATAATTTGCAAATACGTTTTCAAGGTCTGTGGCTTGTATTTTCACTTTCTTGGCAGTATATTTTTGAAGTGCAAAAATTTTGAATTTTGATGTTGTCCATTTTTCTCAATTTTTTCTTTCATTGCTTGTGCTTTTAGTGTTGCATATAAGAAATCTTTGCCTAACCCAAGGTTATGAAGATTTATTCCGTAGTTTATTCAAACCAGTTGCTTCAGTCTTTGCCTTTATTGTAGATAGTACTGCAATAAGTAGTACAAGTATCTTTTCATATTTTTATTAGTGAGTGATTCTTTGGTGTGTAAGTGGGATCCTTTATAAGGGTAAGTGTTCAGTATAGCTCCTTTGGGATTGCTGATTTCCCCTTGGTTTTAAGCAAGAGAGTTTATGTTAGGCTTTTTGTATCTGATAGGTGAGAAATTGTGCTTATTGTTGTGTTTGTTCGTTTGTTTTTGCTTATTGTTGTTTTAATTTGCAGTTTTCTTAATTGTTAACAACTTGAGTTTTTTGAAATTAAATTTTAAAGGCTATTTTTCTTTGAAACATCTGTTCATATCTCTTGCCTAATTTTCTATTATTGGGTGGGCCATTGTTTTATTTTTCTGTTTTATATAGCTGTATTTTGTAGGAAGTATTTATCCTTTATCTGGAGTACAACAAGTTGCAGTTTGACATTGTTGTTTTGCTTTGCTTTTGTGTATTTGTTTTTGCCTATGCAGAAGTCTTTTCTTTGCAGTCAAATTTATCAGTCTTTTCCTACTTTGAGTTCTAGGACAGGTTTTTTCCTTATTCCCAGGTGTTAAAAAAATTCACGAACATACTCTTTTAGTACTTGAATGGTTTTTATTTTTTAATTTAAATCTGTGATCCATTTGAGATTTAAGTCATCCTTGATTTATACTGTGAGGAACATCTAAATTCATCTTTTTCCTTATGGCTAATTATCCTAACACAACATACTGTTAAAAAAAATCTCTTAATCTAATTAAGTTGTTTAGCTCCACAAAAATATCTGATGATTTCCCCCCCAGCTTTTTTGAGGTATAACTTACATAATTTTAAGTGTATAAGCTTGCTGTGTTTCAGCAGTTTATATGAAGTTGTATAACCATTACTACAATTAAGATACAGAATATTTCCATCATTCAGTGTTCCCTTATGTCCCCTTTACAGCTGATGTCCATTCTTGCTTGACCCCTCGGTCCCAGGCAGTTAGTTATTTGCTTTCTATCTCTTTAGTTTTGCCTTTTCTAGAATGCCTCACAACTAGATCCAAGCAGAATGTATTCTTTTGTTTTTGATGTCTTTCATTTAGCATGCTATTTTTGAGACTCATCCATGTTGTGTGTATCAATATTGTGTTCTTTTTAATCTTTAAGTAGTATTTCATAGAATGAGTCTGCCACAGTTATTCCATTTATCAGTTGTTAGACATTTGTGTTGTATCTAGCTTTAGGTAAATATAAATGAAATTCTGTGAACATTTGTCTTTGTATGGATATAGGTTTTCATTTTTCTTGGTACATGTATCTAGGATTTGGAAATGCTGGGTTCCATTGCAGTTAATAGGTTTAATTACCAACCTGTTTTCCATAGTGGCTGTAGCATTTTACATTCCAGCTAGCAGCATTTCATTTCCCTAGTTGTACATCTTGGATAGTACCTGGTATTGTCACTCTCTTTTAACTTTAGCCATTCTAGTAGGTAAGTAGTGGTTTTTCATCTTGGTTTTATCTACATTTTCCTGATGACAGTGATGTTCAGTATCTTCTGTGCGCTATCGGCCCTTAGTATACTTTTCTTTGCTAAATTACCTGTTCACGTCTTTTGCTCATTTCTAATTTTTTTTTTTTTTTTTTTTTTTTGGCCTCAGTTGAGTTGTATGGGCTATTTACATATTCCGGGGGAAAGCCCTTTGTCAGATACATGTTTTGGAAATACTTTCTCACATTCTGTGGCTTGCCATCCCCCCCCCCCCAATTGTGCCTTTGAAAAGCAAAGCTGAAACTGGTTCCTGTATTCAGACAGAAGGCAGGGAAAGACCAATGAAAGGGGTGGCCCACTGCAGGTTGGAAGATAGCACTTTTAATAAGCAAAGGAAACTTTATAGTTGAGGCTTGTCTTGGGCAGCAGCAAGATGAATGGATCCCCGAACCTACTTGCCAAGTCTTAAAAGTTTATAAAGAGGCCTTAACTGGGCTTAATCACATGTACTGTGCAAGAGTTCTTTTCGATGGCATAACCCAATAATAATTTTCAGATTACTGTTTTCTGTTGTAACTCTAGTTTCCTTTTAATAACTGTAGAACTGGTGATGAAGTATGACCTATTTTATTCCTAATACTTTTGTTTCTTGATCAGCTTGGCTAGAGGTTTATCAATTTTACTGATTTTTTTTTTTAAGATTTTATTTATTTATTTGACAGAGAGACAGTGAGAATGGGAATGCAAGCAGGGGGAGTGGGAGAGGGAAAGCAGGCTTCCCACTGAGCAGGGAGCCCTATGTGGGGCTCCATCCCAGGACCCTGAGATCATGACCTGAACCGAAGGCAGAGGCTTGACGACTGAGCCACCTAGGTGCCCCCATTTTATTGATCTTTGCAAAAATCTTTGTTTCATAGATTTTTTTTCTTCTTTCAGTATTGTTTTATATTTCATTGATTTCTGATTGTCTTTATTTGTTCTGCTTACTTTCTGTTTAATTTTCTCTTATTTAGGTAGAAGCTTAGATGAGTGATTTTCTTTTTCCTCTAGTATAAGTATTTAAAGGTATCTATTTTTGTTAGCGTTGCTTTAATTGTATACCACAAATTTTTATATTTTCTATTTTTGTTCACCTTTTATTTGAAAATGTCTTCTACTTTCTCTTTCTTCTGACCCATGGGTTGTTTGGATACATGTTGTATGATTTCAAAATATTTGGGTTATTTTAGATATCTCATTGTTAGTGATTTCTAATTCTATTTTATTTATACAGCATACTTTGTATAATTTCATTCTTTTGAAATATATTAAGACTTTATTGGCTTAGCACTTGGACATAGCCACGGGATTTGTATTTGTTGGTTGTACTATGCTACAAACAAAGGTAAATTAGGCAGTTGATAGTGTATTTCAAATTTCTGTCTTTGATGATTTTTGTCTGTGTCATTTGCTGAGTTATTGCTTAATGATTGTGGAATTGTCTTTTAATTTTGCCCTTTTTAAAAAAATGCATTTTGAAGTTTTCTTACTTGTATATATACATTCCTGATTGTTATTTTTACCTGGTGAATTGACCCTTTTGTCATGATAAAATACTGTTTTTACCTCTGGTAATTCCTTTTGTCTTGACATGTGTTCTGTCTAATTTTAATATAGACATTCTGTCATTCTTAGGCTTGTTATTATGTGATACATCCTTTTTCTCTTCTTTCCAACCAGTTGGTAACTTTATATTTACAATTCTTTTTTTGTAGATAACTTATAAGTGGGTCTTGTTTTTTATGCAGTCTCAGAATCTCTCTTTTTTACTTGCACTGTTAAACCATTCATAGTAATGTACTCATTTATATGATAGGGTTTGCATCTTGATTTTTCCTTTCTGCTGTCCTCTCAGTTTACGTTCTTCCTTACCTACTTTCCCTATCCCTTTTTGATATTTGAATGTTTTACAATTTCATTTTACTTTTCCTTTTGTCCATTTTAGCTCTGCTTTTCATTATTCATTCACTGGGATTATAGTATATACCTTTAATTTTTCACAGTTAAGTCTCAGTTAACATTGTGTCAATTCACCTAAGATGTGGAAAGTTTTCAGTTACTTAAGTCCACTTCTTACCTATCCATGTCCTTTGTGTGATAGTAGTTATATCTATTAAATTTACATTATTAACTCCACAAGATGATTTTTTTTGCTTTGAACAGGCCCATATATTACAGTGACAATAGTAATGGTTTGTATTTACGTATATGGTTACCATTTCTGATATTCTTCATGCACTACTTTCTTCTAGGCTAAAGAACTTTGGTTAGCATTTCTTATAGTAAAGATCTGGCAGAGATGAGTTTCTTTTATCCGAAAATATTTTTTTGACTTCATTTTTAAAGGGCATTTTTGCTGGTTATGGAATTATGGCGTGGCTTGCCTTTTTAAAATGAAGTCTACCTCCTTGCCTTCCTTTTTTTGATGAGAAATCGGCCCTTAATTGTACCGATGACCCTGTACACAGTTTGTTTGGTTCTTTCATGATTTGCTTGTTATCTTTGGCTTCCTATAGTTTGATCATGATTTATCTCTGCCTGGTCATTTCATACTTATCCTGCCGGAGCATTTTTGAATTTGCATTACATAGGGGAAATTTTTATCATTATTTCCTCAAATAATTTTTTGTTCATTCTTTTTCCTTTTCTCCTGGGGATCCAACTCCATGTAGGTTAGATAATTTGTTTTTATATAAATGCCCCTGAGGAGCTCTTATTTTTTTCTCTGTGGTCTTTACATTGGATAATTTGCTTTTCTATTTTTGAAGTTTATTCTTTTCTTTGTTGTCATTTAATTATTAGTTCAGTCCATTGAATTTTATTTCAGATATGGTATTTTTAAGTTACAGATTTTCCATTGGGTTCTTTTTTTTATTATTATTTCTCTTTCGCTGTTCAGATTTCCTGTCTTTTTAATTATGAGCATGTTTTATTGATGGCAATTAGAATAGGAACTGTAAAATCCTTGTCTGCCATTTTCTTTTTTTAAATTAAAAAAAAATTTTTTTTAAAGATTTTATTTATTTACTTGACAGAAAGAGAGAGCCTGTGTGCACACAAGCAGGCAGCAGAGGGGGAGGGACAAGCAGGCTTTCCACTGAGCAAGGGAGCCTGATGTGGAGCTTTATACCAGGACCTCAGGATCATGATCCAAGCCAAAGGAAGATACTTAACCCCCTTGTCTGCCATATTCTAACATCTTGATCATTTTGGATTTGGTTTCAGTTGATTTTCTCTTTCCTGAGAATATGTTCTGTTTCCCTGGATCTTTGTATGTTTTGTAATTTTGTGTTAGGAACTGGACATTATGAAAATTATGCTAACTCTTGGTTCTATTATTTCCTTCAAGAGAGGTCCCCCCACCTTTCTCTTTTATCAGGCAGTTACCTTTATTGGACTTGAACGGCAAACTCAACTTTCTTCCAGTGGCAACTTAAGTATCAATTCAGATCTTTTGTCTTTAATTTAGCTCTAAGTCTCTAACTTGGATCCAGGAGTCAGTCAGACATGTGAATAGACAGAATTTCGAATTCTCTGGCTCTTTCTTTTTTGGAATTTCCCTTTATTTAGTGGGTTTTGATTTCTCCTGGTTCTAGTCTTAAGGTGTTCTATATTAGAAAGACTGCTTTTTCTACTAGTGACCCACTCTCATATGTGCTCTACCTAGCAGCAAGTTTTAATAACTGGGAAAATGGAACTCAACCCATACAACTTTCCTTCTCTAAGCATGGCCTTTCATATTAGTTTCCTATTGTTGTTTTAATAACTTAACACACATTTAGTGGCAAAAAACACAAATTTAATTATCTTACAGTTTTGAAAGTCAGAATCCCAAATGAGTCTTAGGTAAGTCAAATTGTCATTAGAGCTTGTTCTTTCTGGAGGTTCTGTTACAGAACCTCTTGCCTTTTCTAGCTTCTGAAGTTTTCCCACATTCTTTTGGCTCATGGCTCCGTATCTTACTACATTTTTGTCTCTTCATTGCCTTCTTTGGCCTTTAACTTTCTTGCCTTTCTCTTACTAAGGACTCTAGTGATTACATCGGGTCTAACCTGGGTAATTCAGGATGATAACCTTAACCATCTAACAATCCATTTAATTACAACTGCAGAGTATCTTTTGCTGTGTAAGGTAAATATTCTCAGTTTGGGGATTTAGGATATAGAAGTTTTAGGGGCCACTGTTCAGACACATCTTTCCACTAGAATCTGCCTGTTTCTGTTTACTCTTCAGTGCCTTTAGTTAGCTGCTTTATTTTATGTATTATAAATTCTATAAACCAGTTATTTTATAGTTACTGTCTCTTGGAGAGTCTTCACCAGTGTCATCTTATGTATTAGCCTATTTATTGGAAGCAGTGGTGTGATAACATATTAATACCATTTTGCTTGCTTTTGAACTTAATAAAAATGTAATTGTGCAACATATTTTAAAGTCTTGTCTTCTTTCAGTCAGTACTGTGTATGTTAGATTCATCCCTGTAGTTGTATATTGCAGTAGTTTGTTTTCATTGCCATATAATATTTCATTATATGACTATGCCACAAGTTATTCATTTTGTTGTAGAAAGAATTTGGTTTTTAATGAATTTAGACTGTTACTGATTGTAACTTTGCAAGTTCTTTATGCCCTGGTCGTTGTCTGATGCCTGAAAACAGATTTAAAACAATATTTTGGCCAGCCTTTCTAGCTATTAATTACTTGGGTAGAAGAAGGAATTGCGATTTAAGTCCAGAACAGATTAGTCTACCATTGCCAGCCATGGAACTCCCCTCTAATCTTACCTATACAAGGAAAACTTAATGTAAAATTTGTTATTTAAAAACCTACTATAGATATTTTGAATAATAAGAGAACATAATTATGGGATTCCCCCGTACATGGAATACTAATTAGCCATCAGAATAATTTATCATTGATAGTTTCTAATTGTACAGAGTTCTTAACAGGCATTTTGAGATCCCCCCAGGTGTCAAAAGCTGACTCCCCAAATACCAAGAACACATAGCTGAGTTTATTGCTTACTATGTTAAAGAACACCACCTCTGCAAAGCTTTGTTGGTATCCTAGGGAAGAAGATAAAGTCAGGACTGATTGAGAATTGAAACTTTAAGACAAGTCTTTCAGTTTGGAAGCTTCATTGTATAAGAATCTCTACAAATGAGGGGCACCTGGGTGGCTCAGTGGGTTAAAGCCTCTACCTTTGGCTCAGGTCATGATCTCAGGGTCTTGGGATCGAGCCCTGCATCCAGCTCTCTGCTCAGCAGGGAGCCTGCTTCCCCCTCTCTCTCTGCCTGCCTCTCTGCCTACTTGTGATCTCTGTCTGTCAAATAAATAAATAAAATTAAAAAAAAAAAGAATCTCTACAAATGTAACAGTCTAGAAATGGTGGTTATAGCAAGGAAGGAATTTGAGTTAAGGGATTCAAAGAATCTTGGGCCTCAAACTACTGTTAATGCTTTTCATTGAAGAGTTGGATTGTTATCATAATAATGGACTATGTGCCTGGGCAGGAGACGTGGAAAAGTAAAGTAATGCTAATGAAAACCAAGGACTTGCAAAGTCAAGTTAAGATAGACTTTCAGGTGTGGGTTAGGTTCTCAGGTCCAGGCTAAGTGTGGGGGTAGACGTTTTTGAATCTCTCTGGATTCAAGAACTTGTACCAGAACTGTCACTTACAGACATTAATGTTACTTCCTTTAATTTCTGTTTTCTAAACATCAATAAACAACATAACAGTCAATATTGTTGTTGTCGTTGTTTTTAAGATTTTATTTATTTATTTGACAGAGAGAGAGAGAGATCACAAGTAGGCAGAGAGGCAGGTGGGGGTGGGGAGCAGGTTCCTTGCTAAGCAGAGAGCCCGATGCGGGGTTACGCTGAGCCACCCAGGCACCCCTGTAACAGCGTGATTCGTGAGGGTGGTAGTGATCAGAATTCATGACTATGATTTTTAGGTTTAACTCTTTATATTTATAGTTTTGTCTAATTTTGTGTGATTTGTGTATTATAAGTTGAAGAATATATGATGGATTTTTAAAAAATGACTGAGATAATTATCTCTTGAGTTTTAGTTGTACTTCTTTCTTCAAACCTGTCCTCTATAATTAGAACTTCTAAAATAAAGTGATTTGCCATTCTGTAGGCCCCAGTTCTTTATCTGAAATTCTTGCATCCAGAATTATGTAGAGTTGGGTGGATATTTTTTTTTCCGGATTTTGGAAACATAATAATGCATTTACTGTGTTAAATAAGATCCCCTGTGGTAACAACATATTTCCATCTCTGCAGTGATAGTACTATTGGTTATATTAAGGGGTAATTAAATAAAGACTTCCTGTCAGTTCAAGTCAGGGTTTTCCTATCTAAAGTGTTTTGGTGGCTGATTCATGATCACTTTTTTAGTTTCTGTTAGAGCCTTTTGGAATTCAGAATAAACAATTAGGTATCATTGATCTATAAACCATGATTAAATATTAATTTTTGTTCAACATTTCAAAATCCAGTAGTGTTTATTATGCAATTAAAAATTTTATTTCTGGAGAGCTCATATTTTTTCTTACCTAGTTCAGTACAAATGAGTCATTTTTGAAAGAGTGAAAATTTGCCAGTAGTCTCATGACTATTCTGTCATGCCATTACATGTTGACTATTACTGATTATAATAAATACCTTTGTAATGCAAAGCGTACTTACTCAACAACTCTATTTACCATGAAGAAATGGCATAATGATTAAAAAAAAAGAAATGGCATAGGGAAGAAAAGCTTTCTTCTGACTACTAAGGTTCATGGCTAGGGCCTGTAAATTACCTAAAACAGGCAGATTAACAGGAGGGAAAAAAGTAGTTGACACATGCAATGCATATACCTGTGGGAAAATTCAGTGATGTATAACGCCACGGGTGGCTAGAATTTGGAGCTATATACCAACTTAGTAGGTTATGAGAGGGAGAAAGGGCGCTGCTTATAGGAAAACAGCTTTTTTGGGAAAATAAGTGAGTCCTTAGGAGAATAGATGGGAGATACTATAGTCTTGTGACAGAGTCAGAGTTCCTCTCTTGGCAGGAGTTTATGACACTTGGGTTCTTTTAGGAGGCTCTGCTTTTAATATATGAGAGATTCGAGGAACTCCGATGTCTTCAGCTCAAAATAACTCTTAGGCAAAGTGTCATACTTTTGGAGTACTGTGTCCTGATCCCCTTCAACAATAGCAGCAAAACCTAAGGTCTTTTCATGAGTCAGAAAGTTTAGAAATTGCTGTTATGGTTTATAGTATGAAGTAGAAAGGAATAAAAAAATTGCGTGTATGCTGTTAATGCTGCTATGTATTTGAGTATACAGATAGTCGATGGTAAGCTGCATGTTAAAATGTGAAGAAGTTCTGTTGCTTCCTGATGACTTCTGTTAAGTAGACTTTATTAAATAATTCTGATACATTTTTATTTATAATTGTAAACTTTAAAATACACAAAACCTACTCTTTCTCCCCCCCCCCCCACTTGAATTTAAGAAAAGAAAGAAAAGCTTCTGAATTAAGGTAGTATGCTTATCTAAAAGAACCATTGATTAAAAGCTGCAGAAACTAGGGAACTCTTGGAATCTGCGCTCATCTTCTGACTTTTCAGTAACTTTTTCTATTATACTAGTTACGTCAGTCACTAACTTGGCTTTTACATTCATAGATGAGGGCTTTGTTGGCAATACAGAGATAGTAAGATCCTGCTTTCAAGTTGCCCATATTCTTGTGAGGGGAGACGCAAATGAGCATATGTTTTTGGTAAGTGATGTATTGGAGGTGTTGAGGGCCATGAGGGGGGCAGAAGTGTGTGTCTTTGAATAAAGGGTGTGGGAAAGTTTGAGGGTCTAGAAAGGCTCCACAGAGAAGTTGCAATTTGAGGGGAGGATGAATGGCAGTTTTCTAGCTAGGTGACCTGGAGAGGCTTTCCAAGAAGAGAACTGAGCCAACACATGAAAGTACAATCAGTAGGTGTTTAGGGAACTCTCAAGTTCTTGGTCTAGAGCAGAGGTCCAAAAACTTTAGAATGAAATAGTAAATGTTTTAGACTTTGTGGGCCAAGAGACAACATCAGCTGTTTTGTAGGTACTTAACTAATGAGTTACAATGTAACCATTATAAAATGTCAAAATTATTTTTAGCTCCTTGGCTTTAAAGAAAAAATTTGGCTATAGTTTGTGGACTACTGTTTTAGAGCCTGGGGTTATTTTGGGTGGGTATAGGACTCAAAAGTATGGAAAGAAAGGCAAGGGCAGGATAGATAGTAAATGAGTTTATAACAAGTAGCACAGATCTGGAGGCTTAGGTTTCTCTCAGTATTTGTTCAGTATCTGGTCAGTTTCTATAGTGCTGGAAATCAGAGTCCTAAAAACACAGTGACTTCCAGGGATTGATTGAAATTGCATTGACTTCGTGCATTAAAAACAAATAAACAAACTCTCATTATAAAGAGATGACTGTCTTTCTTAATATTTTATACAATTTTTCCACGATGTTCTTGTGCATATTATAAGGTGTATTTTATATTTTATAGATTTATTGCTATTATAAATGTCCTTTTAATTTAAGATCTCTGCTCATATATAGAACTGCAGTTGGCTTTTATATATTAAGTTAAATTTATCAAGCAATTTCACTAACTTGACTAATTTGTCTGTGTTACTTTGGATTCTGTGTAGACTATCCTGCCTTTGTAATTAATAGTTTTTTTGTTACTTCATTTATAGCTTTTGATCTTTTTGCCTGCTGTTGTGGTAATTAGGATGTCAGCACAGTATTGATTGAAGGAGGTGCTAGAGTACCTTTGTTGTTTGCCGCCGCCTTCTGTTTTTATTTTTTTTTTAAGATTTTATTTTTATTTTTTTTGACAGGCAGAGAGAGAGAGAGGGAGGGAGGAAGCAGGCTCCCCGCTGAGTAGAGAGCCTGATGCAGGGCTCGATCCCAGGACCCTGGGATCATGACCTGAGCCAAAGGCAGAGGCTTTAACCCACTGAGCCACCCAGGCACCCCTGTTGTTTGCCTTCTTAAAGGGAATGTTATAAATGTTTTACCATTAAGTATGATTACTTACAGTTGTTGTTGTTGTTATTATTATTATTAGGTAAATAACAAACCAAGAAGAGGAAGGGACTTCTTTACCAAAAGCCAATTATTATTATTACTAGGTAAATAACAAACCAAGAAGAGAAAGGGACTTCTTCTTCTTCTTCTTTTTTTTTTTTTAAAGATTTTTATTTATTTATTTGACAGAGAGATCACAAGTAGGCAGAGAGGCAGATAGAGAGGGGAAAGCAGGTTCCCTGCTGAGCAGAGAGCCCTGTGCGGGGCTTGATCCCAGGACCCTGAGACCATGACCTGAACCAGAGGCAGAGGCTTAACCCACTGAGCCACCTCGGTGCCCCAAGAAGAGGAAGGGACTTCTTTACCAAAAGCTGACTATTAAAAATATCATTTTAAAAGTCAGCTTTTTTATTTTGTATGCAAATGTTTATTCTGCATCCACTGGGATAGTTTTATATTTTTTCTGTTTAAACTAGTCTCTTCTTTCTAAAGTAAGTTCAAATTGGTAATAAGTTTTGATCATTGTTAAATGATTGGGGTCACTAACATGTAATATTTTTACATTAAAAAAATTATTTATTAGAGAAAGGGAGAGAGCAAGTACAAGAGGGGGGGAGGCAGAGGGAAAGAATCCCAGGCAGACTCTCTGCTGAGCCCTGAGATCATGACCTGAGCCAAAACTGAGAATTGGAAGCTCAATTGACTGAGGCACCCAGGTGCCCCAGTATCTTTATTTTTTGTTCATAATTGGAATTGGTCTACATTTTTCCTTTCTTGAGTTGTCTTTTTCTGATGCCTTGGAGCTGGTTCTTCATTCTAGGAGCTGCTCAGAGGAGGAGGAAGCAGAGGGCAACAACCCTTTCCTTTAAGGGGATCATGAGATCATATACATCCTTCATACATACCTCATTGGTGAGAATGTAATAATTTGAGCATTCCTAGCTGCAAGGGAGGCTGAGAAATGTATTTTGTCTGTTCATAAGAGGATAGGAAACAGGGAGGGTACATGTTGTACAAAACAGACTGTACTCATAGTACAAATTAACCTCATGTTAATTGGCCAGTAGGAATTATAATTATGTCTGTATGACCTGAAAGTTACTGTTTCACTTAAGTTTTTTTCTAGATAAAGGGAATATAATTACAGCCTCTTTAAGGAAGAGAAAATCTCTCAGATGGCTGTTGCACTAGTAGCAGGAGTGCTATAGTCTGGATTTTAAGAAAATTAAACATGAGTGCCTGCATCCTCTTCCTTAGAAAGGCACATCCCCAGTCTTTTACAGTCACAGCTCTCAGCTATTTTCAGTACCTGCCAGCTCTTCTAATTAAAGGGTTGCCAGCATTCCAACTTCATTCTTTTGTTCATTTTTTAAAAGATTTTATTTATTTATGAGAGAGAGAGAGCATGAACAGGATGGGAGGGGTAGAGGGAGAAGCAGACTCCCGCCAAGCAGGGAGCCCAAAGCAAGGCTTGATCCCAGGATCTTGAGATCATGACCTGAGCTGAAGGCAGGCACTTAACTGACTAAGCCACCCAGGCACCTCTGTTTTGTTCATTTTTAGCGTCAACTCTCATAACCTATGACCATGCTCAACTTCCCACTTGAATGGTTCAGCCTATCTCCTGATACCAGTTACTATTTTTGAAGTCTGGTTATAATGTTGCATGGGTTGTTTTTTTTTTTTTAAGATTTATTTATTTACTTAAAAAAAAAAGGAGAGAGAGAGAGAGAGCGCGAGCAGGGGTAAGAGGTAGAGGAAGAGGGGAGAGAGAATCCCAAGCTGACTCCATGCTGGGTGTGGAGCCTGATTTGGAGCTCCACCCTAGGACCTGAGATTACGACCAGAGCCAAAACCAAGAGCTGAGCACTTAACGGACTGTGCCGCCAGGTGCCCCATATGTTGCATAGATTTTTGAGTAGTCTTGTCCATAACTCTGTTTCATTTCTAAGTCCTCTTATTTTTAATGTGCAGTTTTTGTTTTTTTTTTTTAACAGCATGTGAGACTTTATGAGGAATTTTATGCATCATGCTTTATCCATTGAGTACTTACCAAATGCCAGATAAATTTTTGGAGGTGTTAGAGACATTATATCTTTTTTTTTCTAAAAATCTCATGTGCCAGGTAGTATTTTATGTGTATGATCTTACTTAATTCCTTAAAGCAACACTGTGAAACTGAGACTCAGTTAATTAACTTGTTTCATGAGTCTTAATAGGTAATAAGTAACAACATTGGAGTTCGGACCCAAGTCTGATGGCCCTTGTAGTCTGATTTCTTGATCACTATGCAGTGTTATGCATAGGATTTGGGAGCAAACTTCTCCTCTAATACTATAATTTTGGACATAATGGATATAATGAGCTTTAGCAATCTCCTTTGCTATATTATTATAATTGGGAAAACCCTTTTAAGTGTCCAAATTAAGGAAGTGATTCAGTATAAATTGAATTTAGCAAAGTATTAAATTCTTTGATGTAAAAGTGTGTAACAGGTTATTGAAGGCTGTTAGAGATTGATTCGTTCAGCAGCAAAACTTTCCTAAGTAAGTTACATATGCAGTTACTTTGCCATGGGGATCAAAAGATGAATTGGGTTCTATCTCTACTAATTAGACTCATATTCTAGTGGAGGAGATAGAGCATATCTGTAATAGACATGGATATTCATTTGGAAATAAGTATCAAAAAACCTGACTCTCTTTGGGCTTGGGAATGCATCAGGTATTACTACTAGAAAGAGGAGGTGAGTGATGTGTTAAAGGATGACTAGGAATTTGCCAGATTGAGAAGTGAGTTGAAGGAAAGATGGCATTTGCTTGCTTTTTTTTTTTTTTTTTTTTTTTTTGCAGAGGAAGCAAACATGTCTAAAATCACAGAAACGCATTGAAGTGGTGGCTGTGAGATTGGGAAAATTGAGCAAGGGTCATAAAATGAAACCCCTTTGAGTCACACTAGGTTGTAGCGACTTTTTGGAGGAATTTTAAATAGAAGAGTGTCATGTAAGAGTTTTCGAAAGCTCACTGGCAGTGGTGTGGAACGTAATTGAAAGGAGGGAAATGGTGGGGGAGTTTAAAATTTGGAAGAAGAGTTAGGAAACTTGGAAGAGGCCAGGTAGACAAAGTAGAGGTCCTTACCTAGAGAAAGACTGTAAGAATAGAAAGGGGATTGATTCAAAGACTTTTAGGTTATAAAATGGATTTTATGAATAGAATTAATGTGGTTTAGGGTGAGAAGGAGATGAAAACAAAAACAGGACTACTTTTGTTGTGTTTATTGGTGAGATTGTTACCACTATCTAAAATCTTTAGTACCATTAGAACATCAGACGACTCCTTTTCAGTCTAAGATTTATGGAATTTTAGGTATTTGTAATATATCTAACAGGTAGAGGTAACTGGAGGCATTTGGAAATTTGTTCCTGAGCTTTAAAATGCCTTCAGCTTCCCCATCTCCTCTTTTGGTTCCCAGATAGGATAAACAGCGGATTTTTTGTTCCTGTTGTGTATCACTAGATGTGTGATTAGTATCTGAGAAGAATAAAATTAAGAAATTTGATACTTTTCTAATAGTTTGCCTTGGTTTTATTTCTTAATGATATTCCTGTATAAAAATACAATCAAATTGCTGTTCTATCCAGAGATTTCATATTAACAATATCTTGGTAATCTCATCATTTAGAACCATTTAGTTGTCGGAAGTGACTAGCTTTAGCTTTGGTCTTATCTTAAAAAGATTTTAGAAGCTTGAATATTAATTTACTAATAGCCTCTTTTGTTAATCCCAGCCTCCCTTTGTCCAGGAAACAGCTGCATTTTTACCTTGCTGTTTATTGCTGCACACTTGTAGGATGCTAGGTCTAATCTTTCCTCAAAAAACCCAAACCATGGTAAATAAAAAGTGTCTGTGGCCTCAAGGGTGGTGGTGGTGGTGGGAGGGTGTTCTGATCTTAAATTTACTGGCACTCTTTCGAAGTGTGTTTTCTTTCTTTCTTTCTCTCTTTCTTTTTCTTTTCTTTTTTTTTTTTAAGATTTTATTTCTTAGCGCATGCGTGCACGCCCAAGTGAGGGGAGGGACAGAAGGAGAGGGGGCACCTCGGTGGCTCAGTTGGTTTAGCCTTCGACTCTTGAGTCTGCTCAAGATTTTCTCCCTCTTCATCCCCTTCTCTCCCCCATCCCCCCCAATTTATGGGCACGCATGCTCACTCAAAATAAATAAATCTTACGGTATGTCTGTGTCTGCCACTCCAGTGGCTGCCTGGTTTGATTTTTACACAAGAGTTGCTGCTTGTCACTGTTGGGAGGAAATACTTTACTTGGGTTGGGTGCCGGGGTGGTCTGCAAATTATATGACAGTAGATTAACAGAAAAGACAAATTTTGTTTTTTGTTTTGTTTATAGGTGCATGCTAGAGTTGCTTAGTGAGTAGTAATTCCCTCAGTAGCTAGAGATAAAAGTTTACATATAAATCTAACAAAACAGGAAGGAATTTTAGGGGTTCATTGGGAAAGTATGGAATGTTTTTTTGAACTTAAAATGCCTAGGAGGCATTTTATTGGGAAGGTAGGGAAAGTGTTGGACTTTTTGATGCTGATGGGTATCTGAATTCACACTTCCTCTGCCAAGGGTCAGTATTTTCCCTATCAGTGAACTCCCTTGGAGGGGAGTCATTAGCAGCTTATTTCAGGATGCTCCTTTTAGTTTAGATGTTTATTTTTGTGGCTGCTGATTGTTCAGATGTTTTCAGGGTAAAGTAATTTTCATTCCACTTTGGTGGGCTGTTAACACCTTCCTTACTCTGGGGACCATGACATACTAACAGAAGGAAGAAGAGGAGGAAAGGAAACATTTATGCACAGAAAGCAGTAGCTTTCCTTGAAACCCCATGGTAGAATCTGCTTGTCTCGCTGGCTAGAACCGTCACATTGCCAGCTTTATTACTCTTGCTTTCCAATCCACTTTTACATAACTATGTTCATGAAAATGGAAGTAGAACCCTCAGTGTCCTTCCCTTCAATTTGGATACAGTCTGGGGAAGCTGAAAAGATGCCAAGGAACAGCTAGGAAGAATAAAGGTTATAGTGTCCTAACTCCAGAGGACTGCAGAGTGCTCCCCTCTCACAACTAAACCTGGAGCTCTGATTTAGGAGCAGGGCACTTAGGACTTTATTTTGTGTGTGTGTGTGTGTTTGTTTCTTTTCTTTTCTTTCTTTCTTTCTTTTTTTTTTTTTTTTTTTTTTTTTCATTTGAGAGACAGAGATGGAGTGAGAGAGCATAAGGGGGGTGAAAGGGTAGGGAGTCGGTGGGGAGAAGCAGGCTCTCCATGCTGAGCAGGGAGCCTGACAAGGGGCTCAGTCCCAGGGCCCTGGGATCATGACCTGAGCCGAAGGCAGACACTTAACTGACTGAGCCACCCAGGTGCCCCTAGGAGTTTTTTAAGAGCTATGTTGGGAATCAGTGAAAACACTACTCTGGACTCTGGTATTGGTGAACTGCTAACTTTAATGAGCCACATCCGTGATAATAACTTCACTGTAGGCACAGTATAAGAACCTTAAGTGTAAGCGGATAGCAATCTCATCAAGTTATAATTTCTTAATTTGGGTTGGTGATGGGTACTGTAATCCAGTCAAGGTCAGAAGTTGGCAAACTTCTTTTGTAAAAGGCCAGAGAGTAAATATTTTAGGTTTTTTTTTCTAAGCCCAATAGTCTTTCTTTTGCAACTATTCAGTTCTTTTGGAGCTGAAAGCAGCCATAGACAGTAAGTAAATGGGTGGATGTAGCTATGTTCTGGTAAAACTTATTTACAAAAGAACAGGTGCCTGGCTGGATTTTGTCCATGTGCCATAGCTTGCTGACACCTGGTATGGATACTTTCTGAAGATTTGTAGTGAAGCAGGAGTATATTTATTAAATAGTACGTTTCCCAGAAAGTTACTCCCCGACTTCTCATAGGTTGAAGAATGACTACATCGAATTTAAATTAATTTCCATAACAGTGCCTTTGCTCATCTATCCTTGCATAGATGCTTCTCAGTGGGGATGCTCTTGGCATTTGTGGTGAGATTGTACATTGGGAGGGAATTCATTTATGTAAGAGCATATAGCCATTCATACCTCCAGGTCAGTTTCTAAAGATCAGTGATTTAAAACCGCTGGCTGCGGAGGCTTGTTTTTTCTTCTCCTTTCCCAGCCATCCTCAAGAACAGTACCCAAGTATTTCCCCTTTTCCTAGTCCTTATTATACTTCATTAAATCTTAAATGGTTGTAGCTTGGAATATATTATTCACTTAATTTCATAATCTTTTGTCATTAAATTGTAAATTCAGTGAGGGTGGGGATTTTTGTCTGCTCACAGCTCTTCCCAGTGCTGATAACTGTTGTGACTCATAATAGATGCTCAATAAAAGTTTGAATTACATTGTTTACTATTATGGAAAAATTAATTCCTTGCTGAAATCTACAAGCTCCTGGTTAATAGGAACCGTTACTCATACTAATTCTGTGTCATCTCACAAGCTGAGTTTAATAACTGAGCTTAAATACTGGGTGATTGAGTTTGCTAAACCTTTGGGCGTCTGCTGTGTAGAAGGCACTGTGTGAGGTGGTAACAGGATACACACATGATTAGCATTCCTGCCTCTCTAGCATTTTTGTCTGATGAGATAGGGTTTAGTCAGTACACGAATAACAAAAATATAGTAGTTAAGAGTGAACTCTGGAGGCAGGCCTAGATTCAATTCCTATGTCCACTACTTAGTACCTGACTTTTTGAGCAAGTTGTTTAATCTTTCTGATCCTTGTTTCTTTATTCTATAAAGGAAGCTCTCTACCACCTCACAGGGTGTTAGAACCTTCAAAAAGAAATGATATTAGCATTTTGCATTAAATTAAGTTCTTACTATTAATAATGTAGTAGGATAGAGACATTGTGCTGAGGCCAAATTTAGAGGTTGGAAAAATTACTTCTGGGTTGAGGTGGGAGAAGCAGCAGAGCTTCATGGGGGAAGATTCGTTTAAAGTGGATCTTAAATAATTGATAGAATTTATGAGGTGGCAGGGATAGGGTAAGATTTCCTAGAGTGGGAAGGATAAGCTAGGAGCAGAGTAAGGAGGTTGGGAGAGGCCAGGTATTTCCTAAAAGCAGAAATTCTCCTCAGTAAATTCTACCATACCCCACACCACCTTCTGTGAGTAATTAGCTAAATAGGTGAAAGATGTTAATCTGTTACTCAGCCATGAAGACAGTTGTCTTTCAAATCTAGACTTACTTTGTAGAATGCTTGATGACTCTGAATTAACTAGGCTTGCATTCTTAATATCACTGTTCCCCCCAGTCCCTATCACCTGCACAGACTAGATTGCATACTTCTTGACTGCAGGGGAAGTATGTTTTAATCAGTTTCGCTTGTTCAACCCTTGAGTGTCCCTGAACACCTAGTAAATGTTCAGCATATTTCAGGGGGTGGGGAGTAGGGTGGTAAATGAATGATCCCGATTAAAGACAGTTCCAAGTAAATTAAAAATTTTTTTAAAAATATGAACTTTTGAAATAGATGTCTGAGACCTTTGTGAATCCCCATATTTGTAAATACTCTTGTAGCATGCAGTTTTCTCATTTGGAAAGCTAAGGGTAATGAGGATTTAATAAAATTAACTCTTCATATTTATTACATTTTAAGATGTACTTAAAACATTTTTCAGTGTTTCCAGAAAGGCACTTGGAATTCAGAGGAAGTGTACAATATAATCCTAGAACAAAGTTTGGTACTTTTTAAAAAAGATTTTATTTATGTATTTGACATCTGTTTTGACAGATAGATATTTATCTATTTGACAGAGGGAGAGAGTGCAAGTAGGCAGAGAGGCAGGCAGAGAGAGGGGGGGTAAGCAGGCTCCCTGCTGAGCAGAGAGCCCAAAACGGGGCTCCATCATAGAACCCTGAGATCATGACTTGAGCCGAAGGCAGAGGCTTAACCCACTGAACTACCCAGGTGCCCTGAACAAAGTTTAGTATTAAAAAGAAACATTTGCAGGCCAAAAGTCATCTAGCTGTCTACACTTCAGTTGACACTTTAAACATCACTGATTCCTTTTCTCTAACCAGTGACCATAGTGATTGTGAGCTAAGTACTCTAGTCCCTCACACCTAGGGCAAGATGATTTTAAGAATGTTCCACACTGTCTACTAGAGATCCCCAGCAGGATTGAGTGCTGGCTGTATAACCAGCCACATTGCACCCTTTATTGGCATCCTTCCCTTCCCTGCCTCACTTTTCCACTCCCTTACTGGTATTTCCTAGGGCAACTTCCTGAGTAAACTATATTTAAAACCTTCTGTCTCAGGGCGGGCTTCTGGGGAAATACAACCCAAGACTGTGTGGCAAGAAGCATTTTTATTAAAAGTCTAAAATTTTCAGGTTTTAGAATATAGGTTGTAGAAATTTCTTCACCAGAATCAGTGTGAAACCTTTTATTATTATTTTTTTAAACAGATAAGGTTTACTAAAACAGAGTTGCTTATGTACTGGCAAAACATGTATTAGATACTCAAACATTTGCCCTTTTTGAATAAACGGTGTATAGCTAGCTAGTTCCTATTTGGAGGCTAGAGGTCAGAATGAGTCTGAATAAGCATCTTTATGTTTTGTACTACAAAAGGAATCACTGATGCTAGTTTACTTTTTTTTTTTTTTTTTTTAAAGTTTTATATTTTAGAGAGAGAGAACAGGCACAGTGGTGTAGGGAGAGAAGTCTCAAGCAGACTCCCTGCTGAGCGGAGAGCCTGGGACCCTGAGATGGTGACCAGAGCCAAAATCAAGAGTTGGGCACCTAACCAACTGAGCCACCCAGGCGCCCCAGGAATCACTGATGTTAAAGCTCCAAATGTAAATGGCTAGGTGTCATTTTAGCATTTTTTTTTTTAAACCACTAAAATTTGTTTTAAGTTTATATTGTGCATTTCCTTGAATTGTAAATACCTTCCTGGCAGCACTGAACAGAAAATTAAATCTAGTTAAAGAAACAACCAGAGAAAAAATACAGATGCAAGCAAGAGAGACTAGGATAGCATAATCCAAACATTTTCTTATTCCTGAGTAATAGATTTTTATTTCAGATGTGTCCATGGAATTCTGATAGATTTTTTATTTCAGGGCAGGTTTGATTAAAAGAAACGAGAGAATCTTCCAAGTTGGATTGTGTGCCATCTGCTGACTCATCACTGTTATTCTGGTGTTCCAAAAATATATTGTAATATATTGTAATGCAGGATGGTTTTAATAACTTAAAAATATCTTTGATACACTATTTTATAATAACATCATATGCATTCGACTCAAATGGTTTTCTTAAAAGTTTCTTTTTTCTTTTATTTACAGAATGCTGCCTTTTTATATGGTCTTGGTTTGGTCTACTTCCATTACAATGCATTTCAGTGGTAAGTTGACACAAAACTGGTTAACTCCAGTTATTTCTAGTAAGTGGCTTGTTTTGTTTAATATTGTATGTGTATGTATAATAAATACAAAATATTTTAATGTCACTAAGCCTCTGGTTTTCAGTACTCTCTTGAATTGATTAGATTGTTCCTTCAGAGGTGTTGACCCACTTTAGATTGTTAGAGTTGTATGCGTTCCGAAAAGAATATCATACGAGATTCTGATTTAAGAAGGCTTAGATTGGAAAGCTTTTGGAATTTCTCAGTCATTCATTATGGACCAGTGGTCCCCAGATTTTTTGAACTGGAGAATGACTGTCTCAAGGTCTGTAGGTAAATTATCTTTGATGACCAGTATGTTTACCTTTTTCAGACTTTTAGACAAGATTGGCTGTCCCCCTACCCCTGTATATATGCACATGCATACTAGTATTTTCCAATTTCCAGTAACTAGGCACCAAATTACAAGCTCTCAGTTCTCTCATTTATGAAATAGGAGTAATGGTACTACCTTCAGAGTCAGAGATTATGATAGGAGTATATAAGAATTTATGAACTATAAAATGTAGGGCCCTGTTGTTAATGGCCTTTGCCCCTTTGTTGTTTTTCTTGTTTAGGAGACAAGATAATAGTGTTCTCCAATGGAAATAACATAGAATTTGAGTTGGAAGATAGGTATTCTGGTCTCAGCGCTGTCACTTAATTTGATCTTGAGTTAAATAGACCCCCTAGGTCTGTTTCTGTGTGTGTGTGTATGTGTGCGAGAGGATTTTTTTTTAAGCTCAGTGTAGTCACTTGCCTTTTCTACTTCACAGAGTTTTGATGATGAGATGAGATAATGTATATTTTGTAAACCATAGAGCCCATTTTTTGGGGGGAAGCATATCTAATTTTGTCAGAGTCCCTTCTGTTCTCCTTAATTTTAACCTGAGTGAATGCTGTGAGAGTCCAAAGCAAGGTTTTGACCAAAGGTTATAACCCTGTCATACATGTACCTGTTGGGCACCCTGGGTATTTATTGCAGAGCTTTTAATTATGTATTGGCAGTGATTCAGTATGGTTTCCCTTAAGATGAAAATGTAGACATGGATGACTTTTCCTATACTCTTTTTCTTCCCTCTTCGCTTTTCATTCTATTGAGTTTTGATCATCTGTGGAAGCACTGCATTGTTAGAGAATACCTGTGTGTGTATATATAGAGTATTGTAATCATTCAGATCACTCATTTTGTTTATAAACTTTATAAAACTTTAATTGGTCTTTATAAAAGAAGTTTTATAATTTCTTTCTCTTGAATTACCCTTTACTGTAGGGCAATCCTAAACTTAAGCCTCCTAACCTCATGTCCAGTGCCTCATATTTAAAACCAAGGATACATTACAAATGTTTTAAAATAGTCTTAGTTTCTTGAAGATCCTATTCATAGAATACACAGTTTATAACCAGAAGTGTTCTTAGAGGTAACTTAGTTTATTCCCTTAATTTTGTAGATGACGAAAGCAAGGTGAATATTACATAACTGTTTAGTGGCACAAGTGAGATTATGCTTCAGATTCCCCAATTTAATTTTTGTTGTTGTTGTTGTTGTTGTACTCTGACCCCAGGTTTGAAGATTGACAGTTATTTTTTTAATCAGTCTTCACATTTGTTCTCCTGGGCACATTGGTACATTCTTTGTGGCTAGCCAGAAGTAATTTAGGTAAAACCTGGGGCAAGGAACTCTACAGTTTAGGAATAGACATGTATACCACACACCAGCCATTTTTCATCTACCTGTGATAACATATGAGCTCCCTATAGATTGAAGATACAGACATAAAATCAGTAATGAAACCATCAGCAGTTCAAAAGTGGGTTACTTTCCTAAGTACGTGACCATGTCAACTCAGGAGATTTGTAGCTGTGGAACATTATATCATATGACCCCTTATCTGTATATAATTTTTTATCCTTCAATTGACCTAAGAAATGAAACTGCATGATATAAGGACAGTGCAATGTCTGAATTAACAAGTGCCTTCTGGTCTGTCGATCCTGTCCTGGTCACCACCATTTTCTCACGTCTTAAGTTTCACCTCTAGCTGCTTCCTAAAATGACATATTTCACACCCTATCTGAATCCATCCTAGCTGTGTGCTTCCTCTCTTGCTGGTCAGATGTTTTTTGTGCCCCATCCTTTAACTTACTTTGCTATTTTTTGAACAGGCGGAGAATTAGAAAACATGGAGTAGTTCTTGCTTCATGAGTTTCAGAATACAGCCTTAAGTGTTAGGAATGTCCTGTGTTTGTGTTTTATTTTGTTTTGTTTATAAGTAGCTGTTAATTGCTGGGATCAAGCATTTTTCTCTCCCTGAAATTATTTACATGAAATTTTGGGATATGTTGAAAAAATATTTCTAGAGGAGAGGGTGTTACACCCTTTTTTGTATTGTTAGCTGTAAGGATCTGCCTAGGATGTCTCAGAATGTTTTATCCTTAGTCGTTTCAGTAAACTTCAGTACTTAGTAATGGTGTCTGTTGGCATTTGCTAGGTTAATAAGTATTTGGTGGTAATGTGTACGATCAACGTGTGTTGGGGTTGGTGATGGTGACTTAATATTATTGAGAACAGTTTTATTAAGTATAGTTTTATCTGTTAACTTGTTTGCCTTGTTTCTTGCCATATTCTGCCCATTGTTTCTGTTGGAGTTGATTTTATTGGTTAGCTTCTAGATCAGTTGTTACTGGTTAGTTTTCCCACTTTTCGGTTATATTCTCTTCTTAGAGGAGCCCCTGTCAGAAAGTAGTAGAGCACCTACAACATCCTCATTGGACTGAGGATGCTTATTCAGTTTTACTATTGATTCTACTCTTTGTCGTGGGAGCAGAGTTAAGAAAGATGTCCAGAAGGGGAAAGACAGAGAAGCACAAAGTATGAATAAATGGCTTTATAAAGCCATTCCTTTACAGGTGCGTGAATGCACACCTATGCCTTCCCTTGTTCTTGCTCTTGAAGGGGAAAATTGCTTGAGGGTACCTTGAACTGAGTGAGAAACTCATATCCTTGGGTGAGAAGAATTGAAATACATACAGTACTAAATTAATATAGCTTATAGCCATACTTCTAAATATCTCCATCTAAAAATTCTTATCAAGCCTCTTTCTGACCTGCAGCCTTTTATATTCCCGTTGATCAGTATCAGAAGGGTCTTACAGTGGCAATCTAAGAGATACATAATTCTGTGCTAGAGGCATAGGATTTTGGAAATTAAGCTCCCAAATGTAACTGAGAGGCCTGTTAAGGAAATATAGTGATTATTGTTGACATTAAAAAGGGTTAGCGAAGTGAAGTGGAGGTGAGATTAGAAACATAGAAGTATTAACACATCACAAGTGAAGTTTTTTTAGGATTAATTCCTTAAGCACTGTACCAATCACAACTGTTCTTAAAAGTGGAGGAATATCGGGGCGCCTGGGTGGCTCAGTGGGTTAAAGCCTCTGCCTTCGGCTCAGGTCATGATCCCAGGGTCCTGGGATCGAGCCCCGCATCGGGCTCTCTGCTCAGCGGGGAGCCTGCTTCCTCTCTGCCTGCCTCTCTGCCTACCTGCGATCTCTGTCAGATAAATCAATAGAGTCTATATTTTTAAAAAAGCTGTATTTATTTTAAAAAAAAAAGTGGAGGAATATCTATTCTCCATTGTGGTTACTACTTTGGGTGCAAATAAACCTAATGTCTTTGGGATACTACCATTGATCCTGAGGCTTGTCTAGCATGGAGTCTGGCAGAAACTTAATATTTAATAAATATTTTTGAGCTATCATAATACAAAGTAATGTTCTTAGATGAAGAGCTTAAGTATATAGTTCCATTAAAATGAAACAGTTCATGTTAACATGTGGTGTCTATTATGTACACTTCTGTTTTGACAAAACTAGCGTTTAACTAAGGCAGTTCTGGTAGTTAATGCTTACCAGTGATACATAGATTGCCAGAGAGAATTTGGAAGGGCTTGGACTAATTAAGCTTCAGGGAAATTATGGATAAAAACATAGATCTTTGCAAGAGGAGAAGGAAAAAAGGTCTCCCACTGTCTGAGGTGATGAAAAGACTGGCTAAAGAGGGAAAAAAAAAAAAAAAGCCATGAAGTAACATATTAGCACATGACAAGGTGAAGAACTTTTGTGTGGTATTTCTAATTTAGCCTCACATTTAAGATCCTCTCTGGTTCAGCCTCAAATAATCCTTCCAGCTTACTATTCCCCTAAATATATTCTTTGTGTCAGTCACACTGTATTAACATTTCCCTAGAAACGAATTGAGCATTTTTTTAACCTATGTAACTATGTGCCATTTACTATGTTTGGTCTGGCTTCTCTTAACCATCCCCATCTTTAAAAATCCTGCCTTGTCTGTCTCTCTGATTACCTCATCAAATCTTTGGTTTGTCTCATTTAAAAGGAACCTCTACATTTTATAATATCTATGTGTGGAAGTATTTATCTGTTGGGTGCATACATGTTATTACTGATTTAGAGTTAGAATATTCTCCCTTTTATTAGTACAGAATTTTGTGGTATTAGACCGTATATCCCTTCAGATATTCCTGAGGGAAATTTCCAGACTCAGCTTTATTAGCCTTAGAAAAGTTAAAAGTTTTATTATGTCTCTTTCCAAATGTACTGAAACTGTTCTAGGGATGTTTAGTTAATAACATTATTTTTACTATAGTTTGGTAAAGTCCTTAGGAAGCATTTTCTTTTTTAATGACTTTTAGAAACAAAAAGTGCATATTGCTATGCATAATTATCATTGGCATTTATTCTCAAAATCTAAAAATGTAGTGTTTATATCACCAAAATTATTGCTAGGGAATATGCTTTAATATTTGAAAAGTATAAACATAGTATCGTGAAAATATTTTATAATTTTGGGTAGCCATTTTAAATGTTCTGAAATTCTGTGTCATCAGAATACTGAGGTCAGCAGAATTTATATGTCTTGGTGTTTTTAGTCTAGTTTGTGGTGCAGAGATCATGCTTTGGCTACATGAAGTTTGGTGAGGTAAGAATGTGGTAAAATGACCAAAATTAGAATGTAGTCTGAAGGATAACTGTTTCCTCCACATACTCCCTGTCTCTGTCTCTGTCTCTGACTCTCTCTCTCTCACACATACACACACACACACACACACTCCTTTTTCCTTTTTTCCCCTATAGTGGGGAAAAACTGAGGAAGCACACAGGAAAGATAGGTAAAAAGCTTAGAAAAGGAAATGAAAATGAACCTAGATATATTTTGTTAGATGCCAAGAGGTCAGTAAATAGACTATGGAGCATTGCTGTTTCCTGCTCTCAGGAGAAGCCCAGTCAACCAACTATCAAAGTGATGGCATTAGTAAACATCTATTAAACTTAACTGTTTTCTTTATTGGACAACTAAAGATAAAAGGGAAGTGTGGACCTCAAGGAAACCACTTGGAAAAACTGGTGATAGTATACAACTGTATAGAGAAAAAAGTGATTTGATTATACAGTGGACCTAACTACTGATTAACACTAAGTGAAACATAGTTGGTGTTGAGTTTGGGTGGTCAGTCTTTTAGGTAATAGTGGATGTAGGGTGAAGTAGAAGAATGAAAATATTTCAGATCAGGAGACCATCCTGAGGAGAAGACGTGAAGTCAAGAGGGCCAGTATTTGTGTAAAGAAATTCCTGTAATAAGCCAGGTCACAGCTGAGGAAGAACAGTGTTAGATCATAGCTGAGAATAGAATTGAATGGGTACTAGGTACTGCTCACAGACCTTAAATGCTACATGGAGATTTGACTTAGAGAGTATCATGGTTAGTAGGCAATTATAGGAGGCTCATGTTTGAGGAAACATGGATAAGTGAGAGCAGAGCAAGGGTGTCCTTAAAGAGCCTATCCATTTCAATAATCTAGTAATGCAAGGTATTGAATTTGAGGAAAGTTTTGAAACAACAACAAGAACTTGATCATTCAATATATATTGGTTCCCTGGTGGTCTAGTGGTTAGGATTCGGCGCTCTCTCAATATATATTGGTCATACCATCTCATGGGCACTTTAAAATTATTTATTTATTTATTTATTTATTTATTTATTTATTTGAGAGAGCATGCGAGTGAACCAAAGTGGGGGTGTGGGGGAGAGAAGAGTCTTTTTGTTGTTGTTGTTAAAAATTTTTATTTATTTGTCAGAGAGAGAGTACAAGCAAAGGGGGTGGCAGGCAGAGCGAGAAGCAGGAGGATCCCTGCTGCGCAGGGAGCACAATGTGGGACTCAATTCTGGGACCCTGGGATCATGACCCCTGCTGAAGGCAGACACTTAACCAGCTGAGCCACCCAGGCATCCTGAGAAGGGAGAGGCTTAAGCAGACTCCAGGCTGAGTGCAGAGCCTGATGCAGGGCTCAGTCCCACAACTCTGAGATCACAGACTGAGCCAAAATCAAGAGTCGGACGCTTAGCCAGCTATGCCACCGAAGCGCCCCTCATGGGTAGTTTTTTTTTTTTTTTTTTTTTTTAAAGATTTTTTTTTTATTTATTTATCTGACAGAGGGATCGAGAGAGCACTAGCAGGGGGACAATGGGGAGAGAGAGGGAGAAGCAGACTCCCTGCCCGAGCAGAGAGCCAGATGCAGAGCTCGATCCCAGGACCATGGGATCATGACCTGAGCCGAAGGCAGATGCCTAACCATTTGAGCCACCCAGGCGCCCCCCCTTCATGGGTAGTTTTAATAGTCCTTAAAGAATAAGCACAGGGTAGCCTGAACTAGCATGTTGGAACATGTGTTTTTGCTTATAGGTTTTTTTTTTTTTTTTAAATTTCTAGTGCGTTAACATACATAGAAAACTTGTTAAAGTAAACTAATGTTTCTTTGCACTTATGTGACATTGTGAACTAAGTGCATAAGATGTCTGCACCAAAGGTACCTATAGAGTAAAACACCTCTACAAATTTAGGGATTCAGAGAAAAGGCCAGAAATAGAAAATAAGATGGATTAGGAAATAATTTCTCCCGAGGGCTTGCTACTGATGCTCTGTGTTGTCCTTACTGCTTTTCTCACATGCCCTTCCTTAGACAGTTTTTCTTTAACTTCTTTTTTTCCTCCTTTATTTCTTTTCTTTGCTGTCTTTCACTTCCCTCCTTTTTCTTTCATACCTTTGATTCAGGCCTGCCTGGGTTTTTTATTGGCACATGTGGACATTGCTTAGTTTTGACCATTCCACAAGAAGAGTTATCTGACCCATCTTATAAATTAAGGTTCATTAGGATTTTATGAAGTATTACCCTCAATTTTTATTATTATAAAATATAACATACTTAAAAATGTATAAACAGAAGTATACATCTTAACATGTTATATATAAAATTAGGTCAAGGAATTAAAAATTGCCTTTTAGCCCAAAAGCTTCCCCCAAACTCCTGCATACCCTTTCCCAATTGTATCCTGGTTTTTTTTTTGTTTTTTTTTTTTAAGATTTTATTTATTTATTTGACAAAGAGACACAGCGAGAGAGGGAACACAAGCAGGGGGAGTGGGAGGAGAAGCAGCGTGCCTGCAGAGCAGGGAGCCCGATGTGGAACTCTATCCCAAGACACTGGGATCGTGACCTGAGCCACCCTGGTGCTCCTATCCTGTTTTAATTGGCCTCATTTACAGCTGCAGTTGTTCTCTTCCTAACCTTTTATGTGCTGAGCCCCACCCCCCAATAATTGCCTGTTTTGTTAGAAGGTGGTAGCACTAGTCATGACCAGGAGAACAATAGAGGCTGAACTGTACCTCCTCCTATGAGAAAGCTTTGAGAAAAGTACAAAGAAAATGTCTTAAAAACACGCAGATGTGTATTTTGAAGTCTGAGAGAAATAGAAAGCTGCCTTTGAATAAGAATGGTAATTTACACCAATTCTTTTCTGTCAGGTCTTTGGCTCCCCTCTTCTACCTGTACACATCAGATAATAAAACACATATACACCCATCCATTTAAAAAGTGATCTAACACATAGATCCCAGCCTCCTCTTCAGGAAGTAGTATTTTACCAGATATAAAAGTATCTGATGCCAGACCTATTGCACCCACCCTCACAATAAACATTACTCTTTAGAATCCTTAATTTTATAATAACCATGTACATAGACCCACACAATTTTTTTCGGAAATAGATAATGCATGAATCAAAATAAAGTTACTTAAAGGACATCAGGGATATTGTGCTCTGTTTTGTGGTATAATATTATGAACTTTTTATATAAAAGATTGACTTTTTAGAATCCTCTAAGATTCTAAATAGCCACCTTAAGATAAGTAGAGGCAGGGAATAGTTGATAAAAAGCTTTGTGAAGAATATATTAGCTGGTACTTGGGATAAGCCTTAATTAAATATTGTAGAGAGATTTAAAATGCTCAACTTACTGTTACATCTGTTATTACAATTTTCAAAATTCAAAGTAGACATTTTTCCTTGTCATGATTTTAATTTTTTAGTAAGTAGTATATCTACATGATCAAATTAAGGTGTATAAAAATGTATTCAGTGAAAAGTGTTCTTTCCTTATGCTGTATTTGCTCTACTTGTAATCAAGACCATTTATAAAAGTTAAATTGTGAATTTGGGGTGAAAATAGGACGATAGACCAATGGAAAGTGATAGATGATAAGAGAACCCAGAAACAAACCTACATAAATATGGACATTTAATTTAGGACAAAGTGGCACTGCAGAGCTGTGGTAAGGATGGTCTTTACTACAAATGATGCAGGGGCTCTTGGATATTTGTATGGAAAAAATGAAATCTGAATTCACACCATATAAAGAATAAGGTACACATGGATTATAAATCTAAATATGAAAGATAAAAGTTTTAAATGAACACTTATTCTTATAGATTAGACTAGAAACAGTATTAATCTTTCCGCTTTAAAAAACAAAACTATAACTATCTGTCCTACCTCTGTTTCCCCTAGGAAATTCCAGAAACAATGAAATCAGCTATTTAAACTGAGAATTTTATTAAGCCATAAAATATTATTTGAATAATTGTGATTATACATGCATCTGATCTTTCTTTTCCCTTTATATTATATTAGGTGATATACATTCAGTTATATAAAAGACCCAGGTGCCACTGCCCAGTCTTTTTTTTTTTTTTTAATAATATAGTCACGTAAAAGAAATTTTCTTTAAAACCGTATTGCATAAAGCAGAAGTTTTACTGTGCTACCAAGCAAAAATTCATGCAATGTTAAAAAGTTAAGATATCTTATGTCTATATTCTTTCAGGGCAATTAAAGCATTTCAGGAGGTGCTTTATGTTGATCCCAGCTTTTGTCGAGCCAAGGAAATTCATTTACGACTTGGGCTTATGTTCAAAGTGAATACAGACTATGAGTCTAGTTTAAAGGTAGGTTTTTGGGTTTTTTCCAAGATACAATGTTTTACTTTGTGGATTTTTGTGGGGATGGGTTGTTGTTAAATATTAGAGCATTGAGAAATGTTGGAATTTATACTCATACTTCAAAAGAAAATTTGAAAATTTAGGTGAAAGAACTGTTTTATTAGCTGTGAACCAGAAGATACACAAGATTGGATTTCAGGGTACAAAGTAGTTACGATCCTAAGACATAGGTAACTGATGATACCCTTTCTTTCTTTCTTTCTTTCTTTCTTTCTTTCTTTCTTCCTTTCTTTCCTTTCTTTCTTTTCTTTCTTTTCTTTTCATTTCTTTTCTTTCTTTCTTTCTTTCTTTCTTTCTTTCTTTCTTTCTTTCTTTCTTTCTTTCTTTCTTTCTTTCTTAGTTTTAATTGAAGTTTGTCATCAGGACAAACTTGAAGGTTTCAATCTCAGTTTGGACATCTAAATCAATCCACTATAAGTGATTGGCCAGCATAGAGTTCAGGTCCAGCTGCGTAATGGTGCTGTGTCTGTGATCCCATCCTGGCCTATTTATTTACATGGGTCTCCCCAGAAATCTGTTGACCTCTACCATCTACCAGTAGGGCACATCTCATATATCTAAATTATTAAAATATATTCTCTGCAAGTCATTTGAATTGCCGGTTTGTGAATATAAACATTGTTAGGAAAAGATAATACATTGTTGGTTAAATATTTTACTTACTATGGAAATATGATATTTTTCTTTTTTTTTTTTTTAATTGAGTTTCTTGTGCTGTCTGTGCCATCACTTTAGGTCTTTCTGAGCTTTGGAAAATAGTGCTTTCCTGTGCAATGAAAGCATTGCCTTTTGAAGGATTAGAAGTTCTAGGAAAAAGTTTAAGTTCTTGTGGATTTAGGAGTATAATGGTTGCTATGTTCTAAATATCTCCATTGCAGATTATCTTGATCCTGAAGGGCAGGGAGGGAGATAAAGAATGGTAAAGAGACTTTACAGTAGGTTGTAATTTGAATTCGCTACTAAGGTACTATTGAAGGTTTTTTAAAAACTGTATTGTTCTAGAGCTTTAAAGTAGACAGTTACGAACCTACTGTTTCTGTCTTTCATGGGTTCAGTGCTGATGATAAGAAAGAGTGTTTTACAACCCAAAACACTAAAACAAGTAGATTGTGAAGTATTTTGATTACACAGTTGTCAAAGGTAAGTGCAGTTTGAGGAATTGGCGCCAAGGTAAAATTAGGTAGTGTGGAAAGTAAAAGGATGCCTGGAAATAGCCGGATTTCTTCAAATATAGAGCAGCACTTCTCCCACAGTGGACCCTTGAACAACATGGGGGTTATGGGCATCAACCCCAGCCCCCAAGTAGAAAATTCGTGTGTCAGGATTCCTCATCAATGTAACTACTGATAATCTACTGTTGATTGGAAGCCTCACCTGTACCCTAGAGTTGCTTAACACATACTGTACATATATATCAGGTACTGAATTCTTAAAATGAAGCAAGCTAGAGAAAAGGAAATGTTACTAAGAAAATCATAAGGAAGGGAAAATACATTTGTGGGGAAAAAAAAAACAAACCCATAAAAAGCAAACCTGTATATAAGTGGGCCCATGGAGTTCAAAACCTGTGTTCAAGAGTCAACTGTATACTGTGGGATGTGAGTGGATTTGAAATGGAAAATATGCCACCTTGCATATTTTAACCTCCTCTTGGACATTCACAGTATACATTAGCTAAGAGATTCTTAAAATGTCTAATAATACAAAATAAATTTATTTGATCATTTTATAATATTGTCACAATATAACTATTATATGTGGCATACATGTTTTTGATAGCAGCTTGGGTAAACCATGTTGCTCAGGAAATATATTTGAGTGGAAAAGATAATCACATAATGTCCCATGTTATAGAATTTGGCTGTCTGAACATCAGTAGTGTCTTACAGAATTCTGTGGATGCGGAAGCTCTTGTTCCCAAGAAGGTGGCGATAACTTAAAAATGTTTTTTAATTGAGGGAAACAGTGTTGGACAGTGTTCCTACTCCATTGAGTTGAAAGTGTTCCTGCTTACTCAGGTTCAATAGAGACTTCATGTGTACACTTCTGTTCAGGCATCAAGGCTAACAAACCTTCAAGTCTTAGCAATTTTAGCAGAATTGTTTTAAGTACAGTCTTCTTGTTAAAATATTTGATAATCATCCTGATCTTTATTTCATTTATGTGAACAGAGAAAAGAATTTTAGGAGTCCTTCCTATTTCTCTTCCCCATAATGAGAAGGTTGCCTTTGATCTTTACCTCATTTTGACATTGGGGTTTTGTTTGTTTGTTTGTTTGTTTTTAAGACTTCTCTCTCTAGTGTTCCCTGTTTCCAAAAGAAGAATTTTAGGCATCATCATTTTCAGTCAAGGAAGAGGTATTTTAGTATAGTATTCTAAGTGCTTATCATTTAATGCAAATGAAGGTAGGAATCAGAAGGAGTGATTTGTCCCTCCCCTTAGTTGGCCTCCACTTTTCCTAAAGTGGACTGGCTAGTACTTTAGTTTCATATGGATGGATGTGGAACCTCTGGTGACTTTTCCACTACTAAAGCTGTTTCCTAGAAGCACGTTTCTTGGTATAGATAACCAGAAACTTTAGAGACTACCAACTGAAGCTGATTAAAATAACAGTAAAAAAGTAGCTTGTGTAATGTGAAGTGTAAACTTCAGGATTGGTTGATTCAGCTGATACAAGGTTTCATCAGGGATTCATTTTCTTCTCTGTTCTGTGTTGGCTTATTCTGAAACCTGGTTGCCAGGTACAATCAAAGTGAAATGTAGAAAACCCTAAAAAGCCCACCAAAGAACTATTAGAAATAATAAATGAATTCAGTAAAGTCAAAGGATACAGTCAAAGTGAGATGATTCATTTTTCATGTCTCATATAGAAGGATATTATAGAGTAGTGGTGTAGGTGCTTAGAATAGTGCTGGCATATGATAAGTTCTCAGTAAATATTTGATCATTCATGTCATAAAGGAGAAAGATCCTGAGTTCCTGTTGTTGTCTTCGAGAATACTTCTCTCTTCATCTCATTGGCCAGAAATGGGCCATTGGCCATTCTCTATTGATTCCTTGTCAAAGATGTGGTTGCTCTTAGACCATTTAAGCCCAGTTTTGGAGCAGGGCTCAATTTCCTGAATGCACTGGTCTTGTCTGATGGAGGAGTGAGGGGTGGATAAAAAGAGTATTTTGGTGTGGGCTGGTATGGGCAGTCTGTCCATTATAGATCAGGTCTTCTCCACCTCATTTTCTTTCACTACCCTTGAAGAGGAATATAGCATATACAGGTTCTCAATGATAAAATAAAATGCAGTTTATTTTTGTAATAGATTTCTTATTTTCATCTACTACAGGAAATGGATTTCAGGGCCTCCTGTTTTGTTTTTATCCCTGGTAATAACTTTTTTTTTTTTTTTTTTTTTTTTTTTTAACCAAAATGTATCTCTGAAACAGATTCATTCTGTTTTGGTACTATGTAAACAGCTCTCAGAGCAAGCAAATTTGGTTTTAAAATTTGACCGTACCATAGGACTAATTGCGTGACCTTGGGCAAGATGCTTAATTCTTTTGAACCTCTTTGAGTCTGTAGTACTGGAGTAACCATCCCCACTCTACAGCATTGTTGTAAAGATTAAATTTATAGACATAGATACGTATGCATACATCCACACATATATACATACATATATATAGATATATGAAAGTATCTGACAAGATTTTTTAGCCCCCTCTTTTTTAGTCCCCAGTTTGTCTATATCTAAAACTCCTCAATTTGGGACCAGTGTAGATACATTTGTGAAATCCATTTGCCCATCCTAGAATTTAATACTTGTATTTTTGCTACTCTGCCCATCCTCAGAAATGTGAAGTTATTGCCCAACTTACTTTTCAAAGATACGGCTTTACTTTTCCATTATATTGGCCAATAAGGATTTCATGTTTAGTGAGTCGTAGGAGTATCAATTCTTAATTTATTAACTAGTTTAATATTATCTGAACCAGAGTCCATTCCAGGGTGACATTTCTACATGGTGTTTGTTGTTTTTCTTCCCTGCTTGAGATAATATGCCCCCTAGGTGGGTTCGGTTGCCTCTTGAACACCATATAATTAATTCAGAATTTTATTTCATTACTTTCTAATGGTGTTAATGATAATTGCTTACATTTGTTGCGTATTTGTGGCAGTGTATGATCATTACTTCAATAAAAGTACACTAATTTTGACAAATGGTTTTATATAATGCCTCTGATTTTCACATCCTGACAGACTCTTAATTATTTCCTTCATGTGAAGGAAGGAAATGCAAAATAAGATGTAATAGCAGTTTTTTGGTCGTTAATGCCAGTGTATCTATTTAATTTAATGAAGATTATTTAGAAATTCTCCCTAATATTTACATATTTAAGTTTCCCTAGACTGTGTCAACATTGGAACTTTTTTGGTTTTTAAAGATAAAGAGTATGGCTTTTTAATGGGAACCTGTGGGTAATTGGCTGGATACTAGTGTAAGTTCCTTCATAATTTGGTATTTAAAGATGGTAAGTGCTGATTTGAAGTGTTGCTGTGAAAGAGGTAGGAAGACGAGAATTGCAGAGACAATGCAAAGGAAGTGGACTGAACTCAAATGAGACTTAGATGTTAGTTTGGCATTGCACCAAGTGCCGAGTATTTCTTTCTCCACACCACCCCCCCCCCCCCGAGTATTTCTTGAGTAGATAGATAAATGGAAGAGGCTATAAAAATGATAAATGCCTCAAATAGGATGGGCTGGAAAAGCTGGGGGGGGGGGGTGGCTGCTGGAAAGGCTGGTTTTATTTATCACCTTTTAACAGAATTTTTTTTTTTTTCTGGACAGAGTGGCAGTGCATATGTTTTCTCCACATGTTCCTGTTCACCAGTTCTTTCAGCTCGTCTCCCCTCTACTATTATATGTGGCATGAAACTGCTGAGTGAAATAGCATTTCCACTTTTTTTCTCTTTTTTACCTTACTTTTCTCTGGGAATTGCTTCATTTCCAGGCTTCTGATTTCATCTTAGACCCTTTATAGACTCAGGACTTTCATTGTCATATTTTTTTATGCCAAGATATTGAGGCAGAAGAGATAAGTATAGGCATGAGGACATAGATTTCCTTTTGGAAACCACTTTTGGAATCTATGAAAATGCCTCCTTTTTTTTTAAAATGTAGAATAGATGAGTCATTTAATTAAGATACTGTGAACTCTGTGTATTATAAAAATACTTGCTGAGAATTTGTATGCTATTAATTAATTTTAATCGCACCTTAAATTTCTAAAATACTTGTAATATTCTTTGTAATAGCTAAAACTTCCTTGTTGAAGTTTTACCAGCATATTTTTATTAGTTCAGGTATCTGAAGATCATGAAAGTTGCTGTTACTTCTCCATGCTTGCCCCTGCCCTATTTAGTACTTCATGGTGCTCAATAGCTTAACTCTCCTAGCTGGCATTTTGAAAATTTGAATTCTTTGGAAATTGTTTTATTTAGATAAAATTGACATATGACATTGTGTAAGTCCTAAGTGTCCAGCTTGTTGATTTGATGCATTTATATGTTGTAGTGTGATTACCACTGTAACATTAGCTGGCACCTCTATTACATCACGTAATAATTACTTCTTTTTTGTGGTGAGAACAATGAAGGTCGAGTCTCTCAGCAGCTTTGGCATTTATGATACAGTATTGTTGACTGTAATCTCTGTGCTGTGCATTAGCTCTGTAAGACTTAGTTATCTACTAGTTGCAAGTTTGTACCTTTAAACAATATCTCCTTAATTCTCACATCAGCAGTGGAACTCAGCTTACCTGAATGAAATACCACTGTTCCTTTTGGCAAAGGATGGTCATTACTGTTTACTTTGTCTTCTGTCCATTTTTACTTATTTGTGGGCAAAAATGATTGCCCTGTTTATTCCTTTTTCCTATACTCTTTAACTTGTACTTTTCCTTTTAATCTTTCCTAAATACTATTCTCTACTATGAGTTGATCTCCTAATTGGTTTATCTAGCCACCACATAATGCTTTCTCCACTTCACATTGCCTGCCCAGTTTCATTTTTCCATTTGCTACTTACTTCTGCCTTGAGTTCTAGTACATATTTAGCTTTAAGTGTGAAGCTCAAAAATGCATGTTTGAAAAGGACATGACTGCTCATAGATGTGCAGTCACCTTTCTCTGATATGGAAGAGTAAGGGTGAGTCCAGGTTTCCCTGTTCAGTTTTATCTCCTCAAATATATTTTAACTATAAGAAATCATTTCTAATCAAAATGGGTTTATTTTTGGTATTTACCCATAACTATTTAAATTTATGGTGTAAATATTTTGGTCTTCAAATGCAACTTTGTGAAACATTCAGTGTGTCTAATGCCACATTAAAAATAGAGGTTATGTTCCAAAACAACATTTTATCCCCTTTATAAAATATATATCATGTTTGCTTTGTATTTGTTACTGGTGTAAATATCAGTCTTAATTTTGATGTGAAAACAGATTGATTTTACACTGCTTGATTTTAAGAGCTTGGGAAACAAGCCATCCTGTATTCTGATCATTTTTATACACAGTATTAGACACATACTAGAACCAGTGTTTTAAAATTTCTAGTCAATTTTATACCTTTTGTAAAGCATGATAGAAATGAGTTGGGAGACTAGGTAGGACACTGTTAACAGGAAAAAAAGATGAGCAAGATCCATGGGATAAATGGGTTCTCAGTCTATGGATGGATGAATGAGAGGTAATACATTCAATAGATCATAAGGGTTAATTTATTAACTGATTCAGTGTGGAAACAAATTCCTCATTTATTGACTTAATTCATTTTTCTGTTAACTAAAGTAAGTGATAAAGTAGCAGCAGGTTTTGGGATTGGGAGGTGGAAAGACTCTGAGTGGCAGTAAGTCCTTTGGGAGTAGATTGAGATGGAAGTACCTGAGGCATGTCAGATGTTGTATAGACCGACAGAAGTCTGGAGCCATAAAGAAGGACTGTGAAAAGAAATAAGATTTTGAACATCTTCAGTATATGGTGTCTTTTCTTTTACTTCCTTGTTAAGGATACTTTTAGAGGACTCCAGATTGGAGACTTCTTTTTTAACTGAAGATTGCCAGGATCTATTAGCTATTAGTTACTGGTATGCAGTAGAGTTTCTCTTCAAAACAGTCGTAATAATCTTGTATTACAGAGAATCAGAAGAACTTGAGTTTGAGGGCTTTGAAAGAACCTCAACCAGATCAGCTTACCCAGCAGTATGACTCATAACACCCTACCAGAACTTTCTACTTCTAGTTCTGTATCTCACTTTCAGAGACCGAATCCTTGAAGTACTATCACATCCCAGGACCTTTCCCTAGTCTCATCCATTTATCATAGACTATTAGGTTTAGGAATGAAGTTGTTGGTTTTAATTCATTGTGGCAATCTGTAACAATGAAAAGGAAAAAAACCACTTGACTTGGAAGAGTACACAACCTGTCTTCCCTCTTCTTTCTTAAAATGATCCATAAAACCCTCTTTCGTAAGTGTTGTGTAAAAATAACTTGTTTCCTCAGCCTGAAGTACCTCTTTTCTTTTTTCCCTCATTTACACCCTTTGGGTTACATTATGGAATCGTCTTTTAAACTTCTAATAGAACATTCATTTCATTGAGCCGTGCATTCATTTCCATAGATGCATAGCCATAGCAGAGTGCCTGGTGTTGCCATTTTATTCCTAAAAGACTGTGTCTACACTAATTAAATAGAGACAACAGTATCGACTATACCCACCTCGTCTGCATAGTCTGAAGTAAAGTTTTGGGGAGCAAGTACACAATTTAAAAACTAAAATAGTGGCATTTAACCCTGATTGTGCATAGGAGTAACTTGTAGAAGCTTTTTTTTTGGTTTACAGGGTGTTATCCCTAGCCCACTGAGTCAGAACATCCAAGATTGAATCTCGAATCCAAACATTGCTCTAAATTTTAATAACTTATAAATTTTAATAACTTATACACACATAAGTAATTTGTTAATTACCACAAAAAAAGTTTTATCACTGCTTGTCTTCAGGATTGGGAATATAGTTGAAGGGTTCTACAATTGAAAAGATTTGTGAGATAATCACAGACTATACAGCTGGAACTCTTTTAAACAATTTGAAAAGAAAGTCTTGAAATCTCCGTTTTATGTGTTAATTACATGAATATAGATTGTCCTCCTCCAGTTAGAAATCAGGTTCCTTAATCTATATAAAGCAAAATGCTATGAAGTTATTTTGAAATATTGAACAAATCAAAAGGTGACTTTGGTAATTAAGATGTCAACAGAAATTTTTATGAATAGATCCTTTTTGTTAAATTGGACCAGAAGTGCTCTATATATAAAAAGAAAATTGCCATAACATTAAAAAATATCTTAGGTAAATCTTGCTTGGAAATTAATTTTCTGTAGAATGTTTTCTGCCTTGAGGTTTGTATATAGTCTTTGAACTGCAGAAGCCTCTACCGCATGATAACTATTCCACACGGCAGTAGTCAGTTTCATTACTGCAGTATTTCCGTGCGAGGTGCAGGTGTTTCTTAGATTCTTCTGTTGGTTTGCACGGATGGGTGCTGGATATTTTACCATGGTATTTTCAGATCTCAGGGCTGATTATTTTAATTGATAGTCATTTCTGCTGGCTTATATGTTAATAGGTATATCTATTTTACATCTGGTTTAGATATGAAAAATGAAACTCTGAGGTCATGTTCTCCCCACCCCAGTCTTTCATTTCCCTTCAGTTTATTGGAAGTGTATCATTGTTTTTCTTTTTATGGGGTAGTTTTATGTGGCTTTTCTTAGTTTCTTATACTTAGTAATTATTCTGTAAGTTCCTTCATTTTCACATGTATGTTTTTGAATATATTTCTGTTGCCAGGTAATTTTTCTATATTGTCACTGTTTGGAAATACTCAATATTTCATGATGTTGTGGATTTGAAAAGGTACATCACTGGCTTCATTGGTGCTTTTAAGATTGATTAATACTTACATATAACATGGTCCAGGTTTCATTGCAGGGCTTTGCATATTGATAGATGAAGTGTAGTCTAGGCAATTCGAATTATGCATCTCTCTGCTCTTTGTGAGATGTCTTTGTAATGGTAAAACTTAAATACTGCCATCTTGAAGTCTTTCTTTGCAGGTCAGTTTGTATCCTTTGATGGGTCAGTTAGGAAAAGTGTCTTCTCTTCTCTATGTATGCCGATGGGATAAATTAGACTCAGAAGTGTAGTACAATCTGAATGTGTGGCTACTGTGCTGCTGTTTTTGTCCAGGGGAAGGCAAGTGGTTATAAAGCAAGCTTTGCTTTCATAATGCTCACTTTTTATTTTCTTTATTGAGATAGAGTTGATACACAGTGTTATATTTGATTCAAGTATACAAATACTCAGTTAAATAGTCTGGTTTCTGTTGCTGTGATAGCACATTAAAGGGTTGTTTGAGCGTATATACAGTCTGCTTAGTAGGCCAAGGCAGAATAAATGCAGTTCTTTGTTGTTTTGTTTCTTTTTAATAAAAGCAGTTCTTAAAGTGTTCAAATGTTGGAATTTTTTTTTTTCACTTAGTCAGCCATGACAAATAAGTTTCACTTTTGTTTCGTTGACCATTGTATTTCTAGTGCCTGCATTGTCCTAAGGGCATTATAGATAACTTGACAAACATTTGGTAAATGAATTAAATATTTACTACTTAAGGGTCATAGTCATTTTGTTAGTGGTTTTCCCATTCAGAATATTACAGCCCTTAAATTTTAAAGAGTACTGCAAATGTAGGCCAGCCTCATTATGCTTGCACATAACAGACATTTGTGAAGGAATATGATAGCTACTGTGTTCATACCAAATGATTCCTTCTAACCTTCCTTTTACTTTAACACCGGTAGCTGACATTAGTTTATTTTTGTTAATTGAGGGTTCTCGTTGACCAAGTGCAGTTTTGTTCATTCTGTATTGAAATACAGTACTGAAAACTTGCTAATGATTCTTTCTCTTGATAAAGTCTTTTTCAGTTTGTCCAGTAGTTATAAAAAATACAACTATTTAGCTATTTGGATTGTGGATAGGAGTGAGCTTACTGTGGTCAATTTTTTTTTTTTAAGATTTTTATTTATTTATTTGACAGAGATCACAAGTAGGCAGAGAGGCAGGCAGAGAGAGAGAGGAGGAAGCAGGCTCCCCGATGAGCAGAGAGTCCGATGTGGGGCTCAATCCCAGGACCCTGGGATCATGACCTGAGCCAAAGGCAGAGGCTTTAACCCACTGAGCCACCCAGGTGCCCCTGTGGTCAATTTTTTGAAATGGGTTTACACTCTGGGTGGTTATTACTTTTAATGCTAAAATCTTGTAGGGACTCAGAAAATTTGAATATACATGTATGGAAATAATTTTTAGAAGAGTTCAGAGAGATGTACTTTTTTTAATCCTAAGGATTTTATACCAACTCTAGTACTTGTTTCTTTTTTTTTTCTTAGTTTATATACTAGGTTTAATGTTGATAAAGTAGATGTCAGATGTTACCCCGTGTTCTTGATTGTGATTTGTATTCTTAGAAATTAGTGTTATACATGTATTTTTTTGGTGAGGCTGATAATGATGTTATTATACATGGATATTGTAAAGTTAGTGGTTTAATATTGCCTACACAAAGAATAGTACGTGCATTCTAAAAAGATAATTATATTTCATAGATGAACGTCAGGATAGGCTATTTGATGCATTCCTGGTACTATTTCAAGTAGTTTTAAAAGGCACCAAGTACAGGGGCCCCTGGGTGGCTTAGTTGGTTAAGCATCTGCCTTCGACTAGGGTCATGAACTCAGGATTCTGGGATCAAGCCCTGGGGCAGACTCCCTGCTCAGTGGGGAGTCTGCTTCTCCTTTTCCCTCCCCCTGCTTGTTCTCTCTCCCTCTCTCTCTAACAAATAAATAAAATCTTAAAGCACCAGATAAAATGATTATTGGAGAATCAATAAGGGTAGATAGTGTTAGCCTTATATTGTCATATATTTCATTTGTTTCTGAAGTTCATGTCTCATTTTGAGATAAACAGTGGTGTTCTGACATTAATACCATTAAACTTTTTTACTTTGTTTTTAAAGTAATGATTAAGCTATTTAAACTGCTTTATAGCTGATACTGTTTACTTGAAGTTTCATAAAAACAGTTATACATAGGATAACTTGATAAAAGTTTTTAATTCTACATTCTCAGCTGTCTCAAGAAAGTAACCCAGCAGCCTGTTATCAGCAATAAATGTACAAAGTGATTCTAGTTGGTTGTCCAGTATATTTGCATAGCGTAGTTTCATGATTATGTTAAACTTTTCATACCTGAAAATTAAGACACATTTTTTTTTTTTTTTAAGACACATTTATATGACTGAATTTAGTGCACTGATTTTCTCATCTCTTCTTGCAGCATTTTCAGTTAGCTTTGGTTGACTGCAATCCCTGCACTTTGTCCAATGCTGAAAGTAAGTATTTTTAAGTAATAGTTTTCTACATGTATTCATATCACCTCATGGCAAATAGTAGTAATGATGATGATGTTGATAGTGATGCTAGTGATAAGGTCCTGTGTAATTTTTCTTCTCGAATTGTTGGATCTAACTGTATTGGTTGCCATGGCTACTTGTACAAATGGAACATGTGAGACCAATTATTGTGAAAAGCTTGTGTCTAAAATAGATATGCCAGTGAACTGCATTGTTGAATTAAAATTGTCCATACTAATGAACAAAATTGATTATTTGTGCATTAATTATATTGTAGATGAATTGGGGGATTAAAAATGGAGTTTACCAGTCTTTTAGGAAAAATGAATATGCAAAGATTCTTAAGTGATTAGCTGACTGATTCCTGCTGTGTGGTATTAAAAAAATGATTGATAATTATGAATGCATTCTTTGTTTTTTATTGTACTTTTAGTTTGAAGCGACAGTTTTCAATTAATTAAAAAGGAATGTGTGTGAAAAGCATCTTCTGCTGCAGTGGGTTGTTTGTTTTTTTTGTTGTTGTTTTTTTTGGTTTTTGTTTTTTTTTCTTTTTTCCCCCAAGCAGTTATTTTCTGCTTCTGTGTGTGTTTCTTTCCAGAAGCAGTTTGGTTTGATTATGATGTGTTTATCAATAAGTATGTGTTGGCATATTTAGTGTAAAGCAGCCAATAAAAGTTTTAAGGATATTCATTGAGTTCAAGCTGGATTTCTTTAAAACTTTCTTGAAAAATAGGTATAAAAAGTTGAATCATTCTTAATGAAAATTTCAGGTCAAAGGATTCTAGGTATTTTGCTCTGAGTGACTCATGTTCTAACACTAGAGAATGTCATTAAGTGAAAAGTAGTGTCAGTGTTAAAAATGCCTAAGAAAATGATGGAGTACATGAAAAAGGCTATAGAAATTAGGATGTAACTTGATATTACATGAATTAAGACATGGTTTGAATGAAATCATCATCTAAACCAGACCAATTATCTCTTACTTCTACTAGAGGCAGTTTTCTGAGAAAACATAAAAGATTTCTGTTTTCTTAAAATGAAACTGATCAGTGTATTGGCAGAACAAATGGTGGGAAGGTAACAAGTGCAGCAATATTTTAGTTTCCAAGATGAGATTAGATTAGAATTTAACTTACTGATAAACTTACTGAAATGTTAATTTATATTTCCTTAATTATATAGGAATGAGAAAACAGCTCCTTTTCATTTGATTGATTATATCTAGTATCTTAAAGCAAAGTCTCATAACTGACTAATATGTCAGTTTGAATGATAACTTCAGAGGGATGTTTCATAAATGTCAAACTAAATATTTTGGTAAATCCTCATCCTCACTTTATTCTGTCCTGTTGAAGTTAAATCTCAGTTGTAAGTCATTGCTCTTGCTTGAGGGGAGAGCACCTACATCTGTAGAATGAGCACCGTTGGACAGAAAACTACCTGTTGAACATGAAGAGGATGATTTGAACCATAATGAATACATCTTTAAGTTTACTCTGTCTCTATCTCTGTTGGTTGTTGAGAAAGGAAATAGGAGGGAGGGTGACCAACATCCTGTTTTTCCTAGGACTGAGGAGTTTGCCTGGTTTCAGGACTTTCTGTGCTACAAGGCTGGTTACTGTGATGGAAGGGAATGTGCTTTATTTAGAGACATTAGGCCATTATAATTCAGTTGATTTGGGTAGTTTATTTTAGGCTGTCTCTGTGTGATTACATGATAACCACAATAATGGCTGATGTCTTACAGAGCACTAACAAATGTAGACGATGTACTTTTAGCCAGGTATTATTACTATTGAAGTACCAGGCTCTTACTATCTTTGCAAAGCTTATTTCTCTTTGAATTTTTAACATCATCACCTATTTGTGCATGCCAGAGACCTTGACTGTTCTTTGAAATCTTACATATTACTTGTGATACTGCAAAGATCAGAAGGTTATAGAAAGGAAAGTAAGCTTTTAAAAAATGTCTATATGAGATATTTTTATCTTATGGCACAATTCATTGATGCAATTAAAAAGTAAGTATATATACTTACTGCTTCTAGAACTTTTTAAGAGGGGTTAATTACAGTTGGTGTTTTAAAAAGTAGAATCGTGGCGTGGTGAGACTTTATTATATGATGGCCCCTTGGGATAAAATTGTTTCCTCTAGATTTAATTAATTCTTTTAATTCTAAAAATAATGTATAATTTCTGAATAAAGTTCATTTCAGAACATTTTAAAGCAATATTTGTTAACCATTTCCTCTTCTAATTGAGACTAGCCAAGTGGAGTTTTTTCTTAGTTGTATGGTTATGTTCCACTTGAAGAGGACTTCGAAGGATTTAAATATGTAGTGGTTTTCACATTACAAAAGATGACATTGGATTTAGTAATTCATTGCATAGGAAAGCCCTAGACAGAGGGGCAAGGGACTGAGCTAGGAGGAAGTTTGGGGTGATGGTAGGATGCTAGCTAGTTGCTGTTCTTTTCTTCCTTTTCACATTTATTAGAGAAGTAAGAAGATTGGGGAAGATGAGAATAGAGTTTTCCATCTCTTTCTCATTCTCTTAACCTGTAACCCAGTCTCTCTCCATTGATGTAGTGAGGTAAAATTTGAAACTGGAATCTGAAGGGAGAACTGTGTTGGAAAAGGGGGATGGAAAATAAGAAAAGCCCTCAACAGATACAGCGAGTTTATCTATATATGTAGAACTTTTATTATTATTTTTATGCATCGTTCACAAAAAGCTGATTTCATCTTCTAAAGATATTTTTATTTTGCTTCATCTCTGATTAGTTAATGTGTAATATTTAACAATTATTTATGGAAAGATGCAGTTTTACTTTTGATCTGAAAATGTTTGATTTTAAAGTTCATTATGTATTTCATTTGTTTTGTTCTTTATGATTACTTAGTTTAGTTCTTCCCAGATATTAGTCTAGGGAACAGGTATGAGTCTGTTGCAGAACTGATTAAAAAGGCGACTTTGCAGGGCATGTTCCAGGCACACTGAATCATAATCTCAGGAATCTCTATTTTTTTTTTTTAAGATTTTATTTATTTGTCAGAGAGAGAGAGCGAGCACAGGCAGACAGAATGGCAGGCAGAGACAGAGGGAGAAGCAGACTCCCTGCCGAGCAAGGAGCCCAATGTGGGACTCGATCCCAGGATGCTGGGATCATGACCTGAGCTGAAGGCAGCAGCTCAACCAACTGAGCCATCCAGGTGTCCCAGGAATCTCTATTTTTAACAGGCTTCCCAGGTGCATCTTACAGTTGGAGGAATCACTGACAAGAGTTAGTTCATGGTGCTTTCGGCAGTGAATACTTGATGGTAGTCCTGTGGAACTTATTTTCAAGGATCCACACAAACATTTTTGCATATAAATTTGAAAGGCTCCCAGACTCCTGAAATCCAGCTATGAAATCCAGGTAGATAGAACATTAAAAAAAAAAAAAAAAAAAAAAAAGAGTTGTCATTGAAGAATGAAACAGTATTGTAGTAGCTAGAATCCAGTTTTGATTCCTGGTTCATGGTTGGCTTTTGTTGAATCATTCATACTTTGGTGATGCAGTATCAAGGAGAGCTGCAAACAAAAGCTGAACTATATTCTTACTTGATTTTCCAGACATATTTGTTCATCTTGGGACTGTTACTATTCTTGTCTTTTAAGTGGTTTTTGGCTTTTTTTTTTTTTAATAATTCTGAAGAACTGATAGAGAAATGCAACAACTCATTTCCTCTGTGTGATATTATGAGCATCATCCTGCTTCATGACTTCTTTATAAATGTTGTTATGAAATGTGGTATAAGGAATTAGAGGCTTTCTTTGGTTTATATATATATATTTTTTTCTAAATCAAATATTGACTTTACTATATTATTGACTTGGAACTCAGTGTTTAAATACCGTGTTTTGAAATGCATAGATTATAGGAGTTTTCTCTGTTTGCTTCATCTTGCAGTTTTGAACTTTGTAAGGAGTATAGTCACTTGCTATAGATTTTAATGTAAATTTTAATAATTACACTGACAAAATTTGATAGTGACCAACAGTGAATACATGTGGCATATGTGGTGTCTTATGTTCATGTTCTTTAGTGTGTTTGCTTGTATATTGTTTTATTAAAAATAAAAGTTATGTCTCATTATTTAATCTCTATAGTGTAGATTGTGCTTATGTTTGACATTTTATATTATTACTTAATTTACCCCAAACACTATTATATTGGTATTGATTTTTTTCCCATCATCTTTGCAGTTCAGTTTCACATTGCCCACTTATATGAAACCCAGGTAAGTGTTTTAACTTACCTTACTTAAAAGTGATCACCCGTATCATTGTAAGTGAAGTCAGACATACATACAATTTAATGGGATTCTGAGCATTATCTCCTTCACATATTTTATATGCATTAAATGTGATTAAGATTTTACGTAGTGAAACAGTACTTGCTGTATATTAGGAAGTTTCATTTGATATGTTTGTCTCCAAACCTGAACTATCTGCAGCCTTTAATGACTATATTTAAGATTTCTCCTAACTCTTGATGTAGAATGCCTAGTTTTCTTTGCAGAACATTCATAGATAGTTGTTATAATGCATTGTTTTAGTTTTACTTTTTCTTAAGATTAAAATATTCCTTCCATGTGTCACCATTTGAAAGGCATAGTAGAGTCACCTCTTGATCTCAGTCCTTTTATGTTTGCTGTACTTGAAAAAGCCTTTTCAGTTTAATTTTAGAACATTCTGGTTTTGTGTATGGAAGATTTTGCTAAGTTGTGTGACAAAAGGTGTAACACATAGACATTTATTCTTGGCAGTGGGATGGAAAATCCGTTATAAGTTGGTATGAGAGTAAAATATTAAGTAATCAGAGTTTACCCCAAATATAAATTTAAAACTACTTTTTGGGGAAAAATACTGTTACATTTGTACATCTATTTTTGTAAGGTGTGTTTAGTTTCAGGGCTACCATGAGTGGTACCAGGGGTGCCAGGATTCCTGGACACTTCATCTGCTCTCCTTCCCCCCCAAAACACACATGGGTGTGTGCCCACTGAGTAAGACTTTATGCACACTCAGGTTTGGATACCCTACTAATCTAGGGATTTTATCCACCTTGAGAAGATGCATGTGAGAATTTCATTACCTTGTGGATCAGAGTCTTCACCTGCCAGTGTTAATCCTAGCCTCTTGCCAACTGCTGATTTTTGCCAAATCAGCAAAGGCGCCAAGGTTAAAGAGGCTACAAAACTCAACTCCCTCTCCAGAGTTGTTCTTTCCATGGAGACTTCGCTCCTTCTGTTACTACTTCAGTGCTCTTTGCTGCCTTCAAAATGAGAAGTTCTGATTTTCTTTTTCCCCTAAAATTTTCTAGTTCTTAGTGAGATTACTGGTCTGTTAACTAGCTGAAGCAGAAGTTTTCTCACTTTTAGTTTTTACTTTTTTATTTAGTTTTTTGAGGGGGGATAGGGTTCAAGGGGGAGAAAGAGGAATCTGAAGCAGGCTCCAGGCCTAGTGTGGAGTTGGACATAGGGCTTGATTTCACGACCCTGAGATCACGATCTGAGCCAAAACCAAGAGTTGGGTGCTTAACTGACTGAGCCTCCCAGGCGCCCCATTCTCACCTTTATTTATTTATTTATTAAATTTTAAAGATTTTATTTATTTGACAGAAATCACAAGTAGGCAGAGAGGCAGGCAGAAAGAGAGAGAGAGAGAGGAGGAAGCAGGCTCCCTGCTAAGCAGAGACCCTGATGCGGGACTCGATCCCACGACCCTGGGATCGTGACCCGAGCCGAAGGCAGAGGCTTTAACCCACTGAGCCACCCAGGTGCCCCTTTATTTATTTTTTTAAAGATTTTATTTATTTATTCATGAGACATACAGAGGCAGAGGCAGAGGGAGAAGCAGGCTCCCTGCAGAGCAGGGAGGCTGAGGTGGGATGCTGTCCCAGGACCCTGGGATCATGATGTGAGTTGAAGGCAGATGCTTAACCAGTTGAGCCACCCAGGTGCCCTCTCACCTTTATTTGTTTATTTATTTATTTATTTTAAGATTTTATTTATTTATTTGACAGATAGAGACCACAAGTAGGCCGAGAGGCAGGCAGAGAGAGAGGAGGAAGCCGGCTCCCCGCTGAGCAGAGAGCATGATGCAGGGCTCAGTCCTAGGACCCTGGAATCATGACCTGAGCCGAAGGCAGAGGCTTTAACCCACTGAGCCACCCAGGCGCCCCTCACCTTTATTTTTAATGAGAGTTTTTGCTGGTCATGGAATTCTGTTTTGTTATTTGATCACTTTGAAATTGATATTCCATTGTCTTCTGGCTTTCTTTGTTTCTGATGAGAAGTTGTTGGTATTGATCTTTTAATCTTGTGAAGGTACTGTGGGGACAGGGCCCTCCCTCCGTTGATTCATTCATTTGGTAAATTTTAGTTCCTGTTAAGATTAAACAAAACAAAATGATGAGAACAGAATTTATGGCAGAGTATATAATTAGATGACAAAAGATGATACTATAAGCATATGAAAAGATTGAAAAATCCCTATTCCAGTACTTACAACAAGGGTTTTCATTTTCAAGTAAAAATTTAAGAAAAGCAAAAATGCCTCCCTCTCTACCTAGCTATAGAATGTTACTTACAGCTGATTTATATGACTATATTTATGAATATAGAATTTTAAAATGTAAATTTAAGTAGTCATTCATGGTTAGTGGCTACTGTTAGGTAACCAAATAGTTCAGTGAAAGTTTCTTTATATAGAAAGTCTTCTGTTAATAAATGTAGAAATAATTTACTATCGCTTTATGAACCCTGAGGGCCCTGTCCCCACATTACCTTCATAGGATTATACAGGAAGACCATGATTAAGACAAAAGTGAGGGAATACTTATTTTAACAGGAGTGATTAAGGTAGGCCTCTCTGAATAAGAGTTACTTGGGCTGAGTCCTGAGTGGAGAGAAGGAGCCAGTGATAAAAGTCAGTTGGGGCTGATGGAGTGCTGATAGAGTGGAGTTCATGTGTGTTGCTGGGTCATTCTAATAAAGAGGTGTTACCAACTATAGTGGCTTTGTGGTACTGAATTTATGTTTGAAAGACAAAAAGGAGGCCTATTGTAGAAATGGAAGTGTAGGTTATATTTTTTGTTTGTTTCTTTAAAACTTTTTTGGTTAAATTTCATCATAAATCTGGCTTGGGTTATTTTTCAGCTTTATTGAAGTGTAATTGGCAAATAAAATTAAGATAAACTGCACAGTGTGTGATTTGATATACATACATATAGTGAAAGGTTTTCTCCCATCAAGTTAATTAACACACCCATCACCTCATATATGCCCTCTCCCCATGAGATCCTACACATATATGATATCAAACACTGTTTGTCTTTCTCTGTCTGGCTTATTTCACGTAGCATAATGCCTTCCACGTTTATCCGTGTTGTTGTATATGACAGGATTTCCTTTTTTAAGGCTGAAATACTAGTCCATTATATTTATATATCACATTTTCTTGATCTGTTTTTTTTTTTTTTAAGATTTTATTTATTTGAGAGAGGGAGTACAAGAAGGGGAAAGGGCATGGAGAAGGAGACTCCTCACTGAGCAGGGAGCTAGACGTGGGGTCCAGTCCCAGGACCCCAGGATCATGAACTGACCCAAATGCAGATGCTTAACTAACTGAGCCACCTAGGCGCACTTTTCTTGATCCATCTTTTGACAGATACTTAAACGTTGTTTCCATACCTTCGCTGTTGTCTGTAATGCTGCATTGCACACGGGAATACAGATATCTCTTTGAGATCTGGTTTGCACACGGGAATACAGATATCTCTTTGAGATCTGGTTTTGAGATCTGTTTTCAGATATGGTTTTGTTTCCTTTGAAAATATACAGACAAGTGGAATTGCTGGATGATATGGTATGTCTGTTTAGGTACAGATAATTTTAATGGGTTGCCATCTCCCACACATCTGTTCTTACTAGATCTAAAAATCAGATTCTCAGGTTTCTGTGTATATTATCATACCTTCTCTAAATAAAGTTAATTTTGTTCCTCCGTATAACGTCATCTGTCCAAGTAAATATATTAAGAATTATTCTTGGAAAGTTATATCAGTTATTTTTTAATGTTTTTATTTAAATTCCAGTTAGTCAGCATACAGTGTGATATTAGTTTCAGAGTACGATATAGTGATTCAACATTTCCCATTCATTACCCAGTGCCCATCACAACAGATGCACTCCTTAATCCCCCTACCTATTTAGCCTATTCCCTCGACCTTCCTTCTGGTAACTGTCAGTTTGTTTTCTAAGGTTAAGTCTGTTTCTTGGTTTGCCTTTGCTCTTTTGTTTCTTAAATTCCACATATGAGTGAAATCATCTGGTGTTTGGCTTTTTCTGACTCACTTATTTCACTTAGCATAATACTCTCTAGCTCCATCCACATCATAGCAAATGGCAAGATTTCATTCTCTTTTATGGCTGAATAATATTCCATTATATACACACACACACACACACACACACACACACACACCACACACATCTGCTTCATTCATCAGTTGATGCACACTTGGGCTGTTTTGATAATTCAGCTATTATAGATAATGTTGCTATAAACACAGGGGCGCATGTATCCCTTTGAATTAGTTGTATTCTTTGGGTCAGTACCCAGTAGTGCAATTACTAGATCATAGGGTAGTTCTATTTTTAACTTCCTGAGGAACTTCCATACTGTTTTCCAGTGTCTGCACCAGTTTGCATATCCGCCACCAGTACAAGAGGTTTCCTGTTTAACCACATCCTTACCCATACCTATTGTTTCTTGTGTTGCTGATTTTAGCCATTGTGACAGGTTTGAGGTGATACTGTAGTTTTGATTTGCATTTCCCTGATGATGAGTGATGCTGAGCATCTTTTCGTGTGTCTTTTGGCTACTTACATGTCTTCATTGGAAAAGTTTCTATTCATGTCTTCTTCCCATTTTTTAATTGGATTATTTGTGTTTAGGGTGGCTATGGTATAAGATCTTTGTATAGTTTGCATATTAACCCTTTACCAGGTATGTCCTTTGCAAATATTTTCTCCCATTCTGTAGGTTGCCTTATAGTTTTGATGATTGTTTCCTTTGCTGTGTAGAGCTGTTTGTTTTGCTGCAATCCCAATAGCTCATTTTTACTTTTCTTTCCCTTGCGTCAGGAGACCTATCTAGAAAAAAGTTGCTGTGGCTCATGTCAAAGAAATAACTGCCTGTGCTTTCTTCAAGGACTTTTATGGTTTCAGATCTCACTTTTAGGTCTTTAATCCACTTTGAGTTTATTTTTGTATATGATGAAAGAGAATGATCCTAGTTCCTTTTTTTTTTTTTTTTTTTTTTTTTTTTTGCATGTTGTTCAGTTTTCCCAGTTCCATTTGTTGAAGAGACTGTCTTTTTTCCAGTGGCTATTGTTTCCTGCTTTGTTGAAGATTAATTGGCCATGTAACTGGTCCATTTCTGGGTTTTCTGTTCTGTTCTGTTCTGTTCTATTGATCTGTGTGTCTGTTTTTGTCCCAGTACTATAGTGTTTTGATTATTGCAGCTTTGTAATATATCTTGAAGTCTATAATTGTGATGCCTTCAGCTTTGCTTTTTTTTTTAAAGCTGTGTTGTTGTTTTTTTTAAGATTTTATTTATTTATTAGAGAGAGAGATCACAAGCAGGCAGAGAGGCAGGCAGAGAGAAGGGGGGGGCAGGCCCCCTGCTGAGCAGAGAGCCCGATGTGGGGCTCGATCCCAGGACCCCGAGATCATGACCTGAGCTGAAGGCAGAGGCTTAACTTACTGAGCCACCCAGGCGCCCCAGCTTTTCTTTTTCAAGGTTGCTCTGGTTATTCAGGGTCTTTTGTGGTTCCATGCAAATGTTAGGATTGTTTGTTCTAGCTCTGTAAAAATGGTGCTAGCGTTTTGATAGGGATTGCTTTAATTGTGTGCATTGCTTTGGGTGGTATAGGCATTTTAACAATTTTTGTTCTTCCAGTACATGAGCATGGAATGTCTTCCCATTTCTTTGTGTCATTTTCAGTTTCTTTGCTGTTTTATAGTTTTCATAGTACTGGTCTTTCACTTCTTTGGTTAGGTTTATACCTAGGTATCTTGCTTTTGGTGCAGATGTAACTGGGATTGATTCCTTAATTTCTCTTTGTGCTGCTTCGTTGTTCAAATGATTGGTTTGCTGTATAGAAATGAAACAGATTTCTGTACATTGATTTTTTTATCCTATAACTTTACTGAATTTGTTTATCAATTCTGGCAGTTTTTTTGTGGATTCTTTCAGGTTTCCTATATATCAGGTAATCTGCAAATAGCGAACGTTTGACTTCTTCCTTGCCAATTGGGATACCTTTGTTTTTGTTGTCTGGTTCCTGTGAGTAGGACTTCCAGTCTATGTTGAATGAAAGTGGTGAGAGTGGACATACCTGTCTACCTGTCTTATTCTAATTATAGAAATAAAGCTCTTAGTTTTTCCCCATTTAGTATGATGTTAAGTGTGGGTTTTTTTTTTTTTTTTTTTCATGTATGGCCTTCGTTATATTGAGGTATTCCTCTAAACCTGCTTTTTAGAGTTGTTTTTTTTTTTTTTTTAAATCATGAGTGGATGTTGTGCTTTATCAAATGCTTTTTCTGTGTCTTTTGAAGTGATCCTGTAGTTCTTTTCGTTTTCTCTTGTTAGTTGATGTTATCACGATTGATTTGCAAATATTGAACCACCCTTCCAACCCAGGAATAAATCCCACTTGATCTTGGTGAATGATTTTTTTTAATGTATTGTTGAATTTGGGTTGCTAGTGTTTTGTTGAGGATTTTTGCATCTGTTTTCATCGGAAATATTGGCCTGTATTTCTGTTTTTTGTGCGTGTCTTCATCTGATTTTGGTATCTGGGTAATGCTGCCCTCATAGAATGAATGTGGAAGATTTCCTTCCTTTTCTTTTCTTTCTTTTTTGGGGGGGTGGGGGATTGTTTGAGGAGAATAGGTATTAACTCTTTAAATGTTTGGTAGAATTTACCTATAAAAGCCATCTGGTTCTGGACTTTTGTTTTTTGGGAGTTTTTTGATTATTTATTCTGTTTCTTTGCCAGTTATCAGTCTTTTTTTTCTGTTCCTGTTTTTAGTTTTGGTAATTTATGTTTCTAGGAATTTATCCATTTCTTCTAGGTTGTCCAGTTTGTTGGCATATAGTTTTTCATCATAATAGTCTTAAAATTGTTTGTATTTCTATGGTGTTGGTTGTTATTTTACCTGCCTCATTTGTGTTTTTATTTGGGTCCTTTTTCTTTTCTTTTTGATAAGTCTGAGTAGAGGTGTATTAATTTTATGTTTTTTTTTTTTTTCCAAGAACCAGCTCCTCGTTTCATTGATTTTTGTTGTGTTTCTCATTTCTGTATCATTTATTTTTGCTCTTATCTTTATTATTTCCTTCCATCTACTGGCTTTAGGCTTCATTTGTGGTTCTTTTTGTAGGTCCTTTAGGTATAAGGTTAGGTTGTTTGAGACTTTTCTTGCTTCATGAAGTAGGTCTATATTGTTGTATACTTCCCTCTTAGAACCCACTTTTGCTGCATTCCAAGGGTTTTGGACCTTTGTGTTTTATTTTCATTTGCTTCCATTTTTTTTTTTTTTTTAAATTTCTTTGATTTCCTGGTTGACCCATCCCTTATTTAGTATCAGGTTATTTAACCTCCGTATATTGCTGGCCTTTGCAGATTTTTTCCCGTGATTGACTTCTAGTTTGATAGTGTTAGGGTCAGAAAAAGGGTATGGTATGATTTTGATCTTGATTTTGTTGTGTCCTGTTTTGTGGCATAATATGTAATCTATTCTGGAAAATGTCCCATGTGCACTTGAAAAGAATGTATATTCTGCTGTTTTAGGATGGAAGGTTTGGAATGTATCTGTTAAATCCATCTTGTACCATGGTTTCCTTTTTGTTTTTCTCTTCAGTTGATCTGGTCATTGATATAAGTGTGGTGTTAAGCCCCCTACTATTATCGTATTATTATGGATTAGTTCTTTTCTGTTTATTATTGTGTTATGTATTTGGGTGCTCCCATGTTGGGTGCATAAATATTTATAATTTATTTTCTTTTTGGATTGTCCCCTTTATTATTATAAAGTGTCTCTCTTTGCCTCTCATTACAGTCTTTGTTTTAAAGTCTAGTTTATTTGATATAAGTATTGCTAGGCAGGCTTTCTTTTGACAACCATTTGCGTGATAAATGTTTTTCCATCCCCTTACTTTCAGTCTGCCTGTGTCTTTAGGTCTAAAACCAGTTTCTTCTAGGCAGCATATAGACAGATCTTGTTTTTTTAAGCCATTCTGTTACCGTTTGTCTTTTGATTGGGCCGTTTATTCCATTTTCATTCAAAGTAATTATTGATATGTATTTATTGCCAGTTTATTACTTGTGTTGTGGTTGTTACTAGAGATTTTCTCTGATCCTTATGATTCTTTCATGGTTTTCTGGTTTTCTTTAGTGATTTAGTGACTTATTTGGATTTCTTTCTCTTAGTTCTTTGCATATCTATTATTCTTTGATTTGTAGTTACCGCTGGGTTTGTATAGGACATCATCTGCTTATAGTAGTGTCTATTAACTTGATGGCTGTTTAAGTTTGAACCTGTTCTTTACTCCTCTTCTCCCCATGTTTTAGGTATATGTTGTTATTTTATATCCTTTTATTTTGTGTGTTCTTTGACTGATTTTTTTTTAACAGAAATACTCATTTTTACTGCTTTTGTGTTTCCTACTTTCATACTGTAACTTTTGGTTTTTCTTTTCCACTCACAGAGTCCCCATTTAGTATTTTTTGCTGGGCTGGCTTAGTGGTCACAAACTCTTTTAGTTTTTGTTTGTCTGTGAAACTCTTCATCTCTCCTTCTATTCTGAACGTTAGCCTTGCTAGATGAGTATTCTTGACTGCACATTTTTCCTACTCAGTGCTTTGAATGTATCCTACCAGTCCTTTTTGGCTTGGAGAGTTTTCTGCTGAAAAATGAGCTGATAGCCTTATGGGTTTTCTGTTATAAGTAACTGTCTTCTTTTGTCTTGCTGCTTTTAAATTTTTTTCCTTATTACTGCACTTTTGTCAGTTTAGTTACATTTTTTGGTGTGGGTCTGCTTTTGTTGACTTTAATGGGACTTCTCTGTGCTTCCTGGATCTGGATAGCTGTTTCCTTCCCCAGGTAAGGTGAAGTTTTCAACTATTATTTCTTCATATAAGTTTTCTGCCCTCTTTTCTCTCTCTCTGGGACTCCTATGATACAAATGTTACTGTGTTTGATGGAGTCACTGAGTTCCTTAAGTCTGTTCTTGTTTTGTATAATTCTTCTTTTTCTTTTTTGTTCAGCTTCATCGCTTTCCTTTACTTTGTTTTTTCGGACATTAATTTATTCCTTTATGTCTTCCAGCCTGCTGTTCATTGCATCAAGCATGTTTCTAATCTCACTTACTGTACTCTGCATCTTCGATTCTTTTATAACTCCTTTATTTATGTGGTAGGGGTCTCACTGATGTCTTCCATTCTTTCTCAAGTTCAGGTGAGTATCTTTATGATCACTGATTTAAGGTCTCCATCAGTTCTGTTACTTACACCAGTTTTGCCTACATCTCTGGCCATGCATGTCCTTATCTTGTTCTTTCATTTGGGATAAATTGCTGTCTTATTTTGTCTAAGTCCGTGCCGCCTTCTCTGTATTAGAAAAGCCAGTTATGTCTCCTGCACCTGAAAGTAATGGCCTTACGAAGGAGAGGTCATGTAGTGCCCCAGAGTTTCGTGCTTCAGGGAGTGTGTCTGGTGTGTGCTACAGGCACTGTGCTCTTGCGTTCTGGCTGCTCTAACCTTCAGGCCAGTTATCTGCAGAGATTCTTTTTGCCAGTCCTGGGCAGTTTTGGTCCCTGGCCTGAATGTGGCAAGTTTTAACTAGTGCTCCAGTTTGCTTGTGAAATGAGACCTGTCATCACCTCCACTGGAACTGAGACCCTACAGAACTTTCTTGTCGGGACCTGTGGTGTGGGGAGGGGTTTGTTTTGGTCTTTTGGGGGGAGGCGTCCATGGTGCTGGGACTGAGGTAAGCTGACTGAGAGAAGGGGCAGTTCCACCAGAATGGAGGTGGGGCAGGGTGGGGCTGAGTGTTAAGTTATTTAGGCAGCCAATATCTGAATTGCACTGGTTCCTGCTGGTAGTGGCTCTGCTCTTTTCCTGAGTGGTAGGGGAGTGAAATGGTGCCAGCCAGAAGCCTTGTTTCCAGAGATGTCTCTCCCCAGAATGCTGCCTCTCATGGGCATGCTCTCAGAAGAGTAGATCTCCCTGTTGTGTGCACCAGGCACTCTTCAGATCATTGTTTCCATGCTCTATGTCTCTGGGTTGTTTGCCTACCTTTTCTCCAAAAGCAGCCTCGATAAGCTCTGGACTCTCCCAGAGCCCAGCCCAGTGCAGTCCACTCATACTTTAAACTCTGGGTTTAAGCCCCTCAGTTGCAAGATACCATGAAACTCAGCTCCTCTCATTTTCCAAGCCAGTGGCATTGGGGAAATTTTTCCTTATGCATTCCCGTGTGCCCCTCTCACTCTCTCACCCTTCTTCCTGACCACAGCTGTACCCACTCTGCAGCAGCCATTATCTGTTTCTCCCTTAAACCACATCTTCACATTTTTCTGCCTTCAGTGTTACCTTGTCTGTACCTCTTTAGTTGTGGTTTTTTTCTGCCAGTCTTCAGGTTGATATCTGGGGCATTTAAGATGATATGATAGTTACATATTTGTTCATGGGAAGAGGTGCGCCAAGAGTCCTCCTACTTTGCGGCCATCTTTGAGGGAAGTCCTCTATCAGTTATTTAATTTACCACTCCCATTTATTAGCTGAGACTCTAGAACCACTTTTTTGTAATAGTAGTAGTAGTAGTAGTAGTAATAGTAATTGGCCTTTTCCTTGAATTTAATGAAATAACTTGAACAGTTTGCCATCTGAATTCTTAATTAGCCTTTAAAGATGAAAGATACAGAATTTTCCCTTTTAATTTTTTTATTAAAGCATTACTTAATTTTTTTAATAGATAACCCAAAATGAAAATGCTTGAAAGAATACACAGGGAAGTAGCCTCCTCATTTCTTTTCTGTAACAGCCTATTCTCCTCCCCAGATTTTTTCTTTCCCCTCCCCATTTCATATCTTTTCAGAGAAATCCATGTATGTATAAGCAAATCCATTTATGTGTTTGCATGTATATTCATTTTTCTTAATTTTATTGAAACATTAGCCAATTATGTGTGTTCTCACTTGACCTTACATAAATTAAGTTAGTATTATATTTTGGAAATCATTCCATATCAGTGCATGTAGAGCTGTATTACGTCTCTTTGCATAAATGCACTGTAACTAATTTAATTATTTTTCCCTTGAGGGATAGTTAAAATAATGTCATGAATAACACTGTTTATAAGAATCATTATTTTCATTTTGAACCTTCCCTTCTAACTGTCCAACTTTAGTTTATTACCAAAACACTGTAGATTGATTTCCCTTCTATGCATTATAGAAATCCAAAAATTCTGAAGAAAGAGAAGTTCCAGTTGATATTTAAAGATGCAGTAAGTATGCCATGAATATGTAGGGTCAAGAATGATTCAATGCAAGGAAATCTGTTACTAAAACAAAAATCAGTGTAAGGAAAAATATTTTTTAAAAAAGAAGTTAATAATGTGAAAAGGAAAGCAAACAGTAGACCTAATTAATAGGTCAAAACTTTAGTTCTCTGAAAAAATTAAGAATAGATAATCTACTGGGTAACTTGATCAAGGGAATAAAAGAGAAAGCACACAAAATAAGGTAACCATGAAAACAGAAGAAATTAGAGCTATAATACGAGACTACTAAACAGACCTCTGTGAAAATGAATTAAAAATTTAATGACATGGACTACTTCCCAGGGAAATACAGATTAGCAAAATTGACCTCATTAGAAAATTATAAAAAGTCAGTTTCTATAAAAGAAATAGGGAAAATTAAGTAATGCCCTACAGAAAGCACCATGGCCAGATGGTTTTACAGGGGAATTCTACCAAGCCTTTAAAGACCTAATAATTCTAATACTTTATACATGTTCCAGAGCTATGGAAATGAAAAACTTCTCTCTCTCTCCTTTCTCTTTATTAAAGGGGGGAAGTTGCTAGCAGCTTTTAATCTGACTTGAGAGACATTTGTGTTTGGTAATAGAGTCCTTTCTGCACTTGATGATTTTGTAGCATATTTCAAAAATATAAAGGAAACAAAATCCCTGATTCTAAAAACTAACTATAAACCACAGTGCTTTCATATCTTCTTTCTTTAAATTGTAAAATATATGTGACATAAATTTTAGCATTTTAGCCATTTTTAAGTTCATTGTGTCATTAAGTACATTCACATTGTGGAACCATCACTACCATTCATCTGCAGAGTTTTTTCATCATCCCAGACTGAACCCATTAAACAGTAAGTTCTCATTCCTCCTTCCACCCAGCCCCTGGCCATCAACTAGTCTACATTCTGCTTCTGTGAATTTAACTAGCTCATGTAAGTGGAATCATATTGTCTTTTTGTGCCAGGCATATTTCATTTAGCATTATTATCTTTAGGTTTGTACATGTTGTAGCATGTATGAGAACTTAACTCTTTTTTTTTTTTTAAGATTTTATTTATTTATTTGACAGAGATCACAAGTAGGCAGAGAGAGAGAGGAGGAAGCAGGCTCCCCGCAGAGCAGAGAGCCCGATGTGGGGCTCGATCCCAGGACCCTGGGATCATGACCTGAGCCGAAGGCAGAGGCTTTAACCCACTGAGCCACCCAGGCGCCCTGAGAACTTAACTCTTCTTTAAGGCTTAATAATATTTCATTGTTTTATGTACGCACTACATTTTGTTTATCCATTCATCTATTGGTGGACACTTGTGTGGCTTCCACCTTTTGGCTTTGAACATGAGTGTGCAAATATCTGTTTGAGTCCTTGCTTATAATTCCTTTTGATGTGTAACTAGAAGTGAAATTACTGGAATTTTATGATAATTCTACGTTTAATTTTTTGAGGAACCATAATATTGTTTTTCCCCATTTCTCTGTTTGAAGCAAGTGTACCTGATAAAAATAGTACAAAAGGGAAGCAATATATATGGGCCAATATCAGTAATAAATATTGGTGTAAAAGTACTAAGTAGAAATTTAGCAAACAAAATTATTACCTCATTGAGTCAGCTTGAGGGGATGGGGTTTCTAATCAACAACTCTGTTACAAGTTTAGAAACCAATTATAATAATGAAATATAAGATATAGAATAAAATGTTTAGTTCATACTGAAATGAATAATTCTGTATTATAAATGCTTTAAGAAAATGAATATAAATGAATTTATATTGCATATTTATATTTGAATTTATTTATATTCATTTATAAATGAATTATGATAGTACAAATTGTGAATATAAATGGCAAATAAATGGAAGAAAGGGGACACTTTTTTTTTTTTTTACTTATGGAGAATTTCAGTCAATGAATGAGGAAAGATGACTATCTCTCACAAGGTGGTACTTAACTAATTTCCAAGGGACAGTCTTCAAAGTAACTAGCCAGTACTTTTTATGTGTCGAGGTGCTGAAAATTAAAAACAGAGGATCTGGGACGCCTGGGTGGCTCAGTGAGTTAAGCCGCTGCCTTCGGCTCAGGTCATGATTCCAGGGTCCTGGGATCGAGTCCCACATCGGGCTCTCTGCTCAGCAGGGGGCCTGCTTCCCTTCCTCTCTCTCTGCCTGCCTCTCTGCCTACTTGTCATTTCTCTCTGTCAAATAAATAAATAAAATCTTTAAAAAAAAAAAAACAAAAAAAAACAGAGGATCTGTCCCAGATTGGAGGAGAATAAGGAGACATGCAACCTGAACATAGTATGGGATCTTGGATTATCTCTTGGACAGTTGGTGAAAATTGGAATAAATTATGTAGGTTAATAGTGTTGTATCAGTGTTAAATTCTGTCAGTCTTTTCGTGTATTTTGAAGCTCTTTTATTGTTACTGTTATGTCCTGTTGCTCTTTATGAAATTTTTTTTTTTAATCCCTGGTAATAATCTTTGCCTTGAAGCCTGCTTAATTTGATCTGAATCTGGTCACTTCAGCTTTCTAATGCTTAGTTGTTTGCATGGTATCGTTTTCATCCTTTTATTTCAACCTTCTTGTGTGTTTATATGTAAAGCGCATCTCTTACGGTATATTTTTGGGTCTTTTCTAAATCTTTTCTGGACATCTTTTTAGTTTGGAACGTCTAGTCCGTTATATTTAACTTGGCTGTCATTCTTGTTGTGTATCCTTTGTATTTTGTTGTTTTTCTCTGGCGCTTTTCAAAGGTCTTTTTCCATTTGGTTTTTAAGAATTTGACTATGAATTGCCCAGGGATTGTTTCTTTCTTTCGTTTTTTTAATTTTATTTATTTGACAGAGAGAGAGAAATCACAAGTAGGCAGACAGGCAGGCAGAGAGAGAGGGAGAAGCAGGCTCCCTGCTGAGCAGAGAGCCCGATGCGAGGCTCTATCCCAGGACCCTGAGATCATGACCTGAGCTGAGGGCAGAGGCTTAACACACTGGGGCACCCTGTTTCTTTCTTTATACTTACACTACTTATGGTTTTCTTAGTCTTTTAGACATGGGATTTGATATTTTTCATCAGTCTGGAAGGTCTTAGCCATTATATTATATCTTTTCTGCTCCATTCTTTTTCCCTTCTTGGATTCCGGTTACATGTATGGTAGACTGTTATTGCCTCATTTATCTTTGGATGGCTTTTATTTTTAAGTCTCCAATCTGCTCTTCAGTTTCTGTTCTATCCAGTGATATTTTTTTTGAATTTTGGATGTTTTTCAGTTTTTAGAAATCATTTTTTAGAAAATTTTTTATTATGATTACCATAATTTATTTATATTTACTTTTTATTCAGTTTTTAGAATATTTTTGTTTCTTTCCATGCTTTAATTTCTTACCCATTCACTCATTATGATCATATTTTTCTTATTGTCCATGAATTGTTAAAGTGGCTGCCTTAAAATTATTTACAGATTTCATCATCTAATTTCATAGTTGATTTTCATTAATTTCCTTTTCTTTTGAATGTGCGTAAAATCTTCCTGATTCTTTATAAATCTGGTAATTTTACCCTGGGGCTGTCATGAATAATACATTTTGGAGTGACTTTGTTTTATTTTTCTGAAGATTGATGTTTTTGTTTTATATTAGCCAGTTAATTTTGATCACGGCACACTAAATGTGGTCACCCCTGTAGCTGACGGGCTGAAATCTCTGTTTAGTTCTTTTAGACTGCTGGACATCTGCCATGTTCATGCATAGTTCAGCAGTCAGTAAGAGATTTAGGCAGAGTTTAACCACAGAATTTGGAGTCTCTTTCGTTTATTCTCTCCTTCCTAGGATTTCTCCCCTCACGTCCATCTCTTGTCATAGCTTCAAAGTGCGTCCTCTGATTCTTCAGACTAGTGAGATTCCTCATTTCTTTTGAGTTCTAGCCAGCCAGGCACCAGTTAAGTCCTGCTCTCAGGTGAAAATCCTAGTAAAAGGGGGGTTACTCATCCACTACCATAACCTTTTCTTAAGGGTTAATGTTTCTGGTTTCCCTCTGGGCTTTCTGATAGTTGGCTTATATTTTATCCAGAGCTGAAAACTGCCTGTGGAACAGCTTCTCCAGCATTACCAGAGGCAAAACTTAAAAACACCTTTAAAGATAAACTCATGTTGCTTTTTGTATGCCATATGTAATCCTGCATATTGTTCTAGTGTAAGCATCCATCATATTTTGTGTTTTCACTCCTAGTGACATAGACCTAGGTTGACTCCAGTTCCTGATACTATCAACAGTACCATTTAGAGCATTACCTGTGGAAATGTTTCTTTTGTATGTGTGTCCCAAGAGTGAGCTTGCTGGATTGTAGTGTGTTTGCATACCTAATTTCATGAATCAGTCCCCTTCCAGCAGGGCATGAGTGTTTTCCTTTGCTCACATCCCCAAAAGACTTGGATTACCCAACTTACTTATGTTTGCCAATCTGATGAGTAGGTGATAGTATTTCATTTAAACTTGCATTTTCTGATTTCTGGAGTTACATGCTTGTTCACATGTTTTTCACCTTTATGTGTTGGTTTTTGTGTTCATTGCTTATTTTTCCACCTTGTGTTTCAAATCAGATCTTTATTTTTCCTTAGGATTTGTATTGTTTTGGCCATGCCAAAGAACTTCTTTCCCATCTCAAAGAAATACTCTCCTACATTTTTTTTTCTCATATGGTTCTGAACTGCATGTATATGATAAGAGGTAGAAGTCTAACTCGATGTTTCTCAGTGTGATGCAACCAGTTTTTAAAATATGTTTTATTATTATTATTGTTTGTGTTTGGAAGTATGTTTTAGCATGCCACTCAAAGGAATTGAGTTGGGTAACTTGTTCCTTACCTTGTATTAATTGCCTAAACAACTTTTTGGGATCAGATTAATATTTAGGAGAACTAATTTAATTGATGAGTAAAAGTTTAAGTAGTAGCTTCTGTTACTATCATTGGCTAGTTCTTTCTGATCTTTTCTATGTTGACATACTGTATACATGTAGCACCTTACTTGTTTCTCCAGCTGTTTGCTTACCTCATTTGATCCTTAGAACAACTCCAGATGGAAAGATTGGGTATTAGCTCTGTTTTATGGATGTTGAGTCATAGTTTCAGTGATTTGCCTGAGGCTCTTACAGCTGGTTTTGTATTTCTGCCTATGGTTTTTTGTTTGTTTGTTTGTTGTTGTTGTTGTTGTTGTTTTTATTTAGAAAGATTTTACTTATTTGGGAGAGTGAGTGAGTGAAAGGGAGAGAGAGCACAAGCCAGCTGTGGGGGAGCTACAGGGAGAGGGAGAAGCAGACTTCCTGCTGAGCAAGGGAGGCCAGTGTGGGACTGGATCCCCAGTCATGACCTGAGCCAAAGGCAGACACTTAGTGGAGCCACCCAGGAGCCCCTATACCTATGTTTTGTTGAGAAGAATTTGTTTGTCAGGCAGCTGTGGAGTATTGCTGATAATGAATAAAAGCCACCTCAATCCATTTTTCTGCTGAGTATGTTTTAAAGGTAATATTTATGAGGTTTTCTTTTGTTAGCTTACCCCTTTTTCCCCCCTTCTCCTTTTTCTTGGAGAAACAGTCTTAAGCTTTATGGCTGTAACAATAATGGGTTTCTTTCACATTAGTACTTTTGGTGGGAAGGGGCTGAGGGTAAATGGTTTCATTTAGAGATTTGCCTATGGAACCTTTAAATATTGTGAATGCTGTTACTCTCTAAGTATGGGAAATTTGGTATCTTTAAAATCATACATATTATAATTTTTTTCCTTAGGATATATACCAGTATCCTTTAAACTTAGGTTTTAACTACTTTTGCATTTAGATTTTTTAAAGCATTTTTGGTGTATACTCTGTTATTTTTATTAAGTTCCTTGGGAACTTGGTGTTTCTAGGTAAACAGATTATGCACTTGGAGGTAGAATATTTCTCTCGCTTCATCAGTGTTATGAAATAAAGGTGAAATTATTTGTTATTAAATAAGTTGATGATTTTAACAATTGAGATGAAGCACATTCTTAAAATTAGGGCATCTTTTAATACTTTGTCAGGGTTATGTAGTAAATCTTTTTTAAAAATATTATTCAGTAAATCCTAATAGATGAGCTGATTCTTCAAAGATACCAATTTTATTTTTCTTTAAATATCTTTTTTCTGCTTTTTTTAGAGGAAGTATCATTCTGCAAAGGAAGCTTACGAACAACTTTTGCAGACGGAAAACCTTTCTGCACAAGTAAAGGCAACTGTCTTACAACAGTTAGGTATGTAATAGTGTACATTTAGTGTATTATAAGCTTTTCTCTTTATGATTTTTACGTGTCAGAGATGGCAAATATATGACTCCTATATTCTATTCTTTTTCCTTCTTTTACCCAGAGTTGATAGAATTAATCTGAACTGAGCATATTTCCACCTTCTGCCAAGCATTGTCCATTTCATTTCAGTTCTTCAGTGAAGCTAGTCCTTTTAAATTCTCAGAAATTATTCTCTAGTATTTAACCTGTGGGTGAAGGAAGTTGAATACTTCTTTGTGCTACATATACTTAGTACTAAAGTCACTTGGTGGTTGGTGAGCTTGCTTTCATAGCTCTGTCAATAAGATTAACTGAAACATTTCATTTAAAAGTTGTGGAATATCTAACAGTATAGTGTTTTTGTACACATGTAGTATTCTAGTCTGTTGTTAAAGATGAAGAAATGTAGCCATTTGGTTGTAATATGTTACTGTGACCAAGACAATAGTGATTGAGTTCCCTACATTAGTTTTGTTATATAGTTATTGAGTCATATTTCCTTCATGTATTTGTTATTTGGGTTTTCCCCCCAGCTTTTGTTTATTTGTTTTTGGTCTGGGCAAATAATTTATTCTTAATTTTTAACCAATGTGTAGTAATATGAATATTTTCATAAATGTGACTTCTTACATAGTTTTAAAATCATTTAAGCCTAGATTTTATCACTGATCTTCATGATATTGGTACATATCATATGATTAATTATACAAACTGAGCACATTGCCTTAATATAAAACTTTAATTTTTAGTTTTGTTTTTAATTTAATCTCTGGTTAGAATTTTACTTGAGTTATCCATACTTTCAAAAATTGTGAAATTACTTGAATATTTTTTTAGTAAGCTTACAGATCATGTTAGAGTATTGTGAATTTGTATCTTTAAATTAAAACAAGTTTATCCCTCTCTGTTCCCCCTCCATTTGCATGCGTGTGGGCTCTCTCTCAAATAAATAAATGAAATCTTTAAAAAAATTTATAACAAGCTTACTAGTAAAAACGTTTTTTGTGTTCTTAAGTAAAAAGAACAAAGTAATGCCTTTGGCATAAGGCTGCTTACTCATTCAGCTAATATTTGAATATGAACTTTTTTTTAATCCACTCTATAAGTTTTTATGCATTTTAGATGCAGTGAAGAAAATGTCAATAGCAAAAATGCATACACCTTTTAAATTTAGGAAATAAATTGAAATAGTTTTGGATTATGTTTGAATCACCTGTCCTCTTTAGCGTTGGCTTACTATATTTCAGAGTGTAAGTATAATAAACTTCATGCTTTTGAAAGGAAAAAACACTTCTCCTAATTAAGTCTAACTTATGCCTACACATCAGTCCTTCTGCTTGCTTGTCATTACTGCTTAAGCAGCTCCTTTCAGAGCTTCTTTCTCTAGGTTCCATTCTTAATAGTAATAGGGGATAACAAAGAACAGATGAGCAAACGTAAACATGTGATTGACATGTATTTCCATAAAACATAGTAACTCAGTCTCCTTGAAATACCTTTTGGAGCACAGCAACTGTAATAAAGGTCAGAAAATAAGGGTCCTTATTTGTTATATGTAATACAGGCTATACATGAAGAACAGAGCTGATTTCATGCACTTGAATTGATTTACAACTGAAGTATGATTTCCCCAGCAAATTAAACCAAATTATTCCTGTGTATCTCAAAGGTTTTAGAATACAGTCAGTATTCCATGATTCAATCTTTTGATTGCTTACATAGCCCTTTCCTTTTCTTTCCCTCTTCCCTCTTCCATACTATAAAAATTGTGCATATTTAAGGTGTACAACATGATACACGTATACATAGTAAAATGAATAGTTTGGGCAAGTTAATCAAGAGATTCATTTCCTCACATGGTTACCATTTGATTTTGTGTTGTGGGAGCACCCAAAACCTATTCTCTTAGCAAATCTCCTATATATATATTATAGTATTATTAACTATAGTCATTCTGCTATACATTACTCTCTAGACTTACTCATCCTACATAACTGCAATTTCGTACCCTTAGACCAGTATCTCCCCATTTCCCCTACCTCCCCATTCCTGGTAACCACCAGCCTACTATCTGCTTCTGTGTATTCAGTTTTTTGAGATTCTGCGTATAATTTGAGATTATGCACTATCTAAACTTATTTATTAAACATTTGTGGTACACATTTTATACCATTTTTATTTACACCATTTGAATACACTTTTCTTAGCCTTGGGTTTTGTTTTGTTTTGTTTTTTAATTGTTGACTGCTATATAGTTCTTATTGTAGATAAGTTGTGAACATATGTGGCCAGTGCCAGTGAGGTAGGGTTATATGTGTATGTTGTACTCTGAGCTTATTATTGATTAAGTAGTTTCATATTTACTGTTTTTGAAATAAACATTGGGTTAATAGACTGTTTTGGAGAGTCTTAAAATGTGCATAAAGTTTTACATAGAGCACTGAATAAGATCGAACATCTTTATATTCTGTGTTTCATAACTTGGATTTTTTCAAATACCAAAAGTAGAAAAGAGGAACTGTAGTTGAATCTACTAAGTGTTAAATCAGTGCTTAATATTGTTTCAGTTTCTTGGGATAAAGTTCTTTATAGGTTTGACTATATCTTCCTGTGAGAAACAGACTTCCTTATGATCAGAATTAGCAGTTCTAAGTTTTGGGAATGTGTATGCCAAACTAAATGAATAAATTGACTGAAAAAAGAGTATTTTTACTTACATGTTTTCTGCTTGGTATTCTTAAAAAATTGAAGATCAATTAAGTCATTTAGATAAATACTTCTTAATCATTTGCTATAGGTTGGATGCATCACACTGTGGATCTTCTGGGAGATAAAGCCACCAAGGAAAGCTATGCTATTCAATATCTCCAAAAGTCCTTGGAAGCAGATCCTAATTCTGGCCAGTCCTGGTATTTCCTCGGAAGGTGAGACTATACTTGAGTTTTGCTTTTGTTTATTCCAGCTAAGAGATTTGAATTATGAGCTAAAAGGTTTGTTTACATTTATAACCTGGTCAGTGTGTTATCCTTTTTAAATATATTATCACAAAGATTTCTGGAAGTTAAAGGAAACTTCGGAATGTGATAGTTTTCTCACAGTATAATCTGGTCTGCTGGGACATTTCTTATTTTGCTTGTTAGATTTTCATTTGTCTTGAATTATTGTTGGTTTTTAAAAAGTCTTATTAGATAATAGTTCTTCATTCTAGTATTTAAGTACACTTTCTTTTGAATTCTAGTAATTTTTTTTTAATGTGTCAAACAGAACAGAATTAATTTCTTATTCTTCTGGTGACTACCAGTAGCCAATGGGACCTTCCTATTTATAATTTTAGATAGTGATATATAGGTTAGAATGGACATAATTTGATTAATGTAGGTCTCAAATCAGTTCTGCTTGACATCCCACAGTGAGAAAGTGGATATATTATTAGCGGTTTTGTTGGAAAGGAGAAGTGACATATAATGAAAATAGTTTTCTATACGTCTACAACCTTTTCTCTATACTTTAAATGCCAAAATTACTGATTATTTGAAATATACCTTTTGAATATGTATCTGATAGATTTATATTTTGGGGCCATTATTAGATTGTATTTTGGTTCCTAACTGGTTTTAGGTTTTGTGGTATGGTGGAAAGATCAGTGTACTAGATGTTGAGAGACTTGGATTCAAGTCTTGGTTAGGCTACTATATGAGGAATCATGGATGGTATAGTTAAACTTTTTGATGCTTCAATTTTCTTTTAACTTATTAAAGAAGAGGATTATGTTAGATCGTTGGTTTTCATAGGGGACTATTTTGTCCCATAGAGGAAAATTTATAATGTGTGGAGATACTTGGTTATCACGGTTATGGGGAATGCTACAGACATCTAGTGGGACAGCCCTCTAGAACAAAAAATTTACCTCACCCAAAATGTCAGTAGTGACGAGGTTAAGAAACCCTGGTTATAGATTATCTGTTAGGTACCTACTCACCCTAAAGGTTTCAATTTTGTGATTTCTTTTGAAATTATCCCATTTTGTTTTAATTTAGCTCTTTGAATTTTCCATATAATCATGTTAAGTTTTAGCATTCTGTATGGTTTCATTTTTCCTTTAAATTTAGAAAAGTATATTTCTATGAGATGGGATAATATTAAGTTTTTAAAAAAAATATTTGATAAGTCACTAATAATGTACAGTAAGAGTTGGCTGGGAAGATACCTATTTTTAGCAGAAATGTTCTAATGCCTTCCCAGGCCTATAAAATCATCTAATTTGGGTTGTTCACTAGTAAAGCTTGAGAGTCCAAATTTTGTCTTTCTCTCTCACTGAAGATATTTGGGAGCAGAAGCTGAATCTTAGCATCTTTGTATATTCTCACCTAGCAAAGTGGCTATACAATAAATGGAATAAATGAACTGACTGATCACCATTTGCATTTGGAGTTGGCACCATTGCTAGTGTTAGTGTTGTGCAGTGGGAGGCTTCATACAGAGACTGGAAAGGAGATTCAGTACTGGGAAGTAGGGGCTGCCTGGTCATGGCCTCTAGTGTTAACATTTATACATGAAAATTTATTTTAATATAGGTTAAAAGGCATGTGTACTAGAGATTATTTTCCTTTTGACCTAAAGATTAGTAGTTGAATACAATACAGTAGTGTTGTTGTCTTTTTAGTATGCTTTTAAAAAATTCTAGGCATTTAAATATCTAAAATTACTATTTTAGTACTGCTGTAATTTTCAGCTCATTGAACAGTATTCCACGGGAGGGTGTTTTTTTTGTTTTTTTGTTTTTTAATTTTAGTAACTGACTTCATATTTTAAGCCATTGAGATGCTTTTATTTGAATCTTTTCAGATAAAATTTTCCAGACACGCGGCATGCTTTATGATTTCTCAAATAAAGGATACTTACCTCAGTTTAATTTGTTTTGGAGTTCAAGATTATCATGTTAGATGTTAATGATTTTTTATCATAATAATATAATTCGACAGTTGTTTAGACTTTTTTCATTGATGTTTACTTTTTTTTTTAACCTCGTTTCACTGCCTACTGATGTGTTGCTTCTAATCCTTTTTGTTGTGAGAAAATTTTTATAAATAGTGTATATTTTAAAAGTTATTAAATGCTCTTGGGGTGCCTGGGTGGCTCACTGGGTTAAGCCTCTGCCTTCAGCTCAGGTCATGATCTCAGGGTCCTGGGATCAAGCCCCGCATCGGGCTCTCTGCTCTGCAAGGAACCTGCTTCCCCTGCTCTCTCTCTGCCTACATGTGATCTCTCTCTCTCTCTTTTTCTCTTTCTCTGTCAAATTAATTAATTAATTAATTTTTAAAAAGTTATTAAAGCTCTGAATGACAACCTCAAGTGTCAGATAACTTTGGGATTTGGTGACCTTAGTATTTCTGAGGCTTTTCATACTTACCTTTGCCTTCAGGTGTGTGTTGATGTCATTTGGCATGTCTGTATCATAATGCAAGGATAATGTGGTAATGCTCTTACACTAGTACTAATCACTAACATTGTTACCACAGAACTATAGAATGTTAGAGCTAGGAGGGAACCAGGGAAGTCGCCTGCTTCACTCTGTAAACCCTTCCATTTTATAGATATAGAAAGTGAGTTCAGAGAAGTAAAATGTTCTGTCCAAGGTCATAGCCACACAGGTAACTAAGTCAGAACAGGAACTAGAGCCTAGGTTCACTTGCTGCTTTTTCAGAGATACAAGGCTCTCTCAGGGGAACTTAGTTAAATTTTATTAGAGGAAAATTGGTTGGTAGTTGGACTAGGACATCTGCATTTGGGCACATTGGTTTCCTACTTTCACTTTGTAGGAATGGAATGTGAAAACATTGGTTTGGGGAATTACTGCTTATTCCTCCCAGTGGTGAGGTAAATTTGTCTATAAATCTGAGATTTGGCTTTGATTTAAGAACAACAAACAGAATGTGTTTTCTACTGTTTGTCAAGCATTTCCTTCCTTCATGGTATCTGTCCCTATTTGGCATTGTTAATGACTTCTCCTGAATTCTCCCTTAGTAAAGGAGACACTGCCTTCTCTGTTTCAGTCACTGACATTTCTTATTGCCCAATCCGCAAAATTAGTGATTCCTTAGGCTTATTTTCACCTCTCCCTCGTAGGTATCCTGTGTTCTTACACCCTGTCTTTTATGTGGATAAACTTCAAACCTAGATCTCTGTATTTCAAGGTATTAAATTTCAGGACTACATCTATTTTTTCAGAGTAAGCATATTTCAAACCTCATTCATCATATTCTTTTCCAAATCGTCTCCTCTCCTTTTAGTTTTGCCAATGAGGTCACCTTTTATTTATTTTTAAAAACTCTCTTTGCTCAGGCTTAAATCTAAGTTATTACCCTCCTCCCCACGGATATCTCATCAGTTGGTCACAAAGTCTTTATCTGTCTTTTTGGTTTACTGTTTCTCCCTTCTTCTTTCATGCCATGTTCTTTACTTTTATCCTAGTTTTGGCCTGCTCCAAGTCAGTGAGTATAGCTGCCTTCTTTTTTACTGTCCATAATTTATTTTCCTTCCAGTTTATCCCTACACATTATTAGCAGATTAATATTCCTTTGAAGTGCTTTCATGGTGCCATTTCTCTTGTTAGAAGAACAAAAATTTCAGGTTATCCTCAGGCTGGATTTACAATTCTCTACTCTTTGTATCTGTGCTGTCTTCTCTATATTGTGTTTTGCTTATACTCTTCAAACAACATTTTGAAATTCCTTCTCTCATCTTCTCTGTCTGAATCAGTGGTTCCTGAGACTTTTGGATTACATGAATCAGTAAAATTCCAGAGAATAATCATGAGGATCTAAATATGCTATTTGGGTACATAAAAACACTTAAGAATTTTTTACTGTTTACCTGGCCAGTTATATTTCAAAATAAGTTGGTTTCAATAAAAATATTAATTAGTTTAATGGAAAATTTATGTACATAAGTACATGTTATTTTTCAGTCTTATTTTCATGGCCAAATTGCCATATACTGGCTGATAATGAATAATCAGTGATCTAAACTTATATGCATCTATGCATATTCACATTCCTTAGTATTATCCTTCCCTTGCTTTTCCTAAATCCTGTAGTATATATTGTGGTGTCTTCTACCCTAAATTCTCAGACCAGTTCTTGTCTATGTCAGCCATGTGATAACGGCATCATGACATTTGTGATGTGTCTTCAGTCTTCAGCTAAATTGTAAGCTCCTTAAAGGCAGAGACTGAGTTTTATTTTTTTCTTTTTTCCTTAGTGCAAAGCACTAAGAAGATAATTTCTGTATTTATAGTTTCAGCTGCTGCTCTGTATTCATCCAGTACATCTGCATTAAAAAAATGACAGGTCTTTGAAACTTTAATCATCCCTGCTTCCCTTATGTGACGTGAAATACTGTACTCACTTTATTATTACTGTTTTTGATAGTTAGCTTGATTTTTGCCTGCATCTTAATATTTGTATTTTTTATGAATTGCAGAGTGGTTGACCTCATGGTTATTATTTAGGAAAGAACTGAAATCTGATTTGGCAAGTCTTACCAACATAGAATGGTTTTCTTGGTTTTTAACTCTGTATTTTTAATGAATGTAAGCTATATAAATAGATCAGGCTGTTCAAGTGTAATGGCCCATGCATGTGTATGCACATGTGTGCTTTTAACTCTTATATGATATTGAAGTAATATGGCCTTTAATTATTTTAAGATTCATTAATGCAGCATGCTTTAGCACTTACCAGATCAACAATAGTATAGTTTATTGAGTGGTTAATTATAACTTACATTATAATTTTATATATACACACACATTCACAGAAATATGTTAGCTTGTTAGGATTTTTTATTTGCTTTGATATGTGTAGTCCATTTTTCAGAAAATTAATTTATCAGTATTAATGGAATTGTCTGGATTTTTTCCCCCCTCCCTTCTCAGGTGCTATTCAAGTATTGGGAAAGTTCAGGATGCCTTTATATCTTACAGGCAGTCTATTGATAAATCAGAAGCAAGTGCAGATACATGGTGTTCAATAGGGTAAGACATTATATAAAAATAATGGTATTATACTTGATATACAGCAGTTACATCACATGTAATGTACTTGGTAGTTAATACCCTGTGAGAAGTTAAGTAGTTTTCTTAGTTGACCTATTTTTTTTTTCTTCCTCATTCTAGCGTGCTATATCAGCAGCAAAATCAGCCTATGGATGCTTTACAGGCTTATATTTGTGCTGTACAATTGGACCATGGCCATGCTGCAGCCTGGATGGACCTAGGCACACTCTACGAATCCTGCAACCAGCCTCAGGATGCCATTAAATGCTACTTAAATGCAACCAGAAGCAAAAGTTGTAGTAATACCTCTGCACTTGCAGCACGAATTAAGTATTTACAGGTAAAACTTTTAAATAGCAGTTTTTTAAAGCATATGTTTCCCTATGACACTCAGGCAGGAGGCGGGTGGTTGGAAAGTTTGTCTAGTTGTGTTTTGATGTCTATAATTTGTTTCCATATTTTGTAAACATACCATAGCTTGTAATATTATTTTAAACTTTTCATTTGAAGTAAGATATGCAGTATTTAAAAGATGCTCTTTTGCACATTTACTGTTGATGCATATTAATTTACATAATTTTTTTCTATGTGCTGTCTACATTTTTAAGTTGTCATAGCATTTTAGAGCAAAGAACACAAACACTGTCTTTCACTCTTGCTTGGAGTTTCATGAGAAGACAGCTATGAGAACTCTGAAAACAGAGCTCAGCTTTGTTTTAATTCTCACAAAGGTTTATATTCCGGTTACCCTCTTTATACTTAGTATCTTTCTGAAACCCCAAATTAAGAATCTATTTTCTTTTAAAAACAATTAGTTATAGCATTTAGGAAGATTTAGTGGACTTGCTCTTACTCAAGTAGGCTTGTGTTAAATTTGCTTTTTACATAATTTTTCCTAGGCTCAGTTGTGTAACCTTCCACAAGGTAGTCTACAGAATAAAACTAAATTACTTCCTAGTATTGAGGAGGCGTGGAGCCTACCAATCCCCGCAGAGCTTACCTCCAGGCAGGGTGCCATGAACACAGCACAGCAGGTGAGAAGTTGGGTTATGTTCTGCAGGTGCCCAGCTTTAAGGGTTCTTTTCAATCTATAGTGGTCAAGCGTATTTTACTAAGTACAGGAGGCTTTTATTAATGAAAAGCCTTTTGCTGTAATTGTGAAGGGAATCTAGATCAAAATAAAACTCCCTCTGATATGGGAAAAAATTTTGGGGTGCCAATTTAGAACCTTTGTGCATTTTCATGATTTTGAAGGAGATTTCTTAAAATAATGCTGCAGTGGTTTAATTTTTAAAGCAGCTTTTCAAAGGAAGGTACACATTCCTCCATTGATGATTCATTTGATTTTGATTTTCAATAATTGCAATCAGCGATGTCCACACAGCTTTGAAAAGTATGCAGTTTGTAAAGTTTTATAATTTGAAGGAATGAACTAAGAATATATAGAACCCTATTTTTGTCTTCCTTCTGTGATTCTTAGGCATGTAAACCTCATCATCCAAATACTGAACCTGTAGTAGGCCTCAGTCAAACACCAATTTCACAGCAATCCTTGCCACTACACATGATTCCTTCTAGCCAAGTAGATGACCTGTCCAGTCCTGCCAAGAGGAAAAGAACATCTAGTCCAACAAAGGTATATGTTTTAGAGAAATAGAAAATCCCATTCAAAAAGGAAACTCCCAACTGCCCTGAACTTGTGCAGTTTGACTGTCTCCTGTCCTTTATTTTAAATCTGTGGACATCAAAGAGTGAAAGGTTTGAGTTTTCCATCCCAAATTCTTAGCATCCGATTAAATATAAAAAGTAGGGATAAATTTGCATTCATCAAATCATTTTATTCATCTCCCTGCCGTTAAGATCTCAACACACTTTTCATCATCACTTTCTACTGACATTGAGATAAATTTATTGTTGGATCTAGTGGACAGTGTGGTGTTTAGGTTAGCCATTTGGGCCATAGTTTAGGGGTGGGCCTTTTTGGGTGGCTTATTAAAGAATCAATATTTTTGTTTTAATTTATGATTTCCCAAATTTATTATGCATGTACAATTATTTTTAAAAGAATTTAATGTTGTAACATTTTTTTATATGTAATATTCCAGTTCATAGTCATTTGGCCTTCATTAGTCATTGTTGTTAACTCCATGGATTTAACCAAATGTTCTTTAATTTTTTTTTTTTTTTTTTTTTTTTTTTTTTATCAATTTTCCTCAGAGCACTCCCGACAATTGGAGTGGTGGCCATGCAGCGTCACAGCCTCCAGTACAGCAACAAGCTCACTCATGGTGTTTGACGCCACAGAAATTACAGGTGTGTGAGATGTGCTTCTGACAGATTGTGTTTCCTCTTCAAAAAGAGTAGAAGTAGTGAACTTTAAATTTTTAAGTATTCTTAAAGTTGAGTGGCAGTAAATTCAATTAATATACACATAAGCAAAATGAACCTACTTTTATCAGAGTACTGGGATCATTTAGTCTTGATTTTTCATTTATTTTTAGTTTTATTTTTAAACAGGCAGTATATTCACAGGGTTCAAACTGCATCAGTATGATTATAGTCTATGTAGAGTAAATTCTCTTTCCCGTTCCTGCTCCTGCCTACTTAGTTCTCCTTTTAACAGCCAGTCTCTGTTATTAGTAGACCGGTCTTTCCTCAGATATGGCATGCATGGACAAGCAAATACGCATCCTCCTCCTTTCATACCTTACTATTTTTCTCCTTTTTTACACAAATGGTACGATGTAATATATATTGTTAACAATGTATTTTTACAGACCTTTCCGTGTCAGTGTGTACAAGAGCTTCTTTATTCTCTTATGACTGTGGTATATTTATGTAGATGTCACACCTTTATTTAAGCAGAGCACTTGTTTTGGATAGTCAGGCTGTCTTCATACTTTTCCTATTCCGAACAGTGCTGCTTTGAGTATACCTGACATGATGCATTTGTAAGCTTAAAGAACTTTCTGTTTGAATACTGAAAAATACTGTATTGACAAGTAAAATTTTATGCCCATTTGTCTCAAATATCCCGTTATAGTAAACCTCTTTAGGTGAATGTTTACTTCTTACTTTCTTAAACTTAAAGGGCTTCATCTGGGGGTTGATTACTGTTGATTGGGAATCTGTATCTTTGACTAGATAGTGGTTCTGAGTTGGCCTAGTTGTTTTAGGACAAGGTTGCATAGAATAGTGAGCTTGAGCTGGTTTCTTAGATATGCCTTTGACTGTATTCTCCTTTCTTCTTCTTCCTAGCACTTGGAACAGCTCCGTGCAAATAGAAATAACTTAAATCCAGCACAGAAACTGATGCTGGAACAGCTGGAAAGTCAGTTTGTCTTAATGCAGCAACACCAAGTGTGTATAGCGTTTTTTCCCCCTAAAATTTGTTAGCATTTTGAGTATTTTTCTTTACTAAAACATCCTTTTAGAGCATGTTCATGCCCACTTCTTTCTGCCAGTTTTTGGTGGAAGTTAGTAGTCTTGCTTCCTAAAATATTAATAGTGGACGGAGATATTTAGGTAAAAACAACTGTAAATTTGATTTTGAGCACAAGATGTGGTATTGTCTTACTTATTTACGTGCTATTTTGCCTGTGTTCTTAGGGTTTATTTATATTATTTATTACTTAACAAGCTATCCTAAACTGAGGTGAGGTTCTTCAGGACTTGTTTAGTTTGGAGGATCTGGCATATAAATAAAACAGAAAGAAAATTTGAGATTCCTTGTTTGTTTGCGTAGGGAAAAGACCTGTAAATTCCAGTTTCCATAATTATCAGCTGCTTTCTTTTATCATTACTGAAAGGATGTTTCTCAAAACAGATTTCTTTTTTTCTAAGGGAGCTAATCAAAATATAAACAAAATTTTTTATTTTTAAAAGTGTGTATTTTTCAACCTAGAGAAATTAAACATTAGGATAAGATCAGAGATTACCTGGTACATACCTTCATATTCTGATTCTCAATTTTATGGGCCACATAAGCAGCATTTATTTTTCATTTGCTTTTTGACAGATGAGACAAACAGGAGTTGCACAGGTACGATCTACTGGAATTCCTAATGGGCCAACAGCTGACTCATCACTGCCTACAAACTCAGTCTCTGGCCAGCAGCCACAGCTTGCTCTGACCAGAGTGCCTAGCGTCTCTCAGCCTGGAGTCCGCCCTGCCTGCCCTGGGCAGCCTTTGGCCAATGGACCCTTTTCTACAGGCCATGTTCCCTGTAGCACATCAAGAACGCTGGGGAGTACAGACACTATTTTGATAGGCAATAATCACATAACAGGAAGTGGAAGTAATGGAAACGTGCCTTACCTGCAGCGAAACGCAGTCACTCTACCTCATAACCGCACAAACCTGACCAGCAGCGCAGAGGAGCCGTGGAAAAACCAACTATCTAACTCCACTCAGGTAATAGAAGGACTAGCTGCTTTGTTGGCTCCTCACATAGTAGTTGTCTTTATTTGGTTTATGCATTTTGAGAGGAAAAAAAAGTTTGAGAAACTGTTTTTATAAGCATTTTATAGTACTGTAATGTTATTATTATCTACATTTTGACTCCCTATAGACACACACATACACACATATACAAGTATACTTTCTTTTCCATTATGAGATTTCTCCCCACACATGCGGACACCTGCACAATCGTGGAAACCCCCCCCAAAAAATAGATCATACAGTCCTCCAAAACTTCCTGTTAATTTATAGTGGCATAAACATTTACGTAGTATTACTCAGTTCATTTCTACATGTATTGTCTGCTTAAGATCAGGTGCTTATGCTAAGTTTTAGCTATTTAGTGTGGTAGGTGAAAAAGTTCATTAAAGAAGCAGTTACCAGAAATTACTATGAAACATGACTTTGGTGAAAAGTGCTGCCAGAGTACCTAGGGGAGAGCACATAAACTAAGATGTTAAGAGTCTCCAGAAATTGGAGAATTTGGGAAGGTAGAGAGGTGGTAAAGTATGCCTAGAGTATAGATTTTGAAGAGGGAAGGACAAAATATCAGGCTGAGGAAGGTAGAAAAAGTTGCCTAATTTGTCTTGAAGGCAAAGTGGAGTCACTGAAGTTTTCAAAACAGAATAATGGATTTCATGAACATTATTTCTGTCAAGAATATGTGCCGTATTTTAACTCAGTTCACTGTTCAACATAATTTCTAAGTTTTTACTTCTAAATATTTATGCACATAATTTTTCCTATGTTTTGGATTATTTCCATGGAAAGGATGTTCAAAGTGGAACTGAAGTGTCAGAGAGTAAGCATCTAGAAAAATGTTGCCAATACACATTGCCAAATTATTTGTACTTTTATTAGTCTGCTGTAAGAAATATTGGACTTACTGCTGGTTAGCCTTATATTGGTCAAACCAAGATAAGTTCTTTTTCCTAGACTAATAAGTTTATTCTTAAAGTACTACTGTTGGTGGGACCATCTCTTCTAGAATGATTAGTGGTTTTATTTATCCTTAAATGTTGAGCACCTACTGTGTCCATGTCTTGTTTGAGGTTCCAGAGGTAAATCCGCAAACACACACAAGTGTCTTAATTCATGCAGGTAAAAAACAAAACAAAACAAAAAATAAACAACCATTATATATAGAACATTAGGTAATGCTATGATTAGTTCTCTGGAAAAGTGTATTAGAAAAGGGAGCTGGGGAGTGCTAGAGATCAGTAGTAGTAGAGGATTCACAATTATAAATAGGAAAGTCAGAGAAGGCTTCACTGGAAGGTGACATTTGAATAAAGACCTGAAAGAGTTAAAGAAGTGAGCCTTAAAGGTATTTGCAATAAGAGTGTTCCAAGCCCGGGGAGCAGCTAGGAGCAGTAGGCCCTAAGGTAGGGAGTGTGTTTTGGATTTTTTGAGGCAAATCAAGGTGGTAAGCATGGCTGAGCGGGGCCAGCTAAGGGTGAGAAGGGAGGTGAATGTGGCCCAGCTGGAAAAGGCTATCTGCATCATTTTCAACCTTGAAGGCCATTATAAGAGTATTGGATTTTATTATGTGTTACATGGGAAACTGTAGGGGGTTTTGAGTGGAGGAGTAACATGATCTTAGTTTTTAACCAGATCCTCTTTGGTACTCTGTGGATAGATTAAAGGAGGCAAAGGTAGAAATGATCTGACTTGTTTTGGAGATTATTGCTGTAAACCAGGTTAAGAGATGGTGGTGGCTAGACCCAGAATGGCAGCAGTAGAAATGGTCAGCTTTTGGGTTCATTTGGAAGGTAGAACTGATGGGATTAGCTTATAGAGTGGGGTGTGAAAGAGAGGAGGAGTCTGAGGTAACGGGACCCACCTCAAGCAGTGAATAAGTCTGGGTGGGCTCACAGTGGGTGTGGAGAGGAAGCAGTAGATGGAGGAAAGAACTCAAGACCCCGAGCCTTGGGGCATTCCACTGTAGTTAAGTCAGGAAATTGAAGAACTAGCAAAGAAGGCTAGAAGAGGAGTGACCTGTGAGGTAGTAGGAGCTCTAGGAGAATGTAAGTGATGCCCTGGAAGCCAAGTGAAGAAAATCTTTGAAGGAGGAAATCATGATCAAAGTATAAATCATATAGTACTCATTGGCCTTGTAAGGTAAGGACTGGGAATTGACCGTCAAGCCAAGTGTACCTCATGACCATGCCTGCTTTTGTTACTGTTTTTGTTTTACAGCCTACAAATGAAGAATGGATTTTGAAGTTTCAGAGCATTCTTTAAAAAAAAAAAAAAAAAAAAAAAAAGTATAACAGAGAGTATATGGTTCACAAAGCCTAAAATATTTTCTGTGTGACACTTTACAGAAAACATTTGGATGAGAACAATTTC